>NW_027412088.1:206457399-207706008 GCF_047663935.1 Musca autumnalis
ATATAGTAATAATTATTACTAATGTTGCAGATTTTGACATTTGTTTAAAGGAAAAGCCGCTGAAAAAAATGTTTCAGCAATATTTAGTAAGTAAAAAGACACACCTAATGTCGTAATCGTCAAAATCATCTAAAAGATTGTCCAGTGGATGTCTCAAGTTAGCAGAGAGTGAATTAAAGGATACATGGGCAAAGATTCGAAGTGGATTAACATTACGATGTTGGGTTAAAACAAGCCCTGTACATTCAGTAAACAGGTCAGAAAAAATCTGACCGTGAGATAATGCTTCAAATTGGTATTCCAATCCGTAATACCTACATACATACGAAGGGACACGGGGAACTTCTCTCATATCAATTAGTGCACGCCGATTCATATTGGCTCAATGATATGGGACCTACTTGTTATCGCCGAGTCGGAACGGCGCGTCATACGACACCACTTAGAGAGAAGTTTTTTCATGGCTGGAATAGTCAGGAAATGTAAGCCAGCATTACTCTGAAGGGATTAGACATCGCCGAAGATTTTAATGTTCTGGGATTGAACGGCAGACATTTTGAGTACAGGTGCTTATCACTGCATCACGGTGGTTCAAAATTTTCGATATACAATAATTATGGAAACGACATAGAATATAATTTGCAGCCATGGAAATACACCTAACTCAACCTGATATTACAAAAGGAAAAAAATGTCCGACCAAATACGGGAAATAACTTCCTTCTATTAAAAAGTCAATAGTCATACCCCCATTTTTATAAGTCTTCTTTTGTTATAGCGTTCCGGTTACCCTAAAGTTAAAAGTCATGATTGAATTTCAAGGAGGAGCTTCAAGTCATTAATTTTCAATGTGAGAATTATATTTTAATGCTTCCAAATTAGTTTATTTTGCATTTTCAAATCCATTAGATAGTAAAAGAACACATGGGTTTTGTTTGGGCTGTTGGACGTTTTTGCAGGTCTAGTTTGGCCATTGCTAGACACATTTTCGGAATTTTGATTTTTTTCTGGTGGCCAACAAATTCTGCTACTCATTGGAGATGACAATATCGTTACCTTTTTATTAGAGTTCCTAGTTCACTGTCCTGGTTTCAAAAAGTATGAGTAACGTCATAAAAACTAGCGTGTGATATTACGTATAAACAGTTTTTTCATACAAACGGTGTAGACGATTGAAACTGCGTAGTGAACTGGATCGTTCAATTGAACTAGATTGGCACAACCCTACATTTCATCCATTTTGGATTCTTATATAAAACCATTTTTGATTTATTATAAATTCACTTTTGGCCATCTTCTATGTGAAATCAAATATTTCGCCGAAAAAAATGAATAAAAACTTAATGCAATTATTTTTTTATAAATAATATTATTATTTTAATTTTTGCACTATTTTTGTTTAAAGAAATATAATGTAGGTGGGCTATAGAAGAAAAAAAATTGAAAACAAATTTATGTAGTTGATTTTCCCAAATTTCAATATATGATTTCAAACTGTGTGTTTGTATGTAATTAGATGGATAACGTACGTAAAAACTATATTCTCTTGTTCTCAATTTATTTATAAAACAAATAAATGAAAATCAATTTTTTTTTCAAAAAAATTTTATAAAAATTTTTTAATATTTTCATTTCGTTTTTTCTTTGTTGTTGTTTAAATACAATATGTGTAGATCTTTTAATTAGGCTAAATTAAAAAATTACATATATTAAACATAAAAAGTCTTATTGTGGTTGGAGTTTTGTTTCTAGGCAGGAAAGTTAAACGGTAATAAAAAACAAACAAATTAAAACAAAAACATTTACAAATTCAAAAATTAAAAAAAAAACATATTTTCATTTGGATATGGTGGGATAAGATACGATTTCGTTTATATATGGTGTTGGCCTAATTTCTTTTTTTTTTGTACAAAGCATAACTGTGGGGAAGTATATTATTAAAATACACACAGATAAAATTTAGAAGGAAGCTTCTTGTGAATTGTTTAAAAAACAATTTAAGCATTTTGTGGAACAGAAAAAAAAAACTAAACTACATTCTTCCCACACAATTAGAAAAGTGGTGTTGGTAATGATTGTGATTATTTCATATTAAGTTGTTATTTTTGTAAATATTATATATATTTATATTGTATGTAAATTACGTTGTTTGTATATAAACTATATTACTTCTCTATTACTAGCTATTTATTTTAGAGTTTGCATTTTAATTAGATTTTTTTTGTTTGAGTTTATTGAATATAGACATTTCTTGCTTTCTGTTGTCGTTTTTCTCATACATATGGCAGTGGATATATGCCTACTGATTTATGCACACACATAAAACTTATGAAACTATACATGGGGAAAACTATACATACATATATACTATAATCTTAATGGACTTTGTTTGCTATTGAATGCAAAAAAGCCTTATACCTTGTCACTGTTGCTCGTTTGTCTTTAACTTTTATCAAATATTTGGGGTGTTGTGTTTTTCAACTTAACTACTTGTTTCACTTATGTTTATGGATTGTTTTACAAAAAACGAGAATATTTACAAAATAAATTTAAATCATAAAAAACATAAGACGACTAAAAAGGAAATACTTCTTTTTTACAGCACCACTTGGTATTTGAAAAGTCTGTCGGTCTATTATTTGTCTGCCGGGGAGAAGAAGGAGAATAATATACACATGGTTTTGAAGGGAAGAGTAGGTGTTTGTAGTCATGGACTTAACGTGTTATGACAATACGATTTTGCGGTTTCCTAGGATGTTTGCGTCTTTGTTGCATTTGTATGTTTGTTATTGAGAGAACATGCTGATAACTGGATATTGTTTCTGTTGTTTCTGTGGTTGCATCCTCATCTTCATCTTCTTCTTCGTCATCATCATTTTCTTCTCCATCTTCTGCTTCAACATTAAGATCATTTTTAGCAGGCGAACTACTTTCGTTGATCAAACGCTGATGTTGTTGACTTAAAGCATAATCATTTTCAAATATTGTTGGAGAGTATGGCAGTTTGTAGGCAGTCATAAGTAAACTTTCAACCTTGTTCTTTTCGGCAGGTTTCATTTGTTTGATGTTAACTGTTTTCAAATAGCCCTCATTGCTTTCTGGCACCCATTCATCGGAAATGCTAAAAAAGAAAAGTAAATTCCACAATTGAACATTTTTGGTTTGGCTTCTAAAAAGAAGAATCTCTTGACTTACATTTCCCTTGGAGACCACTGGATATAGCATTCCGTTTTGCCACTAGAAGTTTTCCGTTTCATTAGACACTGGCCTTGGAAGGTAATTGAATTACATCCATTAGTTAAGGTGGAGATTTGTCTGAGACGATGTTGTAAGCCTTCCATAATGCCAGCATCAAAGAAATCAAACATGCGTGCTAAATGAGAGATAAAAAAATGGTGAGTTATATCGCGTTTAAAATCAACAACTCTCGCAACTTACCAGAGAACGGTTGACGTCTGTAGCGCAGCTTTTTGCCATTTTTACGTAATTGTTTTGGTACTGGAGGATCAGAAGTTCTTTTATTTGTACTTTCCTTGCTTTCGGAGGCAGTAAAGTGATTATTAATGTGCTTTTGCAGAGCCAGCTAAAAGAGAAGAACAAACTATTAGTTGTACCCCAAGATAACCAATATGCCAACTGTTGATTTCTACTTACCTGAGATCCAAAGCGTAATCCACAACCCTCAACAATACATTTAAATTGTTTGGAGCCACCATGTGATAATACATGCCTTTCCAGCCAACGGCGTGAACAGGATTCCTTGTTGTAGACCTTGCATCCCACCCATAGGCAAGAGAATGGTCCAGTTTGTGAATTGACGTGTTGCTGTTGCATGTGGTCCAAAAGTTTGGAATTGCTTTCGTGTTTCTTGTTGCAGTTATTCCAATAGCAAACACCATCTTGATTCTTTTTATTTTTACCCAATACCGGGAAACGTATAGTCTTGGGTTGTGACAATATCGGCGATAAAGCACATTTTGGCAGTTCCGGTGAGCTGGATTCTGCTAAATTGGTATCTATTGTCGTCGCCAAGGTAGAACAGGAGTTGTTGCTGGCGGTGTTACTTGTTCCATTGTTTAGGAAATCAAATGAAGATTTTTCCGATGACTCTTCAGATTGTTGGGTCAGTTGTGAGGAGGATGTATTATTTTGACTTTCCTCCATGCTATTGCTGCTGGAATCAATATTCATTGGTGTAGCGGGAGGAGTTTGGCTATCCGCTGATGTTGGTGATGGTACTTGTTGTTCGGATGAAGCCGAAGACGAAGATGTCTCTGATTTTGAAGAAGAATCCATGCTTTCGGTATTACTCAGACTGCCTCCTATACCGGATTCAGGTGTGGGCAAATCACGTTGCTTATCTTCATTATCTTCAGGAGTTTTCATGCCGTCTCTTGCTTGTTTGCCATCTTCATTTTCCGGCATTGTCACACTAATACTTGCCTCCGAAGAGTTTGATGATATACAAGTTGAGGTAACCATTTCGCTGAGCATGTCTCGTGACGATGCTCCTCCTCCAGTTTCACAGGAATTTGAATCACCCGCTGAATTCGAGTTGGAACATGGATTCGTAGAGGTAAATTCATTATTGCTGCTATTGAGAGGTGACAAAATCGAACATCCCGGTGAGGGAGCCTCAGAACTGCTGGTAATCGATGCTGGCGTTGATGCCTCTAAAGACAAATCGGCTGCAGATGATATTGAATTGGAATTGGATGTAAAGGATGATGAAGAACATTCATTATTTAAATTGCTTGGCTGAGGAGAGCTTGATTTATCTGAAGACGTCGAGGCCTCCTCTTCTTTGGTTGACGGCGACGGAGCAACTAACTCTTCTTTGACAAGAACATTATTGGAGGCAGGAATTTGTCCGCTGAAACTTGTTGGCGTCTCGCTAATTACTGGCTTTTCTTCAGTAACAGTTGCTGATGCTACAACCACTGTGGGAGTACTGCTGCTAGAAGTGGTGGCAACACTCGTTTGGGCTGGTGGCATATCATCCATAGGCTCATCTTTAATTTTTCCAAAGCTCTCCAACGGTAACATGGATTTAAAAGTATTGAAGGAGGTAGTAGAAGTCGAGGAAGTCGTGGTGAAGTTGAGTGGAGCACTAAAGCTATTCGTCGTGCTTGTTGAAGCAAACGACGTCATTGCAGGAGCGGGGGTTATGCTAATAGCTCCATTTGAGTTCTTCACCAAATCGAAGAGATCGGATGCTGTGGTTTTGCTCATGGGGGCTTTTGATTTTCCTACATAGTTGCTGTTGTTGTTGGTGACACTGGTCAGATATGAATTTGTATTAGTTTTGTTCGTGTTGACGCTGCTGTATTTTAAAGACGAAGTCGTCGACAAAGTTTGTGGCGTCGATGTTACAGCCGGTGTCATTTTTGGAGCTATGTTGACGAGGCTTTTCACTGCTGGGCTTGAGGTGATAGCAGGACTGATGGTTACACTGCCACATGTTATACTTTGAACCGGCTTGGGAGCAATTGGAGTCACATTTGTGGGCGCTATACTCACCAAAGCCGGAGTTGGAATTTGTGAAGTTTTTGATATATTTGTAGCTGTAGCCGCCCTTAGGCCAGGAGCTGGAATTGTTGTTAGAGCAACTGGTTGTTGTACATTAGGGGTGATCGTCGGTACCAAGGGCGGTGGTGTTGTGGGCGTGGCAATAATTTTCCCACTGGCTGTTGTTATTTTTCCGGTACTGGTCGTCTTGGTCGTCGTCGTGGATTTTATTTGTTGGGCTTGCGCCTTTGGAGATCGCTTCTGATAGGGTTTGGCCATAATCGATGGTTTTTGAGTGGCAGTGGAAGAGTTAGTAGCGGCAAGTGCGTGTGTGCGTGGTTTTGCATTCGATATGGTGACTAATGGTGGCGGTTGCGAGCTTAGCGTCGTGAATGTAACCGGTGAAGTGTTGGCCTTAACTATGGCCAATTTGGCAGTGGTGGTGGTTTGTTGTTGCTGTTGAGTTGCAATGGATGCTGCACTCACTGGTGTAGCTTGTGCGGATATACTATTCGAGATATTAACGGTGGTGGCATTACTATTGTTCGCTGAACTATTGCTGTTGTTGTGCGTTAAGTTGTTGGATGCGTTGGCTGCTGCTGTAGGCAAACTAACCGATGACAATGGTGGCGGTTGAGTTGCTGTGATGAACTGTTGCTGTTGCGCCAAAGCCAGTTGAGCAGCCAAATGTTGTTGCTGCTGCTGCATATCCTGCTGTTGTTGCAGTTCGTTTTGCTGATGTTGTTGTTGTTGCGGCGTTTGAGGAGCAAATATTGAACTTAAAGCTGGCATCGGAGCTTGTTGTATGGGCTGTAAAGCTGGCAGTGCTATTGTCTTTTGTTGTTGATGAGCCTGTTGCTGCTGCTGTTGTGTATTGACAGCCAAAGCAGCGGCTGCTTGGGCCAGCATTGCTGGCAATGATGCTGCGTTAAGAAGTAACCCTGCTGGAGTGGCCATAAAAACGGGTTGCTGCTGGATATTAGTAGCAGCGCCCAATCTCTGCAACTGTTGCAGTTGGACTTGTTGTTGCTGTTGTTGATTTGCCGCTATGGCAGCTGCTATTTGTTGTTGGAAAATCTCCTGGAAACTAGCAGCAGCATTTGTTGTGGCTTTTTGCTGTTGTTGTTGCTGCTGCAGCTGTTGCAACTGCTGTTGTTGTTGCTGTTGCTTTATCAATAAATCCTGCAAATCGCTGGCGCTTAATAAATTGAAAGGATTCATGTTTCCCGATGAAGTCGCTGCTGTGGCTGTAGTTGTGGTGGCAGTCGTAAATTGTTGCAGCTTGAAGACCGTGCCATTAAGAAAATATTGAGCGGCAGCTTGTGCGGCCTGAGCAGAGGTTGCAGATGTAGGGGCTGGAGCGCTCGGTGTTGATGAAGCTGTTGTTGCCACATTTTTCGCAACGGCCGCTGCAGTAGCCAAATTATTTAACTGCATAATATTGGCTCCATTGGCAGCCAAAAGTTGGGGAAGTTGGACTAGATTAGGCAACTGCACCGCTGGCAATTGATACAATGTTGTGGCCGGTGCTGCTGTTGCGGTGGTCGGCGCAGGAGCTGTACTTGAGGATGCTGCCGCCGAAACACTCGGCGCAGCATTCCCAGTAGCTGACGTACTGGTACTGATTTTATTTGTGGCCATTGTTTGCTTCGTTTGGTTAGTTGGGGCCGGAGTTGCTTGTTGGCCAGGTGGCAATCTTATAGCTGTTAAAAGAACCGCCGGTTGTTGTGTGGAGGATGCATTGGTGTTCGACTGCTGCGTTGCATTTGCCGACTGGGCACTGACCATAGGTGACTGTTTGGAATTATCTTGTTTATTTGCCATAAGTTGTTGCTGCTGCTGTTGTTGTTGCTGTTTCATTTCAGGAGTTCTCGGTGCAATCGCAACATGTTTTTTTGCTGTTGATTTTCCATTAGCTGCAGTTATATTGCCATATGAATTGGTCGAAGGTGTTTTTCTTAGATTTGGTGCAACTTGAGCAATTTTCGTGGGTTTTGGTCGTTCAATTTTCTTAAGGGCCGGCATTGGCATAGGTGCAACCGAAATATTTTGTGGTTTAGTAGTGGTTATCGTAACAGCTGTATTGCTGAAACTGGTTGTTATCGTCGGGGCCATGGGTGGTGGTGGAGCTGTTACAGAAATTGTTGTAGTTTGTGTAGAGCAGGCTTGTAGAGGAGGGGTTGACGTTGCTACGCTGGTAGTTGGTTGTGAGTTTCCAACCGCAGCATTGTTCGAACTATTACTGGCCGTAATACTATTGTTATTGTTACTGGCCGCTTTATTACTGTTCTCCTTCAGCTGAGCCAGTATGTTGAAATATTTGTTTAGGGAAGCCGTTGTGGCCGGTGCACTCATGGTTAATGCATTTGTGGTCATTGTGCTATTTTGGTGATTCGCACTCGCTGCTGTTGTTGTCATCATAACGCTTGTATTGGACGCCATAGATTGTAGACTTTGTCCATTTTTACTATTTGCTGCATGAATTTGAGCCTTCATTTGGGACTTAAAATAGCCAGTAATTTTGGTTTGAGACTCCTCTAAAGCAGCAGCTTTCAGTCTTTTAGCTCCGGCAGCTGAAATGGCATGATGATTATCTTGTTGTGATGTGTTTGCATTGGAGCGAGGTTTCTTCGGTGCTGCAGCGGCATCATTGCAGCCACCATTGACATTGGAGGCTACTCGCTTCTTGGAAAGATTGGAAGCATTTGTGGTGGCCACAGAACTTTGGGTTATGTGTGTATTTGTACCTGTCGTCGAGGTGGATGCTGGTGTTGTAAATGTCACTGAAGATGGCTGTGGTGGTATCGATGATGATGTTGTTCCTGTGCTACTTATGCTGGTGGCTGTCGTACTCCAAGGCCATTGTAATGTGGGTAAATTTGAACAACGATTTGTATTGGCAGTGTTTGAACCTTTTGATATTTGAGTTATGGTGGTGCTGGTTTTAGCCCTATTTCCATTACCATTTGTGGGGGTAATGGTAAGGGAGGCGGGCAAATTACTTGTTCTAATGGCAGCATTTAATGTTGATGATGCAGTCGATGCAGCTGGAACGATACCGCCGGAAGACGTTGTTGTACCAGTATTCGTTTTTGTGCCACTACTGTTGGCGACGAGTATTGTTGTTTGTGGCGACATTTTGTTGGTATTTTGTGTATTAGACGATTGCTTTTGTTGTTGCAGTTGTTGGTCTTCGTTTAGACTTGAGTGTGGACTATATGGAGATCCTGGCTGCTCGACATCTTCACTGCAGCCAGTACTTGATGAATCGGTGCAACTTGAGGAAGTTGCAACACCACTAAAAGAGAGAATAAAAGGAAAATGACAATAAGTAAAACAATCAATAGAGAGGATGTAATATTAATTAAAAACTATTAATGTTGTTGTTTTAATTTCGAAATCATTTCATTAAATTACAATCAAATCAACCTCTCCTCTAAGATCACCAACGCTTGCAACATCATCGTCCATTTTAGTTTTTCTTTCTACCTAAACAAATTGAAAAACGCTCCAATTCCTATATTACGAATAACGATACCAAAGAGGAATTGTTGTGTGTATCTTTCATCTTTTGTTTACGAATAAGAAATGAGAAAAAGGCCAAGGAGCTATCAGTTCAAAGTGAATTCCATTCATGTCTTCGAAAATGTTATCAATTAAAAGTACATTTAAGTTATGCGCGCCCAGAGGTAGGCTTTGATTATTGATTATTCTGTGAGAAGGAGAAAGAAGAAAACATTAGCTCTATTCCTTAAGTGTGTTCTACACGGCATGTATTTTACATATTTATGCATACCAACTGTCACTTTTTACAAATTTGAATTTTGTACACATGGTGTGAAGCATACAGAAATTTCAATGCATCAAAGTGGTATGTCCATGCATATGTATATTTTTCGAATAGAACGCGCTCTATTCTCGTCTGTACAACCAAAGGTAAACATCTGTTTTGTTCGAACGCGATATAAATAAAGAAAACAACAGAAAACTAATGAAAAATAAAATTTTGCCGTGCAGAAGGAGTTACATATGGGCGAAAAAAAGTGACAGATGGTATGCATGAATATGTAAAAAAACATACCGTGTAGAAACCCCATTAGTCCCGGTCCACACTACTCAAAAAGCATAAAATTTATATGAAATTTTACCAATTTACCCACTTTTAACGTTTTTAAAAGTAAAGGAACAGATCAATTAAGGAAAAAGGTTATAATCACAGTGAAATAAGACTAGTTATTTTAAACAATTAAGAATCTTATAGTACTTTTATATATAACCGGATTTAACAAACCCACTGGATTTCAAATGTCAATTCCATAGCTTATATTTCAACATAAAGAAGGTTAACCCTACAAAAGGCCATAGTATAAACATGGCCTTAAGTATGTAGGTACTTAAGGAGATTAAGAATAATTTGTTTAGTCCATATTTATATTAGGCAATTTTCCTTGCGGTAATTGTCAGGTAGAAGGAGAGAGAGTTTAGGCATATGGTAACCCTTTGCCTCTCAACACCCTCTCTCAACAACAAATTGACAATTGCCGCAAGGAAAATTGCCTAATGTAAATATCGATGTATCCACCGATACATTAAAAATGCACAACATTATCACTTTATAGCCTGCATTTTAAGTTGTTCCTTGCCTCATATACGATTTTAAACGATTTAAGAATGATTTACCACGAGTGAATTGGAATTGTCATAAAAAATATTGCACAAATACAAATCAAATGAAGATATTAGGACTGACATTTATCTACAAAGGCAAATAATTTATTTGTAATTAAAAAAACCATATTCCTATTTTGCAATTAATTATTAAATGTAGTATTATCTAGAACATTTTTTTTCATTTCGTACTTGAAATGCGTTCCCGTATTCCAAAATCTAGCAAACCCTGCACTTTTCTTTAAACAAAAAATGGCGCTGATGTATATCTTCTGTTAGGCAATTTTCTTCGAGTAGAAATTAGCAACATGTTTGCTGGTATCTGATTGAATGATACGTTGATTTTGACATTTCTGCCAGATCGTTTGCGATTATAGTAGCTATTATTTCGTTCCCGTATTTTTTTAATTTGTATGGGCGCGCATAACTTTAGGCAAGGTAATACAATATTTGTTTTGACATTTCAGCCGGGTTCTTTGCAATTTTTTATTCTTGGACCAATTTGTATGGTAAAGCAATTATTGACTGTTCGCTATTTGTTACTTTTACCTTTAAAGAGTAAGGGTACACTAGGGCTATTCTGAATTGCTTAATATTTAATATTCATTATAATAATACACTTTCCCGACGTTCGAAAACTTCATACATATACATATTCACCCGAATAAATGGATTTCTTTTTAGAGAAGTTAAAATGTGGTATCTTCCAGAATGCAAGAATCTACTAATTTTTTTTTTAAATAAATCGCGATTCAAGTTGACATTTTAGGGGTTGTTTAGGTTTTTCCGATTTCGCTTGGAAAACGCAAGTCCTTTCAAAATGGAACTAAAGAAAATGTTGTAGCTATCAAAATTCTCCACAAGATTGACCTTTATGATATTTTCGTAGGTTTTACCATTTTCGAGATAAAGAAGTTCAAATTGGGACAAGGCACTGACTGTATAGCCCCCTTATAAAACAATGTCATGAAGGGTGCGCCTTAACTAACTTTTAATGAAAAACGCTTACACAGGGGACGTTTTTGTGAATTCTGAAACAGCAATGTTGATAGATGAGAAAAATCCAAAAACAAGAAAAAAATCGCTGTAGGGATTTTTAAATAAATCTCGGTCAAAATTCACATTTTTAGGTTTATTTAAGGTTTTCGCGATTTTGCTTGGAAACCGCAAGTCCTATCGAAATGGAGCTAAAGAAAATATTGTAGCTGTGAAAATTCTCTAGAGGATTGATGTTAATGATTTGTTCCCAGGTTGTACCATTTTTGAGATAAAGATGCTGAGGTTACATTTTTAGGTTTTTTTTGTTAAGGTTTCGCGATTTTGCTTCAATGCGACAAGTCTTATCGATATGGGACCTGAGGAAATCCCATAGCTGTGAAAACTCTATTTAAGACTGACTTATGTAATTTTTCCTAGGTTGTACCATTTTTTTAGATATATAATTTTAATTTGGGAAATTGCAGTCATGACATTGTTTTATAAGGAGACGATACAAAATTGAATTGAATTTAAATTGTCTCAATTTGAACTCCTATATCTCGAAAATGGTAAAACCTACGAAAATATCATAAAGGTCAATCTTGTAGAGAATTTTGATAGCTACAACATTTTCTTTAGTTTCATTTTGTTAGGATTTGCGGTTTCCAAGCAAAATCGGAAAAACCTAAACAACCCCTAAAAATGTCAATTTGAATCACGATTTATTTAAAAAGCGCTCCGGCGATTTTTTTGTTTTTTGATTTTTCTCATCTATGAACATTGTAGTTTCAGAATCTGCAAAAACTTCCCAGGTGCAAGCACATTCCATTTAAATTTGCTTCAAGAGCCGATCTTTTGGTCTAAGAGCAATATAATGTTTTTTTGTTTTATTCAATATTTATTTTGAAAATTGTGAGAAATTCAGTTATAGTTTTTTTGTGGGGGTTTTCAGACTTAAGCCACTATAACTTAGCTATTTGTTAACCGATTTGAACAAATAGTAGCTTATTCGAAAGATATTATTCACCCCTTTAAACGGAAGAAGGGTCAATAGAAATCTGTTGTGAAAAAAAGAAGATCTGCGGGTTTAAATTTGAAAATATAAGAAACCCTGATGTTCACTACTTTTAGTGTTATAAAAATATGAAACGGAGTTACCCAGTCGAAATAAAGACATTTTCGTTATCCATGGATTCAAACACGATAGAATTTTGCATCCGAACGCTTGAATAAATTTCTGGTCAAATTTTGTAGCACAATGTCATTTATCGACACTTTCCGAAAAGTTTGCACATTCTTAAGGCCAAAACTGCCTGATGAAGCGTTCCAATGCTTTTGCGATGTATTAGAGAGTTTTCAATTACTGTCTTGGCTACAAATTTTGTCTTTGTGTTGGATCGAAAATCTCAATGGTTTGGCTGTTATATGCCAAAATATCTAAAAAACGTCAATAAAAAACCTTAAAGTCAAAATCGGGAGGCTCGATTTTCACGGTAGATATATGGTCCAGTGGACTTTTTTGCTCAGTTCAATCCCAGGAATTAGAAACGCGACGGGCTCATTAAGATTTTCAATTCGCCCCGGCCTAATATGTATGTATCTAACAATTTAAATAGTTGTTGGTATAGAAAATTAATTATTTAAGGGTAAAATAATTGATATTTTTTTTAGAGCGAATACAAATTTTGAAATTTCATCTTACTCAATCAGTTGGGCTGTTGCAAATGTTGCCAGAAGAACATTTCGCCATCATTTCGTGGGCCCAATGGAAAAAATTTGCATTTTCCTAGCAAAATTTACATAAAATGTCTAAAAATTGTGATATTGGGAGAGGGGGAACAAACTCCTTTGTCCGTCGGTAACGGCAGCTTAAATGTCGTTTAGGGGCACCTCTCGGATCGGGCTGAAATTTTTACAGTAGATAGCCCTTGGCATCCTGAATACAAAGATATATAATTTTCCGGGGGAAGTCCATATCTCGGGAAGTACGGACTTCCCCACGGAAAGCTATATGTGGTTGTGTTCAGGGTCCCAAGGGCTACCTATGGCAAAAATTTCAGCCCGATCCAAGAGGTGCCCATAAACAACCGAAATGTCAAGACCCATATCTCGGGAAGTATGGACTCCCCCTGGAAAATTATATATCGTTGGAATCAGGGATCCAAGGGCTACCTATGGTAAAAATTTCGGACCGATCCGAGAGGTGCCCCTAAACGACACATGTTCCGTAACGGCTTGTTCCGGATCTCAAACTGTTTAACGACAACATCATACGCTTTGTGAATGCTGGGTCATTTATCAGTTTATTCATTTTTTAACCTAACAATGCAACTCACTATGGTTGGCTCCAAACTTCCAAAGGTGCCTCGGAATTGGTAAGATATTGTTATTATTTTTAAAATTTATAATGTTTGTTACGCAAAGTTTACAACTTCATCTTTCAGCTACTGCAATTGGTGTACTAGGCAAAAATCCCAGTCGTATGAGTTATACACAATGTAATGATTGTAACCTGTATACGCCGTGTTGAACAAGTTACACATTTGGCACAGATTGATTACTCCTATATTTGTTATTTTTTTTAGAAAAAAAAAAGAAAATATTTACATTTGTTTCATTTTAGTTGATAAAATTTAAGTGGAAGAAACGAAGGTTTTTTTACCGACGGCAAAACTATGTATATTTTCACTCGAAGGGAATAATAATAATTATTAACGATAAACACATGACTGTGAATATGTATGTATTTATGTAACTCCCTTTCTTTATTATTTTCAATGTTTTTTTGTTAATATTTTTAATTTAAATATTTATAATTCCACAGAAATGCCAAAGACTCATTTATTTTTCTCTCATGTGGAATAAAATGCACTTCAAAAAGAAATAACAAACAATAAGAGCGGGAAAAATGATTACTCAATCCAATGTGTTTTGTTTGTGGTGATGTTATTGTTTATGGCTTTCTTAAAAAAAAAAACAACAACAACAATGATAACAATATTTAGTTTGACGAATGCATTTTAGAAACTCACACACACACACACCCATAAATGGACACACTCGCGTATACCAACAAAAAAGCGGTTAAAATTGTTAAGAAGTACTTTTCTACTTTTCTTTTAAAGTGATTTATCTTTCTTTATAACACTTCTAGGCATTCTTTGGCTTGTGTTTTTTTTTGGGATTTGTTTCTTGTTGTTGTAATTTGGTTTTGTAGTAACAGGTAATTGACACTGTGGAAAAATTATCAAATTTTCTTTATTCCATTGGAGAAGAGTGAGAGAACCAAGCAATAATGGACAGAGTTAGGGAGTTTTGTGGCGGCTGCACACATTTCTTTTTTATTTTTGTGTTTCTTTTTCATATGTTATTCTTTTATACACGTACGCACGCACAATCACTCACACATATGCACTAAAATGTATTACATTTTTATTGTTGTATTTTCTAACAATCATCATCATCATCGTCATTGTTGTTGTATTAGGGGTATTTTTAGAAAACCATTGAAAAAAGGGAGAGTGATGGACTCGTGTGAGAGCAAGAGAGCCTTTTCTGCTACACACAAGAGACCATTAGATAGGTAGAGCACATAAATTGTTATGTGTGTGAGAGACACCGCCGTAACATCAGGAGAATGAGTAAATGTATTTTTTCACACATTAAACAGGAAGACTCGTTTTATTTTATAACAGGATTTAATGTCCTTAGTATAGATTTTTTCGGGAAACTTTTTCACAGTGTTTTTTCTTCTTGTTTCACATTAGAAAGGGGATGGGGGAACGAACAGCTTTTCTTAAATTTGATTATTAAACTTCCTGGTTAGCGACATTTCATTGACAATTTGTGGACATGGAATTGTTTTAATATTTTTATTTCTGTTGCTACTTTTACTCACTTGATTGCTTTTTTTTTGTATATTTCTTGCTTTGGGATAATTAATGCTGTGATGTATTTTTTCTTTGATTGTTTAAATTAAAATTTGTAATCCATGGGATGCTTTTGTATGTTGTAGTTCTCTTGTTTATTTGTTGGCTTGTTTATGTAGTTGTTTTTTTTTTGTTAATAACTTTTATGATTATCACTATGACTTAATCCATTTTATGCTGAGACAGACATTTCCAAATAATTGAAAAGGAAAATGAAACGATTTCAAGCCGTTGATGGAAAACATTTACACGAACACATCATGTGTATGGCTGCTGCTGTGGTGCGCTTAAAGAATACCGTCCGTTGTGTACACAAAAAAAGAATGAAAAAATAAACCAAGAACCGAAGAAGAACTCTCAAATGCCGTAAACTTTCATTTTTCCGCATCCAGCGTCCGTACACAATAAGGGAAAATTTTCGACTGTTATGTTTTTGGGCTCTTCATTATTAGCGGCGCACCGAACAATCAAACACGC
Organism: Musca autumnalis; assembly: GCF_047663935.1. Classification (NCBI taxonomy): domain Eukaryota; kingdom Metazoa; phylum Arthropoda; class Insecta; order Diptera; family Muscidae; genus Musca; species Musca autumnalis. The sequence continues at coordinate 206,472,960 of NW_027412088.1, forward strand.
ACACACACATACACACAGGCAGCATAAATGCAACCAAACAGCCAGAGCCAGCCAGTCAGTCAGCCAGCATAGAGCACAAAAGAACAAACACTCAGGAGGGAACAATAACAAGAAAAAATTCCCTGCTTTCTACTTTAGCAGAGAGACAGACAGGAGCTACACATGCAGGAGAGAGAGAGAGCAACTTTACACATTTCAACTTTACTCCTCAATCCAGAAAAGAAAAAAAAACTTTAGAACTCTAAAAAAGAAGTGGATATGTGCAACAACAACAATTTCAGTATTAAACACATAAAATGTACAACAAGAAAAATGCGTGAGTTTAGAAAACTACAACAACATGGCCAACATTTAGTACCTCCTGCCAACATTATTATTATCATCATCACAACAATAAGACTAACAACGGGATTTTAGAGTGAAACAACAACAACTGAATATACACAACGGGATGGATGATAATTATTTCCCAGTATTTTCAATGTATTTGTATACATGTGGTAAAGTGCATGTAAATATGTGTCTGGGGTTGTATGCGACCGTATCTATTTTACCTATGAGTTAACTAAGACTGCCAGCACCGCTCCGCTATTGTGTTGTTTACCAAATGATGGGTTTACTGGGCCCACTGTGTCCATGATGTGCTTGCTGCTTCTGCTGATTATGGCTGGTGCTAATGCCTCTTTTATTTTGAAGAAAACACAAAATGCACCATACAATGCAGACACATAAACACACGAACACATGCATCCATCCATAACAGCGCACTATGAGCACTACTCGTCGTCATCGTCGTGTCAGAGTCGTCTTTTTTCTGAGTTGAACTATAAAACATTCATAATGTTTGGAAATAAATGAACCCACATGTTGTTGTAAAGAAGAAGAGGAAGAAAAAAAAGAAGAAATAATAAAAAAACAACATTTCTTATAGAAGCATTCAAAATATACCACTGAATGAATGTACGACCAAGGAGCCATTGGAACTAAAAGGCAAACGGCATCTAAATTTAACAACGAAACATTTCTGTTACACAAAGTTTAAAATTTTATTGTTCTGTAGCTTAATTTTAGCTCTGTTTCTTTAGGTGCAAGAATCTTCAAGTTTTACCACATTTTACTCACAAAGTGTACCCCCCTTACTTCAAAAAATCTCACAACTATTTCTGACACTTTTACCATTTTTAAAAGTAAAGTAAGACCATTTGACTGGCGCGATGTTAGTTTGTGTGCAATGTGTGTATGAGCGATAAGATGGAGTACCTTAACATCAACGACTACTATAACAGTTACAAAAGTGGATTTTTTAAGACCCACATCGAACCATTTCTATTATCTGGACTGAGAAAAATCCAAAAATTTAAAAATGGAGTAATTTAAATTTTTAGGTTCTAGAATGCCATTTTTTAGATATTCACATACGAATGTTATCAAAGATGTCGGCAATAATCTCTAATTTTCTCCAGATAATACCTCAAAGTGAGTAGGGTTACTACCGGTTGTAGAAGTAGGTTCATTGGTCCTGTAAAGATTGGACAATGCTTTGTGGAGTGGTGGATGTCAAACAAATGTTCTGATTCTGAGCACTCATGCGAGCACAGACTTTCCAGTACCGCATTACTAGATAAAGATAGTAAAACAATGTCTCTAAGACGATTCACGGCACAGTAGCCATGACATGTTACGAGTTTTTCCCTCAGGCCTGTCTGGGATAGTATATTCTCTTGACAACTTTACTACAAGCCTGTCGAGGTTTTGGCTACCTTTTATAAATTAGGAACAGATAAAGGTAATGGAGGATTATGCTTCCGCACTCATTGATGGTTATTACGACACAGGAAGTTGTTCAGTTACCTACCTTTACGCCGTAGTAGGTTGTGAAGTTTCTCGACGCACCATAACATTTCACGTGGAATCAGACTTTAGAACGGTTTGCTTCCTGATGGTTCCCGTTCGCTTGGTATTCCTTGTGACCTCAGCCCGTGACTCGAGTGCACCCTCTGAAACTGAAACTGAATTTCCTAGGAAGTCTTGCTGCGAGATGGCCAACATGCATGTATGTACATATGTATATCTATTCCGTTGTGAACTTTTGAGGCTGTTTGACCCGATGATACTTCAATCGTCGGTTTTCAGCAGTTACCAAGATAAGAAATTTCATTAACCCCGAGTAACCTATTGGATGCTTGAGGGTGATTCAGATCTCAGCTCAGATCTTTAACATTGGGAGAGATTACGACTACAATAACTACATACATACCCAGCAAACCAAATGTCTGATGTCCGACATGTCTGAACAATTTCGGAAGCAAAGTCGTTAAGATTTCGTTCCGATTTCTAAACGATTTTTCGGAGAGGAAATTGTTCAGATTTTGTACCGATTTCGGAACGAATGTCGGAAAGAAATTTCCTTTCTGAATTTCCCAAGGATTTTCTTCAGATTTCGTAACGAAATCGGACCGAAATCGATCCGATGTCGCTCCGACATTTCGTTCCGAAATTATGTCAACCACTTCATACAACTTTCGTTAAGATTTCGTGGATTTCATTTGTCCAGAATTGATGTTCTTTATAACAAGAGCTACAACTTTGCCTCCATGAGCAAATTAAAATTCTTCGCGGTATAGGTGATATGTGCCTGCCAAAATGCTCACTTTTGACTTAATTTTTCAAGGATATTTTTGATGTCCTTTTTATCCTGGAATGCAATAATTTATAATTATTATATAAAGCCTATACTCTCCTCTTTAATATGACACCAATACCAGCATCGTATGACGATTACAAGTATTTAAAATATTTTTTTAAAAATGTTGACCTTTGAAATTTGTTTGACCTCTAAAAGGTCAAAACGGTGAGAAAACGAAAAATTAAAAATACCATTATACTCCATTTTGCCTATACTTTCAAACGTATATAGTCCGGTTCAAGTGTAACAAAATTTTTTGAAACACAAGCTGAATGCACTCCACCCGATTTGGTTGCAACCACAGCTACCACGATACTGCCACACGGGGGCCAACACCAACTAACAGCCCAGGACCGAGGACTTAGGGTGTAAATGGTACCCGTGGTCCCAGAATTAAGTCTCTGGTACGACCTCGCCTCTGGCCCTATGCTCTTTATAGGGTTTTAAAGGAACACATATATATACGACCTCGCAAGCATGAAGAATACTACCAGTTGGTTGCCGCGACTGGTGGCGCATAAGCAGACCACTACAATGGGAAAGTCAGGTAAAAGGGAAAATGTTACTGTGTAGGGCGTGACTACAAGTACTGTCCGTCAATATCAAGCGATCGTGTTACGGCTGATTTAGGTGCGAATTGCCTTGCCATAAGTTAAAAAAAACAGATTAGATGACGACCCGACAATGTTTAATGACGATGCGAGGGCCAATAGTGGTATCAACCAATCTTCGGCTGACAGGACGGAAGTCCGGATGGGACTTGACTCTCAAGACCTTAGAGGTTTAAAGATGCTGATTAGGAATCTTCTCGATCAACTGGATCTGATTCTGCCAGTAGAGCGAAAACAGTACATTTTCTCCGAGGGCGTGTAATTCACTCTGGCCTAATCAGATGACGAACTGAACACTAAGGAAGAGCACGAGAGCACTTCTGGCAGCAACCATGGGTTCGGTTGGTCCCACGTCGACACCTGCATTTGGGCTGTACTCATTGGTATGGGAAAAGTCTCCTTTTAGACAATATAGATGACCTTTATAGGAGATAAAAATACTCTTAAAGGCCTTCTGTTGACGAAAGACCTTCTAATGTATTCTATAGACAGGAGACCAACTAAAAGTCTTCTATAGACAGAAGAACTTTTAACGATTATTTATAGATAGAGGACTACCCAAAGATCTTCAATAGACATATGATCTTCTGAAGGTCTTTTTTTATACCCTCCGCCATATAGAGGGTATAATTAAATTTGTCAATCCGTTTGTAACACATCGAAATATTCGTCGGAGACCCTATAAAGTATATATATTATTGATCAGCATTAAATTCTATGTCGATTTAACCATGTGCGTCTGTCCGTCCATCCGTCTGTCTGTTTGTCTGTTGAAATCAAAATACAGCTCGCAATTTTAAAGATAGGGAGTCAATATTTGGTACAGAAGTTCTTATTACTTGCATGATAGTTGGTATTGAAAATGGGCTATATCGGTCCACGTTTTGATGTAGCCCCCATAGAACGGTACCACCCGATTTTCGGTATTTTGAAGGTACTAGCTTCATTATCACACCGAAACGGCTGAAATTTGGCACTTAGTCTTCTTTAAGGGTATAAAACTTTCCCCCAGAATTTTGTCGGTACCGGTCCCCGTCTTCATATAGCCGCCATAGAACGGTACCTCCCGATTTTCGGTATTTTGAAGGTTTTAGTTTCATTATCACACCAATATGGCTGAAATTTGGTACTTAGTCTACGTTGGGGGTATAAAACCTTCCCCCTGAATTTTGTCGGTATCGGTCCATGCCTTCATATAGCCCCCATAGAACGGTACCTCCCGATTTTCGGTATTTTGAACGTTGTGGCCTCAATATTCCACCGAAATGGCTGAAGTTTGATATTAAGCCTTTGTTGGGGGTATACAACTTCCCCCTATAAATTTGTCGGTATAGGTCCACGCCTTCATGTAGCCCACATAGAACGGTACCTCTCAATTTTCGGTATTTTGAAGATTGTGGCCACAATTTTTCTCCAAAATGGCTGAAATTTGGTATTTAGACTTGGTTGAGGATACTCAAACTTCCCGGTATAGGTCCGCGCTTTCATATAGCCCCCATGGAAAAGTACCTCCCGATGTTCGGTATTTTGAAGATTGTGGCTTCAATATTCCACCAAAATGGCTGAAATTTGGTATTGAATTTCCTTTGAGTCTAAAAACTTTCCGTCAGATATTTGTCGGTATAGATCGACGTTTTGAAATACCCTCGATAGAACGGTGCCTCACATTGTTTTCCCGAAATTGCTGAAATTTTGTATTAAGTCCTCTTCAAACACGAATTGAAACCAATTTTTCCATTTTACTTCAATACAACTCGTGGTGGAGGGTATAACAAGTTCGGCCCGGCCGAACTTAACGCCGTTTTAACTTGTTATAGAATACTTTTACCCTAAGACTACCGAATACCTTTAGGTATCCTTTCTATACGAAACCTTTGAAAGGCCTTCATTCTATAGAAAACCTTAGTAAGGCCTTCGAACTATATCTATAATAGACATTTAGAAGGTCTTCTGTTTATGAAAAACTTTAGAGGCATGGAAGTTTTTTACAAGACATTCTTCTACAGCTCGAAGGCCCTCTAAAAGTCTACAATAGACAGATGACTTTCTAAAGGTCTACTTCTATGGAATACCTTTACCTTATGTCTATAGAACACCTTTATAAAGTCTTCCGTTTATACGAGACCCTTGGAAGGCCTCCAGTCTATAAAAACCTTTGTAAGGACTTCTTACTATAGCTATAGACCTTTAGAAGGTCTTATGTTAATATACGACCTTTAAAATGTCTTCTATATGGAAGACTTTTAGCTAGTAGGTCTTCTAAAGGTATTCAATAGACAGATGACGACCCAAAGGACCTTTAAAGACAGAAGAGCTTATTAAGGTCTTCTATAGCCATAGTCTTCTGTTTATAGAAGACCTTTAGAAAGGTTTCTATTATAGAAGGCCACTAAAAGGTCTTCAGTGTGTGCATGACTTTTAGAAGACATTCTTCTACCCAAAGGTCTTCTACAGATAGTAGACATTCTAAAGTTCTTCTATAGCTACAGTCAGATCTTTTAAAGGTCTTCTATAGCCGTAGTCAGATGACCTTCCAAAGGATGACTGTCTATAAGACTTCAATAGGCAGAGGACTTTCTACAGGTCTTTTTAAGTAGAAGACATTTGCCGAGAGGAAGGACTAAACACTACGATGATTTTATCCATGCCCCCTAAAAAAACACGTATTAACAACTAGCAGCGAAACGGGCACCAGCTGGGACTACGTATGTATGTATAACAAACCCTGTAGTTGTGCTGCACTCATTGGTATGAGAGAGAAGTCTTCCATATCCATGCACATATTCGTGGGACATATTTTCCCCAGAGCGATATCAACAGATGCACGGCTAGAAAAATGCCGTTAATACCTACATATAAATAAAACAAGTAAAAAAGTGTCAGTCGGCTTTGCCGACAGATATATACCCTCAGCCAATGTGAAGCGAAACTTTTACCTCCGGACAGATCGAATGTATTTAAGGTCTCTTCAGAATGTTGTGGCCCTTTTTGAACATTTGACCTTGCCGACAAAAATGTGGATTAGGAATTAACTGTACTAAGACACAAATATAGAACTTTTGTAGGGCAGGTACCCTTAGGGAGGACCGATATGAGCCATTTTAGAATTTAAACTAAATTTTGACAAAATATTAGCAGATCCAAAGTTTGGACCAAATTGGTTGCCCCATTCAAGTGATATCGTCCTAGCATTTTAGTGACATTTTTTGAATATTGGGGAGAAGTGCCGGAAGTTGTGGACCGATATTGCCCTATGAAACTAAGTTTGAATATAATATTACGAAGACCAAATCGGTTGAACAGTTCGAGAGTTCGTCGGAGAGCACGACCGCCACATATGGTGACATAGGGGTTTTTTTTACACATTTCGGGCTGTTTTCCCAAGAAATATGGACATGCCCTTGAAAAAACTCTTACCATCGTTGTGGAGGTAGCGAATGCAAATCGCTTCAACAAAAATCAAAGTGATCCGAGAGCAGGTCTTAAAGTGAACTTAAACGAAATTTTGTGTGGGAGGTACCCGAAGGAGTGGACAAATATAGTCCATATTCGAACCTTATCTATATCTGGTAGATATATTAGGATGTGCAAAGTATGGATTACATCGGTCACTCCCTTCAAGAGTTATCGTCCGCACAATTTTTCCGAACATTTTTGAACTTCTGTGGGGGAGGTACCTAAAGGAGTGGACCTATATGGCTTATGTTCGAAATTAAACTATGTTTGGACAAAATATTACGAAGGCCAAATTTTGGACCGAATCGGCAGATTAGTTCGAGAGTTATCTTGCGCTCCAACCACTACACACGGTGTCATAGGGGCTTTTTGCATCTTTCAGGTTATTTTCTCAAGAAGTATGGACTTGCCCATGATGAAACTTTTACCGTCGTATGGAGAGCAATGAATACAAGTAGTTGCAATAAAAATCAAAGCGATTCGAGAGCAGGTCCTAAAGTGAACTTTTTCGAAATGTTGTGTGGGAGGTACCCGAAGGAGTGGACCGACTGAGTCCATTTTGGAACCTCATCTAAGTTTAGTAGAAATTTCACGATGTGCAAAGTATGGGTCAAATCAGTTACTTCCCTCAAGAGTTATCGTGTGCACAAATTTTCCGAACATTTTCGAACTTTTGTGGGGGAGGTACCGGAAGGAGTGGACCGATATAGCCCATCTTCGAACTTAAACTAAGTTTGGGCAAAATATTACGAAAGCCAATTTTTGGACCGAATCGGTTGATCCATTCGAGAGTTATCGTGCGCACCAGCCAGCCAGACAGACAGACAGACGGACGGACATTGCTCAATCGACTCCAAATTGTCTAAAACACATTTCGTCCAAACATACTTCGGGTCTAAAACCATTATTTCGATGAGGCACATTTTGCTCGTATGAAAGTGTAGGTATATACCTTCGTTAGCATAAATGCTGAGGGTTTAAAGAAGAGCTATACCAACTCGTAATAGCCTTGAGAAACCTAACATCACACATCGCTCCAATACGAATAACTTAAAATTATGACTTTTCTAAAGTCCTGGGACTCCCCTGTCTATAGGATATTAAAAGGCGATAGTTAGACCCCAGTGACTTCAACAAAAGTTTGCTTACTTTTTATGTTATCCATTTTAGATTATGTTCTTGTTCGTGTTTGTCGCCTTTGAATGAATTCTGTTTTATGGTTGCAGAAGTAGTGGATGGATGTGCCACTCTTGGCTGTGAATACTAGTCCTGTGGACGGGGCTTTATTCTTCATCCCTCAAAAAATGGTTAGTTATACAAGAAGAAACAAATGAATTAGATATGTACGGTTATAGGTAGAAGAGTAGTATGGATGTTTGTGTACGTGTGTATTTATGTGTTGTTGTGAGTAGGTGTTTAGATGATGACTCTTTTTTTCATTTTTCTTTTTTTGCTCTCATACTCTGCTTCTTGGTCTTTTATGCTGCTGCTGTTGATGATGATGATAATGGTTTTAGTGGAAATTCCCCCTATTTCATTTCCACTATGGCAAGTCAGTATGTTTACATTTATGGATTTTTCTTTGAAGCATAATGTCGCTACTAGCGTTGTTGTTGGTTTATAAGAATCCTCAAACAGTAACGTACTTAGCTCTCTTTATAGAGAAGCCAATGATGGATTTGTAAGTAAGCAATGAACTTTGCGGAACATTAAAAAAGCAACATTAACATAAATAAATGTTTAGCATGTTAGCCCATGTTATATGTATGTATACACACACAAGTGAACTTTACAATTTCCTTTTATTAATCACACAATTTCTGGCCAAAGGAACGAACTAATGCCAAGTAATCAATTGCCAACTTGAAACGGCAAACAGATTTAGCACTTAGTACAAATGTTTTTGAAGGGGGCCCCCATTTCTTGTCATCATCTTCATTATTATTGTATTGTTTGTTATCCATACGCACACCCAGTCAACGTTTAACGTTTCCTGTTCACACACTAACACACACACACCGATACATTGCAACACATGAATATTGAATGTTAACAGTAAAAATGAATTTAACAAATGTTTATTTATTTATTTTGTGATTTGCTTTAGGTTGTTCTAAACTTTCTCAAAAGGCCTTCTCCCTAAGAACAACAGAATTTACAATCACTTCTCCTCTGCCTTGCAGTCCCCTACTCTCTTTTTCCTGTTTTGTGTCTCAGAGGCCTCCTTGCTCAATGCACATTGACTTTGTAACTTCTCACATTGTTTTTAGTGCCTTGTGTTGTTGTTTCATCATTAAGCTCATTTATAATTCTTGCCATTTGTTGGAGTATAATTTTTCAATACAAGTCCAATAACAACAAATACAAAACACTTTAACGTGCTTGGAATATTTTATCAGCAATTTTTTTATTGTTTCTTTCCATAATTAGTAAACATAGCACAATAACAGCAATAGCAGCAACAACAACAACTACATCTAGAAATATTAACTAAGCCTACTCCTCCTACTGTATGGTTACAACCATCCCATCCGATCCCAGCCCATGCTATGCTATCCCATCGTTGTGTCGTTACACAGGTGATTTCACACGGACAACACAACAATTGAGTGTTATAGTTGTTGTTCTTGTTGTTTTTCTTTTTGTTTGGACTATGATGATGTCTTGTTGTCGTCTTCCAAATGACATAAACAACAATAAAAACAACAAAAAAGGCCATAAAAATAAAAATACTAACTTTATATTGTTATCCATATAAAGTTAGTATTTTATATGGAAAAAAAAATACTAACTTTATATTGTTATCCGTGGGTGCCACCGTGGTGCAATGGTATGCACGCCCGCCTTGCACGCAGAAGGTCGGGGGTTCGATTCCCCGGCCAAGCAACATCAAACATTTTTCAACGGTGGCAAAATACCCCTCAGTAATGTTGGCGACATTTCCTGAGTATTTCAGCCTTGAAAAACTTCTCCACAAGTGGTGTCTTAAGACACGCCGTTCGGACTCGGCGATAAACAGTAGGTCCCATATCATTGAGCTAAATATGAATCGGGGTGCACTCATTGATATGAGAGAAGTCTCCCTTGTCCCGTATGGGATGTTGTGGAACAATATTATTATAATATTGTTATCCATATTGAACTTAAATACCCCTACCAAGACCCCTGTGAGAAGATTGAGATTATTAAAGTAGTGGGGGAGGTGGAGAAAGTAAGTTGATTACAAAAGAGAACAACGTTTACGAAAATTGATACCTCAGGTTGTAATTATCGGGGAAAACAATCAGAACAGTTCATTATTCATTAACGGCTTATTCGGCTATAAATCGAATTTGAAGGTGAAGAAAATGTAGGTTAGATGGGTGAAGATAAAAAGTGGAATATGTAAGTTGTACCAGGGCTACATAGAAAGGTGTATCTAAATCGATACTTAAAAACATGCTATAGGGATTTATTTCTAAACACTGTGTCCTGTAATATTCAATTACAAACCAATCCCATATTAACTGATGCTAGTATTTTAAAATGTTCGGAATCTAAACATAACACTGGATATTAATTGAGAAATTGTTACAATAATATTATATTTACATATTAAATTCAATACCACTAAAGCCCCCAAAACTTGTTAAATTATAGCTAAATTGTTAATTTATACTCAAAATTAGTTATAAAAGAAGCTAAAACTATCAGTGCCAAGTGTACTACTTCTTCAATTAACAACTATTTCTAGTTTTGGTTACATAGAAAGTCTCTTTCTTTTAACCGCTACTTTTCAGCCCATGTCTTTTAAAATTACACTACAAATTTTGTTTTTTTAATTTTCTTTTTTTTTTTTTGACAAAAGTTACGTGAAGCATCACCATCACTCATGCATTTCTTTAAATAGAAAATAAAGAGACCCTCCCACTTTTCCCATGCAATAATTCTCTCTTAAAAGTTATGTACTTTTGTTACAAGAGTAAAAAAAAGTCATTCAAATGTAAATAAAAACAAAACAATAGAATGCTACATAGTAGAATAGACAAGGAGATTTCCAACAAAAGCTAATGAATGCAAACCATATAATGTCAACATCGACCACAAGAGATCATCATCCGCAGCACTATTAGTAATATTTAAGGGGAAGATAATGATAAAAGAACCGATTAAAATTTAATTTCACATGGTATACGGGTCTTCTATAGACCTTCTGAATACTTTCTATGGGTCTTTTATAGACCAAAGACCTTACAAAGGTATTGTGTACACTAGGCCGGGGCGATTTGTATGGAAGGAAAAAAGTGATAGTGGGCTTTGAGTTTCTGATTCATGGGATTGTACAGAGCAAAAAAGTCCACTAGACCATATGTCTACGGTGAAAATCGAGCCCCCGGATTTTGACTTGAAATTATTTTCAAGGATATTTTGGCCAAACAATATCTCAGAAACTTGACCTATCCTGAAAATTTCCTTTTGCGTTCTTAGTTCACTCACCAAGGGCTTTCATCTCCAAAAGGAATTTTCCACCCACTGACTTTGAGTCAAATTTTGTAGCACAGTGTAATTTATCGATATTTTCCGAAAAATGCCTTCATAACTGCCTGAAGGAGCGTTCCAATGCTTGTGCTATGTTCTAGAGAGTTTTTAATTATTGTCTTGGCTACAATTTTTGTCTTTGTGTTGGATCGAAAATCTCAGTGGTTTGGCTTTTACATATATGCCAAAATATCCAAAAAACCTTGAAAAAAACTTCAAGTCAAAATCCGGGGGCTCGATTTTCACCGTAGACATATGGTCTAGTGGACTTTTTTGCTCAGTACAATCCCAATAATCAGAAAATCCAGGCGCCCGTGGTGGTGTTCAAATCGCTCCACCCTAGTGTACACACAAGACCCTCCAAAGGTCTGTCTACAGAGGATAGACGGAAGACCTTAAAAAGGTATTCTCTTTTTCTAAAAATCTTCTGTAGATACAACACTTTCCACAGATCTTCTATAGCCAGAAGACCATATATAGGTCTTCTATGTAGACCTTTCAAAGGCATTTTATGGACAGATCTTCTATAGACAGAAGACTCTCTAAAGTCTTCTTTAAAAGAAGCCCTTGTAAAGGTCTTCTATAGAGGGAAGGGCTTGCAAAGGTGTTCTATAGACAGAGGACCTTGTGAGGGTGTTCTATAGACGGAAAAACTTGTAAAGGTCTTCTGTAGACAGAAGACTTTCTAAGGTCTTCAATAGAGACCATCTAAAGGTCTTTTATAGACATAAAACCTGCTAAAGGTTCTCTATGGACAGAAAACCTTGATCTTCTATAGACAGAAGTCCTTGTCAAGGTCTTCCTCGAACAGAAAACCCTGTTAAAGATTCTATTAACAGAAGACCTTGTAAAGGTCTTCAATAGAAAGAAGACCTTGTAAAGGTCTTCTGGAGAAGAGAGAACTTGTAAAAGCCTTCTGGAGAAGAAAGACCTTGTTAAAGCCTTCAATAGACAAAATATCTTTTGAAGATCTTCAATAGACAGAAGACCTTGCAAATGCCTTCTATTGACAGAAGATATTCTAAAGATTTTCTACAGACAGAAGACCTTATATAGGGCTTCTATAGACGGAAGACCTTGTAAAGGTCTTTAAGGACTTCTATAGCCAAAAGACTTTGTCTTCTATAGAAGAGACCTTCCAAAGATCTTTTATAGACAGAAACCCTGCTAAAGGTTTTCTTGACCTTGATCTTCTCTAGGCAGAAGACTTTCTAAAGTCTTCTATAAACAGAAGTTCTTGTTAAGGTCTTCCTGAGGCAGGAAACCTTGTAAAGGTCTTGTATAGAAGAAAGACCTTGTATAGTTCTTCTATAGAAGGTAGACCTTGTAAAAGCCTTCATTAGACAAAAGTACTTTTGAAGATCTTCAATAGGCAGAAGACCTTCCAAAGGTCTTCTATAGACAGAATACCTTCTAAAGATCTTTGTAGACAAAAGAACTTCCAAAGGTTTTCTATAGACAGAAAATCTTCTAAAGGTAAAGGTCTTTAAGGACTTCTATAGCCAAAGGCCTTGTAAAGGTCTTCTACAGAAGAGACCTTCCAAAGTTTTTTATAGACAGAAAGCCTGCTAAAGGTTTTCTTGATCTTAATCTTCTATAGACAGAAGACTTTCTAAAGTCTTCTATAAACAGAAGTCCTTGTTAAGGTCTTCCCGAGACAGGAAACCTTGTAAAGGTCTTGTATAGAAGAAAGACCTTGTATAGTTATTCTATAGAAGGAAGACCTTGTAAATGCCTTCATTAGACAAAAGAACTTTTGAAGATCTTCTATAGACAGAACACCTTCTAAAGATCTTTGTAGACAAAAGACCTTCCAAAGGTTTTCTATAGACAGAAGGTCTTCAAAAGGTCTTCTATAGCCAGAAGCCCTTCCAAAGGACTTCGATGGACGGAAATAAAGGTCTTTTACAGACTTTCTAAAGATTTTCTATAGACAGAAGACCTTCTAAAGGTTTTCTATAGACAGAAGAACTTCTAAATATTTTCTATAGACAAGAGACCTTCCAAAGATCTTCTATAGACACAAGACTTTCCAAATACCTTCTATAGACCGAAGGCCTTTTTAAGGTTTTCTATATGTAGAAGAATTTCCGAATATCTTCTATAGACAGGTCTTTGTAGACAAAAGATCTTCTATTGACAGAAGCCCTTCTAAAGGTTTTCTATAGATAGAAGAACTTCTAAAGATTTTTTATAGACAGAAAACATCTTCTTCTATAAACAGAAGACCTTCCAAAGGTCTTCTATAGACAGAAGACCTTCCAAAGGTCTTCTATAGACAGAAGACCTTCTAAAGGGGTTTCTATAGACAGAAGAACTTCCAAAGATTTTCTATAGACAAAAGACCTTCCAAAGATTTTCTATAGACAAAAACCTTCCAAAGATCTTCTATAGACAGAAGTCTTTCCAAAGGTCTTCTATATACGGAAGATCTCCTAATGGTCTTCTCTACTCAGAAAATCTGCTAAAGGCCTTTTATAGACAGAACACCTACTGATGGTTTTTTATAGACAGAAGACCTGTTAAAGGTCTTCTATAGACAGAGGATCTTCCAAAGCTCTCCAAAGGTCTTCTGTAGACTGATGACCATCCAAAGATCTTCTATAGCAGGAAGACTATCTAAAGGTTTTCTATAACCAGAACACCATTTTAAGGCATTATAAAACAGAAAACCTTCTAAAGGCCTTCCAAAGACAGAAGACCTTATAAAGGCTTTCTTTAAACAGAAGAGCTTCTATAGAGAAAAGACCTTCTAAAGGTGTTCTATAGACAGAGGAGCTTCTACATATCTTTATACCCTCAACATTTATGCTAACGAGGGTATATACACTTTCATACGGACAAAATGTGCCTCATCGAAATAATGGTTTTAGACCCCAAGTATGTTTGGACGAAATGTGTTTCAGACAATTTGGAGTTGATTTAGCCATGTCCGTCCGTCTGGCTGGCTGGAGCGCACGATAACTCTCGAACGGATCAACCGATTCGGTCCAAAATTTTGCTTTCGTTACATTTTGTCCAAACTTAGTTTAAGTTCGAAGATGGGTTATATCGGTCCACTCCTTCCGGTACCTCCCCCACAAAAGTTCAAAAATGTTCGGAAAAATTGTGCGCACAATATCTCTTGAAGGAAGTAACCGATTTGGTCCATACTTTGCACATCGTGAAATTTTCGATCCACTCCTTCGGGTACCTCCCACACAAAATTTCGGAAAAGTTCAGTTTGGGACCTGTTCACGAATCGCTTTGATTTTTGCTGTAGCAACTTGTATTCACTGCCCCCCATTTAACGGTATAAGTTTCATCAAGGGCAAGTCCATACTTCCTGAGCAAATAGCCTGAAAGGTACAAAAAAGCCCTATGACACCGTGTGTAGTGGTTGGAGCGCACGATAACTCTCGATCGGATCTGCTAATTCGGTCCAAAATTTGGCCTTCGTAATATTTTGTCCAAACATAGTTTAAATTCGAAGATAAGCCATATCGGTCCACACCTTCAGATACCTCCCCAACAAAAGTTAAAAAATGTTCGGAAAAATTGTGCTCACGATAACTCTTGAAGGGAGTGACGGATGTAATTCAGACTTTGCACATCCTAATATATCTACCAGATATAGATCACGATCGAATATGGACTATATTTGTCTACTCCTTCTGGTACCTCTCACACAAAATTTCGGATAAGTTCACTTTAAGACCTGCTCTCGAATCGCGTTGATTTTTGTTGAAGCGATTTGCATTCGCTACCTCCATTACGACGGTAAAAGTTTTTTCAGGGGCAAGTCCATATTACTTGGGAAAATAGCCCGAAAGGTGTAAAAAAATACCTAGGTTACGATATGTGGCGGTCGGAGAGCACGATAACTCTCGAACTGTTCAACCTATTTGGTCCAACATTTGGTCTTCGTCATATTATATCTAAACTTAGTTTCATGGGGCTACACCGGCCCATCACTTCCGGTACTACTCCCCAATATTTAAAAAATTTCACTAAAATGCTAGGACGATATTTGAATGGGGCAACCAATTTGTTCCAAACTTTGGATCTCCTAATATTTTGTCAAAATTTAGTTTAACTTCCAAAATGGCCCATATCCTTCCTCCCTAAAAGTAACTCCCCCACAAAAGTTCAACATTAGTGTCTTAGTGCAATTAATTCCTAATCCACATTTTTGAAGGCAAGTTCAAATGTCCAAAAAGCCCCACAAAATTCGGAAGAGACCTTAAATACATTCGATCTGTCCGTAGGTGAAAGTTTCACTTCACATTGGCTGAGGGTATATGTATATCTGTCGGCAAAGCCGACTGACACTTTTTTTACTTGTCTATATACAAAAGACTACCTAGAGGTCTTCCATAGACATAAGACTTTGTAAAGGTCTCTTTGCAGAGGACCTTTAAGGGTTTTCTATCCATAATCATAAGATAAAAAAACTAAAGAAGAAGGCGATGGAAGGGTCTATTTTGAAACCTCTAGAAAAAAGAACAAATAAAAAATTCGTATACTTGACCTTTTAGGATTCTTTATAGACGACCTGAGACAACCAGGAGGAAGTGTTGAAGGGAGTTTTATAAATGATCAGAGACGAGTCTTTATAGGGCACCAGAAGAATAGAACGAAGGAAAGGGAGTTTTAATAGATTACCAGAAGGGAATATTTTAAGACGAGCCGATGGGCGAGCTAATCAACAAATTACATAATTTGTCCCCAAATTTTATTTCTGATTGTTGGAAGTCCAGATCCACTGCATTAGTGCAAAATTTCATGACAAAGAACTGGTGCAAGATGCCATGACGATGAATTGGTGTAAGATGCAATGACAATGAACTGCTGTAAGATGCCATGACAATGAATTGGTGCAAAACTTCATGACAAAGAACTGGTGCAAGATGCCATGACAATGAACTGGTGTAAAATGCTATGACAATGAACTGCTGCAAAAGGGCAATGACAATGAATTGTGAAAGCGTGTGTCACTCCCTTGTAAATTTCATCTGTGGTGTACCCGAATTTTCATCGATGCCATGTCACTAGCACCCATGATTCAACTCATGATTTGTCATCGAACATTTTGCTGGGTATTTGTACTAGAGATAATTCTAAGTTTACAAGAGAGGAAGTGTAAGTGGATTGTAGTCCTTTCACTTTATTCCCCAACAAACTGGAACTGGAACAATTAAAATTTGAAAGACAAAGATTAACATTATTTTGCCACGAAGTTTTAATGGTCAAATTAATATTATTTGAAAGGTAATCATATAAAATCTCATTGCAGACTTCTCTTCTAAATTTAAACACTTTAAAAACCTAGGAATTAAATAAACATTCCAGGAAAATTAGTTCAAAATTCCCAAAGTTAATGAAAATTTACAAGACAAATGACAAGGGTATTATTAATGATGATGATGATGGTGGCACAACCAAATACAAATACAAATTACAGTGAAAAAGTAGCGAGGGTGAAAATGAGGGGAAGGGGGTGTTGAACATTCTTAGTAAATTTGTGACACAATAAGTATTAAGGCACAGCATGGGGCCGAAACAAAAATTAATCAATTCACGGTGAGAAGCCATACATTGCGGAAAAAATAATTGAGAAGGGATGGGATGGAAAAAGGATAGCTAGTGTTTATTTGATTTTACAAGACCAGCAACAACAACAATAACAACAAAAGCAGCAATATAAATTTCTATTTAAGAGAATATGTTAAAAGATGCCTCATTTCCAATAGACAAATGAAGAATACATTTTAAATGATTCCTTCAATGTTTGTTGTGGAGACAACGTGCAGGAATGGGAATAAGAAAACAAAAGTTGGCTGCTGTCTATGGCGATGATGATGGAGATGATGGTGTTGGTTGGCAAACTAGGCTGGGGGTATGAAAATTGTATCAAGTCTACGTGACTGTGGCATTAATATTTTTGTTTGTTGTTGTCATGACTTGAATGATGACACTGGGTGAGTTTGGTTGGTGCTGATGATACTGGTGTCCATTTAATGTGGTGGATGAGGTTGTTCTGCCTTAGGCAAAACACTTAATAAAACCTAGGAAATTGTGCTAGAAATCACATTCAAAAATCTTTTAAGAATTCTTATTTGTTTGCTGTCAGGACCACTGTGCCTAATAGAAGTGTGTGTGTGTGTGTCCGTGTTTTATATTGCCCTAAGTGTATTTTAACACACAAATATCAGCAATTTAAATATTTATTTAAACTGTTAAAATATTAACATTATGCCAGCATTATTATACTTCTTCTTCTTCATATGGAGAAGGCCTTTCTCCTCATCAGCCAGGTCTCTGAAAATCCTTAAGATATTTTAATAGGGTTTGTTGTTGTTGGTTTTTTTTTCACAAGACTCTTGGGTTTTGTTGCGTGACAACAATAGCAACAACATGAACATCAGCAACAACAACAAAAAGAACTAGAAGCAATAGAAAATCAACACCATGAAATAAGGGCAGCAGGCGCTCATTGTCAGGCAACGCTGGCAAAGCAATTTCATTTTAAGGTACTCCATCAATTTCCAAGAATCTGAAATGCCTGGAAAAAAGCAAGAAATCTTTGTATTGTAATGGAAAAAATTCAAAATTAATCACCCGATTAACACAAACATGGCATGATGGTTTTTTTTTTGCTCTTTGTTTTTGTACGACAATAATAAATTAGGCATGTCAAACGCGAGCACCGGAGAAATGACTGACTGAGACAGCGGGTGTAATCTTAGAGATTTTGTATGTGTGTAGTTTATCCAACCTTAATCCTGTGTATGAGTTATACTTGAGGTTTCAAATTAATTCTGAAACAACAAAAAATTATGTTAAGCGGTTTGGTTGTCATGTCATTCTAGAAATTCCTAATTATCGGCTAATTGTACGGAATGGATGCTAAATCAATGATTATTTTGTTATCCTTACTTACTTCGTTCGTCAGAGAAATGACAAAAAATCAGAATTAAGAAGAGAAAACAAATTAAATTACATAAAAAAGTATTAATTTGTGTACTTGGGGGAAAAAATCACAAAATCATTCTACGAAAAGAATATTCGAATGACTATTTTAAATTTTAAATTAAATTTTCCTTTAATATAAAATTAATTCAGGAATAACCTCAGTATTCCACTAGAGCCGTCCACATAATATTAACCCTATGAGAAGTATTGAAAAGAACACTGCTTCCTCTGTGTGTTAAACCTTAACAAAGTGACTAAGCCTTATGCGGGTTCCTTATTATCATCCTGCGTTCTTTCACATTCCAGTCACCGAATTGACAAGCTCATCCATCCATTCATTCATTTGTATACACATTTACTTGTAAAGTCAAACAATAACGATTCCAACAACAACAATCCAAATCCAATAAATGCATAAACGTTGTAAAAGTCTGAATGATATTCAACAAACGAACATTTCGAATTGTACAACAAATTTCGTTACCTTTTTGATTTTGTTTCGTTGTTAAATTCTCCTGTTTATTGGTCACATTGTGTTAAATTCTGTTTTTTTGAAACTGTTGGAAAGAAACGGCTTTTATTGAATGAGGCTGCTATGCAACATAGCAGAGCGAAAGAAATGTCGGAATGATATTCTTAAGTTTGGAATACCTTTGCTGTATATTTAAGAGGTAATTTATGGGACGGGCCTTGCAGTAATCAATGAGTCATCATCATCATCAATGGAGCTCGTCTTCTTCTGCTGCTGCTGCTGCTGTTTTAGACTTTAATTGATTAAGCGAAATTTGAGATTTTCTTGGCCAAGATACCAAGGAAATGGTTTATAAGACATTGGCCTCTTGGATCAGATAGGCTCATGCATTGATTGCAGCAAGTCTCGGTTTTTGTTAATTTCATGGCGAGACTATTTTCAAGGAAATGTTAAAGAAGTTTTATTTGAAATGTGAAAATATGGCCTGTAGAATTCTAGGAATTTATTCCTAATTTTTAATACAAATGTAAGTAAATTATGTATATAATGATATACACGGCGCGCCTTAACTAACTTTAAATGAAAGGTGCTTACACCTGGGAAGTTTTTGCAGATTTTGAAACTAAAATGTTCATAGATGAGAAAAACTAAAAACAAAAATAAAATCGCCGGTTAAAGTTCAAATTTTTAGAGTTTTTTTAGGTTTTCACGGTTTTGCTTGGAAACCGCAAGTCCTATCGTAATGGAACTTTTATAGGCCTTTTCTAAGCAAATGGTTGAAATTTGGTATTTTATCTTCGCGGGGCTACAAAACTTTTCTCCGGAAATTTTTCGGTGCAGATCAAAGTTTTGATATAGCCCCCATACATCGATACTTTCGGAATTTTTAAGGTATTAGCCGGATTATCCCAGCGAAATGGAAATTAAATTTAGTCTTCGTTGGCGGATGAAAACATTACCACAAAGAATGGTCTGCTTTTAAGGATTTAACTGCATTATACAACCGAAATGACAATTGGTCTTCGTTGTGGGTAAAACATATCTGCAGAGAATTGTAGGTACATGTCCAGGGATACCTTCTACAGATCTACTATAGACAGAGTACTTGCTTCAGAACTATTGTAAACAGAAGATCTTATGCCTTTGTCTTTTAAAATCTGGAAATCGAACCCTGACATTCTTGGTGCAAGGCGGGTGTGCATAACATTGCACCCTTCTCTATTTATTCTATAAATAAAATGTCTCTTATAGGTCTCACGTAGAACCTTATAAAGGCCTATAGACAGGGATGCCAGATAAGTTTGGTCGAAAATCGGCACTTTTCGGGTGCCAAAATCGGCAAAAAATCGGCAAATTAAAAAATCATTTATTTCAGTTCAAGTTATCGCTTTATTTAATAAGCATAAGTTTAAAAAATAACATTTTAAGTACAACAAAACAATTAACAATTCATAAACCAAGGCAATAATTCAAAATATGTATGAAAATAAATGGTTTTACCACATGCATATGTAGTATATATTTATAAGTACGTGTATATATGAGATCAATATATTTTCAATTTAGTCAAGCTAAACAAAACGTATACAAATATTGTCTTAAGAGGATAATTAATAAGGTGATTGTTTTTATACCCTCAGCATTTATGCTAACGAGGGTATATAAACTTCATACAGGCAAAATGTGCCTCATCGAAATAATGATTTGAGACCCCAAGTATGTTTGGACGAAATGCTTTTCAGACAATTTTGATTCGCCCGTCTGTCTGTCTGGCTGGTGCGAACGATAACTCTCGAACGGATGAGCCGATTTTTTTCCAAAATTTGGCTTTCGTAATATTTTGTCCAAACTTAGTTTAAGTTAGAAGATTGGCATTATCGGTAAACTCCTGCAGGTACCTCTCTCACAAAAGTTCGAAAATGTTCGGAAAATTTGTGCGTACGATAACCCTTGAAGGGAGTAACCTATTTGGTCCATACTTTGCACATCGTGAAATGTCTACCAGACTTAGATGAGGTTCCAATACGCACGCAATCGGTCCACTCCTTTGAGAACCTTCCACACAAAATTTCGGATAAGTTCAGTTTAGGGTCTGCTCTCGAATCGCTTTGGTATTTGTTGCAACAATTTGTATACGCTGCCTCCATTATGACGGTAAAAGATTTTTCAGGGGCATGTCCATACTTCATGAGAATATAGCCCGAGAGGTGTAAAAACCCCTATGGCACCAAATGTAGTGGCTGTAGAGCACGATATTTCTCGAACTGATCAACCGATTCCAAAAGTTATACGATGACCCACTGAAATGACTAGTGGGTGCGATATCTATCGAATATATATAACTCTCATGTCGGTCCATTCCTTTAAGTACCACCTCCACAACACTTTTGAATTTAAATTTTAATCCACATTTTTTGGCAAGTTCAAATGTCTAAAAATGGCCACAAAATTCTGAAAAGACCTTAAAAACATTCGATCTATGCGAAGAAGAAAGTTTCAATTCACATAGGTTGAGGGTATACCTCTGTCAGCAAAGCCGACTGACACTTTCTTACTAGTTCTATTAGAATTTTGAAATTTTGGTTTACAATTAAAATCAATTTCTGTAATAAATACTTTGTAATAAATATTTGTAACAAATCATTTTTAGTGACAACATTATAACAGTTAGACTTATTTAATTTTAAGTAGTCTTTAGTAAAGGGAATTCTTCCATCGAGTCCCTAACTAATCGATTTCGGCACTTGTTTTTATTTAAATTTACTTGGCTAGGCACTCTTTCCACATTTGCTGAAGAATGTGGCAAGACTAAAATATGTTTAATAAATTTGGACAAAATAGGAAATAATGGTTCAGAATTTGCACATATTAATTCACACACTGTTTTCCAAAATTCTAGCAACTCTACGTTTTTATCTTTAAACAAATTTTTGTAATTTAAACGTAAAAGTTTGCGTGATACTTGCTTTTCGTTTATGTTTATAAAGCATTCGTATTCCTTTATAATGTCGAAAAATGAATCTTCTGTGCCATTTATTATAATACTTTGATTTACTGAAGCTAAGCTTAAGTTTATTTTCTAAATTAAACCGCTTCAAAATCTGACAACAAAGTTCAACGTAAGAGTTTGTGCAGTTTTTAATTATTTCCACTAACCCACTTTTCGACAATTTCTTTTTTTGAACAATTTCCTTGGCGTATATACTGAAGTACACGTTTTGGTAATCAAGAAAATTCAAACTGTTTCTATAATATGTTAAAAATTTTATTATTATTAATCAAACTACTCTTGACGATATAGTTGTCTTTGTTATTGTACCAAATTAGTTCTAGCAACCACATTTTTCATACAAAACGGACATTTTATGTGAACAAGTTGCCTTAACTAAAAATCGGCATTTTAGGGGTAAAAATCGGCAAATCGGCATTTCTATTTTTTTGGACTAAAAATCGGTAAAATGCCGATAAATCGGCAAATCTGGCATCACTGCCTATAGAGAGAGATAGAGGGAGAGAAAGAGAGCGAGTGAGAGAGATATAGAAAAGAAGATTTGTAAAGGTGTCCTAAACATAGAAGGTCTTCAATAGACAGATTTTTTTCTAATAGACCCCGATAAAAAGGACACCTTCTATATATTCTATATCGCCTTCAAGTCTTTTATAGGGAAGACCTTATAGATGTCTTCTATACAGGTCTGTTATAAAGTGAAGACATCCAAAAGGTCTTTGAAAGAAGAAGACCTTTCAAAGGCATTCCCCTAAAGACAATTTGAAGTTGTTTCAGACCTTCCATACTAAAGAAAATTTTGTAGCCATGAAAATTCTCTACAAGATCGTCCTTTATGATATCTTCGTAGTTTTTACCATTTTTGAGATATAAAAGTTCAAATTGGGACAATGCACTGACTGTATCGCCCCCTTATAAAACAATGTCATGTAGGGAGCGCCTTAACTAACTTTTGATGAAAACCGCTTACACAGGGAAAGTTTTTGTAAATTCTGAAACAGCAGTGTTCATAGATGAGAAAAATCCAAAAACAAGAAAAAATCGCCGTAGGGATTTTTAAATAAATCGCGGTCAAAATTCACATTTTTAGGTGTTTTTTAGGTTTTCACGATTTTGCTTGGACACCGCAAGTCCAATCGAAATGAAGCTAAAGAAAATGTTGTAGCTGTAAAAATTCTCTAGAGGATTGACGCTTATCATTTGTTTCCAGCATGTACCATTTTTGAGATAAAGAAGCTCAGTTTAAATTTTTAGGTTTTTTTTTGTTAGGGTTTCGCGATTTTGCTTGAATACGGTAAGTCTTATGGACATGGGACCTGAGAAAATCTTAAAGCTGTGAAAATTCTCTACAAGACTGGCTTAAGTAACTTATCCTATGTTGTAACATTATTTTAGATATATAAGTTTAAGTTGGGAATTTGCAGTCATGACATTGTTTTATAAGGGGGCGATACAGAATTGAATTGAATTTGAATTGTCTCAGTTTGAACTTCTATATCTCAAAAACGGCAAAACCGACGAGAATATCATAAAGGTAAATCTTGTAGAGAATTTTCATAGCTATAACATTTGTTTTAGTCCCATTTTGATAGGAAATGCGGTTTCTAAGCTAAATTGCGAAAACCTAAACAACCCCTAAAAATGTCAACATAAATCGCGAATTATTTAAAAAGCGCTCCGGCGTTTTTATACCCTCAGCCTTTAGGCTAAAGAGGGTATTTACACTTTGATACGGCCAAAAATGTGCCTCATCGAAATAATGGTTTTAGACCCCAAGTATGTTTGTACGATATCCGTTTCAGACAATTTTGAGTCGATCTAGGAATGTCCGTCCGTCTGTCTGTCTGGCTGGCTGGTGCGCACGATAACTCTCGAACGGATCAATCGATTCGGTTCAAATTTTGGGTATCGAAATACTTTGTCCGGATTCGATTTAAGTTCGAAGATGGGCCATATAGGTCAACTCCTTCAGATACCTCCCCCACAAATGTTCAAAAATTGTCGCAAAACTTGTGCGAACGATAACTCTTGTAGGGAATAACCGATTTGGTCCATACTTTGCACATCGTGTAATTTCTACCAAACCTAGATGAGGTTCCAATATGGACTCAATCGGTCCACTCCTTCGGGTACCTCCCACACAAAATTTTGGAAAAAGTTCAGTTTAGGACCTGGTCTCGAATCGCTTTGATTTTTGTTTAGGAAAGTTGTATTCGCTGTCCTCTATACGACGCTGTAAGTTTCATTAGGGGCAAGTCCATACTTCCTGAGAAAATAGCCTGAAAGTAACAAAAAACCCTATGACACCGTGTGTAGTGGTTGGAGCGCAAGATAACTCTCGAACGGATCTGCCGATTAGGTCCAAAATTTGGCTTTCGTAATATTTTGTCCAAACTTAGTTCAAGTTCAAAGATGGATTATATCGGTCCACTCCTTCCGGTACCTCCCCCACAAAAGTTCGAAAATGTTCGGAAAATTTGTGCGTACGATAACTCTTGAAGGAAGTAACCGATTTGGTCCATACTTTGCTCATTATGAAATTTCTACCAGACTTAGATGAGGTTCCAATATGGACTCAATCGGTAAACTCCGTCGAGTACCTCCCACACAAAATTTCAGAAAAGTTCAGTTTAGGACCTGCTCTCGAATCGCCTTGGTTTTTGGCCTTCGTAATATTGTTTCCAAACTTACTTTAAGTTCGTAGATAAGCCGGTCCACTCTTTCAGGTACCTACCCCACAAAAGTTCAAAAATGTTCGGAAAAAATGTGCGCACGATAACTCTTGATGGGAGTGACCGATTAGTTCCATACTTTACACATATGGACTATATTTGTCCACTCCATCCCGTACCTCCCACACAAAATTTTGGATAAGTTCACTTTTAGACCTGCTATTGAATCACTTTGATTTTTGTTGAAGCAACTTACATTCGCTGCCTCAATTACGATGGTAAAAGTTGTTTCAGGGGCAAGTCCATACTTCTTGAGAAAACAGCCCGAAGGGTGTAAAAACCCCCTATGGCACCCCCATGGTCTATGTCGGTCCATACCTTTAAGTACCTTTTCCGCAAAATTTTTGAACTTTAATCCTAATCAACATTTTTGTCGGTTCATACGACCAAAATGTTGAAACCCCCTAAATACATATGTTTATTGTGAAAAAAGTGTTTCAATTTGCACAGGCTGAGGGTATATCTCTGTCGGCAAAGCCTACTGATACTTTTTTACTTGTTTTTTTGTTTTTTTAATGGTTCTCATCTATAAACATTGTAGTTTCAGAATCCGCAAAAACTTCCGAGGTGTAAGCACCTTCCATTTAAAATTGTTTCAAGAGCACCGTGTGAAGACCTTTTAAGAATAGAAAGAAAAGGCTTCTGTTGAGGTCTCCTTTAAAGAGAAATTCCTTATACAGATATTCTATAGGGACATGGCATTTTAATGTTGCAGAGAAGATCTCCTCCATCAAAGACCTTGCTAACAAGTAGAAAGTATCAGTCAGCTGAGCCGACAGAGATATACCCTCGCCACATACCCGAAGAAAAAAAGTTAACATAATACTTCTGTAGGTTTTTTAGCTGTTGGGAAAATTTTCCAGGATGGAAAGGGTCGCAAAAAACTACATGTTGCAACAAAATTCAGAATGATCCAGGACGAGTCCTTACATATTCGGACCTAATACAAATCTGTAGGAAATAATACGATTTACAAAGTTTGAGCTAAATCGATTTCTCTCTTAAAGAGTTATTTTACACATTAGCCAGTTTAGGTGGTGCCGGTAGGATTTTCTGGACCTTTTTGGGTCATTATCTCAGGACTTGCTCACGAAAAAAAAATTACAACGTCGTAACAGGGGCCACATGTGCAACCTGCTGCATCAAAAATTAATAAGATCAGAGAGGAGTTGTTAAACTATACTTTTTCCCTATTTTGTGTGGGAGGTACCCAAATGAGTGGACCGATATAGTCCATATTAGAACCCGATCTATGCCTGAAAGTAATATTACCAATAGTAAAGTTTGACTCAATTCGGTTACTCCATCCTAAAGTTATCATGCCCACAATCTTGGCGAAAAATGTTGAACATTTGTGGGGGAGGTACCGGAAGGAGTGGACCGATATGGTCTATCTTCGAACTTAAACTAAGTTTGGACAAAATATTGAAATACCCAAAATTTGAACCAAATATGTTCATCCGTTCGAGAGTTATCGTGCGCTCCAACTACGACACATGGTATTATATGGGTTGTTTGCAGTTTTTGTGCTGATTTCTAAGGAAGTATGGACTTGCTCCTGAAAAAAATTGTATCGTCGTAATGGGGGTAGTGAATACAAGTGGCTGCAACAAAAATCAAAGCGATTCGAGAGCAGGCCTTAAACTGCATTTAAACAAAATTATGTGTGGGAGGTACCCGAAGGAGTGGACCGATAGGGTCCATATTGGAACCTCATTTATGTCTGGTAGAAATGTCACGATGTGCAAAGTATGGACTAATTCGGTTACTTCCTTCAAGAGTTATCGTGCCGACTATTTTTCCGAACATTTTTCAACTTTTGTGGCGGAGGTACCTGAAGGAGTGGACCGATATGGCCCATCTTCGAACTTAAATCAAATCTGGACAAAATATTTCGATACCCAAAATTTGAACCCAATCGATTGATCCATTCGAGAGTTATCGTGCGCACCAGCCAGACAGGCAGACAGACGGACGGACATTGCTAGATCGACTCAAAATTGTCTGAAACGGATATCGTACAAACATACTTGGGGTCTAAAACCATTATTTCGATGAGGCACATTTTTGGTCGTATCAAAGTGTAAATACCCTCTTTAGCCTAAAGGCTGAGGGTATAAAAATACCTATGTATGTGGCTTGAAGACTATTTCAAGGTCTTCTATAAATGGAAATGCTGCTTTAGACCTTCAATAAGAAAGAAACCTTGACCAACTCTTAACTTCAGAAAAAAAACTTCTTCATCATGGACATAATTTAAAGAAGATTAAAAGACATTCTGCAGAACTTTTGCGAACAGAGAGTTTGATAGGTCAGAAGTTCTCCAAAAGGCAAGTTAGGGGACAAAAATCTTCTATAAGTTTTCAATAAAGAGTCGACTTTTGTAGACATAAGACTGACTGCAGATTTTTCTATATAAAATATACTTATCTCAAGACTATTATAGGCTGCATGCCACATGAGAAATATTTCACAAACACCTTATAAACCGAAGGAATTCTAGAGGTCTTCTGTAGAGAGAATACATTCTATTGAACTTTAAAAGGATTTATGGACGAAATATGCAGACTTTGGTTGGTCTTCTAAAGACCTTATGTATTTCTTAAGAATAGAAAGAAGAGGTATTTTATGGATGGGTGTCCCTTTACAGATCATTTGTACTCGGTGTATTGTTATGTACCGCCTAATTCGGCGCTACTGTGGGGTTCTGAGCGGCTTAGTCGGGGATTCCCTTTCAGGGGTTCTTAACTCTTCCACTGTCAGGCCTAGGTGTCGAACAATCAAAAAGAAGCAAATCAGCCACAAACACAAAATAAAACGACAGAAACATGACTTACAGTCATGATAAGGGAACTTTGCTTATTGTTCTCAAACATAGCTCCCCCAACCATGACCCTTCTCCATAACCATACATATTAAAAAGAGTCCCAAATACTCGATAGGTAATTTATGGACCAAAAAATCATCAATAGGTCTTCTATAGACCGTAAAGATTTATTAGGTCTCCGATGGATAGAAGAATTGTTATAGCTTACGGGCTTCCTATCGGTCTACTACAAAATATTCGTCATTCTATTGACAGAAGATTTTCTATAGAAGACCTTTAAGAGGTCTATGGATACTGACCCTTCTATAGATCTTCTATAGTAAACAGACCAACTACAAATGTTTATGATTAGACGGCGTTCTTCAGATCTTCTATCAAATGAACTGAAACATGTTCATAGATCTGCAATAGCCGAAGGCCTTCAACAGAGAGAAGATCATCCATAGACCTTTTATTGATGGAAAATCTTCAATTGGTCTTCCGTTGATAGAAGAACTATGATTCTTCAATGCACAGAAGATCTTTAAACGAAACTATAAATTAATGTCGTGTCGTTCATGAACGAACTAGTTCAAAGGTACGAATCCGTGAAAGAAGCCAACGGAACCATATTCATCTCATTCGTTTATATCGTTCATTTAGATTATCTCCTTAATTTTGCTTTTCTTGTTCATATACACCTTCTAGTTTGTTAGGTTAAATTAGTGAATATATGTTCTTCAGATCAGTGAAATTTCATATTGAACGAAAATGAGCCAACGAACGAAATGAAAGACCTGGGGCTGTATTCTTGTTCTATGAAAATGTGAAATGAAAAATATTTTCTTTATAACTTATTTCATTTGACATTTATTTTCTTTATAAAAAATTTCATTTAACACTTCCGTAGAAACACTCAACTATAAATTAGAGTTGTGTCGTTCATGATGAAACTACTTCAATGGAACGACGATTGCATGAAATGGACGGACGGAACCATATCCAACTCATTCGTTGTATCGTTCATATAGATTATCTCGTTCATTTAGTTCCTCTTGGTCATACATGTCTACCTTCTAGTTTATTAGGTTCAACGAGGTCAGTGAAATTTAACGAACGCAATGAACGATCTGGGACAGAATTCTTGTCTATGACAATTTGAACATTTGACATTTATTTTCTTTATAAAAAACTGGATTTCACATTTGCATAGAAACAGAATTGAGCCCCCTGGTTCCTTTTAGTGAACAGAGCGAAAAAGGTCGATGAACGAAATTGTCCAATATCACTATAAACAGAGCCTTTTACAGACTTCTATGAACTAAAGTCTTCTGTTCAAGCTGTCCTAAAGACAGAAGAACTGAAGACATTTTTTAGTGGATTTAAAAAATTGTAACAAATTATTATACAAATTTACTGATAAGATTATCTGTCCAGATAGAACTGCTATATTTGATAGTCATCGAAAAAAATAAAAATAAGAAAAATTGCCCTCATCGAACCCATGAATATGAAATTGTTAAATTTCCAAAAAAAGTATGTCTGTATTTCCATTTCAGAGTAGATGATGGTATGAAATCCCAAATGATTGTTATGCTAATCTAATTTGCTACGAAATTAAACAGATGTTGTTAGGATAAGGCCAAAAGTATTACCTTCATTCAGTGCAAAATAACAATGATGCGGAAGGTACCTTGCGCCAGGCACATGCATCATATTGAGATGAAATCCACAACAACAACAACAAATATGCTATTGCAATAAATGTACTACTAACCCGGGGTTGTTTCACTTCACTAATGTGAAGTGGATTAACCCTAAGTCCAATAAAACAAAACAATCTATACCACGGTCAAGGCAACAATAAAAGAAGATTCTTGGCTGACAACAAAAACAACAATGGTGGAAATTGAAACATGGAACGCCTACATGAACATGTGTTCCTCTCTCCCACGATATAATGACAATGCAAACAACAACAGCCAGCGTCGTCGTCGACCGGTCGACTCACTCACTAACACACTTATTGACAATTGTAGGTTTTGTTATTCAAGTCAAATGCATTTCATTTTGGGAAGAGGGGAAGTTGTTTGGCAAGAGAGGGGAGGGGGATTTTTTATCTTGCATTTTCTCTGGTGGCCAAGGGATTCTGTGATTTCTTCTTTTCAGCGTTTCGGGGCTACTTATGTTGATGTTAACAACCCTCCACCAAATGGTGAGTGTTGCTCACAAAAAACACAGATTCGTCGAAGCATCATGGGGAACAGTGTTTAAAACAAGTAAAAAAGGATCAGTCGGCTATGCGACAGTGATATACCCTCAGCCTGTGTGAATTGAAACACTTTTTTCCCAAAAACCTATCTCAAATATTTCAAATATTTTCAAAATTTTGGGCGTGTGAACCGACAAAATATGGATTTGGCTAGAAGCTCAAAAAGTTTTGCGGGGAAGGTAAAGGAATGGACCGACATAGTCCATTTTGCAAGTAGGTCTTATTTTGGTGTCATTCCCCTCGATAGATATCGCGACCACCTGTCGTTTCAGTTGGTCACCAGATAATTCAGAGGTTGGGCCATTATATCAGGAAGCATGTACATACCTACGAAAATCATGATATCGCTGTAAACAGAACCACTAGGTAAAAAATTTCAAAGGATCCTCTAGTGGAACCTTAACCAGATTCCTCTGTTTATGAGATATCGCGCGTACCATTTTAGCGAATATTTTCGAATTTTTGTGGGAGAGGTACCGGATGGAGTGGAACTACAAGCACCATCTTCGAATTTCATCTAAATATTACGATATGAAAAGTGTGGATCAACTCAGTATTTGGTTTGAGAGTTGTCGTGCTCTCCAGCCACTACATGGTGCCATAGAGGGGTTTTAAACCTTTCGGGCTGTTTTCTAAAGAATTATGGAGTTGCCCCTAAAAAAACTTTTACCGTCGTAATTGAGGCAGCGAATGAAAGTTGCTTCAACAAAAATCAAAGTGATTCCAGAGTAGGTCTTAAAGTGAACTTATCCAAAATGTTGTGTGGGAGGTGCCCGAAGGAGTGGACAAATAAAGTCCATATTCGAACCTAATATATATTTGGTAGATATAACAGGATGTGTAAAGTATGGACCAAATCGGTCACTCCCTTCAAGAGTTATCATGCGCACAATTTTTCCGAACATTATTGAACTCTTGAGGGGGAGGTACCTAACGGAGTGGACTGATATGGCCTATCTTTGAACTTAAACTAAGTTTGGACAAAATATTACAAAAACCAAATATTGGACCGAATTGGCAGATCCGTTCGAGAGTTATCTTGCGCTCCAACCACTACACATGGTGTCATAGGGGTTTTTTCAACTTTCAGGCTATTTTCGCAGGAAGTATGGACTTGCCCCTGATGAAACTTGTACCGACGTATAGGGAACAGTAAATAGAAGTTGCTACAACAAAAATCAAAGCGATTCAAAAAGCAGGTCATAAACAGAACTTTTTCAAAATTTTGTGTGGGAGGTACCCGAAGGAGTGGACCGATTGAGTCGATATTGGAACCCCATCTAAGTCTAGTAGAAATTTCATGATTTGCAAAGTATGGTCCAAATCGGTTACTCCCTTCAAGAGTTATCGTGCGCACAAATTTTCCGAACATTTCCGAAGTTTTGTGGGGGAGTTACCGGAAGGAGTGGACCGATATAACCCATCTTCGAACTTAAACTAAGTTTAGAAAAAATATTACTAAAGCCAAATTTTGGACCGAATCGGTTCATCCGTTCGAGTGTTATCGTGCGCTCCAGCCAGACAGACTGACGGACGGACATGGCTAAATCAACTCCAAATTGTCTGAAACACATTTCGTCCAAACATACATATTATTTCGATGAGGCACATTTTGTCCGTATGCTGAGGGTATAAAAAGAGAGAAATCGCACACATTTGTTCGGAAAGGGTCTAAGTTAATTTCTTTCAGAAAGGGTCTTTAGAAGCACTCTTTCTTTCATTTAGGTTCTTTAGAAGCCTCTTTCTTTCAGAAATGTTCTATAGAAGCACCCTTTCTCCCAGAAAGGGTCAATAAGACACCCTTTCTTTCAGAAAGTGTCAATAACGGCACCCTTTCCTTCACAAAGGGTCCTTAGAAGCACCTTTTATAACAGTAGGGGACTCTAGAAGAGCACTTTCTTGCAGAAAGGGTCTATAGAAGCACCTTTTCTTCCAGAAAGGGCATTTAAGAGCACCCTTCTACCAGAAAGGGCATTTAAGAGCACCATTTCTTCCAGAAAGGGCCTTTAGAAGCACCCCTTTCTCCCAGAAAAGGCCTTTAGAAGCAAACCTTTCTCCCAGAAAAGGCTTTTAGAAGCACCCTTTATTTCAGAAAGGATTTATAGAAGCACCCTTTATTTCAGAAAGGAGTACCAGAAAGGGTCAATAAGGCACCCGATCTTTCAGAAAGTGTCAATAACGGCACCCTTTCTTTCAGGAAGGGTCTTTAGAAGCTCCCTTTATAACGGTAGGGGACTATAGAAGAGCACTTTCTTGCAGAAAGGGTCTATAGAAGCACCCTTTCATCCAGAAAGGGCCTTGAAAAGCAACCTTTCATCAAGAAAGGGCCTTTATGAGCACCCTTTTTCCAGAAAGAGCCTTTTGAAGCTCCCTTTAAAACAGTAAGGGACTATAGAAGAGCACTTTCTTGCAGAAAGGGCCTATAGAAGCGCCCTTTCTTCCAGAAAGGAACTATAGAAGATCACTTTATTGCAGGAAGGCCTTTAGAAGCACCCTTTCTTCAAGAAAGGGCATTTAAGAGCACCCTTTCTTCCAAAAACGGTTTTAGAAGCACCCTTTATTTCAGAAAGGACATTTAGGAGCAACCTTTCTTCCAGAGAGGTCAATTAAGAACACCATTTTTCCAGAAAGGGCATTTAAGAGCACCGTTTCTTCCAGAGAGGGCCTTTAGAAGCACCCTTTCGTCCAGAAAGTGCATTTAGGAGCACCCTTTCTTCCAGAGAGGGCTTTTTGAAGCACCCTTCATTTCAGAAAGGGCATTTAGGAACAACCTTTTTCAGGAAGGAACTTTAGAAGCACTTAAGAGAACCCTTTCTTCCAAAAATGACCTTTAGAAGCTCCCTTTCTTCCAGTCTTTAGGAGCACCCTTTCTTTCCGAAAGGGCCTTAAGAAGCACCTTTCTTCCAGAAAGGGCCTTTGGAAGCACCCTTTCTTCCAGAAACGGTTTTTAATGGTACCCTCTCTTCCTGAAAGATTCTATAGAAACAACTTTCTTTCAGGAAGGGTCTATAGAAGCACTTTTTATTTCATAAAGGCTCTACAAAATTACCCTTTCTTTCTTAAAGGGTCTAAAGAAGCACGCTTTCTTCCAGAAAGGGCCTATAGAAGCACACTTTTCTTGAGAAAGGGCCTGGTCGTAGATTTTTGGAACAAATTTGAAGATCTATCACATAATTTGATCTGTATCTGTCAAAAACGTTTATTTTTCAATTTTCCACCAATCCCTTCACTGCACTGTGCCACCAAGAACCCTTGTCACAGAAAACTACAGGGTTAAATTGATAATTTCCCATTAGGGCTTTAACTCCTACCTTCTCGTTTGCAATCTCAAGTCAAAATCATATTTGTTACAGAAGGGTGACAAATGACAGCTTTGAGGATGGTGGTGGTATATATATGTATTTTTTTGGTTTTTTTGATGGGTATTGGGGTGGTTGGCGTGTCCTTGCCGAAAATAAGTATGTTTGTGATCCACATTAGTGTAGAAGAGCATAGAGCAACAGCACTTTCAAAAAACAAATCACCCTCTGAAAGCAGGTCATTTGGCAAATATACACACAAGTTTTTTCGCTAAGGGAGGAAAATCTCCAACTCACAGCATCATCAACAGTGGAGTACACAATGAGTGTGTGGCATTCAACTTGGTTCTGTTCGTTTTGTTTTGGAGAGGTGCTAATTTACAGTTGCCACTGTTCCTTTTGGTTATATTCTGCTTCAATACCATTTGGCTTGCCAATGTTTCCAAAGTTTGTAAAATTCCCAGAATGAGAGTTGGAGTATTACTGAGTGTGTGGAGATGACGAGCCACATAAAATTATGAATCTTTAATTTCCCCATACTTCTCCCTCTCCAATCTCTAGACACAATTCATCGCCGTCGTCGTCACCCACTTTATGTTGCATTTAAATTCAATTAGTGCTGCCTGTGTTTTGTTGCACATGCACCATGTAGCAGCTTTTGCTTTGATGACTGGCCTCTGAGTGAGTGTGCACACATGTTACATTATGAGAATCACACTCCATGTTTGAGTCCATCCGGTGAAATGTGTTTGTTCTTCCTAGTCGTCGACAATGTGGTGGTCTTCGTCGTCGCACAGAGGGGAAATGTGTGTTAAAAGTTGATCAAAAGCCCTAGAAAGCTCATTTACAGTCGGATTGATGTAAAATTTTGCACAAAGCATATTTTCTGTACCAGGATTAATTCTATAGAAAATAATGAAAATCGGTCCAGATTTGGATGCAGCTTCCATATATATTCGCATCTGATATGAGATAAAAATTCACCAAAATCACTGAAATTTGACACATGCAACCTGAACTAGCCTAAAAAAACATTGAGCCAATTTTCAAACAAATCGGCACAGATGTATATATAGTCCCATATACATATATTTCATTCAAATTTTATTTTTTGAAACTTACTTAAATTAAATTTTTCTCAATTCACATGAGAAAAGCCGCGAATGTTTCTGAATAATGCAAACAATAGGTGTTGGTTTAGTCAGATAAATAAGAGCCCCGGTTATAAGGCGGAACAAAATTTAGTGTGAGTAAACCTTGCAATTCCATAAAAAAATATTTCCTATTTTAGTTAAGAAAAATTAGATTTTTTTCGGAATGGCGCAAATATGCGCAATTTTTTATGATTGAATTTGATATTTGAGAATCAAGCGCATAAAACATTAGAAGAAACTATGGTCGGGAAACGACGGGGAAATAGACTTTTTCACTATTGAAATTGTAGTAATCTTAAAAATTATCATAAAAAATTTTCATAAAGAGGATATGTATCACCATTATTAAAGAACAAAGATGTAAAATCAATCTGAAAATTTTAAATGCTAATCTTGTTCGGAGACTGTACAAAAACAATAAATCTTGAAAAATGTAAATTTTCGCGAAAATAATGTCATTTTAATGTTCACCTAATTTCTTAGTTTTCGGAAATTTACTTTTTGTTTTCAGTATGGCTGAGTTCAATCGACTGCTGCATTGGATTGGTTAATCTTACAAAGTCGAGGATGGTTATAGCAAATGTAGAAAAGAGTCTGGTTGCCGTTTATCAACATTTTTTTCATAAAAAACGATTTTCATATTTTGAGTTTTGAGCAACTTTAGGCCTATGTTTCCCCTCTGTGCGTCGTTTGGTTCCCTGGCTGGCTGATTGGTTAGCTTTAGTTTAGTGCCGTTCTTGTTTTGATAACAGACAAAACAAAACTGTTATTGCGTTAGGTTTTGTTGCCTTCAAAAATAAAAGTATGGCATAAAAACAATCAAAAAGATCTAAGCACGAGGTCCAATAGTCACACACAAATGTTTCCAATCATAGCAAAGTTATGAAGTTTTCAGATAAACATTACATGGCATTGTTTATTTATTTGGGAAAGTATTGCTGCAAAATAGAAAATTTGATATGAAAAATATTTCCGACAGTTTGGACATCGAAGTACCAAGGCGCCAGGAAAATCAAAACACCGTTCTATTTAAATAAGACCTGTATAAGGTTTTTCCACGGAAGAAAGTTTTGAAAGAAACAGCCTATCTTTTAGAAAGGGTCCAAATAAACACCCTGTCTTTTAGAAAGGGTCAAAAGAAACACCATTTCTTTTAAAAAAGGGTCCAAAGAAACACCCTTTCTTTTAGAAAGGGTCCAA
The DNA here is from genome assembly GCF_047663935.1 of Musca autumnalis. Classification (NCBI taxonomy): domain Eukaryota; kingdom Metazoa; phylum Arthropoda; class Insecta; order Diptera; family Muscidae; genus Musca; species Musca autumnalis. The sequence goes on from NW_027412088.1 coordinate 206,508,127, forward strand.
AGAAACATCCTTTTATTCAGAAAGGGTGAGAGAAACACCCTTTCTTCCTGAGAGTGTCCAAAGAAACACTCTTTCTTCCTGAGAGGGTCCAAAGAAACATCCTTTCTTCCTGAGAGGGTCCGAAGAAACATCCTTTTATTCAGAAAGGGTGAGAGAAGCACCCTTTCTTCCTGAGAGGGTCCAAAGAAGCACCCTTTCTTCCTGAGAGGGTCCAAAGAAGCACCCTTTCTTTGAGAAAGGGTCCAAAAAAGCACCCTTTCGTTCAGAAAGGGTCCAGAAAAGCACCCTTTCGTTTAGAAAGGGTTCATAGAAGCACTCTTTCAGAAAGGGTCCAAAGAAGCACACTTTCTTTCTGGGAGGGTCCAAAAAGCACCTTTTCGTTCGGAAAGGATCCATAGAAGCACCCTTTCGTTTAGAAAGGGTCCAAAGAAGCATCTTTTCATTCAGAAAGGGTGAGAGAAGCACCCTATAGAAGCACCCTTTCTTTCTGACAGGGTCTATAGAAGCACCCTTTTTTCTGACAGGGTCTATAGAAGCACCCTTTTTTCTGACAGGGTCTATAGAAGCACCCTTTCTTTCTGACAGGGTCTATAGAAGCACCCTTTCTTTCTGACAGGGTCTATAGAAGCACCCTTTCTTTCTGACAGGGTCTATAGAAGCACCCTTTCTTTCTGACAGGGTCTATAGAAGCACCCTTTCTTTCTGACAGGGTCTATAGAAGCACCCTTTCTTTCTGAGAGGGTCTATAGAAGCACCCTTTCTTTCTGACAGGGTCTATAGAAGCACACTTTCTTTCTGACAGGGTCTATAGAAGCACCCTTTCTTTCTGACAGGGTCTATAGAAGCACCCTTTCTTTCTGACAGGGACTATAGAAGCACCCTTTCTTTCTGACAGGGTCTATAGAAGCACCCTTTCTTTCTGACAGGGTCTATAGAAGCACCCTTTCTTTCTGATAGGGTCTATAGAAGCACCCTTTCTTTCTGATAGGGTCTATAGAAGCACCCTTTCTTTCTGACAGGGTCTATAGAAGCACCCTTTATTTCTGACAGGGTCTATAGAAGCAACCTTTCTTTCTGACAGGGTCTATAGAAGCACCCTTTCTTTCTGACAGGGTCTATAGAAGCACCCTTTCTTTCTGACAGGGTCTATAGAAGCACCCTTTCTTTCTGACAGGGTCTATAGAAGCACCCTTTCTTTCTGACAGGGTCTATAGAAGCACCCTTTCTTTCTGACAGGGTCTATAGAAGCACCCTTTCTTTCTGACAGGGTCTATAGAAGCACCCTTTCTTTCTGACAGGGTCTATAGAAGCACCCTTTCTTTCTGACAGGGTCTATAGAAGCACCCTTTCTTTCTGACAGGGTCTATAGAAGCACCCTTTCTTTCTGACAGGGTCTATGGAAGCACCCTTTCTTTCTGACAGGGTCTATAGAAGCACCCTTTCTTTCTGACAGGGTCTATAGAAGCACCCTTTCTTTCTGACAGGGTCTATAGAAGCACCCTTTCTTTCTGACAGGGTCTATAGAAGCACCCTTTCTTTCTGACAGGGTCTATAGAAGCACCCTTTCTTTCTGACAGGGTCTATAGAAGCACCCTTTCTTTCTGACAGGGTCTATAGAAGCACCCTTTCTTTCTGACAGGGTCTATAGTAGCACCCTTTCTTTCTGACAGGGTCTATAGAAGCACCCTTTCTTTCTGACAGGGTCTATAGAAGCACCCTTTCTTTCTGACAGGGTCTATAGAAGCACCCTTTCTTTCTGACAGGGTCTATAGTAGCACCCTTTCTTTCTGACAGGGTCTATAGAAGCACCCTTTCTTTCTGACAGGGTCTATAGAAGCACCCTTTCTTTCTGACAGGGTCTATAGAAGCACCCTTTCTTTCTGACAGGGTCTATGGAAGCACCCTTTCTTTCTGACAGGGTCTATAGAAGCACCCTTTCTTTCTGACAGGGTCTATAGAAGCACCCTTTCTTTCTGACAGGGTCTATAGAAGCACCCTTTCTTTCTGACAGGGTCTATAGAAGCACCCTTTCTTTCTGACAGGGTCTATAGAAGCACCCTTTCTTTCTGACAGGGTCTATAGAAGCACCCTTTCTTTCTGACAGGGTCTATAGAAGCACCCTTTCTTTCTGACAGGGTCTATAGTAGCACCCTTTCTTTCTGACAGGGTCTATAGAAGCACCCTTTCTTTCTGACAGGGTCTATAGAAGCACCCTTTCTTTCTGACAGGGTCTATAGAAGCACCCTTTCTTTCTGACAGGGTCTATAGTAGCACCCTTTCTTTCTGACAGGGTCTATAGAAGCACCCTTTCTTTCTGACAGGGTCTATAGAAGCACCCTTTCTTTCTGACAGGGTCTATAGAAGCACCCTTTCTTTCTGACAGGGTCTATAGAAGCACCCTTTCTTTCTGACAGGGTCTATAGTAGCACCCTTTCTTTCTGACAGGGTCTATAGAAGCACCCTTTCTTTCTGACAGGGTCTATAGAAGCACCCTTTCTTTCTGACAGGGTCTATAGAAGCACCCTTTCTTTCTGACAGGGTCTATAGTAGCACCCTTTCTTTCTGACAGGGTCTATAGAAGCACCCTTTCTTTCTGACAGGGTCTATAGAAGCACCCTTTCTTTCTGACAGGGTCTATAGAAGCACCCTTTCTTTCTGACAGGGTCTATGGAAGCACCCTTTCTTTCTGACAGGGTCTATAGAAGCACCCTTTCTTTCTGACAGGGTCTATAGAAGCACCCTTTCTTTCTGACAGGGTCTATAGAAGCACCCTTTCTTTCTGACAGGGTCTATAGAAGCACCCTTTCTTTCTGACAGGGTCTATAGAAGCACCCTTTCTTTCTGACAGGGTCTATAGAAGCACCCTTTCTTTCTGACAGGGTCTATAGAAGCACCCTTTCTTTCTGACAGGGTCTATAGTAGCACCCTTTCTTTCTGACAGGGTCTATAGAAGCACCCTTTCTTTCTGACAGGGTCTATAGAAGCACCCTTTCTTTCTGACAGGGTCTATAGAAGCACCCTTTCTTTCTGACAGGGTCTATAGAAGCACCCTTTCTTTCTGACAGGGTCTATAGAAGCACCCTTTCTTTCTGACAGGGTCTATAGAAGCACCCTTTCTTTCTGACAGGGTCTATAGAAGCACCCTTTCTTTCTGACAGGGTCTATAGAAGCACCCTTTCTTTCTGACAGGGTCTATAGAAGCACCCTTTATTTCAGAAAGGGTCTATAGAACCACCCTTTATTTCGAAAAAGGGTCGATAGAAGCAACCTTTCTTTCAGAAAGGGTCCATAGAAGCACCCTTTCATTCAGAAAGAGTCTGTAGAAGCACGCTTTCTTTCAGAAAGGGTCTATAGAAGCACCCTTTCAGAAGGGTCTATTGAAGCAACTTTTCTTCCACAAAGTGTCTATAGAAACACATTTTCTACCAGAAAGTGTCCGTAGAAACACCTTTTCTTCCAGAAAGTGTCTATAGAAGCACACCATTCGTTTAGAAGGGTCTAATGGTATAAAGAAGCACTCGGTCTATAGAAGCGTCCTTTCTTTCAGAGCCATCTATAGAAGCACCCATTTTTTGAGGAAGGATCTATAGAAGCCCTCTTTCTTTCAGAAAAGTTCTGTAGAAGACCACTTTATTTCAGAAAATGTCTATAGATGCACCCTCTCTTTCAGAATGGGACTATAGAAGCACACTTTCTTTCAGAAAGGTCTACAGAAGCACCCTTTCTTCGAAAAAAGGTCTACAGAATGGTCTATATAAGCTCCATTTCTTCCAGAAAGACTATATAGAAGCATTATTTCTTCCAGAAGGTTTTCTATCCAGAGATAATCTGTCTCTACCTTCAGAAGACCTCAAAAAAGTCTTCTGTCTTCAGAAGCCCCATTAAATGTCTTATATTTATAGAACGCCTATAGAAGGGAGCTTATCAGCAAAATATGAATTAAACTGGATGCTTTCCTATCGCCGAGTCCAACTGGCGAAAACGAACATGGTACGAAATCTTCCATAGAAATGCTGTGCAGCGTTTGAAATCCATCTTTTTATGACACCCTGCTACCTTCACTATTCCAACACCGACTTTTGAAGAAAAATCTGAATCTCATGATCTACCTACATGAGCTGACAACTTTATTCTTGTTGTTAGTTTAGTTTGTATTATGTGTATTATGTCAAATAGATTTTGAAAAGCTTCCACTTATCCTTTGACAAATAACTGACACAGATAAAAAACGCGAGCACACTTAATCCCGAAAACACACACAAACAGACATAGGCATACTCAGCTTAACAATTAAAATGGGAACAGAAATGGAAAACCGAACAAATCCATGGAGCAAACAAAGATGTTAACTGGATGGAGGATGACACGTGGTCTAAAGCATGCTGCTGCTGCTGTTTCATCTCTGGGTTGAGAAGACTCTTTTTTAAATAACTCTTTTCAGAAAAAAAACTAATGAAACTGAAACAATAACAAAAGACCCAATGCCGCTTTTTGGAACTCAACAACAACAACATTTCAAACTTAAACTTCACCCCAAATAACAAAAACAAAAGGAAAACACCGAAAACTATGGCACGCGTCTCATTTATTACAAAACACCATCCGACTTTCCATTATTGTCTGTTGTTGTTGTTTTTGGATTTTTTAACGAAAGACTTAAAAAAAACTTTCGTCATAGCTTTAATTTCAGCTTTAGCGGATTTATGAGGAACAAATATTGGAATATGAGGTTTAATATCCTCACACACACACACTTTGTTTTTGGAAATAATGATGGGCAAACACATCCAGCAAAACTGGGTGAGTCTGCAAAAGATGGCTGTGTGATGCCTGATGGCCAACTGACACAAAGGCCTGAGCAAAACAAAAGCATTCTTCTTCCACAAAATGAAGAATCATTAACATAATGAAACAGCAATAACAACAAAAAAACACACAACACTTTTGTGCAGCACCATCACAAAAATACGAAGAAGATGATGAACAGCAACAACAAAGGCAATGGAATTATACCCAAAAAATCCTTTGTTATAACAACAAAATAATTTTTTAAACTTTTTTCGGAAAACGGTTCTTTCATTTCTTATCATTGCACTATTCGTTTGTCTTGTTCTCTGAATGCAAAAGATAAGCTGCGCCAGCGCACAAATTATCACCTCACCCAACCCTTCGCCGCTTTTGTTCGGCAAAATGCTTTCATCGGGTGTTTAATCTACCAAAACACCACTTTAAGGAGGTTCAATTCGCGTCATTAAAATTTCAATTGAATTTTGTTATCCATCAAATTATTTATTCATAAAAGGACACTTCGAGTGGTGTTTATTCTGGAAGGGAATCTTTATAAAGTGTGGCAAAGGAGATTTTAAACAACAAAAATTTCAAAACGACGCAAAGGGGAAGAAAGGGGTACTTCTGTAGACTCTTTTGGAAGAAAGGGTGTTTCTATAGATTATTTTGGAAAAAAGGGTGCCCTAAACACCCTATGTGGAAGAAAGAGTGCCCCTAAACACCCTATTTGGAAGAAATCGTGCTTCTAAACCCTATCTGGAAAAATGGTGCTTATAAATACCCTATCTAAAAGAAAGGGTTCTTCTAAAGACCCTATCTGGAAGAAAGGGTGTTTCTAAGACCTTATCTTGAAGAAAGGGTGCTTCTAAAGACCCTATCTGGAAGAAATGATGCTTCTATAGACCCTTTCTAAGCGAAAGGGTGCTTCTATAGGGCCTTTCTGGTAGAGAGGCTGCTTCTATAGGCCCTTTCTTAAAGAAAGACTGCTTCTATAGGCCCTTTCTAAAAGAAAGGGTACTTCTATATGCCCTTTCTGAATGAAAGGTTGCTTCTATAGGCCCTATTTAAAAGAAAGGGTGCTTCTATAAACCCCTTCTGAATGAAAGGGTGCTTCTATAGACCCCTTCTGAAAGAAAAGGTGCTTCTATAGACCCTTTTTGAAAGAAAGGGTGCTTCTATAGACCCTTTCTGAATAAAAGGGTGCTTCTATAGACCCTTTCTGAATGAAAGGGTGCTTCTATAGACCCTTTCTGAATGAAAGGGTGCTTCTATAGACCCTTTTTGAAAGAAAGGGTGCTTCTATAGACCCTTTCTGAATGAAAGGGTGCTTCTATAGACCCTTTCTGAATGAAAGGGTGCTTCTATAGACCCTTTCTGAATGAAAGGGTGCTTCTATAGACCCTTTTTGAAAGAAAGGGTGCTTCTATAGACCCTTTCTGAATGAAAGGGTGCTTCTATAGACCCTTTCTGAATGAAAGGGTGCTTCTATAGACCCTTTCTGAATGAAAGGGTGCTTCTATAGACCCTTTCTGAATGAAAGGGTGCTTCTATATACCCTTTCTGAATGAAAGGGTGCTTCTATAGACCCTTTCTGAATGAAAGGGTGCTTCTATAGACCCTTTCTGAATGAAAGGGTGCTTCAAAAGACCCTTTTTGAAAGAAAGGGTGCTTCTATAGACCCTTTCTGAATAAAAGGGTGCTTCTATAGACCCTTTCTGAATGAAAGGGTGCTTCTATAGACCCTTTCTGAATGAAAGGGTGCTTCTATAGACCCTTTTTGAAAGAAAGGGTGCTTCTATAGACCCTTTCTGAATGAAAGGGTGCTTCTATAGACCCTTTCTGAATGAAAGGGTGCTTCTATAGACCCTTTCTGAATGAAAGGGTGCTTCTATAGACCCTTTTTGAAAGAAAGGGTGCTTCTATAGACCCTTTCTGAATGAAAGGGTGCTTCTATAGACCCTTTCTGAATGAAAGGGTGCTTCAAAAGACCCTTTCTGAATGAAAGGGTGCTTCTATAGACCCTTTCTGAATGAAAGGGTGCTTCTATAGACCCTTTCTGAATGAAAGGGTGCTTCTATAGACCCTTTCTGAATGAAAGGGTGCTTCTATAGACCCTTTCTGAATGAAAGGGTGCTTCTATAGATAGACCCTTTCTGAATGAAAGGGTGCTTCTATAGACCCTTTCTGAATGAAAGGGTGCTTCTATAGACCCTTTCTGAATGAAAGGGTGCTTCTATAGACCCTTTCTGAATGAAAGGGTGCTTCTATAGACCCTTTCTGAATGAAAGGGTGCTTCAAAAGACCCTTTCTGAATGAAAGGGTGCTTCTATAGACCCTTTCTGAATGAAAGGGTGCTTCAAAAGACCCTTTCTGAATGAAAGGGTGCTTCTATAGACCCTTTCTGAATGAAAGGGTGCTTCTATAGACCCTTTCTGAATGAAAGGGTGCTTCTATAGACCCTTTCTGAATGAAAGGGTGCTTCTATAGACCCTTTCTGAATGAAAGGGTGCTTCTATAGACCCTTTCTAAATGAAAGGGTGCTTCTATAGACCCTTTCTGAATGAAAGGGTGCTTTTATAGACCCTTTCTGAATGAAAGGGTGCTTTTATAGACCCTTTCTGAATGAAAGGGTGCTTCTATAGACCCTTTCTGAATGAAAGGGTGCTTCTATAGACCCTTTCTGAATGAAGGGGTGCTTCTATAGACCCTTTCTGAATGAAAGGGTGCTTCTATAGACCCTTTCTGAATGAAAGGGTGCTTCTATAGACCCTTTCTGAATGAAAGGGTGCTTCTATAGACCCTTTCTGAATGAAAGGGTGCTTCTATAGACCCTTTCTGAATGAAAGGGTGCTTCTATAGACCCTTTCTGAATGAAAGGGTGCTTCTATAGACCCTTTCTGAATGAAAGGGTGCTTCTATAGACCCTTTCTGAATGAAAGGGTGCTTCTATAGACCCTTTCTGAATGAAAGGGTGCTTCTATAGACCCTTTCTGAATGAAAGGGTGCTTCTATAGACCCTTTCTGAATGAAAGGGTGCTTCTATAGACCCTTTCTGAATGAAAGGGTGCTTCTATAGACCCTTTCTGAATGAAAGGGTGCTTCTATAGACCCTTTCTGAATGAAAGGGTGCTTCTATAGACCCTTTCTGAATGAAAGGGTGCTTCTATAGACCCTTTCTGAATGAAAGGGTGCTTCTATAGACCCTTTCTGAATGAAAGGGTGCTTCTATAGACCCTTTCTGAATGAAAGGGTGCTTCTATAGACCCTTTCTGAATGAAAGGGTGCTTCTATAGACCCTTTCTGAATGAAAGGGTGCTTTTATAGACCCTTTCTGAATGAAAGGGTGCTTTTATAGACCCTTTCTGAATGAAAGGGTGCTTCTATAGACCCTTTCTGAATGAAAGGGTGCTTCTATAGACCCTTTCTGAATGAAGGGGTGCTTCTATAGACCCTTTCTGAATGAAAGGGTGCTTCTATAGACCCTTTCTGAATGAAAGGGTGCTTCTATAGACCCTTTCTGAATGAAAGGGTGCTTCTATAGACCCTTTCTGAATGAAAGGGTGCTTCTATAGACCCTTTCTGAATGAAAGGGTGCTTCTATAGACCCTTTCTGAATGAAAGGGTGCTTCTATAGACCCTTTCTGAATGAAAGGGTGCTTCTATAGACCCTTTCTGAATGAAAGGGTGCTTCTATAGACCCTTTCTGAATGAAAGGGTGCTTCTATAGACCCTTTCTGAATGAAAGGGTGCTTCTATAGACCCTTTCTGAATGAAAGGGTGCTTCTATAGACCCTTTCTGAATGAAAGGGTGCTTCTATAGACCCTTTCTGAATGAAAGGGTGCTTCTATAGACCCTTTCTGAATGAAAGGGTGCTTCTATAGACCCTTTCTGAATGAAAGGGTGCTTCTATAGACCCTTTCTGAATGAAAGGGTGCTTCTATAGACCCTTTCTGAATGAAAGGGTGCTTCTATAGACCCTTTCTGAATGAAAGGGTGCTTCTATAGACCCTTTCTGAATGAAAGGGTGCTTCTATAGACCCTTTCTGAATGAAAGGGTGCTTCTGTAGACGGTTTCTTAAAGAAAGGGTGATTCTATAAATCCTTTCTGAAAGAAAGGGTGATTCTATAAATCCTTTCTGAAAGAAAGGCTGCTTCTGTAGGCCCTTTCTAAAAGAAAGGCTGCTTCTATAGGCCCTTTCTAAAAGAAAGGATGCTTCTATAGGCCCTATCTGAAAGAAAGGGTGCTTTTATAGACCCTTTCTAAAAGAAACGGTGCTTCTATAGACCATTTCTGAATGAAAGGATGATTCTACAGTGAGACATTTCAAATGCACATTTGTTCTATTCCTGTAATTCACATTGAATTATGTCTATTCCTTCTCCCCTTGAGTGTCCTGAGAAAGACTACTTTTTCCCAATTTTAAATTCACACACAAAAATTAAAAGGTGTGCGATAATTTAATAAAATGTTTATGAAAAACAAATATTTCTATAGAAGCTTAAAGCTTTCCGAACACACATGGGAACAAATACAAAACACGTACACACAGACACACAGAAGAATATAAATTCATGCATACTTCCTATTCACTTCATAAATTCTCAAGTATCGCTTTAATTGTGGGAAAAATTATGTCACAAAAGGTCGTCGCTATAAAAACAAAAAAAGCTAAGGCAAATTTCTTCTTCTTCTCCAACTACAACTCAAGTGTTGGGAATGTTGTTGTGTTGCCTTTAAAGAAGCCAAATGATGAAAAAACACAACAACACAAGAAATTTAAAAGTTCTTAGGCTGATATCGTACACATGTGACAGTGTGTGTATGCGATTGAAAAAGCGTGTGGTCCGGAACTGCTCTATGATGATGAAGCATGGCACGATGGTATGGATATGGATAAGGGCCCAGGCATTATTCAAACAACAAGAACAACAAAAAAACAAGTAAATGGCAGTAAATGGAAAAGTAATTGAAATGCCAACGCATATCATAACAATAATGTCTGTATGTCCGTCCGTCCGACCGCTCGCTTGTTCGTCTGTCGGTCTTTCATTCATTTGCTGTGTTCGTATGAGAGGAAAGCACGGAAAACTCCGACAGTGTGAAATATTTGAACAGCAAAAACAGGGTTGATGGTTGATCGAAACAAAACCTCAAATCAAAGGCAAAGGGTCGATTGATAAGCGTGTATAGATGTGTGAATGCGCCTGTATGCTAGTATGTTGTATGTGCCGTAGAGTGAGTCAGTCAGCCAGCCTGTCTGTGATGTTGGTACGTGAGTTTGTCAGTCAGTGTGCAAGTAGATTTTGTTGCCCCCTCCGGGCCATTGGTGTTGATGCTATTCCCATTAGTTAATAAAATTACAGATATGTGAGTTATTTCATTCGTTTGTTCCCATTCAATTCCATTCGAAGCCCATGAATGGGTCAATCCACCCCTAAAGCCATTTCGAGTTATAAATACTCTTTACATGGTGTAGTTAGTTAGCTGGCTGGTTGGTTGGCTGGCTGGCGTTGCCATGAAAGTTGTTGCTGTGTCATAGGCAGCAGATGCAGTAGTGTATGATGAAGAGCGGAGAGGGGGCAGCCAAATCGAGAAGCGAAGAATGAGTGAATGGACCCTGTTTTGTTGATGGAAATACTTAAGAGGCCCTTAAGGGAAACAAACGTGAAAAGTGTTTAGCCAAATCAAAGTAAATGATTACACAACTGTAGCTAGCCTCCGGGCAGATTAAATTATAAGGATTCCAGGAGGCCAAACAATAAACCAAATTTTCATAAGGTTACACGAGTTAGAAGTTTCGATTTGTTAGGTAGTTAGTTAATGGCAAAGTTTTTTTGGAGACATCCACTTTAATTTAACAGACTCCCTTGCCTTTCTCTTTTTGACTTATTTCCAAGCATACTATGGCATCAGAACCAAAAACTTATTTGCGATAAGGTCACAAACTATTTGCGGAGTATTTTAACTGCCATTAATAGTTGTTGTAGTTGAAGTAGTGACTTTTCCTGTTACTATCTCCGTTTTCTGGTCGGTTGGTCGATCATGCTCAGAAAACTTGGCGATTGCACAATTTATCACGTAGCACCATTCCACATAAAAAAAACCAAACATTAAATGACTGACTACATGTTGGCGGGGCCAAGTCGTACGTACAGTCAGTTGTTACACCGTGTACTACCCCGTCCGTCCGTCATCTTCTGCCACATGCCACAAATATTAGAACCCAACCCAAACCACCTCGAGTCAGTCAGTCCGTCAGTCAGCAATGAATGTTCCTTCTACTACTGCCGTTTCAAGTTTTATTGGCAGCCAGTCATAACACACCAGGCGAATGAATGAACGAACAGAAAAACGTAAAATTTATTTGGCAACATTATAACTGTTGCTGCTTTTATGTTTATTATGTCCCATAATAATATATTTTATTAAATTGTAAGTATGTTGTTGTTCTCGTCGGGCATGGGCATGAAGTCGCCATATGTTATGGGTATGGGTATAGGTAGGAGGTGGTAGGCGTTGTAATGTGTGTAAAACCCTATCCTCTCTTCATGGCATAAACTCATGACAATTTTGTTGATGGAGTATAATTCATAGAGTAGATTAAATGAAAATGTTATTAAGAGGATTATAGCTTTCGAAGCTCGGCAAATAATTTGTCACCTACTGATGTTCGATAGACATCTAATAGAGGTAAGGAGAATAACATTTGTAAAAACAGCAAACAAATCGTTAGGAATTCGTAACGAAAACATTACGAATTTTATTTTCATTGCGGATCCGAAATCTTAACGAAATTTGTATGAAATGTCGGAAATTGAATTGATTTCATTCCGAATTTGTATTGAAATCGGAAGGAAACATTGGGTTATTCGAAGAGAAATTTATTGCTGATATTTCGCTCCAAATTTGGAACGATATTTGAACGAAATGAGCGAAAAATCTTTTACGAAAATCGAATGGAACTTGGAACTATTTCCGAAATTGTTTAGACGGGTAGGTCTGACCAAAATTTGGTCAGAAATATAATTTCAGAGATTAATATGCTCTACAAAAGCAATGTGAACCACAAGGCTTCTATAAAAGGGCGATCGGTTCTATGTATCGGATTTACTCAGAGGAATCTTCGATTAGGGATCGTCATCTCAACAGTTATGTGTTTTTTATCATGGGAGCGGCAATATATCCCAGAATGCCTGGTCCGTGCTCTTTTGGTCCGTGCCGGGATAGAGAAAAATCCCGGGTCATGGATCTGGTTGATCCGTGTGCTAAATCCGCATCCATTACATGACACTATCGGTGTAATGTAATCGATATTTTTGGGTATGGGTGCCCTTTCGATGCTGATCAGGCCTTAGCCGTCTCCAGAACTACTGTCATATGAGTTATGTTGCTGCTTGCTGTGCTTGAACATCTCTCAGCGCGTTGACAACTTCGTCGTTGAAATATAAGACGCCCCGGCGGCCTCCGCAACGACAACAAATGCAGCATCCATCATATGTCCCGTGTTGTTGTTCAACGCATCAGAATGGTGCAATTAATTTGCATAAGTGTCCGTAACAATGTCAGCGAAATTTTAAACTTTAAGAGTCAGATAAATATACTGGACGCCGCGATCCAAGAAATAAAGCTCACCTTTACCTGTAATTTGCAACGTCGCGATGGTAACATTGTTTGACGGAATGCTAGGAGACTTCAATGCAGATAATGAATTTTGCCATTTCACCCAAGGAAATTACCAGAGAGGTACAGATATGACGTGTTGAAAGTGATTGAACCCCACGGTGTTCAGAAAACACTGGGCTGATTACAAGCGACCAACCAACGACTCGTAAACTTTAGTGTGGCACCAATTGTGTTCGCCATCTAAATCACAATTCTATGGCTCAGACAGCCGGTTGATAATATAACTTCACATTCTGGCCAAAGACTTTCCCCGCGATTTGGGTGTAACCTCGGCCACCACGATACTCCAACCATGGTCTCTGTTAGAGGTTATTAAATCGAGTGGTCGATTTAATAACCTCTGACCGCCGTACATTTCTGAAATATGGAAAAGTCGATTGGCAAGTATTCAGAGAATTTACCCATCTCTGCTTTAGTTAGCTGTCTAGTCCCTCAGATCCTTGGGTAGCTGAGAGAATTTTCCGGGACACAGCTGCAACCGCTCTACATACCTGCTGCTTTAATACCCGAGGAAATTATACCAAAATTCCCAACAGAAGCGACGGGACTAGCAAACAAGGGCGATTATCTTTGTCATATCCGAAGACCAACGAGTCAGAAAACTTCCTCTTGAAGTCATCAGGAACTAGGAAACTTATTCTTGAAGTCAACACAGGCGCAAAGGTGGAAAAGTGGATAGGCCACCTGAAGCAATGCAACACTGGTACAGGACTGAGTAAATTGTGGACAACGGTTAAATCTCTCTCGAATCCGGAAAAGAAGGATGATAGAATGGCTGTCACTTTCAACGGCGTTACAGTGACAGATTCGAAGAGGTGTGCGTGTTACATTAATCGGCAGTTTATAGAGCACCGGAGAGTGATAGGTAGAGGAACACTCCTCTGCTATGCCGTTTACGGTGCACTTCTCTGCTACGTCGTATAAGAACTGAGGAGGTACCTCCAAAGCTACAATTTATAATAAGCTATGCTGCGGACGTCATCCGAAACGCGAAATTATCTAAAGCATTGGGTCCATAGGGAATCTCAATGGTAATGCATACTTAACCCAAAGTCTAGTATTTTATAAGTGCCCCTAAATTGTCGTTAGCCATCCATATTGTACCAAAAGCTTGGAAAGTTGGTAGGGTGGATGTAGACAAGGATGCCAGCCGAGGCGAATCGGACAGGTAAATTTCTTTCCTGTCGCCAGTAGAAAAGATTCTAGAGGCACTAGTTCTCCATCAGCACGGATTGTGGAAAATGCGCAGCACCACAACGGCTTATTCATACCTGGAAAATTGGCAGATAGGTACCCCTGCTGAAGCCAGGCAAGGAAACAGCATCTTCATGCCTATAAAATTGGCAGTTTGGTGCCCCTGCTTAAGCCAGGTAAGGATGCCAGCAGAATGGAATCGCATGTTGTCAGCAGGATAGATTTTAGAGGCATTACTCCTCACCATTATGAGAAGTTGCCTGACATCAGGATCGATTCCGGAAAATGCCCAGTACTACCCACAGCATTATACGTCATATCCACACATATTAGTCAAGTAATGAACCGAAACAGACCGAGCGTCCGAACAGTCTTAACATAAAGAAGGCCTGCGATACCATGCCAAGCTCTTCGAGGACATTGGGGAGATTTTTGGCCCCCAGTCGTACTTGAAACGTCGGATTATCAACTATATTTGTGGAGGCTAGTCCGCAGAGTGAAACAGAAAGTTCCCCACGGAGGGGAGATATCTCCGAAACCGTTTAACCTTTACCTTTCTGAAATTTCACACCCTTCATACGGCACAGAAGTCGTAATGTATGTGGAGGGTTGTACGTTCTTGGCATCGGGTCCTATCGCCGATGGCATATGTGACAGGTTATGGGGTCGATTATGGATAGCAACCCAACTCCAATTGCGTGGCCGACAGCAAATTTAATAATAGACAGCAAATTTAATAATTAAATTAACGGCTGAAGGTTCAAAACACTGATATTGAATGGACTTGACAAACATTTCTGTCGTTTCAGTTATTTTAATTGTATGATTTTCTCATCTGGCAACGCAACTACGGTAGAGTTCCTATCCATAATCGACCCCTAAATATCTTCATAGTGGGCTTATAGCTATTCTTCCATCTGTGGAACAGGAAAATATTCGCCGCCAAATCTACTGTCACACTGTTCAGCTCAAGGACGTCTGAAATGAGGCTCCCATATATATATAGGTCGATGATGTTCTGATTCGAAACACTAACCACCCCAAAATATTGGGTGTAATGTTCGATAGCAAGTTCAGGTCTACCGCGCAAACCACAGCTATTTGTGACAAGATTAGATGTAGGAACAAGGTCCGCAAGTAGCTTGTCAGCAGCACAAATGCTAGTGCTAAACAGTCGAAACATATTTAAACCTGCCAGAATTCCGGTCTGAGGACTGCAAGGGGGGTGTCCTCATAAGGAAGATATTGTCGACGCGGTATCTACTTGGATGTACTGCTTCTTATGGAAGACCATAATAACGTCTTACCGAAGTCCCGCTAGGACTTCTTAAAGAAGATCATAAGGCTCCTTACAAAAAAGTAGGGCTTCTTCTTATAAAAGACTATAAGCTCATCTAATAGAAGAACAGTAGGTCTTCTTATAGAAGACTCTAAGAACATTTTACAGAAGAATAGTAGAATAGAAGGTCATAAGGAAGAAGGCCAGCAGGTTTTTTTTATAGAAGACCGAAGAAGGATTTTTTGAAGATGACCAGTATATCGTCATAACGAGGTCCTCTTACAAAAGACCAGCAGGCCTTCATACAGAATACCAGTAGGTTTTACTATAGACTTTTTCTAGAAGACCACAAGGATTTCGCGAAGACTACCATAAGGAAGGCACTTTCGGTGGGTATTTTATAAAAGATCAGCAGTGGTTCTTATAGAAGATCAGAAGGACTTCTTACAGAGGAGTTAAGGGTCTTCTTATAGAAACCCAGTAGGTTTTCTCATCAAAGGCAGTAAAGACTCCTTAGATAAGAAAAATGGGGTTTTTTTATAAAATACCATAACCACATCTTTCAGAAGACCAGATGATATTCTTATAGGAATTCTGTCATAAAATCAGTAGGTCTTCTTAAAGAAGACAATAAAGACTTCTTACAGAAGGTCAGTAGGTTTTCTAATAGAACTCCATAAGGACCAATAAGTCGTCTTACAGAAGACCATAAGGACTCCTTACATAAAACAAATAGGTCTTCTTAAAACTTCTAACAGAAGAACAATAGGTCTTCTTTAAAAAAAAGACGTCTTACAGAATTGAAGTTGGTCTACCCTTAGAAGTCCATGTGTGTATATGGGCTTCTATACATAAGACCAGTATTGGCTCTCTGCTGTGTACATCAGTATCCGACAATATATCAGAAAGTTCTTATCACAAAAAAAAAAAAAATAAATAAATAAATAAAAATACTCAAAATATGTCAATGCCATTCGTTGGCCAACAAACTTTTTGTTTCACGTTTTTTGTTTTGTTTTGGCCTAAATACCAAAAACGTGTAGCGAAAAACAAATTATTTAAGGGCTAAGGTCCAAGGACCGTTACTCATAAACATTAACATCTTAATAACTATAATTTTTAGTAGGCAAAAAAAGGGAAAACTGTTGATGTTGTACTTAAGGACATGAAGGACTAAGGATAAGGTCTAGTACACGTACATACATTTAAGGCAACATTTAACAAGAAGATGGTGGTGATGTTGTTGTTTGGTCGTTTATACCAAAATAGGCATGCATGTGTTAAATGCTTAATTATAGCTTTTGATGGATATTTTCCTGTGGGTGTTTCATACCTACTTTAGTTTGGGTTTTCTTCCCCCTCTACCTCCCCCAACCCACCAAAACAAGGTATTGTAACTTAGTTTGACAACTACAACAGCAAAAAGTGATTTAGACAATTATGTATGACGAAACGAACGAAAAAAACAACAAGGTTTCACCCCTCCCCCACCCACAATGCAAGACAAAGGAACAACGGTTGAATATCTAGACTTTTTGTGTAACAAGACAAAATCCCATAAAGCAGAAGAAGAGGGGGAGGGGGACTTTATGTCGACTGTCATCAAGCGGGGGGTAAACCTGAAATTGAAATTATTTACAATGCACAGAAGAATATCCACAGGATATTGGATAAAATGCCACACCACATGGTAGACGAGCCAAAAAAGAATATCACTACCACCCAACGCAAGGAGAGACATACGGAACACAAATAGAGCTCAATTACAGATTAATGCCGCGGATGTTAGAAACACGTGCTGCACTTTGTTGTATGCCATGATCATGTTTCCCTCACCTCATGCCACCCCACCGCAATCTATTTGCCAGAACTCACACCATACACTCACCAAGCCTGACTGACAGCCACCCAAACGCACCCTTAAAGTTTATCTATCGTGCTTCTCTGGCTCTCTGTTAGGCTTATCTCCATAACAACAAAGCCAACAACAATGAACCCAAAATGTAGGATTTAACACTTGAATAGTTGCTTAAACTGGTGTCCTTGGACTGCTGCTGCTGCCGTTGCATTGCTTTGGGTTGGTTTGCTATCTGTGTTTGTTGTTCTCGGTGTGTTTGTTTTTACTCAGCACAAGATTAAACTAAAATTTTGTTTGTTTTATGGCACAGATAGGAACAAAAGAGCGAGAGAAATAGGCAATAGTAAGGACGGACAGACGACAAGCAAGATCAAAGGTCTCTCAATACCAAATGTTACAAATATGAGACCAAGCGAATGAACAACGTTCCTTATTGCCATACAAATGGCAGGAAAGCAGGAAGCCAAATGTTGTATGTCCTGAAATCATATTGTGTCTCCAATTTACTCTATAATTTGGGCAGTAAGTAGTGAACCTCTATTGTTCGTTCAAAATCCTGTATGATTTCGTTTCGATTATTTGCTCTGTGCACAGACAAGCTGTGCCGTTTAACAAGGGATGTTTAAGGGGACGAGCAAATATAGGTATGGTTGTTGGTCAAAATAACAATGAGACGACGACGATAGACCGCAGGTATAGGATTTTCTTCACAACTGTGATCATATTTTTTGTTTGTAGAGGGAAATAAAAACGAGCGAGGCCTAAGTAATGTGTTGCCGACCATATTCCTTGGGGAGGACGTTTTTATGAGTTTTTAAAATGCATAACAAAGACTTATCTTGATTTCCAACTAGAGAGGTTTTTTTGTCATAATGAACATACAAAATTTGTAGATAAGCTTCATTTAATGCATTTTGTTGGAAAATCTCCTGGGAGAATTTTAAGAAAAATGATTTCCAGTTTTTATGGCCGAAATAACACAAACATTGCATCTGCTTTTAAAAAAAAGAATTATGAATTTTAATCAACAGAATATAAGATTGTATCAGTCATCTGTGCCGATAAAGATATATCCTCAGCAAACACAATACTTCTAACGTTTATAGAGGTTTTTTGAGTTTTTTTGGCAATTTTCTCAGGAAGTAAAAATTTTACCGTTTAACTAGGACCTCATACACAACATGTTGCCAAAAATGTAAAAACGCTCCCAGACGAGTCCCTTTTCTGCACTCTTTCCAAATTTTGTGCGGGAGGTACCCGAAAGAGTGGTCCGATGTAGTCAATATTCGGACATAATTCAAGGCTGTAAGAAATAATAAGAAGTACAACGTTTAGACCAAATCGGTATCTCCCTTCGAGGGTTATCTTACATTATATCCAATTTACTTGTTACAGGCATGGACTTGCCCACGAAAAAAAATTGCGGCGTCGAAAAAGGTGCAGCAAGTATAACTTTTTGCAACAAATTTCAAAACTATCCGAGATGAGCTGTTAAACTGCACTTTTCCCAAGTTTTTTGTGGGAGGTCCCAAAGGACGGGGAACCATATTCCCACCTGGTACATGACTAGATGAAATAATACGATTTGTAAAGTTGAACCAATCAGAAACTCTCTGCGAGAGTTATCTTGCGGATTTGCCATTTAGTTTCTTGGAGCTTTTGGGCCATTATCTCAAAAAGTATGGATTTGCTACCGGAAAAAAATTGCCGTCGTAAAGGGGGCTGCAAGGACAATCTGCTGAAAAACGATCTGATCTTCACTTTTTCCAAATTTTGTGTTTGAGGTACCTGAAATAGTACACCTACATACATATATATAGTCCACATTCGAACCCGATCTATGCCTGAAAATAATATTACCATATGTAAAGTTATGACCAATTCGGTTATTCCCTTCGTGGGGTATCGTGTGCATCATTTTCACGAACAAATTTTGAAATTTTGTGGGGGAGCTACCCGAGGATTGGACCGATATGGCCCCTCTTCGAACTTGATCCAAGTTGGGACAAGATATTTCGAAAGTCAATTTTTGGACCGTATCGACTGATCCGTTCGAAGTTATCGTACGCTCCAGCCAGGTAGACAGACAACAGACGACGGACATAAATCAAGAGGTCTCAAAAGGTCTTTAGTAGTCTATAGAAGACCAAAGAGGTATTCTGATGTCTACAGAAGAGGGGGTCTTCAGTTGTCTATAGAAGATTCCAAGATGTTTTCTTATCTTCCTATGCCTATAGAGGTCTTTAAGAGGTCTTCCGATAATTATAAAAGACCTCAAGAGGTCATATGTTTTCTATGGAATACCTCAGAAGGTCTTCTGTTGTCTATAGAAGATCTCAAAAGGTCTTCTGCTGTCTATGGAAGGCCTCAGAAGGTCTTCTGTAGTGTATAGAAGACCTCAAGATGTCTTATGTTGTTTTTAGATGACCTCAAGAGGTCTTCTGATATCTAAAGAAGACGTTAAAAGGTTTTCTGATGTCTATGGACAACAGATGACCTCAAGAGGTCATTTATTGTCTATAGAAGACCCCAAGAAAACCGAATCGGTTAATCCGGTCAAAGAGATGCACCGGCAGACAGGATTTCGTCCAAACATACTTGGAGCCTACAACTATTATTTCGATGTGGCACATTTTATCATTGAACCCAGGGAGCTCCATAAGAAGACCGCATGGACTTTTATAGAAATACTTCATGACCTTCTATAGTAAAAATGATGGCCTTCTATAAGAAAATCTCAAGGCCTTCGTGGTCTACTAAAAGATAAACTTGTAGTATTTTTTAGGAAGACCTCATATTCGTATTTAGGAAGGTCAAATTGTCTTCAATAAGGGAACCAAAGTGTCGTATATAAGAAAACCTAAAAGTCTTCATGGTATTCTACAAGAGGGCCCCATGGACGTCTATAAGAAGATCTCAAGGTATTTTACACGAAAACCACTTGATTATCTATAGGGAAAACCTCAAGGTTTCCTAACGGAAATTCCAATGGTCTTCTCTAAGAAACCCTTATGGTATTTTATAAGAAGACTTCATGGTTCTCTATAGTAAGACCTCATTTCTTTTATAAGAAGACCTCATGGTCTTCTATAAGAAGATCCTAGGTCTTTTATAGGAAGACCTCAAGGTCTTCTATAGGAAGACCTCAAGGTCTTCTATAGGAAGACCTCAAGGTCTTCTATAGGAAGACTTCAAGGTCTTCTATAGAAAGACTTCAAGGTCTTCTATAGGTAGACCTCAAGGTCTTCTATAGGTAGACCTCAAGGTCTTCTATAGGAAGACCTCATTGTCTTCTGTAAGAAGACCTCATTGTCTTCTTTAAGAAGACCTCATTGTCTTCTGTAAGAAGACCTCATTGTCTTCTATAGGAAGAAGAACCAGAGGTCTTCATACAGAAGGTCTTCTATAGGAAGAACTCAAGGTCTTCTATAGGAAGACCTCAAGGTCTTCTATATAGGAAGTCCTCAAGGTCTTCTATAAGAAGACCACAAGGTCTTCTATAAGAAGAACTCAAGGCCTTCTATAAGAAGAACTCAAGGTCTTCCATAAGAAGACCTCATATTAAAGACCGTGGGGTCTTCACGTTAAAGTCCGTGAAGTCCGTTTAAGAAGAACCTGAGGTCTTCGTATGGAAGACCTTGTCTTATTGAAGACCTCAAAGTCTTTTATAGAAAGACCTCAAGGTCTTCTATAGGTAGACCTCAAGGTCTTCTATAGGTAGACCTCAAGGTCTTCTATAGGAAGACCTCATTGTCTTCTGTAAGAAGACCTCATTGACTTCTATAGGAAGAAGAACCTGAGGTCTTCATACAGAAGCTCTTCTATACGAAGACCTCAAGGTCTTTTATAGAAAGAAGAACCTGAGGTTTTCATACAGAAGGTCTTCTATAGGAAGAACTCAAGGTCTTCTATAGGAAGACCTCAAGGTTTTCTATATAGGAAGTCCTCAAGGTCTTCTATAAGAAGACCTCAAGGTCTTTTATAGGAAGAACTCAAGGCCTTCTATAAGAAGAACTTAAGGCCTTCCATAAGAATACCTCATATTAAAGACTGTGGGGTCTTCACGTTAAAGTCCGTGAAGTCCGTTTAAGAAGAACCTGAGGTCTTCGTATGGAAGACCTTGTCTTATTGAAGACCTCAAAGTCTTTTATAGAAAGACCTCATTGTCTTCTATAGACCTCATTGTCTTCTTCCTATAGAAGACAATGAGGTCTTCATACAGTAGGTCTTCTATAGGAAGACCTCAAGGTCTTCTATATAGGAAGTCCTCAAGGTCTTCTATAAGAAGACCTCAAGGTCTTCTGTAAGAAGGCCACAAGGTCTTCTGTAAGAAGACCACAAGGTCTTCTGTAAGAAGACCACAAGGTCTTCTATAAGAAGAACTCAAGGCCTTCTATAAGAAGAACTCAAGGCCTTCCATAAGAAGACCTCATATTAAAGACCGTGGGGTCTTCACGTTAAAGTCCGTGAAGTCGGTTTAAGAAGAACCTGAGGTCTTCGTATGGAAGACCTTGTCTTATTGAAGACCTCAAAGTCTTTTATAGAAAGACTTCAAGGTCTTCTATAGGAAGACCTCATTGTCTTCTGTAGACCTCATTGTCTTCTTCCTATAGAAGAAGGTCTTCTATAGAAAGACCTCAAGGTCTTCTATAAGAAGTCCTCAAGTTCTTCTATAGGAAGACCTCATGGTCTTCTATAGGAAGACCTCAAGGTCTTCTATAGAAGACATTCTATACGAAGACCTCATTGTCTTCTATAGGAAGAAGAACCAGGTTCTTCTTAAACGGACTTCACGGACTTTAGCATGAAGACCCCACGGTCTTTAATATGAAAACCATACGGTCGCATATAACAAGACCTCATAGTCTTCTATAAGAAGACATCACTGTCTTCTATAAGAAGACCTCTTGGTTTTCTATAAGAAGGCCTAACGGTCTTCTTAATCGGACCTCATGGTTTTTATTATGAAGACCATACGGTCGCCTATAACAAGATCTCATGGTCTTCAACAGAAGACCTACTGAAGTCTTTAATAATCACAAGACCAACAGAAGATCTCTATCGGAAGTCCTCTTCTATAAGAAGACCTCCTGGTCTTCTATAAGAAGACCTCATTGTCTTCTTCCTATGGAAGACCTCATTGTCTTCTATAGGAAGAAGAACCTGAGATCTTCATACAGAATATCTTCTATATGGTTTTCTATTATGAAGAGCATACGGTTTTCTAAGAACAACAAAAACATCTTGAGGTCTTCTATAGACCACAAAAACATCTGGAGGTCTGCTATAGGCAACAACCGACCTATTAATATCTCGTTAGCCAACAGAAGACCTATTGGCTACTTCTATAGACAACAGAAGACATACTGAAGTCTTTAATAATCAGAAGACCTACAGAAGATCTCTATCGGTAGTCTTCTTGGGTTCTTAAATAGACAACAGAAGGTCTTCTAAGGTTTTTTATAGACAACAGAAGATTTCCTAAGGTTTTCTATAGACAACAGAATGCCTTTTCTGTTGTCTTCTGTAGACAACCGAAGACCTCTTCAGATTTTCTATAAGAAGACCTCATGGTCTTCAAGTTTTCTATTAGAAGACCCTGAGGAGAAGATCTCATGGTCTTTTATGAGAAGAACTCACGGTCTTCAATGCGAAGACCTCACAGTCTTCTTAAAGGGACCTCACGGTCTTTAATGAAGATCATATCGACGCCTCCAAACAATAGTATGCTAAGTCGACTTAGCATGTTTTCAAGTTCTTTACATTTTATATTTAACGTCCTTTAACTTAAATTCTGTCAAATTTTGGTAATAATCGGACAATCCGAACAGAAGTTATAAACAAATATTTAATTAGCATAGTACTGAAGGTCAAAGAAATTTCCAAACTTTTAGACCTTGTCCGGCTAAACTCACTATTTAGAATTAGCAAACTATTATTTGGATGTGTCGAACGTCCTTTAACTTAAATTCTGTCAAATTTTAGTAATGATCGGTCAATCCGAACACAAGTTATAAACAAATATTGACTTAGCATAGTATTGAAGTTCAAAAAAAATTTCCACACTTTGAGAGCTTCTCCTGCAAAACTCACTTTTTAGACTTAGCATACTATTATTTGGAGGTGTCGATATGGTCGCATATAACAAGACATCATTGTCTTCTATAGGTAGACCATATGATCTTTTATAGGAAGAACTTATGGTCTTTTATAAGAAAACATCTCCTATCAGAAGCTAAAGTCTAAAAATAGATTTTCAAGCAACCTCAAGAAGTTTTGTTGGACACCCCTTGAGCATATCAATTTATTTGGTTGTTGTAATAAATTTTAATTGGATTTTTGTTAAAAATATAATGTTGACATCAATTTACATTTCCCGAAGAGTCATTCGAGCAAAAGTAATGCCGCACTTGAATGCCAAATTGAAACAAGAAACGGACAATAATAAGGAAAAGACAAATTTGGCTATATTAACTTTTTCCCGGCTAGCTCTCTCTCTCCCCTTCAAAAAAGGATTGCCTTTGGGAAAGTATTGACATCCAAACAGAGTTTCAGTTTCATATCCTTACAACAGCACTTGGGACTTAATTCATTTGTTAGCGTAACAAGTTGCCAGCGGTGTGTTTAATAATTCTACCACTACTACCCTTAATTTAAGGGACAGATATTAAATCGGCAATCGGACTCCATCCCCCTGCTGACTTTTTGTTGCCTGTCCATTGATGAAAATTAACATAAAATTCAAGTTTTACGCTTTAAACGAGCAAACAAAGGGTGTGCAACTTGTTTTAAAGGTTCGAATAAAAACGAAACTGGTTTCCCCGTTTGGTCAGTGTGTCCATCCATACTCTGCCATCATCATCATTGTCATCTTTATCAGCAGGACATGGCGCACAAGGCCGCTTGACCAGTTCCTCTTTTTGTTGGCCCCATTCCATTTGTGTCCATCATTTAGGTAGGAAAGGGAAAGGGTGCCTTGTGTGCGCCAAAGAAAGGGGTGTTAAATTCCAATTTCCATATTAAAACAACATATTGTTGTTGTTGTTGTTGTTCGTACGTTCTTTCCTTTCTTATTGCTGCCGAGAGAAGTTGGCTTGTGTGATGCGTGCCAAAAACCGTGTGACGCGTGTTGCTCGACTAGCAATTAAACAACACCGAAATTTACAACAACAACTTCACCATTGTTGGCTTAGCCAGTTGAATAGTTAAAAAATATGGAAATGGAAAAAAGGGGGAAGATTGAAAAATAACACCCCGGCCAAAGGAATGGAGTGACAAAATCACAACAAAAGGCCTTTGTAGGGGCCTTTTGTGGAAAGGAGTTTCATTGAAGCTAATGGGTGCTTGAAAGGAATAAATTTGTCCTTTGAACAGAAATGGAAATAATGTACGGCAGAGTGGCTAAAAATATTGAGGCTTTAAATTTGGCAATGTTAACTTTTTCCCGGCTAGCTCTCTCTTCCCTTCAAAAACGGATTCCCTTTGGGAAAATATTGACATCCAAACAGAGTTTCAGTTTCATATCCTTCGTCGTAGCATAATTTCAAGCCTTACAACAGCAATTGGGCGTGAATATGGGTCACTTTCGACAATAGAATGTTATCGACATTTGGGGAGATGTTCACAAATCGGCCGCCTTTAGACTTTCCTGAATATGTTGAGATATAAATGAGTTTATTGAAAATATTCCCACGTATATTTAAATTAATTAAATATCCTCGGATGCTGTATAAATACGAATAGGCCTTGCGAATACCAAGGAAACCCTTAGTAAACAACTCACACCATCGAATTAAACATTTGCTCCTAGTCAACAGCACCTCAGATATAATATGAATAAGTCCTTGGGAAGTTTCATAAGGGAATATTTTTCTTGGAACTAAAAAAGGCCTCCTCTCCTTGGGCCTTCAATTAAAAAGACACCCCGTTCCAACCCATCCTTACATTCTAATTTAAGCTAAATATACACATATCCCTGTGTAACCACCACTTGCTGCCGTAGTCAGTCACACCGACTGTCACTGTCATTTGATAACATCTGTGCTCATTGTGTGCTTTAAGTATTCATAACATCGTTTTAATCAGTTCGGCTTGGCTCGACTCCACATTAAAGAATTATCAGCAAAAAATTATTTATTTCCTTTTTTGTATGTCAACGAACAAACGAAGGAAGAACAAACGACGACGAAGGAGGACACCCCATTTTTTTGGTTGTTTATTTGGGCGCTGGAAAGGATTTCAGGAATTTCCAAATGACAAAAACAAAAACAACCACAACACACGTTGTAGAGAGAAAACATGCTGTTTTGTAGAAGACTTTCATCATTTGCCAACCTAGAGTTCGGTTTGGTATTTTTCTTTCGTTCGTTGTTGGTCGGTTGGTTGGCTGGCAAGGAATCTTGTTTTGGATTAAAATAGAAAACTTTTTACTGTTTTTTGTTGTTGTTGGTTGCCAACAAGGCGTGACAAATGATGTAAATTATTTTCATTTTTGGATGATGGCGGGGAGGCAGCAAATCTGTGAATTTATCAGATTTTTATTGAAACATTTTTTAAATATTTTTTCCATATACTCACAGCTGGAGATTGGTTGTTCTTTGGATGTATTTTGTCGTTGAGGAAGTATTTTGTTAATAGTCTGTCTTCAGTGGTAATGTGCGTTAAGGTAGAGGAGGGGAAGCAATAACGTTTTGTTATATAAATTCAATTTGAAGTTAAAAGGAAATTTAGGCTATTTGCAAGTCTATTGTTTGTACAAGAATCATATTCAATTTTATAAATTTGAAATCCATTATGTCAATGAGGAACTTAATTAGGTCACAATGAATTCTATACTTCACAACCAGAATATTGGTTTCACATGTGGATAATAAAAATACTGGAATTAGGACGCTACAAATTGTAAGAATATGCTCATATTTTCCATATGCAAATCACGTCAAGACCTGAAGGCTGTATGCCTAATGTATGTAGAATTATGGAAAATTGAGTGGAGATAGATATGATTTCAAAGAAAGGAGAATTCGGGGATATCGAATGTGATTATTTTAGCCCACAAATTGTACACAACTTGAACATTTTTAGGAGTCCTTACAGCCCACAGATCATGATAGAGCATAAGATCAAGATGGACACAAAAAAATCTATGATTTGTATGGACCTTTGTGGGCTAAAAGAAAACCTCACAAAATTCTCAACGAATCCACATTCCGGGGGCTATAAGAAGTCCTCAAAAAACCACAGTTTTTGTTATTATAAGAAATCGTCCAAGACATGCAGATTTTGTGGGCATAAAAAGGACTGCAAAATGTTTTATGAAATCAATCTTAAAAACTAAAGGTTTTTGAGAGAGTTTCAAAACCTCTATTAGAAATCGACCATGTGAGGCCTCACACAATCCCTAAGAGTAGGACCAGAAATTTTTATTTTTATTGTCAATAAATATAACATGTCCATAAATTTATATTTAGGAATTTAGTATAATCACAAATAGATTTAACAAGAGCTTTCCACGTCTCTCTGCTTCTTGCCATCGATCGTAGCTGGCTAAAGCGAGCGAGAAAATTTTATATGAAATCCAAATTTTTTAGACTTTCAAGGGCCTTAAAAGTTGAGTAATCCAACATTTGTGAACCAAATGAGGCCTCAAGTTTTATTAAAAATTCACAATTTGTGGACTAAGAGAGGTATCAAAAATTATTTTTTATTTACACAATTTGTACGCTATAAAAGACCTCAAGAAGTTTCTTTTTCTTTATAGAAGCCTTCAAGAGGCCTTTTATTATCGTAAGAAGACATCTCGAGGTCTTGTGTTGTCCTTAGAAAAGCACAAGGGGCCTTCTGTTGTCTACAAAAGACCTAAAGAGGCCTTCTGTTCTATTCAGAAGACCCCAACACGTCTAACACGGTATATAGAAGACCTCCAGAGGTCTAATGTTGTTGTAGAATACCTCTCTTTTCTGTGGAAAACATAACGAGCTCTTCCGATGCCCTCAAGAGGTCCTTTGATATCTATAGAAGACCTTAAGAGGTCATCTGTTGTTTATAGGAGACCCAAGAGATGTTTTAATGTCTTTAGCAGATTCTAAGAGGCCTTCTCTTTTTAATAGCAGACCCAACGAGGTCTTCTCTTGTCTGTAGAAGACCTAAAGATATCTTCTGTTGTCTTAAAAATTGTTTAAGAGGTCTTCCGATGTCAATAGAAGACCTTGAGAGTTCTTCTCTGGGCGGTAGAAGACCTCAAGAGGTCTCCTCTTGTCCCAATACGACATTAAGAGGCCTACCGATGTCTATGAAATACATTAAGAGGCCTATCGATGTCTATAGAAGACCTCGAGAGGTCTTTTATTGTTTATAGAAAACCTCAAGATGCCTCCTGTTGTGCTTAGAAGACCTCAAGGCATTTCTGTTGTCCATAGAAGACATCAGGAGGTCTTCCGTTGTCTATAGAAGGCCTCAAGGGACCTTTGTTGTTTGTAGAAGACCTTTAGAGGACTTCTGCTGCTATAGATGAACTAAAGAGGTCTTCTGTTGTCTATAGAATATCTCAATAAGTCATCTGTTGACTTTAGGAGAGCAATAGAGGCCTTCTGTTGTCTTTAGAAGGCCTCAAGAGGTCGTTTGGTGTCCCAAGAAGAATTCTGTTGCTTTCAGAAGGCCACAAAAGGTCTTCTGTTGTCTGTAGAAGACCTCAAGAGCACTTCTGCTGCTATAGATGAACTCAAGAGGGCGTCTGTTGCCCCAAGAAGACCTTAAGAGGTCTTCTGTTGCCTTTAGAAAACCTCAAGAGACATCTGTTGTCTGTGGAAGACCTCAAGAGGACTTCTGCTGCTATAGATGAACTGAATAGGTCTTCTGTTGTCTAAAGAATGCCTCAATAAGTCATCTGTTGTCTTTAGAAGACCTATAGAGGCCTTCTGTTGTCTTTAGAAGACCTCAAGAGGTCGTTTGGTGTCCCAAGAAGAATTCTGTTGCTTTCAGAAGGCCACAAAAGGTCTTCTGTTGTCTTTAGAAGAACTCAAGAGATATCTGTTGTTTATAGAAGACCTCAAGAGGACTTCTGCTGCTATAGATGAACTCAAGAGGTCGTCTGTTCCCCCATGAAGACTTTAAGAGGTCTTCTGTTGCCCTTAGAAGGGCTCAAAATGTCTTCTGTTGTCTTTAGAAGACCTCAAGAGGCTTTTTTGTCCATAGAAGACATCAGTAGTTTTTTGTTGTCCATAGAAGACATCAAGAGGCCTACCGTTGTCATAGAAGACCTCAAGAGGTCGTTTGGTGTCCCAAGAAGACTTCTGTTGCTTTCAGAAGGCCACAAAAGGTCTTCTGTTGTCTTTAGAAGACCTCAAGAGACCTCTATTGTCTGTAGAAGACCTCAAGAGGACTTCTCTGCTATAGATGAACTCAAGAGGGCGTCTGTTGCCCCAAGAAAACCTTAAGAGGTCTTCTGTTGCCTTTAGAAGACCTCAAGAGACATCTGTTGTCTGTGGAAGACCTCAAGAGAACTTCTGCTGTTATAGATGAACTGAAGAGGTCTTCTGTTGCCTATAGAATGCCTCAATAAGTCATCTGTTGTCTTTACGAGACCTATAGAGGCCTTCTGTTGTCTTTAGAAGACCTCAAGAGGTCGTTTGGTGTCCCAAGAAGAATTCTGTTGCTTTCAGAAGACCTCAAGAGGACTTCTGCTGCTATAGATGAACTCAAGAGGTCGTCTGTTCCCCCATGAAGACTTTAAGAGGTCTTCTGTTGCCCTTAGAAGGGCTCAAAATGTCTTCTGTTGTCTTTAGAAGACCTCAAGAGGATTTTTTGTCCATAGAAGACATCAGTAGTTTTTTGTTGTCCATAGAAGACATCAGGAGGCCTTCCGTTGTCTATAGAAGACCTCAAGAGGTCGTTTGGTGTCCCAAGAAGAGTTCTGTTGCTTTCAGAATGCCACAAAACGTCTGTTGTTGTCTTTAGAAGACCTCAAGAGACCTCCATTGTCTGTTGAAGAACTCAAGAGGACTTCTGCTGCTATAGATGAACTCAAGAGGTCTTAAGTTGTCTGTAGAACGTTCCAAGAGATATTCTGATGTCCATAAGGAACATCAGGTGGCCTTCTCATAGGTGCAGAAAACCTTAAAAGGTTTTGTCATTTCTATAGAAGACCTCAAGAGATCTTCTGATGTCCATAGAAGACCTCAAGAAGTCTGCTCTTGTCTGTAGAGATATTCTAATGTCTGTGGAAGACATCAAGAGAACTTTCGATGGCTATAAGACCACAAGAGACATTCAGATAATTATAGAAGACCTCTTTTGTCTGCAGAAGATCTCAAGACCTTCCTATGTCTATAGAAGACAACCGATGCCAATAGAAGACTTGAAGAACTAATTATATAATAGAAAAGAGGAGGCATCAAGAGGTTTAAATTGAGGTCAAAGGACCAAGAATCTGATTATAGGCGTAAAAGCCTTAAATAAAATTTTCTGAAAAATGTAGGTAGCAAAAACTTCAATATTTTTAAATTCAAAATTTCCCTTTCTGTTCTCTTACGAATCAGATTTAGCTATTTTGAATATTTTATTATTTGATTTGCGGTGTTATTTCTTTTTATTAAATTTCCCATTCATAAGAATTTGTTTTTACATTTTCTTTCCTATTTTATTTGTATATTTACATTAAACGGTATCCGTTACCATAACCACAATTGCGATTACAACAAGCGAAGGCACATGGGCCTGGAGTGGTGATGTCGTGTTGTAGCCAGCCATTGGTATCTTAGCCATCCATGGTATTGAGTCCTTTTAAATAAATAAAATAACACCACAACACACACACACAGACGCACGCAACATGGAGTTGTTATGAAAGGTTGTAGCACACAGCCACTTGTTATCCTATAGCAAGCCATCAACAACAGAGAGGATCCTAACATATAAATTCCGCCAGTGGTCGTTGTAGCGAGAGGTGGTGTGGGGACGGGAGGATCCCGGGAGTTATTCTATAACAAAACAAACGATGAAGACCGGTTGCAATTTATATGTATGTATTTTTAATAACAAATGTTGAAAGAGGCCAAGGGGAGTAGAGAAGTGGGAGAGAGAGAGTTGGGGATACCTATGACCAGACAGACGTATGGGTTATGTTTGTATTTCACTTTTCAACACCGTTCGTTTCGTCGTACTACACACTCTCGTTAGGTTGTACGAAATGCCTTTAAACGGAAGCCAAAAAGTATTTCAGTTTTTTTCGGTTTATTTTGTTGTATGACGACGACAACGATAATATTGAGGATGACTCTGTTGCTGCTGCTGGAACTACGATGCTGTTATTGCATGTTGCTGGAAGGTAAAAGAGGGAGCCACGGAGTGGAGGACTATGTTGTTCTTGTATAATATTTGTGGCCCTGGCTGGTACAATAAACCGACCTACCTAACATGCCAACCATGATGCCATGAAATGAAATGGAATTGAGTACAAGAAGAGGAAAAAAAGAAGAAAAACAAACAAATGAATAAACGACGACCAGCAACGACGAACGAACGACCCAGAGCATTGCGAACGAACCTACTACACAAACATTAAACGACAACCGGCTGGTTGGTTTGACGGTGCTATCGCCTCGCAAACCATCCTTGCAGAGAATGGGGTCGCAGCAACAATACGAAATGAGGATATTAAACCTACCAGCAGCACAGTTCTCGGCATCATCACCATCACAATGAATATCTCATCATCATCAGCAACAACAACAACAAGAGGACCAGAAGCAGTAGCGGTAGCAGCAATATAGGAGAGTAGTTAAATGCAATGTAGTTGTTGTTGTCATGATTGTTACAGTCACTGTATTATAGATGTTGTCGTTACACTACTACAACTAAACTCAGTAGTCAGTCGTCGTCGTTGTATTCGTCGTTTTTGTCCCTGCTGTCGTTTGAAGTCGTATTGTTTTCTGTTCACATGTATAGCGCTCTTATTTTTGTTGTTGTTGTTGTTTGGTGTTCCCTTTTTCTGGTCTGTTTCACGAGTGCAAAAATGTCAAGTTCAGTTCAATAACATTAAACGGTCGATCCGGAAGTGAGGTAGCAAGCAAAGCAGCAAGGGACCAACAACAAAAGGGAAGAGTTAAATTATGGTGGCCATAGAATTTCCCCCTACTTGTTTGCCGCCCTTAAATGGCACAGACATACATACACACACCACAAGGAGCATACACAGTATGGTGTGTTGTGCGTTTCAGTGTCTGTGGGTTAATGTGGGAACCAAAATAATAAACCAAGGGTAGCCCGATGCCGTTATTTTGTTAACAATCTAATATTTGTTAGGAGGAATCCTTACGAAACATCAACATTTTCGTTAAAACCTAATTAGTTTTCCATTTTGAAAATACTGCGCTCTTCTCTCCCTCTCTCACTGTATACTTTCTAACACACTCTCACTCATGCTTATTCAGTGAAATACATAAATTGTATCCTCTCACCAACTAGTGTTACCGTAGGAAATGGTATTTTCGGACCAAGAGGAAATAGGCCAAAAACTTATACCGAGATGGAAGAAAGGTGGAAGGCTCTTAAAGGTATTCGATGGAAAGAAATCCTTATAAAGGTTTTAAAAGAATAAAATATCTTTTAAAGACTCCCTTTATAGATAGGTACATTCCTTTTGTAAATAGATAGTTGAGGTATTCTATAGACATCAAAAGACTGCTGGATGTCTTGTACATACTGTAAAAGACATCGTGAAGTGTTCTATAGACATCAGAATGCCTCTCAAGGTATTCTATGGACAACAGAATACCTCTTGAGGTCTTCCGTAGACAACAGAAGACCCCTATATACAACTGAAGTCCTCTTGAGGTCTTTTATAGACAACAAAATATCTCATAATGTATTCTATAGAAAACAGAAGACCTCTTGAAGACAACAGAAGACCTCTTGTGGCCTCATCCAGACAATAAAATACCTTATTAGGTCATCTACTGACAACGAAAGATCTTTTCAGGTCTTCTATATACCTAAGAAGATCTCTTAATGTCTTCTATATACAACAGAAGACCTAAAAGTACAGGATGGATAGAGGGCCTTTCGTTTTCTGATATATGGATAACACCTTTGGATCTTCTGTAGAAGATCTACTAGATTTAATTAAGTCTTCGATATGGAGACGTCTTCCAGGACTTCTATCCATACTAAACCTTTAGACCTTCTCTTCATAGAAGACGTTATAAGAGTTTTCTGTAGATAGAAGACCACCGTAGTGTCGTCTATGGTTAAAATATATCCTAAAGGTAGATATTTAGAAGATCTCCTTTAGGTAATTTCCTGCAGGGAAGAACTCCCAAATTTTTAGCATGGGTAGAAGACCTGGAAGTCGTCTCTGTATAGAAGATCTAGAGGGTCATGATTTGTGGTTAGAAGACCATCTACAAGACTTCTTCTATGGATAAAAGATATTCTAATAAATCTCTACTATGAACCCATAAAAATACCTAAAATTATTCTTGTACTGACAGAATACTTCATTAAGACATCAACCCTTTCCAAAAAAAGAAGAAAACCACGTAAGAGTCTTATACAACTTGGTGACCTCAGATCATGGAGTATGATTTTTTCATTAGACTTATGAGGGGTCTTTTATTTATATGGGCCAGAGTTCATATATAGAATTCCTTTCTAAGTCCAAAGGGTCATGGTTTATATGTAGAAAACCTTCTAGATGTCTTCTGATATGGATAAAAGTCTTCCCAAAATACTCCTTCTATAGATAGAAAAATTCCTAAAGGTATCCTTCTGCAGATAGAAGATCATCTCATTAAGTCCTCTTCCCTTGAATAGTTTTCCAGAAAAGAGGTTCTACTAAAGGTCTTCTAGAAATTGACGACCTTCTAGGATGAAGTATGGCCTATCGTCCATAAATATCTTTAAGAAAAGAAAGACATACAAGACTTATGACGGGTCTTTTACTTATAGAGTTCAGAATTCTAGGAGGTCTTTTGTCTGTATAATAGTCATCAAAGTCTTTTAGGATATCTCTATCTATAGAAGACCTTAAGGATGTCTTATTTAAATACAATGCCTTTAAGACATCTTCTGAGAACAGAAGAACTGAAATGGTCTTCTAATGTCTATAGAAGATCTCAAGTGGTCTCAGACCTGAGAGGTCGTCTTTTGTCCATAAAAAACCTCGAGAAATCATCTGTTGTCCATAAAATACCTCAAGAAGTTTTCTGTGGTCTATAGCAAATCTCAAGAGGTTAACTGTTGTCTGTAAAAGACCTCAAGAGCTTATCTGTTGTCTATATAAGACCCGAAGAGGACTTATGTTGTCTATAAAAGTCCAGAAGGGATCTTCCGTTGTCCATAGTAGACCTCTGGAGGTTTTCTGATGTCTGTAGATTTCAAGTTGTCTTCTGGTGTCTATAGAAGACCTCTGAAGGTGCCCTTATGTCTATAGAAGACTTTAATACGTCTTCTGTTGCCAATAAAAGACCTCAAGAGATCTTAATTTGTCCATGGAGAACCTCAATAGGTTTCCTGACGTCTTAAGAAAACCTCAAGAGTTCCTCTAATGGTTATAGAATACCACAAGGACTACTGTTATCTATAGAATATCTCTACAGGTCTTCTGATGTCTATAGTCGAGATCGAGTGGTCCTCAGTTTCCATAAAAGATGCTATTTAGTTCTGTCATCTATGGAAGACCTCGAGAGGTCTTCTGTTTTCCATAAAATACCTCAAAAGTCTTCTGTTGTCTGTAATAAACCTCGAAAGATCTTCTGTTGTCTATGGCAGACCTTAAGAGGTTATCTGTATACCCTAATGTGGTCTTCTGCTGTCCATAGAATACCCCAAGATTTCCTCTGATGTCTATAGAAGATCTCAAGTGGTCCTCTGATGTCTAGAGAAGACTTCAAAAGGTCTTACTTATGTTGTCTATAGAAGTTGTTTCTGTTGTTTATAAAAGACGTCACGAGTTCTTCATTTGTCCACGGAAGACCTGAAGAGGTTTTCTGATGTCTATAGAAGACGTCAAGAGGCCTTGTCTTGTATGTAGAATACCTAACGAGGCCTACCTCCTGTTGTCTGTAAAATACCTTAAGTGATTTTCTGTTGTCTATAAAAGACCTCAAGATGCCTTTAGTTGTCCATATCATCTAGAAGTTCTATCATCCATAGATGACAACCTTTTGGAGATTTTTTTTTATAAAAAATATAATGTGGTATTCTATATAAAGAAGGTTTTAATGAAGTCTTCTATATATTTATAGTATACCTTACTTTAGGAGGTCTTTTATCTATAAAATAACTTAAGGTCTCCCTTCGAAGAAGACCTCTGTTGATGTTGACGATTTGGTAGTTATTCAGCATGAACAACACTAACCTTCTACTGCATGGAGGCTCCGACGAATTGTGAAAGTCCATATCGACGTCGATGGAATTGTACATGTTGTCGACATAAAAACTGGACAGGGTATGGTTCGACGGCCAATAACAAAACTAGTTGTTCTCACCAATTACGATTTTACATTAATTTGTGTCCTACGTGTTTGTATTGTATAGCCATAGTACCTGATAGCTCCGTATTTCTTGAGGTAATTATGCCAGCCTACAATTATACAGATATCCCACTGTAGGTGGAGGACCCTATGGGCAGTTGCTCAGCCTCCTACTCAGTTACCTACTACTCTGAATCAGCAGCCTCGGCAGTTTCTTGGCAGCCATAATGTTGCACCAGATGTCACTGCAGTAATTTCAATACACTGGCAACATTCTCGGTTCTATGCCTTGAATTAGCAGTCTGTGCTGTATCGCTATTCAGTGTTTAATGTCATGAGCTTTGAAATGCGAATGAGGACGGTGGTCTCCCGTCAGAACTGCCTTAATTGACTATTGTCGGAACATCATTCATTATTCCCACCACCGAAGTTTTGGCACCGGTCTCCCAGCCAACGACGGTAAGAGTTATTAGATCAACGGCGCCGCTGCCAAAAGGTCGGTGCAGACCGTGGGAGAAGTCTTTCTAACTAATTCGACCAACTCGGACCGCAAGTAGATTTTCTAAGATAGTTTATCTTCAACTCTCTATGGAATCTATGTTCTCTCAACACGCATCCCAGTTTGAGACTTCCTGGGAACTTCGTTGCTTCCAGCCACCTCCTTCAATTGTTACTTTGTTTCATATCCATACTCTTCATTAAACTGCAGTGCAGAACGAGCATGGAACACCTACTAAACCAAGTAACTTTTCAACAGTTTGTCTCTCCACTAAAGAACTTGAGTTTTATTTCTCAGTTTGTATACCAGGAGAATCCACCAGTTGACTGATTGAAGCATTGTTGCTATACCTCTACTTAACAACCTCTGTGAGCCTTTCCGCGCAGAAAGGTCTCTACCATAGGTCTAGTAGGAAAAGTTATTTTATACATAAAAGGACACCTTAAGCGTTTTTATAGACAAAATAACCGCTAAAGATCTTCTACAGATAGCAGAGATTTCAAAAATGTTATTTAGATAGATGTAGCACCAAGACTGTATTTTAGATGCATCCACAAGGCATGAATAAATTACTTAATACAGAATTTATATTTCCTATTCATCATTTGAAGGTATTCTGTAGATATAAGCCCTTCGTTTATGGGTCTCCTCTTGATAAAAACATCTAAACGGTTCTTCGGTCTGTTGTAGATGAAAGTATTTCTAAAGGTAAAGTGTTTCTGAAGATACAAGACCTTTTATAGGTATTTCCCCCTATCCCTCCTGCCCCAACCCCTTTAACAATAGGCTAACGATTAATTCAACTAGAACAGTATATAAAATTATGTTTAGGACCAATATGAAAGACATAAACCACACATTTCTTAGAAATGGCAATGTTGTCTCCCCAAATGTTCAAGTTCAAATACAACATTTCTTGTAATTCTCTTGGATCAATAAGGAAATGAAAACCCACAAGAACTTTGGGAGTTTCTGGGAAGGTAAAGAATTGGGAATTTCAACAGAATTTTTCCTTAAATTTGTCTATTAAAGCTGCATGCGAAACTAAATAAAGAAGATTACCACAATAAAGAGGGAAAGAGAGAGAGAGAGAGCGCGAAATAGGCAACACAAGAGAAACATTACAAAGCGCAGGTGCTACAGAAATCATTGCAGAGCAGATACACAGAAATCAAATAGAGATGAGACCGTCTCTCTCTCTCTTGCTCTCCTCTTTCAAACGATGAACACAGCAGCATGAAAAAAATACTGGGAAATTTTTCATGTTCCATGGAATTTATTCCATGTGACTGAGTTTTACCAAACATGCTGGTAGGCAAATAGTCATAACATTAGCACTGTTGGGCAGAAATGCTCGGCCTCACACACAAAAGTGTAAAAAATACATGAGTCTCTTGCAATTTGCCCACCAATGACATTAGGGTGTGTTCTCTCAACACATTCTCTCTCTCTCGTCCAATAATGCCACCAAGAATTCTCTACTTCTGTAAACATCACTCATACCCCAAGAAAATTATTTTTCTATATTTCAATTAGAATGTGTGAGGTGGTGTTGTTGTAATACATCCTTTCCCACTTTTGTTGTTGGTGTTTCTCCAAAACATTAATGAATTTTCTATATAAATAAACATTTTTAAAATAAATTTAAATAAATGACAAGCAATGGGGACATAAACATGGGCTCCAATTAGAGGCTCTGCATCCTTTTTTTGAAGGATTTTTGTTGTACTGTTTTTTTTTCTGTTTGCATTGCGCGCGCAATATTTTCTACCGCTCAAAGTAGGAAGAAAATGTGTTGTAGTATTTAACTTAAAGTTGTTCAAAATATTATATAAAAATGTATCCTTCACCCCCACCCACCAACCGTTTTTTAGTTCCATAAAACCCCAAACAGGAAAAATATAATTTAAATATGCGGCTTTTCCTCAAAACACGTGTAAGGGGAGGTGTCACAAGTTTGATGAACTTCGAAGTGATGTTTAGTAAATGAAATTTTTGTTGTTGCGAATAAATAATGTGGCAGTCATAAGGAAGGCAATCAGTTTTTTGCGGGAGATAGTCTGAAATTAAATTTTCATGGAAAATAAGAAGAATAAGCCAAAATAGGCTTTTAAAACTGACATTGAAGAATATTCAGATTAAGAAGTTCATACATTTGCAAATGTTCAATACATATATGGACGAAGTTTCAGATGTCTTCTAAAGGCGGAAGACCTATTAAAGGTCAATATCTGTAAAAGAAGAAGGTTTTTAATACAGCTACAGCCAAAGGACCCTTCATATACATACATATGTATTTTGTGGATTGACGACATCTGATAGGACTTCTAGAGGCAGCCAGGCTGAATAAAAGTTTTCCTAAGGAAAACCTTATACAGCCAGGCTGAATAGAAGTTTTCCTAAGGAAAACCTTTTCCCACCAGGCTGAATAGAAGTTTTCCTAAGGAAAACCTTATACAGCCAGGCTGAATAGAAGTTTTCCTAAGGAAACCCTTATTCAGCCAGGCTGAATAGAAGTTTTCCTTTGGGAAAACCTAATTCAGCCAGGCTGAATAGAAGTTTTCCTAAGGAAAACCTTATACAGCCTGGCTGAATAGATGTTTTCCTAAGGAAAACCTTATTCAGCCAGGCTGAATAGATGTTTTCATAAGGAAAACCTTATTCAGCCAGGCTGAATAGAAGTTTTCGTAAGGAAAACCTTATTCAGCCAGGCTGAATAGATGTTTTCCTAAGGAAAACCTTATTCAGCCAGGCTGAATAGAAGTTTTCCTAAGGAAAACCTTATTCAGCCAGGCTGAATAGAAGTTTTCCTAAGGAAAACCTTATTCAGCCAGGCTGAATAGAAGTTTTCCTAAGGAAAACCTTATACAGCCTGGCTGAATAGATGTTTTCCTAAGGAAAACCTTATTCAGCCAGGCTGAATAGATGTTTTCATAAGGAAAACCTTATTCAGCCAGGCTGAATAGAAGTTTTCGTAAGGAAACCTTATTCAGCCAGGCTGAATAGATGTTTTCCTAAGGAAAACCTTATTCAGCCAGGCTGAATAGAAGTTTTCCTAAGGAAAACCTTATACAGCCAGGCTGAATAGAAGTTTCCCTAAGGAAAACCTTATTCAGCCAGGCTAAATAGAAGTTTTCCTAAGGAAAACCTTTTCCCACCAGGCTGAATAGAAGTTTTAATAAGGAAAACCTTATACAGCCAGGCTGTATAGAAGTTTTCCTAAGGAAACCCTTATTCAGCCAGGCTGAATAGAAGTTTTCCTTTGGGAAAACCTAATTCAGCCAGGCTGAATAGAAGTTTTCCTAAGGAAAACCTTATACAGCCTGGCTGAATAGATGTTTTCCTAAGGAAAACCTTATTCAGCCAGGCTGAATAGATGTTTTCATAAGGAAAACCTTATTCAGCCAGGCTGAATAGAAGTTTTCGTAAGGAAAACCTTATTCAGCCAGGCTGAATAGATGTTTTCCTAAGGAAAACCTTATTCAGCCAGGCTGAATAGAAGTTTTCCTAAGGAAAACCTTATTCAGCCAGGCTGAATAGAAGTTTTCCTAAGGAAAACCTTATTCAGCCAGGCTGAATAGAAGTTTTCCTAAGGAAAACCTTATTCAGCCAGGATGAATAGATGTTTTCCTATGGAAAACCTATTCAGCCAGGCTGAATAGAAGTTTTCCTAAGGAAAACCTTATTCAGCCATTCTGAATATAAGTTTTCCTATGGAAAACCTTATTCAGCCAGGCTGAATAGATGTTTTCCTATGGAAAACCTTATTCAACCAGGCTGAATAGATGTTTTCCTATGGAAAACCAGGCTGAATAGATGTTTTCCCATGGAAAACCTTATTCAGCCAGGCTGAATAGATGTTTTCCTAAGGAAAACCTTATTCAGCCAGGCTAAATAGAAGTTTTCCTAAGGAAAACCTTTTCCCACCAGGCTGAATAGAAGTTTTAATAAGGAAAACCTTATACAGCCAGGCTGTATAGAAGTTTTCCTAAGGAAACCCTTATTCAGCCAGGCTGAATAGAAGTTTTCCTTTGGGAAAACCTAATTCAGCCAGGCTGAATAGATGTTTTCCTAAGGAAAACCTTATTCAGCCAGGCTGAATAGATGTTTTCATAAGGAAAACCTTATTCAGCCAGGCTGAATAGAAGTTTTCGTAAGGAAAACCTTATTCAGCCAGGCTGAATAGATGTTTTCCTAAGGAAAACCTTATTCAGCCAGGCTGAATAGAAGTTTTCCTAAGGAAAACCTTATTCAGCCAGGCTGAATGGAAGTTTTCCTAAGGAAAACCTTATTCAGCCAGGCTGAATAGAAGTTTTCCTAAGGAAAACCTTATTCAGCCAGGCTGAATAGAAGTTTTCCTAAGGAAAACCTTATTCAGCCAGGCTGAATAGAAGTTTTCCTAAGGAAAACCTTATTCAGCCAGGCTGAATAGAAGTTTTCCTAAGGAAAACCTTATTCAGCCAGGCTGAATAGAAGTTTTCCTAAGGAAAACATTATTCAGCCAGGCTGAATAGAAGTTTTCCTAAGGAAAACCTTATTCAGCCAGGCTGAATAGAAGTTTTCCTAAGGAAAACCTTATTCAGCCATTCTGAATATAAGTTTTCCTATGGAAAACCTTATTCAGCCAGGCTGAATAGATGTTTTCCTATGGAAAACCTTATTCAGCCAGGCTGAATAGATGTTTTCCTATGGAAAACCTTATTCAGCCAGGCTGAATAGATGTTTTCCTATGGAAAACCTTATTCAGCCAGGCTGAATAGATGTTTTCCTATGGAAAACCAGGCTGAATAGATGTTTTCCCATGGAAAACCTTATTCAGCCAGGCTGAATAGATGTTTTCCTATGGAAAACCTTATTCAGCCAGGCTGAATAGATGTTTTCCTATGGAAAACCTTATTCAGCCAGGCTGAATAGATGTTTTCCTATGGAAAACCTTATTCAGCCAGGCTGAATAGATGTCTTCCTATGGAAAACCTTATTCAGCCAGGCTGAATAGATGTTTTCCTATGGAAAACCTTATTCAGCCGGGCTGAATAGATGTTTTCCTATGGAAAACCTTATTCAGCCGGGCTGAATAGATGTTTTCCTATGGAAAACCTTATTCAGCCAGGCTGAATAGATGTTTTCCTATGGAAAACCTTATTCAGCCAGGCTGAATAGATGTTTTCCTATGGAAAACCTTATTCAGCCAGGCTGAATAGATGTTTTCCTATGGAAAACCTTATTCAGCCAGGCTGAATAGATGTTTTCCTATGGAAAACCTATTCAGCCAGATGTTTTCCTATGGAAAACCTTATTCAGCCAGGCTGAATAGATGTTTTCCTATGAAAACCTTATTCAGCCAGGAAGTTTTCGTAAGGAGTAAGAAGTTTTCCTAAGGAAACCTTATTCAGCCATGCTAAATAGAAGTTTTCCTATGTAAAACCCTTATTCAGCCAGGCTGAATAGAAGTTTTCCTAAGGAAAACCTTATTCAGTTAGGCTGAATAGAAGTTTTCCTAAGGAAAACCTTATTCAGTCATGCTGAATAGAAGTTTTCCTATGTAAAAACCTTATTCAGCCAGGCTGAATAGAAGTTTTCTTATGGAAAAACCTTATTCAGCCAGGCAGAATAGAAGTTTTCCTAAGGAAACCCTTATTCAGCCAGGCTGAATAGTATTCCTAAGGAAAACCTTATTCAGCCATGCTGAATAGAAGATTTCCCAAGGAAAACCTTTTTCAGCCAGGCTGAATAGAAGTTTTCCTAAGGAAAACCTTATTCAGCCAGGCTGAAGAGAAGTAAGACTTTATTTTTACAGGTTTTGTCTAGAGAGAAGACCTTTTACAGGTATCCTATAGAAGGAAGTCCTTCTACAGGTCTTCTATGCAAGGAAAACCTTTTAGAGGTCTTCTATAGCAATGAGATCTTTTGCAGAACTTTAATAAATAGAAGACCCTTTACAGGTCATCTACAGACAGAGGGACTTTCACATCTCTTCAATAGACAGAAAACCTTATACAGTTTTTTTATAGAAGAAAGGCCTTTCGGAAGAATACATTGTACAGGTGTTCTATGAAAGGATCCTCAACAGGTCTTCTACAGAAAGAAGACTCTCTTTACAGGTATTCTATAGAAAGTATACCATTTTTACTGGTCGTAAAAAAACATGTCTTTAAAAGGACTTCCAAGATTAAATTCTTTCACAGGAATTCTACAGACAGAGTACGTTGCAGAAATCTTCTACTTCTCCATATTTTAAATGGCTTTTCGATTCCTCTGGCAATTGTTTATTATTGTATGGCAATTTACATACATACATACAAAACCCTCCTATGTAGATTTTGCACATTTCTCCCGGCATTAAATTATCCTTCAACTCTTTGGGGACTTTTAAAAATGTCACAGTTCCAATAGAGTGCTGTAACAGCAGCATCAGCCACGCCACGCTACGACAACATATGGCTCAACAACAAAATGTTAAGCTGGAAAATCTAATCATTAATCAATTGGTCCTTGTTTTGTTTGTTGTTGTTTTTGGCTGATGGTGCCAGCATTTTTTACAGCATTTAAGAATGCCGCTACCCTGCCGTGCAGTTTAGTGCCAATCACATTTTTTTCTTTCGTTTGACCGATAGGTAATGTGGCATTTGTATGGGAGTTTTTGTTCGTGTTGTTGTTTTAATGGTTACGATTATTTATTGAGGAACGTGTTGTATGTCTGTCCGTTCGTCCGTCTGTCGTTTGCCGTTTGTTCGTTAATCAGGTTACCAAGCTGAAATAGGGAAGAGGAGAATACCTGCTGCCGCTCAGTTAACGTGTGATGATGATAGCTGGTTCTGTTCTTCTCCAAAGATCAGCAGCCAATGTAAAATAAGAAAACAGCTGTTTTATCCAAAGTGAGTGAGGGTATGTATTTGTTTTTGTGCGTATTGCCTGGCGATTTGCTTGGAATTCTTCTGTTTCTGTGTAAATTGTTTGGGTAACCGGTTCTTTGGAATGGAATTTCTTAAACACCTTATATTTTGTTAAGACTCCGAGGGTACAATGGCTCTCATGCAGGCACGCACACACACACACTTTTTCTCAGCAATGCACTCTTAATGGGATTTCGTTGTAATCTTTAAGAAAACACACCAAAGATCATAAAACAAACGAAACGCAGCAAAGAGTGATTGCGAGGTAAGCAGAAACCAGGGGGGAGATCACAAGAAATTGAAAAAATATTTGTCTAATTATTATGGATTTTTATGAGGGGATTAATGAACGTTCATTGGGAAAATTGTTTGTTAAGTAGGTCGCTCACACACAACATTTTTATGACAATGACAAAAATTTGTAGAGGATTATCAGGATCCTGGATCAGTAGTTCCCATAGCGATTCTTTCGATTTTATCTAAGAATTCCAGTTTACTGCCAAATGCGGGTGGTAAAAATTAAATTCAAATAGCATTTGATTATTTTAAACGAAACATGGCAATATGAAACTAACGATTTGGAAACGGTAATGTGACACTAATCCGCCAGCTACCTGTTTTATGTGAAACAATTTTATGGCTTTAAAAAGAGTGTTGTTTAGTTTAGCGTGGGAATTCTTGGTTTCTTAAAAATTGCCACAAATCATTGAAAATTAAATTCGAATTTAAATTAGGTTTAAAATGCATAAATTCGAAATATTTGGCAATAGTTTTGTATTTGTGGTTGTTTGTCTCCAAGAAAAGTGAAATGCCAGCTATTTCAATTACGTCAGGGATCAAGCAAATTATAACAACCCAGCAAATCAAACTTTCCGAATTCAGATTGAAATAGATTCGAATTTTAATATGTTTTTACAGTGGTCTTGCTATCTTTAAATCACAATATGTACAAAAATTATAGAATATTATTATGTTTATCTTACTTGCCCAACTTTAAAAAATATTAAGGAATCAGATTTTTACCTGAAAAAAGAAGAAAAAAGAAACTTTAATAAATTTACAGTGCGAAAATATTTTTTAATAATACATAGACAATATGGCGCCTTCATTTTAACTTAAGCCTTATTCAGCCAGGCTGAATTAAAATGTTCCTATATGGAAAACCCTATTCACCCAGACCATATGGAAAACCCTATTCAGCCAGGCTATGTGGAAAACCCTATTCAGACGGGCTGAATAGACGGTTTCCAATGGAAAAACCTTATTCAGCCAGGCTGAATAGATGTTTTCCTATGGAAACCCTTATTCAGCCAGGCTGAATAGATGTTTTCCTATAGAAAACCTTATTCAGTTAGGCTGAATAGAAGTTTTCTTAAGGAAAACCTTATTCAGCCTTTTTAGAATAGAAGTTTTCCTATGGGAAAGCCATATTCAGTCAGGCTGAATTGAAGTTTTCCTATGGGAAAAACTTATTCAGCCAGGCTGTATAGATGTTTTCCTACGAAAAACCTTATTCAGCCAGGCTGAATAGAAGTTTTTCTATGAGAAAACCTTATTCAGCCAGGCTGAATAGAAGTTTTCCTATTGGAAAACCTTATTCAGTCAGGCTGAATAGAAGTTTTCCTATGGGAAAACCTTATTCAGCCAGGCTGAATAGAAGTTTTCCTATGGGAAGACCTTATTCAGCCAGGCTGAATAGAATAGATGTTTTCCTATGGCAAAACCTTATTCAGCCAGGCTGAATAGAAGTTTTCCTAAGGGAAACTTTATTCTGCCAGGCTGAATAGATGTTTTTCTATGGAAAATTTATTCTGCCAGGCTAAATAGATGTTTTCCTATGGAAAACTTTATTCAGCCAGGCTGAATAGAAGTTTTCCTATGGGAAAACCTTATTCAGCCAGGCTGAATAGAAGTTTTCCTACGGGAAAACCTTATTCAGCCAGGCTGAATAGAAGTTTTCCTATGGAAAACCCTATTAAGCCAGGCTGAATAGAAGT
Organism: Musca autumnalis; assembly: GCF_047663935.1. Taxonomy (NCBI): domain Eukaryota; kingdom Metazoa; phylum Arthropoda; class Insecta; order Diptera; family Muscidae; genus Musca; species Musca autumnalis. The sequence goes on from NW_027412088.1 coordinate 206,551,791, forward strand.
TTTCCTATGGAAAACCCTATTCAGGCAGATGTTTTCCTATGGAAAACCTTATTCAGCCAGACTGAATAGAAGTTTTCATAAGGGAAAACCTTATTCAGCCAGGCTGAATAGATGTTTTCCTATGGAAAACCTTATTCAGCCAGGCTGAATAGATGTTTTCCTTAGGAAAACCTTATTCAGCCAGGCTGAATAGAAGTTTTCCTACGGGAAAACCTTATTCAGCCAGGCTGAATAGAAGTTTTCCTATGGAAAACCCTATTAAGCCAGGCTGAATAGAAGTTTTCCTATGGAAAACCCTATTCAGGCAGATGTTTTCCTATGGAAAACCTTATTCAGCCAGGCTGAATAGAAGTTTTCATAAGGGAAAACCTTATTCAGCCAGGCTGAATAGATGTTTTCCTATGGAAAACCTTATTCAGCCAGGCTGAATAGATGTTTTCCTTAGGAAAACCTTATTCAGCCAGGCTGAATAGAAGTTTTCCTATGGGAAAACCTTATTCAGCCAGGCTGAATAGAAGTTTTCCTAGGGGAAAACCTTATTCAGCCTGGCTGAATAGAAGTTTTCCTATGGGAAAACCTTATTCAGCCAGGCCGAATAGATGTTTTCCTATGGGAAAACCTTATTCAGCCAGGCCGAATAGATGTTTTGCTATGGAAAACCTTATTCAGCCAGGCTGAATAGAAGTTTTCCAATGAGAAACCCTTATTCAGCCAGGCTGAACTGAAGTTTTCCTATGGGAAAAACTTATTCAGCCAAGCTGAATAGAAGTTTTCCTATGGAAAGCCAGGCTGAAAAGATGTTTTCCTACGGGAAAACCTTATTCAGCCAGGCTGAATAGAAGTTTTCCTATGGGAAAACCTTATTCAGCCAGGCTGAATAGATGTTTTCCTATGGGAAAACCTTATTCAGCAGGCTGAATAGAAGTTTTCCTATGGGAAAACCTAATTCAGCAGGCTGAATAGAAGTTTTCCTATGGGAAAACATTATTCAGCCAGGCTAAATAGAAGTTTTCTTATGGGAAAACCTTATTCAGCCAGGCTGAATAGAAGTTTTCCTATGGGAAAACCTTATTCAGCCAGTCTGAATAGAAGTTTTCCTATGGGAAAACCTTATTCTGCCAGGCTGAAAAGATGTTTTCCTATGGAAAACCTTATTCAGCCAGGCTGAATAGATATTTTCCTATAAAAAAACCGTATTCAGCTAAGCTGAATCGAAGTTTATTATTAAAAAAATATTCTCAAAAATAGGCTTCAATTATTGTTGTTTACCGGATTCGCCTAGAAGAAGCTTGACTTGAATGACTTCCATTATGGCCAAGTAATCTTGAGTTGATAACAAGCACACGTTCCTTACAACACAATAAATTAAGTGGCTCATTATAAAACATTTTATATTGCCTATTTACTTTAAATGGAGTCCTTGCACGCAACTAGTATCAATTTTCCAGATCCTCTTCCCCCCCCATTCTCTCTTTCCTTCTTCCTTGTGATGGTAATATTAGCCAAATACAATGTAATTATTTTTAATATTTTCTTAATTTTCTACCACAAAAATGAGGGTAAATTATGATTCCCCAATAACTTGTGGTTCACACAGAAAACATATGTCCACAATATGCTCAAGGACAATATGTATGTATGTACATATGTATGTATGTTTGTTGTATGTAACAACACCATTAATATTAATACTTTGTCAACAGTATTTTACCAAAACAGTAGAATTAAATTTCCATCTAATTATGGGCGATCATATTTCTGCTTTTTTGCTACTAGTTGAGAGGGGGAACTTCAAGCAAAACAGCAGCTAGTAGGGGTCCACAATAGCTGTGAATGGCTTCGTTGATGATGGCGTTGCCTAGTGCGCCTGGTGTGTGCATGTGATATTTGCACCTTGCCATAGTTATGATTACCTCTCGGAGTTTGTAAATTACTTGGGGTATTCTCTAGATACCTTTGTGGGTCCTTAAATATCCTTCTTAGGTCTTTATTGTGTTGTGTATTTTTAATGTGAGCTCCTGGTATTGTTTTTCTGGTTTTATTTGAGCCTGTTTCACTTGACAGCTGTTTTTATTTGCTGTTTTTTTTCTTCCTTTCTTTTGCTCAAATAATTGCAATTCTCAACAGGCTGTTTGTGAGCGATCCTTTTTTGGTTTTCCTTCTTTGAATGGCTGTTTGTTTGTCTGACTGAAACGATCAATCGATCAAGAGTTTTGTTCCGTTCTTTTTGTTTTTTCTTTGGGTTTCGTTTGTTTGATTGTCTCAAATACCAGATGACTGACAAACTCTGCCCTGGGTATGGACAAGTGATGCATGCATGTGTCGTTTGTTGGTGTTTTTGTTTGGTTCCTGGAGGTGGTTTTCCTAAATGATTATCAAGTCTATTCAGTTTTTTGTTCGCTGCCTTTACCTTGAAAGGTTTCAATCATCTGTCAGTGTTTACATGAATACAGCCGCAAGACTCATCTGTTTTTCTGTTCTTTCTTTCTTTTTATTTTGGTTTTCTATGGTTTGTGGTTGCTGCAACTAATTCCGCTCATTTTTGTTGAGCCATTCTTGTAAATCATCTGTTTTTTTGTTAATTCCTCGCCTTTTTGTTTCTTGGAGACCGTTTAAAATGTATGTATTTCACGTGTGGTTTCTGCCAGTTTTTGGACATAGCGGTATCTCTTGAGCAGCATTTTTGTGTAGGTTCTTTTTTTCACAGGCCATGGAAGTAGTTGTAAAATGCAATTGCCCTTAATTAGGCTATGGGAATTTATTTCAAATTCTATTAACAGGTTTAAAGATATTCGAAGGCAGCAAAGAGAACTTGTGGGCAATATTGTTCCCAATAGAATTAGGACTCAAAGGGGCGAATAAACATGAATTTAAAAATAAAAATGTGAAGTACCTAAATAGCTACTTTTTGGCAAGACCCTAAAGATTTTTAGGCGGACCTAACGGTGTTGTAAAGCAAGTTTTACATTTTTTTTTAAATTTCTTTGTAGGGCCCAAAGATGGTTCAAAGCGTGGATTTCCAAAAGATTTTTAATATGACCTAAATTATTTTGTACCACGCCAAATCGTACATGTGAGAGACCATATGACATAATTAAAACATATAATTTCATCCAAATATATATAAAATTGTAATCTAATTTTTTTAAGGAAATGGTATAGCTAGATATATGGTTTATTCTAAAACTCATAGTGAAATTTTGTGTAGAATTTTTCATATTTTGACACCTTTCACCTATAATCAAGTTTCATATTACTTTCATGTATAAACTCGAAAAAAGAAGGAACAATTTTTCATCAAAAAAATTGGGAAATATTTTCATGTTTTTTCAGCAAAATTGACTCTGATATTTTTATGATATGTAATGTAAATAGGCATTTCATTTCTTTGGTGACCCATAGTAATTTGACGGAGAATATTATTGTCTTTAACGTCATCCCTCTAAAATTATGTCTTGTTTTACAATTTTGAATAAACTCAGATGAAGTCCGACTTTAACCCTAAAACGTGTTTTTTCATTTTTGCGGATTTCTGGCGATTAGATAAGATTTACAGATTTAGTGTATTCTGATACCTATAGTAAAATTTTATGACGAACAATTTTGTAGAATATTTGGATTTGATATAATCACATTTTAAAGGAGTTTTTGAAAGATTTTCGAAAAAAGGACCAAAAGGACCCTTGTGATGAACCGCATGAGGGTTAAACTTTTTAACAAAAATATTGCCCACATCCTCCTCTGTAGAGTTGCCAAAGACACTATATATCTAAAATGCAAGGATTCCAAGATATCTTAACTCGAATATTTCGAAAAAGCTAAAAATGGGCGGAACTTGCCCCGCCTACTTTGGTTACTTTCCGATATAAACGTGAAAAACGCCGATACACGTGTCCCATATTTTTAGCTCTACTTTCATCATCTACACAGTTTTTCCAATCATTTTGAAAAAAATTGAATTTTGTTGCACAGTGGTATCCAATTTGGCCGAAACGTTGCACACGAAGGTCGGTATCGGAAAACACCTTTTTCTAACTCTCTCACAAATGTTCAAAACTATCGCCTAAATGGAGTTGAAGGGCTGTTCGAGGATTGTTTTGAAAATTTTCTTCGAATGTAGTCCATATGGTCCTTTTTACCGCGATAACAGGTTTTTCGTGGGCAAGTCCAAGCTTCCTGACAAATTTACCCCAAATCATGATGACATGATGATAACTATAGAAAGAAATGTCTCCCAAAAGTAGATTCAGTTCCAAGAGGCACTATTTCGATCCATTCTTTCGGGTACCTCCTCATATCACGGGTACCAAGCTTAGTTCAGGCTAAAATAGAATTGCATTACATGTTCTAATTCTGTGGCTTCGTTTCCTAAGAACTAAAGTCTCAAGTTGAGAAAGCGAGTCAGGAAGTGTTTCAGTGTTTCGTACACGCAGAGAAGAAAATATGTTTGATCCAACAATATTCCAAGAGCAAAATATATATTGTTAACATATTGTTGGATTCCTTATGTAGTATTGTCAATCCAACAATCGTTATTGTCACACTGGACTATATTATGTGTTCTAAATATAAATATGTATTGTCTCTTTGACACTATAACGTTTTGGACCAAACATGTAATTACGATAGTTTTGGTTAGAGGTAACAATATTTGTTGTTGCAAGTCACAATAGTTTTGGTCCAAATGGACAATAAATATTGTTCGAACTTACAACTATTTTGGTCAGAAGTAACAATATTTATTGTTGCAATTCACAATAGTTTTTGTCAAAATAGACAATACATATTGTTAGAAATTACAATAGTTTTGGTCAGAAGTAACAATATTTATTGTTGCAAATCACAATAGTTTTGGTCAAAATGGACAATAAATATTGTTAGAACTTACAATAGTTTTGGTCAGAAGTAACAATATTTATTGTTGCAATTCACAATGGTTTTGGTCAAATTGGAAATAAATATCGTTAGAACTTACAATAGTTTCGGTCAAAAGTAACAATATTTATATTTGCAATTCACAATAGTTTTAGTCAAAGTGGACAATAAATACTGTTAGAACTTACAATAGTTTCGGTCAAAGCGAAAAATTTTTTTTCTCTGTGTGTAGTCTTAGTATAATCGGTTTATTGGCTTCCTACGAGTTGATCACAGCTCATCATTAAGATCGACTCCAATAGGCAAAATTGTCAAATCAGTGAGTTTTGTTTGTCCTTTCCTGAATTAATTCTTTGATCTTAGAATTTTACTCTCAGAATTATTGTAATGTTATACAGATAACTTGTTGAGTGTTTAAACCCTTTATTAGATTGTTTATGGTAGTAATCTATGGGAGTGGTGATAAGGTCCCAACTTACCGGGTCAACCTGAAAGGTCTATGAAGATTTGACGAAAGACATTCGATTATGGCGTCTAGTGTCTACATATTTTCATCGAAGTTGCGACGAAAGTCCGACCCTTAGAGTCTACAAATCATAAATTTTTTATTGGAGTGTATTGTTACGAATTTAACTTCGAATTGTGACGTAAATTTGTATAGAATTTACTTTATTTGAATCAATTTTACAACAACAACTGCTGTATAGAAATTTACTCGCCATTGACCATGTTTATTTTGCTACGTTTTCGTTGTATTCTCTTTCATATTTGTTTGATCATTCAGTGTTATCTTAACTGTTCGTCTACATTGTAAAGTCATTCATTATTACCCTTTTCTCTCTTTCGTATTTATTACCTCTGTCCCGTTATTGTTTACATTCATCTGTCCATTTGTATATGTATGTATGTGCCTCTACGAATGGCGAATGTAGTTGCATTTCATTTGAACATTTTAGAACTTTCTAGATTGAGGAATCTAGAACATTGAATGATGCTTCAGCGAGCGAACATGAATACGGGAGAATAATGAATCAGTTGTAGATCATAGCGCGAACTAAAACCGTCAGTAAAGTAAAGCGTATCCTAAGTAAAGCAAAGCTGTGCGCTTAGTTGAGTCGAGCTGTGTGCTTAGTTGAGTCTAGCTGTGTGCTTGGTAAAGTGAAGTTATGTACGAATAAGTGAAGTAACGATAATAAATCAAGTAATCTGAAAAATCCTCGTTTTGTTTAGTACAAATTGTATCGGGAAATAGAACAACGTTTAAACTAACTTTATTTTGGAGTTGAGCTTGATGATCGAAGATTTTTAAAAAGGAAAGATTCTAAGATTCGACTTTCCTTTTTCACTTGCAAACAAATTCTCGATCATCAAGCTCGACTCCAACGAGAAAATTAACATAAAATGATGATTCTAACAGGCAAATTTTAATTTTTAATTTAAACCTAATTACGTTATAATATAATTCAATATTTTTGAGTCTTAGTGGATACAAATATATTAACGCGAACTTCACGCGATGTTGAATGGTATTTAGTGTTCGGTTCGCCTGATAATAACCATAGTTTTTGCTGTTTCATTTTTCTACCCTCTCCGGAAATGATATTAAAAGCAATCCTTTTTTCTAAGAAAATCTACAACTATGATTTTTAATCTGCTAACTCTACATGACCTTCACCCTCATAATGGATGACAACTCATACAACCAAGACTGACCTAACCCAATCTCCAATGATGAAAATATTTTACATTTTTAAACTGAAAATAAAAAAAAAACTATTTAAACTAAACACAACTAATCACAAAATGAAATTACATTTGGGAATATCATTGGGGGCAAAGAAAACATTTCCATGAACAAGTTAATGGGATTTTTGTAATTTGAGGTTAGAGAAAATGTGGGGGGTGATGGTGATGGCAGTTCTCGTCGAGACGACATCATAAAACCAATTTAAATTTCCCAATTAACTTAAATGCCTAACCCCAGACACAAACCCAACATAACACATTTGTTGGGGAATGAGTCTAGGGGAGGGATGTCATTACAAGCAATGAAGAGCGGAGAATGACTTGGTACAAGGCAGACACTTCAATTTGTTACAAACTTTAAAAAAGTTACCTAGACAACGATAGCATAAAACTTGAAGAGTAATAGAAAAACTACTGCTCTTAAGCACTGAGGTTGCCACTTTAAGTTTACATTTCTTTTGCTTCGGCACATGCATGTTTGGGTTCAATATTAAGACTTTCTTTGGCATTTCAACGTCACTGAGGCTAATTAATAAATATTTCACTAACATTGCAGAAAAAAACTAAGAAATTGCCTCTATTTAAAGACTTTTGGCATAGGACCTCTTTCTTAAATACTAAAAAAATATTTGCCACCAAGTTCCCCGAAGAGACAAAGGGAGAATTCTCTCCTCTTCTTTGACCAGATTTGAAAAATGCGATATTTAACTTAATTTATTGAAACAATGGAAACCATTATAGGTTCCCCGCTCCATTCGTAATTGGTTTTACATCATTTTCAGAGTTTGAGAAATATTTAACATTATGTGGAAGTCAGTATCTCATCCTTTACTTAATAATAGAACCGTTTATTCATAGTTCTGCATGAGTTTCACATATCCTTCATTCTCCATATTCGATGGTAGCTATTCCGATTTTAATATGTGTTTCCTGTTCTATTCCTACCACTTTTTATTCTTCCAGTCAAATTGAATTCCATTAAAGAATTAAGAAGTCAACCAAGAAAACTTCTTCAATCTTTTGACGACAACAACGAGGAACAAGTACTTTGAAAAAGTTATGTAAGTTTTACAGAAGTAAAAGTCAAAATACTCTACAACAGACGAAGGAAATTCTCATAAACTTTTTTTCAAATTTATTTCAATACATGACACGTGAACGTGTTGTGCTGTTATGAGGACATATGAAGAGGATGCAAGCACGCATGGCATGACGTGCGTTATGAGGGTTGGTATGATATGAAGGGTTTGGAAATAAAGTTCAGACATCTTAAAGAAGATAATTTTGTAATAACTTGTCAAGCCAGCTTCTGTCTTTAAGACCTTTAACATGCTTTCATTGCAATTTGCCATAGAACCTTTTAAAGATTCTAAAAGGAAACCAATCTCTCCGAAGTTTTTGACATGTAATTAGATATGCTTCTCAATTAGACATTAACTTAACCTTTATTTATGCTACAAATGACCACTGGGATGTCGTCGAGAAACACAGGGAGTTTAACAATGTCGCTAACAACTATTTGGCCCATGTAACCGTGCAATAAGTCTACAAACAAACACACCCACACACATAAAAATCTTCAGTATATACATTAAAGTCTATATGGATGTATGTTTTTCCATGTGTTCCTCCATAAGTTTATTTTCACAGATTTCCTTGATAAGGATAACGTTGGTAATGCAAAAATCTCTTTCCACCCTGTCAAAATGTCACTTTGTTGGAAAAAAAGTCTCTGTCACATTTTAAGCATTCACATTGCCATTACTCCCACTCACCGTATAAGGGTGAGAAAAGACGCACATATGTATGTATATAATCGCATGTACATTGGCCAATTTACTGTAAAATTTGTTGGGAACATGTCTTTTAATTGACGGAGAATCCCAGGGGAACCAAAAAAAAGAGTAAATGCTTTGTGAAATTATTTCTAGTAGTCAGAAAAAGAAGAAGAAGAACTGGCAAAAATACAAAAATACTTTAGGTAGAAGTCAAAGTATCTTGGACTAGCAGCCAAAGATTCTTTGACTAGAAGGGATTGATACTTTGACTTGACGTCAAAAATATTTTTACCAAAAGTCAATGATACTTTGACTAGAAGTCAAAGATACTTTGAAATGAAGTCAAACATACTTCGATTAGAAATCATAAATACATAAAGTCAAACATATTTTAATTGGAAGTCATTGATAGTTTGACTAGAAGTCAAAGATACTTTGACTAGGAGTCAACTATACTTTGACTCGAAGTCAAAGATCCATTGACCGAAGTCAAAGACTTATTGATATTTTGACAAGAAATCAAAGATACTTTGACCGGAAATCAACGAAACTTAGACTGGAAGTCAATGATATTTTGACTAGAAGTCAATGATACTTTGACTAGAAGTCAACGATACTTTGAATGGAAGTCAAACGCACTTTCATTAGAAATCAAAGATACCGTGACTTGAAGCCAACGATACTTTGACTAAAAGTCAAAAATGCTTTGACTAGAAGTCAACGATATTTTAACAAGAACTCGAACATACTTTGACTAGAAGTCAAAGATACTTTGAAATGAAGTCAAACATACTTCGATTAAAAATCATAAATACATTGACAAGAAGTAAAAAATATTTTAATTGGAAGGCATTAATAGCCTGACTAGAAGTCAAAGATACTTTGACTGGATGTTAAAGATACTTTGACTTGATGTTAAAGATACGTTGACTAAAAGTCCGTGAAACATTGACTAGATGTCAACGATACTTTGAATAGAAGTCAAATACATTTTCGTTCGAAATCAAAGATACTGTGACTAGAAGTCAACGAAACTTAGACTAGAAGTCAACGATACTTTAACTCGAAGTTAACGATACTTTGATTCGAAGTCAAAGATACTTTGACTGGAAGTCAACGAAACTAGGACTAGAAATCATCGATACTTTGACTAGAAGTCAACGATATTTTGACTCGAAGTCAAAGATTCATTGACTGGAAGTCAATGATTCATTGACTAGAAGTCAAAGACATTTTGAGAAGAAATCAAAGATACTTTGACTGGAAGTCAACGAAACTTAAACAAGAAGTCAACGATATTTTGACTAGAAGTCAAAGATACTTTGACTAGAAGTCAACGATACTTTGAATGGAAGTCAACACACACTTTCATTAGAAAAGATACTGTGACTTGAAGCCAACGATACTTTGACTAAAAGTCAAAGATACTTTGACCAGAAGTCAACGATACTTTGCTAGAAGTCATTGACACTGTCTAGGATATTTTGACTGAAAGTTAAAGATAGATTGACTAGAAGTGAAAGATACTCTGACTAGAAGTCATTGCTACTTCGAGTAGAAGTGAAATATATTTGTATAGAAGTGAAAATATTTGACTAATGACCATTGATACTTAGATTGGAAGGCAAATATACATTGACTAGAAGTCAAAAATATTTTGACTAGAAGTCAAAGATATTTTGACTAGAAGTCAAAAGATATTTGACTAGAAGTCATTAATGCTTAGACTAGAAGTTATTGATACTTCGACTAGAAGTCAATGATACTTTGACTAAAATTCAAAGATGTTTTGCAAGAAATCAAAGATACTTTGACGCAAGTCAGAGAGGTTTGTTGACTTTGAGTCAATGATGATTTAACTAGAAGTCAAAGAGATTTTGACTGGAAGTCAAAAATACTTGGAATAGAAGTCCAGGAGACTTTGACTAGAAGTCAAGGATACTTTGTATAGAAGGTAAAGATGATTTGACTAGAAGTCAATGAGACTGTTACTGGAAAACAACGAGACTTAAAATTCACTTTAAGTAAAAAATCTTTAACTTTTTACTAAGAGTCACAGAGACTTTGAGTAGGAGTCAAAGAGGCTGTAAGTAGAGAAGACTAAAAGAGTCTTTAATAAGTATTCAAGTAGAACTTTTGCTAGAGGCGGAGCGATTCTAGAGAATTTGACTTCAAGCCAAAGAGAGTATAAATAGAACTCCCAGAGACTTTTGTTATAATTCTAAAACACTTTAATCATACGTTGGAGTCAGGGGGAAAACGTTGACTAAAAGTGAAAGAGACTTTGATTATGAATCAAAAAAAAATTTACTTGTACTGGGTCATATTATAATATTAGGAAAGTTCCTTAAAATTCTTTCAGAACATTACTGTCATGTGATTTTCAATTTCCTCCATAATTAAGACATCATCAAATTTTGTAATGAAAATTAAATAAATTTCCCAAGTGAGGAGGAAATAATGCATGTAACACCATTAAAATTATTTTTCCCATTCCCAATAACATGTGCGAGACGGCGACAAGCTTTAAAGGCACGCATCCACACATTTGCGACAATGACAAGGTAATACCAATAACAAATTTCAATTTTTTTTGTCGGGAGACTTGTTCAACAAGGAACAAAAGCTTTAATTTTGAATCTCAAATAAAACGTCTACACCGTCACAAGGATGCCTCACTACATCACTGCGAAGGATTTTTGTGGAGGTTGGAACCATACCAGGCACGTCTTAGTCGTATTTGTCTAAAGCTCTTAGCAACATTTCACAGGATATTTATTATATTTTACTGCTTAAACATTATTGACAAAAGTTTAGATGGATGGCAGGGGGATGGATGGCGTGGCGTGCAGTGACTTTTAACAAATCGCATATTGGAGGGGTACGAAATGTTCTATTAAGAGTAAATGCTAGCAAAGCATTACAAAATGCCAAAGCCTAAGCAAAAGGTTAAGAGAGTGTGCAAACACCAAGATAGAAATGTAAAAGAAAAAGTTCCAACGATTTGTTCCTGTGCGTGTGTGATGTAAGTTTGAAGTGCGTGTATGGGAAGCTGCTAAAACACACAAATTCTAAGCAAAGGATCCAGGCAAATCCTCCCAACACTTTAAAATACATTTTTTGCTTTGTCCGTTGTATTTCTGTGACTGGAAAAAAGTTTTTCCTGTTTTTCTGTCTATTTTGTTTTTTTTTGCCTGCTTCCTCTATGATTATGGCTTGTATTTGCTCGCACCTTTTTTGTTGGAACTTTTTTAACATTCACGTGTGAGGAAGCTGTCAATGGTGGGTGGTAAGGGGAAGTAAATGTGTAAAAAAAATTCTTGGATGTGGGATGCTTGGTTTACATTGTAAGTGTGATGTGTATGAAACCCTTAGTGGGTGTTTGTGTGTGCCTCTACCACCATTGTTATATCCTTTTTATATAACTTTTTTTTTGTTTCAACTATTCTACAATGCCTCTGTATTCTATTTGGCTGTTGGGGTTCACTCTGCTGGATGGTTTCCGGCAATGATATGAAAAGTTCTACCATTCAAATGTACTCATATGTTTCCCCGCTACCTTTTCAACTCAATGTAACTATGGTGTGGTACTGTGGATATTTGTGGTGTGTTGGAATGTTTGTGCTTTTGTTGTTGTCGTTTTTGGAATGTATTTTATTTATGAATTTAAAAATATTTCTGCCAAAAAAAAAACCATTTGTTTGTTTGGGTTTTTATTGTTTTAATAATTTTGTTGTGGGGATTTTCAACAATTTGAGTTTCTATTTGGGAGTATTAAGGGAATTATGGCCAATAAATGTTGAATTGCCACAATTATGAAGGCATTTGGTGGGTGGCAAGTGACGAACGGTCATATGTGAGTTTATATTTTATTTAACGTTTGAATAAATCTGGAATGTATATGAATTGAAAGTAAATGTGGAAAAATTTAATTTAATCGATGTTGGAATTATGATTTCTTGCCAAAGTTGTTTTCCTAGAAGTTAAAGGGACTTTCACTAGTTGTCAAAGAAGCATTGACTAGGCGTCAAAGAACCTTTGACTAGAAATCAGAAATGCTTTGACTAAAAGTTAAAAAGGCTTTGGCTAGAAGTCAAAGAGTCTTCGACTAAAGGCCTCGTCACATAAGAAGCATGGCATTCTTGCTTAAGTCATATCTAGTAAATGACTAGTGACCAAGTTCGACCTAATTCAAATGTGATTCTGAAATTTTTTTATTAGGTCGAACTTGGTTTTTGTCATTTACCAGATATGACTTAAGCAAGAATGCCGTGCTTCTTATGTGTCGAGGCCTTAAGAGTCAAAAATACTTTGTCTAGAAGTCAAAGAGACTTTGAAAAGAAGTCAAATATACTTTGATTAAAAGTCAAAAGGACTTTCGTTAGAATTCAAAGAGTCTTTGTTTAGTAATCAAAGATACTTTGATTAGAAGTTAAAGAGATCTGGCAAGAAGTCAAATAAGCTTTGAGTTGAAGCCAAAAATACTTTGATTAGACGTCAAAGAGACTTTGACTAGAACTGCATTGACTAAAATTCAAAAAGGCTTTGGCGAAAGTCCAGGAGACTTTGACTAGAAGTCAAAGAGACTTTGATTAGAAGTCAAAGAGACTTTGATTAGAAGTCAAAGAGACTTTGACTAGAAGTCAAAAAGATTTTGACTATAAGTCAAAGAGACTTTGATTAGAAGTCAAATAGACTTTGACTAGAAGTCAAAGAGACTTTGACTAGAAGTCAATAAGACTTTGACTAGACGTCAAAGAGACTTTGACTAGAAGTCAATAAGACTTTGACTAGAAGTCAAAGAGACTTTGATTAGAAGTCAAAGAGACTTTGACTAGAAGTCAATAAGACTTTAACTAGAAGTCAATAAGACTTTAACTAGAAGTCAATAAGACTTTGACTAGAAGTCAAAGAGACTTTGACTAGAAGTCAAAGAGACTTTGACCAGAAGTCAAAGAGACTTTGACTAGAAGTCAATAAGACTTTGACTAGAAGTCAATAAGACTTTGACTAGAAGTCAATAAGACTTTGACTAGAAGTCAAAGAGACTTTGACTAGAAGTCAATAAGACTTTGACTAGAAATCAAAGAGACTTTGACTAGAAGTCAATAAAAACTTTGACTAGAAGTCAATAAAAACTTTGACTAGAAGTCAATAAGACTTTGACTAGACGTCAAAGAGACTTTGACTAGAAGTCAATAAGACTTTGACTAGAAGTCAATAAGACTTTGACTAGAAGTCAAAGAGACTTTGACTAGAAGTCAATAAGACTTTGACTAGAAGTCAATAAGACTTTAACTAGAAGTCAATAAGACTTTGACTAGAAGTCAAAGAGACTTTGACTAGAAGTCAAAGAGACTTTGACCAGAAGTCAAAGAGACTTTGACCAGAAGTCAATAAAACTTTGACTAGAAGTCAATAAGACTTTGACTAGAAGTCAAAGAGACTTTGACTAGAAGTAAAAGAGACTTTGATTAGAAGTCAAAGAGACTTTGATTAGAAGTCAAAGAGACTTTGACTAGAAGTCAATAAGACTTTGACTAGAAGTCAATAAGACTTTGACTAGAAGTCAATAAGACTTTGACTAGAAGTCAAAGAGACTTTGACTACAAGTCAAAGAGACTTTGTCTAGAAGTCAATAAGACTTTGACTAGAAGTCAATAAGACTTTCACTAGAAGTCAAAGAGACTTTGACTAGAAGCCAAAGAGACACTGACTAGAAGCCAGAGAGACTTTGACTAGAAGTCAAAGAGACTTTGACTAGAAGTCAAAGAGACTTTGACTAGAAGTCAAAGAGACTTTGACTAGAAGTCAATAAGACTTTGACTAGAAGTCAATAAGACTTTGAGTAGAAGTCAAAGAGACTTTGACCAGAAGTCAAAGAGACTTTGACTAGAAGTCAATAAGACTTTGACTAGAAGTCAATAAGACTTTGACTAGAAGTCAAAGAGACTTTGACTAGAAGTCAATAAGACTTTGACTAGAAGTCAATAAGACTTTGACTAGAAGTGAATAAGACTTTGACTAGAAGTCAAAGAGACTTTGACTAGAAGTCAATAAGACTTTGACTAGAAGTGAATAAGACTTTGACTAGAAGTCAAAGAGACTTTGACTAGAAGTCAATAAGACTTTGACTAGAAATCATAGGGACTTTGACTGGAGAAGTAAGAGAGACATTGACTAGAAGTCAAAGAGACTTTGACTAGAAGTCAATAAGACTTTGACTAGAAGTCAATAAGACTTTGACTAGAAGTGAATAAGACTTTGACTAGAAGTCAAAGAGACTTTGACTAGAAGTCAATAAGACTTTGACTAGAAGTCAAAGAGACTTTGATTAGAAGTCAAAGAGACTTTGATTAGAACTCAAAGAGACTTTGACTAGAAGTCAAAGAGACTTTGACTAGAAGTCAATAATACTTTGACTAGAAGTCAAAGAGACTTTGATCAGAAGTCAAAGAGACTTTGACTAGAAGTCAATAAGACTTTGACTAGAAGTCAATGAGACTTTGACTAGAAGTCAAAGAGACTTCAAACTTGAAGTCTAAGAGACTTTGACTTGAAATCTAAGGGACTTTGACTAGAAATGTAAGAGACTTTGACTAGAAATCGTAGGGACTTTGACTAGAAAAGTAAGAGAGACATTGACAAGAAGTCAAAGAGACTTTGACTAGAAGTCAATAAGACTTTGACTAGAAGTCAATAAGACTTTGACTAGAAGTCAAAGAGACTTTGACCAGAAGTCAATAAGACTTTGACTAGAAGTCAAAGAGACTTTGACTAGAAGTCAATAAGACTTTGACCACAAGTCAATAAGACTTTGACTAGAAGTCAAAGAGACTTTGACTAGAAGTCAATAAGACTTTGACTAGAAGTCAATAAGACTTTGACTAGAAGTGAATAAGACTTTCACTAGAAGTCAAAGAGACTTTGACTAGAAGCCAGAGAGACTTTGACTAGAAGCCAGAGAGACTTTGATTAGAAGTCAAAGAGACATTGACTAGACTAGAAGTTAAAGAGATTTTGACTAGAAGTTAATAAGACTTTGACCAGAAGTCAAAGGGACTTTGACTAGAAGTCAATAAGACTTTGACTAGAAGTCAATAAAACTTTGAATAGTAGTCAAAGAGGCTTTCACCAGAAGTCAAAGAGACTTTGACGTGAAATCAATAAGACTTTGACTAGAAGTCAACAAGACTTTGACTAGAAGTCAAAGAGACTTTGACTAGAAGTCAAGGAGACTTTGACTAGAAGTCAAAGAGACTTTGACTAGAAGTCAATAAGACTTTGACTAGAAGTCAATAAGACTTTGACTAGAAGTGAATAAGACTTTGACTAGAAGTCAAAGAGATTTTGACTAGAAGTTAATAAGACTTTGACCAGAAGTCAAAGAGACTTTGACGTGAAATCAATAAGACTTTGACTAGAAGTCAACAAGACTTTGACTAGAAGTCAAAGAGACTTTGACTACAAGTCAAAGAGACTTTGTCTAGAAGTCAATAAGACTTTGACTAGAAGTCAATAAGACTTTGACTAGAAGTCAAAGAGACTTTGACTAGAAGCCAGAGAGACTTTGACTAGAAGCCAGAGAGACTTTGACTAGAAGTCAAAGAGACTTTGACTAGAAGTCAAAGAGACTTTGACTAGAAGTCAAAGAGACTTTGACTAGAAGTCAATAAGACTTTGACTAGAAGTCAATAAGACTTTGAGTAGAAGTCAAAGAGACTTTGACCAGAAGTCAAAGAGACTTTGACTAGAAGTCAATAAGACTTTGACTAGAAGTCAATAAGACTTTGACTAGAAGTCAAAGAGACTTTGACTAGAAGTCAATAAGACTTTGACTAGAAGTCAATAAGACTTTGACTAGAAGTGAATAAGACTTTGACTAGAAGTCAAAGAGACTTTGACTAGAAGTCAATAAGACTTTGACTAGAAGTGAATAAGACTTTGACTAGAAGTCAAAGAGACTTTGACTAGAAGTCAAAGAGACTTTGACTAGAAGTCAATAAGACTTTGACTAGAAATCGTAGGGACTTTGACTGGAGAAGTAAGAGAGACATTGACTAGAAGTCAAAGAGACTTTGACTAGAAGTCAATAAGACTTTGACTAGAAGTCAATAAGACTTTGACTAGAAGTGAATAAGACTTTGACTAGAAGTCAAAGAGACTTTGACTAGAAGTCAATAAGACTTTGACTAGAAGTCAAAGAGACTTTGATTAGAAGTCAAAGAGACTTTGATTAGAAGTCAAAGAGACTTTGACTAGAAGTCAAAGAGACTTTGACTAGAAGTCAATAATACTTTGACTAGAAGTCAAAGAGACTTTGATCAGAAGTCAAAGAGACTTTGACTAGAAGTCAATAAGACTTTGACTAGAAGTCAATGAGACTTTGACTAGAAGTCAAAGAGACTTCAAACTTGAAGTCTAAGAGACTTTGACTTGAAATCTAAGGGACTTTGACTAGAAATGTAAGAGACTTTGACTAGAAATCGTAGGGACTTTGACTAGAAAAGTAAGAGAGACATTGACAAGAAGTCAAAGAGACTTTGACTAGAAGTCAATAAGACTTTGACTAGAAGTCAATAAGACTTTGACTAGAAGTCAAAGAGACTTTGACCAGAAGTCAATAAGACTTTGACTAGAAGTCAAAGAGACTTTGACTAGAAGTCAATAAGACTTTGACCACAAGTCAATAAGACTTTGACTAGAAGTCAAAGAGACTTTGACTAGAAGTCAATAAGACTTTGACTAGAAGTCAATAAGACTTTGACTAGAAGTGAATAAGACTTTCACTAGAAGTCAAAGAGACTTTGACTAGAAGCCAGAGAGACTTTGACTAGAAGCCAGAGAGACTTTGATTAGAAGTCAAAGAGACATTGACTAGAAGTCAATAAGACTTTGACTAGAAGTGAATAAGACTTTGACTAGAAGTCAAAGAGACTTTGACTAGAAGTTAAAGAGATTTTGACTAGAAGTTAATAAGACTTTGACCAGAAGTCAAAGGGACTTTGACTAGAAGTCAATAAGACTTTGACTAGAAGTCAATAAAACTTTGACTAGTAGTCAAAGAGGCTTTGACCAGAAGTCAAAGAGACTTTGACGTGAAATCAATAAGACTTTGACTAGAAGTCAACAAGACTTTGACTAGAAGTCAAAGAGACTTTGACTAGAAGTCAAGGAGACTTTGACTGGAAGTCAAAGAGACTTTGACTAGAAGTCAAGGAGACTTTGACTGGAAGTCAAAGAGACTTTGACTAGAAGTCAAAGAGACTTTGACTAGAAGTCAAAGAGACATTGACTAGAAGTCAAAGAGACTTTGACTAGATGTTAATAAGACTTTGACTAGAAGTCAATAAGACTTTGACTAGAAGTCAATAAGACATTGACTAGAAGTCAAAGAAACTTTAACAAGTAGTCAAAAAGACTTCGATCAGAAGTCAACAATGCTTTGACTTTGAAACTTTGATTAGAAGTCGAAGATGCTTTGACTAAAAGTCAAAGAGACTCTGACTAAAAGTCAAGGAGACTGAATGAAAATCAAGAATACTGACTAAAAGTCAAAGAGACATGGACTAGAAATCAAAGAGAATTTGACCATAAGTCCAGGAGACTTTGACTAGAAGTCAACGAGATTTATACTTGAAGTCAAAGAGGCTTTGACTAGAAGCAAAAGAGATATTTACTAGAAGTCAAAGAGAATTTGACTAGAAGTCAAAAAGAATTTTACTAGAAGTCAGTGAGACTTTGAATAGAAGTCAAGGGGACTTTGACTAGCTGTCAACGAGACATTGACTAGTAGTTAAAGAGACTTTGACTAAAGTCAAAGAGAATTTGAGTAAAAGTCAAAAAGAATTTGACTAGAGAAGTCAAAGAAACTTTCACTAGATATGTAAAAGAGACGCTGACTTTGACTAGAGAAGTCAAAGAGACCTTGAATATTAGTCCAAGAGACTTTGACCAGAGGTCAAAGGGACTGTTACTAGAGAAGTCAAAGAGATTTTGACTTGAAATCAGAGAGACTGTGACTTGTAGTCAAAGAAACAAAAAGGCAAAAGTCTTTGCCTGGAGAAGTCAAAAATACTTTGCATAGAAGAAATCACAGAGACTTTGACTAGTAGTCAAAGAGACTAGAAGTTAACAGACTTTTGGCTAGAAGTTAAAAATACTTTGGCTAAAATTCAAAGAGGCTTTGATTAAAAGTCGAAGAGGTAGTGCTTATAAATCAAAGCGTCTTTGAGATTTTGACAAGGAGTAAAAGACTTTTACTAGAAGTCAAAGAGTCTTTGTCTTGAAGTCAATGAGGTTAGACTAGAGAAGTTCAAGATATTTTGACTGGATGCCATATAGACCTAGACAAAAAGCAATTAGAGTGTGACTTAAAGTCAAAGATGCTTTCACTCGAAAAGTCGTTAACTAGAAGTCAAAACGTTTTGGACTAGAATTAATGGGAACTTTCATGATAAGTCAAACGAACTTCAACTGGAAATCTAGTAGGCTTTGAGTAGAAGCCGATGCTTTTGGCCGAAAGATAAAGAGGGTGCGACTAGATTTGTAACAAGTGGAGTTATAACAATGTCAACTGGATATTAATCAAACTCTGGCTTTCTCCAAAACCCTTGAAAACCCCATTATATTCGAAGTTGGTCTCAGCTGACATTGTTTTTTGTAGATAGCCTTTAAGATGCTGGTAAACTTGCTAAGCTCCTCCATATAAATTGCAACCAATGTCAACATTTTAACCCAACAGCTGTTTTTTGTGGCTTTCATTCTGTCGCATATGCGAAAATTTTATTGCTTTTATAGAGTTGCTTTACAGTTTGACTGCCACATCGTTATGTGTTGTTATGGCTGGGGTTTTCTTTTTGGTTAAAAAATTCGTTTCCATGTTGACATTTATTTTGATTTATGGCAACACTTATGAACACTAAATTCAACACCGAAATCACTACTCTACCACCCAAACAACCAACCAAATCAGTAGAACTGCCACGGGATAAACATTATTAATGCCACATGGAGCAGTGGTGTGACATGACCAATGATGTCTGCATGGTATAGAAGAGAAAAACAGCAACAACAACATTGTGGCAAAAAGGCCATAACAAACAATTAGTCCTAAAAGTGCGTGGAAATTCTAGACATAACCAAAAATATTGTGGTTTTTGAATAGTGGTTGGCAGCAGCAGCAGCGGCAATGGCTGGGCAAACAAAAAATTCCACAGAAGCTAATAAATGTGCATGGGACCCACAAAGTTTTCGAGTTGTAAATTTGTAAATTTTTATGAATAAATATTCGGTTTAGGGCAAAACTATTTTGCCAAGAATTTCTAATCAACAAATTACCCAAAAACAACAACAGCCACAATACCCAACTTGGACAAGTTATTTTAATATATAATAAACAATAACTACTGCTAGCCGACAACAACAACAACAAGGAAAACTATGGCGATGGTGTAAAACAATGGAAGTCCATTTATAGAAAGGAGTTGAAGTTGGAGTGCGGCTACTGGGTAGCAGCAGACGGCAGTAAAATGCTGTTAGTTTTAAAGCTTTTTGTGTGATTAACTTTTGTCTGCTGTGTGGTAGACACTCTCAAAATAATGTTAAACATGGTGGGGAATTGAGTTGTATAATTTTTACAGTTGTGGAAAGATTGTATTGCAGAGTTGTTTAATTTAGTTGTTATTAAATTCCTTGCTAAAATTTAAAGAGTAGCAGAAAAGTTCTTTAGGAACCCGTACTTGCCGTATGAAAGCACTAACAATTTGTTTTTACTTCCTTGTTAACGGCTGAACAATAGAGCCAGGACTCTTTTATTCAATACCTCCTATTTGTTTTCCTTCTAGGTATCTACCCCCCACCAGCTCTCTCCATCATCTGACTCCAACACTGTTGTCTCTTTACAGCAAATCCTAAATTAACAATAGACGCTAAAAAAGTTTTCCCATTCTTTGCAGAAAAAAACGTAACTGGGAGAAAACAAAAGCTGAATGGATTTCGTGTAGAGTCCGTGATAAGGGAGGGGTAAAATATGGCAAAAACGGAACTGAACAACAATCATAAAGTGGAAGAGAAGCTAAAGAGACAAGAGCAGCAGCAATACAAAAGATGAATAAATTTAAAGAATTTTTAAACAGCAACGCAGTTGATGCTTCTTCCCATTTCGAAGAATATATCCTTGGCATAAGCCCAGGCCTATGGCACGTCAAGAGGATAAAAGTCAAAAGTATGAGAGAACCCTCTGCTGTTGTTGTTATTTGTTCAAGATAAATAGAGAAAAGAATTCATGGAACAAAAATACACACAAAACTACTTAAAGTTATGTTAAAGCTAACACAACAGCGAAACTCCAGCACAGGAGGAGAAGTTAGTTGGAAGTAGAAACTGTTCTCAGTCTGAACAATTATTGTTATTAACTTTACAAAAGGCACGAAGAACAGGTCTCACTCCCTCACACATTTGTTCCATAATTTAAATCATTTCAAATGGCAAACACCCTTTTTATTGTTTCCTATATATTTAATGCCTCTGCACTTTGAGTAGAAGTACTTTGTGGTTGTTGGCATAAATTAGATGAATCGTCTGTCCGTCCGTCCGTCCTCTCGTCTATAAACGACACATAGTATACTTATGGTCCAACGCCCTCAAACCGAACAACACAAACCACGCATTGCACTACTCCATACACACACAGGGGGTAGTAATGTGTGCACTAAAATTACAAACTGAGGTTAAAATTTTATTAACCAAACAACCTCAGCCACATCCTGAACTGAATTGGACTGAATGGCCATTTACCCATACAAACCATAACCTCAATCACCTACAAAAGAGGTAGGTGGTGGTTGGGTAATGGCGATATAAGTTTACACTGAATTTTGCTGCGGCTTTATTAATTTTATAATTACCGGTGACTAAATATCGATTATTAAAAATAAAGATTTTGTAGACAAACATTTTCGATATTCAAATGTTTCTATAGAATAATCAGTCAGACTTTTTAATAAAAAATTGCCAATAGTACGATTTTTCTTTATTAAAATTGACGATAGTTAAATTTTTTAATAGAAAACTTAGCGATAGTTACATTTTTCTGTGGAAAAATTGCCGATAGTAAGGTTTTTCTATAGAAATATTGGCGATAGTATGATTTTTCTACAGAAAATTTGGCGATTGTAAGATTTTTCTAAAGAAAAATCGGCGATAGTAAAATGTTTCTATAGAAAAATTTGCGATATTAAGGTTTTTCTATAAAAAAATTGGCGCTAGTAATTTTTTTCTATAGAAAAATTGGCGATAGTAAGATTTTTCTAAAGAAAAATTGGCGATAGTAAGATTTTTCTATAGAAAAATTGGCGATAGTAAGACATTTCTATAGAAAAATTGGCGATAGTAAGACTTTTCTATAGAAAAATTGGCGATAGTAAGATTTTTCTATAGAAAAATTGGCGATAGTAAGATTTTCAATAGAAAAATTGGCGATAGTAAGATTTTCAATAGAAAAATTGGCGATAGTAAGACTTTTCTATAGAAAAATTGGCGATAGTAAGTTTTTTCTATTGAAAATTGGCGATATTAAGATTTTTCTATTGAAAAATTGGCGATAGTAAAATTTTTCTATACAAAAATTGGCGATATTTATATTTTTCTATAAAAAGATTGGCGATAGTAAGATTTTTCAATAGAAAAATTGGCGATAGTAAGATTTTTCTAAAGAAGAATTGGCGATAGTTAGATTTTTCTATACCAAAATTTGGCAATAGTAAGATTTTTCTATAGAAAAATTGGCGATAGTTAGATTTTTCTCCTTAATTTTGGCGATATGAAGCTTTTCTATAGAAAAAATTTGGTAGTATTATTTTTCTATGAAAAAATTTACAATATTAAGATTTTCTATAGAATAATTGACAATATTAAGATTTTTCTACAGAAAAATTGGCGATAGTAAGATTTTTCGATAGAAAAATTGGCGATAGTAAGATTTTTCTATAGAAAAATCGGCGATATTAAAGTTTCTCTATAAAAAGATTGGCGATAGTAAGATTTTTCTATAGAAAAATTGGCGATAGTAAGATTTTTCTAAAGAAGAATTGGCAATAGTAAGATTTTTCTATAGAAAAATTGGCGATAGTAAGATTTTTCTATTGAAAAATTGGCGACAGTAAGATTTTTCTATAGGAAATTTGGCGATAGTAAAATTTTTCAATAGAAAATTTGGCGATAGTAAGATTTTTCTGTAGAAAAATTGGCGATAGTAAGATTTTTCTGTAGAAAAATTGGCGATAGTATGTTTTTTCTGTTGAAACATTGGCGATAGTAAGATTTTTCTATAGAAAAATTGGCAACAGTAAGATTTTTCTATAGAAAACTTGGCGATAGTAAGATTTTTCTATAGAAAAACTGGCAATAGTAAGATTTTTCTATAGAAAAACTGGCAATAGAAAGATTTTTCTATAGAAAAGTTGGCGATAGTAGATTTTTCTATAGAAAATTTGGTGATAGTAGGATTTTTCTATAGAAAAATTGGCGATAGTAAGATTTTTCTACAGAAAAATTGGCGATAGTAAGATTTTTCTATAGAAATATTGGCGATAGTAAATTTTTTCTATAGAAAAATTGGCGATAGTAAGTTTTTTTTATAGAAAAATTTGCGATAGTAAAATTTTTCAATAGAAAATTTGGCGATAGTAAGATTTTTCTGTAGAAAAATTGGCGATAGTAAGATTTTTCTGTAGAAAAATTGGCGATAGTATGTTTTTTCTGTTGAAACATTGGCGATAGTAAGATTTTTCTATAGAAAAATTGGCAACAGTAAGATTTTTCTATAGAAAAAATGGCGATAGTAAGATTTTTCTATAGAAAAAATGGCGATAGTAAGATTTTTCTATAGAAAAATTGGCGCTATTAATTTTTTTCTATAGAAAAATTGGCGATAGTAAGATTTTGCTATAGAAAAATTGGCGATAGTAAGATTTTTCTATAGAAAAATTGGCGATAGTAAGATTTTTCTAAAGAAAAATTGGCGATATAAGGATTTTTCTAAAGAAAAATTTCGATAGTAAGATTTTTCTAAAGAAAAATTGGCGGTAATAAGGTTTTTCTATAAAAAAATTGACGCTAGTAATTTCTTTCTATAGAAAAATTGGCGATAGTAAGATTTTTCTATAGAAAAATGTGGCGATAGTAAGATTTTTCTATAGAAAAATGTGGCGATAGTAAGATTTTTCTATAGAAAATTGTGGCGATAGTAAGATTTTTCTATAGAGAAATTGGCGATAGTAAGATTTTTCTATAGAAAAGTTGGCGATAGTAAGATTTTTCTATAGAAATATTGGCGAAAGTATGATTTTTCTATAGAAAAATTGGAGATAGTAAGATTTTTCTATAGAGAAATTGGCGATAGTAAGATTTTTCTATAGAAAAATTGGCGATAGTAAGATTTTTCTATAGAAAAGTTGGCGATAGTAAGATTTTTCTATAGAAATATTGGCGAAAGTATGATTTTTCTATAGAAAAATTGGCGATAGTAAGATTTTTCTACAGAAAAATTGGCGATAGTAAGATTTTTCTATAGAAAAATTGGCGATAGTAAGATTTTTCTATAGAAAAATTGGCGATAGTAAGATTTTTCGATAGTACAATTTTTCTATAGAAAAATTTTCGGTAGTACGACTTTTCTATAGAAACATTTTCGATAGAATGATTTTTCAATAAAAACATTTTCGAGAGTACGAGTTTTCTATATAAACATTTTCGATAGTACGACTTTTCTATGGAAACATTTTCGGGAACGACTTTTCTTTAGAAAAATGTTCGATAGTACTATTTTTCTATAGAAAAAAAATTCGATAGTACGATTTTCTTACAGAAAATTTTCGATAGTATGATTTTTCTACAAAAAAAATTTGGGATAGTTCGGTTTTTCTACAGAAAAATTTCGATAGTACGATTTTTTATAGACAATTTTTCGATAGCACAGTTTTTCTACAGAAAAATTGTCTCCTGTAAAATTAGTTAATTAAATTTCCTAAATCTAGAAACGTTCCTTTGTATTCTTGCAAAAATTGCGAATTAAGTGTTTCACTTTCCTTTGACTCGGCTTAACCGACAAATAATTCATGTGGCATTTGCGACCGAACGGAGCACACATGCAGTGTCCTCAAATGAAACTAAGTCTTCTTCCTTGGAAGCATTGACAGACAGAAAAGTCATAACAAAAATCCAATGAAAACCACATCAAATACTCGTACTATTCACTTACACGTTTGTGTGGCATGAGTCCGTATCATATGATTGTTGTTGTTTTTTTGTTTGCTTCATTCTTGAGGATGACACAATGTTTACGAGTCTCTTTCTCCTACCCCCCTTCCCTGATGCACCCATAACATAAACCCTTCTGAGCCACTTGAAAGCACCACTTCTTAGTTTTCTTCTTATTTGTCTTGTGTTTCTTCTTCTTCTACTACTTGATGGGATATGTATCATGTCAGGAAAAACAAGAACAAGATGTTTAGGTGCCACACTCCTTTCATGACAAATACACACATACTCGTACACACATGAAGTGGCATACATACTTGCAACAGACAATAGCATTGGGGCAGAGGTGTGGTAGATTCCTAGAAAGGTGGAAGGACGAAGTAGAAGACACACAAAAAATCGTATTAGGTGTAAGAGCACCTTGAACAGTAACTTAACCTGTATTTCTACTCATCACAAGTTCTTCAACTCAACAATAGCAACAACAACAACAGCAATTCCACTACAACTACAACTACCATTGAAAAGAGTGAAATACTTTTATTTTCTTTTAGGTTCAACGCCGTGGCTGGCGTATATAAATTTTATAAAACCCAGCCAGACCAACAGAACCAGTCAGTGGATGGATGGATTCAAGCCCTTACAGTGTGTATGGAAGTCCATGTGAGTGTTGGTGTTGTTGTTGTGGAACAGCCAGCATCTCTTTTTGCTGGTGTGTTCATTGGGCCATCATTTGTGAAAGCATCTGTGCCTGTGTGAGTGTTAATAATTCCAGAAATGAATTTGGTTGCCGTTTTTTGTGTTTTTATTTTTACTTTTCTCGTTTTTTGTTTTGATCCACAGTTTCATTTCTAAAAAAACTGGATTCTTCTTGGCTATTATTTGTGTCTGTTGGTGTTTTTTGTTTGTTTTTAAAACCCAATGTGAAAAAGAAGGCAAATAACACCGTATAAAAAACGAACTTGTGTGACCAGTCAGTCAGCCCGCCAGCCAGCCAGTGCAAAGAATTCTGGACCTTACACTCAAGAAAATGTTGTAGAACAAGGCGGGATGGGATGGAGGCTGGTATTGTTGTTGGTATTTATGGAAAATAATTCATTACCGATGAATATGCTAAATAAAATGGACCGAAACCGATTATTTCTATAGAAAGGAAATGGTACTATCGACAATTTTTCTGTAGAAAAATGGTACTATCGACAATTTTTCTTTAGGAAAATGGTACTATCGAAAATTGGTACTATCGGCAATTTTTCTATAGAAAAATGGTACCGTCGACAATTTTTCTGTAGAAAAATTGTACTATCGACAATTTTTCTATAAAAAATTATACTATCGACAAGTTTTCTATATAAAAATGATACTATCGACAATTTTTCTGAAGAAAAATTGTACTATCTAGAATTTTTTATAGAAAAATTTTACTATCGACATTTTTTCTATAGAAAAATTATACTATCGACAATTTTTCTTTAGAAAAATGGTACTATAGACAATTTTTCTATAGAAAAATTGTACTATCGATAATTTTTCTATAGAAAAATGGTACTATCGATAATTTTTCTATAGAAAAATGGTACTATCGACAATTTTTCTATAGAAAAATGGTACTATCGACAATTTTTCTGTAGAAAAATTGTACTATCGACAATTTTTCTATAGATAAGTGGTACTATCGAAAATTTTTCTATAGAAAAATGGTACTATCGACAATTTTTCTGTAGAAAAATGGTACTATCGAAAATTTTTCTATATAAAAATTATACTATCGACAATTTTTCTTTAGAAAAATGGTACTATCGACAATTTTTCTATATAAAAATTATACTATCGACAATTTTGCTATAGAAAAATTATACTATCGACAATTTTTCTTTAGAAAAATGGTACCATCGACAATTTTTCTGTAGAAAAATGGTACTATCGACAATTTTTCTTTAGGAAAATGGTACTATCGAAAATTGGTACTATCGACAATTTTTCTATAGAAAAATGGTACCGTCGACAATTTTTCTGTAGAAAAATTGTACTATCGACAATTTTTCTATAAAAAATTATACTATCGACAAGTTTTCTATATAAAAATGATACTATCGACAATTTTTCTGAAGAAAAATTGTACTATCTAGAATTTTTTATAGAAAAATTTTACTATCGACATTTTTTCTATAGAAAAATTATACTATCGACAATTTTTCTTTAGAAAAATGGTACTATAGACAATTTTTCTATAGAGAAATGGTACTATAGAAAATCTTTCTATAGAAAAATGGTACTATCGAAAATCTTTCTATAGAAAAATGGTACTATCGACAATTTTTCTATAGAAAAATGGTACTATCGACAAAATTTTCTATAAAAAAATTATACTATCGATAATTTTTCTATAGAAAAATTTTACTATCAACAATTTTTTTGTAGAAAAATGCTACTATCAACAATTTTTCTATTGAAAAATGGTACTATCGAAAATTTTTTTATGGGAAAATGGTACCATCGACAAATTTTCTATTGAAAAATGATACTATCGACAATTTTTCTGTAGAAAAATGGTACTATCGACAAGTTTTCTATAGAAAAATGGCACTATCGACAATTTTTCTAAAAAAATTGCACTATTGACAATTTTTGTATAGAAAAATGGTACTATCGACAATTTTTCTAAAAATAAAATTGCACTATCTACAATTTTTCTATAGAAAAATGGTACTATCGACAATTTTTCTATAGAAAAATGGAGATATCGACAATTTTTCTATAGACAAATGGTACTATTGACAAGTTTTCTATAGAACAATTTTACTATTGACAATTTTTCTATAGAAAAATGGTACTATCGACAATTTTTCTATAGTAGTACTATCGACATGTTTCAATAGAAAATGGTACTATCGAAATTTTTTCTATAGAAAAATGGTACTAACGACAATTTTTCTATAGAAAAATGGTACTAACGACAATTTTCCTATAGAGAAATGGTACTATCGACAATTTTTCTATTGACAAATGATACTATCGACAATTTTTCTGTAAAAAAATGGTACTATCGACAATTTTTCAATAGAAAATTGGTACTATCGACAATTTTTCTATAGAAAAATGGTACTATCGACAACTTTTTTATTGAAAAATGATACCATCGACAAATTTTCTATAGAAAAAATTATACTATCGACAATTTTTCTATAGAAAAATGGTACTATCGACAACTTTTCTATAGAAAAATGGTACTATCGACAACTTTTTTATTGAAAAATGATACTATCGACAACTTTTTTATTGAAAAATGATACCATCGACAAATTTTCTATAGAAAAAATTATACCATCGACAACTTTTCTATAGAAAAATGGTACTATCGACAACTTTTCTATAGAAAAATGGTACTATCGACAATTTTTCTATAGAAAAATGGTACTATCGTCAATTTTTCTATAGAAAAATGGTACTATCTACAATTTTTCTATAGAAAAATGGTACTATCGACTACAGAAAATGTTTCTATAAAAAAATCCTGTCGTTGATTTTTCTATAGATAGAAAAATCGTCCTGTCGTCAATTTTTCTATAGAGAAAAAACGTCCTGTGATAATTTTTCTACAGGAAATAAATAAATGATGCTACAGAAAAAAATTATCCTGCCTTCAAACTTTTAAATATTTTCTGCGAGTTTACTTAATTGTTGTTTACATTCTTTGTTGGAAGTTACTCCCTACTGGACCATGACAAGAGGGACCCGCCGACCAGGTGATTCATGACACGTCCTATAATACAACAAAGCCCTACTCTGCATGTTTATCGTTTGTTGACCAAACAAAACCAGTTCCCAGTTTTATGACCAGCCACCAGTCAACAGTGAAGACGACGGTGAAGGAACTGCATTCATATCTAAATTTGCTCTGTTATTTTGCCCAGTTTGTGATGGTTCGGCTGCTGTTGTTCATTTGCCGTTTGCTTGTTTCATTTCAATTTTATTGTTGTTGTTTTTTTACAATTTAATAGATTTTTTTAGTTTGCCGGCTTGGTCGTCCAACAAAAGGACTCTGTGGACTCCTTTTGTGGTTTTTTGTTGCAAATCAGTCAAATAAACACATAAAACTCGGAGATTAAACTTCAGGATTTGGATTGTTGGACACGATACACAAATCCGCAAATATGACGACTGATGTTCATAAACATTCATTTTGTGGTCCATTGTGGTTGAAGCTAGAGTCTGTTGCAGAAATGATGCCTCCATTGGGAGTCTTTTCGTCATCCGTACATGGATCCTTCAGAATAGTATTTAGTTTTTGCTTTCATTATTTACTTTTTTCCAGAGCAAATAAATTTTCATTTTTCTTCTTTGCAAGTAGTTTTGTTTGATGGCATTGTTTAGTTTTGAGTTGTTTTTGTTGTTTTATGAATATTATTTGCATTTTACAAAAAAAACAAAAAAAAAAAAAAAATTGAAAGAAGAAATGAAAAAAGTTTCAAGTGCCACTCCAAACGCTTGAAGCTGAAAGTCCGTCATCATCATCCATGTTCGTAAGGGGTAACAAATAGTAATTCCTTTTGACCAGTGGGAATATTTGATTGGATTGTTTAAGGTACTTGAGAAAAGGAAAACCGTATTCATGGCAGGACAATTAGAATGTTAAAAAGGAAGAAGAAGAATGAAATAGGTGGCTTTTGAAAAATTCTTTAAAATTAATTTGAATATTTTAAAAAATATACAATATCTAAAAATTTATAGGGGAAAATCTTGGTATCGATAACAGAGAAAATTTTAATTATCGAATATTTTTTTCATTGATAATTTTTCTAACCTTTTTCCGAAAAAATGCTTTTACAAATGTGTATCATCATCATCATCATCTTAGTCCAAGATGTTTCCACAAATAAATTATGAATAACATCATAAGTTTCTGTATCAAAATCGATAATCGAAAAAAATCGAGAATTATCGTCTATGTTTGCCTACAAAAAACCTAATTATCGATCATTTTCAAGATCAAATTAAAAAAATTAATCGAAAACACCAAAATTAAAGATAATTTACTTATAAAAAATTAAATCGATATTTTCCTCAAAGAAAAACAGTATTATCGATAATTTTACTTAGAATACTGGAAATCATCAACACCAATTTAAATTCGCAAAAAACAATTTTTCTCTTGGACCCAGACAAAATCTATGGGGATTAAAATTGTATTTAATTTTTTTGTAACAATTATCGATAGTTTTCGATGTTTCCGATTAACGATTTTGATTTCATTTTAAAAATTATCTTAATGGAAAATTGAGTCGCCAAAACGGTCTAACCACACGTTAAAAAATCAAGGATATCTCCGGAACCTTTGGAAATAAATACTACCCTCTAAAACTATGCAATGTGGAGATTTTTAGTATTTATTTTGAAAGGTTCCGGCTAAATCTTTATAGTAATTTTGATTCTTTTTAACATATGGGTTAAGCCGTTTTAGCGCTGAGCGACTCAATTGTTATTTTCATCATAAATTTTATTTAATTTTTTATCTTTGGTCACTCAATTATGCAACAACAAAACAAATAAAGTATCTTTAATCTTTTGCGGAATCCTTGTTATTCCAGTCAATATCTGAGAATATCGATGTCGATAGCTGATGGCAATGATTTCAGCTTAAATGTTTCCGAATCACCCTCATGTGTCTAAACACACAAGAAGAGAGAACAAACGAAGGTACTTTCAACGAAGACAAACTAACAATGAAACTTGCAAGGATTCCCAATAAAATGAAACAGGACAACATTGGAAAGTATGTGTAGGTGGATATGTATGTCCACAGATGTGTAAATAAATTTGTTGTACAATTGTATATTTGAATAGAGAACATTGAGACATACGTGCAGCATTCATTGATTCATTTAGTCATGGAACTAGTCAGTCATTCAGTTGTCCATTGATATATACATATATGTACATAAATAAACAATATTTACTTTTATCGCTTGGCCTTTGTATCGGTTTGGTCGATTGGTTGGTTAGTCTGCCAGTAAGTGGCTGAGTTCAGTCAATCATTCAATTATGTGGTACTCTATATAACTGGTGTAAATGTTACCACTACTCGTAGTCACCCATCCGGAGGGTATAAACAACTTTAGTACCACAAACACATTCACACGAACAAACACACATAATGGACTGTTTGCATGAATTGCATGTTGTATTTGACATGTATAAATACATTCACATGGTCAAATAATGGTTATACATACATATGTATGTATGTATTTGTATAAGTAATCTTACCAAATAATGTTATTGAGAATCACTTCAATAACAAACCAGTGGCAATTGTTGAGAGTTTTTGGTAGTTAGAAAATTTTTATGGTTTCCCCAGGAATTGAGTTATTTAAGGTTGTGTTGTGTGAAATACTTATTTTCTATCTCGGTTTCCCAAATGAAATTAACAGAAAATTGGAAATTCGTTATTTTTTCTATAGAAAAATCGAAATATCGATCATTTTTCTATAGAAAACTTGTAATTTTGAAATATTTTTCTATAGAAACTTGAAATATCGAAAAATTTTCCATAGAAAAATCGAAATATCGACTATTTTTCTATAGAAAAATGATACTTCGAAAAATCATACTATTGACAATTTTTCTACAGAAAAATCAAACTATCGTAAATTTTTCTATAGAAATATGAAACTATCGACAGTTTCTTCTATAGAAAAATTAAACTATCGACAATTTTTCTATAGAAAAATGATACTATCGACTATTTATCTACAGAAAAATGGTAGTATCGACAATTTTTCTATAGAAAAGTCTTACTATCGACAATTTGTCTATAGAAATATGAAACTATCGACAGTTTTTTCTATAGAAAAATAATACTATCGACAATTTTTCTATAGAAAAATGATACTATCGACCATTTTTCTATAGAAAAATTATACTATCGACCATTTTTCTATAGAAAAATAATACTATCGCTAATTTTTCTATAGAAAACTCAAACTATCGACAATTTTTCTATAGAAAAATGAAACTAACAACATATTTTTCTATTGAAAAATAATACAATCGACAATTTTTCTATAGAAAAATAGTACTATTGACTATTTTTCTACAGAAAAATGGTAGTATCGACAATTTAGCTATAGAAAAGTCTTACTATCGACAATTTTTTTATAGAAATATGAAACTATCGACAGTTTTTTCTATAGAAAAATAATACAATCGACAATTTTTCTATAGAAAAATGATACTATCGACTATTTTTCTACAGAAAAATGGTAATATCGACAATTTTTCTATAGAAAACTGTTACTATCGACAATTTTTCTATAGAAAAATTATACTATCGACAATTCTTCTAAAGAAAATTCATACTATCGACGATTTTTCTATAGAAAAATCATACTATCGACAATTTTTCTAAAGAACAATTTCTATAGAAAAATGATACTATCGACAATTTTTCTATAGAAAAATCATACTATTGACAATTTTTCTATAGAAAACTCAAACTATCGAAAAATTTTCTATAGAAAAATGAAACTATCGACAATTTTTCTATAGTAAAATGAAACTATCGACCGTTTTTTCAATAGAAAAATAATACAATCGACAATTTTTCTATAGAAAAATGATACTATCGACTATTTTGCTACAGAAAAATGGTAGTATCGACAATTTTTCTATAGAAAAGTCTTACTATCGACAATTTTTCTATAGAAATATGAAACTATCGAAAGTTTTTTCTATAGAAAAATAATACAATCGACAATTTTTCTATAGAAAAATGATACTATCGACTATTTTTCTACAGAAAAATGGTAGTATCGAAAATTTTTCTATAGAAAAGTCTTACCATCGACAATTTTTCTATACAAATATGAAACTATTGACAGTTTTTTCTATAGAAAAATAATACAATCGACAATTTTTCTATAGAAAAATAATACTATCGAAAATTTTTTTATAAAAAATCATATTATCTACAATTTTTCTATAGAAAAAATCATACTATTGACAATTTTTCCATAGAAAAGTCATACTGTCGACAATTTTTATATAGAAAAATCATACTATCGACAATTTTTCTATGGAAAAATCATACTATCGACAATTTTTCTATATAAAAGTCATACAATCGACAATTTTTCTATAGAAAAATCATACTATTGACAATTTTTCTAAAGGAAAATCAAACTATCGACAATTTTTCTAAAGAAAAATCATACTATCGACAATTTTTTTTTTAACAGAAAAATCGAAATTCGTTATTTTTTCTATAGAAAAATCGAAATATCGATCATTATCGACCATCTATAGAAAAATTGTAATTTTGAAACATTCTTCTATAGAAAATTGAAATATCGAAACGTTTCCATAGAAAAATCGAAATATCGACTAATTTTCTATAGAAAAATGATACTATTGACAATTTTTCTATAGAAAAATAATACTATTGACAATTTTTCTACAGAGAAATCATATTATTGAAAATTGTTCTATAGAAAAATCATACTATCGATAATTTTTCTATAGAAAACTCAAACTATCGACAATTTTTCTATAGAAATGTGAAACTATCGACAGTTTTTTCTATAGAAAAATAATCGAACTATCGAAATTTTTTCTATAGAAAAATGATACTATCGACAATTTTTCTATAAAAAAGTCATACTATCAACAATTTTTCTATAGAAAATTCGTACTTTCGACAATTTTTCTATAGAAAAATTATACTATCGACAATTGTTCTATAGAAATTTGTCTATAGAAAAATCATACTTTTGACAATTTTTCTATAGAAAAATAATACTATCGAATTTTTTTTTATAAAAAAAATCATACTATCGACAATTTTTGTATAGCAAATTCATACTATCGACAATTTTTCTATAGAAAAGTCATAATATCGACAATTTTTCTAAAGAAAAATCATACTATTGACATTTTTCCTATAGAAAAATCGTTCTATCGATAAGCTTTCTATAGAAGAATCATACTATCGAAAATTTTTCTATAGAAAAATCATACTATCGACAATTTGTCTATAGAAAAATCATACTATCGACAATTTGTCTATAGAGAAATCATACTATCGACAATTTTTCTATAGAAAAAGCATACTATCGACAATTTTTCTATAGAAAAATCATACTACTGAAAATTTTTCTATATAAAAATCATATTATCGACAATTTTTTTATAGAAAAATTATACCATCGACAATTTTTCTATAGTCAAATCATACTACTGACAATTTTTCTATAGAAAAATCGAACTATCGACAATTTTGCAATAGAAAAATGATACCATCGACAATTTTTCTAAAACAATCGAGTCGTTTTCTATAGAAAAAGTAAACTATCACTATTTGTTTTAAAGAAAATGTAATCTCAAATCACAAATATTGGCATTCGCCCTAAAACGGCAAAACTTAAAAATTACAAAAAAAAAAAAAAATTAAAATAAATTTAAAAATCTATAGAAAAAAATCAATATATCGATATTTTATGGGAAAATCTATAAATGAAAAAATCGATAAACTATGAAAAAAATTAAACTATTGATAATTTTGCTATAGAAAATAATCATATTGATAGTTCTGCTACAGAGAAATTGTCCTGCCGATAATATTGTTATAGAGAAATTTAACTATCGATCAATTTTTTAAAAAATCGCCCTGTCGATAATCCTATACTGTTGATAATTTTTCTATATAAAAAATCGTCCTACCAATAATTGTTATATAGAAAAATAGTCCTACCGATAATTTTTTTATAGAAAAATAGCCCTACCGATAATTTTTCTATAGAAAAATCGCCTGTCGATTATTTTTCTATAATAAAAAATTGTCCTGGCGATAATTTTTCTATAATAATTATCGACAGGACAATTTTTATATAGATAAATCGTTTTGGCGATAATATTACTATATATAAAAATCGTCCTGGCGATAACTTTTCTATATAGAAAAATCGTCCTGACGATAATTGTTCTATATAGATAATTTTTCGATAATTTTTTGGCGATAATTTTTCTATATAGAAAAATCGTCCTGACTATAATTTTTCTATATTAAAAAGCTTCCTGACGATAATTTTTCTATATCGAAAAATCGTCCTCGCGATATTTTTTCAATATAGAAAAATTGTACTGTCGATAATTTTCTATAGAAAAATCGTGCTTTCGATCATTTTTCTATATAGAAAAATCGTCCTGTCATGAATTTTTCTATATAAAAAATCGTGTCATGTTGATAATTCGCGTCCTGTTGATGATTTTTCTCCTGTCGGTAATTTTTCTGTATAGAAAAATCATCTATTCATTATCTCGTTTTAGGAAAAACCCCAGTCTTCTTAAGATTTCCGCATGGATCCTTAACACACAAAGCATCACTTGGAAGAAGGAAGAGTAGCGAAAAATGTCACATGGATGACATGAACACAACAATACCAAAAAAAAATTGCCTTCAGCAGCTTCCACAGGACACTTCCTTTCATCTTCTATGTCTTGTAAACTATATCCATAGCAAATTAGATACAATGACTTTGTGTAACCCTTTTTGGCAGCATAATTTCTTTGGTTCTTACACGAATTTTCACCCTGCTCGATCGAGGGAGTCTATTATCCCAAGTCAAAATGTATGGAAAAAAAAACTGTTTTATGCAAAAAACAACACAACACAAACAATTAACACGAGTCTATCACACAAAACCACAATATCAACTACAATGCCTCCTTCCCGTTCCCTTCCCTTCTTTGCGTGTATTACGTAGACATGGTTTACTTTCACCCCTCGTCCTGGCCAATGTGTGCCACTGTCCCTGTGCCTTGAACGGCCTGTCTTAATTTCTCATAGCATTAAATTACACAACAAATATTTTATCGAATGAAATGAAAATGCTTGGCACATTTCAATCCTCCTTCCTCCCTCCCCACCATGCATGGAACAAAAATCAACCAGGTTGTGAATGAATGGATGGATGAATGACTGACTGCTTTCTTTTTACCGTCATCATTTTGCTAGTTCACTCTCCACCTCCCTTCCCGGGGACTCTTGTATTGTCCTTTTGTAATTGTTATTGGATAAACAATTGGCATAATAATTATTTTGAAAGCAGGAAAAAACAACAAAAACCTCATGGGGATGCATGTATGTATGTGTGTTGGGATGTGTGTGCGTGCGTGTGTTTTTGTCACGCTGTAATCACAAATGGCAAAAAGGAGGCGGGTTACATCCTTCTCATCCACGCGTTCTAACAAAACCTGGCATTTGTTGTAATAGTTTTGTTGGCATTGTTGTTTCATTTTCCCCAGCTATGGGCTCTCTTCCATGGGCTTTGAGGGTGTCTGTGTGACTGACTTATCACATGAAATCAAATTAAAAAAATAGAGGCAATTTTTATTTATTTTTCCGCTTTGTGGTTGTAACAGCAAAAGTTCAAAGACCTGGCAGGAGGTGAAAATTAGAAAGCAAAGAAAAGTGTTAGGGGAAGCAGGGAGGGGTGGTTGACAAGCATATTTGTTTGTTGGAAAAATCAATAAAAATATTATTTTTTATAGAAAAATGTGAAGAGAGGTCTTCTACAAGAAAACAGTTGTTGGCAGGATATGAGCAATTTTGAGTACGAAAGCTCAAGTTTTAAAATGATCTCTCTGCTCACTTGCATATCCCCAAATGACCCAGCCAAAACTTCGCTTAGACAGTCCTATGATCTCCCACACAGAATGAATCACAGAAGAGAGGGACAAAAATAATATCTTAAATTAACCACGACACCATTCATCATCATGTCTGCACCGTGGAGGAGGCTATCTTGTCATGCAGAAGAGATTTATTTTTGAAATAAAAATTCATTTAACTCTTACAAGACAAGATAATGGCATAAAAAGCGTACCATACACGTCAGGGAACTCTTTCAAATGGACACATAATAAATTGACAAAAGAAAAACAAGGAGAAGAAGAAAAAAATCAAATAAAATTATGTTTAAAGTACAAAAGAAAGCCCCCCTACTTAATGATGTATTGGAAATCATTTGAGTTGCTGGAAAACGCAACACTGGTCCATCAATAGATGATGTGCCACCCACTGAGAGTTAAATTCACTTCACCGAGAATCATCCATGTGTGTGGTGGTTTGAGCGCCAACAATCAAGAAGGCGACAATGAATTATTGTTAAGCCAAATGGGAATGGCGACCAGGGTTCGAGGGATACGAATTGGTGGTGGTGATGGTTCGGTGTTTTGAATGACTGTGTTGCTGGAAGTGGCGTTTATTCAAGTGTTTTAAAGTGTATGTCTCATTCCAGCGCTGTCCGTGTCTATTTGCTTGCATGTCTGAAATATTTGTCCGTCCTTTTATCCCTGTATCCATGTTTTTGAGAATGACCTCCCGTGAATGATGTGAAGGAATACAAAGGATGATGATGGCGATGACGATGTTGTTTATTTACATTAAGTAGGATTTCTTATGTTAATTTCTCTTCCTTTTTCGTATATTTATTTTGTAAACGATGTTCGAAACGATTTTTCTTTCAACTTCCCCTTTAAAATTTGGTATTCAATATATCTTCGCTGTAGGTGTATGGAGAATGCAAAGCAGCAGCAGCCACTTGAAATTGTCGTTGTTTTTATTACAAGTCAGTTACACTCTTGTCATGTAGCCAGCGTTTCAGCGAAAATGGGATGACAGGGCATCAAATCCGTGTAAACAAAAGAAGTGAAATCCGTTCACCGTTCCTTTATTGGCAGAATTCTGACAATGTTCTTCCTTAAAGTTCTTTAAACTATTTAATGATAATTTTTGGGAAGGAAAAAATAATCTCAAGTATTCAAGCGAGAAATCTATAATGGAGTAGATGATCATCTACTGTTGGATACATGACGACGGTGGTCATCTGCAGTATAGTAGATAACCATAGTGGGCCCCTACAGTAGAGTAGATGTCCAAAGTGGGCATCTACAATAGAGTAGATGGCCACAGTGGGCATCTACAGTAAAGTAGATGGCCACAGTGGGCCTATACATTTACAGTAGGGAAGATGTTCACAATAGACTTCTGCAACAGAGTAGATGACCATGGTGGCCATCTACAGAAAAGTAGATGATCAAAAAGGCTTAGTAGGTATCTAAAGTAGAATAGGTATGCACAGTGGGTATCTTCAGTATAGTACATGTCCACAGTAGGCATCTACAGTAGAATAAATTCCAAATTGGGCATCTACAGTAGCAAAGATGTCCACAGTGGGACTCTAAAGTAGAGTAGATAACCACAGTGGGCATCTACAGTAAAGTAGATGTCCGCAGTGGCATCTCTACAGCAGAGTAGATGTTCACAGTGGTCATCTACAGTAGAGCACATGTCCACAGTGGGCATCTATAGTCGAATACATGTCCACACTGGGCATCTACAGTCGAGTAGATGTTTAAGTGGGCATCTACAGTGGAGTAGCTGCCGTAGTGCCAACTACAGTGTCCACAGTGCGCATCTACAGTAGAGTAGATGTCCACAGTGGGTATATACAGTAGGTGTCCACAGTGCGAATCTACAGTAGAGTAGATGTCCACAGTGGGCATATACAGTAGGTGTACACAGTGGGCATCTACAGTCGAGTAGATGTCCACAGTGGTCATTTACAGTAGAGTAGATGTCCACAGTGAGCATCTACAGTAGAGTAGATGTCCACCGTGGGCATCTACAGTAGAGTAGATGTCCACAGTGGGCATCTACAGTAGAGTAGATGTCCACAGTGGACATCCACAGTAGAGTTGATGTCCACAGTGGGCATCTACAGTAGAATAGATGTCCACAGTGGGCGTCTGTAGTAGAGCAGATGTCCACAGTGGGCATCTATAGTAGAGTAGATAACCACATTGGGTATCTACAGTAGAGTAGATGTCCACAGTGGGTATCTACAGTAGAGTAGATGTCCACAGTGGGCATCTGCAGTAGAGTAGATGCCCACAGGGGCATCTTCAGTGGAGTAGATGTCCACAGTCGGCATGTACAGTACAGTAGATGTCCACAGTGGGCATCTACAGTAGAGTAGATGTCCACAGTGGGCATCTACAGTCGAGTAGATGTCCACAGTGGGCATCTACAGTCGAGTAGATGTCCACAGTGGGCATATACAGTCGAGTAGATGTCCACAGTGGGCATCTATAGTACGGTAGATGTCCACAGTAGCCATCTACAGTAGAGTAGATGTCCGCAGTGCGCATCTACAGTAGAGTAGACAGCCACAGTGGGCATCTTCAGTAGAGTAGATGGACATAGTGGACATCTTCAGTAGAGTAGATGTCCACAGTGGGCATCTACAGTAGAGTAGGTGTCCACAGAGAGCATCTACAGTAGAGTAGATGTCCACATTGAGCATCTACAGTAGAGTAGATGTGCACAGTGGGCATCTACAGTACAGTATATGTCCACAGTGGGCATCTATAGTACAGTATATGTCCACAGTGGGCATCTACAGTACAGTATATGTCCACAGTTGGCATCTACAATAGATTAGATGTCCACAGTGGGCATTTACAGTAGAGTAGATGTCCACAGTGGGCACCTACAATAGAGTAGATGTCCACAATGGGCTTCTACAGTAGAGTAGATGTCCACAGTGGGCATCTACAGTAGAGTAGGTGTCCACAGTGGGCATCTACAGTAGAATAGATGCACACTGTGGGTATCTACAGTAGAGTAGATTTATCCAGTGGGCATCTACAGTAGAGTAGTCGTCCACAGTGGGCATCTACAATAGAGTAGATGTTCACAGTGGGCATCTACAATAGAGTAGATGTTCACAGTGGCATCTACAGTGCAGTAGATGTCCACAGTGGGCATCTAACATAGAGTAGTTGTCCACAGTGGGCATCTACAATAGAGTAGATGTTCACAGTGGGCATCTACAATAGAGTAGATGTTCACAGTGGCATCTACAGTGCAGTAGATGTCCACAGTGGGCATCTAACATAGAGTAGTTGTCCACAGTGGGCATCTACAATAGAGTAGATGTTCACAGTGGGCATCTACAATAGAGTAGATGTTCACAGTGGGCATCTACAATAGAGTAGATGTTCACAGTGGGCATCTACAGTGCAGTAGATGTCCACAGTGGGCAATTACAGTAGAGTAGATGACCACAGTGGGCATCTACAGTAGAGTAGATGACCACAGTGGGCATCTACAGTAGAGTAGATGACCACAGTGGGCATCTACAGTAGAGTAGATGACCACAGTGGGCATCTACAGTAGAGTAGATGACCACAGTGGGCATCTACAGTAGAGTAGATGACCACAGTGGGCATCCACAGTAGAGTAGATGACCACAGTGGGCATCTACAGTAGAGTAGATGACCACAGTGGGCATCTACAGTAGAGTAGATGACCACAGTGGGCATCTACAGTAGAGTAGATGACCACAGTGGGCATCTACAGTAGAGTAGATGTCTACTCAATAGAGTTGACTACCAAAGTGTTTATATTCAACTTTATTACCAATACAAAATCCATCTCCACAACAATATGTGTCACATTGAAAACCTCTCCCCTTAGAATATATTTCCTCAAGGACTAAATTTCCTTCCTTAAAGAAACACCATCTTCAGTACATAGAAAATCCTTTACGATGCGGTAATCAGCTTTGCATATTTTATACAAAGACGTGATCAGGTTATTCACACATTTGGGAAATTAACATTCCAAAGATGTCATTGGAATTTCATTTTAAAGAATAACCAATTAAACGTTTCATTTCATTGAGTCAAAAGGAAGTTTTTTTGATAGATTGCCGGGAGTATTTAAACATTTTGTCAATTGATTACGCTTACGTTTGGCATAACAATGTTATGGCGTAATTTTACACCTCAACAAGACTTTGTCTGAGTTGCCCTTCTCTCTCTTCTCTTTGAATTTGTCTCTGAGGAATAAACCACAACAACAATAAACCATAATTCTACAGCATCAGCCAGGAATTTTCTTTTTGGCACCCTTTAACCATTCTTGTAAAAATATTTTTTTTTTATTTCCGAACTGCTACAAAGAAGGGTTGGTTGTTTGGTTTTGGTGGCTGCATGTCAAGGTTGGGAAGATGGCATTACGTGACACACGACACAACAACAGCAGCAGCCGTCACATCACCCTTTAACACCGCCCTGCTCTCAACAACAATTCACCCAGTTGTAAGGATATTTGTGGCAAAAATGCAATAAAAATCCTTTTTTACTTCAAAAGGGGTATCTCGTTTTTTTTCTTCCCTCTTTTTCCTGTTGTTTGTGACATTCATTTCGTATGCAGACCAATGTTTGCATATTCCCAAAAGGATAGCACCACCACACAATCCGATAGCTCCTGCTACTTTTGATGCTTCTTGATGATGGCTTATTAATGGCCAAAAAGTTTGAAGCACGAGACGCAATGATGGCAAAATGGAAAATTGAAGTGTTCAGAATTTCAGAGGAATAACCAATTTCTTTGATTTGATTTTCAAATAATTTTCCATGTCCTTGACTATGATGGGTCCTTGACAGAATGGTTACATTTACAATCAAACAGATGGAGAAGAAGAAGACTGCGAAATTCATTCAGTCACTCAATGGGATATCAACGAGACAGGCATGTGGTGGAGTGTGGTAAAATCAAATAAAAATCAATGGCTTAGAAAATTTAAATCTAAGAAAGTTTATGAGATTTGTTCGTCCTCGCCATTGTCGTTACTGCCGTTTGAAAGTACAATAAACGTAGTTGACAATGTGTTTTTTTTTGTTTGGTGATCTGAGAGAAAAGTTCTTTAAAGTGTTTTGTTCTCATACTCTCGTGTCTGTTCAACTTCTTTGCAAACTCAGCATATTTTTTGGTTTGCAAAAATATACGAATGTTTATGGCATTTTGAACTTAATGAAGGACCTTTGAATAGCCTTTATTCGTATCTGTTATACTGTTGATGGCTACAGTGGAGTCTGGTCTAATGTATATGGCCACTTTGGCTACGTAGATGTACACTGTGGTCATCTACTCCATTGTATATGGTAACTGTGATCATATATTCAGACGTAGATGACATCTGTGGGCATATACCCGGCTTTAGATGGCCACTGTGGTCATATACTTGGTTGTAGATGACCACTGGGCCACAAGGAGGAGTATCTACTCAGTTGTAGGTGACAACTGTGGTCATCTACTCGGTTGCAGGTGTGCACTGTGGTCGTCTACTCGGTTGTAGATGGCCACTGTGTGGCCAGACAGCTGTAGATGACCACAGTGGGCATCAACTCGGCTGTAGATCGTCACGGTTGGCATCTACTCGACTGTAGATGGCCACTGTGGGCATCTACTCGGCTGTAGATGTTCACTGTGGGCATCTACTCGGCTGTAGATGGCCACTGTGGGCATCTACTCGGCTGTAGATGGCTGTTGATGACCAATGGCGTCATCTACTCATTTGCAGATGACCACAGTGGTCATCTCCTTTATTGGAAGGCCTCTATGGCTATGAATATTAACATCCTGTTGTTATTTCAAGTTTTGGACATAAGAATGGTCATGTTCCTTATTTCCCCAGGCAAAAAGGAAAAGTTTAGTCAAGAAATCCTTTCTGTAAATTTAATTAAAAATGGGATTTATTGAAATCACATTAGACAATTGTCGTCGCGTCCATCTTAACATTATCTTTTGGACATCTGTCCCCATTTTACCAAGCAACCTTTCTCCCAAAAACAACCTCCAACAAGAAAAGTTGCCTAATTATAATAAATTAATCGCATAATGTTGGGCTTAATGAATTAAGTCATTCATTGCATATTTATGGACATAAAACAACAAGAACAACAACAACACAAAACCAAGTACAAGGAAACAAAATTTCAAAAGACACTTAAAAAGTTTCAACACATCATTTCGTATTTGTTGCTGTTGTTGTTGGCATGATTTGCCAAGGCAAGGAAAGAATGTGGATGGATGCCTGCGATAACCCTTACAGCACTTAAAAAGGCAATGTTCGCAATTTGTTGGTGGTTGGAAGTGGTGGTGGTGGTTATTATAATGTGAAAACTTTTTGTGTTGTCAAGACGCTCGCGCGTCCACGGCTAAATGTGATTTTTCACTTGACTTTTAATTATGGCTGCTTTAAACACTCCATCGCTAAGCTAAAGGCGTACGATTCATTGAAAGCTTTTTCAAATAACAGTCTCTTGTACGACGTCGAGGACCAAAAAGGATCATGGAAAATATTTAAATTGAAAGAAAGACAAGGAGGCAAACAAGGAAGA
Source organism: Musca autumnalis (assembly GCF_047663935.1). Lineage (NCBI taxonomy): Eukaryota > Metazoa > Arthropoda > Insecta > Diptera > Muscidae > Musca > Musca autumnalis. The sequence continues at coordinate 206,594,699 of NW_027412088.1, forward strand.
AAAGGCCCAAAATCAAATGTTTTTAAAATAAATTATGGAAAGAATGTTCGACTGTAAGGATAATCCAACTCTACAACAACAAGGACCAAAACTCTTACAAGAACAAACAGGATAAAAAGAAAACATATTTCTTTTTGTATGCCTTTTTATAGTATTTAAACGTCAAAGGTTTGAGTCTTTAATTTTGTAACTATGGTGAGTGATGGAAGAGTGACATTTTCACACAAATTGACTCCCACCCAGGCGTTAACTTCGTTTGTTCGCAGCTATTGTGGAGTAGGCGCCACCATCCGTATATTTGAGTTTTTTTATCTCTGCTCTTTGAATCCATATTCATTACAAAATCTTATAAATATTTAATTCGTTACGCTTTGCTACAACAAAAGCAGCAGCAGCGGCAGCAACAAAAAGTAAAGAAAAACGGCAAAGAAACACAAGTCGTGTTGACTGTCAAAAAATCAAGCAATCACTTTGTTTGGTTGGCTGTGTGCGTTTCGCTGTCATTTGATTGTGGTGTCTCTTTGTCTGTCTTTTCTTTGTTGCTGATGTTTTGCAATTTTTTTTCTCGTTTTGGAAATAATCGATAAGTGTTGTGCTCTTTCAAGGTGTCACCCTAAATAAGTACTCGAACAAATGACACTAAAAATGACTTAAATCGCTGTCAACACTGTCACAGTTTAACATATTCCCAAGCACTTTTACATCTGTTCCTGGTATTGCCGCCGCTGCTGCTGCTGTTGTTGTTGTTGTCTACTGGTCAACTGGCGTTCTTGTGGGACCTGCTCCTCCTCCTTTGCCTACTGCACAAGACACTGTTGCCTGTTTGGACAGACACAGCAACAAATCACAGTGACATCAACGACATGGAAGATGACGATGATGATGACGAGGACCGACAACAACGAAACAAGAAACCGGAATACGACACAGACTCTTAAAAAAAGTGTCGTCTTGCGTTTGGCCAGTCGGTTTGTCCGTCTCTTCGCAACGAGACAAAGGACCAATTCGGTATTTAAAATATAAGCATGTCTTTTTATTTCAGTTATTAAGCGCAAAAAATGATATCTTCAGATTCAAATAGCAAATTTAAAAAATACACAGTGAGCTGAAATGGTTAAAGGGACACAGTGGTCAACTACTCCATTGTAGAGGACCACAGTGGTCATCTACTCTACAGTATATGGTCAGAATATTTACCTGCTCCAAAGTAGGTAGGTAGGTAGTAGGTGGCCAGAGTGATCATCAACCCTATCGTAGATGGCCAGAATGGTCTTCTGCTCTACGGTAGATGGCCAGAATTGTCATTTACTGTACCGTAAATGGCCAGAATGGTAATCTGTTCTACTATGGAAGACCACAGTGGTCGTCTACTCTACTGTAGATGGGCACAGTGGTCACCTACTCTACTCTAGATTGCCGCAGTGGCCATCTACTCTACTGTAGATGGCCACAGTGGTCATCTGCTCTACTGTAGATGGCGACAGTGGTCACCTACTCTACTGTAGATAGCCACAGTGGTCATCTACTATACTGTAGATGGTCACAGTGGTCATCTGCTCTACTGTAGATGGTGACAGTGGTCATCTACCCTACTGTAAATGGCCACAGTGGTCATCTACTCTACTGTAGATGGCCACATTGGTCATCTACTCTACTGTAGATGGCTACAGTGGTCATCTACTCTACTGTAGATGGCCACAGTGGTCATCTACTCTACTGTAGATGGCAACAGTGGTCATCTACTCTACTGTATATGGCCACAGTGGTCATCTACTCTACTGTAGATGGCCACAGTGGTCATCCACTCTACTGTATATGATCACAGTGGTCATCTACTCTAATGTAGATGGCTACAGTGGTCATCTACTCTAATGTAGATGGATACAGTGGTAATCTACTCTAATGTAGATGGATACAGTGGTCATCTACACTACTGTAGATGGCTTCAGTGCTATAGATGGCCACAGTTGTCAACTACTCTATTAAAGATGTTCACAGTGGTCATCTACTCTACTGTAGATGGCCACAGTGGTCATCTACTCTACTTTAGATGACCACTGTGGTCATCTACTCTACTTTAGATGGCCACAGTGGTCACCTACTCTATTGTAGATGGCCACAGTTGTCATCTACTCTATTGTAGATGGCCACAGTTGTCATCTACTCTATTGTAGATGGCCACAGTGGTCATCTACTCTATTGTAGATTGCCACAGTGGTCATCTACTCTATTGTAGATTGCCACAGTGGTCATCTACTCTATTGTAGATTGCCACAGTGGTCATCTACTCTACTGCAGATGGTCACAGTGCTCATCTACTCTCCTGTAGATGGCCACAGTGGTCATCTACTCTATTGTAGATTGTAGATGGCCACAGTGGTCATCTACTCTATTGTAGATTGCCACAGTGGTCATCTACTCTACTGCAGATGGTCACAGTGCTCATCTACTCTCCTGTAGATGGCCACAGTGGTCATATCATCAATTGTAGATGGACACAGTGGTCATCTACTCTAATGTAGATGATCACAGTGGTCATCTACTCTAATGTAGATGGCTACAGTGGTAATCTACTCTAATGTAGATGGATACAGTGGTAATCTACTCTAATGTAGATGGATACAGTGGTCATCTACACTACTGTAGATGGCTTCAGTGCTATAGATGGCCACAGTTTTCAACTACTCTATTAAAGATGTTCACAGTGGTCATCTACTCTACTGTAGATGGCCACAGTGGTCATCTACTCTACTTTAGATGGCCACAGTGGTCACCTACTCTATTGTAGATGGCCACAGTTGTCATCTACTCTATTGTAGATGGCCACAGTGGTCATCTACTCTATTGTAGATGGTCACAGTGGTCATCTACTCTATTGTAGATGGCCACAGTGGTCATCTACTCTATTGTAGATTGCCACAGTGGTCATCTACTCTACTGTAGATGGCCACAGTGACCCTCTCCATTTTCGTTGATGCCCACAGTTCTTACATGAACACTGTGCCAATCTAAACTTAATTTCTTACACCTTCAACACTGTGCCAACAATTTTTGATTATTCATACATTGTTGCATTAGCATTACAAGAGAAAAAAAAGCTATGCAATAAAACCTGGCACCTTCATCTTGAGCATCCCTTGTCGCAGCACCGTATCACTGGCATCAGCTTCTTCACCAAGACCGCATAGTGTGGAGATATTGTGTGAATTTGTAACATCGTTATTCAGCAACATCATGATAAACGTATGGGCAGGCAGGCAAATGGCAGGCGGACAGGACAAGCATATGATGGAGCACTCATAGTTTACACTGCAGACGCCATGCCCTCAACCATGCCTTAGCATAAATGGCGGTGAGCCAGTCAGCCAGCGGGTGTATTCTCATTCAACTGCAATAAATTGCAACCACAATTTTTCGGTATGGTTTGCCGGAAATCGTGTTGGCAAATACTCTCCATTGTAACGACAAACATGTTTACGAAGAGTCATCGCTGGCATATGTCTCGGCATGTGGAAGATAATGGAGATGACGAGCACAAAATGATGATGCTGTTGTTCTTCGTGTTTCATACGAAAAATGATGTATGACAACAAAATGAGAAAATGTACATTGAGCAATAAAACAGGCTTCAAGGAAAGGATGAAGAAAAAAAAAAACTAAACTGCGACGTAAACATTGTACTGGGGTAATATATTTTTGGCTCCAATGGTGGAGTTGTGCCAAAATGCTTCACTGCAAACTCCACGGGGACGAGCCAATTTTAAGGCAAATGCTCATGCGCACACAACACACTCCTTGTGCAAAAAAAGAAACACAACAATTTATGGTTTATTGCAACACCACTTCGAAAATGAGCGGTCTCGGGGGGATTCCAAAGGGGAAGCAAAACAGAGTGGTTAATATGTTGGTGTGTGAAAATTATTACAACAATACACCCCGGCAAACCAGACTTTGCCTCCTCAGACACAAAGAGTTAGTCATGCGTGCCACAATCCGCAAAGGAGCTAGCGGAGGAAGCCGAAGAAGACGAAAAAGGCATAAAACAAGTTTTTTAGCACGCGCATTAATGATTGCAACATGTTGATCGCGATATTTAGCAGCAGTAATTGACATGTTGTTGAATTGTTGCTACCGTTTAAAAGGAGGCTGCAGCTGCGTTAAGCCTCAATGAGTGGAATTATGGTGGTGAAGCCCACAAAATCCAAACAATATCCATGCATAATATCAAAGTTTAGGGGAGGGGGTTTAGTTTGAAAGAGATATGATAACTTAAATCATGTTTACAACACATGACGACACCACTAAATAAGCCAGTAAAGAAGTAGCAGGAGGAGGTGAATAAGAAAATTCAAAATTGAAATCACTTACTTGGCAGGAAATTAATTGTGTTGAATAATGATTACAGGGAAAAGGGGGGAATTAACATTGACACATTGAACGCTTAACATAGTTTATTGAAAACCACAGCAGCGTACACACTGCTCTGCTCGGAAATCAAACAATTGACCTTTAAAATGAAAACCAAAACTAGTTAAATAAATCACTATGCGAAAAAGAAAGATATCAAGTTGTGTTTGAATGTAAACACAACTTGATATCTTTGCTCATTCACATTCATGGGTGCCAGTGACAGCGATTTCCTATTCTAATTGTGAAATAGTTATTGAACTTGAATACTAAACTCAATGATCTGGGTAGAGAGATAAACTTGTTTTGGATTAAAATTCTATTCTGACGATTAGTTTACGATTACACCATTTACACTTTTAGATACATTTTTATATTATTAGAAATTCTTCCAAAAAGTCAATTACAAGGCCTGTTAATAAAAGAGAGTGCAAATTTTTCTATAGGTGACAAGTAGATAGTATGCGGGGGATCCCTAAATCTCATTATGAAAGGCCATTAGAACAAAAGTAGTTCATTATACGAAAGACCCTTCTACAGAAGTCTTCTATTGCAGACAGTCTCTGTTGTCATATATTTTAGTGTGGACCATATACTCTACTGGTCATATACTCTACCGCAGATGGCCACAGTTGTCATCTACTTTAATGTAGGTGACCACAGTGGTCATCTACTCTACTTTAGATGACCAAAGTGGTAATTTACAAAACTGTAGATGGCCACAGTTGCCATCTACTCTACTGTAGATGGCCACAGTGGTCATCTACTCTACTGTAGATGGCCACAGTGGTCATCTACTCTACTGTAGATGGCCACAGTTCTCATCTACTCTACTGTATATGGCCACAATGGTCATCTACTTTACTGTAGGTGACCACAGTGGTCATCTACTTTACTGTAGGTGACCACAGTGGTCATCTACTTTACTGTAGGTGACCACAATGGTCATCTACTTTACTGTAGGTGACCACAATGGTCATCTACTTTACTGTAGCTGACCACAGTGGTCATCTACTTTACTGCAGGTGACCACAGTTGTCATCTTCTTTACTATAGGAGACCACTGTAGTCATCTACTTTACCGTAGTTGACCACAGTGGTCATCTACTTAACTGCAGTTGACCAGAGTGGTCATCTAGTCTGGTGGTCCTCTACTTTACTGTAGGTGACCACTGTGGTCACCTACCTACTGCTGTAGGGAACCACAGTTGTCATCTACTTTACTGTAGGTGACCACAGTGGTCATCTACTTTACTGTAGGTGACCGCAGTGGTCATCTACTTTACTGTAGGTGACCACAGTGGTCATCTACTTTACTGTAGGTGACCACAGTGGTCATCTACTTTACTGTAGGTGACCACAGTTGTCATCTACATTACTGTAGGTGACCACAGTGTTCATCTACTTTACTGTAGGTGACCACAGTGGTCATCTACTTTACTGTAGGTTATCACAGTGGTCATCTACTTTACTGTAGGTGACCACAGTGTTCATCTACTTTACTGTAGGTGACCACAGTGGCCATCTCCTCTACTGTAGGTGACCACAGTGGTCATCTACTTTACTGTAGGTGATCACAGTGGTCATCTACTTTACTGTACGTGACCACAGTGGTCATCTACTTTACTGTAGGTGACCACAGTGGCCATCTCCTCTACTGTAGGTGACCACAGTGGTCATCTACTTTACTGTAGGTGATCACAGTGGTCATCTACTTTACTGTACGTGACCACAGTGGTCATCTACTTTACTGTACGTGACCACAGTGGTCATCTACTTAACTGTAGGTGACCACAGTGGTCATCTACTTTACTGTAGGTGACCACAGTGGTCATCTACTTTACTGTAGGTGACCACGTGGTCATCTACTTTACTGTAGGTGACCACAGTGGCCATCTCCTCTACTGTAGGTGACCACAGTGGTCATCTACTTTACTGTAGGTGATCACAGTGGTCATCTACTTTACTGTACGTGACCACAGTGGTCATCTACTTTACTGTAGGTGACCACAGTGGCCATCTCCTCTACTGTAGGTGACCACAGTGGTCATCTACTTTACTGTAGGTGATCACAGTGGTCATCTACTTTACTGTACGTGACCACAGTGGTCATCTACTTTACTGTAGGTAACCACAGTGGTCATCTACATTACTGTAGGTGACCACAGTGTTCATCTACTTTACTGTAGGTGACCACAGTGGTCATCTACTTTACTGTAGGTGACCACAGTGGTCATCTCCTCTACTGTAGGTGACCACAGTGGTCATCTCCTCTACTGTAGGTGACCACAGTGGTCATCTCCTCTACTGTAGGTGACCACAGTGGTCATCTACTTTACTGTAGGTGATCACAGTGGTCATCTACTTAATGTAGGTGACCACAGTGGTCATCTACTTTACTGTAGATGGCCACAGTGGTCATCTTCAGTAGAGATCTACTTTGCTGTAAGTGACCGCAGTGGTCATCTACTTTACTGTAGGTGACCACAGTTGTCACCTTTTTTACTGTAGGAGACCACTGTGGTCATCTTCTTTACTGTAGGTGACCACAGTGGTCATATACTTTACTGTAGGTGACCACAGTGGTCATCTACTTTACTGTAGGTGACCACAGTGGTCATCTACTTTACTGTAGGTGACCACAGTGGGCATCTACTTTACTGTAGGTGCCCACAGTGGTCATCTACTTTACTGTAGGTGACCACAGTGGTCGTCTCTTCTTCTGCAGATGGCCACAATGGTCATCTACTTTAGTGTAGGTGACCACAGTGGTCGTCTCTTCTTCTGTAGATGGCCACAATGGTCATCTGCTTTACTGTAGATGGCCACAGTGGTCATCTGCTTTACTGTTGGTGACCACAGTGGTCATCTACTTTACTGTAGGTGACCACAGTTGTCATCTACTTTACTATAGGTGACCACAGTGGTCATCTACTTTACTGTAGTTGACCACAGTGATCATCTATTTACTGTAGGTGACCACAGTGGTCATCTACTTTACTGTATGTGACCGCAGTGGTAATCTACTTTACTGTAGGTTACCACAGTGGTCATCTACTTTACTGTAGGTGACCACAGTGGTCATCTACTTTACTTTAGGTGACCACAGTGGTCATCTACTTTACTGTAGGTGACCGTAGTGGTCATCTACTATACTGTAGGTGACCGTAGTGGTCATCAACTTTACTGTAGATGGCCACAGTGGTCATCAACTTTACTGTAGATGGCCACAGTGGTCATCTACTTTACTGTAGGTGACCACAGTGGTCATCTACTCTACTCTAGGTGACCACAGAGGTCATGTATTCTACTGTAAATGCCCGTAGTGGTCATCTACTCTACTGCAGATGTCACAGTGGTCATCTACTCTACTGTAGATGCCCAAAGTGGTCATCTACTCTACTGTAGATGCCCAAAGTGGTCATTAACTCTACCATATATGCCCACAGTGGTCATATACTCTACTGTAGATGCCCACAGTTCTCATCTACTCTACTATAGATGCCCACAGTGGTCATCAACTCTACTGTAGATGTCCGCAATGGTCAACTACTCTACTGTAGATGCCCACAGTGGTCATCTACTCTACTGTAAATGCCCACTATGGTCATCTACTCTATTGTAGATGGCCACAGTGGTCATCTACTCTACTGTAGATGCCCACAGTGCTCATCTACTCTATTGTAGATGGTCACAGTGGTCATCTACTCTACTGTAGATGGCCATAGCGGTCATCTACTCTACTGTAGGTGCACACAGTGGCCATCTATTCTACTGTAGGTGTCATAATGGTTATGTACTCTACTGTAGATGCCCATAGTGGTCATCTACTCTACTGAAGATGGCCACGGCGGTAGTCTACTCTACTGTAGGTGACCACAATGACACTTCTATTCTAGTGTATATGGCAACTGTGCTCATATTCCAGGGCAGATGGTCACTTTGTTTATCTACTCCAGCGAAGAAGGCTACTTTGGTCAACTAATCCATTGTTGATGCCCATTTTGGACATTTACTCCAGTAGACGCTTGTTTAGATTAGCTTCTCCAGTGTAGATGCCCACATTGGTCTTATTGTGTGATTTGAAATGGTGTTTGGATTTTCTACACACAGATTGGTACTTGTGGATGTCTTAAAAAACTTGTTGATAAAAAATCTTATAAATACCAAACACGCAACTTACAGTTAAGAATCTAAAGAGCCACTTGGATCGAGTTTTCAACTCACCTGCAAAGAAACAAAAAAACAAGAAAAAATTAGAAGATAAATATTTAGCCAATCAAATCAAATTATTTTACGCTCATTTCATTTGGATTTTTTGCAAGAAAACCTGCACTGAGAAAAACTGAATTTTCTTAGACAACAAGTTGGTTCTCATGTGCCGCCAATGGCTAAGGAAATGACAGCTGGACGGACGGGCAAGCAGCCGGTCGGTCAGACACCTTGTTGTGGCTGTTGTTTGATGTCTATGTTATGTGACATCGTTGTAAAATATCCGCTCCAAAAGAACGAGTGAACGAACAAGCGACGGTGCGTGTTACACGCATCAATGCTAATGTCACACAAATGGCAGCACTGCACATAACATGGTTAATGGTTGTTTACAATGCGCGGGGACAAGAAATGGTTTATTGCTTAAGGTAGAGGGGGGTTTTAAATTTAATTTTTGAGGATTTATTTTGATCTTAGAAATTTTAAATAGTTGTCAAGGAGCTATGATAAATGAAAGGGGAATTGTATTTGAAAAATAGTTTTGTTTAACTTTTAATTCGATCTCCTGATGACGTTTAAAGTGAATTGTAAAGAATTATGGCAAGGCACCAGGAAAAGCGTGGGTTAATTTAGAGCTTTGAAGTTGTTATCACAATTGGAGAAGCAATATGTAGACAATTAATGTGTAGAAGACCACAGTCCCAATTTGACCAGTCCTAATACAGCATTTTTAATTTATTTATATTTTCATAGATAATTCCCGCAAATTTAAGTGTTGAAGTCAATAAATTCCTTAATGCATTCATTCACGCACTTCTTACGCTTAGCTATTTGTATAAATCTAACGCTTGAGACAGTAAATGTTTCTGTTATGCTCTGTTTCCAACTATTACACTATTCTCCTGCCCTGTGAATAGCTGCTGCTTGCTGTCTGCTGACTATGGAAAATCGGTGGGAAAATGTCAATTTCATAACACATTCATAAGCCTGAAAAATTATAATCCGCAAACATTTGGTCACCGCTTGATTGCTAATGTTGGGTGATTGCTTGGGCAGCAGCGGCGGCATAATTTTCCTACATTGGCCGGCCGTTTGTTAGGTAAGCAACAAAAATCCTAAGAACTTGTTCCGTGACATGACAAAACAAGTTTTGTTTACGACGAGATTTCCATAGAAAAAAAAAGAAACAACAGGAGAACAAATGTCCCAAAGTTTTACATAGACGTTTTATGTTTGGTTGGTATGCAACAACAACGGCAGCAGAAGCAGCAGCGGAAAGCACGCATGTGCAGCTGACTTACTGGAATATTTCAATGTGCGGACAGTGGCCAGCCAAATGGACGAATGAATGAACGACCAACCAAATGAATTGGCAACATTTAAGGCGGTTTGACAGTTAGACAAGCAGGCTGACTGTTATTGTTGACAGTTTGTTGACACAGCTTAGCAACAACAAATCTTTGGTAAAATGAACAAAAAACATGCGTTGACTTTAATTATTGCCAATCAAATGGTAAATAATTTTGAAGGAATTTTTTCCTACAAACGAATTTGCAATTGTATATCCTGCTAACCTGGGCAAATAATTTCCAAGTTTACTTTGTACAGTTATTTATTCTTTATGCGAAGTAACTATCAAGAAAAAGTTCTACAAGTCCTTAAAGAGTTTCGGGTTTGAGTTGCTTTCTTTCCAAAAAAGAAAAAAAAAGGAAAACAAAATTGAACAAACTTTTTCGTTTGATATCTGTCTTAAAGATCTCTCACTTACTTACACAAACATTTCATATCCCTTTTAACTTCTCAACGACCTTTTTCATATGCCTCTTTACCATTTTCCCTCTTTCGGGATTCTTTTGTTTTTCTCATACCCCATATCCAGTTATTTGCTACCCTTACTCGTCGCCGCTGCATGGTTTCTCATAAATTCCCCCACGTAAAATTGAAATGAAAAGAAGGACCCCAAGCAGAAAGTAAAGGACAGACAGGGTTTTAATGTCATATTTTTTCATAGAAAAGAGAAGGGATATGGTGATTTTTTTAGGATAACGGCGGTTCTTGTATTCTTATCCTGGCAATGTGGGAATAAATTAATGGGATACGTTTAAACATTTGTGAATCATAAACATTCGATGTAATTATCCGGTCTTGTATAGACAGAGGTCTTCGGTTGGTAGAATATTTCTTGCAGTGTTCTACAGGCAGAAAACCTCTTATAAGTTTTCTACAGACAACAAAAGATCGGTCCATGTCAGAAAACCTGTTGAAGTCTTCTATAGACAGAAGACATCTTAATCTTTTCTATAGACTGAAGACATCTTGAGGTCTCCTATAGACAAAAGACTTCTTGAGTTCTTCTATAGACAGAAGAGGTTTTCTTGGGGTTAAGGTTTTCTATAAACAAGAGAAGACCGCTTGAGGTCTTCTATAGACAACAGAAAACCTCTATAGGCCTTCTGGAGACAACAAATGACCTCTTGAGGTCTTCGGTAGGCAACAGAAGGCCGTTTGAGGCCTCCTATAGAAAACAGATGACATTTTAAGGTATTCTGTAAACAACAAAAGACATCTTGAGGTCTTCTATAGGCAACAGAAGGCCGTTTGAGGTCTTCTATAGACAACAGAAGACCTGTTGAGGTCTTCTACAAGCATCAAACAACCTCTTGCGGTCATCTATAAACAACAGAAGACCAAATAAAGACCTCTTAAGGTCTTCTAAGGGCAACAGAAGACCTGTTGAGGACTTTCTTAGGCAACATAACACTAGTTGAGGTCCTCTATAGGCAACAGAAGACTTGTTGAGGTCTTCTATAGACCACAGAAGACTTCTTGAGGTCTTCTATAGACAACAGAAGATCTCTTGAGGTCTTCTATAGGCACCTGCAGAGTTCTTGAGGTGTTCTGTAGACAACAGAATAGGTCGTGAGGTCTTCTATGGACAACGGAAGTCATCATGAGGTTTCTATAGGGAACCGAGGACCTCTTGAGGTCTTCTATAGACAAAAGAAGACCTATTGAGGTCTTCTATAGACAACAGAAGATTTCTTGAGGTCTTCTATAGACAACAGAACACATGTTGAGGTCTTCTATAGTCAACAGAAGACTTCTTGAGGTCTTCTATAGACAACAGAAGACCTATTAAGTCTTCTATGACAACATAATACCTCTTGAGGTTTTCTAAGGTCAACGGAAGTCATCAACAGAAGACATGTTGAGGCTTTCTATAAGCAATAAAGGCCTCTGGAGGACCACATCACATGACGTCTTGGGGTCTTCTATAATCAACAGAAGGCCTTTTGAGGTCTTCTATAGACATAAGACCTCTTAAGGTCTTCTATAGACAGAAGACCTCTTGAGGTCTTCTATAGACAGAAGACCTCTTGAGGTTTTCTATAGACAAAAGGCAAAAGTCTTCTGTGGACAACAGAAGACCTCTTGAGATCGCCTATGAAAAAACAGAAGACTTCTTGTGGACTTCTGTAGGCAACCGAGGACCACTTAAGGCCTTCTATAGGCAACAGAAGACCTCTTGAGGTCTTCTATAGGCACCTGAAGAAATCTTGAGGTGTTCTGTAGACAACAGAATAACTCTTGAGGTCTTCTATGGACAACGGAAGTCATCATGAGGTTTCTATAGGGAACAGAGGACCTCTAGAGGTCTTCTATAGACAACAGAAGACCTATTGAGGTCTTCTATAGACAACTGAAGACCTCTTGAGGTCTTCTATAGATAACAGAACAACAGAAGACTTCTTGAGGTCTTCTATAGACAACAGAAGACCTCTTAAGTCTTCTATAGACAACAGAATACCTCTTGAGGTTTTCTAAAGTCAACAGAAGGCCTCAGGATGTCTTCTGTTGATGACTTAACAGAAGACATCCTGACATCACATACCCTCTTGAGGTCTTCTGTAGACAGAAGACCTCTTGAGGTTTTCTATGGACAGAAGACCTCTTGAGGTTTTCTATGGACAGAAGACCTTTTGAGGTCTTCTATGGACAGAAGACCTCTTGAGGTCTTCTATAGACAGAAGACCACTGGAGGTCTTCTATAGACAGAAGGCCACTGGAGGTCTTCTATAGACAGAAGACCTCTTGAGGCCCCTTAAGGTCTTCTATAGACATCTTAAAGTCTTCTGTGGACAACAGAAGACCTCTAGAGATCGCCTATGAAAAACAGAAGACTTCTTGTGGACATCGGTAGGCAACCGAGGACCACTTAAGGGCTTCTATAGTAAACAGAAAATCTCTTGAACTCTTTTATAGACAACTGAAGACCTCTTGAGGCACTCTATTGACAACAAAAAACCTGTTGAGGTCTTAAGATCTTCTATAGGCCTTGAGGCATTTTATAAAGAGCCCATGTCATCTTGGGTTAGTTTTTGTCCTTTTTAATTATTTTTCGGACAAAATTGTACATACAACGACAACCCTGTCAAGGATATACAGCCAACCATTTTTGGAGGGTATTCATTTCTCGGTTTCAAAATTATTTCCCAGCAAACCAAACTCTATGAAACCGGATTGAAATCGTTTCGCTATTTTGAAACAAAATCGGGATTATTTGATCTGCTTTAAAATAGTTTTTGTGGTCCTTTGTAGAGCATCTATACTGCAGATGGCTTCTGTGATTATCTACTGTACTTTATATGACGTCTGTGCCCATCTACTTAACTCTAGATGGTCCCTTTGGGCATCCATGCCACTGTAGATGGCCCCTTGCTCATCTGTATCGATATGTTGACAGTTTTTGGATGAAAATCTTGAAAGATATGTATTCTGCCAAGATTTTATACCGAATTGGAATCGAAATCCTGAGTAAAACCTCGGAAAATTTAGAAGACGAGTTATTATATTGATAAAACCCCGCAAATCAGCAGAAGAGGAGAAGAAAAATACCCCTCGTGGAATTTAAATAAAACTCGGAACAAATTCATATTATGAATATTTTGCTATCGTGCTTAGATTTCAGACATGCGAATTTTATTTTGCTGGGTTCTCGCATCCTCTCTAACACAGACAAGACAGGCAACGGTAAGATGTTGAGGTAGACTAACTAACGAACATAGCAGTTATTTGAACTGACTTACGACAGACGGTGTGTATATAACTGAGAGTGTGTTTGTGTCTGTGAGAAGTTGGTAACTTTGTGTTGGTGATTCTTATCATTTTAAAAATTACTTCAACAACACACCGCACATCAAGCAGCGCAGATAAAACAGCCCAAGAAAACATTTTAACAGAAATTCCATGGTTAACTGTTTGGTTTGGCGGACAAACATAGTGACTGACGACGATGACTTCTTCTCTGGTTGTTTCACTACTTCAGACCCTAGTCGTTCGTCGTTTATTTCAAACTCTCACACAAAGAAGAGGGAAAAAAGTTGAAAAAAAAGAAAAGCCATAATCAACGACACTCCATAAAATAAAATGGAAGTTAACAATACTCTGGCAACATTAAATAAAGTGGTGAGGAAGGGTAAGGGAGGAGAAAAATACAACATCCTAGCGCCACGATAGTAAAAACGTGAAAACGACACAAGGCTCGATGTTGAAGGCACACAAAGGCTCAACAGCCCATACCATTTGTGGAATACATGGCTATGGGAAAAAGGATATGCTTTAAGATTATGTTGTGTCCGTCCCCTCCCCTCTCGCTCTCTTTTATTCCTAGATAAACTTCTCGTTTTAACAAAATGCTAACGACAAACCCATTTAATAGACGAACCCGAACCAAAGGCAATACAATTCGTGGCCATTATACGATGATAGCCTCGTTATTCGTGTTCGGCAAGATTATACTACGTGGGTGGTATGTGTGTGTGTGTGAGAGTTGTTAAGTGTCTGCTTTTGCGGATAAATGTGTTTGTGAGTGGATGTTGTGTGTGTTGTCTGCTGGTTCGTCAGCTTCCTTCCGGGTTTATTTTACATCCGCGAGCATCAATTTTTTATTCAATGGATTCTTGTTTTTTGCTTTCTGCCGCGCGATTCTTTTTTTCACCGCCATTTTTTCCAGCAATGTTCGTGACATGTTTAAGAGATTAACTTGTATTTAACCCATTATCGTGAATGAGGGGGAATGTGGTAGAGTAGTAAGGGGAGGGAGCGGGAAATTTATGAATGCAAAAAGGATAATTTAGTTATATTTTTCATTTTCGTTAAAGTGCCAAAAGGATGTGGAATTTGAGAGAAAAATATTAAAGCCACAAATAATTCCCTTCTCCCTCATAGGGTTAATTTTAAGAACGGTAATTATTTATCATAACTTAAGCATTCCATGAAGGGCTTGGAAAGTGAAAAATATTTTAATAATTAATATATTCATACCCAATGAATGGCTAACTGAGGGGATTTAAGGTTTAAGATAAAAAAAGATTTAAAACGTTCTTATGTTTAAGAGACGAATTTGAGTATGCTTCTATATGAAACAAGTAAGAAAGTATCAGCCAGCTATGCCGACAGAGATATACCTCCAGCCTCGGACATAAAGAAACGAAGCAAACACAATACTTCTGAGCTGGTTTTTTTTTTGCCAATTTCTCAGGAAGTATGAACTTGCCTTCGAAAAGAATTGAAACGTCGTATTTAGGGTCGATTCCTTAAACTGCTCTCCTCCCAAACTTTGTGTGGGAGGTACCCGAAAGAGTGGGCCGATGTAGTCAATATTCGGGCATAATTCGAGTCTGTAAGAAATAATACTATGTACCACGTTCTGACCAAATCGGTTTCTCTTTTCGAGGGCTATCTTACGTATGGAGTATACCGATTTAATCCATATTCAAACTTGATCTATGCCTGGCAATATTACCATATGCAAAGTTATGACCAATTCGGTTACTCCCTTCGAGTTTTATCGTGTGCAATATTTTAGCACTAATATCTGAACTTTTGTGGGGAAGGTACCAGATGGAGTAGTCCGATAGGGTCTATCTTCGGACTTAGTTTCTTAGTTTCGACAAAATATTGCGATACCCACAATTTAAACCGTTCGAAAAGTATCGAAACAGACGGACGGACATGGCTAAACCATGGCTAAACCAATTCCAAAACTATTATCTCGTTAGCTTAAATGCTGAGGGTATAAAAAGGGTCTGTAGAAACACCCTCTCATTAAAAAGGTTCTACAGAAGACATTCATTCAGAAAGGGTCTACAGAGCATATTTATTCAGAAAGGATCTTCAGAAGCTCCCTTTCTTTCAGAAAGGATCTTCTCCTTCATTCAGAAAGGGGCTGCAGGAGCACCCTCTCTTTATATCAGAAAGGGTCTGTAGGAGCCCCCTTCCTTTCACAAGTACCCCTTCAGAAGTACCCCTTCTTTCAGAAAGGGTCTGTAGAAGCACCCTTTCTTTCAGAAAGTGTCTGTAGAAGCACCCTTTCTTTCAGAAATGATCTTCAGAAGCACACTTTCTTTCAGAAGGTGTCTGTAGGAGCACCCTTTCTTTCAGAAGAGGTCTGTAGGAGCACCCTTTCTATCAGAAACGGTCTGGAGGAGCAGCCTTTCTTTCAGAAAGGGTCTATAGAAGCAACCTTTCTTTCACAAAGGGTTTATAGAATTACCATTTTATTCAGAAAGGGTCTATAGAAGCATCGTTTCTACCAGAAACGGGCTATAGAAGCATCCTTTCATTCAGAAAGGATTTATAAAAGCATCCTTTCATCAGAAAGGATTTATAGAAGCACCCCTTTTCCAGAAAGCGTCTGTAACAGCATCCTTTCGTTCAGAAAGGTTCTATAGAAGTTTCTTTCAGAAACGGTCTGTAGGAGCACCCATTCTTTCAGAAGGAGTCTGTAGAAACATCCTTTCTATAAGAAAGGACCTATAGAAGTACCTATCGTTCAGAAAGGGTTTATGGGAGCACCCTTTCTATCAGAAAGGGTCTACGGGATCACCTCAGAAATGGATCACCTTTTCTATCAGAAAGGGTCTATAGAACAGGGTCGAGCTTCTTTGCTTAGACCGTATAGTGAGGGCGCCCACTGAGTTGTTTTTGCATTTGCTTCTCTCTCTCACGTACAGTGTAAATGGATGAAAACAACAAAAACATAATTTGGTTGTTGCTTTTTTCACTCATACGTTCATACATGTCTTCGCTTTGGCTGTATTTCTGTGGTCGTCGCTGCTATAGAAGCACAATTCTATAAGAACGAATCTATAGAAACACAATTCTATAGAAGCACATTTTGTATAAGAAACGGTCTATAGAAGCACCTTTTCTGTGAGAAAGAGTCTATAGAAGCACCCTTTCTTTGAAGCACATTTTGTATAAGAAACGGTTTATAGAAGCACCTTTTGTATAAGAAACGGTTTATAGAAGCACCTTTTGTATAAGAAACGGTCTAAAGAAGCACCCTTTCTGTGAGAAAGAGTCTATAGAAGCACCCTTTCCTTCAGAAAGGGTCTATAGGAGCACCCTTTCATTCAAAAAGAGTCTATAGAAGCACCTTTTCTATCAGAAATGGTCTTTAGGAGCACCCTTTCTATTACAAATGGTATATAAGAACACCTTTTCTTTCAGAAATGCCCTGAAGGAACACCCTTTCATTCACAAAGGGTCTATAGGAACACCCTTTCTTTTAGAAAGGGTCTATGGAAGGACCCTTTCTATTAGAAAGGGTCTATGGAAGCACCCTTTCTATTAGAAAGGGTCTATGGCAGGACCCTTTCTATTAGAAAGGATCTATGGAAGCACCCTTTCTATTAGAAAGGGTCTATGGAAGCACCCTTTCTATTAGAAAGGGCCTATGGAAGCACCCTTTCTATTAGAAAGGGTCTATGGAAGCACCCTTTCTATTAGAAAGGGTCTATGGAAGCACCCTTTCTATTAGAAAGGGTCTATGGAAGCACTCTTTCTATTAGAAAGGGTCTATGGAAGCACCCTTTCTATTAGAAAGGGTCTATGGAAGCACCCTTTCTATTAGAAAGGGTCTATGGAAGCACCCTTTCTATTAGAAAGGGTCTATGGAAGCACCCTTTCTATTAGAAAGGGTTTAAAGAAGCACCCTTTCTTTCAGAAGGGGTATATAGGAGACCTAGTGTTCTCCTATTAGACTCTGTGGTATACTGTTAGAAGACCTTGTGGTCTTCTATAAGAATAACTTGTGGTCTTCTATAAGCAGACTTTGTTGTCTTCTTCAGGAAGAAAGTCTTGTAATCATCTATAAAAAAAACTTTCGATTCCTACAAAAATACCTTGGGATCTTCTATAAGTAGACGTTGTAGTGTTCTATAAGAACACCTACAGATCTTCTATAAGACCTAGTAATCCTTCTATGAGAAGACATTGTTAGTTCTTCTGTATACCTTGTGCTCTTCTATAAGAAGACTTTGTGGTCTTCTATAAGAAGTTATGGTCTTTTATCAGACTTTTGGTGTTCTATAAGACCTAGTGGTCGTCTATAGGAAGATATTGTGGTCTTCTATAAGAAAGCCTTGTGGTCCTCTATAAGAGCTAGTGGTCTTCTATTAGATCTTGTCGTCTTCTATAATAACACTTTGTGGTCTTCTGTAAGACCTTGAGGTCTTCTGTAAAACCCTGTGGTCTTCTATAAAAATACCTATTTGTCTTCTATAAGACGTTGCGGACTTCACAAAGAGGTATTTGTTGTCTTCTATAGGAAGACCTGTGAGAAGAACTTAGTGCCTTCTTATAGAAGAAGAAGTTCTTTAATAGAAAGTTAACGAAAAAATACCACAGTTTCTTCTTATAGAACTCTTGGTCTACAGGAAGAGCTCGTGGTGTTCTATAAGAAGGCCTTTTGGTTTATTCTCCCCTTTCGATTTTTCTACTTCCGCCTTGTGGACAGGGTTACTATATTTTATGTTTCTTGTGGGCAATTTAAATGTCTTCGGATAATCCCCAAAACAAAATAAAAACTCTGAGAAACAACTACCCCGTTACGATTAGAAACTTTGTTTTATAGCGACTGACATAGTTGGTTTTTTATTGAAATGTTTGAGCCTTTATTTCAAATTTATTTCGTTTACAAGATGGCTAAAATAGATAAAACCATCATCACTGGCGGCCGGCTTGCAAACTAGCTAACCGAGCCAGTCAGCCATATGGTTAGCCTCCTGTTGAACATTTTCAACATAATTTATGTCAAGGTCTTTGGTTTTTCACAAGTAAAAATCAACAAGCAACGAGTTAGGTAGGCAGGCAGGCAGTCGTACAACAAAAACAGTCATCAAATTCTAAGCTCTATTAAGCAATTGAATGTTGTTGTTGTTGTGTTTTGGATGCAGATGACAACAACGATGGACCACTATTCCAAGAAGTATGAAACAAGCTATGCCAAAAACAACCTATATCATCTACCCAAGAGACATGGTGGATGTTCTCCATGGACACCACAACCAACCACAATGATTGAGATTGAGTGTGGAAATCATTGAAGTAAAAAGCTGTAGCACCACCACCACCATCTATCCATCCATCCAACCATTGACTAAATAGGAAATAAAGATTTTTGATTATGCCAATCGTTAATGTTTTCTTGCCACATGCCAATGAGCCGTTGCAGCAGCGGACACAAAACAGCACCACAGCATGACTCGTGCATAGCACAGAGTTAAGAAATGTTGGTTTGTGATTTTAGTTTTGGTTTTTTGCTCCTTTCCAGATGAAAATTTGCTGAAAAGCTATAGCACCAGCAATTACAATAACAACGAACAACAACTACCATAAATGTTTGATTTGTTTAGTCTGTCCGCTTTGAATGAATGGCTGGCTGGCTGAACAGTCGAAAGATTGTTGGTTCGTCTGTCCATCTCTCTGTCCGTCCATTACAACATGCAGCTGCATTCTATGACATGAAAACCTCAAAACATGTTTTGACCAAATTCAGAATTATTTTGTGGTAATGTAAACACTCATAGATTCTGTTGTAGTTTATGCTGTTGTTGTTTTTTGTTGTTGTTGGTAATTCAACGAATGGACGACAAGCTCTTATTGTGCTGTTTTATGATAATTGTGGAGATATACAGGCTACATAAGAATGGGCAAGAACAACGAATGGGGAGTGAGCTAGTCTTCGAAGAGCTTAGCAAACAAATAAGTAGCAGGAAGTCCTTCGAAGATCTAGAGTCGAAGTACCAAATTTGATTTGACTTTAGGTAGTAAAAAAATAATGAAGTGAAATAATCAGATAATTTCGATTATGTCTTTGACAAATGGGCGATAGAGGAAAAAAATCCTGTGTAAGCAGTTTTGTGATTTTCCAGAGATTTTCCAAAGACTACACATCTTTTGAAATAGTTCAGAAACAAGCAACAAATCTTCTCATAAGAGAACAGCTGCCATTTAAATATAATAAAGAAATTAGCGAATATATTTTCATAGGGAACCACATACGATCAGAATTGAATGTTCGTGAAAACCAGGAGATATTACCATGGTAAGGCTAAAACCTTTTATTTCGAGTTGTTTTCATTGTGGTTTGATGGCGCGTATGAGTGTTGTCACTATTCATACGCCATGGTAGAAAAACTGTCTATATCTGAGACGAGAACTGTTTCACGTTGAAGACCAGATTTAGTCCTCACAGGAGAAGAAACGGTCTTCACCTAAAGGGCCAGAAATAGTGCCGACGATAAAAAGAGTTTCTTATGAAGGCTTACTTACTTACTTAGCTGGCCCATTACAGAACATTTGTTCCATAGACCGAACTAAAAAAAGATCAAGTTCTCTCTGTTTCGTGCTTCGCTTTTTGGAGTACCGCGCCTTGTCATGTCATAATCCACTTGTTTGCGCCATCTATTCTTTGGCCTGCCAATTCTGCGTGCACCTCCATGTGGCTCGAATTTATACGCCTTTTTAGCGGGTTCATCATCGCTCATTCTTATTATATGGCCGAGCCAACGCAATCGCTGCATCTCGATACGTTTAACTATATTCATGTCTTTGTATAGAAGATACAGCTCGTGGTTCATACGACGTCGATATTCACCGTCAACGCAGATCGGTCCGTAGATCTTTCGAAGAATTTTTCTCTCAAACACGCCAAGCACTGCCTTATCTGCTTGTCCAAGTACCCAGGCTTCGGAACCATACATCAGCACGGGTAGTATCAGTGTTTTGTAAAGCGTTATTTTTGTTTGACGAGTTTTGGCTTTGTTTTTAAAGTGCTTACTTAAGCCAAAGTAGCATCTGTTGGCCAATACAATTCTTCTTTTTATTTCACAACTGATGTCGTTTGTTGTGTTTACGGCGGTGCCGAGGTATACGAAGTCTTTTACTACCTCAAAATTATAGAAACCAACTTCAACAGTTGGTCCGATCTCAATGGACGCATTGCGTGTCGACACCATCAGCTT
This sequence comes from Musca autumnalis, assembly GCF_047663935.1. NCBI lineage: Eukaryota > Metazoa > Arthropoda > Insecta > Diptera > Muscidae > Musca > Musca autumnalis. The sequence continues at coordinate 206,615,629 of NW_027412088.1, forward strand.
GGTTCTCTCGCCATTTACCGCCAGACCCACTTTAGCAGATTCTCCTTCGACCTTCATAAAGGTATCGGTTACTTTTTTTACTGACCGTCCCATGATGTCTATATCATCAGCATAAGCAAGTAACATGTGGCTATTGGTGTAGATTGTGCCACTTCTTTTGACGTTTGCCTCTCGTATAACCTTTTCTAGCAGGATGTTGAAAAGGTCACACGAAAGGCTGTCTCCTTACCTGAAACCTCTTTTGGTACAAAACTCTTCGGAGAGGTTCTTTCCTATTTTAACTGAAGATCTTGTGTCAGTTAGAGTCATTTTACAAAGCCGAATGAGCTTTGCGGGGATACCAAATTCAGACATTGCTTGGAATACCTTTGAACGCAGCGGGCTGTCGAAGGCTGCTTTATAATCGACAAAAAGGTGGTAGGTGTCGATCATCATCTCTTGGGTCTTCTCCAGAATTTGGGGCAGGGTAAATATCTGGTCAATGGTGGACTTGCCAGGTCTAAAGCCGCATTGGTATGGTCCAATTATTTCGTTGACCATGGACTTTATTCGTTCGCACAATATCCCTGACACTATCTTGTATGCGATAGGGAGCATAAAGTCTTATCTCCTTTCTTATGGACGGGACACAGGATGCTCCGGTTCCAATCGTCGGGTACGCGTTCTTCCTGCCAGATGGAGTTAACTAACTGATGCATACACGTTATCAGCGTGTCGCCTCCGTTTTTAAACAGCTCGGCTGGTAGGCCATCAGGTCCTGCTGCCTTATTATTCTTCAGCCGGTTTATTGCTGTCTTTCCCTCATCTTGGCCGGGTGGTGTACATTCAATACCATCTTCTGGGATTAGATCTGTGGTATATTCGTCGACTTCGCTACAATTGGATACCAACGGTTTAGAAAAATGCTCTTTCCATATCTTTAGCACACTACCTGTATCAGTTACCAGATTACCTTGCTGGTATCTACAGGAGGATGTGCCAGTTCCAAAGCCATCAGTTTGATGTTTCACTCTTTGGTAGAATTTTCGGACTTCATTCTGTTTCCTGTACATCTCGATTTGTTCACACTCCCGCTTTTCCATCTCTCCCGCTTTTCCATCTCCTGCGGAAAATACGTTTTTCCTCTCTCCTTTTCTCTCGATGCCTCTCTCGTGCGCTACTCGTTGCTACTGATTGTAAAGTAGCCTTATACGCCGCATTTTTCTCTTCGGTAGCAGCACGACACTCCTGGTCATACCATGGATTCCTTGGAGGAGGTCTCTGGTATCCAAGTACTGATTTTGCGGCTGTTTGCATGGAGTGGGCAATGTTTTGCCATTGTCCGGATATGTTATCGGGACGAGGAGTGCTTTGATTAAGCAGTTGGGCCAGTTGAGTGGAATATGCTGTGGCTATCTGTTGTGATTGCAGCTTTCCGATGATTGTGAAGGCTTAGAACTCTATTTATTATCGAACAGAAAGATATATCTCATATGAAACCACAGAAGATCAGCAGTGTTAATATTTAAGGACAGAACTGTCGACAGTTAAAGAAATAGTTCGATAAGTTAACAAAAGACAGTCACTAAGTTCTACCGAGAGGAAGAGTGTTTAGCATTTGCATAAACTTTTCATTCAATATTTTGAGTTTGAATTTTACCGAGCTATGTTCTTATTCTTCATAAAGATCTGATGGTCTTTCCTAGTATCAAGTTTCATTTAGTTGGGTTATACAGAAGCGATTTCAGGCCTTAGTCTTCATTTGCTGTCAACGGATTTTGTGTAAAGAATCCACCAAAGAAAGAAGGAAACGATAAAATATTCTTCGCCAAGCTTAAACGAAGATGCTGTAAACATTCTTGATTGAAGTAAAATATGTATTATTTGTTTTTAATTACAAAATATGTTCTGGCAGAAAATGAAGGTCTGAGTTCACATTTTTTTAATCATCTTCCTAAATTCGCTTTGCCTAGTATCATATTATTTATATTGAATTCCATTGTGGTCTAATGGTGCGTATAAGTGCTGTCACTACACATACGACAGGGTATACGCTAAGAAAGTTGTACAGGCTTTCGAAATAAGGTAATCTTATTGCAGACCTAGCGCCTACTCGTAAAAGGTCAAAAAGTCTTCCCGTGAAGGCCTTCAAAAAGTCCTCTCATAGGATATGCAAAAAAATCTTCTTATATAAAACAAAATGAGAATGTCTTCTAGAAGAATATCCGAAAATTGTCTGGTATAAGAGTAAAAGAAGACTTGAAGATGTTCTCAAAAAAAAAAAAAAAAAAACAGAATATCTCTTCAGGGAAGGCACATGTTCTTCTTATGCCAAATAACTGTACGAGATATATATACTTACAAATTTCATAAAGGTCCTGAGTGACTTCTCTTGGAAGAAAATAGTCTAAACTGGCAGACTAGAATTTAGTCTAATCGAATACCTGTTGGCTTTATATTATGTGAGCTAGTACCAGACCAACATTTCATTTGACTTTAGGTAGTGAAAAAATTATGTTATGGAAATGATATTTTGTTTATCTATGAGAAGAACTTCCGATGAGAACTTTTACTGGGTCTTTAGGAGAACAATTGCTGGTCTTCTATTAGAAGGCCATGTGGTCTTATTTTATGAAAGAACCTTCTGACCTTTTATGAGAAGAACTTTCAAACTTCAAGGTTCTTTGAAAATATTATATGGTCCTACATATGAAAACTTGTTCATCTTGTCAACGAAGAGCTCTGGATCATCTTGCCTCATGTGGATAGACTTGCATCAGTAATAGCTTAAAATTTCTGAATCTGTAGGGTATATCTTGCAACCTAATCCCCAAACGATGGCCCTCGTCGACCGACATGTAAACAACATGAACAGCAATTGCAATCAGAGTTTATACGTGTGTTTCAAAAGATTTTTATCAATTCCCAGTTGTAGTAAAGTTTGTCCACAATCATATGCTGTTTACATAGCTGCACTACCGATGTCGTAAAGAATTAAACACAACAACACGGACTGAGCGGCATAATGCCTAAATGTTTTCCACAAAAAAACAAACGATAATCACAAAACTGAAGGTCATTTCCAGCGGCTAAGACACTGCCGCCGTCACCAAGAGAAAAAATTAAAGGAAATTGAAAACAAGAAACACAACAACAACAGCAACAAGAAACTAACTCCAAAATAAATGAAAAGTTAGCACCACAAATTTCAAATAGACCGACCAACGACACCAAACGACTATTGAACGCCAATAACACTGCAACCGTATGACTCGCTCGCTCCCTCGCCTCCTCGCTGACTGGCATTTAATTTACGCTTTAATGTCAAAACATGCGAAAAGCATGATTTTTATGAGGTTCGGCTGGCTGCACCATGAAACAAAAACATCAACAAGAACAAGCAACCAAAAAACGGGGTCATGTGTGCTATGGCCGACTTGGACAAATGTGACATTTCCGCTTAAAAGGTGTTGGTAAGTCAGTAACAGAAAAATTGCCACGGATATTTGCATTGTTTGCTCTACTCTAAATGACCATGTCACCCAACTTACTAACTTCTTGCACTCCTTCCGGGAGGACAGGCAATGAATGAGACGAATGAAGGATACCAGAAACCATTTATTTCTCAACATATAGTCACTCACTCAGTCATCCAGTGACATTCCTTAATGCCGATGTTGGAGTATTGCAAAAAATTAGTTTGTGGATATGCACGCAACACCTAATAAAAGCCAAGCCACTAACCTCCACTGCAGTTACCAAGTCCTTTTTACACTTCCAGGAAAAAAAGAGAGGCGACATCAGAAAAAATGGACAATTTTAGAATTGGAGTAAAAACAATACGGCCACAAAGGTGGCGGCAGGAGTAGCAATGGGGAGACTCATTAAAATTGTTTGTTTTGCAGGCAAATGTTCCGACAGTTGGTCGTTGCCTGGTCATTTATGTGACCAGCAATTTATTTACCCAAACACGCATGCATTCACACGCATAAGCCGTGGTTGGAGTCTATGGTCTATGGCTACCTCCAATCAAGCGGACTTAAGCAAAAAAAAAAAAGGAATGGAATGTCCGTCTGATCCATTGGCCATAAGAGCAGGAAAAACTAAATAACCGAGTCACTGATGTACAGTGGACGCAAGGGAACAACAAAAAAGTCAAATGAGAATTTATATGGGATTAAAACGCTTTAAGAATCCCTGGCAAATACTGAAGTAAAATGATCTGATAAGTTCGCATTATGTTAGAGAAGATTGTCGTAAACGTAATGATCCAAATATCGTCCGTGCCACCTAACATTCATTTGAAGTCATTGTGGATTGATGGGAGCGTATAAGTGCTGACAACACTCATACGCTAAGGTTGCCCTACTATACTCAGCAGAATATCTTTTCGTTTCGATTTAAGCCGTTCTTTGTTAGATAAGGTCTCTAAATTTTATAGACGTTAATTAATGGAATGTACTAAAATCTTTAAGACAACGAAATATTATTGCCAAAATTCTAATAAAGAAGAGGTTTGGACGAATTGAAAAATATTTTATTATTGTTTAAAACAAAAATGTATTTTAATTAATTTCTCATTGGAGTCGAGCTTGAAAAAGGATCGCTTTTGGTAGAGGCTAAGCAGACGTCCGATTAGCCTTTACTAAAGGCGAAAACGGCTTTCCTTTTTTCACTTGCAAAAATCATCGGTCATTAAGCTCGACTCCAACGAGAAATTTATTAAAATTAATATTAAAAAATTATCTTCGCCCTAATAGGCAGCATTTTCAAATAAATAAAAAATGTATTTTGACAGGAAGAGAATACATCAGCTGGCCTTACCGTGTCACATTGTATTTGCATCATGGTCAGATCCACGGACTTTAAACAAATTCCTGATGCATTTACAGAAATAATAAGCGAGAACCGATTATCACAGTTTTATCGTTATGTTTCTGTTCTTCCTTATCCAATATTATGGTCCCCTGCTATCGACATGAATTCTCAAACCTTGTGTTGGGCTTGACATCGATAACGTTTTTGCCAATAATATACCCACCACTGCCACACGAATCCTCATACACTTCATGCCTTGCAACTAACAATCATCCTGAGATATATACCCAACATTCTTTTCTAACCTACCCGTCATTGAGTGCTGGTTTCTAACTATTTGATTATGCGTTCCTCGTTGTTGCTGGTTTTGTTCCATTTTTTTGGGGCTTTTTCTCAGTGGTTTCTGATTTGGGCTCCATTTCAAATGAAATGGAGTGTGTTTAGATTTTTGGGGCAGCAGATTCGAACATATATTTTTTGTTGCCACGGTGGTGTACTGTTAACATAAGTCACGCAGCTGTATTAAGCATACAGAATGGCCAAAGTAAAACACAGAGCCGAACAGACACATACATACATACAAATGTATGTATGACCATGCAACATAACACTAAAACCAATAACAACAACATACCGACATACCCACACATTGTTTGTTAATGCCACTGCGGGTTATTCTTTCGTGTTTTTTTGTTTTGTTAATTTTTTTGCTTTTTGTTTTTGCCTTTACAGCCAAAGCTTCTATTGTTGCAAATTTGTATGCTATTGCTGTGATGTTGATGATGATTATTGTTGTTGCTGTTCTGTGTGTGTATTTTTTTCACATTTTGCATAAATTAATGTTGCAACCACAGCAACAAACAAACTATCCATTGCCGTTGTTCTTCAGCTTCAGTTTCAACATTAAACTGCCTATTAAACACAGCTAAACGACAAACTGGCGGAATGGCTGACTATTCGACACTGCAAATTGAAGCTAAACTAAGGATGGGAAATGTTTTATGCCAGGCCATAAAATAATGTCTGCGGGGAGAGTGAGAGAGACACACAAGAGGTTAAATGTTGCATGCCCCAGCTGAATAAATGGCTCACACATCGTCATTTCCAGCGCACTGCATGATGAGAACCAATGATGACGATGAGGCAGAGGCATAGAGGTGCCTACATTAATGATATTTAAATTAATTTAAAACTCAATTCAGTCACAAACCAAATAGTCACTCCATCCAACATATCCTGCCTGCCTGCCTTCCTGCTGAAAGGCGGGGGGAGAGAGTTACTTTAAAACCATATTTATTTAATTGATATGTTAAAGTGACGCACATAAACCAAGCGCCACAATCGATGATGGCGATGATGAGGAGGAGGAGGAAAGGGGATTTACTTACATATGTACATAAGCATGTGTCATGTGTGTATGTGCTTAATACCGAAGGAGGGTCCTGGCAGCCAGCCACGCGTTTGTGTAATTAGCATAGTTATTTACAAAATGTCAATACCAAAAACAAATTTTGATTATGTTTTTGATGGGGAGAGAGAGAGATTTTGAACATTAAATAAAACTAGCGATAATTGTTGGGATTTAAATTGATTAGCTAATTTGTGATGATTTTTAATTTAAGGGATTTTTGAGTAAATTGAAATGTTAGGGAGGAAAATAGGAAACCATAAGGGATAAGTGGATACAATGAAACTATAACGAATAATTCTCTATTACTATCTGTTTATTTGATTTATAGCAAATAATCCCTGGATTAAAGAACACTGGCCTCGAACCCACTGTAATTGTCACCTGATTAAGTACCAATAATATCCCCTGACTAAAGGTTAAATTAAAATGACCTTGAACTTTATGGTGGTAAAACTTGTAGTCCAGTATTTTCAAGAACGATGCGTATGAACGTCTCCAGTCTCCCACGGGTGAACCTAGTTTCTGAAAACTTTACAATGACATCATTCTATCAGATCTATGCATGAAGGATAAGCGGTTAAAAAAGGTCCTAAAAAGGGTTCATAGAACTTCTATCCAATATGGGTCGTTGATAGATATTTTATCTGCAGAAGCCTTTGATAGGCCTTTAATATAGTCCATTTAACGCACTTCTATATATAGTAGGTTTTGTCCATGGCATTGCGTCAAAATATGCCCTTTATAGTGTTACACAACTTATACATAAAAGTTCATAATAGGTCTTCCATCTAAAGAATGCCGTTAAGAGGTCTTCTATGCTTGGAAGGTCATACTGGGGGTTCAATATGCATGACTTCAATCTAAAGGCAATTCATAGGATTTATTTTTCTAGACGGGTGTTTATTGGAACTTTTATCTAAAAGAACAACAGGGGTCTTCTTTCTAAAAAAAGCGCCCTTCTTCATACTATGGGCTATTTAAGAGCTCATCATAGGTCATTTATCTAAAGACCGTTTATTTGTCTTCTATTTAAACAATGACATAAAGCCTTTCAAAGGTCTTCAATCTATAGGTGACACTTGATAGGTCTTCCATAGAAGCCTGTTTTCATACAAAATGCTCCAAGATAACTTATAAGAACACAACAAGTTCTTCACGTTTGAGGCCAAATGTCCTTCTATTGATTTTGCTTTAAATGCCACATGTGCTACTTTAATACAATTTGTTCGCACCCATACCATAGAGGGAGCCCACTTTTTGTTGCTTTCAAAGAGTCATGGTGGACTGTGGGGACGTATAAGTGCTGACAACACTCATACGCTTTCTCAACTTAATTTTTTATTCTTTTTTTTTATAGAAACTCTCCAATTTTTATAGAAATTTGAATAAAATTGTCGGATCCAAGGACATTAAACAAACTCCTTTCAGCTTTTAGGTCTCCTATCATGTAATGTCATTCATAGGTATCTTTTCTAGGTCTTCTATCTATGGGAGACCTGTTATATGGCTTCTTCAGATAGGAGGCCTACAAAGAAGACCTATAAACGATCTTACTGTTTATTGGCATCCCAACTAAATAAGGATTTTCATAGACTTTCTATCTACAAAAGACAGATTATAGGACTTAACCCATAGAAGCACGTTCATGGACATTCCAGCAGCATATTATAGCAAGAATTTTATTTTGTAGGAAACCAACTAGATCTTCACATAGAAGGGCAGAATGTTCTCCCATAGGTATTGCTCCAAATGCCACCTGTGCCACCAAACTATCAATTTATTCTCACTTATTCCGGAGACAGGGAGCAATGATACCCGAATTGTCATTAGTTTAGGAAAATCAATATGTATACATCTTGTCCGTTCCTAGAGTCATTTTTGATTAATCGGTCGTATAAGTGCTGACGACACTCATACGCCTACGTTGAAATGCTATACAATTAATATAACATACGCAGCAGAATAGTATCTTTCGTATCTTCTTGATTTTTCTTGTTCTTAAGAAAATAGGTTCAAACCATTGGCTGATAGCCAAAATCAACAATTCTTCTTTAACCCCGCCCGTCACTGAAGACTCTTCATGGTTTTTTTTTTTATCTATAGAAGACAGTTGATAGGTGTTCCATCTATAGAAGTCCGTTCACAGGCATTTTATTTTGGCAGCCCGTTTTTAGGCATTCTATGTAAAGGTCATATATTTCTATTAGACTGTTTATTGGCGTCGTAACTAAAGAAACCGCTTCATTAGTTGTCTATTTATAGAAGACAGTTTATATGTCGTCCATCTATAGATGCCTTATTTAAGAGTACCTTCACATGCCTTCTGTTTATAGAAAACCGTTCAAATTCCTATAGACCTTCCCTCTCTTCCAAAGGAAGCCCTTTATAGGCAATCTACCTGAAACAAGTAAGAACGGCGTTAAGTTCGGTCAGGCCGAACTTGGTGGAGGGTATACCACCACGAGTTGTATTGAAGTAAAATGGAACAATTAGTTTTCTTTCGTTTAAGAAGAAGAGTAAATACCAAATTTCAACAAGGTCTGTAAAACAATGTGGCTAACCTTCAAAATACCGAAATTCGGGAAGAACCGTTCCATGGGGACTATGTTAAAACGTCGATCTATACCTACAAATTTCTGGCGGAAAGTTTTCAGACTCAAAAAATACTAAATACCAGATTTCCGATATTTCGGTAAAATTTCAAAATACCGAAAATGAAGAGGTACGCTTCTATGGCGGATATAGGAACCCGCTGACCTATAGTGATTATTCTCTTCTGTAATATTTTATAACCCCATGGAAGACTAAATGACAAATTTTAGTTTTTCGGTGGAATATTGACGTCACAACCTTCCGAATTACGAAAATCGGGAGGTACCGTTCTATGGGGGCTATGTCGAAACATGGTCCTATACAGACGAATTTCAGTGAGAAAGGAAATGTCAATCATTTTGGGAGGTTACTATGCCCACAACCTACGTAGACCTATATGGACAAATTTCTGGGAGAAAGTTTTATACCCACGAGGAATACTAAGTACTAAATTTCAGGCATTTTGGTTTGATAATGAGGCTAAAACCTTCAAAATACAAAATCGTGTTGTACCGAGAAATTTCATATGGAACGTTTAATACCCCCAAATGAAGACCAAATACTAAATTTCAGCCATTTCGGTGAAATATTGTTGCCACAACCTTCAAAATGCCGAAAATCGGGAGGTACCGTTCTATGAAAGGCGTGGAGCTCTAACGACAAACTTCTGGGAGAAGATTTTATACCCCCAACGAAGACTAAGTACCAAATGTCATCCATTTCGGTTTGATAATGAGGCGAAAACCTTCAAAATACCGACAATTGGGTGGTACTGTTCTATGGGGGCTATATCAAAACGAGCACCGATATAGCCCATTTGCCATACTAAACGTTTTAGGAGTAATATAAACGTCTATACCAAATTATAAAGCTCTATCTTAGAAATTGCGAGCTGTATCTTGATTTCAATAAACGGACGGACAGACTGACACAGTTATATCGACTTAGAATTTTACTCTGATTAAGAATATATATACTTTATAGGGTCTCCGATGAATATTTCGATATGTTACAAACGAAATGACAAATTTAATTATACCCTCCATATTATGGTGGAGAGTATAAAAATCAATGGATGACCGTGGATAGGTTGGACTTCGGTCAAGGACAGGTTGTTCATAGGCCCTATGGAAGACAGTTCCTAGTTCTTTTATATATGAACGTACGCTATTGAGTCTTCTGCCACAGTCTGTTCCCGGGCTTTTTTAATATCAGAAGCGCGTTTATAGACTTTCTTTCCAAAGAAGGCAGTACACAAGCCTTGTATCTTCTATACACCCTACAAAGGTGTTCCATCTTTAGGTTTCGGTAATCTTACATTGTTCAAAGGTTTCGTACATCTGATAGTAACTCTGGACATATATCTTCGATACGTAGAAAGCCTATGATATGCCTTTTATTGGCAAAAGTTCGTTGATAGGCTTTTTGAAGGTGGTTGAAAGACCTTTTATGTATAAAAGGCCATTCATATGGACTTTCATATAAAGAAGATCTAAGCAGAACTTCTATCTAAATATCGCCAATCATAGGGCTGCTATCTGAAGAACTTCTATCTAAAATCTTTATAGGTATCATATCCATCTTTCATTGGATCTTCGATTGGTAGGCTATTTATATATAGATATAAGGTTCTAGGTCTGTAAAATTCCTTATATAACTTTGAAGGCTCTTCATAGGCTTTCTACGTGTGTAAAGCCCTACATGTTTGTGTTGTCTTCGGAGGACCGAACCTCTACAAACCCATCAGTAAATAGTTATGAAGAGAAGTTGTTTAATGAAAATGCCTCTGTGTACAATTTGAATACTAACCAGAGTAATGCTGTATTCAAACGTTGCAACAACGATGCATATATCCAGAATCTTGGTAAATAACTGTGGTAGATTATACGTGGCTGAAAAGAACTCGTATGGACCAAGATTTACACATCAAGTGGCTATTTCAATGACTGTTTATACGTTTAAAACACCAATGATCTTCAGAAGCGTTTCATATCTCCAGAATCTGTAAAGATGTTCACACAGCCATCTTTTTGAACACCGTTGCACAAAATAAAGAAAATTAATTAACTCTTAAAAATTCATTACAGGAGAAATAACAATGAATAATTATATCAAAGATCTGATTTTTTGCAGTTGTGATCTAAACCTTGACTTGATAGTGCAACAGTTGATGGCTCTTGGTTGGTAAGATAAAAAGAACAACAGCAACAACAACAACAACATTTAAACATGAAATTAGCAAAAACGGCGGACAAGAAAAAACTTCAACTGCAGAAAAAAAACGTTAATTTTGCAAAAAGCGAAACAACAAAAAAGTGATTGTTGCTAAAATACAAAGAACCTTGAGTTTAGTTGGTTGTTTGACTTTTTGTCTTAATGTTGCATTGTTAACAAACAGCAACAACAAAAACTAACAGAAAAACTGCCAAAATGCCATTAAGCTACAGAGTTTTGTTAGATTTTTAAATATTAGAAGATGGAAGATTGCAAGCTAACGACGAAAAAAAAAAACAAAAACAAAATCGAGCCAAGAGGCTTGGGAACAAGTCATAATAAAAACTAATTACAGAAAAAAAGTTTATGTGTTCAATGTATGGACAGACGGACTTCTTGTTTCGTGTGTGTGCTTTTTTGTACAAATGCAGCCATTGATTAACTGATTCATGCTGGTGGTTTATTTGAGCTGTGCAGTTACCAACAACCTCCTCACCATGTGCTGTGGTTGTCATTATCGTCGTCGTCCTCGTCATCGTAATGTGTATGGCGAACTCGTAGTGCACACAAAATGTACATATAAAAAATAATAAAAATAAAAAAAAAATAATAAACCGAAATACAAGCAGAGAGTATTATGCATCACATAACACTTAATTTGCTGTTTTGTTGTAGTATTTTTTCTTTATTTTATTTATAAAATTCTACGCTTTTTTAGCATGTATTTTATTTTTTTTTTTGTAATGACGTTTTTTCTCGCTGCACTCATAAAAATAAACGAACATTGACTGCCGTTGTTTCAGTTGTTTTTGTTTTTATGCCACCAAGTTGAGTTTTGATTTAATGAAAGATTAAGCATTCATATTGGCTTTTTTTGAAACATTATGTTTGTTTAATTTCATTTGGTCGGAGAACAACAATCAACCACACAACACAGCAGAAGCAGGCGAGAACTTCTGTCGGATTTTTAAATAATTATAGTATGAAGACTTGGGGTTTTCTGTATAGAATTTTTTTCTTTGGATCGCTTGGTTTTTCTGCTTATTTTTTAATTTGGTTTATAACAAATCATTAATCATTGAAACACAATATTTTAATGTTTTTTAAGATTTTTAAGACTTCAATAATCACTCATTAATGCTGATTGGGAATGTTAATTCTTATGAACTGCAATAAAGTTAATTTATAATTATAGTTATCTTCTTAATTAGTTTGGGGTGATGGAATTTCAAGAAGAAAACATCGAGATGTGCCTTCTGGTACAATAAAAAATAACTTCAAAGAGTTTTAACCTCTCATGGCTATATGTAGAAATACGTATGTATGTCAACAAATCATATTTCGGGGAACTGATCAGGGTGATGTATAAGTATTGACGTAATGTATACGCCAAGGTTTAACATTTCATTGAAAAATAAGGGTCAAAGTAGAGCATGTGGAGTAGCACGTACTCCTCTATGTACAAATGTAGGACGCTCACAGACATACTTAAGGAAGGCCACTTCTAAGGACTTCAATCTTTAGAAGTCCGTTTTTTGGTCTACCATCTTTAGATCGGATTTTTAGCTAATCTAGACCTTCTATCTAAAAGTCTTATTTTTTTAGAAGACCATTCATTAACATCCTATATAAATAAGGTCTTTCATAGACATTTTATTCTATAAAATACAGTACATGTATTCCATCTGTAGAAGAGGTTACATAGGCATACTGTTAGGACTTTCATATAAAGAACCACATTTATAGATCTACTACATATAAAGTTTTTTTTTTATAGAAAGGATCTTTATAGACCTTCCTACAACGAAACATTAGATGTAACATATCAATACACCATATTTAAGGGTATTGATCAGGGGGATGTATAAGTATTGGCATAAAGTATACGCCAACAAATAAAAATATCATTCTAAAAGAGGAATCAAATCAAAGCATGTAAATTCGACTCCTCTATGGAGAGATGTCTGTCGCCAGACAAAGGTTTTGGCGAAACACTGCCATTTACAGATATACCTAAGGAAGACCCTTTCTAAGAACTTCTGTTTTTAGAAGGCCGTTCAGAGGTCTCTCATAGCTAGAAACTTCTTCCCAGGTCTTCTAGCTTTGGTTGTTGTTGCTGTAACAGTGTTTATTATTATGTTTGTATGTTCGTTCTTCTGTTCAATCTGGCTCTGGGCCTATCTCCAGTTCCAGGAAAGTGGCCGCTTCGATGGGATGTAACCACAGATCCACTGGAGTTAGATGAGTAGGTCGGTTTCCGCCCAAATAAGAATTTAGGCGACTGCAATATCCCTAGCGTAGTTGAGCCAAAACTACTCGTGGCAGCTGACGCTCCTCAGCTGATAGGTGGGGGATGTACTCCGAGGACTCACCATATTTGCTTATGGCCTTAGCAACTGCATCCGTGAGAATACTATTTAAACCTGCTTGATATGCCTGTTGATCTAGAGGTTCTCTCCTATGTTGTTGGACCTCCCTCTTTAGAGCATGAATATCCTTCCTGATATGCCTGAATGTGTCGGGCCTAGCCAGCAGATGGTGATTGGGATCGCTCTGACGGTAACACCCAAGCAAGTACTGCAATGAAAGCGTCTCATTGTGTTGTATTTAGGGTTCGTTGGGGGTATAAAACTGTCCCTCAGAAATTTGTAGGTATAGGTCCACGCCATCATATAGAACGGTAGCTTCCGATTTTCGGTATTTTGAAGGTTGTGGTCACATTAATCTACCTAAATGGCTGAAATTTGTGGTGGAGGGTATAAAAAGTTCTGGCCGACCGAACTTAACGCTTTTCTTACTTGTTTCAATTACCGACAAAAATCGGTAAAATAAAACGCAAAGTTATGCATGAAAAGTTTTAATTAAAGACAGGACTCTTGATATCGTTAGGACTTAACGATAACTGTATTTTTTCGCTGTCTTTCCGAAAAAATTCCTTAATTACCGAAATTATAAGCATTTTATTTTTTTTATCGAAAAATGAGTTACAGAATTCTTGTATAGACGTTCCATATAAAGATCTCCTACCTGTAAAAATTTTATATGAAGGGCGTTTATAATTAATCATATTTAAGGATCAGGGTGATGTATAAGTATTGACATAATGTATACGCCAGGGTTTAAATATGTAATTGAAACGAGGTTTCAATGCAGATCATGTTAATGCTGCTCCATACTTCTTTACGGACAGCTATCTGTTCCAGAAACAGGTGTTGGCGAAGAATTTCGAAAAGTTAGTTTTAATTTAAATATGTTCATCAGTTTCCTTCAAATCTGAGATAATGGCGCCGTGACGACTGCCGCAGAGTGCCTCCTCATGACACCAGTGGACCATGTTTATGAGGAGGCAAAGAGTTTACCTTGTATCATCACAAGAAGATGTTGTCGTTTTCTTCCATTAGAATACCTGTTGCTCGTCTCTGGAAAGATCTCATGATCTATAAGTAGAAATCCAAGCATTCTATGAGAAGATCTCGAGGACATCTATAAGAAGACTTCAAGGTCTTTTGTGAGAAAACTTCAAGGTCTTCTATGAGAAGGTCTCCAGGTCTCTTATGAAAAGACTTCCTTTGTTTCTACGAGAAAACCTCCAGGCTTTCTAGTAGAAGATGATCAGGTCTTCTATACAAATATCTCCTGGTCTTTTATGAGAAGATATATAGCTCTTCTTTTAGAATACCTCGAGGACTTCTATGAGAAGACACCCAAGTATTCTATGAGTAAACCTTAAGATTGTAAATGAGAAGCAATCCAGGTCTTTTGTGAGAAGACCTCCCCGTCATCTATGAGAAGACCTCCTGGTCTTTTATGAAAATAACTGATGGCTTTTTATGACAATACCACAAGTCCTTCTGTAAGAAGAATATTCAATGAGATGACTTCCTGATATTCTTTAGACGATTTCTGCTATGAGATGATCTCCTCGTCTGCGATCAAAAGACCTCCTGGTATTCAACGAGAAGTCCTCCTGGTTTTGTATGAGACGACCTTTTGGTCTTCTATGAGAGGGTCTCGTTGTCTGCGATGAGAAGACCTCCTCCAGAAACTTTAAAGGTATAGTGTAAATGCCGTACACGGAGACCGACCCAAATCCATCACAACAGGAGAACGTCAGCTGCCAAGGCAAACACAAGTGGTTTAGCCCAGTTATGATCCGGACGATGCAGCCGTCCAGCTAACCGCACTCACTTATCTCCTGATTCTTTATGGATGCAATCAGTCCAGGTTGCAGAATTTGTGAGTCCGGATAACTAAAATAATATACGAACGAACATATTTGCGTTGCTAAAACAACAACCGATATGCCTCTTTGGATCTGTCACAACGTCGAAGCCAAACATGATAGAAGTCCCCTCATTCCTCCTACAAGGACTGGAAAGCGATTTTCACTAAGTATCTTGATGGGCAAGACGTCAAAGACATTTCAAAAGAGATATTGTTGACGAGAGAATTAAGATCGTTTTGTAAGATCTGCCAGATTCCTGCCAGATTGTTTAATTAATTCTTCTTCTGTCGTAGTGTCGTTAGACACGCCGCTCGGACTCGGTGATAAGAAGTAAAACCCACATCATTGAGCTCATGTGGATCGGGGTGCAATCACTGAGAGTAGTCTTGGCTTATCCTTCAAACTATATTCCTTGGAATTTTTTTTTCTTTGATATATAATCTGGGAAGTCAGGCACTCGTCGTTTCAATACAATACCTTCTTATAACCCCTTTGTCGGATTTGTGTACTTCGAATATTAATTTTGTTTTAACAACAGTAACAACAATTTAATGAAAAATTCATCACTGTTCCCATTAAAAATATGATTTTTTGTCAATGTAAAAACTGTTGATTGTTTTTTCAGTGTCAGTCAGTCATTCAGCCATCCCGTCTTTTGTCTTTATAAACACACAGCTGTTTTTTGTGTGTATAAAAATGATTGTTATTATTATTATTATTAATAAATAAACAATAATGTAGAATAATGAATAAATAAACAAAGAATAACAGACAATTGTAAAGCGAATCAACGACAAGACAAAACAATGAATTGAAATACTGCGGGATGGCTGGCTGGCTAAATAAACAGGTTTAGCTGTTCATTTGGCGGTATAGAAAAGACAATTAAAAAGTTTTTATTAACCCCCAAGACAATAAACAAAGGATCGGGAAATATGACAAAAACAACAACTAAATGAAATCAATCAATCAATGCTGCCACGGCAGTGCACAGAAGAGAATGAGACATTGTCATTGGACTACAGCTGGTGAGGTGTTTTCTTAAGCTAAAAAGGTTAGTAGTTTTTTTTGTAAATATTACTCGCAAAATTAAAAATTTTATCCATTAAGTATGTAAGTTTGTAGGTTTGAATGCTTATGAGTAAGAAACAAGACCGTTGAATTTTCAGTGTCATTTTTCTTTCTTCAGCATCATCCGTTGAAGGGTTAATTCAAGGAGTCCAAAACTAAAATCTGCTGCCCCTTTATTCTATAAAATGATTGTTATCGGAAATAATATATGTACATATAAATGTGGGTAGTATAACATGTCTCAAAATCGTCTACAATTATGTGGGTGTAATTTTACAATTATGTTCCACTTCGTTCAACTGAAGTACGTACGAATGTACATACATATGTAAGTTGTAAACAGAAAAAAAAACACTCAATAAAAATCCATTAGGAGATTTTATTCCCTTTTATTATTATTACAAGTAATTTCTTTTTCATCATCATCGTTTCTTTTTGTCTCCATTCTCTGGTCCTCTAAATACACATTGTGTTGTTACACATGATGCTTGAAAGGAAGCTGGATATGTTTGTTAGGCAGGACAATCAATGTATCAGTTGATACATATGTATGTATGTGTGTGAATATATGTTGATAGCATGTGGAGAAGTATGGATGTACGGATAAATGACAATTTAAATGACAAGGTTCTCTGAAGGGGTAAGAATAATATTTCTATAGTTATTTTAACGAGAAGAATATCATAATTTCAAATGATAGATGGGAAGGGTGCAAAGGTTTTTATGCCCACCGCAAATCCTCAGGTTGCTGGGCCCAAATTTCGGTAAGTCAATATGTCATTAGCAGTATGAGTTTGATGGCGGCTGGTGAACAGATTCGTCTCTAGATTCACCCACACCGGAGTATGACAATTAGAATAAATGCTAACCTCTTCAACATCAGTGCTATATGCGTCCTTGCGCCGATTGAAGACAAAGATAAGCACGCCAAAGATGTAAAAGCCACATTACTGGTGCCCTTACCATGGCATTCAAATTGTGTTTTTAATCCCAAATAATCTCCCAAAATAATCCCAAAGTTAAACACTTCAGTTGTAGACTTTGAAGCATTTATAAAATGTTACCTTCGAACATCCGCACAAAGAATAATTCTCTATAATAAATTGTTTTATAGAAATAAAATATGAACTTCCGCACAAAATAGTCTCTTTTTAACGAAGTTTCTATAAAAGGTATTAATTGTTCGTATCCAACAGCTTCCTGCACCCGATCAACTCACAAGAAACCAAATCGATCATTATTGTGTTATAGAGAGAAGATACTAATCGACTGTGCGGTACATGAACCATCGATTTGGGGGCAAACATCAACTCGGGTCTCTATCTTGTTGCAACAAAGTGACGAAGCCGATTAAACGCAGTGAATGAAATACGAACAGGGACACCACAGAATTGGGATATTTGAAAGCTGCAACACTGCAGATAGACTCAGCATATTCCATTGAATTTACAGATTTGGTTAATGGAAGAACACCTCATACCTGGGTGTCAAAGGTCTCTATGAAGAACGACACTATCACAGGACCAGAAGTCTCGTGCAGCTACCAACGAAAATAAGCAGGTATATAAGTTACTCTGCAATTCATAGCAACATGTAGCGATGTATTGGCAGAAAATGAGATAAAAGACGTATTTTCCGCAGAAGGCGGAATTGTTAAAAAAATCGAGATGTACTGGGGTCGGTTTGAAGTCTGAAAATTTGCCATTTTGCCAGACTGATGACCAAGTAATATGTGGTCGTTTTAAACCGGAAGCGGCACGCAGATAAGGTGTATATATCAGCTGGTTAGCGTCAATTGCTAGCAGAAAAAATACCCGATGATTGCAACCAGAGTATCCTACCCCCACCTAGATAATACAAATACACTGCGTCCCCGAAGGGACAAGGGAGACTTTTCTCATATAAATGAGTGTAATTATCGCCGAGTCCGAACAGCGTATCTGACGACACCACTTGTAGAGAAGTTTTTCATGCCTGAAAAACTCAGAAAATGTAAACCACCGCCGAAAATTTGGATGTTCTAGTCAGGAATTGAACCTCAGACCTTCTGAGGGCAAGCCGGAAGTGCTTACCATTGCAACAGATTGCCTCCTTATAAAACCTGTGGACCATCTTCACAAAAAGGCGAACATTTTACGTTGGACAACAAGATGTTGTCGTTTTCTTCTATTAGAAGACCTGTAGGTGTTCTCTCCTCGTGATCTATGAGATGAAATCCAACTATTCTATGAGAAGACCTCGAGGATTTCCATAAGAAGACTTCAAGGTCTTCGGTGAGAAAATTTCAAGGTCTTCTATGAAAGGGTATACAGGTCTTTTATAAGAGGATAACCAAGTATTCTATGAGAAAATCTCGAAGACTTCTATAAGAAGACTTCCAGGTATTTTGTGAGAAGACCTCAAGGTTGTATATGAGAAAAAATTTAGGTCTTCTATGAGGAGACTTTCAGGCTTTCAATGAAAAGATCTCCTGGTCTTCTATGAAAAGATCTCCTGGTCTTCTATGAAAAGATCTCCTGGTCTTCTATGAAAAGATCTCCTGGTCTTTGATATACAGATGAGATACAGGTCTTCTATTAGAATACCTCGAGGACTTTTATGAGAAGACATCCAGTTGTTCTATGCGAAGACGTCATGGTTGTATATAAGAAGAAATCCAGGTCTGCTATGAGAAGTCCTCCTCGTCATCTATGAGAAGACCTCCTGGTATTTTATGAGAAGACCTGATGACTTATGACAAGACCACAAGACTTTCTATAGAATTTCGGCTATGAGATGACCTCCTTGTCTACGATAAGAAGACCTCCTGATATTATATGAAAACTTATTTTATGAGAGGATCTCATCGTCTGCGATGAGAAGACCTCTTCCAGACTGTTTGAAGTTATAGTGTGAATCCGAACTCGGAGACCACCCCCATTCATCGCCATAGAAGAACGCCAGTTGCCAAGGCAAACATGAGCGGTTTTACCCCATTTAAGATTCGAACAATGCTCACGTCTTAATTCGTATTGGGCCCTTATTCACAGCACGATACCCAACACATGTCCAGGTGGACTAGGATCGCACAATACGCTGATTTTGTTCAACTGCCCAGCTAAACCCACTCACGGCTCTGCAAGAACATCTTAACGGATGCGCGTCTAGTACAAAAAAAAAAAATCAAGTAAAAAAGGATCAGTCGGCTTTGCCGACAGAGATATACCCTCAGCCAATGTGAAGCGAAAATTTTACCTCCGGACAGATCGAATGTATTTAAGGTCTCTTCATAATTTTGTGGCCCTTTTTGGACCATTGAACTTGCCGACAAAAATTTGGATTAGGAATTAACTGCACTAAGACACAAAAGTTGAACTTTTGTGGGGCAGGTACCCTTAGGGAGGACCGATCTTAGGGAGGACCGATATGTGTTCTCCGACCGCCTTACACCTTTAGTGCTGTTTTCCCAAGAAATATGGACCTGCCCCTGAAAAACTTTTACCGTCGTAATGGAGGTAGCGAATGCAAATCGCTTCAACAAAGATCAAAGTGATTCGCGAGCAAGTCTTGAAGTGAACTTTTCCGAAATTTGGTGTGAGATGTACCAGAAGGAGTAGACAAATATAGTCCATATTAGAACCTGATCTATATCTGGAAGATATATTAGGATGTGCAAAGTACGGATTACATCGGTCATTCCCTTCAAGAGTTATCGTGCGCAAAATTTTTCCGAACATTTTAGAAGTTTTGTGGGGGAGGTACCTGAAGGAGCGGACCGATATAGCCCATCTTCGAATTTAAACTATGTTTTAATAAAATATTACGAAGTCCAAATTTTGGACCGAATCGACAAATCCGTTCGAGAGTTATCTTGCGCTCCAACCACTAGACAAGGTGTCATAGGGGCTTTTTGCACCTTTTCGGCCATTTTCTCAGGAAGTATGGATTTGCCCCTGATGAAACTAGTACCGTCGTATGGGGGGAAGTGAATACAAGTTGCTACAACAAAAATCAAAGCGATTCGAGAGCAGGTCCTAAACTGAATTTATCCGAAATTTTGTGTGGGAGGTACCCGAAGGAGTGGGCCGATTGAGTCCATATTGGAACCTTATCTAAGTCTGGTAGAAATTTCACGACGTGCAAAGTATGGACCAAATCGGTTACTCCCTGCAAGAGTTATCGCGCCCACAAATTTTCCGAACATTTTGGAACTTTTGTGGGGGAGGTACCGGAAGTAGTGGACCGATATAGCTCATCTTCGAACTTAAACTAAATTTGGACAAAATATTACGAAAACCAAAATTTGAACCGAATCGGTTCACCGTTCGAGAGTTATCGTGCGCACCAGGCAGCCAGACAGATAGACAGACAGACGGACGGACATTGCTAAATCAACTCCAAATTGTCTGAAACACATTTCGTCCAAACATACTTGGGGTCTAAAACCATTATTTCGATGAGGCACATTTTGCCCGTATGAAAGTGTATATACCCATTGTAGCCTAAAGGCTGAGGGTATAAAAATAAAATAAAACATCCACGAACTGTTCACTACAGAACAAGGTTTCAGACAATTAAACATCGGATCGTGTGATTTTTTCAACATCTCAAGATCTGCGATGCAGAAAAATAATCCGCTAAAGTGGGTCTAACAATAAAACATAAACGCGCCTACCGTCCAGTATGGTTGGTCCACAGACATAGCTATGGGGCCAGGAGGTCCCTCGTAATGTCGATCGGAATGTCTCGGGGATCTAGCTACCTTTGAGGACCAAGTATACCCGACCTCTGGCTCGTTGGTACGATGAACTTTGCTGCTAGATCTACTTTAAAGGATTATTTACTGTTAGACGTATTTGAGCGGATTATTTTTCTACTCCGCAGATCTGGGTATGTTTAAAAGATCACACCATCGGAAATCTCCTTGTCCGTTTGACTCGTCGGTACCATTTATTTGGTCTTATAGACGTTTACTGCTTGAAAAACGTTAGCGGATTTTTTTATATCTATCGCACATTTTAGGATGCTGAAAAGATTACATGTCTCCTCTCCTCCTTCTTCAAAATATTTCCCAGGTTTTTCACATCAGACTGTTTGAGGTTTGCATTGCAATCTCCATCACCCCCCCCCCCCTCCCCCTCTTTTTTGATAGTTTCCGCACAACATCCCTTACTTGTTTATTTATTTTCAATATTTGCCTCATGTTTAAGTTTCTTGAGCCATCAAAAAATAGGAATGAACGACATCATCGCCATCAGCAGCACTTTCACATCATCAGGCTTATCATAATCAATTGTTAAGGCCATACCAAGGCAACAAATCCTTAACAGCAGCATCTCTACCCGGTAACCCCACCCCATAACCCAAAAAAAAAAAGCCAACAAGCATTAAGAATATCACTCTACCTAACGTCGTATTACTTTTGATGGCTGTCTCAATGACCACTTCAATTGAAATATAAAACATTCGCATAAAATAAGGGAACATTATGTGAATGGCTCTAAGTAAGTAAGAACACGCACTGCAGTATTTTGTGAACACTTCTTTTATGCCAGCATCAGCATTAATATTCGATTTACGGATTCATTCGGTGGGGGCTCTTGAGGCAACGACCACTATAAGACACAGTAAATGTGTGTGGGGGTAACATGATTATAAAACCTCAATGGGAAAGCAGCAGCAACAGCAGCGGATTTATTGTCCGGGGTAAAAATGTGAAACAAATCGTTACTCGCTAATTTACAACAACAAAACATGCTAAAAGTATTGCCTGCTTTTAATTGTGGATTCTTTTTGTCGGATATTTTAAATGTTCTTTCCTATTCGACTTTCAATTACCACCCCTAAAACTGAAAGAAGAAATATTTACAGTAGCCAAGAAAAATATTAGGAATAATAAGCTACTTTCTTGTTGTCATTTATGCTTTGCTAAAGGTAAATGGTTGTTTTCGTTCTCCGTATAACGTGGATAATTAATTTTGATTTTATCAATGACGAGAATAATTCTTAGCAGTTTATGTTGCGATACTTCCCCAGTACTGTGTCATGACACTGTCAAATTTTGTTACATTTTTTCTATCCATTCATCCCTTCGTTATCGCCATTGTTCCTCCTCGTTAAATATTACAGTTACTTAAGAACTATTTAATTATGTGCCAAACAATTTCCGCTTGTTTTCAAATATCACTTCTCTCTCTCCATTTTCTCTTTGGTTTGTTTTTTGTTGTTATGGCGATTCTCCACCCTCTTTCACAGGGAATCTTAATTGACACACATTAAGTAACTACTGTGGCTGTTGACTGTCTGTTTGTCGTTTATGTCAATTGAACGGAAACGATTTTTTTAAATTGCCCTATCGATAGCAATACGGATGGAAGAATGTCCTAGGCTAAACAAGGATGTGATACTGTAGGTGATGGCGGAAATTTGTTTGCTTTATTAATTTGTAAGGGTAAAAACTAGAATTGAAATTTCAGTTAGAACAAAAGACCAAAACCTACCAAATAATATCTCTTTTAAAATCTAAAATTCTCTTTAAACATTGTATCTTTGTTTTCTAATCTTTTTCGGGAACATATTAAATACATTTTATCGTACATTTTTATTCTTAAATCCTTACCCAAAAAAGGAAACTTTTAAATTTAACACTGTAATAAAACAAACACAAACACCGAGAGCTACAACAATTCCAACCGTCTGAGGTAAATAAAAATAAAGAATGGCCTGTAAAACAGCCTCTGGTAATCTCAATGTGTAACTATTTCACACACTCATACCATTACAAAATAAAAAAAAAACAACCTGGAATAAATAATGAAAAAAAAAATCAGACAACAAAGTCTGACTAACAAAGTTTTCAAGCATAAAAAAACGACGACGAAGAAGAAGCAAGTAATAATGTAGTAAGGATACAAATATCCTAGAAGAAATAACCATAAGACTGATAAAAGGAAGCACAAACTGGTCTACGCGAAGATAGACAATAGCCACAATCATCAACTAAGACAAACTTTGAAATGGTAGTAAAGTAGACTTATTTTTGGCTTGTTGAAATCTTTCAATATTACTCTCATACCAACAGTGAGTAAGTCAGCCAGGCAGACAGACAGACAATAATACCTTGATTACTTTTTCTTTGCCACTTTTAATAAAGAATAAGCACACTTTTTTATGAGTGCAGCGAACTAAAAACAAACAATGACTTTCCATTAGCGCTTTGGTTTTATTACCGACTGAATGCATGTCGTCTTCTGGGCACAGTGTTTTGGATATAGGAATGCCTTTCTAATATCTATAAAAAGACAGAATAAACTTCCTCGAGTCTTCTATAGTATTGAAGATATAGAAAAACCCTAGAGCTAGACCTACAGATCTTCTACAGGAAAACCTACTAATATTCTATTAGATCGCCTACAGGAAGGATTAACAGGTTTTCTATAAGAAGGCTCAGAGTACTTCTATAAGAAACTTTTAAGGTATTATATTAGAGAACCTATAGATCATCGATAGGAAGACCCACAGACATTCTATAAAAAGAATTTCTGTTTTTCCTACATGTCCTCTATAGAGAGACTTGACAGTTAGTTTTTAGGAATGCCTTCAGGTCTTTTATAGAAAGACTTTACAGGATTTTTTAGGGCAACCTGACAGATAATCTATAGGAACCCTTCTATGGGAAGACCTACCTCTTTTCTTAGGCAAAACTTGCTAGATTATTTATGGAAATACTTCAAAAGATCTAGAAATCTTTTACAGAAACACTTAGAGGTCTTCTATGAAAAGATCTTCTATAGGAAGACCTAGAGGTCTTCTATAGAAAACCTTAAAAGGTTTTGTATGAAGATCTGGAGGTCTTCTATAGAAAAACCTAGACGTTTTCTGTATGAGTACCTAGCGATCTCTGTATGAAGACCTAGAGGTATTACGTATGAAGCCTTCCGTATAAAGGCCAAGAGGTCTTCCGTTTGAAGACATACATGTCTTCCGTACGACCAAGAGCTAGAGGTCTTCCGTATGAAGATTTAGACGTCTTCCGTATGAAGTGGTAGAGGTCTTCCGTGGGAAGACCTACAGGTATACCGCATGAAGACCTAGAGGTCTTCCCTATAACGACCTAGAGCTCTTCTCTATGAAGAACTGGAGGTCTTCTCTATGAAGACCTGGAGGTATTCCCTATGAAGACCTGGAGGTCTTCACTATGAAAACCAGGCGTTTTCTCTATGAATACCTGGAGGTCTTCTCTATGAAGGCCTGGAGGTGTCTCTAGGAAGACCTGGAGTTTTCTCTATGAAGACCTGGAGGTCTTCTCTATGAATACCTGGAGATCTTCTCGATGAAGACCTGGAGGTCTTCTCTATGAAGGCCTGGGGTTTTTTTCTATGAAGATCTGGACGTCTCCTCTATAAAGACCGTGAGGTCTTCTCTATGAAGACCTGGAGGTCTTTTCTATGAAGACCTGGGGGCTTTTTCTATGAAGGCTTAGAGGCCTTCTCATGAAGACCAGGAGGTCTTCTCTATGAAGACCAGGAGGTCTTCTCTATGAAGACCAGGAGGTCTTCTCTATGAAGACCAGGAGGTCTTCTCTATGAAGACCAGGAGGTCTTCTCTATGAAGACCTAGATGTCTTCTCTAAAAAGACCTGGAGGTCTTCCGTATGAAGACCTAGACGTCATCCGTATGATTAGCAAGAGGTCTTCCCTATGACGACCTAGAGGTGTTCTCTTTGAAGACCTAGAGGTATTCTCTTGGAAGACCTGGAGGTCTTCTCTATGAAGAATTGTAGGTCTTTTCCATGATAACTTGGTCGTAGAGGTCTTCTACGTTTTCATATGAGAAGACCTCCAGATCTTCATAGAAAAGACCTCCAGATCTTCATAGAGAAGACCTCCAGATCTTCATAGAGAAGACCTCCAGGTCTTCATAGAGAAGACCTCCAGATCTTCATAGAGAGACCTCCAGACCTTCATAGAGAAGACCTCCAGATCTTCATAGAGAAGTCCTCCAGGTCTTCATAGAGAAGACCGCCAGGTCTTCATAGAGAAGACCTCCAGATCTCCATACAGAAGACCTACAGATCGTCATAGAGAAGACCTCCAAGTCACCATGGAAAGAATTCTAGGAGGTCTTCTCTATGATGAATTGTAGGTCTTTTCCATGAAGACTTGGTCGTAGAGGTCACCTACGTCTTCATATGAGAAAACCTGCAGGCCTAGTTGGAGAATAGAGAAGACCTCCAGGTCTTCATAGAGAAGACCTCCAGGTCTTCATACAGAAGACATCCAGATCTTCATAGAGAAGACCTCCAGGTCTTCATAGAGAAGACCTCCAGATCTTCATAGAGAAGACCTCCAAATCTTCATAGAGAAGACCTCCAGGTCTTCATAGAGAAGACCTCCAAATCTTTATAGAGAAGACCTCCAAACCTTCATAGAGAAGACCTCCAAATCTTCATAGAGAAGACCTCCAGGTCTTCATATAGAAGACTCCAAGTCATCTTGGAAAAGACCTCTAGGAGGTCTTCTCTATGAAAAAAGACCTCTAGGTGGTCTTCTCTATGAAGATTTGGAGGTCTTCTCTATGACGATTTGGAGGTCTTCTCTATGAAGATCTGGAGGTCTTCTCCAACTAGACCTGCAGGTCTTCTCTATGAAGATCTGGAGGTCTTCTCTATGAAGATCTGGAGGTCTTCTCTATGAAGATCTGGAGGTCTTCTCTATGAAAATTTGGAGGTCTTCTCTATGAAGATCTGGAGGTCTTCTCTATGAAGATTTGGAGGTCTTCTCTATGATGAATTGTAGGTCTTTTCCATGATGACTTGGTCGTAGAGGTCTCCTACGTCTTCATATGAGAAGACCTCCAGATCTTCATAGAGAAGACCTCCAGGTCTTCATAGAGAAGACCTCCAGGTCTTCATATAGAAGATATCCAAGTCATCTTGGAAAAGACCTTTAGGAGGTCTTCTCTATGAAAACCTGGAGGTCTTCTATATGAAGACCTAGAGATATTTTTTATGAAGACCTGGAGGTCTTCTCTATGAAGATCTGGATATCTTCTCTATGAAGACCTAGAGGTCTTCTGTTTGAAGACATAAAAGCCGTCGGTAGGAAGGCCTGGAGGTCGTCTCTATGCCGACCTAGGAAGACCTGGATTCATCTCTATGAAGACCAGGAGGACTTCTATTTGAAGACCTGGAGGTCATCTCTGTAAAGAACTGGAGGTCTTCTCTATGAAGACCTAGAGGTCTTCTGTATGAATACTTATTGGTCTTCTCTATGAAGACCTAGAATCCGTCTGTGGGAAGACCCAGAGGTCTTCTGTAGGAGGACCTAGAAGTTTGTATAGGAAGACTGCAGGTCTTCTAAAGGAAGACTTTACAAGCTTCTCAAGGAAGACTGCAGGTCTTCTAAAGGAAGACTTTACAAGCTTCTCAAGGAAGACTCTAAGGTCTTCTGTAGTAAGACTTGTATAGGTCTTCTGTATAGGGGCTTCAGACTTTGAAGGTATTCTCCATGAGGTCTCATGTACGAAGACCCAGACGTCGTAGACAAAAATCTAGAAATTTTCTCTACGAAGACCTAGAGGTATTACGTAGAAGACATGTAGATCTTGCTAAAGGAAAACAATACTGCGGACCTAGAATGACGTTTTCGACAGATCTAAAAGTTTTCTGAAAAGAGGTCCACAGGTCTCCTAGTAGAAGACTTGACAAATCTTCTATTAAAAGATTTTAAAAGCCTTCTAAAGGAAGACCCAAAGGTCATCTTAAAGAAGACCTACAGGTATTTCATAGGAAGACCCGCAGGTCTTCTGTAGGAAGACTTGTAGCTCTCCCACTGGAACTCTTACATCTTCCCTGGGAAGACTTTTTAAGTTTTATAGTCTTATATAGGAAGACGTTCAGGCTTTTGTGGGAAGATTTTGCAGGTTTTTATACGAAAACCTTTGTGTATGAGACCCTCCTAACTTTACGGGACTTTTATAGAAAGGCCTACATGTCTTCTAAGATACATTACCGTTATAACTGTCCTAAGGATATAATTATTCTACATCACTGTGCCCTAGCTTGCTAATAATAACCACAATAAGTACCGAAGCCGACACCGAACGAACATAAAACTACCATATCAAGTGTAAATAATAATAAATGATTACCGGCATTTCTATTTGTTGACAAATGTCTCCTACATGTTCTCTCAACCCTCCACATTAATTTTAACATTTCGTTTAGGTTCTTGGAAAATACCCCTTTTTATAGGAACCATAAAATTGTCCATAGCGACGACTTTGTAAATATTTGTTAGGTTATGGCAAATATTTAAAGAAATAAACATTTCTATTTAAGCTTTAAGTGTCTGGATGTGTGTGTGCAAGAGTTTTAGTTAGATGTACCTACCACCCATGTTGCACATATACACACACACGTAACTTGTCAACGGGAGAAATGACAAACTGTCAACACCTCTGTTCTGTGAAATGTGTCACTGTGGTGGTAGTGATGGGAGGCGCCGCCGTTGATGACAGTGACAACCAAACCAAACCAAAGCCAAGCCAGCCATCAGCCAAATTGAATAACACCATATCGAAGTAACAACAAGAACAACAACAACTAGCAATGGTACCAAGTTTAATCGTTAATAACGTTGATTATGTTGCCGCTGACACTGATGATGATGTTGATGGTGATGATGATTATTTTAGTTAAGTTGATGATGACATTTTTATGAGCATCGTTTAAATATTAAACAAAATAAAAAAACGGAATGCAGATAAAAATCAAATTAAATTAATTTCGATATGAAAAGAAGATGTTCGCACTACGTCGATCATTTTGGCGATTAACATTTCGAGTACTTCAAACTTCTTCTTGTGATCCGGTTTAAAAGATTTGCCAATGGCTTTGCTGCCTTTTAGCCACAATTTCAATTATTGACAGTTGTTGCTGGTCGGCCGGTCGGTCGGTGGTGTCCAATGATAATGACAACGATTACCTCAACTAAATGTTGATTTAAACAAGAATGGCCTGTAGAGGTTTTAGCAAAACGGCCTCTTGTAGACGACCAACAACTTGTGCAGGTTGCACACAACGCCAATGCAACAGCCCGAGCAGATAAACGGAGACAAGACACAAGACCAACGGAAAGAACACAGTCAAATGTGTTCTCGACATGCAACTACATTATTACCCCAAAGACGTAAAAGCCAGGCAGCCATCAGGGAGCATGGAATGGAGGGACGAACAGACAGACAGACAACTAAACGGCAGATCGTTGAACGAACCGGCGGAAGGACGGACATATACCATGAGACAGACATCCATCCAAACACAGGGGCAATTAACCAACCAACAAACAACCCACCATTAAGGCTTTATGTGTAGACAAATAGAAGGAAGGAAGAATGGAAGGACGGATGGACGGGAGAGGATGGATGTATGACTAGATGTTTGGGGCCAACCATACATACCGCCAATGTGTTAGTCAATCCGTCAGAATTCTGTTGAATTAGCAGTCAGTGTAACAATAACGGAGTATGTGCTGAGAATTTTAAAAATACACTTCGCATTCTCACATAAGTTCAACGGTGGTGTACTCTATATCAAGCCGTGGTAGGAAGATAATCCATGTGATACAAATGAATTCCAAACTTTAGCAATTTGGCCAAAATGGAAAATCGAGGAGTAACTGGTTCCCTATAGGTATGCCTACTAAATTGTCACGGGAAGACTTACGAGGTCTTATATAGGAAGAACTACAGATCATCTATTGAAAGACTTACAGGTCTTTTACTGCAAAACCTACAGGTCTTCTATAGGAAGATGTACCAATTTTCTATATGAAGGCCAACAGGTCTTTTAGAGGAAGAACTTCAACAGGAGGATCTAGAGGTCCAAGAGGTCCTACAGGTCCTCTACAGGAAGATTACAGATGATTAATAAGAACATTCAGAAACATTCCGGACTTCTATAGAAAAAACTACAAATATTCTATAGAAAGAAGTATATATCTTCTCTAGGAAGACCTACAGATCTTCTATAGGAAGACGTACAGATCTCCTATTGGAAGAACTTCTATAGGAATACCTAGAGAACATCCATATGTAGACCTACAAATGTTTTATGGAAAGACCTGCAGATCTTCTGTTGGAAGACCTACAGATATTCTATAGGAAGACCTACAGATCTTCTGTAAGAAGGTCTTCAGGTCTTCTTTAGGAAGACCTAGAGGTCTTCTGTATGAAGACCTTCTATAACAAGATCTACAGATCTTCTATAGGAAGACCCAGAAGTCTTTATGTTAAGATCTATAGGAAGATCTTCTGTAGGAAGACCTACAGATCTTCTGTAAGAAGACCTACAGGTAGGAAGACCTACAGGTATTCTGTAGGCTTTCTGTAGGGAGACCTACAGATCTTCTGTAAGAAACTCACAGATCTTCTGTAGGAAGACCTACATAGCCTTCTATAAGAAGACCTTCAGGTCTTCTATAGGACGATCTACAGGAAGACCTACAGGACTACTGTAGGAAAACGTTCTATAGGAAGATCTACAGATCATCTATAGGAAGACCTACAGATCTGCTACAGAAATAACTACAGAATCTTCTACAGGAATACCTTCAGGTCTTCTATAGGAAGACATACAGATTTTCTATAGGAAGACCTACAGGTGTTCTATAGGAAAATCTTTTGGAAAACCTACAGATCTATAGGAAAACCTAGAGGTCTTCGGTAGGAAGACCTAGAGGTCTTTGGTAGAAAGACCTAGACGTCTTCGGTAGGAAGACCTAGAGGTCTTTGGTAGGAAGACCAGAGGTCTTCGTTAGGAAGACCTAGAGGTCTTCGGTAGGAAGACCAGAGGTCTTCGTTAGGAAGACATAGAGGTCTTCGGTAGGAAGACCAGAGGTCTTCGTTAGGAAGGCCTAGAGGTCTTCGGTAGGAAGACCAGAGGTCTTCGGTAGAAAGACCTAGAGGTTTCGGTGGGAAGACCTAGAGGTTTCGTTGGGAAGACCTAGAGATTTTCGGTGGGAACACCTTCTATAAGGACCTACAGATCTTCTACAGAAAGACGCAGTAGTCTTTATGTTAAGATCTATAGAAAGACCTATAGATCTTCTGTTGGAAGACTTACAGATCTTCAGGAGGAAGACCTACAGTTCTTCTTAAAGAAGACCTACAGGCGTTCTTTAGGAAAATCTTTTGGACGATCTCCAGATCAGCTACAGAAAGACCTACAGGTCTTCTGTAGAAAGACCTACAGATCTTCTGTAGTTAGACCTTCAGGTCTTCTATATGAACCTACAGATCTTCTGTAGGAACACCTATTGGTAGGACGACCTACAGGTATTCTGTAGTTTTTCTGTAGGGAGACCAACAGATCTTCTGTAGGAAGACCTACATGGTCATCTACAAGAAGGCCTTCAGGTCTTCTATAGGAAGATCTATAGGAAGACCTACAGGACTACTGTAGGAAGACCTACAGATCTGATACAGAAATACCTACAGGATCTTCTATAAGAAGATCTTCAGGTCTTCTATAGGAAGACCTACAAGTCTTCTCTAGAAAGGTCTATAAGAAGACTTACAGATCTTCAATATGAAGACCTACAAATATTGTACAGGAAGACCTATAGATGTTCTATAGGAAAATCTTTTGGAAAACCTACAGGTCTTCTGTAGGAAGATCTATAGGTTTTTCTTCTATAGGAAGACCTACAGGTGTTCTATAGAGAGACCTACAGATCTTGTGTAGGAAGGCCTTTAGGTCTTCTATAGGAAGACCTAGAAGTCTTTATGTTAAGATCTGTAGAAAGACATATAGATCTTCTGAAGGAAGACTTACAGATCTTCAGTAGGTAGGCCTACAGTTCTTCAATAGGAAGACTTATGGGTCTTTTGTAGGAAGACTTTCCTTACGAAGACCCCCGAACTACTGTAGGAAGACCTTAAAAATACTTACAGGTCGTCTATAGAAAGACTTAGAGGTCTTCTATAAGAAGACCTAGACGTCATCCATACGAGTCTTACACGTCTCCTATTAGAAGATTTACAGATTTTCTATATTCTCCTTCTATATGAAGATATTCTTCTATAGGAAAATCTGTACGAAGACCTACAGGTCTTCTATAGGAAGAACTACAGTTCTTCGATCGGAATACTTTGCCGGTTTTCTATAGGAAGACTTTACATGTCTCCTATAGTATGACTTTACCGGAGTTCTTTAGTTGTAACAACATCGGCATACTTCCCAAATCGTGATAGGGGATATTAATCACACATATTTTTAGAAGGCAAAGGGAATGTTGAGAAGAACGACAGAGTATCAAGGGAGATCATTATTACACAGGCCATGGTGATGAGGATATAAAAACAATATGTATGAAAATGCAGATAGACAGACATACCGACGATGGACGTACATACAAACTGACATGTGCATAAGAGACTTGCATGCAGTTTTGTTACTGCACAACATTCTGTCATGCCTTGCTTTGGCGCAGAGGTCAATGACAAGTGGCAGGCAGCATATTATTCCACTGACTCAATCATGTTGCTAGTATGGCTCATGTTGTTGTAGAGTCGCCTGGACATTTTCGCTCTCACATGTTGCTCGTCTTCGGGTTTTCCTGTTGTTGGTATTTTAACTGGATGATTACCTAAACATTGAAGCTGCGGACCGACAGACATCGTCAGCAGCAGCAGCAGCAGGAACAGTAAATGACATGTCATTTACAACAACATAAATGTATGGTTGTAAGTACTGTTAAGTAGGCACATACATTACGATGGGCAAGGTACACTGAGATGAATGTTATACACAAATGTTGTTAATAGGTGTATTTAAATGTGTCCTTCGAGCAAAAATTGAAGATTGCAGGAGCGAAAAATTTTTGCAAAACACTTTAGAGTTGACAAAGGAGATTTTTTTTTTTTAAACAATGTGTTTATTTAACTTAGATATATGGAATGACATTGAAAACAAATTAGAATTGAATAGAAATGGTCCTTCCTAAAATTTCAACACATATCAATAATAAACCTCCGCCGAGGTGAAAGTAAAACATACTATTTTTAAATCTAGTCACTCCATTAAAGTTTAAGGCCACATATTCAATAGCATTATAGATTAGTTTTATTAAAGGAATTTCCAGAAAAATCCCACAGTTGTGCTTTAAATACTCGCCCCCATATATTTTTTCGAGTGCATGTAACTGTGCTCGAATATAATTTAACCCGAGACGAACTCGTGCCAGTACATCATGTGTTAGTGGTTGTTCTTGAAAGAACATTGTATCTCCTCACATGCTGCAAGAAGAAAAAGGGGGAAAACTGATGAACGCTGTCTTGTGGTATCCCAAGTATTTGTATACAAAATCATAAAAACCTCCTATTACAAAAGATATCAAAGACCCTCGTTTTTATGGCCGCTCCCTCCCCTCTTCTCCCCCTACAGCGCACACTACTCCTATTTAGTGATCAATGTGGCCAAGAAGACGAAGAAGAATAAAACGATAGCTTATTGCTTTTATACAAGGTTCCCCCCTACATTGATTGGTTGTTTGTCTTCAAAAGAAAGAAGAAAAAAATCGATGGATAGATTGGAAAGACAGGCAGACAGACGGACAGACAGACAAACTTATGGAAGCATGGACAGACATTTTAGCCAGCCAACCACTCGATCATCATATATAATGTAAGGAAAGCAAAGTGAAGCAGCTCCATTGGGGCTTTTTTTCGTTTGACTTTTCTGTTATCGATGAGCCAAGAATGATGACCAACGCAAAGTTGCTTTTGTGAAAAAGATACACATGTTTGATAACCACACCATGGCATATCACCAGCTTTGGCTTTTTTATGCAGCAACTCACACACACACATAATGCTTTGAGAACGAACCAACAGAAGCAGCCAACACGCAATAATGCAGTGTAAACGAAAAAACGGCTTACTGCAGTTGCCTGCCCTTCACCCATCCTCTTACCCACAAAAGAGGGAATACATTTTTGTATGTTTGTAATATTGTGGCCCTTGTGAACCTGCAAACAAAAACACAACCTAACAACATGGCACGTAGTACCAGTAAACTGCAACGGCAACAGTCTACAACAACACCAGCAAAGCAATTCCAATCGAATGAGTGTGAAAGCATAAAGTTTATAATTAACACCGACAGACAGACAAATGCACCACTGAATGACGACGACGAGGTAGACCAAGTTAGCCAGCCATGTAAGGGAGAACTTGCTACTCCACAGGCTAGCAGCAGCGGGATCCAAGTTTCTTTCTCTCTTTTTGTGTATGTTTGTTTGTACCTCGAAAAGGTATTCCATTAAGAAAATCATTAATAAAATTGAAATTCTTATAAGCTTTACATGTAAATTGATTATTAAATAGTTGGCATTGTTGAAATACATTCAGGCGAACAACAGTGGTTATACCAACAAGAAGCTACGGACCAAGTGGATAATTGTGAGGTTGTACACATGGATATTAAAACATATTTAAACGATAAAGTTATTATTTAGGAGTGAATGAATAATAACTACTATAGGGTCATTCATCCAGGAGAAGAATAAATAATTTTGGAGATTACATTTTGTGCACGGCTGTCTCAAGGCAGATGCAACTCTTGGCAGAGTAAAGCCGTAAAAATATGTTAACAATATATAGATTCGGAGCAAAAATATTTTTGAAGAAACCACAGGCCTCAAGTTGTGTATTTTTTAAAATATATTTTTCAAGGATCTACAGAAGGCGTGGATTTTTTTAAAACGTTTTATAATAATCAACAGAAGGCGTGGATTTTTTAAAATATTTTATAATTTTTTTTGAAATATTTTTCAAGGATAAACAATAGTCGTGCAAAATTTTTAAAATATTTTTCAAGGATCAGAGAAGGATCAATAGAAGGCGTGGATATTTTTAAAATATTTTTCAAGGATCAATAGAAGGCGTGGATATTTTTTAAATATTTTTCAAGGATCAATAGAAGGCGTGGATATTTTTTAAATATTTTTCAAGGATCAATAGAAGGCGTGGATATTTTTTAAATATTTTTCAAGGATCAATAGAAGGCGTGGATATTTTTTAAATATTTTTCAAGGATCAATAGAAGGCGTGGATATTTTTTAAATATTTTTCAAGGATCAATAGAAGGCGTGGATATTTTTTAAATATTTTTCAAGGATCAATAGAAGGCGTGGATATTTTTTAAATATTTTTCAAGGATCAATAGAAGGCGTGGATATTTTTTAAATATTTTTCAAGGATCAATAGAAGGCGTGGATATTTTTTAAATATTTTTCAAGGATCAATAGAAGGCGTGGATATTTTTTAAATATTTTTCAAGGATCAATAGAAGGCGTGGATATTTTTTAAATATTTTTCAAGGATCAATAGAAGGCGTGGATATTTTTTAAATATTTTTCAAGGATCAATAGAAGGCGTGGATATTTTTTAAATATTTTTCAAGGCGTGGATATTTTTAAAATATTTTATAATGATCAACAGAAGGCGCGGATTTTTTAAAAATATTTTATAATAATCAACAGAAGGCGTGTATTTTTTAAAATATTTTATAATAATCAACAGAAGGCGTGGATTTTTTAAAATATTTTATAATAATCAACAGAAGGCGTGTATTTTTTAAAATATTTTATAATAATCAACAGAAGGCGTGGATATTTTTAAAATATTTTATAATGATCAACAGAAGGCGCGGATTTTTTAAAAATATTTTATAATAATCAACAGAAGGCGTGGATTTTTTAAAATATTTTATAATAATCAACAGAAGGCGTGGATTTTTTAAAATATTTTATAATAATCAACAGAAGGCGTGGATTTTTTAAAATATTTTATAATAATCAACAGAAGGCGTGGATTTTTTAAAATATTTTATAATAATCAACAGAAGGCGTGGATTTTTTAAAATATTTTATAATAATCAACAGAAGGCGTGGATTTTTTAAAATATTTTATAATAATCAACAGAAGTCGTGCAAAATGTTTAAAATATTTTTCTAGGATCGGAGAAGGATCAATAGAAGGCGTGGATATTTTTAAAATATTTTTCAAGGATAAATAAATAAATAAATCAATAGAAGGCGTGGATATTTTTTAAATCTTTTTCAAGGATCAATAGAAGGCGTGGATATTTTTAAAATATTTTTCAAGGATCAATAGAAGGCGTAGATATTTTGTAAATATTTTTCAAGGATCAATAGAAGGCGTGGATATTTTTAAAATATTTTTCAAGGATCAATTGAAGGCGTGGATATTTTTAAAATATTTTTCAAGGATCAATTGAAGGCGTGGATATTTTTAAAATATTTTTCAAGGATCAATAGAAGGCGTGGATATTTTTAAAATATTTTTCAAGGATCAATAGAAGGCGTGGATATTTTTAAAATATTTTTCAAGGATCAATAGAAGGCGTGGATATTTTTTAAATATTTTACAAAGACCAACGAAGGCGTGGATATTTTTAAATATTTTTCAATGACCAACGAAGGCGTGGATATTTGTTAAATATTTCCACGGATCAATAGAAGGCGTGGATATTTTTAAAATAATTTTCAAAGATCAACAGAAGTCCTGGATATTTTTTAAATATTTTTCAAGGATCAACAGAAGTCGTGGATAATTTTTAAATATTTTTTTTTTTATAATTTTCAAAGATCAACAGAAGGCGTGGATATTTTTTAAGATTTTTCAAGGATCAACAGAAGTCGTGGATAATTTTTAAATATTTTTTAAAATAATTTTCAAAGATCAACAGAAGGCGTGGATATTTTTTAAGATTTTTCAAGGATCAACAGAAGTCGTGGATAATTTTTAAATATTTTTTAAAATAATTTTCAAAGATCAACAGAAGGCGTGGATATTTTTTAAGATTTTTCAAGGATCAACAGAAGGCGTGGATATTTTTTTTAAAATTTCTAAAGCATCAACTGATGGCGTGGATGTTTTTTGTATATTTTACAAGGATCAACAGAAGGCGTGAATATTTTTTGTATATTTTTGAAGAATCAACAGAAGGCGTGGATATCTTTTAAATATTTTACAAGGATCAACAGAAGACATGAATATTTGTTAAATATTTCCAAGGATCAACGGAAGGCGTGGATATTTTTTAAATATTTTTCAAAGATCAACAGAAGACGTGCATAATTTTATAATATTTTTTAAGGATCAACAAAAGGCGTGGATATTTTTTTTAATATTTTTTAAAGACTAACATAAGGAGTGGATATTTTTAAAATATTTTTCAAAGATCGACAGAATGCGTGGATAATTTTATAATATTTTTCAAGGACCAACAAAAGGCCTGGATATTTTTAAAATATTTTTCAAAGATCGACAGAAGGCGTGGATATTTTTAAAATATTTTTCAAGGATCAACAGAAGGTGCGCATATTTTTTAAATAATTTTCGAAAATATTTCGCGTAGATATTTGTTAAATAATTCCAAGGATCAATAGAAGGCGTGGATATTTTTAAAATAATTTTCAAAGATCAACAGAAGGCGTGGATAATCTTTATAAATAAAAATCAAATGTCGTTCGTTGGTAATGGCATCAGTTGAGCACGGTTGGATCGATTTGTTTAATTCTGTGAAATGTTCGCTATAACCAGACTTAGGTTTTTATGTAAAGAAAAATTGACCACACCCACTTTTACGCCCACTTTTTTCATTTTTCAATTTTTATCTTTTCTACAAAAACTACTAACCTATATTTCTGAAATTATCAGGGAATGTACAGAGATGGCCTCGGTTAAAATAGGCTACAAATTACGTTGAATTTCGGCGTGGTACTTCCCCTATACCCTACTTTTTAAAAATGTTATATTTACAATAACTACGAATATATCTATTTGGAAGTTAATTTGCGAGACAATTTTTCAAAGACCCCCGTACCACAAGGTGTGGATATTTTAAAAATATTTTTCAAATACCCCCACAGCTCAAGGCGTGGATATTTTGAAAATATTGTTTCAAAGACCCCCATACCTCAAGGCGAGGATATTTTAAAAATATTTTTTCAAAGATCCCCATACCTCAAGGCGTGGATAATAAAAAACACTGAACTATGGCTCAGTTACAATTTAATTTTTTTCACAAAAGAGTTCCCCGAAAAATGCCGTCCAGTATTATCCTGCTTCTCATTTATAATATTTGTACCAATAAAATGTAATATTTAAATTTTAGACTCAAAGGCTTACCATTAAAATTAAATTTTTATACTGAGTTTCAAATTTCTTACCTGAAATGAAAAAAGAGAAGTTGAAGAAAAATCCATTATTAAACATTTATTCAATCTCAGTGGTAATTTAATTGTAATAAAAATTAATAAATAAAAACGGCACTTAAGAATATTAAAACATAACCTCAAACGCAACATTACATTACATAGGCAATTTCACAAAAAAAAAAAACCAGCACCGTATTCCCCCTACTCCCCTACAAGTTTATAGAATTAAGATGGCGAGTAAAAAAATCTTTACAAGCTTGTTTTCCGGAACAAAGCTGCACATTAAACAACAATAACAGCAACAACATTTCCTCTTCAAAAAGAAAAGAAAGAATAAGAAAATGAAGTAGAAGACGAAGAAAAAACTCGAGCTGATATCTTATTAAGCGCCTTTTCTGGTTTCATTAAAGAATATTTAAGAGGAAAATTTTTCCAATAACGACAACATGTTTTCTTTATGGCCCAAAAAAAGAAAGAAAGGAAAGCAGCAGCGAACCAGCAGCATACCATCGCACCGAAATGGTTATTTCCTCCGTAGCTCTCATCTTTAAACGACCCAATTTGTTGTATTGAAATGGCTTGGAGTAGTGGTGGGGAGGGGGTTCTCCTTTGCGTATCCTTGTCAAAGATGAAAGAAAGACAAGACATGAGAAACTGGGGAGCATGAAATATAAACAACGTTAAGATTCGCAAGGAGATTGGGTAGTACTAGGCTCAAACATTTTTCTTTCTTTAAGAAAAATCATCATCTTCAACAACACAAAATATTCAAAGGAAGCGGAAATTGATTTCCACATTTTTGCTATGGCCATCCAAGCACCCATCCGTTCATCTCCTCTTCCCCTGGCCCTCCGCATCAAATGTCTTTACAATTGATTTCCAAACGAGAAAAAAACACTGTTTCTAAACAAAAGAATTATTGAAAAGAAAAAAGTAAAAAACGAAAAGGAAAAAGGATATTCAAAAGTCCATAACAATAATATCGTTTATGGAATTTTCTCCTCCTCCTTAGATTTTTCCATATTCTGTGTTACGCTTCAATGGCTGGTCGTGATGGATGGGATGCTTGAATGGTTAGGCATAAATATTAAAGTACCGGGGCGTGTTTCACAGTTCATCATTAAATCTGACAAAAAACTAAAGGAAATTTAAATGTACTAGCAGATAAATGGGGAAGCTGCTGCTGCTGTTGGGGATCTATTTTGTTGATGTAAGGCTAAAGGGATTTGAGAAAAACAACCTCAGCGAAGTGAAGATTATGTAAGGTATAAGGAAATCACTTATTAATGGCTTAGATATTTATCAAAGATATACTAATGAAATTTGATAAAGGACTAAGGAGGATTAGTCGGAGTATATGTCTTGCGAATCATCTAAGAAAAAAATCAAGGATAAAACAGGCCACAAGTCGTGGGTATTTAAAAAAATTAAGGATCTAAAGGTCACAAGGCGTGGATATTTTTAAATATTTTTTCAAGGACCAACATACGATATTGCTAAAATATTTTTTGATATTCTTAAAATATTTTTCAAGGAGAAGAAGATTTCGAAAATATAACCCTTTAAATATTTATCAAGGATCGGCAGAAGGCGTATAATTTTTTAAATATTTTTCAAGGATCAACAGAAGGCGTCGATTTTTTTTAATATCTTGCAAAGATCAATAGAATGCGTGGATATTTTTAAAATATTTTCAATGATCAACAAAAGGCGTGGATATTTTTTTTAATATTTTTCAAAGGTCAACGAAGGCGTGAATATTTTTTTAATATTTTTCAAAGGTCAACGAAGGCGTGGATATTTTTTAAATATTTTTTCAAAGGTCAACGAAGGCGTGGATATTTTTTAAATATTTTTTCAAAGGTCAACGAAGGCGTGGATATTTTTAAGTATTTTTTAAAGGTCAACGAAGGCGTGGATATTTTTTAAATATTTTTTCAAAGGTCAACGAAGGCGTGGATATTTTTTAAATATTTTTTCAAAGGTCAACGAAGGCGTGGATATTTTTTAAATATTTTTTCAAAGGTCAACGAATGCGTGGATATTTTTTAAATATTTTTTCAAAGGTCAACGAAGGCGTGGATATTTTTTAAATATTTTTTCAAAGGTCAACGAAGGCGTGGATATTTTTTAAATATTTTTTCAAAGGTCAACGAAGGCGTGAATATTTTTTAAATATTTTTTCAAAGGTCAACGAAGGCGTGGATATTTTTTAAATATTTTTTCAAAGGTCAACGAAGGCGTGGATATTTTTTAAATATTTTTTCAAAGGTCAACGAAGGCGTGGATATTTTTTAAATATTTTTTCAAAGGTCAACGAAGGCGTGGATATTTTTTAAATATTTTTTCAAAGGTCAACGAAGGCGTGGATATTTTTTAAATATTTTTTCAAAGGTCAACGAAGGCGTGGATATTTTTTAAATATTTTTTCAAGGACCAACAGACGATTTTGCTAAAATACTTTTTGATATTCTTAAAATATTTTTCAAGGAGAAGGTGGAGATTTCGAAAATATTTTTTTATACCCTTTAAATATTTTTCAAGGAGAAGGTGGAGATTTCGAAAATATTTTTTTATACCCTTTAAATATTTATCAAGGATATTTTTGAAATATTTTTCAAGGATCAACAGAAGGCGTAAATATTTTTTAAATACTTTCCAAGGATCAAGAGAATGCACGCATATTTTTTAAATAATTTGTCAAGGATCAACAGAAGGCGTAGATTTTTTTAATATTTTGCAAAGATCAATAGAAGGCGGGAATATTTTTAAAATATTTTTCAAGGATTAACAAAAGGTGGGGATATTTTTAAATATTTTTTGAAGCATCAACAGAGGGCATGGAAATTTATTTAAATATTTTTCAAGGACCAACAGAAGGCATGGTTATTTTTAAAATATTTTTCAAGGATCAACAGAAGGCGTGGATATTTTTTAAATATTTTTTGTAGCATCAACAGAGGGCGCGGATATTTCTAAAGTTTTTCAAGGATCAACAGAAAACGTGGATACTTTTAAAATATTGCTCAAGGACAAACAGAAGGCGTGGATATTTTTAAAATGTTTTCCAAGGACAAACAGAATGCGTAGATATTTTTAAAATATTTTTCAAGGACCAACAGAAGGAGTGTATATTTTTAAAATATTTTCAAGGATCAACAGAAGGAGTGTATATTTTTAAAATATTCTTCAAGGATCAAGAGAAGGCGTGAACATTTTTAAAATATTCTTCATGGATCGACAGAGGGCGCTTGTAGTTTTAACATATTTTTCAAGGACAAACACAAGGCGTGGTTATTTTGAAAATGTTCCACAAAGATCGACAAAAGGCGTGGATATTTTATAAATATTTTTCAAGGATTGACAGAAGGCGTGGATATTTTATAAATATTTTTCAAGGATTGACAGAAGGCGTGGATATTTTATAAATATTTTTCAAGGATTGACAGAAGGCGTGGATATTTTATAAATATTTTTCAAGGATTGACAGAAGGCGTGGATATTTTTAAAATATTCTTAAAGGACAAAAAACATATCCACGTTTTAAATAATCTTTAAGTACTAAAAGTCGTGAATATTTCTTAAATATTCTTTAAGGACCAAAAGATGTGGATATTTTTTAAATATTCTTTAAGGACCAAAAGACGTGGAAATTTTTTAAAATTTTCTTTAAGAACCAAAAGACGAGGATATTTTTTTAAGGACCAAAATACAACTAACATGCTTTTCCGATTAGTATTTTTTTTATAAATTAGGCCGTGTTTAATTTCTTCTGAACTTGCCAATCCCATTAGCTCCGTATTAACTGAAACTATTTCGTCTTGATATGAATATTCTTCGAAGAAAACCCCCTATAAAATACGCTTAAAAATTTCCTAATGGACACTGTTGTTATTCACATGACTATCCCTACCTCAAGCGACGTGGTGTTCTCTGCATTCATCGGTGTAAACTGAAACTGCAAAGCCGATTTGTTAAATAAAATAAGAGAAGAAGAAAAAACCCTAACTGAAAAAACAATGATTATTAAGAACTGAAGCAAACAAAAACCGCCTGGGAAGAAAATGAAAGAGGAGAGGGTAGGGTAGGGAGGGAATCTTTTATGTCTTAAATGGATTTTCTTTTGAAACCTCAAAGTGTTTTTAGCCACTTTTGTTCGGCGGCTTTGTTGTAGAGTAAAGTAGCTGCTTCATGGGCATCATGTGGTCTGTGAGGGTAAAGCATTTTTCGAAGTGATGGGATGGGATGGGATGGCAAGGGGGTCAGTCAGGTTGTCTCTTAAATACATGTGAAGATTTATTAAATTGTATTTTATTTGCCCAGCTTAATGTTGTTGTTGGTTGTTGTTTTCTTTTTTGTCTCATTCTTTCATTAGTTTTTTTCTGGTTTTACGGGAAAATATTGCTAACCTTTGCTTTATTTTTTGTTTTTCTCCTCCCTAAGCCTATCTAAAGACAGTTCGTTAGTTAGTCCGTGGCTTCCCAGTTGTCCCAGTGTAGCCCCTGTTTTGTTTTGTTGTTTGCCTGTCTACTTGGAAAGTGTTTTTGTTTCATTTTCAAGAATTAAAGTTAACCAAGTGCTTTTGGTAGGATTTCTACTTAGGTTGTTGTTAGCTTTCGGCTTCGTTTTTTTTTTTTTTTGTTTCATTCCTTCTCTCTGGGCTTTGAGGTTGTTTAGCTGTCTGCTTGACAGTTTTTGTGTAAACTTTTTGTTTTTGTTTAAGACAAGAGACAGTCATCTTTCTTCGGTAGAAGTAGAAACTACTTACAACTTTGTTGTTTGCTGTCTTTCTTATAGCGTTTTTGTTGTTTTTGTTACTTCTATTTGTAATCAACATTTCTATGTCTATTTAAATTATGTTGCAACATTGTAGTTGTTTTTGTAGTCCTTTTTGTTGTTGTCATTGTTAATGTGTTGGGTTTTTTTCTGTTCACTGGAATTCATTCCAGCACTTTAAGGTCTCTGTGGGTTGTAGATGAAAATGTTTGATGCCCCCCTTGTCGGCTTCTCCTCTTCTTCATCAAGTTGCCTTGTCTTTTATCCATAATTAAGTCTTAGAAACATTTTTGAGTGGCGCTGTTATCTGTCACAGCAGCTCAAGTTGGTGAGATTTCCCAGAACTTGTGAAAAAAGCGCTGACGCTTCAACTTTGTTTTTAGATGTTGTAATTTCTGTGAAATTTCTAAGTGTTGCTTTAGCCTAGAGGGGCATGATTCGAAGGCTTTGTGTAATTGTTTTAGCAAAATAATATAATTTAATATTTGAGGAACTCAATCATGGAAAATGAGTATGGCACACACACACAAATTTCTGAAGAACTTGTAACAATGAAATACAAAAGCTTCTTCCCGAAGATGCAGATAAAAATTAAATATGATTTATAGTAGCTATTAAATATAAGATAAATATCAATAAAAAAATAAAATAATTAAATAAATATGATATGGATATTCTTAAAATATTTCTCAAGGACGACAGAAGGCGTGTATATTTTTTAAATATTTTCCAAGGATCAACAGAAGGCGTGGAAATTTTTTGAATATTTTTTTAAGGACCAACAAAAGGCGTGGAAATTTTTAAATACTTTTAAAGGATCAACAGAAGTCGTGGATATTTTTTAAATATTTTTCAAGGTTCAACAGAAGGCGTGGACATTTTTTAAATATTTTTCAAGGATCAACAGAAAGCGTGGATATTTTTTATATATTTTTCTAGGATCAACAGAAGGCGTGGATATTTGTTTTAAGATTTTCAAGCATAAACGGAAGGCGTGGATATTTTTTAAATAATTTTCAAGGATCACAGAAGGCGTGCATATTTTTTAAATATTTTTCAAGGATCAACAGAAGGCGTGTATATTTTTTAAATATTTTTCAAGGATAAACAGAAGGCGTGGATATTTTTTAAATATTTTTCAAGGTTCAACAGAAGGCGTGGACATTTTTTAAATATTTTTCAAGGATCACAGAAGGCGTGCATATTTTTTAAATATTTTTCAAGGATCAACAGAAGGCGTGGATATTTGTTTTAAGATTTTCAAGCATAAACGGAAGGCGTGGATATTTTTTAAATAATTTTCAAGGATCACAGAAGGCGTGCATATTTTTTAATTATTTTTCAAGGATCAACAGAAGGCGTGGATATTTTTTAAATATTTTTCAAGAATCAACAGAAGGCGTGGATATTTTTTAAATATTTTTCAAGAATCAACAGAAGGCGTGGATATGTTTTAAATATTTTTCAAGGATCAACAGAAGGCGGGGGGTTTTTTTTTTTAAATTTTTCAAGGATCAAAAGAAGGCGTAGATATTTTTTAAAAATTTTTTAAGGATCAACAGAAGGCGTCGATATTTTTTAAATATTTTGCAAGGGTCAACAGAACGTGTGGATATTTTTAAAATATTTTTGAATGATCAATAGTAGGCGTGGACATTTTTTAAATATTTTTCAAGCATCAACAGAAGGCGTGGATATTTTTTTTAAATATTTTTCAAGGATCAACAGAAGGCGTCGATATTTTTTAAATATTTTGCAAGGGTCAACAGAACGTGTGGATATTATTAAAATATTTTTCAAGTGTCAACAGAACGTGTGGATATTTTTAAAATATTTTTGAATGATCAATAGTAGGCGTGGACATTTTTTAAATATTTTTCAAGCATCAACAGAAGGCGTGGATATTTTTTTAATTATTTTTCAAGGATCAACAGAAGGCGTCAATATTTTTTAAATTTTTTAAGGGTCAACAGAACGTGTGGATATTTTTAAAATATTTTTCAAGGGTCAACAGAACGTGTGGATATTTTTAAAATATTTTTGAATGATCAATAGAAGGCGTGGACATTTTTTAAATATTTTTCAAGCATCAACAGAAGCCGTGGATATTTTTTCAAATATTTTTCAAGCATCAACAGAAGGCGTGGATATTTTTTAAATATTTTTCAAGGATCAACAGAAGGCGTGGATATTTTTTAAATATTTTTCAAGGATCAACAGAAGGCGTGGACATTTTTTAAATATTTTTCAAGCTTCAACAGAAGGCGTGGATATTTTTTTAAATATTTTTCAAGGATCAACAGAAGGCGTGGATATTATTTAAATATTTTTCAAGGATCAACAGAAGGCGTGGACATTTTTTAAATATTTTTCAAGCTTCAACAGAAGGCGTGGATATTTTTTTAAATATTTTCTAGGATCAACAGAAGGCGTGGATATGTTTTAAGATTTTTTAAGGATCGACAGACGGCGTGTATTTTTTAAATATTTTTCAAGGATCAACAGAAGTCGTGTATATTTTTTAAATATTTTTCAAGGATCAACAGAAGTCGTGGA
Organism: Musca autumnalis; assembly: GCF_047663935.1. Lineage (NCBI taxonomy): Eukaryota > Metazoa > Arthropoda > Insecta > Diptera > Muscidae > Musca > Musca autumnalis. The sequence goes on from NW_027412088.1 coordinate 206,660,498, forward strand.
TATTTTTTAAATATTTTTCAAGGATCAACAGAAGTCGTGTATATTTTTTAAATATTTTTCAAGGACCAACAGAAGTCGTGGATATTTTTTAAATATTTTTCAAGGATCAACAGAAGCCGTGGGTATTTTTTAAATATTTTTCAAGGATCAACAGAAGTCGTGGATATTTTTTAAATATTTTTCAAGGATCAGCAGAAGGCGTGTATATTTTGTTATGGGTTTTCAAGGATCAACAGAAGGCGTGGATATTTTTTTAAGATTTTTCAAGGATCAACAGAAGGCGTGGATATTTTTAAAATATTTTTCAAGGATCAACGGAAGGCGTGGATATTTTTTAAATATTTTTCAAGGATCAACAGAAGGCGTGGATATTTTTTCAAATATTTTTCAAGCATCAACAGAAGGCGTGGATATTTTTTAAATATTTTTCAAGGATCAACAGAAGGCGTGGATATTTTTTAAATATTTTTCAAGGATCAACGGAAGGCGTGGATATTTTTTAAATATTTTTCAAGGATCAACAGAAGGCGTGGATATTTTTAAAATATTTTTCAAGGATCAACGGAAGGCGTGGATATTTTTTAAATATTTTTCAAGGATCAACAAAGGCGTGGATATTTTTAAAATATTTTTCAAGCATAAACGGAAGGCGTGGATATTTTTTAAATAATTTTCAAGCATAAACGGAAGGCGTGGATATTTTTTAAATAATTTTCAAGGATCAACAAAAGGCGTGGATATTTTTTAAATATTTTTCGAGGATCAACCGAATGCGTGAATATTTTTAAATATTTTTCAAGGATCAACCGAATGCGTGAATATTTTTAAAAAATTTTAATGATCAACAGAAGGCGTAGATTTTTTTTTAATATTTTTTAAGGACCAAGAGAAGGGATGGATATTTTTTAAAGATTTTGCAGGGATCAACAGACGGCGTGGATTTTTTTAATACTTTCTAAGGACCTAGAGAAGGCGTGGATATTTTTTTAATATTTTTTAAGGACCCAGAGAAAGCGTGGATTGTTTTTAAAGATTTTGCAAGGATCAACAGAGGGCGTGGATATTTTTAAAAAAGTTTTCAAGGAACAACAGAAGGCGTGGAAATTTTTAAAAAAGTTTTCAAAGATCAATTTTTTTAAATTTTTTTCAGAAATCAACAGAAGGCGTGGATATTTTTAAAAAAGTTTTGATGGAACAATTTTTTAAAATTTTTTCAAAAATTAACAGAAGGCGTGGATATTTTTAAATAAGTTTTCAAAGATCAATTTTTTTATTTTTTTTTTTCAAAAATCAACAAAAAGCGTGGATATTTTGTTTTAAATTTTTTTCAAGGGTTAAAGATTTTTCAAGGTTTTGGCACAAATGTTCAACCAATTTTTCTGTAGTTTGCAAATTGTAAGCATTTACCAATGAAGACAAGTTTATTCCTTTCGACTATTTCTGCTATATTTAAAAGAACTCTATGGCCGTCATTATAACCTGCCGACTTACTTCAAAATTTCCAAAGTTCAACATTTTTATGTGATACGTTAATTCTATCTATCCTCTTCCCGTGGGTATCGTGTAAAGCAACAATAAACAACTGGCTGTTGCCATATCTTTTCCCTTCAATCTATTGAGTCAACAAGAAAACATTTTGATCTACACCTGCCACTCGTTCGGCTCTGTTCGTTTTAGTTTGATTTAGTTTATCAATAGTCTCCATCAAATGATTTTTAATTGCCAATGTTGAGTATTGAAAGCAGTTCATTAGCACCTTCTATTGTCGTCTGCTCCCTCTCATTTGCACACCTACTGTTCGGTTGTGATCTGAGGCCGACAGTTGCTAGAAACTGGCTGATGGCCTGGTATTTGTCTTGGCGTTTAGCAAAGGCATCATCACAGGTATCAGAGGTGAACTATTTTATTTGTGCCGCAGATACCTCCAGTCTGTTTGCCCGTCTGTCTCTCTCTCTCTCTGTCAGATTGTTTGCTTGAAAATGTAAATGTCTACAATATTTGTTGTTGTAGTCGTTGTTATCTTGACTACATTAGTTGTCGGTGTTGTGTGAATGGGCTTTGGCATCTTCTACCATCCTCGTCTTCTTCTTCATTCCCAATTCACATTCACATCATTATGCAAATTTAATTTATTGAAAGTGAAGAGGGCATCATTTTGTTGTAGAATATTTGAAATGAAACAAAATGTATCATCAGATTGTCTTCATCATCATCATTAGTAGTAGTAGAGGCAGTAAAAGCATTCTGCCTTCCTCTACGTCATATTTTGTTGTCAAAGTTTTAAATAAATATTGGCAATGACAAGTAGAGATGCCAAATGTTGATACCTGAGCAATTGTACGCAGTTGTCAAGTCTTATGGTACTGGGGGCCATGCCATGGTGGACCTCCATTATCTCAATTAATGCTATGACGAACTTGACACCACCACACCACTTGATACCATAGTAGACGATAATGTAACCTCGACATCAGCAGAAGGAGGACCACCTGGCACACCGAAGAACCGATAGAACGGACCTGCAGAGACAGGATGACGTTGAGGATGGAACTATGACTGAAACTATGGCTGACAACGTTCTCTCTACCTCAACTAGCTGCACAAGTGAATTGGCCAAAATAGAGCATTTCCACAGGAAATACATCGGCAGGAAGATTAACGTGAAAAATGTCTATAGAAGCACCTTCCTTTTAGAAAGGTTCTATAGAAGCACCTTCCTTTTAGAAAGGTTCTATAGAGGCACCTTCCTTTTAGAAAGGTTCTATAGAAGCACCTTCCTTTTAGAAAGGTTCTATAGACGCGCCTTCCTTTTAGAAAGATTCTATAGAAGCACCTTCCTTTTAGAAAGATTCTATAGAAGCACCCTATCTTTCAGAAAGGTTCTATGGAATCACCCTATCTTTCAAAAAGGGTCTATAGAAGCACCTTCCTTTTAGAAAGGGGCTATAGAAGCACCCTATCTTTCAGAAAGGGTCTATAGAAGCGCCCTATCTTTCAGAAAGGGTCTATAGAAGCACCCTATCTTTCAGAAAGGGTCTATAGAAGCACCCTATCTTTCAGAAAGGGTCTATAGAAGCACCCTATCTTTCAGAAAGGGTCTATAGAAGCACCCTATCTTTCAGAAAGGGTCTATAGAAGCACCCTATCTTTCAGAAAGGGTCTATAGAAGCGCCCTATCTTTCAGAAAGGGTCTATAGAAGCACCCTATCTTTCAGAAAGGGTCTATAGAAGCACCCTATCTTTCAGAAAGGGTCTATAGAAGCACCCTATCTTTCAGAAAGGGTCTATAGAAGCACCCTATCTTTCACAAAGGGTCTATAGAAGCACCCTATCTTTCAGAAAGGGTCTATAGAAGCACCCTATCTTTCAGAAAGGGTCTATAGAAGCACCCTATCTTTCAGAAAGGGTCTATAGAAGCACCCTATCTTTCAGAAAGGGTCTATAGAAGCACCCCATCTTTCAGAAAGGGTCTATAGAAGCACCCTATCTTTCAGAAAGGTTCTATAGAAGCACCCTATCTTTCAGAAAAGGTCTATAGAAGCACCCTATCTTTCAGAAAGGGTCTATAGAAGCACCCTATCTTTCAGAAAGGGTCTATAGAAGCACCCTATCTTTCAGAAAGGGTCTATAGAAGCATCCTATCTTTCAGAAAGGGTCTATAGAAGCACCCTATCTTTCAGAAAGGGTCTATAGAAGCACCCTATCTTTCAGAAAGGGTCTATAGAAGCACCCTTTCTTTCAGAAAGGGTCTATAGAACACCCTATCTTTCAGAAAGGGTCTATAGAAGCACCCTATCTTTCAGAAAGGGTCTATAGAAGCACCCTATCTTTCAGAAAGGGTCTATAGAAGCACCCTATCTTTCAGAAAGGGTCTATAGAAGCACCCTACTTTTCAGAAAGGGTCTATAGAAGCACCCTATCTTTCAAAAAGGGTCTATAGAAGCACCCTATCTTTCAGAAGGGGTCTATAGAAGCACCCTATTTTTCAGACAGGGTCTATAGAAGCACCCTATCTTTCAGAAAGGGTCTATAGAAGCACCCTATCTTTCAGAAAGGGTCTATAGAAGCACCCTATCTTTTAGAAGGGGTCTATAGAAGCACCCTATCTTTCAGAAGGGGTCTATAGAAGCACCCTATCTTTCAGAAAGGGTATATAGAAACACCCTATCTTTCAGAAAGGGTCTATAGAAGAACCCTATCTTTCAGAAAGGGTCTATAGAAGCACCCTATATTTCAAAGAGGGTCTATAGAAGCACCCTATCTTTCAGAAAGGGTATATAGAAGTACCCCATCTTTCAGGAAAGGTCTATAGAAGCACCCTATCTTTCAGAAAGGGTCTATAGAAGCACCCTATCTTTAAGAAAGGGTCTGTAGAAGCACCCTATCTTTCAGAAAGGGTCTACAGACGCACCATTTCTTTGTAACAGAAATGGTCTATTGAAGTACCCATTTTTTCAGAATGGGTCTATGGAAGAATTAGTTCGGTTTGATGTTATTTTACCTATGTTGGTCTTCTAGGGCAATCCCTTTATTTACAATGTGGCCCTTACAGCTCGTTCTTCCTAAACCTTCATCCCTATTCTTTGCATGTTTATATTTTGAATTAACAATTGTATAAAATACAAACAGACGGCATTGTGTGTTGACAATGTTCTCTGCTTGTTTTCTTCTATACACAAACATTGGTAATACCTTTACTATTGACATTATTTATTCTCAGGTCTTTTGTGTTGTCGTTGTTTTTTGCTTTATTTCCTCCTAGCAATAAATAATTTCTTAAAGCATTTTATTACACAGACATTGAACGTGGCGGGGCTGGCTACAAATTTCAGGGTAATGCACCTTTGTTGGAATGTATCTCAATAACGTAATATCCAATTGAGGGGAATGCCTGTAATCATTGTGCAATAGGGAAAGAAATGAACGATTACATTGCAAACAAACGGAAAATTAGCAATATCATGATGGGTGTGTGTAAATGTGGTATAATATTCAATATTGTTTACATCAATGAATGACGTTTTTCTATTGAAATTGTATGAATCAAATTTTTGGAATTGTATGAGATATGTTAATTACATTCCAAAGATATTCAAAAAAATCCCCTCCATTCTAAAAAATACCTGCAGTGCCATTGTATCTAACAGATCAGCAATTTGTACAGAGCAAATAGGAAATCAAAGTATCCCTTTACAGGTCAGTACTATGTTCCATACAAGCAACTACATCAATACACAGGTATACATTGGACACAATTCAAGCAAGAAATAATCTAATTTCTACAAATGTATCTATTCACTCCTTTAAACCATAGGTATTCTTCATCTATAGATCTAACTTTAATGTAAAGACAATTTCTTCTAAACACAGTTTAATCTGAACACAATTTCTTCATTTTTTAATGTCAGGCTCACTCTAGTCTCAGCAAAATATTGCTCCACTCCTATTCCCTAGACGCTCCCCACTCCCTTCTAAGCACACAAAAAGATTTGTTTTTAAATATTAGAATTTGTGCCAAATTCAATTCAAACAATCAATGCTACAGCTACTAAATAACGTTGGGGGCTAAAACACCGCCATCATTGCCACCTCCACTAGCATCAACAACAAAAAGCCAACAATCAACCATTCTCAAACGAAAAAACGTGTTCAAATGTCGGAACATTTATTTTTGACTCACAAAACAAACAATCGGTCGAACAACAACAAACAATCGAAACTCTATAAACAAAAAATATGCTAAAATTATGCAAATTCTGCAAAACAAAAAATAACTCTTCTATCGTTTCTCATTTTTATTTATTTTCATTTCGTTATCAGCCCTTCTTTCCTAGCGTTGCCTCCCGCGCCGAACAATTCTTCCGCTAAACAACAAACATCGACGTAATAATTCCGCCAAAGCAAGCCAGGCAAAACTAAACTTGTATTGAGGTAGTCTTGAGTTGATGACAACAACACCGTAATCATTGTTGTTGTTGGACCAACAATTGTTATTTTTTCTGGATTCCGAGTTCATTTCCATTCTTTGGTTACTTTTTTTCGCTTCGAACGAACACTTCATCTGCCTCTCAACGCCATCAGAAATGTTTTTGTTGCTGCTGTCGTTGTTGTTGTTATGAAAAGTAATTAAAATTACAGTAAATTAACAGTTGTTGCCTTAACTAGATTCGTGTTTTTCTTCTTTTACTACTTTAATTTGCTTCTTCTGGATGGGAAGAAATCTAATGACTTGAGTTCTCGTCAGTCATAAAAATCAAGGAAAGAAATTAAAGAAAAAACGTTGAAGGTTCCAAAGAAGAACCCAGTAAAGATGTTGGTGAAGAAGATGTCAGAAGTAATTTTTTCTGGACAGATAACACTAGCTTCCATAAAACGTGGTTGAATTCTTCTATAGAAAGAAATATAAGTAAAATAAGTATCCGATAGAGAGACCGTCCTTTAGCTTTCTACGAAGGTTCCTTGGTCTATAAAATACTACTACTGCTATAAAAAGAAGTCCCCCTCATCTTCTATAGAAAGAAGACATTTTGATCTCCTATAAAAAAGAGACCTCGGTCTCCTACAGGCAGAAGACGACTTGGTCTTCTGTAGAAGGACGACCAAAAGTTATTCAATATAATTAAGACCTCTTGATTTTCTTTAGAAAGAATACCCTTCGGTCTTTTATACAAAGGAGAGCCTTTTGGTTTTCTATAGAAAGAAGACCATTTGGTCATCTACAGAACGAAGGCCTCTTTGTCATCTATAGAAAGATGACCCCTTGTCTTCTATAGAAATAAGAAATCTTGGTGTTCTATAGAAAGAAGTCTTCTATAGAAGGAAGATCAAGAGGTATTCAATAGAAAGAAGACCACTTGATTTACTATAAACAGAATACTTTTTGGTATTCTTTAAATGAAGGCTCCTTGGTCTTCTATACAAAGAAGACACTTCTGTCTTCTATAGAAAGAAGACGTCTAGGTCTTCCACAGAAGAAAACCCCTTGGTCTTCTATAGACGAAGACTTATTGGTCTTGTATAGAAAAATACTTCTAGGACTTCTAAAGGAGGCCTCTTCTATAAGAAAAATACCGCTCAGACTTTCTACTCTTAGGCTTTTATAGGAGGAAGACTTATTGGTCTTCTTATTTTCTAAAGATCAAAGACCAAAGATAGCAAGAAGACATTTCGCCACCTCTAGGAATATTCTTTTGGTTTTCTATAAAATAATACCTCTTTGTCTTTTATAGAAGTCCACCTGGTCTTCTATAGAAGAAGACCTCTTGGTCTTCATTAAAAGAAGACATCTTGGTCTTCTATAGAAGAAGACCTCCTGGTCTTCTATAGAAGAAAACTTACAGATCTTCAATAGAAAAAGACCTCATGGTATTCTATAGAAGAATACCTCTTGGTCTTCCATAAGAGAAGGCCTCTTGGTTTTCTAAAATAGAGAGGTCTTCTATAGAAAGAGGACTTCTAGGTGTTCTATAGAAAGAAGACATGTGGACTTTCTAAAGAAGAAGACCTCCTGGTCTTCTATAGAAAAAGTCCTCCTGGTATTCTATAGAAGAAGACTTCCTGATCTTCTATAAGAGAAGGTCTCTTTGTTTTCTATAAAAATACATCTTGCTCTTCTATAGAAGAAAAACCTCTTGTTTTTCTATTAAAAATACCTATGGCTCTTCTATAGGATAAGACTTCTTGGTCGTCTATAGAAGAATACCTGTTTGTCTTTGATAAAAGAAAGAAGACCTCTTGGTCTTCTATAGAAGAATACATCTTGGTCTTTTATAAAAGAAAGAAAACCTCTTAGTCTTCTATAGAAGAAAGTCTCCTGGTCTTCTTTAGAAGAAGACCTCTTGGTCTTCTATAAGAAAATGCCTCTTTGTCTTCTATGGAAGAAAGCAGACTTCGTGGTCTTCTATAGAAGAAGACCTCTTGGTCGTTTATAAAAGAATGAAGACAGCTTGGTCTTCTATAAAAGAAGACCTCTTGGTGTTCTATAAAAGAAGTCTTCCTGGTCTTCTATAAAAGAAGACTTCCAGGTATTCTATGAGCGAAGACCTCTTGGTCTTTTATAGAAGAAATAAGACCTCTTGGTCTTCTATAGAAGAAGACCTCTTGGTCTTCTATAAAAGAAGACCTGTTGGTCCTTTGTAAAAGAAATAAAACCTCTTGGTCTTCTATAAAAGAAGACCTGTTGGTCCTTTGTAAAAGAAATAAAACCTCTTGGTCTTCTATAAAAGAAGACCTCTTGGTGTTCTCTCGAAGAAGACTTCCTGATCTTCTACAGAAGAAGACCTCTTGGTCTCCTATAAAAAATACCCCTTGGTCTTCTATAAGGCGACTTGGTCTTCTGTAGAAGGACGACTAAAAGTTATTCAATATAAATAAGACCTCTTGATTTTCTATAGAAAGAATACCCTTTCGTCTTGTATACAAAGGAGAGCCTTTTGGTTTTCTATAGAAAGAAGACCATTTGGTCATCTACAGAACGAAGGCCTCTTTGTCATCTATAGAAGGAAGACCCCTTGTCTTCTATAGAAATAAGACATCTTGGTGTTCTATAGAAAGAAGGAGAATACCTCTTAGGCTTTTATAGGAGGAAGTCTTATTGGTCTTCTTATTTTCTAAAGATCAAAGACCAAAGATAGCAAGAAGACATTTGGCCACCTCTAGGAAAATTCTTTTGGTTTTCTATAAAATAATAGCTCTTTGTCTTTTATAGAAGAGGTCTTCTTCTATAGAAAGAAGACCACCTGGGCTTCTATAGAAGAAGACCTCCTGGTCTTCTATAGAAGAAAACTTACAGATCTTCAATAGAAAAAGACTTCATGGTATTCTATAGAAAAATACCTCTTGGTCTTCTATAAGAGAAGGCGTCTTGGTTTTCTAAAAAAGAAGACCTCTTGGTCTTCTATAGAAAGAAGACTTCTTGGTGTTTTATAGAAAGAAGACATGTGGACTTTCTACAAAAGAAGACCTCCTGGTCTTCTATAGAAGAAGACCTCCTGATTTTCTATAAGAGAAGGTCTCTTTGTTTTCTATAAAAAATACCTCTTGCTCTTCTATAGAAGAAAAACCTCTTCTTTAGAAAGAAGACCACTTGGTCTTCTATAGGAGAAGACCTTTTGGTCTTCTATAGAAGAAGACCTATTGGTCTTTTAAAAAAGAAAATCTCTTTGTCTTCTATGGAAGAAGACCTCTTGGTCTTCTATAGAAGAAAACCTATTTGTCTTTTATAAAAGAAAGAAGACTTCTTGGTCTTCTATAGAAGAAAACCTCTTTGTCTCCTATAAAAAATACATCTTGGTCTTTTATAAGATTTCTCTCTCTTCTTCTTGGTCTCCTATAAAAGAAGACCCTTTGGTCTGCTATAGAAATAAGACAACTTATCCTCTTTAGACAGAAGACCTCTTGGTGTTCTGCAGTCGGAATTCTGTAGCAAGTTAATCTTCTGCCAAAAGAAAACCCGATTTACTGCAGGTTGGTGACCTCTTGGTCTTATTTTCTATAGAATAACTCACCACTCTCTTTGCCAGACCATGTTCTGTATTGTTGGAACATGTCTTCCATGGACTTTGCTGGGTATTCCTACTATTAGTGTAGCTGGAACAATTTTCTGTTTGTTGTTCTTTTTTTGTGCTCCAATCAGGAAGTGAATTCTAAATAGAGTGGCGTCGTTGTTGTTTAAAGACTAGCTGCTGCCATAGTTTTTTTTTGCTGCTGTTGTTGTTGTCATCACATGGATAATAGCAACAACAACAACTAGAGTGTTGAGAAGAAAAAGTTAAAGACATTAACAACGAATGGCTTTTTAATCTTAAAGACCATCTAACGATTCGTTTTGGTTTAGAGTTATTGTTGTTGTAACAGGTTTTTTTGTTGTGGTGTGTTGGTCACTTTTTATGAGTTGTTATCATTTTTAAGACTTGTTCAAGTTCCCCCCCATCAGGTGTTGCTTCCCAAATCTCCTCTCCTCCCCAATGCCTAGTTAGTTACCCTCTTTTTCGTTTGGGAAATTAGAGAGGTTAGGCTGCCAAAGGCTTTTTAGCTTAGTGGCTGACTGACCGACCATGTAAATGTAACCTGGCTGTAATTTTTTTATTGTTATTCCTCTCTCTGTCTCCTCCCTTTTTCCATGATTTTTTCCTACTTTGGCAACAATCTAATTTTCTTTATCATTCCGACTTAAACAGAGAGCCAGCGGAGAAATGTCCAAGTCAATGTTACCAATCTTGGTCTTTACTGCTTGGCCATGTCTTTAAGTTTGAGTTCTTTATCTGATGCTTTGTGGTTTCTCTGCTATCTTGGCCATGCATTTTATTACCGCCACATTGATTGTTTCTTGGCCAGGTCGACTTGACTGGGTTGGCTGTGGTTAAAGGCACTCCGTTGTGGGCCACGCACGAAATGGGAAGTGGTGCTGTTTGCCGCCATGGCTGCAGTTACATTGATAGATGTGAATGGCTTCCTCGGTGAGGCTCAGTTCTTAAACTCGTAATTTATTGCCGCCATTTAAAAACTTTAAGTAATTAAATTATGGCATTTGGCCATGTCCCCACTTGGTAAGAAAATGCTTCATTAATAACAAAATATTACCACCAAAATTATGGTGTAATAAGTCACAGAAAGAAGGAAAAGAAAGGTGGGTGTTTCATTTGGATATTTTTTAAAGACTTGGAAAATTATGGATTCTATTAAGAAAATGTATTCAAGGCTTTGCAGGCAAAACCAAAAAGGTCTCCATGGTATAGAATGTGTCATCGGAAGTAATAAGCGATACATAAATAAAAAACAACTTGCCAGCCATTCTCTCCATCCCATTAAGAAGATTAACAAATTTAACAACCATTCAAATGGGGGGGCTTACCCTTTAACACCATAGGCCATTTCCCTACTCTATTATTATTCAATTTTTTGTTATGGTCGAATAGCATTTGAATTTTTTTAATAATAATAATGTTGGAGATTTTATCTGAAAATAGATAAAAACTAAAGCAAAACACACAAAACAAAATTAAATAAAAAACCAGTTTAGTTGCCCTAACAACCAGACAGCCGGGACACAGGGTCATTTTGGCTTCAAACGTTGTAACTAAACTATGGATGATGGCTCAGTTGTTGCTGTAATGTGTCTCAGTAGCCGTTAATTCAACCAACCAACCATCTAGCCAGCTAACCATTCGGCCATTCAGCCATTCAGCCAGCCAACCGACCAACCAATAAAACCAAATTAGTTTTTCTGTTAATGTTTCAAATGTGATATGGCCATAAAATGTGTAGTAAGCCCACAAAGTTGCCATGGCATAAATTAAATTCAAATTAAACTGCTATAGAACAAGTTCAACTCACACACATGCTGAGAGAGGGAGAGAGGGGGGAAGGCGCTGGGTGTTGTTTTCTTTTTGTTATGGTTATCACTAGTCCATCCCTACCAGCAAGTTTATTTGGCATTAAATTTGAACTAACATTTCCAACCACAAGCTCAAGGGCTAATTCCCTACAAAAAAAAACCGAAACCTTTACCGATAACAATGAAGCTGGCAAACAACCACAAATATTAACATGGTCTAGAAAAAAAACTTTGCTCGTTTTTTTTTGTTCATTTATTATAAGCTTCCTCCTCTAATAGTTATTAACCATACAAGTTGTTCGTATCGTTAGTGTTGCTGCTAATGCACTTGCAACAGGTTGTCTCTTCTCAAGCCTTTAGCAAGTGCATTTTACCCACATTATCAGCAATGCACACACTAACCAGCCATTTCGAAGATTTCCCTCAGCCACTTCCCCACAACCAACAACAGAAACGACACACAAAAAAAGTTGTTAGAAACAACCTGTGTGCGGTGCTGATGTCTGTGCGTTTGAATTTTTAATGCGTTCCAGGTTTATTCTTTTGTTTTCAAACACGTTTGCAATACTCAAATACCAGGGCTTATACAATTCGCACAGTGGTGGAATGTTGTCTACGAAGAGATCTCTTCTTTCAGAAAGGGTATACACAAACACCCAAACCATCAGAAAGGGTTTATAGAAGCACCCTCAACTTCAGAAATGGTATGCTGAAGCAACCTTACCTTCAGAAAGGGTATACAGAAGCACTTTACCTTCAGAAAGGGCATACAGAAGAACCTATACCTTCACAAAGGGTCTATAGAAGCACCATATTTTTCAGGAAGGGTCCCTCGTTGCACCCCATTTTTCAGAAAAGGTCCATCGAAGCACCCTATCTCTCAGAAAAGGGTCTATCGAAAACCCTATATTCCATAAAGGGTCCCTCGAAGCAACCCATTTTTCAGAAAGGGTCTATCGAAGCACCATATCTTTCAGAAATTGTCTATCGAATCACCCTATCTTTCAGAAAGAGTCTATCGAAACACTCTATCTTTCAGAAAGGGTCTGTCGAAGCACCCTATCTTTCAGAACGGATTTATCGAAGAACCCTATCTTCCAGAAAGGGTCTATCGAAACACCCTATCTTTCAGAAAGTCTCTACAAAATCACCCTTTCTTTCAGAATGGGTCTATAGAAGCACCCTTTCTTTCCGAAAGTGTCTGTAGAAGCACCTATTATTTCAGGAACTGTCTATAGAAACACCCTTTCTTTCAGAAAGTATCTGTAGAAGCACCATTTATTTCAGAAATTGTCTATAGAAGCATCCTTTCTTTCAGAAATGGACTATAGAAGCACCCTATCTTTCAGAAGGGGTCTAAAGAAGCATCCTTTCTTTCCGAAAGGGTCTAAAGGAGCAACCTTTTTTTCCGAAAGGCACAGAAGCACAATTTCTTTCGGAATGGATCTATAGAAGCACCCTTTCACAAATAAGGGGTCTATAGAAGCACCCTTTCACAAATAAAGGGTCTATAGAAGCACCCTTTCACAAATAAAGGGTCTATAGAAGCACCCTTTCACAAATCAAGGGTCTATAGAAGCACCCTTTCACAAATAAAGGGTCTATAGAAGCACCCTTTCACAAATAAAGGGTCTATAGAAGCACCCTTTCACAAATCAAGGGTCTATAGAAGCACCCTTTCACAAATAAAGGGTCTATAGAAGCACCCTTTCACAAATAAAGGGTCTATAGAAGCACCCTTTCACAAATCAAGGGTCTATAGAAGCACCCTTTCACAAATAAAGGGTCTATAGAAGCACCCTTTCACAAATAAAGGGTCTATAGAAGCACCCTTTCACAAATAAAGGGTCTATAGAAGCACCCTTTCACAAATAAAGGGTCTATAGAAGCACCCTTTCAAAAATAAAGGGTCTATAGAAGCACCCTTTCAAAAATAAAGGGTCTATAGAAGCACCCTTTCAAAAATAAAGGGTCTATAGAAGCACCCTTTCAAAAATAAAGGGTCTATAGAAGCACCCTTTCAAAAATAAAGGGTCTATAGAAGCACCCTTTCAAAAATCAAGGGTCTATAGAAGCACCCTTTCAAAAATAATGGGTCTATAGAAGCACCCTTTCAAAAATAAAGGGTCTATAGAAGCACCCTTTCAAAAATAAAGGGTCTATAGAAGCACCCTTTCAAAAATAAAGGGTCTATAGAAGCACCCTTTCAAAAATAAAGGGTCTATAGAAGCACCCTTTCAAAAATAAAGGGTCTATAGAAGCACCCTTTCAAAAAAAAAGGGTCCATAGAAGCACCCTTTCAAAAATAAAGGGTCTATAGAAGCACCCTTTCAAAAATAAAGGGTCTATAGAAGCACCCTTTCAAAAATAAAGGGTCTATAGAAGCACCCTTTCAAAAATAAAGGGTCTATAGAAGCACCCTTTCAAAAATAAAGGGTCTATAGAAGCACCCTTTCAAAAATAAAGGGTCTATAGAAGCACCCTTTCAAAAATAAAGGGTCTATAGAAGCACCCTTTCAAAAATAAAGGGTCTATAGAAGCACCCTTTTAAAAATAAAGGGTCTATAGAAGCACCCTTTCAGAAACATAGCGTCTATAGAAACACCCTTTCGGAAAGAAAAGGTCTATAGAAGAACCCTTTCTGAAGGAAAGGGATTATAAATGCATATTTTAAAAAACGGGCTTATAGAAGCACCGTTTCCTTAAGAATGGGTCTATAGAACTGCCCTTTCTCTTCTATAGCATAGAAGAGTCTCTCTTTTATAGCATAGGAGAGTAGCTGTGGAAGAGCTACTCTTCTATGCTATAGAATATCTACAATTCTATGCTATAAAAGCGCTAAGTGTGTTGTTCTTCCATAGTTCTTTGTTCTTGGATTCCACCCACTGTCGCTGCAATATTTTTCCCCATTGGTTTCGTGGATTCTCCAATTCTTTTTCTACACTTTAGAAAAACAGTTTTGTTACATCGTTCACGTAGCTACTGCCTTTGTATGTGTCCGTCCGTCTCTCTCACGTGAAAATCGCATTCATTTTTTTTTGCTGTCGTTCTTCGTTGTGTTCCTCTTGAGTAGCGTAACATTGTGTGCAGGCCCCATATGGGAGGCAAAATAGGGAGTTCACTATCTGATTATAGGCTGTAAACATGACTTGCTGTTATGGTCATAATTTATGCAAGTTTAGTTGTTGTTGTTGCGGCTGTTGTCTTTTTTATGTGAGGAGTTTTTTTTGCGATAACAGAGGTTTGTTTTATAAAAATGCAACACGCACATTGCAAATTTCCTTGTTGCGGATGCCGTCGCAATTGTTTTTGTAGCAATGGTGTAATTGTTGTTGTTGTTCTTACTGTGGCTGGCTGTCATGCTAGCTGCAGTTTACAGTTGCTTCATTTTAATGCTTAAATAATGTTTGTTGGCAGCATTCAACATTCAATTCATTCTTGAACTTTTTTCAACTTTTTCTTCAGCAAATTCTAGGCACTTTTTCGTTTTTCTTTTTTTCCTTTTTTGTGACAACGGCACCCGCCATAGGCTCTTCTGTGAAAAGTTACCAAGAAGAACACAAACATGTGTCAAGTTGGCTGAATGTCTGCCTGGCCGCTTGGTTGGTTTGCTTGGCCCGGCATGAAATGCAACAAATTATCATCGTTTGGAGGCTTTTTCTGGCATCCACTTCACAAGCGGATGGGCATTCGCGCTGAGGTTTGTTGAAGTAAAATTAATTTTTAAAGTTTTCCAAGATTTTTTCTTTTGGATTTTTTCTTTAATTTAATTTTCCGTTTAAAAAGGGGCAAGTGAAAAAATTGCGCAGAGAAATTGTGATGGGAATCTTAAGGAATAAAAATATGAACAAGTTAAGTCACTATATTCTTAGCTTCTTAAAGGTACAAACAGATAAAACCTCTGCTAATTCTGTTTATCCAAAAGAATGGATGAAACATTTTTTATTTGTTATCCATGACCATAAATACCTGAACTTTACCCCAAACTTTATAAAACTAGCCACTTGACCATTTTCACCGTTTTCCAAATGTTTAATTTTTTTCACTTGGCCTTTCAATCTCAGTTTCGTCGTGTGGTCAGAGTAATGATGGCATTATATGACTCCCGCGGGTGCAATAGAACAGCGACTACATCACCGCCACCAGCAAACAGATGAGCAAATAAATTTTCTCAGTTATTTATGGATGGAATAAATTGAATGAATGGCCAAACGAGGGAACGAACGGCAAGGCTGACACAACGCGACAACGACGACACCGGTGGTCTTGATGGTCATAAAATTCAAAAACCAAAATTTCTAATGAATTAAAGTAATTTAAATACAAGAAGTGTAAAAAGAATCGAATAATAGATACCGTTAAGCATTGGAATACTTTCAAAATCATAAAATTTTCGAAAGTGATTAATTATTGGTTTATTAGGAATTTTTAAATAAATTAGTAATCAAATGGGTACTTTGTAGCAAAGAGAATATTGTTTAAGATATTTATACCGCCACAACCTCAGTTTTATTTCATGCCAATTAATAGGTTCTTCTCAAGAACTATTAATTTTTCAATGCTTTCCTAACTTATTGAAATCAATTATTCAAATAAAAGGTAGGCATTTTCACTGGATTGAAAGTGACTATCCCCTCCATGTTACTAATTACCTCAATACAAATTTGTAGAACAATAAAAATATTAGATTTTCTCCTAAAAGACTATTAGGTGCTTCAATCACGACAAGAAAGCCCAGATCAAACTGTTATTAGCCTATGTGGAAGGCATAAATTTAAGACTATCCTTTTAAACATATCTCAGATACCTATCTAAGTCTCCCTTAGTTATAAGTATGTAGTAAAGTAATGGTAACTAATCAATTTGTAGTTCCATGTGCAAGTGGCCATTCATATGTTTATCTCCATCTGTATGTGTATTTCATGTATTTTTGTGTGCCTGTAGAAAATTCCATAAATCTTGAAACATCATAAAATGTCAACAGTTTGTGTTTTTTAATGCATTGTCAAATAAAAATATCAGTGTCTAAAAACAACCAACACCACAACGACAAGACCAATAACAAAAACTAAGCACTCAACATTTAACATTCAAGTTTTTTTTGGCCAATGAAAAACGAAACATACAAAACCGTAAAACTTTTTTTCGAATGGGGGATAATTTTCATTTAACAAAAATTTGACATTGTTGGGCTATAATTTTTCTATTTTAGACAATCTTGAACATAAATCTTGCAGCAGTTAACAATTGGGAATGAAAATGTTGTTCAATAAAAAAAAATTGAAAATAAAAAAGAGACAAAAACACACATGGCCACATACATGAGGAAATAATTTTTAGTAGCTGGGAGATATAAATTGAAATAAATGTTTAGTGAAGGGACGGACTTCGGAATAGAAAAAAATAATATGGATATTAGGAGGGACAAGTGACAGATTCCTATCAATATTTGCCCTAGAAGTTATTTGCTTTTGTATAAAAAGCAAATGTTTGAAGGGACCTCAGAATACAAAGAACTGATATGGTCTTCTTGGAAAAGATTGCTATAAGGAGAATATTTGTTACTAATTTAAGGGAAATTTATACACTCCCAGCCTCAGTTCGTGCAGCAACTAAAATTAATAGGTTATTCTAAAGAACTATAAATTTTTCAATTCAAATTTTTCTATAGAAAACAAGTCCTAAGGTCCTCAGGACTATCTTTCTCTATAGAAAAAATTCCTGAGAACCTCAGGACTATTTTTGTCTATAGAAAAAATTCCTGAGAAGCTCAGGACTATTTTTGTCTATAGAAAAAAAATCCTGAGAACCTCAGGACTATTTTTTTCTTTAGAAAAAAAATCCTGAGAATCTCTGATCTATTTTTTCTATAGAAAAATATATCCTGAGAAACTAAGGACTATTTTTCTATAAAAAAATTCCTGAGAACGGACTATTTTTTCTATAGGAAAACAATTTCTGAGAACCTATAGAAAAAAATTCCTGAGAACCTCAGGACTATCTTTTTCTATAGCAAAAAATTCCTGAGAACCTCAGGACTATTTTTTTTTTCTATAGAAAAAAATTCCTGAGAACCTCAGGACTATTTTTTCTATAGAAAAAAATTCCTGAGAACCTCAGGACTATTTTTTCTATAGGAAAAAAATCCTGAGAAACTCAGGACTATTTTTTCTCAGGACTATTTTTTCTATAGAAAAAAATTCCTGTAAACCTCAGGACTATTTTTTCTATAGAAAAAAATCCTGAGAACCTCTGGACTGATTTTTTCTATAGAAAAAAATTCCTCAGAACCTCAGGACTATCTTTTTCTATAGAAAAAAATTCCTGGGAACCTCAGGACTATCTTTTTCTATAGAAAAAAAATCCTGAGAACCTCAAGACTATTTTTTCTATAGAAAAAAATTCCTGAGAACCTCAGGACTATTTTGTTCTATAGAAAAAATTCCTGAGAACCTCAGGACTATTTTTTCTATAGCAAAAAATTCCTGAGAACCTCAGGACTATTTTTTCTATAGCAAAAAAATTTCTGAGAACCTATAGAAAAAATTCCTGAGAACCTCAGGACTATTTTTTCTATAGAAAAAAATTCCTGAGAAACTCAGGACTATTTTTTCTCAGGACTATTTTTTCTATAGCAAAAAATTCCTGAGAACCTCAGGACTATTTTTTCTATAGAAAAATTTCCTGAACAACTCAGGACTATTTTTTTTCTATAGAAAAAAATTCCTGAGAACCTCAGGACTATTTTTTTCTATAGAAAAAAAATTCCTGAGAACCTCAGGACTATTTTTTTCTATAGAAAAAAAATTCCTGAGAACCTCAGGACTATTTTTTTCTATAGAAAAAAATTCCTGAGAACCTCAGGACTATTTTTTTCTATAGAAAAAAATTCCTGAGAACATAAGGACTATTTTTTTCTATAGAAAAAAATTCCTGAGAACCTCAGGACTATTTTTTTCTATAGAAAAAAATTCCTGAGAACCTCAGGACTATTTTTTTTCTATAGAAAAAAATTCTTGTGAACATCAGGACTATTTTTTCTATAGAAAAAAATTCCTGAGAACCCAGGACTATTTTGTTCTATAGAAAAATTCCTGAGAACCTCAGGACTATTTTTTCTATAGCAAAAAATTCCTGAGAACCTCAGGACTATTTTTTCTATAGCAAAAAATTCCTGAGAACCTCAGGACTATTTTTTCTACAGAAAAAATTCCTGTGAAACTCAGGACCTCAGGACTATGTTTTTCTATAGAAAAACATTCCTGAGAACCTCAGGACTATTTTTTCTATAGAAAAAAAATTTCTGAGAGCCACAGGACTATTTTTTTCTATAGAAAAAATTCCTGAGAAGGTCAGGACTATATTTTCTATCGAAAAAAATTCCTGAGAACCTCAGGACTATTTTCTCTATAAAAAAAATTTCTGAGAACCTATAGAAAAAATTCCTGAGAACCTCAGGACTATTTTTTCTATAGAAAAAAATTCCTGAGAAACTCAGGACTATTTTTTCTCAGGACTATTTTTTCTATAGAAAAAAAATTCCTGAGAACCAAAGGACTAATTTTTTCTATAGCAAAAAATTCCTGAGAACCTCAGGACTATTTTTGTCTATAGAAAAAATTCCTGAGAAGCTCAGGACTATTTTTGTCTATAGAAAAAAATTCCTGGGAACCTCAGGACTATCTTTTTCTATAGAAAAAAAAAATCCTGAGAACCTCAGGACTATTTGTTTTATAGAAAAAAATCCTGAGAAACTCAGGACTATTTTTGTCTATAGAAAAAATTCCTGAGAACCTCAGGACTATTTTTGTCTATAGAAAAAATTCCTGAGAAGCTCAGGACTATTTTTGTCTATAGAAAAAAATTCCTGGGAACCTCAGGACTATCTTTTTCTATAGAAAAAAAATCCTGAGAACCTCAGGACTATTTGTTCTATAGAAAAAAAATCCTGAGAAACTCAGGACTATTTTTGTCTATAGAAAAAATTCCTGAGAACCTCAGGACTATTTTTTTCTATAGAAAAAAAATCCTGAGAACCTCAGGACTATTTTTTTTCTATAGAAAAAAATTCTTGTGAACATCAGGACTATTTTTTTCTATAGAAAAAAATTCCTGAGAACTATTTTGTTCTATAGAAAAAATTCCTGAGAACCTCAGGACTATTTTTTCTATAGCAAAAAATTCCTGAGAACCTCAGGACTATTTTTTCTATAGCAAAAAATTCCTGAGAACCTCAGGACTATTTTTTCTATAGAAAAAATTCCTGTGAACCTCAGGACTATTTTTTTCTATAGAAAAAA
Organism: Musca autumnalis; assembly: GCF_047663935.1. Lineage (NCBI taxonomy): Eukaryota > Metazoa > Arthropoda > Insecta > Diptera > Muscidae > Musca > Musca autumnalis. The sequence goes on from NW_027412088.1 coordinate 206,680,133, forward strand.
AATTCCTGAGAACCTCAGGACTATTTTTTCTATAGAAAAAATTCCTGAGAAACTCAGGACTTTTTTTTTCTATAGAAAAAAATTCCTGAGAACCACAGGACTAATTTTTTCTATAGAAAAAAAATACTGAGAACCTCAGGACTATCTTTTTCTATAGAAAAAAATTTCTGAGAACCTTAGGATTATCTTTTCCTATAGAAAAAAATTCCTGAGAACCTCAGGACATCTTTTTCTATAGAAAAAATCCTGAGAACCTCAGGACTATGTTTTTCTATAGAAAAACATTCCTGAGAACCTCAGGACTATTTTTTTTTTTAGAAAAAAAATTTCTGAGAACCTCAGGACTATTTTTTCTATAGAAAAAATTCCTGAGAAAGTCAGGACTATATTTTCTATCGAAAAAAATTCCTGAGAACCTCAGGACTATTTTCTCTATAAAAAAAATTCTGAGAACCTATAGAAAAAATTCTTGAGAACCTCAGGACTATTTTTTCTATAGAAAAAAATTCCTGAGAACCTCAGGACTATTTTTTCTATAGCAAAAAATTCCTGAGAACCTCAGGACTATTTTTTCTATAGAAAAAATTCCTGAGAACCTCAGGACTATTTTTTTCTATAGAAAAAAATTCCTGAGAATGTCAGGACCAATTTTTTCTATAGAAAAAAAATTCCTGAGAACCTCATGACTATTTTTGTCTATAGAAAAAATAGTCCTGAGAAAAAATAGTCCTGAGTTTCTCAGGATTTTTTTCTATAGAAAAAATAGTCCTGAGGTTCTCAGGAATTTTTTTTTTCTGAGAACCTCTGGACTGATTTTTTCTATAGAAAAAAATTCCTCAGAACCTCAGGACTATCTTTTTCTATAGAAAAAAATTCCTGAGAACCTCAGGACTATTTTTGTCTATAGAAAAAAATTCCTGGGAACCTCAGGACTATCTTTTTTTATAGAAAAAAAATCCTGAGAACCTCAGGACTATTTGTTCTATAGAAAAAAAATCCTGAGAAACTCAGGACTATTTTTGTCTATAGAAAAAATTCCTGAGAACCTCAGGACTATTTTTTTCTGTAGAAAAAAATTCCTGAGAACCTCAGGACTATCTTTTTCCATAGGAAAAAATTCCTGAGAACCTCAGGACTATTTTTTCTATAGAAAAAAATCCTGAGAACCTCAGGACTATTTTTTCTATAGCAAAAAATTCCTGAGAACCTCAGGACTATGTTTTTTCTATAGAAAAAAATATCCTGAGAACCTCAGGACTATCTTTTTCTATAGGAAAAAATTCCTGAGAACCTCAGGACTATTTTTTCTATAGAAAAAAATTCCTGAGAACCTCAGGACTATGTTTTTCCATAGAGAAAAAATCCTGAGAACCTCAGGACTATTTTTGTCTATAGAAAAAATTCCTGAGAACCTCAGGTCTATGATTTTCTATGGGAAAAAAATTCCTGAGAACCTCAGAACTATTTTCTCTATAGAAAAAATTCCTGAGGTCAGGACTATTTTTTCTATCGAAAAAAATTCCTGAGAACCTCAGGACTATTTTTTCTATAGAAGAAAAATTTCTGAGAACCTATAGAAGAAAATTCCTGAGAACCTCAGGACTATTTTTTCTATAGAAAAAAATTCCTGAGAAACTCAGGACTATTTTTTCTCAGGACTATTTTTTCTATAGAAAAATTTCCTGAGAACCTCAGGACTATTTTTTTCTATAGAAAAAAAATCCTGAGAACCTCAGGACTATCTTTTTCTATAGAAAAAAATTCCTTAGAACCTCAGGACTATCTTTTTCTATAGAAAAAATTTCCTGAGAACCTCATGACTATTTTTGTCTGTAGAAAAAAATTCCTATGTTTTTCTATAGAAAAAATTCCTGAGAAACTCAGGACTATTTTTTCTATACAAAAAATTCCTGAGAACCTCAGGACTAATTTTTCTAAAGAAAAAAATTCCTGAGTACCTCAGGACTATTTTTTCTATAGAAAAAAAAATTCCTGAGAACCTCAGGACTATTTTTTCTATAGCAAAAAATTCCTGAGAACCTCAGGACTATTTTTTCTATAGAAAAAAATTCCTGAGAACCTCAGGCAAGCCCATACTTCCTGAGAAATTTTCTAAAAAACTCAAAAAACCCCTATTGACGTCAGAAGTATTGTGTTTAGTTCTTTTCTTTAGATCCGAGGCTGAGGGTATATCTCTGTCGGCACAGCTGACTAATTCATTCTTACTTTTTCACTTTTGGTTACATCAACAGGCATGCAGACAACTTAAGTAGCTTTGTCAGAGAATTTCATTAAATAAGCATCCAACCAATAGCTTCCTTCGAAAGAAAAATGTCAGTAAGACTTATTTCCAACAAAAATTCCGCTGCATCCATCCTTCACGGTTGTAGGCATCAAATAAAAATTAAATGCCATGCCATGACATTGGAAAGTTCAAAACCTTTTGTTTCATCTTTTCAAAGAATATTTCTCTACGTAGCTTCACTTTTCGTTCAGCCTAAATGGCCACAAATATCAATACTCAAAATTCTCAGAATTTCACACATTCTGGCTAAGATGATTATGAAAAAAAAAAATACAAACCCCTTTAAGAGGATGACCAACAACACAAAGTCAGACGAAAAAAAAGATTAACTTTTAACAGGAACTTGTCTTCCATTCCAGGGTTTTGCTAAAACTTCGATTAGGTTTTCTAAAGCAGATCTAATTGCAGTATACATGAAATTCAAGCAGCTACCGTAAGCCACCATACTTCCAAGAGGAGAAGACCACCTGCTAAATGAATATTAAATGAAATTAAATCGCTTTGTCTCCATTACACCTTAAGTCCTGCCACAGAAATGAGATTTAATTAAAAGACATTTTTCAAACAAAAAGGGGCTCAGCTGCCATCTATGGGCTAATTTTGGCGAAATTGGCCTATACACGAAAACATAATCATCTAAACATTATCATCATCATCATGCCATTATCTTAGATATCTGCTCAAAGCCAGAGATCTGTGAACTGAAGGCGAAAGCCAAAGTAAAAGAGAAACGAAAAAAAAAACAAACACAAAAAATCTAAAGCAAAGTAAACCCCCGGTAAAGGAAAAATAAAAGGGAAAGCCAACCAAAATCCAGGCAAACAAACACCTCCATCATCAGCATTCTTCACAACAAAAAAGCAAAAAAAAAACAAAGCAAATTTGTGAATAAAGAAAAAAAAGAAAAAAGGGTGTGCTCTCATTTTGTTTGCCAGGAACTCCCAGCAAGGAGGTTGCCGCTGCTGCAGTATCCACTAACTTGGCCATTTTACCACTAAAATATACACACCAATACATTTAAACACAATTCAACATTACGTTTATGTTTATCTATACCGGCAACATCAGCACATGGAGGGCCAGTCACAACAGAACAGACAGGAAAGTTAGTCAACAGAGAGTCAGACGGACAGACAGCCAGTCAGTCAGCCAGTAAAACATTCAACACAAAGGATAACGAACCTTAAAAAGGAAAACAAATATCTATCTATACGTGTGTTTAAAAGACAGAGAGAGAACGACACTGCCAGTTCATGTCATAAGAAAGAGAGAGTGATTTGTTGCAGTTAGAGAAAGCGGCGGCAATTGAACAGGCGTTCAGCTGGAATAGCAAGCAGAAAAAGGGAATATAGTACAAAACAAAAACCGGCAACTTGAAGCAGTTGCTGTTATTTAAGACGGAAGCTAAAGCAAGGAAATAAACTCACACACACACACACACCCAAAGTTTTGCAGGATAAAAGATTATGTAAGGATTATAAGGTCAGAGACATGGCAATTGAATGGGGACAATGACTTGTTATTGTGGCTTAGAGGGATAATTTGTTTTTTTGGTATTTAAAGTAAACGATAATGCTAATAAAAGTGATAAAATCTCGTAATAAATGTAGGGGATACAAGCAAAGAAAAATACGAATGCATTTCGTTCTTAAAGATTTGCATAGAAATAACAAGTAAAAAAGCGTTAAGTTCGGCCGGGACGAACTATTTATACCCTCCACCATAAAATATTCTGAACTGAAACGGAATAATTATTTTCTATCCTGTTCACAATTTGAGGCGGAGATATTCTGTGACCTAAATAAGGTAAACATAATGCGTATAGAAATGCCTTCAATCGGTTGGCAACCTTATATGGGTATAAATCAAAATGTGGACCCATGTTGATAATTGTTGGTGGAAGAGTTTTGTGACCACTGGGTACCTCAAATGTCGAATTGCAGATACTTCGGTCAAAATATTTAGCTAAAATCTTAAAAATATCGAAAATCGAGAGGTACCGTTATATGGGAGTTATACCAAACATTGACCTATGTTGACAATTTTTGAAGGAGATGTTTTGTGACCACTGGGAACCATAAATGATAAATTACAGCTAGTTCGGTCAAAAATGTAGCTAAAATCCTCAAAATACCGGAAGGTACCTTTATATGAGTGCCGTACCAAAATATGGACCTAGGTTGACAATTTTTGGTGGATTAGCTTTGTGACCACTGGGAAGTCAAAACGTCAATTCACAGGTAGTTGGGTTAAAAATTGTAGGTAAAGTCCTCAAAATACCGAAAATAGGGAGGTACGGTTATATTTGAGTTATACCAAAACATGGACCTATGTTGGCAATGTTTGGAGAAGATGTTTTGTGACTACTGGGAAATTCAAATGTCAAAATACAAAAAATCGGGATGTACCGTTATATGGGCGCCGTATCAAAACGTGGACCCACGTTGACAGTTTGCGGTGATATTTTGTGGCCACTAGGAACTTTAAACGTCAAATTACAGGTAGTTCGGTTAAAAATTGTAGCTACAATCCTTAAAATACCGAAAATCGGGAGGCACCGTTATATGGGGACTATACCAAAACACGGATCTATATTGACAGTTTTTCGAGGAGATATTTTGTGATCAATAGGAACCTCAAATGTCAAATTACATGTAGTTCGGTTGAACCGTAAAAAACCGAAAATCGGGAGGTACCGTTAAATAAGGAGGCTATACCAAAACATGGACCTTTGTTGACAGTTTTCGGTGGAGATGTTTTGTGACCACTGGGAACCTCAAACGTCTAATAACAAGTAGTTCGGTTAAAAATTGTAGATAAAATCCTCAAAATAGCGAAAATCGGAAGGTACCGTTATTTGGGGGCTATAGCAAAACATGGACCTATGTTAGCAGTTGGAGATGTTTTGTGACCACCGGGAACCCCTAACATGAAATTACAAGTAGTTTGATAAAAAATGTAGCTAAAATCCCCTAAATACCGAAAATCGGGAGGTACCGTTATATGGGGGCTATACCAAAACGTGGACCGATATGGCCCATCATCGCAATTGACCTGCCTATGGGAAAAAGACACTCGGGAGCAAAAATATAGCACTCAAGCTCAATTATTGCCAACGCTAGAGTGATTACAACAGACGGACATGGCTAGATCGTCTTAGAATTTTATACTGATCAAGAATATTTATATTTTATTATATTACTAGATATTCTATGACCACTAGAATAACTAGTTATTCTGTGGCCACGAGAAGTTGGAAAATGAGCTAACAAAATTCAATTTTTAGAACAGTTGAGGTGGATTTCGTTTTCAATTTCAACACACTTCATAATTTTATTTTATTCCGTTCTCTGGTGGATTTGATCATGCGAATTTCTGATTTGCAGCCGAAAACACTACACACTCGGTCACGCCCGTATGTACATGAAGGGTTTTTTTACACGCTTACACGTGCACCACCATCTGTTTTTTCATTTTTTAACAAAAACTCGCGTGCCGACGGTGAACGTTGATCTCACAAACCTAGGACTTATAGTACTCATAATTTAGTAAGAAGTAATATAGGTATTTATTTTTGTTTCAATTACTTTGTGATGTGTTAAATAATGACTAACGGATCAGAAGTTTTTCTGGGGACACCGCTTGTAGAGACGTTTTTTTAAGGTTGAAAAATATTCAGGAAATCTGTAGGAGGACAACTTTAGTAGTACTTTTTTCTAAGGTAGAGTTTTGGTCTTCTGTAAGAAGAATTATGATCTTCAACAGGAAAGACCCTCAGGTCTTCTATAAGAAGAAGCTCAGGTCTTCTTTGAAAAGACTTTCAGGTATTCTATAAGAAAACTCTTAGGTCTTCTATAGGAATACCATCATATCAGGTCTTCTATAAAAATAGAAATGGGAAAGCTCTTAGGCCTTCCATAGAAAGACTCTCAGGTCTTCTATAAGAAGACTCCCGTTTCTTCTTTAGGAAGGTTCATATGACTTCTAAAGGAAATTTCTCAGGTTTCCATAGGAAGACGTTCAAGTTTTCTTTAGGAAGAAGGTCATGTATCCAATAGGAAGACTTTCAAATATTTTATAGGGACGTCCTTCTTTAGAAAAACTCTCAGGTCTTCTATAGGACGACTCTAAGGTCTTCTTTAGAAAGTCTCTCAGTTCTTCTATAGAATGAGAGTCTTTCTATAGAAGAGCTGAGACTATTAGAGGGAGACTCTAAGGTCTTCTCTATGAATAATATTCGGTCTAGTCTCTCTCAGTTCTTCTATAGAAAGACTCTTAAATCTATTAGAGGGAGACTCTCAGGTCTTCTCTATGAAGAATATTCGGTCTATTATAGGAAGATTCGCAGTTCTTCTGAAGGAAAGTCTTGTAAAAGAATATTTAGTGACTTATATGAAAGCCCTCAGGCCTTCTATGGAAAGATTTTCGGGAATACCGCCGAAAGCTTTTATAATTTTTTTTAGAAAGACATGCAGTTCTATTACAGAAATCATTGTCTTCTGCACTTCTGACAAAATTGTGTTATTCAGACAGAATAGTTGAGGGTCTGAAGGTTTCCCCATTGATTCCTATTTACCTTCACACACTCAAGTATTTTATAGAAAAGTTTTAACAGAAAATCTTTAGTTATTATAAAGGTCCTCAGGTCTTCTATGTGGAAACGCAGATTTAGATAGCTATTACAGTAGAATCTGTACGAAGTCCCAGTGATCTTAGAAAAAATATTTTCTCTTTCTATGAGAATGTTTTCTGATAATGAAAGGTGTTCCATTTAGGGAGACGTTCCGATCCTCTGGTCTTATAAAAGGTAGTCTTCTAAAGCAACGTCTTCTGAAAAAATATTTGAGGGTCTGAAGGTCTTCCATTGATTCCTGTTCATGAATGAAAGATCCTCAGGCGTTCTTTAAGAACACCTTCAGGTTTTTTAGGAATTTCACAGGAAGGTAGGAAGGATTTTTTGTAGCAAGACCTGCTGATAATCTATGGGAATTCCTTTCAGTTGCCATATGAAGAAGGTCAAATATGAAAATATCTTCTGGTCTTCTATATAAAAGAAAACTATATGATTGTCTAAAGTTCTTCTTCCCTTGGAAATGTTTTGGTCTTTTAGATGAAGACTTCAAGTAGATGTCCCCTTTAGGAAGATGTTCCGATCCTCTGGTCTCATAAAGGAAAGTCTTTTAAAGCAACATCCTCAGGTGATCTTTAAGCACACCCTCAGGTTTTCTGTAAAAAATCTTTTGATTAGGATGACTTTCAGGTCTTCTATAGGAAAACTCTCAGGAATTTTATAGGAAGGTAAGAAGGACCGCAGATATTCTGTAGTAAGACCTGCTGATATTCTATTTGAATACCTCTATAGGAAAACCAATTCTAGAGAACTACGCTCAGGCAATACCCCCACGACCTCTTTTCTAGGAGGATATTCAGGGCTTCTATAAGCATGCCTTTTATGTCTTCTACCGGCAGATCCTCAGGTCTTTTATAAACATCTCTCTGTAATAGGCCTTCAGACTTTATATAATAAAACCCTCATGACGTCGCACAGTGTTGCCGCGTGGACAAAAATCAAAAAATGTGATGGTAACTTTTACATACATATGTGTATGTGTTTTTCTTACAGTAAACACATCCGATATAAGGAAGCTGAAAGAATTTTTTTCGTTAAATATGAAAAATATTTCCCAGTTGATCTAAGGCGATAATCATATGGAAATTAGACGACATTTAAAATAACATTTCTGAAAAAATTTTTGATAATACTAAAAGTTTTGGATTGGGAAGTGGGCTATAAATATAACGTTTTAGTACAAAAAGTTGACATTAACTGCACATGGGCAATGTACCGTTATCAAGAAATCAAAATTTAAATTTGATAAAAAAATTCAAAATTCTTAATATTTAGTAGAGCAGATCTTTTGATTGCCACCTATTGCCACCTTGGCTCCTGTTTTCCGTTAATTGGAAATCTCTACCAAATCAAAATGTGTAAAAACATTCTTCCTATCCCTGCAACATTCTGAGATATATCGGTTCAGATTTTATATAGCCCCCATATATGTATATCTTTTCCCGATTTTGCTACAACTCGTTCAATTTTGATCGAATAGCCTTCAAATGTAGTATGTGATATTTTCTTAGACTCCTGAGTAGTTTCACCGATTTTAGCAAAAATCGGTTCAGATTTGGATATAGCCCCTATATAAATCTTTCCCCGATTTTGCTATAATTCGCTCAATTTTTGATGAATAGTCTTCAAATTTAACATGGGATTCCCCAGGCCCCTGTTCAGTTTTATCGTTGACCTGGGTTGATGAATGTTTTCACAAATGAGGGCACAGGCCTAAGAAAATATTCCATGTTAAATTTGAATGTTATTTTTCAAAAATTGACCGATTTATAGCAAAATCGGTGAAAGATATATATGGAGGCTATACCGATTTTTGCGAAATCAAATCAAAATCAGTAAAACTGAAAAGGGACCTGGGGAAACGTCCCATGTTAAATTTGAAGACTATTCATCATCATCGGGGAAAGATATATATAGGAGCTATATCCATACAAACTACTCAGGAGCCTAAGAAAATATCACATATTAAATTTGGCTATTTGGCTATTCGAATAAAATTGACCGAGTTATAGCAAAATCGGGAAAATGTATATATGGGGGCTATATCTATCTGAACCGATATGGACCAAAGTTGATATTTTTCATTCCTGTGCCCTCATAAGTACTTGTGCAAAAATTCATCAACCTAGGTCGACGCCTTCTATTTTTGTCCACATTTGTATGGAACCGGCAACACTGTGCGTCGGTAGGTTCTTCTGGTCTTATAGCAAGATCTTCGTTTTTTCTAACAAGATATTCAGCACTTTTACGAAAAAATGTGTTGGTCTTATAATAGAGAATCGTCTTGCTATCTCAGAGAATGCATTCTTAGTTTCTATAGAAAAATTCCGGTCTTTTATAAGAGGAACTTTATATAGGAAGGGACCCGATCTTCTGTACAACGCAAATCAGATCATCTGTAAAAAATTTTCAGTTTTCATTTAGCAGGGCTAAATAGGAATGAAATTGTTTCAGCAGAACCAACCGTTTCTTTTCGTACGAATTATTGAAAATTTAGAATCCCGAGAAGATGATCACATATTTACCTAATTTTATTCTAGGTCAATTCAGGTAATTTTTTAATACTTACAATAATCTTCAGTACCATTTCCTCTTACTAGTTTAGTGAACCTTAAATGCGGGGTAATATTCTTACCTGAAAAGAGAAAAAAATCATTACATTAAAAATAAATATCTCAATAAATTCTTCAAATTGCAAACTAATACAAACTTTCCTAATCCTTCAAATACATGAAACCACCCACCCTTTAACCCCCTCTCAAGGCCATACATCAAAAATGTAATCCTTAGAAACAAACCATCTGCAATATCTAATAAAATTTCTCCCAAAGAAAGGTAATTATTGAAAATTCTTCTCTTCCAAATCCTTCCAGGAAATAAATCTCCACGACATCAACTTTACCGACGGATAATGTTAAATCGTTTCAATCTTTTTTCTAATCCTCTTTGCACTTATAACCCATTTCATGAAAAAGGTAAACAATTCATTTAACTTCCTTAAGTTTTTTTGTTTTAAAAGGTGACAAACATTTTTGTGACATTTTGTGTTTGTTTTCATTTCGCAAGAATAAAGCAAAGAAGGCAAATTCCAATCCTTGTTCTGAAATGACATTTCTAAACAGTATTTTGTTCAGATTTCATGGTCACCACTGCTTCTGGTGGTTTATTTGTACAAAATACTCTTCTTTTCTGTTCAAACTCCGCCCCTTATGTTTGTGCTGCTTGTTGTTTTTGTTTCACACAAAACTCCACCTCCTACTGCAGCAGGCAAAAAAAAAACACACACACACCAACAAATTTGACTCTACCACAACCAGGCTACAAACACAGGCACACTTTCACATTGTCATAAAAGCATACCGATACAGAGATATTTTATCTTTCACACAGATACTATTACACACACATGTATATAATGTTGCCACATGCAACATAAAGACACCTCCCACTTTTTTGTGTTATGCCGACGGCAGTTTTCCGGCTTTTGGGTTACAGTAACCTGCCGATCAATTGCCACAGAGGACGGGGAGAGTGCCTAAGAGTTTAAAAATTAGGACAGGACCTTTTAACGATGTCTTAAATTATAGGGTGATAAATGTTACAGAACATGCCTAAGGAACTTAAAGCAAGGCTTAAACAACCCTCTTCAGTAAGAATTTTGTTTAAAATACTTTTGGAGTGCAAATATGTAAATATTAGGGGTTCAATAAAACATCGGATTTATTTTAAAAAGCCAAGTAGGTGTATAACTCCATAGAGACTCTCAAAGGCCAATGGACATAAAAATATCCCTGTGTAATATGCTCTACACAGGGATATTTTTTTTATCGCCGGATAGATTTCATTGGGGACATTGAGGTTTCGAGATTCCTGCAATACAATTACCCCTTTCATAAAGTTATTATTTTTATTATTATTCATCCCCCACCGCCCCCTTTATCTAAGCCACAAAGGGCGGCAAAAGAAAAACAAATAATCAAAATAATGGTGTCGACAACAAAAATAATTTCTTCCTTTTTGGTAGGGCAGAGAAGGATTCGTTGTTGTTGTTGTTGTCGCCGTGGTCGTTACACTGTAATTTTGTTAAATGTTTATCAAGATAAGCAAAGTCACACACTTTAAATAAAAAATGTGAATTCAGCAAAAACGAAAAAAGAAGAACTGAAATAATATGGCATCGGAAAATAAACCTAAAACACCAAAGTGACGAATGCCCGGCCAGACGGACGGATGAGCGGACAGACAGACTTACTACAAATAAATGAACTTTTGGGCAAAAAAAAAACAGGGTATTAACCACACGAACAACAAACCACCGCTAACCGCAATGGAAAACGAGAAGAAGACCAACATAGAAGAATGGATGGCAACAAATTTTATGCACCCCATTCGTAATGAACGTCAAACCTGGGCCGACCAGGACAAGCATAGCATCAGGCAGGCAACAATGTTTATTGTGCAGTTAGATATTTTTTTGTGTTAATTTTTTTCTTCCTATCTTTAAAGGCACGCAAAACGCCGTGGGGATAATATGAACTTTAATTATAGAAAAACAGGCAGGGGAGAGGCACGAAATTAACCCATTGTGGTTCGAAAATTCTCATAAATAAGGGAAGGGGTTTCTAAAACCTGGAAAACAATACAAATTTTTTTTTTTTTTTTTTGAAGATTCAGGCGTCTGTTAGAGTTATCTTTGATTTCTAAAACAAGGTCCGCAAAACATGAAAGCCATTTTTAAACGACAAATAGACATTTCAATGACCACCAGTATTACTAAAGACAGGACATAGAGGGGACCTCAAAGCACAGAAGAGGAAGCGATGCCCTTAGAGGAAGCGATGCCCGCAGTAGAAATTGTTATTGAAGAAAACCAGGCCGTTATCGTAGAGGGGAACAAACGGCCTTCTTATAAGAGGCCAGAAGGACTCCATGTAAAACATCATAGGATCTAGAAAGTTTTTCTTGGAAAAACAGAATGTTCTCTTAGAGGTTTTTCCTATACGCAAACCTTTGGCCTTGTACATGCAGAGAGCTATGACTTCTTCGGTCTGTAGATCTCAAAGATTTGCCCCTTCAGGTTTTGTATCTGTATTCATAGACGCCTATAAGAGTATTTTAGGCATCCCACCATTTTTCTGTAGGGACCTCTAATAACACTGGGTTTTCTGTAGAAGATCAAAGGTACCTTTTATAGAAGGCTAAAGGGGTCCTCAAAAAAAAAATCCGAAAATTTACGGAGGAAGACGAGTAGGTTTACTTAAAGCAGCTTTAAAGTCCTTTCTATATAATACCAGATTACTCGAAGGTCTTTCCATAGAAGAAGACCAGAAAGTCTTCGTATATACGACAAGAATGTCTTCCACTACGAGTAAATGACCTAAAAGGCATATATCGAAGGATCGTATCGAAGACCAAAAGACCCAAATCATCCCAAATAGCCAGAAGATGTTTCAATACAATACCTGAAGATATTCCTTTATATTTCTAGAAGAACATCTTCTTCGCTAATCTATCTATGAAGGAACACTAAGAGTTCCTTAAGATAACCTGAAAGTGTTCCTATAGAAGATCTTCTGACAGAAGACCAAAAGATGTTCGAAAAGACTATAGAATACAGAAGACTACGGAATACTAATGGAGCTCTTTTATGGACAGCAAAGGACCTCTTATGACCTTCTGAGGACTACTGAAAACATCTTGAGGCCGTCTATGGACTACAGAACATCTATTGATGTCTTCTATGGACCGCATCAGGGTCACAGAATTCCTCATGAGACCTTCTATGAACTACAGAAGAAATCTTGATGTCTTCCATAGTCTACTAAATATCTCTTAATGTTTTCTATGGACAACAGAATCCCTCTTGAGCATTTCTATGGACTACAGAAGACCTCTTGCTGTCTTTCATTGACAACAGAAGACCTCTTGCTGTCCTCCATTGACAACAGAAGACTTCTTGAGATCTTCTAAGGACTACAGAAGATCTTTTGACATATTTTAAGGACTGCAGAAGAGCTTTTGAGGTCTTCTATGGCTTCTTCAGACCTCTTGAGGTCTTCTATTGACAACAGAAACCCGTCTGAGGTATACTATGAACTACAGAATTCATATTGGGTTTTTCTATGGACAATAGAAACTCTCTAGAGGCCTTCTATGTACTATAAAAGATCTCTTGAAGTCTTCTATGGACTACAGAAGATCGCTAGAGCTCTTCTATGGGCTACAGAATACCCATTGGGGTCTTCTATGAACAACAAAATACCTCTAGAGGTCTTCTTTGGACAACAGAAAACCTCTTAAGGCCTTCTAGAGACTATAGAAGACCTCTTGGGACAAGAGAAGACTTCATGAAGTATTTTATGGACTACAGAATACCCCCTGAGTCTTTCTATGGACAACAGAGGACCTCTTGAGGTCTTCTATGGACAACAGAAAACCGTCTGAGGTATTCTATGTACTACTGAATTGATATTGGGGTTTTCTATGGACAATAGAAGGTCTCTAGAGCAATTCTGTGTACTATAGAAGACCTCTTGAAGTCGTCTATGGACTACAGAAGATCGCTTGAGCTCTTCTATGGGCTACAGAATACCCATTGGGGTCTTCTATGAACAACAAAATACCTCTAGAGGCCTTCCATGGACAACAGAAAACCTCTTAAGGCCTTCTAGAGACTACAGAAGACCTCTTGAAGGCTTTTGTGGACTACAGAATACCTATTGATGTATTCTAAGGAGTACATAAGCCCTCTTGATGCCTTCTTTGGACTACAGAAGGCCTCTTGAGACCTTCTTTGGTCTACAGAAGACCTCTTGAGGCCTTCTTTGGACTACAGAATACTTTCTGAGGTCTTCTATGGTCAACACAAGAGCCAATGAGGTCTTTTAAGGACAATATAAGGTATCTTGGAGTTTTCTAAGGACTTTAGAAGACTTTCTAAGTTCTTCTAGTATTTAAGAATGCTTAAAGTTGTGAATTAGTGAATTATATAGTCGTGTGTTCGTTTTTCTCTTTAATCTAGCTCTGGCTTTGGGATAAGAGTTGTGGAGTAAGTTTAATTGGCTGCACCACAGAGCCTACTTAAGCCAAAATAAACCCATGGATCCTCCTATAGAGAACAGAAGGTCTTTCTATAAATTTCTTTCTATAAAGGCCCAAAAAGTTTCCTGCAGAAGTCGGTAATGTCTTCGTTTTGAAGACAGCAAGGTAATAATATTCTACTATAGAAGACTAGGCCTATACCAGAATATCGCCCTATGAAGACCAAAAGTTCTTCTTACGAGATACCAAAAGGGTCCCTATAGAACTCGCATCCAAGCTAGACCAGAAACTTTTTCTAAAGAAAACGCGGTTGTCTTCTTAAATATACTAAGAAATAGGACGGCCTATGGGAGAAAGGTGCCACCGGGTGTCATCGTGGTGCAATGCACATCCGCCTTGCACGATGAATGTCGTGGATTCGATTCCCCGACCAGGCAACATCTAACAACATCTTAACGGTGGCAAAATATCCCTAAGGAATTGGCGACATTTTCTGAGTATTTCAGAAATGTAAAAATTCTATACAAGAGGTGTCTTAGGACGCCACGTTCGGACAGTGCGATAAACTGTATGTCTCATATCATTGAGCTAATATGAATCGGGGTGCACCCATCGATATGAGAGAAGTCTCCCTTGCCCCTACTGGAATGTTTGTGGAAAAATAGGAGAAAGCAAGGAAAAATCCTCCTATAAAAACAGAAGGTCATCCTATAGAGAACAGAAAGCTTGCTAAAGGAGCTCAGAATTTTTCTTATAGAGATCGGAAGGTCAATCTATTGAAATTCTTCTATTAAACCAGAAGGTCTTCCTACAGAAGACTAAAATCTTGCAATAGAGGGCGAGAAGGTCTTCCAATAGAAGGTAGGTAATTCTTAGGGTTAACTTATGGAAGGAAAGATAGTCTTTCTATAGAGACCAGAAAAACATCGTACTGCAAACGGTAAGGTAATTCTTCGAATGACCAGAAAATCCTTGTAAAAAACGGAAGATGTCCTTAGGTATGCTCAAAAAAAACAGAAAGAGGTCCTACCAAAGACCTGCAAGTCCTGTAAGCCCAATTTCTTACAGAAAATCTGAGTGCCTATAAAAGACGTAGAGACTTTCTTATAGATAATCTGAAAGTTCTTTATAGAAAACCACATGGTATTTCAGGTCTTTCTGCAGACAATATACAGTGGTGTGAAAAATAATAAGGACACTTCAATCCATAACCAAGATTACATTGAAAACTGACTAAAAAAGTGAAAATTACATTAGTTTATAAAATTTATTGTTTTCTTAAAATATTAAGAAAAGTATTATAAAAATATTTTGATTGCTTGTAACCATATTTTATTTATCTTTTATATTTTATGCGAATTGTCGTAGTTTGATGTGTGAAAAATAATAAGGACACTTCATGACATATTATAAGAAGGACCAAACTTGAAAGAAATTAATGTAGGTTTTTACTAAATAATGGTAGATAAATTGTTTCAGTGTCATTAATACTTTGTAGACGATCCTTTGTTTTCTAAAACGGAAGCGCATCGTCTGGGCATCGAGTCGACCAAATTTTGGCACTTCTCTACTGGTATCGCGTCCTACGCAACCTGTATAAGTTGCCAAAGGTCACCATAATTTGATGGACACTTTCCACTGATTGATTTTTTAACTTCATTCCACAACATTTTTCAATCGGGTTCAAATCAAGGGATTGTATGGGCCATTCTACCAACTTAACTTAATTATCCTGAAACACCTTTTTTTATTTTGCCGTCATTTTTGGGTCATTAACCTTGCTGAAGACTCATTTGAGAGGTACGCCCCCTTCAGCATACGGAAGAATTATATTTTTCAAAATTTCAATGTAATCTGGTGATTTCAAAAACACTTTGAATACTGTATAGAGACCCCACAGCATAGTAAGAAAATGAGCCCCACACCATGCTGTTACCTCTGCTATATTTAGACGCCTTCAGAGTATATTTTGGTTATATTATTGATTTTTAGGTCTTCAATCCTGATAAACTCTCTATCGGAACAAAAAAATATATTTGGTTTCATCAGACCAAAGAATGGTACCCAATTTTTCTTAGGCCAAGCGATGTGATTTCTAGCAAACTGTATTATTTGCTGAATATTTTTTTACCCTACACCACTACGCGGGAAGTGTATAATTTTTCGATTAAAATTATACTTTTCTGACACCGTGAGCTCTAATGTAGCCACCACAGAGGGTTTTAGGAGTTGTTGATGCGTCAAAATTAATATTTAAGTAGTTTTTTATTTGTAAAGATGTGGTAAAAGGATCTTTTTTTAATCATCGAATAACGCATTTATTATTACAGGTGCAATTTTTGGATTTCTGCAACGACTTTTATCTTTGGAGTTTACTTAGCTGCATCCTCCACCATTGTTTTTAAAGATTCAACGCTTTTTGTGTAATTTTCTGTACGAATTTCCTTCTTTACGTAAACATTTAATGATTTCTCGAGTAGCGTGATAACAATGCGTATTTTTACCCATATTTGCAAAGAAAAGCTAAAAAATACCGGTAGATTTAACATTTAATGAATAGAAAATAATTAATTTTAAACTTTTACTTACAGGAAAGAATCACAAAAAAATAATATCAATTTATTTTTACTAAAACGAAAAACTGTCCTTATTATTTTTCACAGCAGAAATCACGGATTTTACGAAAAATATTTGTTTTGTATAAAAACTAAACAGAAAGAAACCAAAATCGTAACGGGATTTCTTATTGCAATACATGTACATTTTCAAAAACAAATGTCCATCGCAAATTCTTCTATTTAACACATTTTAGGAGCGATCAAAGGTAGTGATCGTTACTGTCCTTATTATTTTTCACACCACTATATGTATTGTTTTCCTACAGATTACTAGAAAGTATTAATTAATTGTACTAGCATTTCAATCTCTCTTAATGGGTTAAATGTAAACTTATGAATATTAAGAATTGGTAACAAGTCATGAGTGTGTGTGTGTGTGCATGTGAGTCCATTCATACAAATATGGGAATTAGTATGTGAAGTAGCATAATTGTATTGAGTATTATGTTAACAACAATTACCACTGACCACCGAACAACGAACACCGAGCACAACAAGTGACAATTTATCTCTCGCATTCATCAAAGAAATTGAGCAACAACAACGGCAACAATCAGATGAACGACACCATTTAAAATAGGAAGTAAAAAAAGAGAAGGCAGGCAATGGAGGAAGAAAAAAAACGACAGAGTAACTCCAGGGCAAATGGAAGAAACAAAACGACAGTTTTTTCCACAGTGAAATGGTCCGTCAACCAACAAACAGGGACTCTTTGACGCCAAAAAGCCGTGCCATGCAAAATTGTGTACTCAGGTGGTTGATTAAAATAGGGGGAACATACTAGCCCGACAGACAGACACACAGACGGATGGACGGACAGAAGATAGTAAAGGTTTGCAGCAGAACAAAAGTGTATGTTAATTGTTTGCCATTGTTTTATATTGTGGCGTGCCGTCAAGTGCGATTGTGGTGCGGTGCGGTGGTGTGGTACGGCGTGCCTCTGTGGCATTGCGTGCCTCGACTTGTTAAATTGATACTATTTAGTTATGTTGTGTTTAAATCAAGTGTCAAAACAATTTTCATACAAAGATATTGCGAGTCATTCATATCAGTGCAACGAGAAATGGTATGAACCACCTTTTCTCCTTTGGTGTCTTTTACCTGTCTTCCAAAAAAGCAACAACAACAACAGAAGAGTAAACAACTTTATGACAATGAAAAGGAAATTTAATTTGCCATTTGTTTTTTGTTGGTTTCATGTTAAACAGTGTGGGTGTCGGAGGCAAACGAAACCCAACCCATGATATTTTCGTGAAGCAATAAAGTTGTTCGCTTCGCCACCGCACCGCAGCACCTTTTGCTTCCTTGACTTTACCAAGAGGACACGATATGAAAAAAAGTAAACACGAGACACTATTATAAACCGGAATTTATTCAGACTATGGCCAATGTTTGTAGTTAAGAATCTTTGTTTGCCAGTGGATGTTGTTCTAGTCAATGCTTCCTGGCACCGTTCGTTCCTTTCTCACAGACCAGCATCGTCATCATCGGCTGTTGTCCACAAATAGTTCAACAACTGCAAGCATCGTGTCTACTACCACATCTTATTCTTCTTCTTCTGCTTAAAATGGCAGCTGTGTGTTTGCACTAGGGTATCATCAACTACTCTACTCCTCTGACTACGTTACTACTTTTCCTTTTTGCCATGGAAGTGTCTTTAGTCTCTCCTGGAAATGGTAACTAGATACTGTCCCGTTTTTTGCTCAACATTTTCGTTCAATTTTCTTGAAGGTTGTTTTTGCTTTTGGCATCGAGCTGCTGGCTTGAAATTGTTATTGTTCCTGTTTTTGTTTTTTCTTCGAATTCTAATAGCTGAAGAGTCTGAGGAAAGCCCAAGATAGCCAAAAGGGGGAAGAGCAAACATTGTCAACAGTTGGTGAGTTAATATTGAAAGAATGGTGTGCTTAGACCAGAGTATGGAGTTCCTATGGTACACTACGAAAAATTTTTAGTTTTTGAATGCATAGAAAAACTAAAGGAAAGGATTAGTAAAAGGAAATTCTGTGGACTATGGAACATTTGTAGAAGATTATCTCTTATCAGACTAAACGGCGGTCATTCATCTATTGCCCAACAAAAGTTCCTAATAGGGAACAGAAGAATTTCCAAAGGTCTTGCAATAGAAGACAACAAGACCTTCTATAAAAAAGTTTTCCTACAGAAGACTAAAAGGGTTTTTATAGAAGACCCTGTGGACATCTTATAGACCACAAGGTCCTTTTATGGACAACCACAAGGGTGCTTCAATGAACTCTTTCTAAAAGAAAGGGTGCTTCTAAAGACCCCTTTCTAAAATGAAGGGTGCTCTATAGACCCCTTTAAAAAGAAGGGAGCTTCTGTAGACCTTTTCTGAAAGAAAGGGTGCTTCAATGAACCCTTTCTTAAAGAAAGGTTGCTTCACTGAACCCTTTCTAAAAAGAAGGATCTTCTATATACACTTTCTGAAAGAAAGATTGCTCCAATGAACACTTTTCTGAAAGAAAGGGTGCTTCAATGAACCCTTTCTGTAGAAAAGGGTGCTTCAATGAAACCTTTCTGTAGAAAAGGGTGCTTCAATGAACCCTTTCTTAAAGAAAGGGTGCTTCAATGAACCCTTTCTTAAAGAAAGGGTGCTTCAATGAACCCTTTCTTAAAGAAAGGATGCTTCAATGAACCCTTTCTTAAAGAAAGGGTGCTTCAATGAACCCTTTCTTAAAGAAAGGGTGCTTCAATGAACCCTTTCTTAAAGAAAGGGTGCTTCAATGAACCCTTTCTTAAAGAAAGGGTGCTTCAATGAACCCTTTCTTAAAGAAAGGGTGCTTCAATGAACCCTTTCTTAAAGAAAGGGCGCTTCAATGAACCCTTTCTTAAAGAAAGGGTGATTCATAGAAGAAAAGAAGGAAGAAAGCTTCTGTACACCCCTTCTAAAAGAAAGGTTGCTTCTGAATACCTTTTCTGAAAAAAGGGTGCTTCTATAGACCATTTCTAAAAGAAAGGGTGCTTCTATAGACCCTTTCTAAAAGGAAGGGTGCTTCTATAGACCCTTTCTAAACGAAAGGGTGCTTCTATAGACCATTTCTAAAGGAAAGGGTGCTTCTATAGACCATTTCTAAAAGAAAGGGTGCTTCTATAGACCATTTCCAAAAGAAAGGGTGCTTCTATAGACCATTTCTAAAGGAAAGGGTGCTTCTATAGACCATTTCTAAAAGAAAGGGTCTTTCTATAGACCCTTTTTAAAAGAAAGGGTGCTTCAACGAACCCTTTCTAAAAGAAAGGGTGCTTCAATGAACCCTTTCTAAAATAAAGGGTTCTTCAATGAACCCTTTCTAAAAGAAAGGGTGCTTCAATGAACCCTTTCTAAAATAAATGGTTCTTCAATGAACCCTTTCTAAAAGAAAGGGTGCTTCAATGAACCCTTTCTAAAAGAAAGGGTGCTTCTATAGACCCTTTCTAAAAGAAAGGGTGCTTCTATAGACCCTTTCTAAAAGAAAGGGTGCTTCTATAGACCCTTTCTAAAAGAAAGGGTGATTCTATAGACCCTTTCTAAAAGAAAGGGTGCTTCTATA
Source organism: Musca autumnalis (assembly GCF_047663935.1). Lineage (NCBI taxonomy): Eukaryota > Metazoa > Arthropoda > Insecta > Diptera > Muscidae > Musca > Musca autumnalis. Next base: position 206,700,272 of record NW_027412088.1, read on the forward strand.
GACCCTTTCTAAAAGAAAGGGTGCTTCTATAGACCCTTTCTAAAAGAAAGGGTGCTTCTATAGACCCTTTCTAAAAGAAAGGGTGCTTCTATAGACCCTTTTTAAAGGAAAGGGTGCTTCTATAGACCCTTTCTAAAAGAAAGGGTGCTTCTATAGACCCTTTCTAAAAGAATTGATGATTCTATAGACCCTTTCTAAAAGAAAGGGTGCTTCTATAGACACTTCCTAGAAGAAAGGGTGCTTCTATAGACCCTTTCCTAAAAGAAAGGGTGCTTCTATAGACACTTTCTAGAAGAAACGGTGCTTCTATAGACCCTTTCTAGAAGAAAGGGTGCTTCTATAGACACTTTCTAGAAGAAAGGGTGCTTCTATAGACACTTTCTAGAAGAAACGGTGCTTCTATAGACCCTTTCTAAAAGAAAGGGTGCTTCTATAGACCCTTTCTAAAAGAAAGGGTGCTTCTATAGACCCTTTCTAAAAGAAAGGGTGCTTCTATAGACCCTTTCTAAAAGAAAGGGTGCTTCTATAGACCCTTTTTAAAGGAAAGGGTGCTTCTATAGACCCTTTCTAAAAGAAAGGGTGCTTCTATAGACCCTTTCTAAAAGAATTGATGATTCTATAGACCCTTTCTAAAAGAAAGGGTGCTTCTATAGACACTTCCTAGAAGAAAGGGTGCTTCTATAGACCCTTTCTAAAAGAAAGGGTGCTTCTATAGACACTTTCTAGAAGAAACGGTGCTTCTATAGACCCTTTCTAGAAGAAAGGGTGCTTCTATAGACCCTTTCTAAAAGAAAGGTTGCTTCTATAGACCCTTTCTAAAAGAAAGGGTGCTTCTATAGACCCTTTCTAAAAGAAAGGGTGCTTCTATAGACCCTTTCTAAAAGAAAGGGTGCTTCTATAGACCCTTTCTAGAAGAAAGGGTGCTTCTATAGACCCTTTCTAAAAGAAAGGTTGCTTCTATAGACCCTTTCTAAAAGAAAGGGTGCTTCTATAGACCCTTTCTAAAAGAAAGGGTGCTTCTATAGACCCTTTCTAAAAGAAAGGGTGCTTCTATAGACCCTTTCTAAAAGAAAGGGTGCTTCTATAGACCCTTTCTAAAAGAAAGGGTGCTTCTATAGACCCTTTCTAAAAGAAAGGGTGCTTCTATAGACCCTTTCTAAAAGAAAGGGTGCTTCTATAGACCCTTTCTAAAAGAAAGGGTGCTTCTATAGACCCTTTCTAAAAGAAAGGGTGCTTCTATAGACCCTTTCTAATAGAAAGGGTGCTTCTATAGACCCTTTCTAAAAGAAAGGGTGCTTCTATAGACCCTTTCTAAAAGAAAGGGTGCTTCTATAGACCCTTTCTAATAGAAAGGGTGCTTCTATAGACCCTTTCTAAAAGAAAGGGTGCTTCTATAGACCCTTTCTAAAAGAAAGGGTGCTTCTATAGACCCTTTCTAAAAGAAAGGGTGCTTCTATAGACCCTTTCTAAAAGAAAGGGTGCTTCTATAGACCCTTTCTAATAGAAAGGGTGCTTCTATAGACCCTTTCTAAAAGAAAGGGTGCTTCTATAGACCCTTTCTAAAAGAAAGGGTGCTTCTATAGACCCTTTCTAAAAGAAAGGGTGCTTCTATAGACCCTTTCTAAAAGAAAGGGCGCTTCTATAGACCCTTTCTAAAAGAAAGGGTGCTTCTATAGACCCTTTCTAAAAGAAAGGGTGCTTCTATAGACCCTTTCTAAAAGAAAGGGTGCTTCTATAGACCCTTTCTAAAAGAAAGGGTGCTTCTATAGACCCTTTCTAAAAGAAAGGGTGCTTCTATAGACCCTTTCTAAAAGAAAGGGTGCTTCTATAGACCCTTTCTAAAAGAAAGGGTGCTTCTATAGACCCTTTCTAAAAGAAAGGGTGCTTCTATAGACCCTTTCTAAAAGAAAGGGTGCTTCTATAGACCCTTTCTAAAAGAAAGGGTGCTTCTATAGACCCTTTCTAAAAGAAAGGGTGCTTCTATAGACCCTTTCTAAAAGAAAGGGTGCTTCTATAGACCCTTTCTAAAAGAAAGGGTGCTTCTATAGACCCTTTCTAAAAGAAAGGGTGCTTCTATAGACCCTTTCTAAAAGAAAGGGTGCTTCTATAGACCCTTTCTAAAAGAAAGGGTGCTTCTATAGACCCTTTCTAAAAGAAAGGGTGCTTCTATAGACCCTTTCTAAAAGAAAGGGTGCTTCTATAGACCCTTTCTAAAAGAAAGGGTGCTTCTATAGACCCTTTCTAAAAGAAAGGGTGCTTCTATAGACCCTTTCTAAAAGAAAGGGTGCTTCTATAGACCCTTTCTAAAAGAATGGGTGCTTCTATAGACCCTTTCTAAAAGAAAGGGTGCTTCTATAGACCCTTTCTAAAAGAATGGGTGCTTCTATGGACCCTTTCTAAAAGAAAGGGTGCTTCTATGGACCCTTTCTAAAAGAAAGGGTGCTTCTATGGACCCTTTCTAAAAGAAAGGGTGCTTCTATGGACCCTTTCTAAAAGAAAGGGTGCTTCTATAGACCTTTTCTAAAAGAAAGGGTGCTTCTATAGACCCTTTCTAAAAGAAAGGGTGCTGCTATAGACCATTTCTAAAAGAAAGGGTGCTGCTATAGACCCGTTCTAAAAGAAAGGGTGCTGCTATAGACCCGTTCTAAACGAAAGGGTGCTTCTATAGACCCTTTCTAAAAGAAAGGGTGCTTTAAAGAAAACTTTCTGAAGAAAAAGTTTTCTTATATTCTTCTAGAAGACCACAAGGTCTTTTTATAGCAAACAACGAGGGCTTCTTATGGAAGACCATAATCTCTTCCTATAGAAGACCACAAAGTATTCTTATATAATACCATAAAGACTTCTTATAGAAATTCTGTAAAGAAAAGCAAAGTGCCTTCTTCTCATAGTAAACCACGAGGCATTCCTATAAAAGGCTACAAAGTCGTTTTATAGAAGGCCATAATGCCTTCTTCTAGTAGAACACAAGATCCTACATGGGACCAAAAAGCCTTGTTATAGAATATGAGTCTTATTCCGATCTTTCAAAATCGTTCATAGTTTTCTTCCGAAAAAAAACAGGATCTGCTTTTCTTTATATTGAGGACCAGCTAATTATATCTTCATATAAAGGCTCTCAAGAAGTGAATTTCATTCCTACGAAAGCCTACTAATTTCTTCATGTGTATTCCCATCGTTTTTGTTTTTCTTTTCTACAAACAATTTCGATTTAAGAATACATTTTATTACAATCATATGTTTGCCTGCACAACCTCCCATGCCATAACCCGAAGACTCCAAGCAAAGTATCGTCTTTTTTATGGCACAAAGTATAGAAGGACAGACAAGTAAGGCAGAGGCAATAGAGGGACATAATCATGGTTGTACAAAGGAGCACAAAGAAACATACTGCCAGCCAGACCGTAATGTTGTTGTTCTTCTACTTGCGTTGTCGTTTTCATTCTTGGTATTCCATCCTTCTTTTGCAAGTCAAGTGTTGAGTATTGTTTTTCAACGGCTCCTCCTCGCACATTCGGGCACACAAGTTGTCTGTCTTGTTTTACAATCTGTTTGTCTTTCTAATGTTCGGTGTCAATCATTGATGGTTCGGTTCTAGTGCTGTTGGACTGGTCGAATGGTGACGACGATTTGGGACAGGAAGGCAGGCAACCTCTGCCATGCCATGGGTATAAAATAATATGTGTTGTGTGATCTGATTTAAAATGAAGTGCAATGAATTTGATACGATGTGAACAATAAACTAGAAATTTATTGATAAAAAAGTAATCAAAAAAGAAATTGAGTGGAGTGTTGTTAGATTACATGTTGGTCGTAATGGATTTTGGGCGGTTGGTTATATTGTCGGGGGAAATTTATTTGTCCGTTTCTTCTAAATTAAAATATTGATTTAAAGGGTTTCAACAATCTTAGAAATATGTGGATATATGTGAGCTTTTATGTCGTGTTTTTATGTAGCGTAATTTAAAAATAAAAATGGCCATTCGAGCATTTTATTATGCTAATGGAATATTTATATATTTTCTTCAATATATTCCTCAATTCTATCTTTAGATATAAAGGTAATAATGCTTTTAAAATTTTTCTTAGATTAATGAACCAAAAAATTTGTTGGTCCTTCGATCCAAATTAGCTCGTTAATTATTTTAAGAATAATTTTTATTTATTTGTAAATTAAATTTATCTTTAATAGTAGCTGCTGTACATTTGGATTTTGTCTTTTAAATATTGTTCAGTCTCTCTCCCACTTTCCTTTGTTAAAATGTCTTATTTTCTTCACATTCAAATTAGTTTTATAACAACATAAAAACCGACATCAACATTTAAATGTCTCGCAGCCTGTCAAATTCAATCAAATATTCACATTCAGATAGATTTCTATGGTCCGACATATAATTAAATGGTTTTTTAACAACATGATTTTTTATTATTACACCAATTCAAATAACGCCCACTCGTAACACTCGTACAACTAGAGAGAGCGAAAACAAAATGGGCAATTATGTAAAATTTATGGCAGGCGTTGAGAGGGAAAATAACACAACACCACTTGAGAAAAAATTAATAAAGCAAAAAAAAATCGAGTTGAGTTCTTTAAGTTCTTTGAGTAATTGGCAAATCTTGTCATTTATTTCACACCTGATTTTGGCTTTAGGCTACTTTTAGTTTCAGTGATTTGTCGTCTCTTTTAAATGACATGTAAATCATGTAGCTGTGTGTGTCCGTCTGTCTCTATGGCATTATTATGTATGGGCGATTAAATATTTAATCGTATCTTAAAAATGTTTTTTCAATTTTTATATTTTTGTATCAACGTAGGTGTGAACATGTGTATATTTATTTCCATTAGTTTATCTCTCCGTGTGTGTGTGTGTCGTGCCATATGTTTGTTTTTGTATTCACTTGGCTTACATTTCATGCAAAATGAGTGACATATTTACGAGACTATTTACATTTTTACATACAAAATGTTTCACTTGAAGCCGATACCATACGGAAAGCCAGTTATGATAACTTTAATCGGAATTTATCGAGAATTGATTGATACTTTAATTGTAAATGACAGCCGCAGGGGATGGGGGGTCGATAAGCAGTAAGCGTGCAAGCATATTGAGGAATGTCTGTCTGTCTATAGAATTTTGTTTAGTGATTGCCTGTAGCTGATATAGAATGGAATATTTATTTACATTGATTACATTGATTTGAACATTGAAGTGTGGAGAATTGTTAAGAAAATAAACTCAATGATGGAAGGGATAGGAAATGTAATAAATGTTTTTGACTTTAGGATTAAAAACTAACATTTATATATACCAAGAAATAAGAAAATGAGGCCAAGGGTCTTTATATATTGGAATAATCCCAATTTTGGTATAATCTAATGCAAAATAGATTCTTATTGCTATGTTTAAATGCCATCTATGCCTGAAGTTGGGTATTATGGTTACCCAGCAAATTATTATTCCAATGTTAGCTCTAATTCGATAGTTAGTCACGCTACAATATTGTGTAAAAGTCTCGGGCTTTTTACTTTAGAAAAACCGTATAAAATATGATTTTAATGTATTTGTGTTCCTTGAAGGACTTCATCATCTATTGCACGAATATTGGCATTTATACTTCATATTGCAACGACATCTAGGTACATAGTATATCGCCAAATTAATGTCATAAATTGGCATACACTTGGACGGAATATTTAAAATAATTTTAATATGTCTATCTATGAAGAAGCTGACCATCTATAATTATTTGTAAGAATATACAGCCTGATTATGTACATATGTTGAATCGAAAGTGTCTGCGAACGAAAAATACCCAAACTTTACTTTTCGAAATATTATTGATTTTGTTTTAAACAAATATAAATTTGAAAAACACACACGAGTTTGGCCGTTTTTGGTTCGCACTCATTTTTTATCGACATAATTATAATTTTATAACTTCACTTCAAGTCCCATATAAAAAAAAAAATCGCTGAGCTAACTCTTGGGAATGAAAATCAAGAAAGGATTTTAATATAGATATATAATATATAGATGGTGTCATAGTAAAAAGTAAAAATACTATAACGCCATCTATATCACAAATTTAGTGATATTATTGGGAATATTTTCTAGAAAAGATAATTGACGAGCATAATTTTGGGCGGAATATTAAATAAATAGTGCTGCAGAATTTTGGCATATACAGTGTCGTCCAAAACTAAAGCACCCCCTTAGTACATTTTTTTAATTGTATTTTTTTAAGAAAACAAAATTATAAAATTGTTTTGTATTTTTCTTTTTATTTATTTTCATATATCTTTATTATTGGAAAATACATAAGGAATTCAGAATATAATTAACAAAAGTTAAAATTCAAAAAGTATATTTTAGGTCGAAATATAAACGGACAAAACTAAAGCACTCCCCAATTCGAGGTACAACAAAAACTATTGAAAACAATATTTTGTTGCGTATCCTTCATTCTGGATGACACACGCACATCTTGCAGGCATACAGGATAATATATTATTAATTATTTCAGGCGAGATAATTAATTTTCGGAAAATTTATCTTAAATCCTGAAAATCGGGAGGTAATGTTATGTGGGGGCAATACCCAAACGTGAACCCAGGTCCACAATTTTTGGTGGAACAGTTTTGTGACCACTAGGAACCCTAAGTACCAAATTACAGCTAATTTAGTAGGAAAATGTGGCGTAAATATTCAAAATACCGAAAACCGGAAAGTACCGCTATAAGGGGCTATACCAAATATTACCCGATATTGTTCATATTCATCCAAAAATGATGCCACAACATCTTCAGGTCAAATACAAAGTGGTGGCTAACATTTAAAAATTTGCATAATAACGATTTACAGAAGAGCGGTAGAGGCCGGTTTATTTAGTCGGCAACCAGCAAATAAAAACCATTCAAATCGTCAATAAATGTAAAAGCCAGACTTAAATTCGACTAGAAAAATTTTAAAAGATTCGGATGACAATAAATATTGTTAGGGAACTGTAAAACAATGAGGCGGAACATAATGGTCTGGAATTTTTTTTCGGGGCAAGGGATTGGATCAATTCATAAAATTAAGTGAATTATTGATCGTTTCAAGTATTGTAATGTATTAAAAGACGTGATGCTGCCTTATGCTGAAGAAGAGATGCCACTTAGATGGACTTTCCAGGAAGATAACGAGTCATAACATGTATCGAAAGTGGTTAAGGAGTGAATCTAAAACAATTCGACAGAAGTTCTCCATTGGCCCGCCCTGGTGGTGTCTTTTGTCCGCTTAGATTTGCGACCTAAAATGTTTTTGAAACTTTTACTTTTGTTTGTTAAATTCTGAATTGTTTATGTTTATATTATCCAAAAACAAGGATATAAATAAATTAAAAGAAAAATACAAAAAAAAAAAAATAAACAATAAACATGATCTTAATATTATTTGCACGAATGAATGATAAATTTTCAAGTTTTTCATAACCAAACTACCCAAAAACTATCCTTGCACAAGCGCATTGTCGACGTTCCGTGCTGTCTCTAGAAAGTTTAGGGCCCTCCTCACTAGAAACCTGTCTATTCTTTCCATACCTGCCCTTTCGTACACTGCCCGACATGAAGGTCTTCTAAAAGATCCATCGGTTCTGATATATGGACATATACCAAGACAATAAGTCAGAATTGACCTTTCCCATCTCCTAAGCTCGAGGAGATTACAAACCAGACAGGAAAGGCATAGGAGATGATAGGTCTAATTACCTGCTTATATATTAGCTGTTTTATATTATTACCAAGATACCAATACCAAGGTATCTTATCTAAGACTTGAATGTCCTGACCCCCGAATTTAAGGACTTGGCGGAAGGATTTAAAATTAGGGTATACCACCTTTGATTTCCCTCTAAAGGCTATGGCTGAACATTTGCCCACATTCAGCCTGAGACCCCACTTGGAGAAATATCCCTGTAGGATCTCAAGGTGAGCGTTAAGCCGAGAAGTAACTGTGCTGGCATTCGCTCCAGATAAAGCCAGTATGACGTCATCGGCGTACAGTAGCTGCAAGCCTCCATCAGGAGTTCAGGCATGTCGCTAACAAATATATTATAGAGCATGGGACCCAGGAGAGATCCCTGTGGAACCCCTGCTCTAACTGGCCGTTCATTCGAGAGCGAGTCTCCGACTTTGAACTTAAAGCTCCTACCCCTGAGAAAGCTTTCCACCAGCCTGCATGTTCGAGCATAAACTCCGAAACTTTTTAATTTAAAAAGTATGCCGTCGTGCCATACCGAGTCGAATGCTCTGGCGAAATCCAGAGCAACTGCCATCGTTCCACGCCTCCTATCAAATCCACTCACCACATAGGATGAGAAGACCGAAAGTGCATGAGACGTTAAGAGACCTGTCCTGAACCCAAATTGACAGTCTTTGAGGATTCTCTTGTCTTCGACAAGAGCCCTCAGACGTTTCAAAATGAAGGACTCATAAAGTTTGCCAAAGGCAGACAGCATTGATATCGGCCTATAACTTCCACACTTATCGGGCGGACATCCTTTTTTGAGAATAGGTACTACCATAGCCTCGAGTCGATTGGGCAAAAACTAGGTTAGATATGAGCGTTAGAAAGGAAAAATTCTTATGTAGCTCAAAAACAGATGATCCGATCTTCATAAGTTTTTCTGGCATTTTTATACACATAAAAAGCTTGTCCTTAAGCGAGGTAGTTCGGTAGCAAAATGTAGCTACAATCCTCAAACTACCGAAAATCGGGAGGTACCGCTATATGGGGGCTATACCAAAACATGGACCTATGTTGACAGTTTTTTGTACATCTCCACAAAAAAGTGTCAACATATGAACACTTGGAACCTCAACTGTCAAATTACAGGTAGTAAGGACAAACATTTTAGCTAAAATCCTCAAAATACCGAAAATCGGGAGGTACCATTATATACCAAAACATGGACCTATGTTGACGGTTTTTAGTGGAGATATTTTGTGACCACTGGGAACCCCAAACGAGAAATTACAGATAGTTCGGTCAAATAATTTAGCTTAAATTCCCAACATACCGAAAATTTGGAGGTACCGTTATATGGGGGCTATACCAAAAAGTGGTCCATCTTCGAACTTGACCTGCCTATGGAAAAAAGACACTCGGGTGCAAAAATATAGCACTCTAGCTCAATTATTGCGAACACTAGAGTGATTATAACAGACAGACATACGGACATGCCTAGATCGTCTTAGAATTTTATCCTGATCAAAAATATTTACACATATGTACTTTATATGGTCGCAAGTGATTAGTTCGATGTGTTACGAACAGAAAAACATACTTAATATACCCTCCAAACTATTGTGAAGGGTACAAAATTTTTTGACGGATTTATGGCGAAGAAGCTATAATTTTTTTCAGTTAAAATTGAAATTTTGATTTTGGCAGTTCAAAATGTTTTAATTCCGTTTCGCTTAAGGACAGGATTATAAGGTTATTAATTATCGCACAGAAGCATGAACGATTTATTCGTTTTCGAGCTACAGCGGGCACCGCAAACTGCTTCAAAATACCGAAACAGTAAAAACAGTGGTTCGCAGGTGGGCATTTGTCAGAAAATTGTGCAATATTTTTCAACAAAAAAAAAAAAAACAGGTGTTAGCTCAGGGTGTTTAGGGGTGAGTACATAAACTGCCTTGCCTGCTTACCTTGCTTGCTTCTGATAAAAGAATAAAAAAGAAAAGGGCAACCCAGTTCGAAATTTGCTCGGCCTTCTTTATTCTTTTATTTTTATTATGTCAGAATTGAAGCAGGAAAGCAAGGCAATCAGGCAAGGCAGCTTACATACGCAGGCCGTTAGCTTTCAGATGAAAACAAAATCTTCTAAAAATGTTTGGTAGATTTCTTGTAAAAATTCATGGAAATGGCTTTTTGATGCATAATAAGTGGCCATAACCACTTAAGGTGGCTTTAATAGAGAAGAAACGCTTTAGCGGACTCTTAATAAGCAATGGATGATCTAGAGGACTCTTCAATCTACAGAGCTTTAACGTTTAACGTTTTACCGAAAGGGTAAGAAAGGATGATTTTGTGGACCATTTTTTATAAAAAAAAAATAAATTCTTATGAGGACCTTTTTCTGCTAGAAAAAGTCCTCTAAAGCACCTGCCTATAATGGTCTTTATTAAAGAATTCTCGTTTTCTTTCGGAAAGAGTAATTATCATCTAAATCAGCCTTTCTGCTAGAAATATATATCCTCTATGGATAATTATAAATCAACATTGTCACCCCTTTTTATTAGCGAGTTTTTTAAAAAAAGAAGTTTTTCCCTTAAAAATTATTTATTGCTAATTTTTATTTAATGGTTATTCCCATTCCGAAAATAAAAGTTTTATAAACATCATTTTATGTCAATAAATAAAAAAAATTATTAAAAATATTAAACTTTGATCACATAAAACCCCAACACAAGTTCCGTTTTCCCATATTGTAATTATAAACAATTAACCCTTTATTTAGTTAAGCGAAACCCCCTATGATTCACACCAAAGCCAACTAATAATTGATTCCACAAAATTACCCCCATTTTTAATTAGAATTTTCTGTGAAACAAAAATCCAATCGTTTTTCTGTCTAGGCCACACTCGTTTCATTAGAAATTTCATTACCACGAAGGCAGCGGTGGCCTTCCCTGCCCCGTCTAATATAATTATTTAATTAAACAAATGTAATAACTCATTAGTTACATGTTTGCCTACTTTTGTGCAATTATAAAAACGTCACAAGACAATGTTAATTACAGCAGTTTTTTGTGTTTGCTTTTGCTTTTGTTTGTTTTTTTTGTAATGTCATTTGCAAATAAACCACAATGCAAACGTCAGCGATAACAACTGAAATGCAATTCAAGTTGATTTTATTTATGGAGGCAACTTTAAAACAGCAACAACAAAAAACGCCAACGGAGGAAGCAGTTGTTTGCATTTAACTTGACAAAACTTTTCAAAGCCACAATTATTGATGTGCCAAGTGTCGATATACAGGCGGACGGACAGACAGACAGACTGGTAGGCAGGCAAACCCTCTACCAGAGGTACCCAACAATCAAACAAATCGTATGACTCAGTTGTTCGTTCAGTTCATTTTACAAAGTTGCATAATACTTTTAATAATAGTCATCATCGTCATCATCATCGTAATAACAATAATAATGACTGTTGTAGTAATAGTTGTTGTTGCTGTTTTTTGTTGCAGTGCCAATAATAATAATTGTCAATTGTAAATTGGCAATCAATCCCCCTGGTAAGAGTTGTGGGAACTTTACAACTTGTTAATCGAGTTAATCTTGAGAATATTTTACTGAAGCAGCAGATGGCAAAGGGAACAACACATTTTTTACAAAGAAATGTTTTTTATTACTAAATAAAGTAATTATGTCAATTTCGAGTTGTATAAAAAAGTTAGTATCTCGTTGAAACAATAAGCTTTGTTAGCGGTACGCATTCTATTGATCTGTAAATTCTGTGGGTTACATTGCATTATCAACGTTAAAAATACAGTCCACAATTGTACGAAGATTCTAAACTAATCTTATTCGAACGGTGGACTTCTTCGTATAGAAAAGGTGGACCTTTTCGCATACAAAAGGTGGACCTTTTCGTATAGAAAATGTGGGCCTTTCCGTATAGAAAAGATGGACCTTTTCGTATAGAAAAGGTGGACCTATTCCTATAGGAAAGATGGACCTTTTCGTATAGAAAAGGTGGACCTTTTCGTATAAAAATGGTGGACCTTTTCGTATAAAAATGGTGGGCCTTTTCGTATAGAAAATGTGGACCTTTTCGTACAGAAAAGGTGTACCTTTTCTTATAGAAAAGGTGGACCTTTTCGCATACAAAAGGTGGACCTTTTCGTATAGAAAATGTGGGCCTTTCCGTAAAGAAAAGATGGACCTTTTCGCATACAAAAGATGGACCTTCTCGTATAGAAAAGGTGAACCTATTCGTATAGAAAAGATGGACCTTTTCGTATGGAAAAGGTGGACCTTTTCGTATAGAAAATGTGGACCTTTTCGTATAGAAAAGGTGGACCTTTTCGTATAAAAATGGTGGACCTTTTCGTATAAAAATGGTGGGCCTTTTCGTATAGAAAAAATGGACCTTTTCGTATAGAAAAGGTGGACCTTTTCTTATAGAAAAGGTGGACCTTTTGGCATAGAAAAGGTGGACTTTTTCGCATAGAAAAGGTGGACCTTTTCGCATAGAAAAGGAGGACCTTTGTGCATAGAAAAGGTGGACATTTTCGTATAGAAAAGATGGACCTTTTCGTATAGAGAAGGTGGACCTTTTCGTATAGAAAAGGTGGACCTTTTCGTATAGAAAAGGTGGACCTTTTCGTATAGAAAAGGTGGACCTTTTCGTATAGAAAAGGTGGACCTTTTCGTATAGAAAAGGTGGACCTTTTCTTATAGAAAAGGTGGACCTTTTGGCATAGAAAAGGTGGACCTTAGCGCATAGAAAAGGTGGACATTTTCGTATAGAAAAGATGGACCTTTTCGTATAGAAAAGGTGGACCTTTTCGTATAGAAAATGTGGACCTTTTCGTATAGACCTTTGTATGGACCTTTTCGTATAAAAATGGTGGACATTTTCGTATAAAAATGGTGGGCCTTTTCGTATAGAAAAAATGGACCTTTTCGTATAGAAAAGGTGGACCTTTTCTTATAGAAAAGGTGGACCTTTTGGCATAGAAAAGGTGGACCTTTTCGCATAGAAAAGGTGGACCTTTGCGCATAGAAAAGGTGGACCTTTGCGCATAGAAAAGGTGGACCTTTGCGCATAGAAAAGGTGGACATTTTCGTATAGAAAAGATGGACCTTTTCGTATAGAGAAGGTGGACCTTTTCGTAAAGAAAAGGTGGACCTTTTCGTAAAGAAAAGGTGGACCTTTTCGTAAAGAAAAGGTGGACCTTTTCGTAAAGAAAAGGTGGACCTTTTCGTATAGAAAAGGTGGACCTTTTCGTATAGAAAAGGTGGACCTTTTCGTATAGAAAAGGTGGACCTTTTCGTATAGAAAAGGTGGACCTTTTCGTATAGAAAAGGTGGACCTTTTCGTGTAGAAAATGTGGACCTTTTCGTATAGAAAAGGTGGACCTTTTCGTGTAGAAAATGTGGACCTTTTCGTGTAGAAAATGTGGACCTTTTCGTATAGAAAAGGTGGACCTTTTGGCATAGAAAAGGTGGACCTTTTCGTAAAAAAAAGGTGGGCCTTTTCGTAAAGAAAAGATGGAACTTTTCGTGTAGGAAAGGTAGGCCTTTTCGTAAAGAAAAGGTGGACCTTTTCGTATAGAAAAGGTGGACCTTTTCGTATAGAAAAGGTGGACCTTTTCGTATAGGAAAGGTGGACCTTTTCGTATAGGAAAGGTGGACCTTTTCGTATAGGAAAGGTGGACCTTTTCGTATAGGAAAGGTGGACCTTTTCGTATAGGAAAGGTGGACCTTTTCGTTTAGAAAAGGTGGACCTTTTCGTATAGGAATGATGGACCTTTTCGTATAAAAAAGGTGGACCTTTTCGTATAGAAAAGTCGGACCTTTTCGTATAGAAAAGTCGGACCTTTTCGTATAGAAAAGTCGGACCTTTTCGTATAGAAAAGGTGGACCTTTGCGTATAGGACAGGTGGACCTTTTCGTATAGAAAAAGAACCTTTCCGTATAGAACCCTTTTCGTAAAGAAAAGGTGAACCTTTCCGTATAGAAAAGATGGAACTTTTCGTATAGAAAATATAGACCTTTTCTTATAGAAATGGTGGACCTTTTCGAATAGGAAAGGCGGACCTTTTCGTATAGGAAAGATGGACCTTTTCGTATAGGAAAGGTGGACCTTTTCGCTTAGAAAAGGTGGACCTTTTCGTATAGGAAAGATGGACCTTTTCGTATAAAAAGGTGGACCTTTTTGTGTAGGAAAGGTGGGCCTTTTCGTAAAGAAAAGGTGGACCTTTTCGTATAAGAAAGGTGGACCTTTTCGTATAGGAAAGGTGGGCCTTTTCGTAAAGAAAAGGTGGACCTTTCCGTATAGAAAAGATGGTCCTTTTCGTATAGAAAAGATGGACCTTTTCGTATAGAAAAGATGGACATTTTCGTATAGAAAAGGTACACCCTTTCGTATAGGAAACCTTTTCACCTAGGAAAGGTGGACCTTTTCGTTTAGAAAACGTGGACCTTTTCGTATAGGAAAGGTGGACCTTTTCGTATAGGAAAGGTGGACCTTTTCGTATAGGAAAGGTGGACCTTTTCGTTTAGAAAAGGTGGACCTTTTCGTTTAGAAAAGGTGGACCTTTTCGTATGGAAAAGGTGGACCTTTTCGTATAGGAAAGGTGGACCTTTTCGTATAGGAAAGGTGGACCTTTTCGTAAAGAAAAGAGGACTTTTTCGTATAGAAAGAGTGGGCCTTATCGTATTGAAAGTTGAATATTTTCCTATAGAAAAGTTGGACCTTTTCGTATAGAAAAGGTAGATCTTTTCGTATAAAAAAGGACCCTTTCGTATAGAAAAGGTGGACCTTTTCGTATAGGATAGTTGAAGTTTTTCGTATAGAAAAGTTGTACCTTTCCCAATAGAAAAGTTGACTATTCCTATAGAAAAGGTAGACTTTTTCGTACGGAAATGTGGGATCTTTTTCTATCGTATAAAAAAGGTTGACCTTTTCCCATAGAAAAGGTGGACTTTTTCGTATGCAAATGTTCGATCTTTTCCTATAGAAAATACGGACATATTCTTATAGAAAAGGTGGACCGTTTCGTATAGAAAAGTGGACCTTTTCGTATGGAAAAGTTGGATATTTTCCTATAGAAAAGTTGGACCTTTTCGTAAAGAAAAGGTGGACCTTTTCGTATAGAAAATGTGCACATTTTCGTATAGAAATTTTGGACTTTTTCAATAGAGAAGGTTAGATAGAAATAGTGGATCCTTTGGTGGTCCTTTTCCTGTAGAAAATATGGACTTTTTCATATATCCTTCCTATTCGAAATATTTCGTTATGTTACCCGTTCAATCAGGGCCGTTTTGCATGGCCCTTTGTAATTGGAAATTGTATTTACAGGACTGTAAAAACTTTAAAACCCTATTGTAATTGTTTTCTATAAAAACAGTTATCATTTGGTCTTCTTAATGACCCACCAAATTTCAAATTTGCTTCTAAAATTTCCTTATCGGACTAATAACCAAATAACGAAGCAGGCATTAATTTGTAAAATTACCTGTATGGAAGTGAGCCGTATTGTTTTGTTCATTATTTTGCCAAAGGTTATCCAATTACAGAGCCACTAATGATTTCACATAACATTTCCGCCCCCTAGGGGAATACCTTTTTCCAGTTGTGAAAAAAAACAGAGAAATCCCTCTTTGTCCATCTCGAATGTGCTGTAAAGTGCAGACAAAAGAGGCCAGTGGTCGTTATGGACGGACGGTGTGTCCGTCGGTCAGTGGATGTGATGCGAGGAAACCTGTTTTTTAATAAAAACCCAGCCAGCCAGCCGTCCATACATACAACCAACATACGTCCGTCCGGAACAGACAAATGTTTGGTCATTTAAGTTGTTTTTGTTTCTGTGTTGTTAGTTGCTGTTCTTGTTGTTGTTTTTGTTTCCATTATTGCTATTACTGTAGTTAATACCATTTATTATGTGATGTGATATTTGTCTGGGCGTGTGGTTTTTTGTTGTTGTTGTTTTGATTCAATACTCGTATTAAAATCACAGCTGTCAAGATACTTCCACAATTTCTTGTTTTTGGATTTAATTCTTTTTTTCTAACTTTAGATATACAATTTGCCCATATCACATTTGTCAGTTGCTCATATTTGTCTGTCCATTTGCTGGCCTGCCTGCATGTTCGACATACAGAACAGAACCATAAAAAATAAAAACAGATTTTGCACGTGGTTTTTATATGTTGTGTCTGTTTTTTTACTTCTTTTAGGTTTCTAGTTTCACACATTTTTTTGAATATTGTTTTGATTTTGTTGTTTTTATTGCGATTTATTCCCTCTATGGTCCATTATTCATTTGGGGTTTCTACGATGATGATGTATTGAATTGATTTGCAATTATTTGGCCGTTTTATAGTTAGTTTTTTTTCGTTACATTGTTCGTGTTTATGGCACGAAGTGAGGAAAACAAAATAACACAAATAAACAAATGCAAAAATAAATAACAAAAACAACAGCAAAACCAACGACACCCACCACAGAAACTGAAAAGACTCGCGTGCTCCACTGCTCCAATGCCATAAACAATAAAAAAAACAAAAACAACAACCAACAAGCCAGATTCACTTCACACACAGACAATACAAAACAGATACATTTCTGGTATATTATCACACGTCTAGTCAGTCGGTGGTTCGGTTGATCGGTCACTCTGTCAGTCAGCCAGTCTGTTAGTCAGCCACACGGAAAAACAATACATTTTTAATGCTACACAACAGATCCAGCTTCAAATATCGTTTCAATATTGGTGGGTATCAGTGGCTCAATTGCACACACTGGCGATGACGACCATGCGAACACCGAACAGCATCCATAGACACCAAAAAAAAAACAGCAAAATCATTGTCGCATCCCAGCCTCACAAGTCAGTCCGCACGCCTTTATTTGTTTACAACAAACATGCTCTCTTTGAACACCCTCTGCACCAATACCATCCATGAGCAAATTGTTAAGGAAGGTTATAGGAGGCAAAGCTGATACACTATGCGGTGGATACGAACTCAAACGAAAGAAATTAGTTCTTGGATTCAGAATGATATGGAAGGCGAACAGGATACGCTGCCTAGTTTACTAGTTGTTTGATTTCACTTTGAAAGTACTTTTCTTGTACGAAGCTGTGTATTCCTGACCTTCAGGTATTCCTTTCCGAATTATAACATTATTCAATTATTTACAATCGCTAATGCGATATTAGTAACTTTTTAAATATATCGTCGTCTTATTTCGCGCCTTAATGTATGCACATCAAATTATGTTTCACAGACAACAGCCAGTTCGCCAAGTGTTTAAAAATGAAGTATAGATGGCGTTCACAACAGAAATTGGTTTGAGAACTTTTCGAGCGTTCCAAACCCATATGGGACTAACCCATATGGGACTAACCCATATGGGACTAACCCATATGGGACTAATGTATTTAAACAACTAAAAACGTATCAGTCGGCTTGGCCGACAGAGATATACCCTCAGCCTGTGTATAATGAAACAATTTTCCCCAAAATACGTATGTATTTAGCGGGTTTTAAAAATGTTGGGCGTATGAAACGACAAAAATGTTGATTAAGATTAAAGAGCAAAAGTTTTGCGGAGGAAATACTTAAAGGAATGGATCGACATTGGCCATTATGGGGGGTTTCACACCCTTCTGGCTGTTTGCTCAAGAAGTGTGGATTTGCCCCTGAAAAAACTTTTATTCGATAGCAGGTCTTAAAGTGAACTTATCCGAAATTTTGTGTGGGAGGTACCGGATGAAGTGGACAAATATAGTCCATATTTGAACCTGATCTATATCTGGTAGATATATTAGGATGTGTAAAGTATGGACCAATTCGGCCACTCCCTTCAAGAGTTATCGTGTGTAAAACCTTTCCAAACATTTTTGAAATTTTGTGGGGAAGGTACCTGAAGGAGTGGACCGATATGGCTTATCTTCGAACTTAAACTATGTTTGGACAAAATATTACTAAGGCCAAATTTTGGACCCAATTGGCAGATCCGTTCGAGAGTTATCTTGCGCTCCAACCACCTCACACGGTGTCACAGGGGTTTAGTGGAAGTTTCAGGCTATTTTCTCAGGAAGTATGGACTTGCCCCTGATGAAACTTGTACCGTCGTATGAGGGGCAGTGAATACAAGTTGCTACCAGAAAAATCATAGCGATTCGAGAGAAGGTGCAAATTATGGAGCAAACCGGTTGCTTACTTCAAGAGTTATCGTACGTACAAATTTTCCGAACATTTTCGAATCGGTTGATCCGTTCGAGAGTTATCGTGCGCTCCAGACAGCCAGACAGACGGACGGACATTGCTCAATCGACTCCAAATTGTCTGAAACACATTTCGTCCAAACACACTTGGTGTCTAAAACCATTATTTCGATGAGGCACATTTTGCCCGTATGAAAGTGTATATACCCTCGTTAGCATAAATCCTGAGGGTATAAAAAAGGGGTTAGTTTATAACTCAACTTCGTATCAACAGTGACTTCAATAATAATAATAATAATAATAATAATAATAATAATAATAATAATAATAATAATAATAATAATAATAATAATAATAATAATAATAATAATAATAATAATAATAATAATAATAATAATAATAATAATAATAATAATAATAATAATAATAATAATAATAATAATAATAATAATAATAATAATAATAATAATAATAATAATAATAATAATAATAATAATAATAATAATAATAATAATAATAATAATAATAATAATAATAATAATAATAATAATAATAATAATAATAATAATAATAATAATAATAATAATAATAATAATAATAATAATAATAATAATAATAATAATAATAATAATAATAATAATAATAATAATAATAATAATAATAATAATAATAATAATAATAATAATAATAATAATAATAATAATAATAATAATAATAATAATAATAATAATAATAATAATAATAATAATAATAATAATAATAATAATAATAATAATAATAATAATAATAATAATAATAATAATAATAATAATAATAATAATAATAATAATAATAATAATAATAATAATAATAATAATAATAATAATAATAATAATAATAATAATAATAATAATAATAATAATAATAATAATAATAATAATAATAATAATAATAATAATAATAATAATAATAATAATAATAATAATAATAATAATAATAATAATAATAATAATAATAATAATAATAATAATAATAATAATAATAATAATAATAATAATAATAATAATAATAATAATAATAATAATAATAATAATAATAATAATAATAATAATAATAATAATAATAATAATAATAATAATAATAATAATAATAATAATAATAATAATAATAATAATAATAATAATAATAATAATAATAATAATAATAATAATAATAATAATAATAATAATAATAATAATAATAATAATAATAATAATAATAATAATAATAATAATAATAATAATAATAATAATAATAATAATAATAATAATAATAATAATAATAATAATAATAATAATAATAATAATAATAATAATAATAATAATAATAATAATAATAATAATAATAATAATAATAATAATAATAATAATAATAATAATAATAATAATAATAATAATAATAATAATAATAATAATAATAATAATAATAATAATAATAATAATAATAATAATAATAATAATAATAATAATAATAATAATAATAATAATAATAATAATAATAATAATAATAATAATAATAATAATAATAATAATAATAATAATAATAATAATAATAATAATAATAATAATAATAATAATAATAATAATAATAATAATAATAATAATAATAATAATAATAATAATAATAATAATAATAATAATAATAATAATAATAATAATAATAATAATAATAATAATAATAATAATAATAATAATAATAATAATAATAATAATAATAATAATAATAATAATAATAATAATAATAATAATAATAATAATAATAATAATAATAATAATAATAATAATAATAATAATAATAATAATAATAATAATAATAATAATAATAATAATAATAATAATAATATTAATAATTATAATAATATTTTTTTTAATATGTTTCACAGACAGCAACCAATTCGCCTAAAGCAAGTACTAAAACTAAAGTATAGATGGCGCTAATAGCAGCATTGGGTTTGAGACCTTTTCGAGCTTTACAAATCATGTTACGACTAATGTATTTACAAAAAGGGTTTATCTTATATCTCCAATTCAATAAAAGGTCCAATAAAAGGGACCCCAATATAAAGCTCAAAAATCAAAGCTTTCAAATATATGAGTTTTCTTTTATGCAAGATGGTGCTTCATATTAATTCCATTGGCTCTTTTCAGGAGTAGTTGAAGATCGTGGTCCTTGAAATATACCATGTATAGCGTACCACAGTCACACACGTTGTATTTCATGTCCTTTACTTAACTGCCTATCTATCCTCGTATCGCCTCCCTTACATGTACCCCTTTCTCTTCATTCATTATACAAAGAACGCACATCCAACTGGAATCAGTCTCCAGCAATCTATCCTATCCAATGGTTAAAAAGTGTCGTTTATTTTTTTTTTCGTTTCGTTTGAACATCGTTTTCAACATTGTCGGTCCAATGTTTTTGCGTGTTGTTGTTGTTGTTGTTTGCCGGCAGACATAGTGTGGACGCGATATACACTTGTGCACACATTCACACGCACATAAGTCGACATTTTTTGTGGTTGACATCAATGTTCAAATGGTTATTTTTTATTATGGGGTTTTGGTTGCTGTTGTTTTTTATTGTTATTGTATTTTGTGATATTGACTTCAATCATTGTAGAATACTCATAAATTCAGAAAAATACCGCATATAAACGAACACACTCAGACCTATGGATGTTCGTCGCAGTTACAACTTGTAGCCAAACAAACTTGTGTGTGACACAGTGGGGTAAATCGAAGAAAAGGACGTTAAAATACTACTCACAAATCTAAGAGAACAATGAGATGCTACTCTTATACTTTCATGTATATACATATATACTGTGATCAATTGTCTATGATATTTGGCACCTCCTTCTTTACACCGAGTTGGAAAGCTGCGTCGAATATAGTACAGAACATTAAGAGAGAATTTATTTTATTACATGGCTGAAAAATTCAGGAATTTTTGCCAACACTACGATGAGAAGTTTAACCAACCCCTAACGGCAACGGGTTCTTCGTACCGGATTGATCCGAAACCAAAAGCATTTCGGCCAGCGGCTGTCATTCCAGCATCAAACCTATGCCGCTACAACATCAACAAGGCTGACAAGCTGTCCTCAAATCCCATTTGACTCAGCCGAAACTGCGAGGTTGAAATTTTGCAAGAGGTCGACTACTGATGTGAAGTTGTGACATAATTTGTGCTACACGAAAGGGGCAATTGTAAACAGATACTTCATGTCGGTTATATCTTATTTTGCATATTTTAGGGAGCTGTTATAGTGTGGAGGCATTGGGTTTCAATTTGTTAATAGAGATAAACGTTCTATGAAAGCACTTGTTGTTATTAATTTTATAACGCCACCTACAGTGGCGGCCATATAATTAAGAACGACATCGTATTAAAAAGTATTTGACTTGCTACGTTCCAAATATTTGAATATTTATATGGAACAAAATTTGTAAATAAAGTACAGGGTAAGCACTTTCAAATAAAGCCAAAACATGTTTTAATTCTCCCTCGTTTATACAAAAGAAACCACGATTTATTAAAATTGTCATAAATCGACCTGGCCACATAATTAAGAACGATATAAGTAAAGGTTACTTTAAGGTAATTTTCATACACAATATGTGAATATATCGTTATGTATTTTAGAAATCGGTTACTTTGATTCATTTGTCCTTCAATGGTACATATTATTTCGTCTAAATTTGATAATTAGGACATACCTAAGGTTTTCCAAAATTTGCCCATAATTTGACGATTTTTTTATTTTTGGGATCTAAAGCCACATTTTTGGCTTCCTCACATTCAGTCGTCGACGCTTTGAACGATACCCTGTGATTGTCGTTCCATAATCGGCGCTTATTTACCCTTAAATTGGCTTTTATCCCACTTGTTTGAGTCCTTTACGAGGGAATTGTCTGGGAAATAGTTTCGTAAGAGCCATTTCCACCTTATAAAGCGGTAGGATTTTTGTCTGCAGTCAGTAGACAGGAAATGAAACAATAATATAACGTCTATACAAAAATTGGAAGAATTCCACACCGAATATAACATTTATTAACATAATGTTTTGAATGCTCGAATTCCACAATAATTTTGTGTATGTACATCAGACATTAGTTTATACAAAAATTGTATTTCAATCCATAAAAATTATTGATTTGACTGGTTTTGATATTATTATGAGCTTCATTGATTAAAAAGTCTTACATAGCTATGCCTACCACACCCACAAAGACATTGTGCAATGAAGGCTTTCAAAATATTAAACCTTTCATTTTTGTTCGGTGTACCGTTAGGCCAATTTTTTGTAAAAAACGAAATTATTTTTTTATTTTCTGTCTAGTACCTGCAGACAACAATCCTACCGATTTATAAGGTGGAAATGGCTCATACGAAACTATTTCCCAGACAATTCCCTCGTAAAGGACTCAAAGAAGTGGGGTAAAAACCAATTTAAGGGTAAATAAGCGCCGACTATGGAACCACAATCACAGGGTATCGTTTAGAGCGTCATCGAGGGAATGAGAGGAAGCCAAAAATGTGGCTTTAGATCCCAAAAATAAAAAAAAATCGTCAAATTATGGGCAAATTTTTGAAAACGTTAGGTATGCCCTAATCATCAAAGTTAGTCTCAATAATATGTACCATTGAAGGACATTTGATACTAAAAATGAATCAAAGTAAACGATTTCTAAAATACATAACGATATATTCGCATATTGTGTATGAAAATTACTTTAAAGTAACCTTTACTTATATCGTTCTTAATTATGTGGCCAGGTCGATTTATGACAATTTTAATAAATCGTGGTTTCTTTTGTATAAACGAGGGAGAATTAAAACATGTTTTGGCTTTATTTGAAAGTGCTTACCCTGTACTTTATTTACAAATTTTGTTCCATATAAATATTCAAATATTTGGAACGTAGCAAGTCAAATACTTTTTAATACGATGTCGTTCTTAATTATATGGCCGCCACTGTATATTTCACATTAAACATTATTTTTTACATAACGAATACTATGAAAAATATAAATTTATGAGCATAATTTTCGGCGGAATATTTTACCAAAAGCAAGTTTGTACCGACGACCAAATAAGATACTGTTTAGGCTACCCGAAAAAAATCTTTATATAAAATAAAATTGACTCCCTATAGATGGTCAGAAAGGAGTATTAACAGACGAGCAAAGTGATCATTTACAGACAATCAGAAGAGAGTCTTTATAGAATACCATAAGATCGTTGATGGCGATCAGAAGGGACTATTTATTCCCGACCAGAACAGTCGTTATAGACGAGCAGAAAGTTGTCTAGACCCTTATATACAACCATTTGGCCATTCGACCTTTCTAGAGCTGATGGTCGTCTTCATAGATCACCATAAGGTTTTTATAGACGACAAGATAGAAGTTTTAGCAGACGACTTGAGTGAGTTTTTGTAGACGACCAGAAGGGAGTCTTCTAACCAAAAAGCCAGTCTATACCAAGAACCTTATAGATAGTCCGAAGGAAGTCTTCATGGACGAGCTGAAGGCTATCTACAGCCATTTAGGCCATCTTCGTAGACAATTAGAAGGGAGTTTTTGTAGACGACCGTTAGGGATTGTTTAGGATAGAAGGAAGATGGCAAAAAAGTAGTCTTTGTAGATGACTAGAAGGAAGATTCTTTAAACGATCACATGGCAGTCTTCATATATGAGCAGAAGATTTGCTAGACCGCTGTGACAACCAGGCCCAAAAATGAGTCTTTACAGATTACCACAAGGTGATCAGTCTTTATAAGATATTGTCTAGACCCTCCTAGACTTAAAGGCCGTCCTTATAGATTATTACAAAGATTAGTTTATATACGACTAGAAGAACGTCTTTGCCAACGAATTGAAAAGATATTTTATAGACGATCTTAAGGAAGTTTTCTAAACATAAATAGGGAAGAGCGAAAAAAGTTGTGGTTGGTGATTCATGGGGGCCTTTGTGGACGATCAGAAGAAAGTCTTCATAGACGAACAGATGGTTATCTTTTAGAAGATCAAAAGGTTGTGCAGACCTGAATGCTGTCTTTATAGACGACCAGAAAGAATATTTGCTGATGACTACAAGAAAGTCTCCTTAGATGTCAAGAAGATAGTCTTTGAAGACGATCTGAATGAAGATTTTGAAGATGAGTAGAAAGTTGTTTAGACTTTTCTGGACGACCAAAAGGGAATTTTTTAGACGAGCAGTGAGGAGTCCTTAAATATGGTAAGGATGAACATAGACTTCTGGTTAAACAAGTCCTGCCGACTAACTTATACCAATCTTATCGTAAATATGCGAAGCTACTAAAAATGTGAATAAATAGGGGATGCATGGCGGTAGACGCAGAAGTGGAAGGGCAAGGCTTCGATGGAGTAAACAAGTGGAAGACGAGATCAATAAACACGATATTTCACATAGGAAAGGTAAAGCAACAAATATAGAGGAATGGAAATCTTTTCCTAGGTCGGCTTATAGGACAAACATTCTGTAGAGTAAGTAAGGGGTAGTCTTAAAGCTTATCTTATTCGTTGTAGTTTCTCCATGGGCTGTATATATCTGCTGAATATCTTGTGACGATGCCATCAACATTGTCATACAAGCAGATATATCTTGACTGACTTTTTCCTCGTTAACAAGTAAAAAAGTATCAGCCGACAGAGATATATTCTCAGGCAGTGTGAATTGAAACTTTCATCAATTGACAATATCGAATCGAATACCGGCTACACAACCAAAATCCTTTTCTTCAATAATTATGTATTTAGCAGGTTTTCAGATTTTGTGGCCTGTTTTGGACGTACGAACTTGCCGACAAAACAAGTAAAAAAGTATCAGTCGGCTTTACCGACAGAGATATACCCTCAGCCTGTGTGAAGGTACCCTAAAGAGAAGTCCGATATGGACCATTTTAAACTACATTTGGATAAAATATTAGAAGATCTTTGGATCCCCTTGGACCAAATCGGCATGCCCGTTTTAGAGATATAGTGCGTAGCATTTTAGTGACATTTTTTAAACGTTTGTGGGGGAGGTACCGGAAGAAGTGGGCCGATATGGCTCACCTTCTAAATTAAACCAAGTTTGGACAAAATATTACGAAGGCTAAACTTTTGACCGAATCGGCTGATCCGTTCGAAACTTACCGTCCGCTCCAGCTGCTGATGTCGTAGGGGTTTTACAGCTTTCGGGTCATTTTCTCAGGAACTATAGACTTGCCCCTGAAAAAACTTGTTCCGTCGTAATGGGGACAACGAATACAAGTTGTTACAACAAAAATCAAAGCGATTCGAGAGTAGGCCCTAAACTGAACTATTAAGAAATTTTGTGTGGGAGGTACCCGAAGAAGTTGACATATATAGTCCATATTCGAACCTAATCTATGTCTCGTAGAAATATTACGATGTGCACAGTATGGACCAACTCGGTTACTACCTTCGAGAGTTACCGTGCACATCATTTTAGCAAAAAGCTTAGAACTTTTGTGAGGGAGGTAACAGAAAGAATGGCTCTATTTTCTCAGGAAGTATGGACTTGCCCCGGTACATGTTCGTCGTATAGGGGACAGTGAACACAAGTTGTTGCAATAAAAATCAAAGCGATTTGAGAGCAGGTCCTAAACTGAACTTTTCCGAAATTTTGTGTGGGAGGTACCCGAAGGCGTTGACCGATTGAGTCCATATTGGAACCTCATCTAAGTTTGGTAGAAATATCACGATGTGCAAAGCATGGAAAAAATCGGTTATTCCCTTCAAGAGTTATCGTGCGCACAAATTTTTCGAACATTTTCGAACTTTTGTGGGGGAGGTACTGAAAGGAGTGGACTGAACTTAAACTTAGTTTGGACAAAATATTGCGATAGCTAACTATTGGACCAAATCGGTTCATCCGTTCGAGAGTTATCGTGCGCACCAGCCAGCCAGACATCCATTTGGGTCACCGTCAATTCTGTTGGTCACCGTATAATTTACAGCTTTTTGACCACAACATCAGGAAGCATGAACTTACCCACGAAAAAACAAAATATCGCTGTAACTGAACAGGATTAACATCGGTATAATTTTCCAAAGGATCTTCGAACAGACCCTAAACAGCACTAACACAAAAAAGATGAAATTTTGTGGGGGAGGTATCCCTAAGGATCCCGACTATTTTCCAATATAAGTTCAAGATAATCGTGAGTACCATTTTATTGAAATTTTTATTGGTACTTAAGCTGAGGTTGGGCAAAATATGGTGCCGTAGGGCTTTTTACAATTTTCGGGCTATTTAAGCATATAAAGGGGATTCCAATGCAGCTCCTAAACTGCACTTTTCCGAAATTTTGTGTGGGAGGTACCCGAAAAAGTGGGTATGTGCAAAGTTTGGAGCAAGGCAGTAACCAGTTCGAAAATTTTCGTCATTACACATGTTGGCCGTAGGGGTTTTTTACAGCTTCCGGGCGGGCCACTTTATCAGGAAGTATGGACTTGCCCCTGAAAAAACTTGTACCGCCGTAAAGCGACCAGCGAATACTAGTCATTACAACAAAAATAAAAGTGATTCGAGAGCAGCTCTTAAGGTGTGTGGGAGGTACCCGAAGGAGTTGACATAAATATTCCATATTCGAACCTGATCTATGTCTCGTAGAAATATTACATTGTGCAAAGTATGGACCAATTTGATTACTGCCGCCAAGAATTATCGTGCGCACCATTTTAGCGAAAAGTTTTGAACTTTTGGTGGGGAGGTATCTGAAGGAGTGGACCGATATGGCCCATCTTCGTACTTAAACTAAATTTGGACAAAATGTTACGAAGGTCACATTTTGGAACCAATCGGTTGATCCGTTCGAAAGTTTTCGTTGCGCTCCAGCCAGGCAGACGGACGGACGTGGCTAAATCGACTACAAATTGTCTAAAACGGATTTCTTTCGAACATACGCGGGGTCTAAAAGAATTATTTGAATGAGGCACTTTTTGCCCCTATGAAAGTTTATATACCTCGTTAGTCTAAAGACTGAGAGCATAACAAAGTGCTGCCTTTTTCTACATGCAATCTGATTTCAATTTTTAGAAGCTTAGGATTGATTTTCCCTAAACTCTTCAAACACAGGATTTTATAGCATTTATGTAGCCTCAAGCGAATCAGAATTATCATGCCCAAAATCACTCTCATAATTTCGAAAGAATCTTCTAACAAATTCGTTGCGATTTCTGTTCGACTTTCTCTTCATTGAACATAAAAATTCCCTTCGAGATTTCGGACCGAAATCATGTCAACCTCTCCATGTAACTTTCATTTTGAATTCGGTCCGATTTCGAATCCGAAGCCGATTACAGCATTATAAATTTTCAGTGCAGAAATTCAGCATCTGAAATTCGGAGCAATTTCGGCCAATTTGGTTTGCTGGTCTGACATTTTTCTAACAAAAACATAATTATACCCTCAGCCTTTAGGCTAAAGATGAAAATATGCCTCATCAAAATAATGGTTTTAGACACCAAGTATGTTTGGACGAAATGTGTTTCAGACAATTTGGAGTCGATCTAGCCATGTCCGTCCGTCTGTCTGTCTGTCCTGCTGGCTGGAGCGCACGATAAATCTCGAACGGATGAACCGATTCGGTTCAAATTTTGGCTTTCGTAATATTTTGCTCAAACTTAGTTTAAGTTCGAAGATGAGCTACATCGGTCCACTCCTTCCGGTACCTCCCCCACAAAAGTTCGAAAATGTTCGGAAAGTTTGTGCGCACGATAACTCTTGAAGGGAGTGTCCGATTTGGTCCATACTTTGTATAGCGTAAACTTTCTACCAGAGTAATATGAGGTTCAAATATGGACTCAATCGGTCCACACCTTCGGGTACCTCACACACAAAATTTCGGAAAAGTTCAGTTTAGGGCCATCTCTCGAATCGCTTTGATTTTTGTTTTAGCAACTTGTATTCGCTGCCCTCCATACGACGGTACAAGTTTCATCAGGGGCAAGTCCATACTTCCTGAGAAAATAGCCTGAAAGGTGCAAAAAACCCCCTATGACACCGTGTGACGAAAGGATCTACTGAGTCGGTCCAAAATGTGGCCTTCCTAATATTTTGTGCAAACTTAATTTAAGTTCGAAGATAAGCCATATCGGTCCACACCTTCAGGTACCTTCCCAAAAAAAGTTCAAAAATGTTCAGAAAAATTGTGCGCACGTAACTCTGGATGGGAGTGAGCGATTAGGAATTTTAGATAAATTCACTTTAAGACCTGTTCTCGAATCACTTTGATTTTTGTTGACGCATCTTGCATTCTCTGTCTCAATTACGACAGTAAACGTTTTTTCAGGGGCAAGTCCATACTTCTTGAGAAAACAGCCCGAATGTTGTAAAAACCCACTATGACACCACTATAGTGGCTGTAGAGCTCGAACCGAATACTGCGTTCGTCCACACTTTGGATATCGTAATATTTCTTCGAATATTAGATAAAATTCGATGGTGCTTATAGGTCCACTGCTTCCGGTACCTCTCCCACAAATGTTTGAACATTTGGTCCAAATTTTCAATCTCGAAATTTTTGGTCCAAGCTTAGTTTTTGTTCAAATTTGGGCCCTATCGGTCCAATACTTGGGGTACCACTCATACAAATGTTCAACACATTTTTGTAGCTGAGGGTTCGTTCGAGGATCCTTTGGACATTTTTACTGAAGGTTTCCCTAGCGGCCCGATATTATGCTTTTCGTAGGCTAGTATGGTACAAAAGTCCTATCTGTCGATATCCTCCGCAAATTTTTGAGCTTTAATCCAATCCATATTTCTGTCGGTTCATACGCCCATACATTTCTTTTTTTTTTGTAAAAAAGTATTTCAATCCACACAGGCTGAGGGTATATCTCTGTCGGCAAAGCCGAACGATACTTTTTTAGTTGTTTTCCTAGAACTTGTTAGAAATTGGCATGTATCTTTCCCTCCTAGACCGACAAAAATCCCAGATTGTTTCCTCTTAAACCTTACCCTAACACCAGTTTTTTAATGTAGCGTACGAAATGGTCGACCAAGCTGACTATACAAAGCCTATTTTTACTTATTTTCATATTTTTTTGTTAATACTGAATTCAATATTCCACTGCCGTATGGAACTATAAAATAATCTTATTCATTTATTTATTTATGGGCAAACAAACATCCATACACGTACGTATCCATCATACATATGTATGTCCATATGTATTTATGTATGAATGTTGGTTGTCACTATATTGTAGAGTGTAATTTTTTTCCTATAGGTACATTTTATATCGCTTTTTTGTTTTGTTCTGTTTCTTCACTCGGGTAGTTACACTACGTGCGTACTGCTTTATGTTGAATTAATAATAACCGTTGTTGTATTTTGTCGTTGTTGCTGCCTTTGTATGTTTTTTGTTATGTTAAATGTGAGAACACAATCTGGAAGTTAGGGATTGCGGGGGAGGGGGTGAGAAGGTGGTTCTGCTGTAATAGTTGTGCCAGTGACAGTTAATAGCGTGAAGTTGAGAAAAGTAGTTTCTTTTACCCCCTCCGACAACAACAATTTTACTTTCCTTATCCACTATTAAAACCAACAAGAACAACAATAACAACAACGTATAGCAGAGAATTACAATCATTTCTCACTGGTTGCATTTCATACTCCTCCACAAAAGAACCTCGAACAGTAAGAGTATAAGTGTGGGGGGATTATATTGCATGGTATGTTCGGGTGTATGTGTGTGAGTGTGTGTTTGCCTCCGAGTTCATGTAGAAGAGAATTATGATATTGTGTAATCGCCCACATGATGATGATTTATATCATATTTCAAATTGTTATTGTAATGTAATAACAGGAATTGTAACTTGTTTTTTTTTCAGTTTTTTTGCTTTGTTGTTATGGTTCTTTATTTGTTGTTGTTGCCTTTGCTGTTGTTGTTGTTGGCGCTATAGTTAACAGCAAAAGAGTTGTGTTGTCAGTTTCGTTATCGTTTATCATACATCCACATACAGCCAGATAATATTTAATGTTCTGTGATGAAGAAGAGTGTGCCGGCCCGGTGGTCGGTGGGTCGTTCAAATGTTGAGAAGTGTTAGAGGGGAAGAAGGTAAAACACAACAATGTAAAGTTAGTTTTGAAGTTAATACAAATATTGGTGAGGGCAGACAAATAATGTTTTTATTTACATTTGTCATGAACGCAGGCAAACGAACGAACGAACGAATGAAGCCACCAGGCATTGATTTATAGAATTTGTTTTATACTACGAAGGGAAGAGGAAACTAATTTGGAAAGTTTAGAAACTTTGAAAGTTAAAGAAAATAAAGTTTTTTTTTTTTTGAAATACATTAGGGGGAATGATATGTTGCAATCGAACTACGTTTAGAGTTTTTAAAATAGTTTTGGGAAGTTTTAAGAATATCAGGATTAAAAATCACAGTGACCTGCAAAAAAAAAAAGCTTGAGATTCTCGGTGTCATAATATGAGATGGATGAATTATGTATGTGGAAGATGGATGATACCTTCAAACAGCTCCTAGTTTTCTGTCTTCTCTTGTGAACAGATGATGCGTTATCAAAAAACGACACGAGGGAACGACATATCGAAAGTCCTTCAGGATAGTTGAATTTTAAGAAATTAACTTAAGAGCACCTACTACAAAAATAGTGTCCTTTATAGAAATCTTTTATGAAATAGAATTGAGTAAAGTCAAAACAATAATGAGCCGTCTGAATGCAACGATTCCGCAGTCTAGTTTATATTATGAGAATTGAAGAATAGCTAATAAGTCATTCAAATATAAATTTTGTAATGGTTCATGTAGAAAGAAAAGTCCATAAATTATATGGAAATTGAATTAAAAAAAATCGAATTAGAAACAAGAGAAAAATATCTTGCAACTTGAAGATATTGCGATGAAGAGACATGTCTGAAGGTCTACTCATTGCCTAGTTTGTGGAACAAGTTTGGCAAAATGAAATGTACGCAAATAAAATGTAATGTGACAAAATCATCACATACTGCGTAAATCTGCCAAATACCAGCGATGGGCAAATTGCATGTCCATTAAGATAAATTCGTATTTAATTAGCGAAGACACAAATCACTGTAGCGGAGACACAAAGAGCTCTGTTAACGCTTTTGCTAACAGCGCGTTAGCAGAGCTCTGTTAATGTTAACAGAGCTATTCAAAAATGGGTTTCTTTGTAAAAAATATCTTTTTTAGGGTCTTTCCTAAAATGTCTCGATAAGCTTTCCAATGGTACACATGTTGTCCCGGCAGAATTTTCCTTAATATCCTTAATATCAAAATAATTATCCTTATTACAGGGTTTATCCCAAAAACACTTAATATCGCGACATCGGGCAATATTTTTTAAAGATTTTACTAGCGCAGGGGATAGCTGTTTTCATAAGCTTTCCAATGGTACCCATGTTGTTCCAGCAGAATTTTCCTTAATATCAAAATAATTATCCTTATTACAGGGTTTATCCCAAAAACACTTAATATCGCGACATCGGACAATATTTTTTAAATATTTTACTAGCGCAAGGGATAGCTGTTTTCATAAGCTTTCCAATGGTACCCATGTTGTCCCAGCAGAATTTTCCTTAAAGACCATAAAAAAGATATTTTTACAAAGAAACCCATTTTTGAATAGCTCTGTTAACATTAACAGTGCTCTGCTAACGCGCTGTTAGCAAAAGCGTTAACAGAGCTCTTTGTGTCTCCGCTACAGTGATTTGTGTCTTCGCTAATTAAATACGAATTTATCTTAATGGACATGCAAATTGCGTTTGTTCACTCTCTGAGAGCGTAAAATACATTGAAAGGTATGATCAATCACAGAGTGGAAAAAGGCACACTTCGCCTATCGCTACCATAGACATCCCAGATAACATTTTTTCCTACTTCGTTTCAAATTCGGTCAAAATATCTGAACGAATTTCCGATTCTGATACCGAATTCGGAAAGTTTTTCTAAGGAAATTCTAACAAAAAATTACAGTTTCCCGACGAATTCGGTTCGAATCCGGAAGATATTTCTTGGAAAAATAACAGTAAAATTTAGATTTTCTGAAAGAAATCGGTCCGAATTCGGAACAACCGAACAAAAAAATCCCTTAGAAAACGGAACGAATTCAGAATGTAAATTCTTCAGAACATGAGCAGAGATTCGTAAAAAAAATGTCCGAAAATCGGTAAAAATTCTATGAGAAATTTGGAGAAATTCGCAAATTTCTAAAAAATATTCAGAAAATCTCGTAAAAAATCAGAGCTCTCGGAAAAAATTGTTAGCTGGGATAAATAACTCGAATCTTAATACTGGCAAAAATATGTTTGCTTCTTTCTCAAAGATAATATATATAATATATAATTGTTCCACAAACATCCCATAAGGGACAAGGGAGACTTCTCTCATATCAATGAGTGCACCCCGATTCATATTAGCTCAATAATATGGGACCTACATTTTATCGCCGAGTCCGAACCGCGTGTCTAAGACACCACTTTTGTAGAGAAGTTTTACATTTTACATCTCAAAGATAATAGTGACAGTATATTTATCGACACAACCCTCCGGTCAATTTTGAAACGTTGGATAATGAATCATATGTGTAAACGCCGGTCGGAGATCGTACACCAACGTGGGTTTATATCTCCGGAACTGTTTAACATCTACCTTTCCTGTATTTCACCCTCTCCAGAGGGCATTGAGATCGAAGCGTTTGCTGATGATTGCACGATTTTGGTGACAGGTAACTTCCCTGATGTTATTTGTGAAAGGCTGAACTCCTGTTTGAATGATCTTAACAACTTATTCCACTCGAGGAATATGAAAAAATCCGCACTAAATCTAAATGGAGGGTAGAGGTGGGCAATGAGTTGAATGTTAGGTCGATGTCAGCGACGGGTTAAGATTTAGACAGCATTTGGGGTGCAGATAAAGAAACCAAGCAGGTTTAAAAATCAAATTCGTGTGAATGTGGTTCTCGGAGAACATCCCCATCTATCGCAGCAGAGCATAGTGGTCCCACTTATATGGGAAGGTGCGACAAAAATATTTATAATCGTCGGATCAATCTGATTTTTTCAGTATATGCTAAAAATAAGTAGAAAATACTTTAGCCAAAAAATCATCAATATGGGTACAGTTTTTTCTATAGCCCCCATGTAGCGGTACAACCCGATTTCAGGTATTTTGAAACTGTTATTTACATTTTCGGCACTAATTGGTTGTACTTTGGTATTTGGGGTTCCCAATGGTCAAAATCTTCTGCACCAAAAATTGTGGACTTGGGTCTAGGTCTCGGTATAGCTCTCATATTACGATACCTCCTGATTTCTGGTATTTTGAAGATTTTATCAACATTTTCGGCCCAAATTGGTTGTAATTTGCCATTTGGAGTTCCCAATGATCAAAAACCTTCTGTGCCAAAATTGTGGTCTTAGGGCCAGGTTTCGGTATAGCCCTCATATTACGGTACCTCCCTGTTTCTGTTATTTTGAGGTTTTTATCTACATTTTCGGTTCGAATTGGTTGTAATTTGCTATTTGGAGTTCTTAGCGGTCAAAAAACGTCTCCGACTGGTATCGTGGACAGGAAAGGAAACAAATTATTCCATTTGATGTCAGAATATTTCATGGTAGGGGATATAGTAAAGTTCTGTGCGACCGAACTTTACATTTTTACTTGTTTCTCATATTACATGCAGCATCATACATACATATATCAAAAATATACATACAAATGTAAAAAATACACTCATAAGTAGATCCCAAAACAAAAATGTCTAAATCTTTAAAGAAAAAATCCGAAACAAACAATTAAAACACAAAACAAAGAAGAAACTGAGAATACAGTATACAGTATATTCACTGAAACGGCCAGAGACATCGTCAGTATTTTTAATGTCACACACGAAAATGCAAATATATGCAGCTGGAACCAAATTTTTTATATACTTGACACTATTTCGAACATTTTTCAAAAAATTTGGAGAGTAGCGAAGGATGGCGAAGTTAGTAAAACTCAACTTAAATTTTTAGAACTTGAAAAAAATCCACAAAAATGTATTATAAAAAAATGTGATTTCCAGCACATTTTGTGCGAATAATGTGTACAAATTTTTATGTAAAAGTAATTAGAAAACCTTGTATTAAAACTTCCATTTCGAAACAAATAATTTTATCCTTTCAATTTTGAGTTACTTGCCTTGTAAGAAGTCACAACCTTACTGATGTTATTAAAGTTTTTAAGAGATCATACGTAAATGTCAACTTCTTCTGTTTTGTTTGGTTAAATACCGTTATAAATTACAAAAACAGTGCTGGAATATTAAAATATGATATGTTTAGAGACAATTTGCTAAATCGTCGCAGAGATTTGCTGATATCGATTTTTCGATTTTTGTCGCAGGGGACCAGTGTGCAGAGGAGCGTCAGGTGCCACGACAAACCACAGTAGTTTTGACTCAACTGCGCTCGGGATGGCGCAGCCGTCTTAATTCCTATAGGGCAAGCATCGATGACACCGTGAAAAACATCTGCTCGGCATGCGGAGCAGGACATTTCTGAAGAGAAATTAGAGTAGTTGGCTACTTTGATCCAAGTCAGCAATGTAATAAAAAACCTACCCTAATATACCGGACAAAAATCGCAACCTACAAGAGGATACACGTGCTTTTCAATGTTGAGACAGAGTTTAGACAAAAAAAAAATCATGGGGAGTAACTTCTTCTATGACGAAACAACAAAAAATAAGGGTCGCTCGGGTGTCAAAAAAAGTTCATATCGAA
Organism: Musca autumnalis; assembly: GCF_047663935.1. NCBI lineage: Eukaryota > Metazoa > Arthropoda > Insecta > Diptera > Muscidae > Musca > Musca autumnalis. Next base: position 206,735,035 of record NW_027412088.1, read on the forward strand.
TTCTGACGTATTGGCGAAACTTGAAAACAAATCTGCTCAAATATCGTACGGAATTCTGATAAGCTTCTTTCTTTTTCTGGGTATTCAACTCGCTTTTAAATCGGGTTTTTAGCCGTCTTTAGGGCCGAATTCTGACTTCGTAAACAATTTTTAAGGGAAAATAGAGGTGTTGGTCTGCGTTATTCTTATTCTCAATTTCTCTCAGACTTTGTTCAGATTGTCGTATAGAATTCGGATTTGTTTCATAAACTTCAAAAGCTTGGATTCTTGCGCAAGCATTTGCTGTACAAGAGAAGTAGGTCCTTTGAACGATAGATATATACATATAAGATTAATGACATCTTCGTGGCTCATATATATGCTGAATGAGGAAATCCTCCCAGTGAAATGTCTCCAAGACCACAACTTCTGTTGAAAATCAAGATTAGAAAGTTCATTTGAAGAATGAAGAAGCACGGTGCGCCTTAACTAGTTTTAAATGGAAGGTGCTTACACCTGCGAAGTTTTTGCAGATTCTGAAACTACAATACTCAAGGATGAGAAATTTCAAGAAACAAAAAAATCGCCGGAGTGATTTTCAAATAAATCGCGATTTAAGTTAATTTTTTTAGGGTTCTTTAAGTTTTCACGATTTTGCTTGGAAACCGCGAGTCCTATATAAATGGGCCTAAAGAAAATGTTGTAGCTGTGAAAATTCCCCACAACACTGACCTTTATGATATTTTCGTAGGTTTTACCGTTTTTGAGATATAGAAGTTCAAATTGAGACAATGCACTGACTGTATCGCCTCCTTATAAAACAATGTCATTACTGCTATTTCCCAAATTAAACTTATATATCTTGAAAGTGGTACAACCTAAGAAGAAATAAATTATCCAATCTTGTAGAGAATTTTCACAGCTTCAACATTTTCTTTAGTCCCATTTTGATATGACTTGCGGTTTCCAAGCAAAATCTTGAAGACTTGAGATAAAAACCTAAAAATTTGAACTGAACCTCTATATCTCAAAAATGGTAAAACCTATGACCTAAAGGTCAGTCTTGTAGAGAATTTTCACAGCTACAACATTTTCTTTAGACTCATTTCGATACGACTTGCGGTTTCCAAGCAAAATCGTGAAAACCAAAAAATAACCCCAAAATAGTGAATTTTGATCGCGATTTATTTTAAAATCCCTCCGGCGATTTTTTATTTTTTTATCTATGAACATTACTGTTTCCGAATCCGCGAAATTTTCCCATGTGTAAGCGGTTTTCATCAAAAGTTAATTAAGGTGCACTGAGCAGGATATTGTTTTATAAGGAGGCGATACAGTCAGTGCACTGTCTCAATTTGAACTTCTATATCTCAAAAACGGTAAGACCTACGTAAATATCATAAAAGTCAATCTTGTGGAGAATTTTCACGGCTACAACATTGTCTTTAGGCCCATTTACATAGGACTCGCAGTTTCCAAGCATAATCGTGAAAGCCTAAAGAACCCCTAAAAATGTGAACTTAAATCGCGATTTATTTGAAAATCCCTCCGGCGATTTTTTTTGTTTCTTGATATTTCTCATCTATGAGTAATGTAGTTTCAGAAACTGTATGTACCTTTCATTTAAAGTTAGTTCAGGCGCACCGTGTTTTCCTTTCACAATAAAAATTTCAATGTCATTTTCTGGGGAAATTGTTTGAAAAATGATATTCTCAAATAAATTAAAATTGTGTTCAATCAATTCAAATACTTTAATTATTATTTTTCCCCAAAAAAGTTCTTAATTTCGTCTGCAAATAAGCTCATGATTCTAACTTCAGACAGACATGTCTACACAAAGCCACAGAGTTGATGAACTATTTAATGTAATTTTACCAACATTAAAGTGTTCCAGTCTATATTGTTATAGTTGTTGTCGTTATGTACATATTAAAGATAATTTTATGTAAAGAGAACAACAACAACATCATCATCAACAGACACACACCCGAATAGATAAACTTACTTAAATATAGTGTAAACATAATCATTTATATACAAACAGAAACAGAACTCAAGTCTATGAATTTATAGAAACATTCAGACACACATAAAAACAGGGTGACAGAAGGCAGACATCCATTCAGGTCGGTAGAGGGGTATCAACAAATATAGATAGTCACTCATAGATGTTCCTTTGCATAGCCTTTACATGGCTGGTTAGTTGATGTTAATGGGTGGAAGGAGTTGGGGCAAGTAGAGTTTACCACTGGTAATGTTAATGCACAGGCTGGAGTTGAGCTAGCTCTGGGTGTGGGGGAGTGAGGTGGATTGCAGTGTTTGCTTTTGGGTTGAGAACCTTGTTCATTCAGCATGAACAGGAGAAAAAGTTCAAAACCTCTGGCATCTTGTGTGTAATTAAAATTTAAAAAAGGGTTTACCAAAGACAATCAGTGTAGAAAATACGAATATATTAAGGTGGTTCTTAAAAACTTTGTTTTTTTTTTATTACACCTTCCCATTATAAACTGGCTTAAGTTTTTGTTATTGACTCATCGACATATTTTAAAATATTATTTGCTCCAAAAACCTCAATTTCATTTATGTAAATACTTCAGAGTTACTCACAAAATAAACTTTCCACAATTTATTTATATTTATGTAGCAAATAAACCTCAACTTTTATACATAACAAATTTATATTTAGTGAAAAGAAATACAAATTGCAAAATAATTTCTGCGGTTACTTCAAAAACAAAAAAACCTTCTTTAATTTTAGTACTTCCAGGAAATGCGCCAGGAACCGAGGTGGTGGTGGTGGTGACTTATAGGCATTTGGCAAGTGTTCATTGTCATCACCTCATCATATTTATTATTAAGAAATGTTTTATTTTGTTGATAAGATTTATTTGTTGTTGCTTTACATGCAACCTGGCTGGCGTTGGAACGTGATATGAATTTTTAAATAAAGGTGTGAAATGTTGAGCAAAAAAAAACGTAAAACGACTTCCATAATTTGTTTTACAACTACAAACACAGATACAAGTTGTACAAGCCAATTTTTGCTTACTGACGACAATGGGTATGAAAAATTCCCCTCCCCACCAAGTTCAATGAGGGAAAATAAAAACATTTGCGGCGGCGGCATACATGCTGCTCCGCCTGTGATGTTGACCGATAAGAAAAAATGTAATAAAAATAATAAAATTAAAAAAAAAAAACAAAACCATTTAAACTAGGTTTGAACCTTAAGCGGAAAGTAATAAAAATACACAACACATGAGTGTTACAAATAAAATCATTAGGGGAGTTTTGAACAAAAGGGTGGAATGAAAGGGAAACGGACAAAGTTGATTTAGATGAAGAAGACAATCAGGAGGCAAATGCTATGCTGAGAAGCTTAATAGTAGGACTTTTTTTCCAGCTTCTAAAGTGGCATAATGTTTTGAAATATGATTTTAACATAGAAATGAAAATCTGGCTGAAATGGATTTAACATATGAAAAAATAACATACGTCTTACCCGATTCTCAGATTTATGAATTGAGCGAGTTGGCATGCATTTTTATACCCTCAGCCTTTAGGCTAAGGAGGGTATATACACTTTGATACGATGACAAGTAAAAAAGTATCAGTCGGCTTTGCCGACAGAGATATACCCTCAGCCTGTGTATATTGAAACAATTTTTTCCCAAAATACGTATGTATTTAGGGGGTTTTAAAAATATTGGGCGTTTGAACCGACAAAAATGTTGATTAGGATTAAAGATCAAAAGTTTTGCGGAGGAGATACTAAAAGAATGGATCGATATTGACCGTTATGGAAGTGGATCTCCAGCCACAACATATGGTTCCATAGGAAGTTTTTACACTCTTCGGGCTGTTTGCTCAAGAAGTATGGACTTGCCCCTAAAAAAACTTTTACCATCGTAATTGAGGCAGCGAATGCAAGTTGCTTCAACAAAAATAAAAGTGATTCGATATTAGGTCTTAAAGTGAACTTATCCGAAATTTTGTGTGGGAGATACCGGATGGTGTGGACAAATATAGTCCATATTTGAACCTAATCTATATCTGGTAGATATATTAGGATGTGTAAAGTATAGACCAATTCGGCCAATCCCTTCAAGAGTTACTGTACTAACAATTTTTCTGAACATTTTTGAACTTTTGTGGGGGAGGTACCTGAAGGAGTGGACCGATATGGCGTATCTTCAAACTTAAACTATGTTTGGACAAAATATTACTAAGGCCATATTTTGGACCGAATCGGCAGATCCGTTCGAGAGTTATGTTGCACTCCAACCACCTCACACGGTGTCATAGGGTTTTTTTTGCAACTTTCATGCTATTTTCCCAGGAAGTATGGACTTGCCCCTGATGAAACTTGTACCGTCGTATGGAGGGCAGTCAACACAAATTGCTGAAACAAAAATCAAAGCGATTCGAGAGATGGCCCTAAACTGAACTTTTCCGAAATTTTGTGTGGGAGGTACCCGAAGGAGTGGACCTATTGAGACCATATTGGAACCTCATATTACTATGGTAGACAGTTTACGCTATACAAAGTATGGACTAAATCGGTCACTCCCTTCAAGAGTTATCGTGCGCACAAACTTTCCGAACATTTTCGAACTTTTGTGGGGGAGGTACCGAAAGGAGTGGACCGATGTTGCTCATCTTCGAACTTAAACTAAGTTTGGGCAAAATACTACTAAAGCCAACATTTGAACCGAATCGGTTCATTCGTTCGAGAGTTATCGTGCGCTCCAGCCAGCAGGACAGACAGACAGACGGACGGACATGGCTAGATCGACTCCAAATTGTCTGAAACACATTTCGTCCAAACATACTTGTGGTCTAAAACCATTATTTCGATTAGGCACATTTCATCGTATCAAAGTGTACATATATACCCTCCTTAGCCTAAAGGCTGAGGGTATAAAAATGTGCCACATCGAAATAATGATTTTAGACTCCAAGTATGTTTGGACGAAATGTGTTTCAGACAATTTTGAGTCGATGTAGCCATGTCCGTCCGTCTGTCTGTCTGTCTGTTATGCTGGCTGGAGCGCACGATAACTCTCGAAAGGATGAACCGGTTCGGTTCAAATTTTGGCTTTCGTAATATTTTGCCCAAACTTAGTTTAAGTTCGAAGATGAGCTACATCGGTCCACTCTTTCCGGTACCTCCCTAAAAGTTTTTTAGGGGCAAGTCCATACTTCTTGAGCAAACAGCCCGTATAGTGTAAAAACCCCCTATGGCACCATATGTTGTGTCTGGAGATTCACTTTCATAACGGTCAATGTCGATCCATTCCTTTTAGTATCTTCTCCGCAAAACTTTTGATCTTTAATCCTAATCAACATTTTTGTCGGTTCAAACGCCCAAAATTGTTAAAACCCCCTAAATACATACATACGTATTTCGGGAAAAAATTGTTTCAATATACACAGGCTGAGGGTATATCTCTGTCGGCAAAGCCGACTCATACTTTTTTACTTGTTGGTAGTTATTTTAACACATAAAAAGGAAATGTAAAATGAGGTGATACACAGCCCAACCAAATATTAAAAAATAAAACAACATATGTCGACTACAAGAAGGCATAATATATAAGACTAAGATTTGAGATGAGAAAGAACCGGTTCGATCCCTTCAAACATATACGAAGTTTCAGAAAAGATGACAGTCTATCGATTACACCTAAAACACGCTCTTCGAAACACTCATATTACTCAGTCATATTATTATGACTTTTTAAAGGGATTAAGCCAGACTTTTTGAAAAAAAAAACAAAATTGCAACAGCTATCCCATAAAAAAGCCACCAATCTTCCGGTCTTTTGTCTATTGAAAGTCTGTCTGTAGAAGGCACTTTAAACTCTTTTGTCTGTAGAAAGCATTTGAATAGTTTTCGTCTGTAAGAAGGGTTTCCAAAGGTCTTCTGCCTATAGAAGGTTTTCAAAGACATTATGTGGCCTTTCGAAGGTCTTCAGTCTACACCTGTTCCAGATGTAATTCGAAACATTTTAGTTGTAAATCGTAACATTTCATTTGTAATTCTAGATTCCCATTTGTAATTCGAATTATTCCATTTATAATTCGAATTATTCCAATTTTAATTCGAATTACTCCATTTGAAATTCGATTTCTTTCATTTGTTATTTGAATTATTCCATTTGAAATTCGGATTATTCCATTTGTAATTCGAATTATTTCATTTGTCATTTGAATTATTACATTTGTAATTCGAATTTTTTATTTGAATTTACAAATTAAATCATTCGAAATCCAATTAAAATAATTCGAATTACATCTGAACAAGTAAGAAAGAAAGTATCAGTCAGCTGTGCTGACGGAGAAATACCCTCAACCAATGACCAAAAAAAAAAACACAAAACCAAATCAAACACAATAATTATGCCATTACCTTAGGAAGTATTGACTAACTCCGAAAAAAATGTCCCGCTATAAATCAGGCCGGTCGAACAACCTACTGAAAAAAGAATCAAAACGATGCGAGAGAAGCTCCTAAACTTCACTTTATCCGAATTTTGTGTAGGACGTATCCTAAGGGCTGGACCGATATATTCCATATTCCAACCTGATACATGACTGGATGAAATAATACGATGTGCAAAGTTTACAACAATCAGAAAATCTCTGCGAGAATTATCTTGCGTATTTGCCATTTTGGTTTGTGCCGTCAGGGTTTCTTGGAGCTTTCGGGACAATATCACAGGAAGTATGGCCTTGCGCATGAAACAAATTGTACCGTCGTAGAGGAAGCCACAAGAAAAACTTACTGAAAAAAGAATCAAAACGATGCGAAAGAAGCTCCTAAACTTCACTTTATCCGAATTTTGTGTAGGAGGTATCCGAAGGAGGGAACAGATACACTCCATATTCCAACCTAATACATGACTGGATGATATAATAAGGTGTGCAAAGTTTACAACAATCAGAAAATCTCTGCGAGAATTATCTTGCGGATTTGCCATTTTGGTTGGTGCCGTCAAGGTTTAATGGAGCTTTTAGGCCAATATCACAGGAAGTATGGCCTTGCGCATGAAACTAATTGTACCGTCGTAGAGGAAGCCGCAAGAAAAACTTTCTGAAAAAAAGTTCAAAATAATCCGAGAGGAGCTCTTAAAATTCACTTTATCCGAATTTTGTGTAGGAGGTATCCTAAGGACTGGACCGATATATTCCATATTCCAACCTGATACATGACTGGATGAAATAATACGATGTGCAAAGTTTACAACAATCATAAAATCTCTGCTAGAATTATCTTGCGTATTTGCCATTTTGGTTGGTGCCGACAAGGTTTCTTGGAGCTTTCAGGACAATATCACAGGAAGTATGAACTTGCGCAAGAAAAAAATTGTACCGTCGTAAAAGGAGCCGCACGGACAAGTTACTGAAAAAAATTTCAAAACGATCCGAGGGGAGCTCTTTAACTTCACTTTATCCGAATTTTGTGTGGGAGGTACCCGAAGGAGTGGACCGATATAGTCCATATTCGAACCCGATCTATATCTGGAAGGAATAATACGATGTGCAAAGTTTGGACCAAATCACACCATTTTACAGACATATTTTGAACTTTTGTGCGGGAGGTACCCGAAGGAGTGGACCGATATGGCCCATCTGCGAACATAAACTAAGTTTGGACAAAATATTACGATACCCAAAATTTGGTTTGAATCGGTTGATCCGTTCGAGAGTTATTGTGCGCACCAGCCAGTCAGACAGACGGACGGACGGACATGGCTAAATTGACTCCAAATTGTCTGAAACGAATTTCGTCCAAACATACTTGGGGTCTAAAACCTTTATTTCGATGAGGAACATTTTTGGTCGTATCAAAGTTTATATACCCTTTCTATCCTAAAGGCTGAGGGTATAAAAATCTGAATAGAAGTCTTTTCAAATGTATTTTATCTATCGAATTACTTTCAAAGGTCTTCTGTCTATAGAAGGCCTTTCAAAGGTATTCAGTCTTTAAAAATCGTTCAAAGGTCTTCAGTCTACAAAAGCTCTTCACTCTATAAAAGAACTTTCGAAGATTTTCAGTCTATGAAGGCATTTCAAAGTTCTTTAGTCTATAAAAGGGTTTTCAAAGGTACTCTGTCTATAGAAGGACTTACAAAGGCCTTTTGTCTGTAAGAGGGCTTTCAAAGCTCTTCAGTCTGTAGAAGGCCTTTCAAAGGTCTTTTGTCTATAATACGCCATTCAGTCTATAAAGGCCTTTAAAAGCTCTTCATTCTATAGAAGGCCTTTCAAAAATCTGTTGCCTATATAATATATAATGGTTCCACAAACATCCCGGAAGGGACAAGGGAGACTTCTCTCATATCAATGAGTGCACCCCGATTCATATTAGCTCAATGACATGGGACCTACAGCTTATCGCCGAGTCCGAACGGCGTGTCCTAAGACACCACTTACAGAGAAGTTTTACATGGCTGAAATACTCAGGAAATGTCGCCAACATTACTGAGGGGTATTTTGCCACCGTTGAAAAGCGTTTGATGTTGCCTGTCAGGGGCAAGGCGTGTGTGCATACAATTGCACCCAGGTGGCACCATGCTGCCTATAGAATGCCATTAAAAAGCTCTTCACTCTATAAAGGGCCTTCAAAAGATCTTCAGTCTGTACAAGGCCTTTCCTTTCTATAAAAGGCCTTTCAAAGGTTTTCTGCCTATAGAAAAGCTCGTTAGTCTATATATGGACTTTCAGAGGTATTCTGCCTGTAAAAGGTATTTAAAAGGTCAATAGTATTCCGTTTGTAGAAGGACTTTCTAAGGATTTCTGCCTATAGAAGGACTTTCAGTGGTATCTTGTCTATAGAAGACATTTCAAAGATCTTCTGTTTATAGAATGCATTTCAAAGGTCTGTTACCTATAGAAGCCTTTTCAAAGATCTTCTGTCCTTTCATAGATCGTCTGTGTATAAAATATCTAATTTTATCTTTGTTGAATACCTTTCAGAGGACTTCTGTCTATAAAAGACGGCTTAAGGAAGGCCTTCTGTCTTTAAAAGACATTTCTAAGAAGACTTTTTCCAAGTTCTTCTGACATTAGAAAACCTTTAAGAATCTGCTGCCAAAATAAGCATAGGCTTACAAAGCGATATCCTGGATCGTACGTGAAAAAAGGTAGCACAAGATATAAGAAATCTCTTGGTACTAGACTGTCTCTCTTTCAAAGTCATCATTCTTTTATATGCACGGTGGTATGGGGGTTACTTTAGTCCAGCATACCATTGCATCACGGTGGCACCCTGCTGCCTATAGAATGCCATTAAAAAGCTCTTCACTCTATAAAGGGCCTTCAAAAGATCTTCAGTCTATACACTGCCTTTCCTTTCTATGGAAGGACTTTCAAAGGTTTTCTGCCTACAGAAGGCCTTAAGAAGCTCTTTAGTCTATAGATGGACTTTCAAAGGTATTCTGCCTGTAGAAGGCCTTTAAATGTCAATAGTATTCCGTTTGTAGAAGGACTTTCTAAGGATTTCTGCCTATAGAAGGCCTTTCAGTGATCTTTTGTCTATAGAAGACATTTCAAAGATTTTCTGTTTATAGAATGCGTTTCAAAGATCTGTTATCGATAGAAGACTTTTCAAAGATCTTCTGTCCTTTCATAGATCGTCTATGTATAAAATATCTAATTTTATCTTTGTTGAATACCTTTCAGAGGACTTCTGTCTATAAAAATCTGTCTTTGAAAGACATTTCTACGAAGACTTTTCCAAGATCATCTGACATTAGAAAACCTTTAAAAATCTGCTGCCAAAATAAGCATAGGCTTACAAAGCGATATCCTGGATCGTACGTGAAAAGCAGGTAGTACCAGATATAAGAACTCTCTTGGCACTAGACTGTCTCTCTTTCAAGGTCCTCATTCTTTTATATGCACGGTGGTATGGGGGTTACTTTAGTCCAGCTGAAGGTAATGCTAGGCCTTGAGGTCGATACTTATATGATTGTCGATCAGCTTGCCCTTCCTTGGTGTCCTCGGTAGCTGAAGTGTCCGGCTTGACGTGCTAGGCTTATTTTTACTATTTCTGTCGCTAAACTACACTGTTATTTCTCACATTACAAACGGTCTTCGGACCTACCTCCGCTTACACAACATCTTAAAATGATTGGCATTGTTTGATGCTATAGGATTTCGAAGCTGTTAACGAAGCGAGGAAGGGCCAAGGGTTCTCATATTTTGAACCACTATCTGCCTAGTTAAGAAAGCTTTAGGTTATAAGTCTGTGTTGCAGCCATTTGTTGATCTTAGCCCATTTGAAATAGAGATTCTGTTGAGAGATCGTTCAGGCTGTTTATGATACATTCATACGAAGCTCATTGTCCTTGTCCCAATGTATCTACTTCGCCATGTATCTACCATTGGAATTCTCGAAGTGCCCATCAGTTCTTTTGGATAGATGTGAAAATATACCTTAGAAGAACTTGTCATTGGCAATAATTTAACATCAGAAACCGAGGAAACTGATTTAGGCGTTGTCTGAATAACACTGTGAACCGAAATTTTGGGGCAGAGATAATTAATTTAGGGGATGAAAGCCCTTTGTTATTATATTAAGAATCCCGACGGACAGATCCGCCGTGAGTCTAATTTCCGAGTTATGGCGTGATGAAGTTTCTCCTGAAGACCCTGTAAGGTACCTTATTCTCTTCTATACTAAAGGAGAAACTTCTTCAAGAAGTTATCATACATAGTGTAGGATCATTACCTATTTTAGGATATTCTTGGGATTTTTTTAAAGATTGCAGCGTGTGTGTAGTTACTGATTCCATATGTATATAAATCTCTTTATCTTTATTTTTTGATGTTCTAAATCTCTTTATCAGAGAATACAAAACTATCTTTGTAAAAAATACGTTACAGCCTAATAAACACAAACATCCTCAACTCATATTTCTAATTAGCAATGAATGACACTTTTAAAATACATAGCGGCAAATGGTAGCACGTAATGAATAATAACGTAAGGAAGGTAATCAAGTGTAACGGTTGAATAGCCCCAACTCAAACAGGCAGAAACACACACATACATACATTTAAACACTATACCCAGTAAACAAATAATTCGAATATCATAAATCTCTGAACAATTTCGGAACAATTTTTAGACTAATTACTTCCGAATTCTGTTCGACTAGCTTAAGGGATAATTTTCTACAATTTCTCTTCATTAAATTGGATTTTTATTTTGTGGTGAGTTCATTTTAATCTGCCTATTTCCTCTCAGGATTTTTTCTCTATATACAAATATCCGTTACGCATTTCCCAAAGCTTTACTGAATTTTGACGAAGTGTCGTCAGAATAATACGAATTTTCTCCGAGTTATTGGATCAAAATCATATAAACCTCTCCATATAACTTTAATTCGTAATTCACTTCGATTTCTGATGCGAAGCTGATTGCAGCATTAGAAGTCAGACTGATTTCAGTCCCATTTGAGCCAGTTTGCTTTGCTGGGTGCATACTATCTTGAGTTCACGTGTGTGTAAAGTACTCAGCTATGCAAATTGTTGTATGAATTCATATCACGAGTTTTTCAGCAGCAGAAAACAACAACAACAACGAAAAGCATTTGAAGAAGATATACAATTACAAAGATTCCATTTAATTGCGGTTGGTAGTGATGCTGCTTGTGCTCTCGGCATATTTGTCTTTATTAGATTAAATGTTTATTGCTTTTGCGACAGATAAATATGTACATTTTCTAATTGTCATAAGTAACGAGAGATGAGATAATAGTAATCATTAGCAACATCATCATGAATTACATTTCTCCCCAAAAAGTTAACCAAACAACAATGATGTTTGTTGTGAATTGTCTTTTTCTTCCCCCAAAATCCCATTACCGTCATCATTATTAGCATTTTCCATTTGTCTCCTCCTTATAATCATCAACATTGTCATGTGGCATCATAATCATCATCATCATTGTCATTATTGTGATAATATTCAAATGGTTCAATGACCTTCAATACAATTTCACACTCTCTCTCTCGTATGTATTATTTGTTTTCGTTGTGTAAATGAATGCGCGGCTGTGAGTGTGTATATCCACCCCCCAAACCATAGAACAAAAACAACAACAACACAACAGAAAAAAGCAAAAGCAAATTAACAAAAAAACAAATTAATAACAAATGAAAGCAAAACAATAAACACTTGAAAACACAACACACACCTTGCCGCCAAACATATGAAGAATAGATAAATTTGCATGAATCTCTCTCACTTATTGCCTGCCCCGTTCCAACCATAACAACATTTACGTAGAACAACACAAATGTGCCAAAATAAACACGGAAGAAGCGCGCTTTTTGATTCCTTGCATCATTCAATACAAACTTTCCTATCTCTCGTTTCTCTCTGCTCAATATCTGGCTCTTTAAGCATTTCTTCTTAAACAAAACCCAGAGAGCCCCCCACCGATACACCGGTGAGAGCAATGAATTTAAATTTGTTAACATGACGTATACGCCATGTATGCCGAAATTAATGAGCATTCATTCATTGAGGGGTTGGTTGGTTGGTTGTGCGGTTGGGGAGCATGAGCTTATAATTTGTGTGTGAGTGCAATTTTAATTCCCCAAATGAATGCAAAATACACACACACACACCATTTGCCCATAAATATCAACGTTTTTAATGGCCTCGCCGTTGTTGCTACTGTCATCATCACTTCCCAAAACCATCAACTGTCATCGCTAAATTATTGAGAGCTTTTGCTATCGTAAATTATGAACTTAACTCAACTTTGAGTAGCTAAATAAGTAAATATTGACAGTAGTCAATGGCGGATGATTGATAGATGGCCTTTTCCTATAATGACACAAAGGAATAGGAAAAACTGCCCTGCATGAAGTAGTGACGGTCACGAAAATGACAACAAGAAGACCTTAAGATCGTTCTTCTATGAGAAGAGATCGTAAGCTATTCTATGGTAACACCTCAAACTCTTCTTAAGCCCTTCTGAACAGACAGAATTCAAGTACTTTTATGAGAAGATCTTAAGCTCTTCTATGAGAAGACCTTAAGCTCTTCTTTGGGAAAACATAAAGCTGCCCTAGAGAAGGCCGTTAACTCTTCTATGAGAAGACTTTGAACTCTTCTATGAGAATATATTAGGCTCTTCCATGAGAGTATCATAGGCTACTCTATGTGAAGACCTTAAGCTCTTTTATGAGAAGACTTAAGCTCTTTTTTGAAAAGACATAAAGCTGCCCTAGAGAAGGCCGTTAACTCTTCTATGAGAAGTATCATAGGCTATTCTATGAGAAGACCTTAAGCTCTTCTTCTATGAGAAGATCTTAAAGATTTCATGAGAATATATTTTAATCTCTGCTAAGAGAAAAACTTAAGCTATTTTATAAGAAGCCCTTGTATGAGAATATATTGAGCTCTACTTTGAGAATATTTTAAGCTCTTTAATGAGAAGACCTTAAGCTTTTTTTAAGAAGACCTCAAACTCATCTATAAGGAGATCTTAACTTCTTCTCTGGAAAGCCTTAAGCTCTTCGATGAGAATACGTTAAGCTCTTCGATTTAAAGATTTTAAGTTCTTCTATGAAAATACCTTAAGCTCTTCTTTGAGAAACTCTTCAATAGAATACATTTCGCTCTTTTATAAGAAGACCTTAGGCACTACTATGAGAAGATCTTAAGCTATTCTATGAGAAGACATTAGACATTTCTATGAGAAGACATAAAGCTCTTCTATGAGAAGACATAAAGCTCTTCTATAAGAAGACCCTAAGCTCTTCGATTAGGAATTTTAAGCTCTTCCATGAGAAGACATTAAGCTCTTCCATGAGAAGATCTTAAGCTCTTTTATGAGAAGACCTTAAGGTCTATGAGAAGACCCTAAGCTCTTTTATGAGAAGACCTTAAGCCCTTCTATGAGAAGACCTTAAGTTCTTCCATGAGAAGACCATAAGCCACCATTTTTCAGAAAAGGTCTTCTTTCAAAAAGGGTCTACAGAAGCATCCTTTCTTTCAGAAAGGGTCTACAGAAGGATCCTTTCTTTCAGAAAGGGTCTCCAGAAGTATCCTTTCTTTCAGAAAGGGTCTAAAGAAGCATCCTTTCTATCAGAAAGGGTCTACAGAAGCATCCTTTCTTTCAGAAAGGGTCTACAGAAGCACCCTTTATTTCAGAAAGGGTCTATAGAAAACCTATATCTCAGAAAGGGACTATAGAATCACCCTTTCATTTAGAAAGGGTTTATAGGAGCAAATTTTCTGTCAGAAAGGGTTTAAAGAAGCATCCTTTCTTTCAGAAAGGGTTTACAGAAGCACCCTTTCTTTCAAAAAGGGTCTATAAAAACACCCTATATCTCCGCAAGGGTCTATAGAAACACCCTTTCTTTCACAAAGGGTCCACAGAAGCACCCTCTCTTTCAGTAAAGGTCTTTCAGAAAGGGTCTAACGAAGCACCCTTTCTTTTAGAAAGGGTCCATAGAAGCACCTTTTCTTTCAGAAATGGTCTATAGAAACACCCTTTATTTGAGAAAGGGTCCATAGAAGCACCTTTTCTTTCAGAAATGGTCTATAGAAACACCCTTTATTTCAGAAAGGGTCTATAAAAACACCCTATATCTCCGAAAGTGTCTATAGAAAGACCCTTTCTTTCACAAAGGGTAGAAGCACCCTCTACTTCAGTAACGGTCTTTCAGAAAGGGTCTAAAGAAGCTCCCTTTCTTCCAGAAAGGGTCCACAGGAGCACCCTTTCTTCCAGAAAGGGTCAACAGAAGCACCCTTTCTTTCATAAAGGGTCTACAGAAGCACACTTTCTTTCATAAAGGGTCTATAGAAGCACCCTTTCTTTCATAAAGGGTCTACAGAAGCACCCTTTCTTTCATAAAGGGTCTACAGAAGCACCCTTTCTTTCATAAAGGGTCTACAGAAGCACCCTTTCTTTCATAAAGGGTCTACAGAAGCACCCTTTCTTTCATAAAGGGTCTACAGAAGCACCCTATCTTTCAGTAAAGGTCTATAGAAGCACCCTTTCTTTCAGAAAGGGTCTACAGAAGCATTCTTTCTTTCAGAGAGGGTCTATAATAACATCCTATCTCTCAGAAAGGGTCTATAGAAGCACCCTTTCTTTTAGAAATGGTCCAAGGGTCTATAGAAGCACCCTTTCTTTCAGAAAGGGTCTACAGAAGCATCCTTTCTTTCAGAAAGGGTCCATAGAAGCACCCTCTCTTTCAGTAAAGGTCTAAAGAAGCACCCTTTCTTTTAGAAATGGTCCATAGAGGCACTTTTTCTTTCAGAAAGGGTCTATAGAAGCACCCTTTATTTCAGAAGGGGTCTAAAGAAGCACCCTTTCTTTTAGAAATGGTCCATAGAAGTACCTTTTCTTTCAGAAAGGGTCTATAGAAGCACCCTTTCTTTGAGAAAGGGTCTGTAGAAGCTCCCTTTCTTCCAGAAAGGGTCCATAGGAGCACCCTTTCTTTCAGAAAGGGTCCTCAGAAGCACCCTTTATTTCAGTAAAGGTCTAAAGAAGCACCCTTTATTTCAGTAAAGGTCTAAAGAATCACCCTTTATTTCAGAAAGGGTCTATAAAAACACCCTATATCTCAGAAAGGGTCTATAAAAACACCCTATGTCTCAGAAAGGGTCTATAGAAGCACCCTTTCTTTTAGAAAGGGTCCACAGGAGCACCCTTTCTTTCAGAAAGGGTCCACAGGAGCACCCTCTCTTTCAGTAAAGGTCTATAGAATCACCCTTTCTTTCAGTAAAGGTCTAAAGAAGCACCCTTTCTTTCTGAAAGGGTCTATAGAAGCACCTTTTATCTCAGAAAGGGTCTATAAAAACACCCTATATCTCAGAAAGGGTGCACAGAGGCACCCTCTCTTACAGTAAAGGTCTATAGAAGCGTCCTTTCTTTCAGTAAAGGTCTATAGAAGCGTCCTTTCAGTAAAGGTCTGTAGAAGCACCCTTTCTTTGAGAAAGGGTCTAAAGAAGGACCCTTTCTTTCAGAAAAGGTTTATAGAAGCAACCTTTCTTTAAGAAAGGACTATATCCTCCTTTTTGAACATCAGTACCTTCACTTTTGGTTCATAGAAAGTTCCTGAAGTGACGATTGACTGCCTTAAGCCAATTTATCTCGTTAAAAGTTTAACTTCTGTCTTCCACAATTAAGTCTATTCTATTCTGGTGTGAGCTAAGCTATGGCAATCCCACATCATGTCATATCATAATTATGGAATATTCTTACATCGTGACTATTTAGTAAGCCTCTGAAAAAGACGATTGAAGAGAAAGGTAGAAGGTGGTTAAACTTTTAGCAAATTAATTTTGCACAAAATCCCTCTTTGCTTAATAATTCATGTCTGCTGCAGCCATTCACAGCATGGCGGTGTGTTCTATCACAGTCTACTTTTTTGCCTGTCTGTCTGTCCGTCTGCCTGGCTGCCTTCCGTGCACAACAAACAAAGTAAGCATATGTGTAAATCTGCTTGTTTACACAAAGTTTTAAACAAACTCTAAGCACTTAGAATGTAACCAACAAACATTTGCATAAAAACTCAACTTCTAAGCAGCAGGATGGGTGTTAAGCCATCAGAGGGCGTCGAACGTTTGAGAGCTTTTAGCATGCCAACCATGCCATGCTAGGCATTTTTACATACAAGCGGAGACATGTATGAAAAATGTGCAATGCTGTTGTCGCCATACTAAGTAAGCTGATGGTTTTCCCCACAAGCAGCACTCGCCAGCGAGTGTGAGAATATACAATTTTCCTGGCTGTTGATTTTTCCATTATCCAGTAACCCTTTTTCTACTATTTCTACAATTTTTCTTTTATTCGTCTCTTTTATCTTTGTTTGCTATTCTGTTTTCAACTGACATTTCATTTATGTAAAAGTGCCTTATTTTTCTCCACATATTTTATTTTGTTTTGTGCTCTGTCCTCATTTTTCTTGCCGTCGAACAAAAGATTGCCTTAGTTTCCTTTTGATTGTTGTAATTCCAAGAACCAAGACTCTGTTCTGCTTTTCCTGTAATGGAATGACTAGGCTGCAATTATCTGGTTACTGGCTTCCCTTTCCCTTTACATGCCTACAAGAATTATTCCCAGTGCTAAAATTTAGCCCAACAAGAATTTTCACAACTAAACGTCAGTCAGGCTTAGGACCATCCAAGCTTAACATTAGCTGATATGTCAAGAGTTAAGTTGGTATCTATTTTATGTAGTTCCTAACACTTGTTATGGTTCTTTGGCTTTTCTTTACCTTTTTTGTTCGAATTTTTATTGCCTTAACCATTTTACACATCTTTAAAGAGGAAAAAGTAACGAAAAGGTTAGACGAAGCAGTATAACAAGAAAACAAATGCTTGTAACCACGCTACTTGTTGTGTGAAATATTCTCTCTGCACTTTTCACACGGAAGCTTAAATAAACATTACGTTTTTGCAAATAAAGCTACTTATCCGGTCTTAGAAGAGAAGAAATCTAATTGGTTTTTAACTAATTAGCATGTAAACTTCATTAGCGGGAAATAATACACAGCCTAAGGAAACATGTAATACGAGCAACAAATGCAGCTGCAATGATGGGTTGCCAGCCATCTATGGGAACAGATCTGAAATGACCTGTGGTGGTGGTTGTGGTGGAAGTCTTTACTAAGAATTTTGTTAATATATCTTACGACTAGAGGGCGTTGTGAATCTTCTGTATGTTGCAGCTCTTTGGAGCTTTTCTTAGTGTTAGAATTGGAAAAAATTATGGGATAGATGGACTCAAAGGCCATATCGTCTGCTCCGTCGGAAAAGGTCGTAAGTCCCTTTCAATAAATTTTTCAGGAGGAAGAAAAAACATTACAGCGCTTTCTGTATTAAAGATTTTATTATGGTGGAAAAGGCAATATTTTTCGTTTATTTATTCCGCTTCAATACCTGTACTTTGTTTGATAAAATTCCATCGCGTTTGGGAGATAATTGGATGTCTTTGGACATACGACCTTTTCCTTGTACAGTTTTGTATTTTTGTAGGGACTTACGACCTTTTCCTACAATTTACGGACGTTTTTAAAATAAAATATTTATACTTTACAAAACAATGTGGAAAGGGTATTATAAGCTTGTTTTGTCCAATATTCGTGTAACATCGCGAAGTATTCATCGTAGACCCCCTCCCTTCGCCATTTTTTCATATCTTGACGAGATAAAGCGATCTAGCTATGTGTGTCCGTCCATCCATTAACAATTGTAATAAAACTCCAGGCCTCAGTTTTGGACCGATCGTCACGAAATTTTGTGGAGAGGTCGGATTCCGACCAGAAGTGACCCCATTAGATGTTGGTTATGATCGAAAGGTGTGAAATGGACCAAACCCACAATTTTTACCCGACTTTGTAGTTGTCCTGTAGATCGCAGTAATATTCCGATCGAAGCTAAATTTTAAGAATGATTTAAGTTTAAGACAAAGAATAAGCTTGCAATTTAACATGGTAATGAGATAATTATTAGCCGGTTTAATGGACCAAAACTTTTGTGTGAAAGACAATATGTGTATGTTTGTATGTTCCGCGTAGACTCAAAAACGGCTGAACCTATTTTTTTTTAAATTTCAGAGAATATACAAGGAACAACTGAGGTGAAAATTGGCTTTATATTTTTTAAATTTCGGTAGGGGCAAAAGTTATGAAAGTATCGGCAGAAAATTAATTTGCGAGGCAACGCTTGTTGAATCTCCGACCATAAGTACTTATTCCATGTAATTTTCAGATTATGTACAGGGATGTCCCTTGGCTATATATTTTGTTGAATTTCGGAGGAGCGGATTACACCAGTGCTCTATTTTTTAAATGCCCTATATATATAAAACTTACGAACGATTCCGTTTCCCCAATCCTGGGTACATATTTAAACAATAAGACCCAACCAGAGTGAATTCTAAGTCGGTATAACCATGACCGTCTGTCCGTCTTTTGAAATTAAGATACAGCTCGCAATTTTTAAGATAGATCTTCATGATTTGGTATAGAAGTTCTATTACTTCTAGGCAGGGACGTAGCCAGGATTTCATTTCGGGGGGGGGCCCACCTGACCAAAATTTTGAAAGTTTATGTTAGCGAAAATTTCTTATTTAGCAAAGACGTAAACCTTACGAGTATTTTAGACTTATATTACTGATGAAATAATGTGCATTACTATATTTTAATTAAAATGACGTAAGACTTCTAGGCCAATGTCCCTTTGTTTTTTGACAATATATCAGAGTTATTATATGTTCAAAACAATGGATATACTAATAATCGCATATATTTTAGGGTGTATCATTTATCAAATATCTCACAACTACAGTGAATGTTATGTAATTCAGTGATATCACTTCCGTAAGACCAAAATAAAGAGTATACAATCGGAAAACCTTAGGAATATCTTATCATTTAATTTTGTTGTTTACACGGAATGTTGAGGGCCTTTCCCTTGTTTCCTAATCCACATTTAATTTTGTTGTTTACACGGAATGTTGAAGGCCTTTCCCTTGTTTCCTAATCCACAAAAGTTCAAAATCACGGCTTCAATTTTCCACTTCACTGAAACAACAACGCTGAAACAACATGAGGTTAGCATTTTAGAGTTTCAGAATGTTTTAAAGAATTGTGGAGAACTTTATTTGGAAGATTTTGGCAAAAGGTTAATCAGTTCAGCTCCCAATAGTTTAGCCAATACAGACCAGAATTTCAGCAATTATGTAAAATTTTCTATATTTTATAGATTTTGATATCCTAGATGGAGTTTTTATTGTGTGTTTTTTTCAAAAGATAAGTTCTACTAGTTTAGGACTACAATATTGCTAAAGACAGCAAGGCAAAATTCCTATTCGTTTCTGAGATAAAGGCCTGATAAATGCAAAAAAGTGTGGATTTAGCCCGGTTTAGATGAGGCCATAAAATCCGAACTGGATCTGACAGGACAAAACCCTACTAGGGTTTTTATAGTCTAAATATGTACTTTCAAAAAATGCATACAAGAAGTTGTTTGCATTTTCAGTGTTGCATAGTGTTAGTAGAGAATTGATTTACGAAAAGGGAAACTTCGGATATCATGGCGTTATCCAGTAGTATTTTTTATATTTACATGTTTATTTAGGAGTTATATAAATAAAGGAAAAAACGGCGAGACACGTGTCTTCTTTTTTGTCTTTTATCACGCTGCCGTGTCAGAATATGGTCAATTTCGGTAATTCAATCGTTGTTATTGTCATAAAGAAACCAATTGTAGTTATTTCCCCAAGTATATTTTGGTGTCCAATCGTAGATTCTATCGCAAAGAATTTCTGAAGGCTGATAGTGGTTTTCTTGAGTCTATCCATGATGAAATTCTAGCACCAAATAGCGGGACAATCGTCGGACTTCTCTTATAGAAATTCTTGTTTCCTATAGTGGATCTTCTCATAAGTTGATCAGGAACTAGGAAAACACTGACGACCAGTCTTGAATTCTTTTAAAATTAAATTCAGGCTCCAATCCAAGGTCTATACATCTATACATTCTTTCAGCAAAAACCCATAAACACAATTTTTCCCAATCTACATTTTTTATACTCTCAGCCTTTAGTCAAAATGTTCCTCATCGAAATAATGGTTTTAAGGGCAAAGAGTGTTTGGAAGAAATGTGTTTCAGAAAATTTGGAGTCCACATAGCTATGATCGCCCATCTGGGTGGCTGCCTGGAGAACACTATAACTCTCGAACGGATGAACCGATTCGGTTCAAATTTTGGCTTTCGTATTATTTTGTCCAAACTTAGTTTAAGTTCGAAGATGAGCTATATCGGTCCACTCCTTCCGGTACCTCCCCCACAAAATTTCCAAAATATTCGGAAAATTTGTGGGCACGACAACTCTTGAAGGGATTAACCGATTTGGTCCATAATTTGCACATCGTGAAATTCCTACCAGTCTTAGATGAGGTTCCAATATGGACTTAATCGGCCCACACCTTCGGGTGCCTCCCACACAAAATTTCGGATAAGTTCAGTTTAGGACCTGCTCTCGAATCGCTTTGATTCTTGTTGCAGCAACTTGTATTCACTTCCCCCCATACGACGGTACAAGTTTCATCAGGGGCAAGTCCATACTTCCTGAAAAAATGGCCGGAAAGGTGCAAAATGCTCATATGACACCTTGTGTAGTGGTTGGAGCGCAAGATAACTCTCGAACGGATCTGTCGATTCGGTCCAAAATTTGGCCTTCGTAATATTTTATCAAAACATAGTTTAAATTCGATGATGGGCTATATCGGTCCACTCCTTCTGGTACCTCCCCAACAAAACTTCAAAAATGTTCGGAGAAATTTTGCGCACGATAACTCTTGAAGGGAGTGACCGATGTAATCCACACTTTGCACATCCTAATATATCTACAAAATATAGATCAGGTTCGAATATGGACTATATTTGTCTACTCCTTCTGGTACCTCTCACACAAAATTTCGGATAAGTTCACTTTAAGACCTCGAATCATTTTGATTTTTGTTGAAGCTATTTGCATTCGCTACCTCCATTAAGACTGTAAAAGTTTTTTTCAGGGGCAAATCCATATTTCTTGGGAAAACAGCCCGAAAGGTGTAAAAAAAACCCCTATGTCAGTCACCATATGTGACGGTCGGAGAGCACGATAACTCTCGAAATGTTCAACCGATTTGGTCCAACATTTGATCTTCGTCATATTATATCAAAACTTAGTTTCATGGGCAATACCGGTCCGCAAATTTCGGCACTTTTCCCCAATATTTAAAAAATGTCACTAAAATGCTAGGACGATATCACTTGATTGGGGCAACCAATTTGGTCCAAACTTTGGATCTCCTAATATTTTATCAAAGTTTAGTTTAACTTCTAAAATGGCCCATATCGATCCTCCCTAAGGGTACCTGCCCTACAAAAGTTCAACATTTGTGTCTTAGTGCAGTTAATTCCTAATCCACATTTTTGTCGGCAAGTTCAAATGTCCAAAATGGCCACAAAACTTTGAAGAGACCTTAAATACATTCGATCTGTCCGTAGGTGAAAGTTTCACTTCACATTGGCTGAGGGTATATATCCGTCGGCAAAGCCGACTGACACTTTTTTCTTGTTTGATTTCTTTTGTCGTCACAAAGTCCTTTGCCGAAGAAGGAAAAAGGAACATTTCTAGAAATGTGCATCCATTGAAAGTACTTCCAAAATACAATTCAATGAGTAATCGACAGAAAAATCCCTGGAGATGAAATTCAGTGTAATCTCGAAATATTGGAAATAATATGCAATAAATAAAATATAAACTTTAACTATTAGGAGGGTTGGCGTTTTTTATTTGGGATGACGACTTCTATTTTGTTTTTCAAAATAGTCTGGCTTAATCCCATAGTCGTTGTTTTAATATTTTATTAAAACAACTTTAATTTATTAGTGGGAAAAAATTGGCGATGTTTACCAAGGGGTAAGGCAGGGAAGACTATAGTTTCAGATCTCGCCACAGATCTTCATCAGTTCCCTTGTTTCTTGTTTTTCAACAAGAAACTTTTTATACCCAAGTGTCAATTGCTCGCTCAAATAGATACGGGCGTAAAGAAACAATCTGATCGAGAATTGCTGTGACACTACACTTGGGTATAAAAAGTTAAACTTAAACTTGCAAATTCAAACATAATAAAGAATTTGTAATTGTTATGATGTTCAAAATAGTTCATTACAAAAACGTGTTAGAAACTATATACAAAATGTAAAACCACAAAATTTCAAAAACAAAAGATCGCAAGAATATTTTTTCTAGATGTTGTTTATAAGCCAAAGTATTGGACGTAATATGCAACAAAAATTCAGTAAATACAAATAAACATCTTGTTCTGAACTACGTAACACTTGCAGTCAGCCTAAAATTACGAATAAGCGCTTAAAGAACACCTTAAAACATAACAAAAACTATTCGGAAAATTGCTCAAAAAGCCTAACGTGTTAATTAGACTTTATACTTTCATATATGTTGGGCAACAAATATACCAATGTAGTTAAATAATTCTCAGTAATACTTTCTCCAAATACTTTACATATTTCTTGAAAAATTTAAAACATTTTAAAATGTGATTCAAAAATTAAAAAAAATGTGTAGCATATCCTAATATCCTATGGGATCGAAAATCATTTCGGCTACGTCGGTGCTTCTAGGATATTTGGTATTGACGCCTTCATATAGTCCCCATAGAACGGTACCTCCCGATTTCCGGTATTTTGAAGGTGTGGCCTCAATATTCCTCCGAAATGGCTGAAATTTGGTATTTATTCTTCGTTTCTGGTATAAAACTTTCTCCCATAAATTTGTCTGTATAGATACACGCCTTCATATAGACCCATAGAACGGTGCCTCCCGAATTTCGGTATTTTGAAGGTTAGCCGCATTGTTTTACCGAAATTGCCGAAATTCGGTATTTAGTCTACTTCATGAACGAAAGGAAACTAATTGAACTAAAATTCAATACAACTCATGGTGGAGGTTATAACAAGTTTGGCCTGGACGAATTCAACGACGTTCTTACTTGGTATTGATATTCACTTGCACATCCCAACTAATTTGCGATGAAAAAAATTTAATTGACATAAGAAAAGGTAACATAAACTGTTTCAAGGGCCAGAAACGTGGACCGGTTCGGCTAATATTTAATATAAAACATGACACGTTCAACTAAATTTCATGATTAATTCCGTTAATGTACGTGGTTTCTTAGCTACATTGTAATCCCAAATAGTGTCCTTTTTTGTCTTCCCGAGTATTTCTGCCCCAACTCACTGCATCTTTTGTTTTCGTCTGCAAGCCATGTAGAATCTTCGGTATGTAATGTCTTCCTGCGTTTAGGAAGTTTATCATCAGAGCTTTCAGAATCACCGTGAAAGCCACAGGGAACTAGACCCATGACACCATCGTCTAATTCCATTCAAAATTCATACTGCTCTTTATTAGCAAAAACCATGATGTCTTCTTAGTTTAATAACATTTCAATCAATTATTATTTTAGAATCATTTAATAATATAAATATTGCACTTACCCGTCCGTTAGAAGGTATTACTTTATTGAATTCAGAATACAAACTAATCTCGTTATATGAATAAATAAATGTCCCTAGAGAAACCACAAATTACCAGTTGATAATGTTAAGTAAGATATACGACAGTAAAAATGTTGTTTTTTTACAAATTTTTCAATACATGAGGTATTTGAACACATACAGCATCCCAATTTGTATCAATGAAAAGGCCAGAAGTCCATCTTTCAAATCAGTTCGCTTATAGGGCAAAATAGATTTCAAATGTAAATTTTCGTTGCAAAATAAAAATTATCACATTTTTGTTTAAAAGTTTGGTCCACAGGCTCCGCCAAATATCATCCGATTATCATCCAAAGGTGTAGGCTAGTTCTT
The DNA here is from genome assembly GCF_047663935.1 of Musca autumnalis. NCBI lineage: Eukaryota > Metazoa > Arthropoda > Insecta > Diptera > Muscidae > Musca > Musca autumnalis. The sequence goes on from NW_027412088.1 coordinate 206,759,437, forward strand.
TACATTGTACCCCAACCATGGATGACGTTAAACATTATATCTGAACTACATTAGCTGTGGTATTCTTTTAAAGTATAAATTTTCCTGTGGACTTACGACCTTTTCGTACTCAAATTTGTACGTTTTGTGGACTTACGACCTTTTCCGACAAGGGCAAAACGTATAGAAAAACGCGACATACTACCATTTTCTTTGTATCATACGACGTGTTTTGACTTGTACTATCATCCTGTAACAAAAAACGCGATTTCCAAAAAAGTGGACTTACGACCTTTTCCGACGGAGCAGACGATATATCCTTGGCTAGATGGGCTCCTTGGATAGATGGGCTCAAAGGCCATCTATCCTTGGATAGATGGGCTCAAAGGCCATCTATCGTTGGATAGTTGGGCTCAAAGGCCATTTATCCTTGGATAGATGGACTCAAAGGCCATATACCGTTGGATAGTTGGACTGAAAGGCCATCTATCGTTGGATAGATGGACTCAAAGGCCATATACCGTTGGATAGATGGGCTCAAAGGCCATCTATCGTTAGATAGATGGTCTCAAAGGCCATCTATCGTTAGATAGATGGTCTCAAAGGCCATCTATCGTTGTTTAGATGGGCTCAAAGGCCATCTATCGTTGGATAGATGGGCTCAAAGGCCATCTATCGTTGGATAGATGGACTCAAAGGCCATATATCCTTGGCTAGATGGGCTCAAAGGCCATCTATCCTTGGATAGATGGGCTCAAAGGCCATCTATCCTTGGATAGATGGGCTCAAAGGCCATTTATCCTTGAATAGATGGACTCAAAGGCCATATACCGTTGGATAGTTGGACTCAAAGGCCATCTATCGTTGGATAGATGGGCTCAAAGGCCATCAATCGTTGGATATATGGGCTCAAAGGCCATCTATCCAACGATGGGCTCAAATGCCATCTATCGTTGGATAGATTGGCTCAAAGGCCATCTATCCAACGATGGGCTCAAAAGCCATCTATCGTTGGAAAGGTGGGCTCAAAGGCGATCTATCGTTGGATAGATGGGTTCAAAGGCCATCTATCCAACGATGGGCTCAAAAGCCATCTATCGTTGGATAGATTGGCTCAAAGGCCATCTATCCAACGATGGGCTCAAAAGCCATCTATCGTTGGAAAGATGGGCTCAAAGGCCATCTATCGTTGGATAGATGGGCTCAAAGGTGATCTATCGTTGGATAGATGGGTTCAAAGGCCATCTATCCAACGATGGGCTCAAAAGCCATCTATCGTTGGATAGATTGGCTCAAAGGCCATCTATCCAACGATGGGCTCAAAAGCCATCTATCGTTGGAAAGATGGGCTCAAAGGCCATCTATCGTTGGATAGATGGGCTCAAAGGCGATCTATCGTTGGATAGATGGGTTCAAAGGCCATCTATCCAACGATGGGCTCAAAAGCCATCTATCGTTGGATAGATTGGCTCAAAGGCCATCTATCCAACGATGGGCTCAAAAGCCATCTATCGTTGGAAAGATGGGCTCAAAGGCCATCTATCGTTGGAAAGATGAGCTCAAAGGCCATCTATCGTTGGATAGATGGGCTCAAAGGCCATCTCTCGTTGGTTAGATGGGCTCAAAGGCCATCTATCGTTGAATAGATGGACTCAAAGGCCATCTATCGTTGAATAGATGGACTCAAAGGTCATCTATCGTTGGATAGATGAGCTCAAAGGCCATCTATCGTTGGATAGATGAGCTCAAAGGCCATCTATCGTTGGATAGATGAGCTCAAAGGCCATCTACCGTTGGATAGATGAGCTCAATGCCATCTATCGTTGGATAGATGAGCTCAAAGGCCATCTATCGTTGGATAGATGAGCTCAAAAGCCATCTATCTTTGGATAGATGGGCTCAAAGGCCATCTATCGTTGGATAGGTGGCCCATCTATTAAGAATTATGATAACATATTATATTAGAATTATGTTAACATATCTGACGACTAGAGGGCGTTGTAAATCTTCTGTATATTGCAGTTCTATGGAGTTTTTTGTTATTGTAGGAAAGGAAAACAAATTATGGGCGGACGTTCCTGAATGGAAATTCTTCGGTTCTGGGGTTCATGTAGTGTGTGTTTTGTTTGCTAATTCTTCGCTCATAAATCTAAAGGGGATTTGCAGAGCTATGGTTGGATGTTTCTGAAGAGAAAATTGCATATCTTGATCTGTAAACAAAAACTGAAACTAATTAATAAAGTATGAAAAAGAACGTAAGGTCTTTGTAAAAGACTCGAGAGTTAAAATATCTTTTATGCCTTTTTCAAAATTTTCAATGATCGATTTCCCCTAATCAACAAATATTATTTTTCATCCTAGACTATGATATAATAAATAACATTACCCCGTAATAGAAACAAATTTATGAATTAGACAAATTTCTCTGCTTCAATTATCCATTCACTTTAAAACCCACAATTTGTTTATTTCGAATAACTTAATTTGTTTATTTAAGAAATTGAAGAAAAGTTTTGAATTGGAAAATTATAAAAATTTTTAAATATAAGTTTTTCATTGGTAAATTTAAATAAACCTCTTCGACCTCATCATCATCCTCGCCGTCTATTTGAAATAAATATTTGTGAATTTGTTTGTTTTTCTTCTTCGGGATACCAAAGATCAGAGGAAAACAATTGAGTTGAAAGACATACACATTTCATTAAATAATACACAAAAACAACAAACTAAACTAAATGCGAGAAAGTATGTAAAAATGTACATACATACATACATAGAAGACATGCATACATACGGTCTCATGACTGTAAATTTATATTTAGATATTCTTAAAATATATATGTTGCAAAAAAACAAAAACACACACACAACGTGTATAGTTTTTCCTATGGCATATGATGTTTATATACTAAAAGGAATAAAAATGAGTACACTGACTTTTAACGTTTCAAAGGGAACATGGTGAAACTTCTTTATAACTTAGATAATGGGGACGAAAAATAAATACCTTATAGACAAACTTCGTTATAAGGAAACTACTTTGTGTGAAAATGTATATTTCTGGTCCATAAGACTATACTTTAAAGAGAATTATTCGTTATAGAGAAGTTCGGTCATATATTGATTGTATAATACCAATATCTCATACTGATAAAAATCCCGCAGCTTCTAGGAATTTCTAAAAGTTTTCTTTTTTTACTATAATTTATTTAAATTTATTTATTATTAAAAATATGGACACCATATTTCTAAATGATACTAAACTAAACATTATTACTCTACCTTCATATCTGCCTTATTTTATTACTCTTTCTAAGGACTTACTACGAGCTCACATTTCAATCCCATACACTTGGCCTACAGAGTCACTAAGGTAAGGTGTTTCGAATATTTTTAGAAATTCTGGCTACTTAATAAGGAATTCCCACGAACAACTCCGAAGAGATAAGACTACTGGAACAACGTCTTTTCATATCTTTGTAAGCTTAGAAGAACCCCATGTTGGGCGCCACTTTGACCTGAAACAAAACTACTTCCCCATGAAATTTTATGTAAACTACATACTACAAAAATAGCAAATAGTATTCCGCTACTCCACAATTATCACGAATAAATCCGAAGAGACAATGCTACTGGGACCTAAACTGGTTTGTAGTATGTTGAGAAAACCCCACCTAGGGCGCCAGTTTTTATTTAACATTTTCCCCATTTATAAAATAAGCTAGTTGCTAGATTACATTACATCCACATACTGTAATTAAAACAACACGTAATTGTTTTAAGTTATTATTTTTATGCAATTGTAAACTTCTTACTATTTTTTGAAAAAAAAAATCCAAAAAATTGAAATTGAAAAAAAAATTGGGCGCCAGTTTGATCAATCAACCCACATTCATATATTATTTCTCCCTTCCGTCCTTTTTCTTCTTGAAATCCTACTTAGGAAACAACTAATATATCCTAATGTTCTAAATTTGTTCATTGTATGTTGAGCATAACCCCACCTTGGGCGCCAGTTTAGTCGGCAATCGCTATAGAATAATAATACTTATCATTCCCTTGCTTTAATGTTCCTCTTGAAATCCTATTTGAGAACCCAATAATATCTCCTAATGTTGTTTGATTTTCATATGGACTCTTCTACTTCATCTTGGCAAGCAATAAATTCATTACACTTCGTAAAGTGACTGAGTAAAAATAAATTGAGGAAGTATTTTCCATTTTCTGCTTCTTCGTCGTCGTCGTCAAATCTTTATCGCCATTCTATGTGTGTATAAAGAGTGTCCATGCCTCTTTCTGTCTAATGCAACTAACAACAGACGTTGAAATTTCGTTTCTTCTCGTGTGTAACAATGACACTTTGACAAACCAACGCGACAAATAGTCGATGTGACATTTAGTCAGCCAGTCAGTTACTTAGTGCACAAGCAATGAAATATTATTTTGTTGTTGTGGAGGAGATTCCGAGGCATTCAAAACGCCCACACTCTCTAATGCCTGTTGTCGCTTCAATGTCTGTGATATTTGCCAAATTCGCTTTGTCATAAAAATGTGCCAGTCAGCAGCAAGCGACTGACTGACTGTGTGAACGGGTGAGTGAGTGAGCGAGCGTGCGAGTGACTGAGTGCGTGCCAGCGATAGCTTATTTAAATATGAATAATTGCTTGTGAACAAAAAAAAAACGAAAAACAAAATAAACTATAAAGAGATGAATTATGTTAACAGGGTGTTACAAAAATGTGTAAATGAGAAATGTTTTGAATTATTTTCAATTACGTTTTAGTTGAATCTTAGCACTGGAGTGGGAGAAGAACAAATGACGGAAATGAAGCTTCATATATTAAATTTTATACAACACTTCCAAGAAGATATTATTTGTAAATAGCATCCTATCAAATTTTCGTTAAAAAGGAAGACAGATAAATTATACATAAAGATGGTTATCAATTGTTTCGGACAAACTCCTTTTTGATGTTGTTTCTTCCAACAAATATCTTACAAGGAATCTCTAAGGCAACCTAATGTTCCATACAAGCAAGTTATATACCAAAAGATAAGGAAAAGGGTATCGACGAAAACGCCACCTACTGCATGAAGTGATAACAATCATCCTAGCAAAGATCCTCACCACTACACAACCACCAAGTTGATAATAGGAGTGTGCTACAAAAACAACAACATTACACGGCATTCCCCCTGGAAGGTTGCACCACAAAATCTATGGCAAAACTTTATACAGCAATCCAAGATTGATAGAAATGAAAAGGTTTAGGGCTTATTTGATCGATTCATTGAAATATGTACATGCCAGGGTGTGGTGGGACTCATCCTACTTAACATTAGGGTCAAGAGTAGGTATTTTATGCAGAAAAAATTGAAAATCCAACAAAGAAGAAGAAGATATTAGAGGTCGTTTATGCTGTCTGCACATAGAACTAGTCAACATTTCCTAGACACAAATCAAATATACATATTTTATGGTCCGTAGGATGTTACCATATTCAATGTTTCTGTCTACCTATAAAGAACGGCATTATCATCAGACTATTATTTAATATGGACTATTATGAATGTCCTATCAACAGATTATAGGAGGTTGGTGTCGAGGATAAGTCATTCGTGTAAACATTTTTGATCGCTTTTGTTTAGTCTGTCTACTGTGAACATTATCGACAGATCATAGAGATACATTTTCGGACAGACCATAAAACCTTGTTGCCGGTAGGTTAAGTCAAATTATAATACTTAGTTCTTAGGTTTATTTTTACTTTAATAAAACAGTGCATTACAATCACTACAATAGAAAGACGTCTTTACTTTCTTTTGGAACACATACTAGACTACCATTTAACATTGGTCCTTCGAGGCGCATCAATGGCCGAAACCAAAGACCCAGAAAAACTGGGAATTTCCCTTATTAGGGAAAATATTCGGTAAGCAAGAATTAACATTGGTGAAATCTTTCATTTTTCATTACCTAAGTATGAATATTGTCCTTAAGTGAGACAATATTCACCATGCTGTGTCAGAATGGGACGGCTGCAAGAATCGAGAATATAGTAAGGAGTCTTCTTGGTCTCATCAACTGGGCGATTGAGATTTTTAATTGAACCCAGTCTGAGGGGTACCATGAAGGGACGTAGGCATACATCAAAAGTCAACAAGCTGCAGTATAGAAGCAGGTTGCAGAAATAATAGGGTAAACCAGAAAATGTTACAATTGTTTACCTAAAAATTAAGTTGCGGGAACCAATTATACGAAGAAAAAATTATACCCCCATGGGAGGAAGAAGAACCGGAGAATGCACATGAAAGAGAAATCCGGCACGAGAAGGTAGAAAAATCTGAAGAAGCAGTGGTGAAATTGAGAGCATTGAATGGAAATTAGGATTTCAATTGGCATTAAGAAGACTGAAGAGCAGAAAATAATAGGGCAAATCAGAAAATCCATTGTTTTCCTAGAACTGACTTTCGGGAATCAGTTACACGAAGAAGATTGTAATAGGAGGAAGAGATAGAAAAATCTGAACGAGCATTGGCGATATTGAGGGCATTGTTTATGAAACTTCAAATTGACATAAAGAAATCTGAAGAGGCTAAGCAAAGATTTGAGGCTACGGTGTACACTCAATTTGACATAACCCTCAACGACATAACCATAGTGTCACCTGTTCTGACAAATGACGCTACCTGGCAACCCGTCATTAACCTTGGATCAGACTATATCCCCATAATTGTCTCCATTAGCAGACCACCCGATTTCATTACCTCTGAACGCCGCTGATTGGCCGGGTTTAATAGAGTTCACCAATCACCGCTTCAGAGAACTGCCCAATCCTTCTGATGTTCGGGTAGCGGACAGGACCTTGCGAGACATCATTACTGCTGCAGCCGCTCGCCATATCCCTCCTGGTCGAATACCCGAAGTAAGACCAAACTTCCCAGCAGAGGCGACGGGATTAGCAAATGAGCGTGATGAGCTTCGCCGAACCAACCCCAATGACCCCAGAATCAGGGAGCTGACACTGGAAGTTAACATGCTGGTCGGCGAGCATAAGCGGAACAAGTGGTTAAATCATCTGAAGAGTTGCAAAATTGGAGCCGGTATAGGTGAATTGTGGGCAACGGTTAAGTCACTCTCGAACCCTGGAAGAGGGGAAGATAGGACCTCAGTCACGCTTGGCGACGTTATGTTGACTGACCCGAAGAGGTGCGCAAGTTATTTCTATCGACAGTTTGTCGAGCACCCCGAGAGTGACAGGACGAAGAGAAGAGTATTATGTCGCATCAGATCTCTTCCTGCCCAGGAGGAACCACCACAGTTTACAATGGATGATGTTGCCAATGCCATCAGGAACGCTAAATCTTCCAAAGCGTTGGGCCCTGATGGAATCTCCATGGTAATGCTGAAGCAGCTGGATGAGCCGGGACTGGAGTATCTCACTAAAGTTCTAAACTTGTCGCTATCCACCCTCATTGTTCCGGAAGTCTAGAAAATGGGCAGGGTGGTCCCACTACGGAAGCCCGGCAAGGACGCCAGCAAAAATGAATCGTACAGACCGATTTCGCTTTTGTCGCCTGTAGCAAAGACCCTTGAGGCCTTAGTCCTACCCAGTATCAGAAATAGCTATCAAGCTTCCGATCATCAGCATGGATTCCGTAAGCAGCACAGCACGACAACTGCGCTGCACGCCATTACCACACATATTTGTCAAGGACTCAACAAGAGACGACCGTGCGATAGAACAGTGATGGTGGCGCTTGACTTATCAAAAGCCTTTGATACAGTCAGACACTCCACTCTGTTTGAGGACATTGAGCATACAACTCTCCGGCCAAACTTGAAACGTTGGATAGTCAATTATATGTGTGGACGCCAGTCGTACGTGGAATTCAGGAACAAGAAGTCCAAACCCCGTAGAGTGAAACAGGGAGTTCCCCAAGGTGGGGTGATATCTCCGAAACTGTTTAACCTCTACCTCTCCTGTATTCCACCCCCTCCAGACGGCATTGAGATCGTGACGTATGCGGATGATTGCACGATCCTGGCGTCGGGTACCTATACTGATAACATCTGTGAGAGACTGAACAACTATTTAACCGATCTTACCACCTTTTTCCATTCGAGGAATATGCAGATTTCCGCCACATAATCTACAGCCAGCGCAGTTTGGACGTGAGTTGAATGTCATGGTCGACGGTAGCAGAATTCCGACCACAAACAGCCCGAAAATCTTAGGGGTCAAATTCAACACTACTGAAAAGTAGGAACAAGGTCCTCAAGTCCCTAGCACTTGGGGTGCAGATAAAGAAACCTTGTTGACCACATATAACGCGATAGATCGGTCTGTGGTAAGCTATGCAGCGCCAGTCTGGTCCCCGAGATTATCTGATACGAATTGGAAAAAGATTCAAACTTGCCAGAATGCCGCCCTGAGAACAGCAACAGGGTGCTTCCTCACATGTTCAGTGGATCATCTACATGAGGAGGCAAAGATTCTTCCAGTAAAGCAACACAATGAGATGCTTTCGTTGCAGTACCTGTTTGGATGTTACCGTGTGAGCCATCCCAATCACCATCTTGTGGGTAGGCCCGACACATTCAGGCAGATCAGGAAGGATATCCATGCTCTAGAGGGAGAGGTCCAACGATACAGGAGAGAACCCCTAGATCAACAAGCATATCAAGCAGGTTTTAATTGCATTCACACGGACGCAGTTGCCAAGGCCTTAAGCAATTATAGTGTGAATAAAGTACTCGGAGTACATCCCCCATCTATCCCAGACGAGGAGCGTCAGCTGTCACGACAAACCAGAGTAGTTTTGGCTCAACTACGCTCGGGATATTGTTGTCGCATAAATTCTTATTGGGCGGAAATCGATCTTGCCGTGCAAGACATCTGCGCAGCCACTTTCCTGGAACTGGAGATAGACCCAGAGCCAGATTGAACAGAAGAACGAACATACAAACATAATAACAAACACTGTTACAAGAACAACTAAATTTAAGATGCTATGATAAAACTGTAGAGGTCAATAAGGACGTCTATGGCCAGAAAAAACAAGTGGATGAGCTCCCATTCGAATTAGGCAACAAGCGGATAAAATGTAAATTCGCAGTAGCGGCTATCAAGACAATTACAGGTGAGATCATGACAATGGCATACAAAAGTGAAAAAGAAGATGCAGTAAAGTAAAATATTTCCAGTTCGGAGAATACCCATCGCATGAAATTTATTTACAGCGATACACTGATGAAGTATGATAAGTGTGCTTACATGGTTTTAAGAAAAAGAGAAAGATGGACTACAGCTGGTCGAACAAGAGAAAAATCTAGTGACGAATTAGGTGTTCGAATTGGGAAAAGCAAGAAGAATGAAATCGGGGAACACTGGCATTTTAATATGTTTACTATTACCGCCGTAAAACTTCTCTACAAGTGGTGTCTTAGGACACGCCGTTTGGACTCGGCATTAAACAGTAGATTCCTTATCATTGAGCAAATATGAATCGGTGTGCACTCATTGATATGAGAGAAGACTCCCTTGTCCCGTATGGGATGTTTGTGGAACAATTATAATTATATATTACCGCCGAAATATATGTGGCGTCCTGGGAATGACTGAACCAATAATATTCTGTGTAAAAGCGGTATTTTAATTATCCATACTTAACAAGTTCTATATCAATAGTCTTTTGGTAATTATGGATAGGTTTGAGTAACCCCACGTTGGGCGCCACTTAAAAAATCTTCAAAACACAATTTAGTCAAGTTCGTCAATCCTAACTCATTCAAAAATCCTCAGTAGTCATAAAAAAAATTTGTTCCCACATATTGAAAAGTATTACCCTCGTAAAAGTTTTAGATACATTTTGCACTGGAAATGTTTCACTAAGCTTTATATCTGATATGAGCAATAGTGATAACTCAGAACCAATTATAGACAACGATATTAAGTACACTAATATCAATTTATTGTCTCAAGAATAATAAGGAAGCTTATGAGTTTGTAGGTCCCACGTTGGGCGCCACGTTAAACATATAATCTTCAAAACACACAATATTTTTAAGTTCTTTTAATCCCAGATCATAAAAAATTCTCAGTAGTCTTTATAAAGAATATAGATGAACATTTTTCCCCAGATCAAACTACACAAGACAGGAAAACTTCTCACATTTTAGAGAGTTCTGCTCACGCAAAAGATTTAGATTTGTGCTTGAAATCTTTTAATAAGCTTTATAGCAGATATGAGCGCTAGTTATAACTCGGAACTAATTACAGACGACTTGTCCAAATATCTGTTTATTGTCTCAAGAATATGAAAGGAACTGATGAGATATCAGCTAAACTGTTTTAGGAATGCAGAACCCGTTTCTTCTGGTACCATAATTAGTTTAATTTGATTTGAAAACAAAATATTGGAAAAATTTATGTTAAATTAGAAAAGTGTAAAACAAACGGGTCGGGACGGGTTTAAAGTAAAAAGATGAAATATCAGTAAAATATCTTCTGGAAATGTAAACGGCCAACAATTTAAAGGCAACGATCCTATCTACCCAATGAATTCGCTATCGCTATCTATAATAAAGGGTGATCCATTTAGAGGTTCCCAATTTTTTAAAGAAAAAAGAAAGAACATTCTTTGGTATTTATTGTTTTAAGTCTATGTCTATCAAATGTTGACCGCGTCCACGTCTTAGGCGGTGTGTCCGTAGAGTCCATATTTCGATAACTCGTTCGAACATTTCGACTGATATCTGACGAATGACACGTGTGATGTTTCCTCCAAGAACTGAATGGAAGCGAAAAAAGTCTAACAGTGTGATATAATACGTTCTTGGTGGCCAATCGACCGGCCCAAAACGTAAAATTGTCTGCTCATCGAAGTGATCTCCCTATAAATCTATTGATTGATGACAAATGGGGGAAGCGGGGCCGTTTTCTCGAAACCAAAATGTCGCCGAGATCACGAGCATCATTCTCAGGCATTGATAATGGTACTAAAATGGTCTAATTAAAGGGTGCATTCTCACCGACATAATTTTTGAAGAAATATGGACCGATGATTTTACCAGCGGACAAAACACATTAAACTGTTGTTTTTCTGGACATAGTGACACCTTTTGTACCTATTTAGGTTGCTCTTGTTTCATACCCATGAAGCCAGAAATCGTCCTCCTCGTTGAACAAAATTTGGCTTAAAACAGATTCCTCCATGACACCACTCACACGGGATCTGTCAAAAAAAAGGCTATTGAAAAAGTACCTCTTCTTATTTTCCATGAAATAACCAATTCTTTCTTCAGAAATTTGCTAAAAAATCCATATTTTCTTAAATAAATGAAACATTTCCTCTTCAGGAACACGCTACGGTCATAACTTCAAATATTTCGAGAGAATTTTTTGGCTACATAATTCCATTAATATTTTTGAAATCGGCCATGACAAAAAATTTTTGTCTTCATACATAGATATGTTTGAAGAACCCCATGTTGGGCGCCACTTCTAATCGGATAAATTATTTTAGAAGTTGCCGAACCGTCTTTGGCATGTTTTTTTTTCTAAATTAAATTCTAAAAGAGAACACATATGATACGATGAAAATGTGCCTCATCGAAATAATGGTTTTAGACCCCAAGTATGTTTGGACGAAATGTGTTTCAGACAATTTTGAGTCGATCTAGCCATGTCCGTCCGTCTGTCTGTCTGTCCTGCTGGCTGGAGCGCACGATAACTCTCGAACGGATGAACCGATTCAGTTCAAATTTTGGCTTTCGTAATATTTTGCCCAAACTTAGTTTAAGTTCGAAGACGAGCTACATCGGTCCACTCCTTCCGGTACCTCCCCCACAAAAGTTCGAAAATGTTCGGAAAGTTTGTGCGCACGATAACTCTTGAAGGGAGTGACCGATTTGGTCCATACTTTGTATAGCGTAAACTTTCTACTAGAGGAATATAAGGTTCCAATATGGTATCAACAGGTCTACTCCTTCAGGTACCTCCCACACAAAATTTCGGAAAAGTTCAGTTTAGGGCCATCTCTCGAATCGCTTTGATTTTTGTTTTAGCAACTTGTATTCACTGCCCTCCATACGACGGTACAAATTTCATCAGGCGCAAGTTCATACTTCCTGAGAAAATAGCATGAAAGTTGCTAAAAACCCCTATGACACCGTGTGAGGTGGTTGGAGCGCAAGATAACTCTAGAATGGATTTGCCGATTCGGTCCAAAATATGGCCTTAGTAATATTTTCTCCAAACATAGTTTAAGTTTGAAGATAAGCCATATCGGTCCACTCCTTCAGGTGTCTCCCTCACAAAAGTTCGAAAATGTTCGGAAAAATTGTTTGTACCGTAACTCTTGAAGGGAGTGGCCGAATTGGTCTATACTTTACACATCCTAATATATCTACCAGATATAGATCAGGTTCAAATATGGACTATATTTGTCCACTCCATCCGGTACCTCCCACACAAAATTTCGGATAAGTTCACTTTAAGACCTGATATCGAATCACTTTGATTTTTGTTGAAGCAACTTGCATTCGCTGCCTCAATTACGATGGTAAACGTTTTTAGGGGCAAGTCCATACTTGTCGGTCGATCCATTCCTTTTAGTATCTCCTCCGCAAAACTTTTGATCTTTAATGCTAATCAACATTTTTGTCGGTTCAAACGCTCAATATTTTTAAAACCCGCTAAATACATACGTAATTTTGGAAAAAATTGTTTCAATATACACAGGCTGAGGGTATATCTCTGTCGGCAAAGCCGACTGATACTTTTTTACTTGTTATTATCTAATTCCATCAATATTTTAGAAATCCCTGATGATAAAAATTGCTGTTTTGGTCATTAAAATCGAATTTTGAATCGCTATGCAATTTCAACAGACATTTATAAATATCTCGTGGTAAAACCCTACGTTGGGCGCCATTTTTTAATCAGATCAAAATCATTTCAAAAACTGCCGAATATACCGATTGCCTTTTTTCTAAATCAATTTCTAACAACAATAAATGCTTGCATTGAGAAGTACACCCTCGACATCTCCTTCAAATATGTGGAACTAATTGTTAGCTACCTGAGTTTTCCATCTTATTCCATCATTATTTTATAAATGGGTGATGACAAAAATTGGGGTTTCACCGAATTCTGAAGCCCGTTCATATAAGTATTTTGTATATGTATATCTTTGTTGAACCCCACGTTGGGCGCCACTTGTAATTACATCTAACATTTAGTCACAACAAAGCCTTTTCCCTAAATCCATTTCTAAGCTGAATGTTTTTTAAATTAATTTTAAGGTGAAAAGAACTTTTTAATTTCAAATACGCAGCAAGGATTTGGAGTATAATAAAACAATATCCCGCAATTCAATACTTAGTCCAATGAACCCACTCACAAATCATTTCCTTCTCAAACTAAACAAAGAAATTATTGTGTGCGTTTTTCTCTTCAACTCACCTGTCAGATGATTCTGATGAATCATAACGATCGGTGCAGCGTTTCTTTTTGGCATTGCTGTTGTTGTGATGGTGATGCTGATGATGCGGCAATGTTAAATCTGTTGCGCCAGAGGCGACGCCGCCAACGGCTGCTAATCCTGTGGAATGCCTTGAAACAGCTGCGGCAGGTGATGAGGATGATGCCATGCCACTTAGGGCTAATGGACCAGTCTTTTGTTGTTGCTGCTGCTGCTGTTGCGTTGCTAGCGAAGATAAGGATGTTGGTGGTGGCGGTGGTGGTGGTTGAGATCTTTTAAGAGATCTAAGAGTTGTTGTTAAGTCCTTTGAAGTTGCATTTGTGTTTGTAGATTTTAAGGGATATTTTGTGTTCGTTAAACGCCTAGCGGTAATTGCATCCGTTTTTGGTGATGCAAATAAGGCGGCGGGTGTTTGAAACTCTGGCGGCTTTGGTTTAGAAGGTGACGGCGGTGGTGGTGCCAATATTTTATCTGCACTTTTTGTGTCCTTTGACTCATTGTCATTGTTACGCGATGTTAGATTATGTAGAGGAGTTTTATTCACACAATTATGATCAACACTGTTCTTGATTTGATCGAATAACGACAGTTCGGTATTTGGGATTTTAGTTTCTGTTTTTGACTCCTCTTTTGGGGCGACCAACACATCCGCGGTAGCTGACATCTTGTTGCGAGGTTGTTTTGCTGCTTTCTCGTCGTGGTCGTCGTTTGTTTGTTGTTGTTTTGGTTGATGTGTTTAAGGAATTTTCAAGATGTTTAGGATTTACATTTTATAAGCAGAAATTCTTTTTGGGCCCAGATCAGTGTTTTTGTTACAGATTTTTTTTTATTTAAGATTTCGTTTAAAAGCAACAAAAAAAATGTTAGCGTCAATGAAATGTTAAAGGGTGCTTATGGCCATTGATTCAGTTAACATGAAACCCGTTTTTTAAAAAGTCAAATTGTTTTTGTTTTGTGTTTTCTTTGTTAAAAGTATTCAAGCCCCGATTTGTCCTTTACGATTTAACGTTCCAGTACATTATTGGATTCATTGTTTGGCTACCCAGAATTAAAATCAAAGCGATTTCGTTTCTTCTTTCTTTGTTCTGTGCAAAACTCTTTTGCGAAATCTTAATGGCTATGCAATTGTTTAACGTTTAAATTATTGCAATAATTGTGAATTAGTGTTCAATGTATCTGCCAATTGTTTCTGTTTCTCTCTTTTATGGGTGAATTTGAATTCTTCTCTAAGCTAAGAAAATTTCAAGTTTTCCGTTCTTGAGTTAACCCAATTTACGGAGTTTCAATGCTTTAAAAAAAAACAACTTTCAACTTGAAAATTCTTAAGAGTTCTTTTGATTTTTGATTCGGTTGTTTAGTACGACGCGTCGTCTTTACTTTCCTTCGAGTTTCGTTTTACAAAACGTTGACGTTTTTTGGTTAGATGTGCAGTTTTATTTTCAATGAAGTTTTTTTTTATTTTCGATTCGCAGGGTTGGGCACGAGGCAGAACAACCAATTTGCTTAACGTCAGCTTTTATTTCCGGTGGCCAGAAATTAGCAACATTTTCTTAGTGTTCTTTTTTTTGCTTTTTTGGTTTTCAGGCCAAGTGAAGTTAATTTGAGGTTGCGGTTAATGTTGAATGGTATCGAAGCGACTCAAAACATTGGTGAGTGAATTGAGCTCGCTTCGTTGCACATAAACATTGACGGCTATGACTGCAAGCAAGGCTGGCTCTGGCTGGTCGGATGGTTGGTTGGATTTTTGCCGAATGTTGTTGTCGTAGAAAATTATGCGTTTTTCTTGTTGTGGTTGTTGTTGTGCTTTGGTTGGGAACTGTTTACTGCTGCTGTAGTCGAAAATCGAAATTGTTCACGAACAATATTTCGTAACCGGTTTCAAATGCTGCTTGAATTTCCGCTTTAGCAACACAAAGCGCTCTTAAAACAACAGCAATTTATTTCACAAAAACAAAAAAAAAATATTTTAAATGCACTTTTATTATTTATTAGTTGCTTTGTTGCTGCTGCTTTTGTTGTTGTTGTTTGCACCATAAATCACACAGACACAGCAAATTTAAATGATTCTTGCGCTTGGTTTTCCGTTTCCTTTCTCAAAACTTATTTCAAATACACTTTATTTTTAGGAAGATATTCTTCTTTTTTTTTGCTCTTTTTGATTGATTTTGTTTTGGTTTCCACACTTTGATATTTTCTTGCTCTTTGTATTCTTCTTTTTCGGCTGCGTTGCTTTTCCTCCGCTGCTTTTATTTAGCTTCAGCTTTAATGGCAGCGACAGCAGCAGCAGTAGTTTTGTTTTATGTGCGTTTTAATCACTTTTAATTATCAGCAATTTAAATGAAATTCTCACGCTGGCAAACACACAGACACACCGGCCGACCTATGTGAACACACCTACATCCACACACACACACACACGTATATAAATTTATGTACATAGGCCCGCGTTGTGGTATACAAAAAGAAAAATCACTTTTACACAATTTTTGTTTCCTTCTATGCTTCCTCTTCTTCTTAATTCTTTTCTTTATTTTTGGCGCTTTATGCTTTGCCCACAATTTCAACTTTTTTTATTCGGGGTTTTTTGTTATTTTATCTGTAAATTTGTAAAGATTTTGAAAAGAAAAAAATTATTTATTTATCGCTTAATTAAAACACACAAATCAAGCACAGCAAACAAAATATAAAAAAACAACAACAAACTTTTAGCATAGCATATCTGCTGCTGGCTGTCTGTTGTAGTGGCTTTGTTTGACGTTAGTTATGTATGTACGTTTGTTTGTATATAACGCTCGACGACTCTATCTCTATCTACTATCTGGCGGACACACGTTTTTCCACAATCGCACACAAAACTCATTCCCACATGGAACTGCGAATGCCTAACAAAGACTAAGCTGTTGTCAATATAGAAATGCCGATGGAGCCACTACTGGTCGTTGTCGTACATTCAATCGTCAGTTGTCGTCGTTTATTTTTCTTACATTCGCGTTTTTGCATTCGTGTTTTTGTGGCCCCAACATCGTCGTTTTATTTTCGTTTTTTTGCATAAACACAAAACAAACGAGAGGCCAAACCAAAGAGGCTCCCACAAATCTCATGAGAGTTAGTGTGACTTTGTTTTGAATTGATAGTTTCTCAGGAGGGACTCTCTAAGCCAGAGATGGGTGTTTGGAAACTGCAAAAATTCTGTTCTTCTATTTGCATGTCTTTGAGGTCTTCCATAGAGAGAAGATCTCTTGAGTCTTCTTTAGACAGAAGACCTCTCGATGTCGTGCTCTAGAGCCATAAGACATCTAGAGGTTCTATAGATGCAAGATCTCCTGAGGTCTTCTATTAACAGAAGACCTCTTGAATTCTTCTATAGGCAGAAGACCTCTAGAGGTCCTCTATAACCGGAAGACCTTTTAAGGTCCACTGTAGACACAAGACCTCTTAAAGTCTTCTATGGACAGAAGTCCTATTGATATCTTCAATAGACAGAAGACTTATTGAGGTATTCATTAGACAGAAGTCCTCTTGAGGTCTTATATAGACTGGAGACCTCTTGAGATCTTACATGGACAGAGGACGTCTTGAGGTCTTCTATAAAAAGAAGACCTCTTGAAGTCTTCTATAGACTGAAGACCTCTTGAGGTCTTCTATAGACAGAAGACCATTTGAGATCTTCTATAGACAGAAGACCTCTTGAAGTCTTCTATAGACTGAAGACCCCTTGAGGTCTTCTATAAACAGAAGACCATTTGAGGGTTCTATAGACAGAAGACCTTTTGAGGTCTTCTATAGACAGAAGATTTCTTGAGGTCTTCTATAGACTGAAGACCTCTTGAGGTCTTCTATAGACAGAAGACCATTTGAGATCTTCTATAGACAGAAGACCATTTGAGGTCTTCTATAGGCAGAATACCATTTGAGGTCTTCTATAGACAGAAGACCATTTGAGAAGATTTCATGAGGTCTTCTATAGACAGAAAACTTCTTGAGGTCTTCTATAGACTGAAGTCCTCTTGAGGCCTTCTATTGACAGAAGACCATTTGAGGTCTTCTATAGACAGAATATTTCTTGAGGTCTTCTATAGACAGAAAACTTCTTGAGGTCTTCTATAGACGGAAGACCTCTTGAGGTCTTCTATAGACAAAAGTCCTCTTGACCTTTTCTATATACATAGGACCTCTTGAGGTTTTCTATAGACTGAAGACCTCTTGAGGTCTTCTATAGACTGACGACCTCTTGAGGTCTTCTATAGCCACAAGACCTTTTGAGGTCTTCTATAGACAGAAAACTTTTTGAGGTCTTCTATAGACTGAAGACCTCTTGAGGTCTTCTATACACAAAAGACCCCTTGAGGTTTTCTATAGACTGAAGACCTCTTGAGACTAAAGACCTCTAGAGGTCTTCTATAGAATAAAGTCCTCTTGAGGTCTTCTATAGGCAGAAAATTTCTTGAGGTCATCTATAGACTGAAGACCTCTTGAGGTCTTCTTTTGACAGAAATCTTCTTGAGGTCTTCTATAGTCAGAAGTCCTCTTGACCTTTTCTATAAACATAAGACCTCTTGAGGTCTTCTAAAGACTGAAGACCTCTTGTGGTCTTCTATAGACTGAAGACCTCTTGAGGTCTTCTATAGACTGAAGACCTCTTGAGGTCTTCTATAGACTGAAGACTTCTTGAGGTCTTCTATAGACTGAAGACTTCTTGAGGTCTTCTATAGACTGAAGACCTCTTGAGGTCTTCTATAGACTGAAGACCTCTTGAGGTCTTCTATAGACAGAAGACCTCTTGAGGTCTTCTATAGACAGAAGACCTCTTGAGGTCTTCTATAGCCAGAAGACCTCTTGAGGTCTTCTATAGACAGAAGACCTCTTGAGGTCTTCTATAAACAGAAGAACTCTTGAGGTCTTCTATAGAGAGAAGACCTCTTGAGGTCTTCTATAGACAGAAGACCTCTTGAGGTCTTCTATAGAGAGAAGACCTCTTGAGGTTTTCTATAGACAGAAGACCTCTTCAGATCTTCTATAGACAGAAGACCTCCTGAGGTATTCTATAAACAAAAGACCTCTTGAGGTCTTCTATGGGCCGAAGACCTCTCGAGGTCCGCTTTTATAGCCAGAAGAGCTCTTGAGGTCCTCTATAAGCGGAAGACATTTTAAGACTTATTGAGGTCTTCAATAGACAGAAGACCTCTTGAGGTCTTATATAGACTGAAGTCCTCTTGAGGCCTTCTACAGACAGAAGACTATTTGAGATCTTCTATAGACAGAAGACCATTTGAGGTCTTCTATAGACAGAAGACCTCTTGAGGTCTTCTATAGACAGAAGATGTCTTGAGGTCTTCTATAGACAGAAGACCTCTTGAGGTCTTCTATAGACAGAAGACCTCTTGAGGTCTTCTATAGACAGAAGATGTCTTGAGGTCGTCTATAGACAGAAGACCTCTTGAGGTCTTCTATAGACAGAAGACCTCTTGGGGTCTTCTATAGCTTAAGACCTCTTCAGGTCTTCTATAGACAGAAAGCTTGAGGTCTTTTATAGACAGAAGACCTCTTGAGGTCTTCTATAGACAGAATACATCTTGAGTTTTCTATAGACAGAATACCTCTTGAGTTTTCTATAGACAGAAGACCTCTTGAGGTCTTCTATAAACTGAAGACCTCTTGAGGTCTTCTATAAACTGAAGACCTCTTAAGGTCTTCTATAGACAGAAGACCACTTGAGGTCTTCTATAGACAGAAGACTTCTTGAGGTCTTCTATAGACAGAATACCTCTTGAGTTTTCTATAGACAGAATACCTCTTGAGTTTTCTATAGACAGAAGACCTCTTGAGGTCTTCTACAGACAGAAGACCTCTTGAAGTCTTCTATAGACTGAAGACCTCTTGAGGTCTTCTATAGACAGAAGACCTCTTGAGGTCTTCTATAAACTGAAGACCTCTTGAGGTCTTCTATAGACAGAAGATGTCTTGAGGTCGTCTATAGACAGAAGACCTCTTGAGGTCTTCTATAGACAGAAATCCTTATTTGCAAAGACAGTATAGTGAGGGCGCCCACTGATTTGTTTTTGCATTTGCTTCTCTCTCTCACGTACTGTGTACGTGTACATAAACAAACGATGAACATCATGTGGTTGTTGTTTTTTTCACTCATGCATACACACATGCTTTAGTATTGATGGAAATATTATGGGCGACGCTGCTATACACAGAAGACCTCTTGAGGTCTTCTATAGATAGAAGTCCTCTTGACATTTTCTATAGACCTCTTGAGGTCTTCTATAGACAGAAAGCCTCTCGGGGTGTTCTATAGACAGAAGACCTCTTAAGGTCCTCTACAGGTAAAAGACCTCTAAAAGTCCTCTGTAGACAGAAGATGTCTTGAAGTCCTCCATAGAGAGAAGACCTCCATAAGTCCTTGACAGACAAAAGAACTCTTGAGGTCTTCCACAGACAGAAGAACTCTTAATAGCCAAAAGTCCGCCTATAGACAGAAAATCCCTTGAGGTATCGAAACTTCTATAGAAGACCTCTTAAGGTTCTCTATAGCTAGAATACAGACAGAACACCCCTTGAGGTTCAGAAGACCTTTTGAGGTCCTCTTTTACAGGTTTTCTAATGTACATCGATATCGTGACATTAAGTTCGTGCATTGATTTCCCTAATTCACCTACGAGTACACAAATTCCAACTCTGCATTAAACGCTACAAATTCTGGTTTTTATTAAATTCTTCCATTCACAGAGATCGTAGATTTGAGATTCACTTTACAAATGGGTAAGTGGAGCAGGGGGTATTTATGACAAAGGCAACCAATGGTAGCAATGGTGTTATTACTTGTTGTTCTCCATAGCTTCGTAAATAAAACGAATGAATTGAGAGCAAGTTTGTGTATACTCCATTAACGTAATCGGAGGCCAAAACATGAGCGAATACAAGTTGTAGTTGCAATTACAATTGCATTAAGCCAACTGCATACTCAGAGATAAACATTAGAATGGATATCATAGCTCTCAATTCATTCTCACTGAATGCGTCTGTATTTTCAATTAATCTGAGGACTGATAGTTGGATTGGTTTAACAATCTAATTGTTATTGCTATCATTTTAATAATTGAAATTCAATTGCATTCAGAAATAAACATTCCAAATAGAGATCAGATTTTTTTTTGAAACAAAAAATTCTCTTTTCTTTCTCATTGGATTTGTTTGTGTTTGCATTGCTACAAAACATTGCAGTTAATCTGAGAATTGTTAGTTGCACTCGTTTGTGGAGATTCTTGCATTTATCTACTACTTTTTATGAGCGGACGTGAACAACTGTATACTTTTTTATAGTGTGTCGTATACAACTTCCCCATTCTTGCCTTATCATGCCAAGAAAAAACATGAAATGTTTTCAGCCTATGGCGGTAATCAATGGATCTGCTTGGAAAAATTATGGTATTGTGTTTGCAAATGAATATGCTGCAGCAACAACAACAACTTCGCTAACTAGATTACTGTCATCACTTTTATAAAATAATTTATTGTTGCGGATTGCATTGCAGCCAGAAACAGGAAGATTCCCGTAAAACTCTCCAAGGAACATTTATAAGTGGTTGTTGATTGCACCCATGGTAGTGGCGCTTATTCAAATGGGTGGTAGAGGCCTAATAATTGAAAACGCTTTTTAATGCATTTTAATCTTTGCTAATTTTTTCATCATTTTCTTTTTTTGTAATTGAAAACGGAAATTGATTTCCTCTTGGCCATCAATTTAATGGGTTCTTCTTACTGTTCACATTTAAATGTACCATTTATGATATGGTATCCATAGCATAGCCATCGACAGGAAGTGACAATAAAAGGAAATAGGAAAGAGTAATTATGAAATTTTATTTTTGTTTTTGTTTTTTTCATTTTTGCACTGTTTTCTAGTTATTAACCCATTAAAATATCTTTTAGAACAACGTAAAAAGAATTAAAATTGCAAAGGGCAGAGGACCGTATTCATGTCCCGACATTCTACAATTTTAAATTGGAATTATACAAATGTTTTCAAGAAATTTTATTAAAGGAATCTGCTACAGTAGACCTGAAGAAGTCTCCTGTTTAAAGAAGACCAGCAGAGTTCAATTGTCCAGTGGAGGCCTGCAGAGGTCTTCTGTCTTCTTCTTGCTGAAGACCGCCTCAAGAGGTCTTCCGGCTATAGAAGACCTCAAAAGGTCTTCTGGTTATAGAAGACCCCATGAAGTCTTCTGTCTATAGAAGACATTAGGAGGTCTTCTGCCCATAAAATTCCTCAAAAGGTCTTTGTCTACAGAAGACCTCAAAAGTTCTGTCTATAGAAGTCAACAAGAGGTCGTCTTTCTATAGAAGTTATCAACAGATCTTCTGGCTATAAAAAACCTCTAGAAGTCTTTTATCTATAGAAGGCGTCAAGAAATCTTCCGCCTATAGAAGACCCCACGAGGTCTCCTGTCTCTAGAAGACCTAAAGAAGTGGTCTACCTATAGAAAACCTCAATATGTTGTCTGCATATAGAAGACTTCAAGAGGTCTTCCGGCTATAGAAGACCTCAGGGGGTCTTCCGACTAAAGAAGACCTCAAGAGGTCTTCTATCTATAGAAAATCTCAATAGATACTCTGTCTATAGAAAACTTCAAGAGGTCTTCTGTCTATAGAGAACTCAAGAGGTCTTCTGTATATTAAAGACCTCAAGTAGCATTCTGTCTAAAGAAGACCTCAAAGGGTCTTCTATTTCTAAAATACATCAAGAAGTCTTCTGCCTATAAAAGACCTCAAGAGGTCTTCTGCCTGTAGAATACCTCAAGAGGTCTTCTGCCTATAAAAGATCTCAAGAGGTCTTCTGCCTATAGAAGACCTCAAGAGGTCTTCTGCCTATAGAAGACCTTAAGAGGTCTTCTGCCTATAGAAGACCTCAAGTGGTCTTCTGCCTATAGAAGGCCTCAAGAGGTCTTCTGTCTATAGAAGAATTCAAGAGTTCTTCTGTCTATAGAAGAACTCAAGAGGTATTCTGGCTATAGAAGAACTCAAGAGGTATTCTGTCTACAGAAGACTTCAGGAGGTCTTCTGTCTATAGAAGACCTGAAGACGTCTTCTGTTTATAGAAGACCTCAATAGGTCGTCTGTCTATAGAAGACTTCAAGCAGCATTCTATCTATAGAAGACCTCAAAGGGTCTTTTATCTCTAACATACATCAAGAAGTCTTCTGTCTATAGAAGACCTTAAGCAGCATTCTGTCTATAGAAGACCTAAAAGGGTCTTTTATCTCTAAAATACATCAAGAGGTCTTCTGTCTATAGAAGACCTCAAGAGGTCTTCTGTCTAAAGAAGACCTGAAGACGTGTTCGGTTTATAGAAGACCTCAATAGGTCGTCTGACTATAGAAGACTTCAAGCAGCATTCTATCTATAGAAGACCTCAAAGGGTCTTTTATCTCTAAAATACATCAAGAAGTCTTCTGTCTATAGAAGACCTCAAGCAGCATTCTATCTATAGAAGACCTAAAAGGGTCTTTTATCTCTAAAATACATCAAGAAGTCTTCTGTCTATAGAAGAACTCAAGAGGTATTCTGTCTATAGAAGAACTCAAGAGGTATTCTGTCTACAGAAGACTTCAGGAGGTCTTCTGTCTATAGAAGACCTGAAGACGTCTTCTGTTTATAGAAGACCTCAATAGGTCGTCTGTCTATAGAAGACTTCAAGCAGCATTCTATCTATAGAAGACCTCAAAGAGTCTTTTATCTCTAAAATACATCAAGAAGTCTTCTGTCTATAGAAGACCTCAAGCAGCATTCTGTCTAAAGAAGACCTCAAAGGGTCTTCTATCTCTAAAATACATCAAGAAGTCTTCTGTCTATAGAAGACCTCAAGCAGCATTCTATCTATAGAAGACCTCAAAGGGTCTTTTATCTCTAAAATACATCAAGGAGTCTTCTGTCTATAGAATACCTCAAAAGGTCTTCTCTCTATAGAAGACCTCAAGACGTCTTCTGTCTATAGAAGACCTCAAGAGGTCTTCTGTATATTAAAGACCTCAAGTAGCATTCTATCCATGGAAGACCTCAAATGGTCTTCTACCTTTAAAATACATCAAGAGGTCTTCAGTCTATAGAAGACCTCAAGGGGCCTTTTGTCTATACAAGACCTCAAGAGGTCTTCTGTCTATACAAGACCTCAAGAGGTCTTTTGTCTATAGAAGACCTCAAGTAGCATTCTATCTATAGAATACCCTATAGAAGACCCTATATCTAAAATACATCAAGGAGTCTTCTGTCTATAGAAGACCTCAAAAGGTCTTCTCTCTATAGAAGACCTCAAGACGTCTTCTGTCTATAGAAGACCTTAAGCAGCATTCTGTCTAAAGAAGGCCTCAAAGGGTCTTCTACCTTTAAAATACATCAAGAGGTCTTCTGTCTATAGAAGACCTCAAGAGATCTTCCGTCCATAGAAGACTTCAAGTGGTATTCTGCCTATAGAAGACCTCAAGAGGTCTTCTGCCTGTAGAAGACCTCAAGATGCCTTATGCCTATAAAAGACCTCAAGAGGTATTCTGCCTATAGAAGACCTCAAGAGGTATTCTGCCTATAGAAGACCTCAAGAGGTATTCTGCCTATAGAAGACCTCAAGAGCTCTTCTGCCTATAGAAGACCTCAAGAGGTCTTCTGCCTATAGAAGACCTCAAGAGGTCTTCTGCCAATAGAATACCTCAAGAGCTCTTCTGCTTATAGAAGACCTCAAGAGATCTTCTGTCTATAGAAGACTTCAAGAGTTCTTCTGTCTATAGAAGAACTCAAGACTTCAAGCGGTCTTCTGTCTATAGAATACTTCAAGTGGTCTTCTATCTATGGAAGTCATCAAGACGTCTTCTGGCTATAAAAGACCTCAAGGGGCCTTCTCTCTACAGTCTTCTGTCTATTTAAGGCCTCAAGAGCTCTTCTGTCTATAGAAGACCACAAGAGGCCCTCAAGAGGTATTCTGCCTGTCGAAGACCTCAAGAGTTCTTCTATCTATACACGAACTCAAGATGTTTTCTGTCTATAGGCGACGTCAATAAATCTTATGTCTATAAAATACCTCGAGAAGTCTTCTGTCTATAGGAGACTTCAAGAAGTGTTCGAGCTATAAGATACGGTCTTATTTCTATAGAAGACCTAGAGATATCTGGTGTCTATAGAAGATCTCAAGTGGTTTTCTGTCTATAAAAGACCTCAATAGGACTTCTGTCTAAAGAAAAACTCAAGAGATGTTTTGTCTAAAAAACGTTTCGAAAATTATTCCAAAAATTATTGGACAACACCTTAGAGTACCTTCCTCACAAAAGTTCGAATATTTCGCTTATGTACAATTTAAAGGCGTTCGAGTATCGTTTTCGCATTTTTATCTGTCCATTCCTTCCTTCAGGTATGTAGCTCCTCTGCAAAAGTTCCACACTTTTGTTGTGCCACTTGATTTTGAACGATACATTTTTAAACACGTGAATCACAACACTTAAAATCACATCAAATCGGTTCTAAAAAATAAATAAAAAATGTTCTTTGTCCCACTAACCCATCCATCCATCCATTTCTCTGTAGGTTTTGCACAATTAAAAATTGTTCACCCCCTTTTTATGGGTCAACAGAAGTCAAATTGAACACAAAGAAAACCAAACGTCAACAATCAGTCAGTCGGACAACCTTTAACACCTTAACTTGTTTTCTGTTCGCTTTCCATCAATACACGTTTTGTTGTTGTTTTGGTCAGTCAGTCAGCCAACAAAAAGGAACAGCAATCCCACACACACAGAATGAAAGGTAAGGAGGGGAATTGTAACTGTAACAACGACCATCGACGACATGTAATACACTCACAAGTTGTGGTCAACACGTGCTTTTATTACAACATTCATTATTATGACAAGTTGTTGTTATGGCTACGCCAAAGTCAACGTAGCTGCTGCTGCTACTGTTACAGATTGCTGCTGTGTGGGGGGAGGGGAAATTGATTGTAAATATTACGACAATCACACGAGTCAATTGAATAAAAAGAAATGAAGAAAAACAAAACAAAAATGCAGTCAGCAGCAGATTTTACACATCAATGCATTTGTATTTGTTTTTACAATGACTACAACAACAACACCAACAAATCTCGAAAAGAGGCAAAACTGCAACAAGAATTCAATGATATCAAAACACACAAGCAAAGCGAATGCATCTCCCCAGCAAACCAATCGTACCGCCATCGTAACGAAATCGGAACAAAATTCGGACGATAGGTCCGATTTCGGATCCGAAATCGTAACGATATCTTAACGAAAGTTGTATGAAGTGGTTGACATAATTTCGGAACGAAATGTCGGAGCGAAATCGTATCGATTTCGATCAGAATTTGGAACGAAATCGGAAGAAAATCCTTGGGAAATTCGGAATTCGAATTTTTTCCTCCGAATTTTCGTACAGATTTCTGAACGATTTCGGAATAATGTCGTATGAAAATCTGATATATCTTCCGAATTTTCGTACAAATTTCTGAACGATTTTGGAATAATGTCGTATGAATATCGAAGGAAAAAATTTTTCTCTGACGCCCTCTTTTTTATTGATAATTTTTTCTTTTTTATTGGAAGATTGTAATTTCAAACCTATCTAAATGATTTTCACTGTTATCATTTTGTATTTATAGTAGAACAATGTAAACCTTGTGTACGAATATGTTTAGTCTATCAGCAATAGCATGGATTATTATATTTTGCTTTTATATTTAAAATATTTAAAAATTGTATATGCGAATTTTATAACCAACCATTTTCTTTTTCGACAACAAACTAAAATTTTGCTTGTTAGATATATACAAAAGGTGGTTGCTGTGCGAAGGGAAATTTGTTTCCGACATATCGATCCGAATTCGT
This sequence comes from Musca autumnalis, assembly GCF_047663935.1. Lineage (NCBI taxonomy): Eukaryota > Metazoa > Arthropoda > Insecta > Diptera > Muscidae > Musca > Musca autumnalis. The sequence goes on from NW_027412088.1 coordinate 206,785,794, forward strand.
ACCGAAATCGGAAGAAAAACATTAGCATATTCGAAAGGAAATTTACTTCCGACATTTTCTCCGAAATCGGAACAAAATCTGAACGAACTCCCCTTCGAAAAATCGTTTAGAAATCGGAACGAAATCTGAACGATTTTGCTTCCGAAATTGTTCCGATGTGTCGGACATCAGACATTTGGTTTGCTGGGTCGATATCTAAATCCCATACACACGGCAGACACGAATGGCAACAATACAATTTGTGTAAGACACCGATGCCATCCTGCGTTCGTTTTCGTGTCTAGAAACAACTTCAAATCTCCCGTACTTAATATTTGGCACTGTTGGGACTGTTGGGGCAAAAATAATGCCTCGCCAATACCAACTCACCAATATTTTGGACATCCATGGCATTAAAACCCGATGCAATATATTGTGTGTAAATTGCCAATACCCCTCTTGCCCGCAACCCACTCTTTCAAGAACAACAAGAAAACGAAGCAAGCAACGAAGCAACCATCCATCCGTCCAACTACCAAGAGAGCAATGACATGTAGTTGAATGTAATTGTTGCTGTTGTTGCTTTTATTGGGGGGCCTTTATTTCAACAGCACTTTGTTTTGTTTTTAAATGAGAAGAAGTGCAACAACGTAAATACCAGGGTTTCGGAGTCGAGGTATTTTTGGCTCGACTCCGACTCCGACTCCAGGCGAGTTTTTTTCACGACTCCGACTCCGACTCAGACTCCGGGTCGACTCCGAGAGTGAATTCCTATACCATTAAAAATGAATAAAATATGCACAAAATTGTAATTTGTTCCTATATTTTGGCCTATATAGGCTAATGAGTTAGTTTTTCCTTACATATTCATTAGAAAGGGCATTCGTTCGAATACATTCGAACATATCAATACTGTTTCTGCCGAATCTTACATTGACAAATAGCAAAGTTAGAAAGTTTTTGTCGGTTTTCCTTTTTTGCTGGACGGAAAGAGAAAATATTATATATATACTTTTTTCTGAAATTTATAAGTAGGGAGCACCCCTTAAACTAAAATTCAGCGCTCACATTTTGAACATTGGTGTGGTGTGGATAATTTTATTGAAATATTTGAGATATATTGTGTACACCACTCAGCACGTAGGCAGATGGATGTTTTCTGGAACTGAAAAATTAGCAAACGATTAGATTTCGTGCATGAAAATATTCTACAAAAATGTTGCTAGGAAAATTTTATGTAGGGTCGGTCCACTAGGACAAGAAATCAATATTGTCATATTTTCATTGTCCTTTATCACTTTTACCCGATCCTTTCTCATGAAAACTCTGTGATTATGTATTTCATTGAATTTCGTATATGCAATTGATTGTGTAGAAAACTCGGATACACATGAACTATATCTGCTCCTGGCGGACAGATCCGGTTATTTGAATGTCTACATCTAAAGCCCTCATTGAGTATATTATAATGAATCCCAGAAGAAAAATTCACCGTTTGTCAGACTTCTGAGTTATAGCGGGATGAATCTGTCGTTAACCAACAACGAATTTATGATGCCTAATTCAGAAGAGTAACCATCCGAATTTGATATTTAGTAAATAGATTATGCGAAATTTACCGAAATACATAAACATACTGTTTTTTGAGAAAGTAACGGGAAAAACTGATAAATGACAATGAAAACGTGACAATGTCGATTTCTTGGATATGGGAAACCTACATATAATTTTCGGTGGAACATTTTTGTAGAAAAGTAAATTTTGTTTTACTTTTTGGGTTTAAGAACAAAAAGGACATGAAAGAAACTAAGCTAGGACAACATATTTGACTCAGAAATTTCAGCTATGGGATCCTTTGGGGTTCTCAATTGGGGCTTTCATTCCCAAAAGGAATTTTCCTCCCTCAGATCTTAACTTCAATTTTGTGTCACAGGGTATTCAGTAAGATTTCCCATAGAGATTACAATGTCTTTAATAGAAGACAAGGACGACTTCTCATAAAAAACAAGATGACAATACTAATAGACCTTTGTGAGAAGACCAGTAAGACTTCTGACGAAAGAGGTTAAAGGCCCAGTCTTAATTCGATTGTCATAGAACTTTACTTTTGTTTGCAAAAATGTAACGAATCAATTAGATCAACAAAATAGGGATGAATAGACTACACTTCAAAGGATAGTAAATATCCTGTGAATTGTCCTTTAATTTAGTATAATATATTTTCTTATACCTTTCTTTTAAAATAAATAATGATTTTTAAAAAAGTTCTTGTTTCAAATTTAATGTTATATTTCTATAATAATATTTTGCCCGGAGTCGGAGTCGAGTTATTTTTTTCGACTCAGACTCCGACTCCGACTCCAGCAAAATTGCTCGACTCCGACTCGTAGACTCCGACTCCGACTCCGAAACCCTGGTAAATACACACACAACAACAACACATACTTGAATCCCCCAACAACAAGAGCCACGGAGAATGAGAGTGATGTTTCCCCATTCCCCCCCTCCTTGCAGTTGACGACGGTTATGACTGTTGTTGCCAAGATTTCTTTTCAATAATAAAAATTATTTAATATGTCTTCTCTTCTACACTCTGTCTCTCTTTCTCCCTATCAAACCAAAACATTGGCCTCCCCCCGTCAGAGATGTCGGGAATATGTTGGTGTTGTTATTTGTTGCCACGAAAACGAACGTTGTTGAGCGTCAATGGCTGCCATACATGCATTTTAGCACTTGAAATGTAATGCATTCTCTTTGATTTGGGGGAGCAGCGCTCTCATCCTTTTCAGGTTGTTTTGGTTTTTTGAGTACTCAGTTGATTGTCGGCCACTAAGTTTTCTTGTTGTTATTGCATTTAATTTCAATGGAAATCGATCTCATGCAATAAAAAGAATTCTTGTTTTTTATACCCTCAGCCTTTAGGCTAAAGAGGGTATTTACACTTTGATACGACCAAAAATGTTCCTCATCGAAATAATGGTTTTAGACCCCAAGTATGTTTGTACGATATCCGTTTCAGACAATTTTGAGTAGATCTAGCAATGTCCGCCCGTCTGTCTGTCTGTCTGGCTGGTGCGCACGATAACTCTCGAACGGATCAATCGATTCGGTTCAAATTTTGGGTATCGAAATAGGTATTTTGTCCAGATTTGATTTAAGTTCGAAGATGGGCCATATAGGTCCACTCCTACAGGTACCTCCCCCACAAATGTTCAAAAATTGTCGCAAAACTTGTGCGCAAGATAACTCTCCAAGGGAGTAACGGAATTGAACCAAACTTTGCATATGGTAATACTACCTCTAGGCATACATCAGGGGGGTTACTCTGTATTGCGATGCGTTTGCGTTTGGTATTTTTTTAGCGCAAAATATTTGCGTTAACGCAAGATTTTGACATACCCTTTTGAATTACAGATTGCGGCGGTGCCAGAAAGGAAAAAGGAACAAAAATACTTGCAAAAGGAGATACGAAAACGCAATGGAGACGTATTTAATTTCCTTACGCATCGCATTTTTCTTACGCATCGCAATATAGAGTAACCCCCCAGGTTCGAATATGGATTATATCGGTCCACTCCTTCAGGTACCCTCCACACAAAATTTGAAATAAGTGCAGTTTAGTGACACCTCACGAATCGTTCTGAAATTTTTTGTAGCAGGACGTTCGTGCGGCCCCCGTTACGTCATTGTAATTTTTTTCGAGGGCAAGTCCATAGTTCCCGAGATAATGGCGCATAACCTCAAAAAAACGCTGCACTATGTCGCGAGTTCAAATAAACGGTGGCCATATATGAAAGGAGTTGGCGTTGACAGATGAATTTTGGTATAAATACTTATAGTTCACTGACAATGTCGAGAGCAAAAAATTGGGAAGGCCGGTCCACGTTTTGGGATAGTCCCCATGCAACGGTACTTCTTAATAGTTCGGTATTTTGAATATTTTAGCTAAACTTATCAACCAAATTGGTTGAATTTTGAGAAGTGGGGTTTTCACTTTACAAAAAATTTTCCGATAAAAATTATGGACATAGGTCCACGTTTTGATATAGACCCCATATAACGGTACCTTGGAATTTTGAAAATTTTACATATGTTTCACGCCCAAATACGCCGAAATTTTATATTGAGGGTTCCCAATGGACCAAAAAACTTTTCTGATAAAAATTATGTACATAGGTGCACGTTTTGATATAGCTCCAATAGAACGGTATCGCCCGATTTTCGGTATTTTCAAGGTTTTAGCCACATAAAACAACCAATGTAGCTGATATTTGGTATTTAGTCTTTGCCAGGTCTTGCGAAATATTTTTACAGAGAATTGTTGGTATTGGTTCACATTTTGATGTAACCTCCGTGGAACGGTACCGCCCATTTTTCGGGTTTTTAAGGTTTTAGCCACATTATCCACCCAAAATTACAGAAATTCAGTCTTTATATATTTTTGTGAGTTTATTGAATACATCAAAATTTTGTCTTCAAATAAGAGAATTTTCCTTAAAATTTTTTTTTGACCGATTAATGGTAAATAAACGGCACATTTTTTGTTAAAAATCGAAATTTTGACTTTCTATTCTTTTCCTTGACGGTTGGAGCGCAGCATAACTCTCCGACGGGTCTGCCGATTCGGTCCAACATTTGGCCTTCGCAATATTTTGTGCAAACTTAGTTTAAGTTCGAAGATAAGCCATATCGGTCCACTCCTTCAGGTACCTCCTCCACAAAAGTTCAAAAATGTTCGGAAAAATTGTGCGTACGACAACTCTTGAAGGGAGTGACCGATTTCGTCCATACTTTACACATCCTAATATATCTGCCAGGTATAGATCAGGTTCGAATATGGACTATATTTGTCTACTCCTTCGGGTACCTCCCACACAAAATTTCGGATAAGTTCACTTTAAGACCTCTCAAATCGCTTTGAGTTTTGTTGAAGCAACTTCCATTCACTGACCCACTTACGATGGTACAATTTTTTCAGGGGCAAGTAAATACTTTCTGAGAAAGTAGCCCGAAAGTTGTAAAAGTCCCTATGACACCATGTGTAGTGCCTGGAGCGCACTATAGCACTCGAAGTGGTCAACGGATTTGGTCCAAAATTTGGCTCACAGTTTCAATTCACATAGGCTGAGGGTATATCTCTGTCGGCAAAGCCGCCTGATACTTTTTTACTTGTTTCCACTTGATATAACGAGGTTGGTGTCAACCGAGAAGTGACAACAATAATATTTAAACTACTCCTAAATATAAGAAAAAAGTCGTTAATTTCACCATGATCGCATTCGCTTTGATAGATAGATTGCACTTCAATCCCACGGCGGCGGGTTCTTCGATACCGGATTGGACCAGAACTACACAATACTCGTGCGCATCCCAGGGGTTGCTTGGACTTGTCAATGTCGCCATATACCTGCTGGTCGAACACCCGAATTGAGGCCAAACTTACCATCAGAGGCGACGGGATTAGGAAATGATCGTGACGAGCTCCGTCCTGCCAACCACACTGACCCCAGAGTCAGGGAGCTGACACCATAATTGTCTCCAACAGCAGACCGCCCGATTTCATCACCTATCACTAATCACCGCTTACGAGATCTGCCCAACGCTGTTGATGTTTGGATAGCAGAAAGGACGTTTCGAGACATCGTCACTGCTGCAGCCGCTCGTCATGGGGCCAAAATTCCCATCAAAGGCGACGGGATTAGGAGATGATCGTGATGAGCTTCGTCCTGCCAACCCCAGTGACCCCAGAGTCAGGGAGCTGACACCGGAAGTTAACAGGTTGGTCGGTGACTAAATAATCTTAAGGTTTGCAACGTTGGGGACGAGCACGTCAGAAGTGACAGGGCGAAGAGAAGAGTACTACGTCACATTAGATCTATTCGTGCCGAGGATAAAGAAGCACAAGCATTTACAATATCATCAGCAACGCAAAATCATCCAAGGCGTTAAGCCTTGCTGGAATCTCCATGGTAATACTGAAACAGCTTGATGAACCGGAAGTGGAGTATCTCACCAAAGTTCTCAACCTGTCGCTAGCCTCCCACATTGTTCCCGAAGTCTGGAAAATGGGCAGGGTGGTACCGCTACTGAAGCCTGGCAAGGATGCCAGCAAAGGTGAATCACAAATCATACAGACCCATCTCACTTTTGTCACCAGTAGCAAAGATTCTCGAGGTATTACTCCTCCCCATTACAGCGTACCATCCACCTGTGAATCATGCACAGGAGTTCCGAAAGCCACATAGTACAGCAACAGCACTGCACACCATTTCTCAACCTATTTGACGAGATCTCAACTAGAACAGGTCGTGTCACATAACAGCATTGGAATTGACCAAATAATTTGATACGCCAGTCATACTAAACTGTTCGAGGATGTCGAAAATACTACCCTCCGGCCTTGTTTGAAACGTTGGATCACAAACTATATATGTGGTCGCCAATCATACGTGGAATTCAGAAACAAGAAGTCCAAACCCCATAGAATGAAACATGTTGCTCCCTAATGAGGAATGATATATCCGGAACTGTCTAAACTCAGCAATCCACACCCTTTAGATTGTACGTTCATGGCCACCGTTGAAAAGATTTGTGTCGGGTTAAATGCTTATCCCATTGCTCTTGCTAAATTCTTCCACACAAGGAATATAAAAATATCCATCACTAAGTCAAATACTAAAGAAAAGATCGGATCTGTAACGAACGAATCGGATCTTGAACAAAAACCTTCTGGTCTTCCTTGAGAACCCTTCTGGTCTTCTATGAGAAGACCTTCAGGTCACCTATAAGAAGCTGTAATGGTCTTCTATCTACCAAAGAGTCAAGCATCAAACTAATGGCTTTGGTACAGGTACATTCTCCTGTAGAGACCAGCAAGGTAATTTGGTAACTGATACAGATAGTGTGATCAGGATATGGAAAGAACATTTTTCAAAACTGTTGGTATCCAATAGCAGCGAAGACGAAGATACCACAGACACAATCCCAGAAGATGGTATTGAATCTATACCGCCCAGCCAAGATGAGGTAAAGACAGCAATAAATCGGCTGAAGAATAATAAGGCAGCAGGAGCCGATGGCTTACCAGCCGAGCTGTTCAAAACCGGAGGCGACACGATGATAAGGTGTATTCATCAGCTGGTTAGCACCATCTGGCAGGAAGAACGAGTACCCGACGATTGGAACCTAAGTATCCTGTGCCCAGTCCACAAGAAGGGAGACAAGACTGTATGCTCTAAATATAGGGGCATAAGTCTACTCCCTATTGCCTATAAGATCGTGTCAGGGATATTGTGCGAACGACTAAAGCCTATGGTCAACGAGATGATTGGACCATACCAATGCGGCTTTAGACCTGGCAAGTCCTCCATTGACCAGATATTTACCCTGCGGCAAATCCTGGAGAAGACCCAAGATGTGCAGATCGACACCTACAACCTTTTTGTCGATTATAAAGCAGCCTTCGAAAGCCCGCTGCGTTCAAAGGTATTCCAAGCCATGTCTGAATTTGGTATCCCCGCAAAGCTCAACTGGCTTTGTAAAATGACTTTAACTGACACGAGGTTCTCAGTTAAAATAGGAAAGAACCTCTCCGAAGAGTTTAGGACCAAAAGAGGTTTCAGACAAGGAGACAGCCATTCGTGTGACCTCTTTAACATCCTGCTGGAAAAGGTTATAGGAGAGGCAAACGTCAAAAGAAGTGGCACAATCTACACCAATAGTCACATGTTACTTGCTTATGCTGATGAATAGACATCATGGGACGATCAGTAAAAGAAGTAACTGATACCTTTATGAAGGTCGAAGGAGAATCTGCTAATGTGGGGCTGGGGTAAACGTTGAGAAGACAAAGTTAATGGTGTCGACGCGCAATGCGTCCAATGAGCTCGGACCAACTGTGGAAGTTGGTTCCTATAATTTTGAGGTAGTAAAAGACTTCGTCTACCTCGGCACCTCCGTAAACACAACAAACGACATCAGTTGTGAAATAAAAAGAATTGTATTGGCCAACAGATGCTACTTTGGTTTAAGTAAGCAGTTTAAAAGCAAACCCACATCTCGTCAAACAAAAATAACGCTCTACAAAACACTGATACTACCCGTACTGATGTATGGCTCCGAATCCTGGGTACTTGCGAAAGCAGATAAGGCAGTGCTTGGCGTCTTTGAGAGAAAAATTCTTCGAAACATCTACGGACCGATATGCGTTGACGGTGAATATCGACGTCGTATGAACCACGAGCTGTATCTGCTATACAACGACATCAATATAGTTAAACGTATCGAGATGCAGCGATTGCGTTGGCTAGGCCATATCATAAGAATGAACGAACATGAACCCGCTAAAAAGGCGTATAAATACGGACCGCTTGGTGGTGTACGCAGCATTGGCACGCCAAGAATAGATGGGATGAAGAGATGAAAAGGCGCGGTATTCCAGAATGCGAAGCAACAAATAGAGAGAAATGGAGTTCTTTTCTTAGTTCGACCTATGGAACAAATGTTCTGTAATGGGCCAGCTAAGTAAGTAAATGGTCTTCTATGTAAGACCTTTTGGTCGTCTTTGTGAAGAATTTTTTGTGCTCTATGAAAAGACCTTTTTCTAGTCTTCTATGAGAAGATTTTCTGGTCTTCTTTTTGAAAATCATCCGGTCTCCCATAATAAGACGTTTTGAATTTCTATAAAAAGATCTTCTAGTCTTCTATGAGAAGAACTTCTGTCTTCTATGAGAAGACCTTCTGGTCATCTATGAAAAGAACTTTTGGTCTTCTATCAGAAGACATTTTTGTCTTTTTGGAGAAGTTCTTCTAGTATTGTATGATTAGACCCTTCTATGAGATGGTCTTCTGGCTTTCTATTAGAAGACCTTCTGGTCTATATGAGACCAGCAAACCAATCGTTCCGAAATCGAAACGAACTTTGGATGCTACGTTCGTTGTCGGCTATGAAATCGTAACGAAGAATGTGTGGAGAGATAATTTCAGAACGAAATGTCGGATCGAAATCGAAAGAAAATCCCTGGGAAATTCGGAAAGGAAATTTATTTCCGACGTTTCGCTCCTAAAAGATGGAAAATAGCTTACGAAAAAAAATTGCAAAGAAATCAGAAAGATTTTTTTTTCGAAAGGTACTTCCGAAATTGTTTCGAAGTGTCGGACATCCGACATTTGGTTTGCTGGGTTATCAGGCATGTTTGAGAGGTACTCATACTGATGCAGTCGCAGACGCTATTAGTATGAATATCTTAAATATAGCGAACTGTACCTTAATTTCAACATACAGACGTATGGACATCGCCACATCGACTTTGAATTTTAGGCTGATCAAGAATTAATTTAAACTTTATATGAATATTTCGATGTGTTACAAACGGAAAGCCTCGAGAGTGAAAGAAAGTAAAAACAAGTAAAAAAGTCTCAGTCGACTTTGCCGACAGAGATATACCCACAGCCTGTGTATATTTAAACAATTTTTTTTCCCAAAATACGTATGTATTTAGGGGGTTTTAAAAATGTTGGGCGTTTGAACCAACAAAAATGTTGATTAGGATTAAAGATCAAAAGTTTTGCGGAGGAGATATCTGCAGCCACTACATATGGTGCCATAAGGGGGTTTTTTACACCCTTCGGGTTGTTTGCTCAAGAAGTATGGACTTGCACCTGAAAAAAACTTTTACCATCGTAATTGAGGCAGCGAATGCAAGTTGCTTCAACAAAAATCAAAGTGATTCGATTTAAGACCTGACTTAAAGTGAACATATCCTAAATTTTGTGTGGGAGGTACCGGATGGAGTGGACAAATATAGTCCATATTCGAACCTGATCTATATCTGGTAGATATATTAGGATGTGTAAAGTATGGATCAATTCGGCCACTCCCTTCAAGAGTTACCGTACGAACAATTTTTCCGAACATTTTTGAACTTTTGTGGGGGAGGTTCCTTAAGGAGCGGACCGATATGGCTTATCTTCAAACTTATACTATGTTTGGAAAAAATATTACTAAGGCCAAATTTTGGACCGAATCGGCAGATCCGTTCTAGAGTTATCTTGCGCTCCAACCACCTCACACGGTGTCATAGGGGGTTTTTTTTTGCAACTTTCATGCTATTTTCTCAGGAAGCATGAACTTGCCGCTAACGAAACTTGTACCGTCGTATGGACGGCAGTGAATACAAGTTGATAAAACAAAAATCAAAGCGATTCGGGAGATGGCCCTAGACTGAACTTCTCCGAAATTTTGTGTGGGTGGTACCAGAAGGAGAGGACCGATTGAGTCCATATTGAAACCTTATCTCAGTCTGGTACAAATTTCACGATATGCAAGGTATGGACCAAATCGGTTACTCTCTTCAAGAGTTATCGTGCGCACAAATTTTCCGAACATTTTCGAACTTTTGTGTGGGAGGTACCGGAAGGAGTGGACCGATATAGCCCATCTTCGAACTTAAACTAAGTTTGGGCAAGATATTACAAAAACCAAAATTTGACGGACGGACTTGGCTAAATCGACTCCAAATTGTCTGAAACACATTTCGTCCAAACATACTTGGGGTCTAAAACAATTATATCGACGAGGCACATTTTACCAGTATGAAAGTGTATATACCCCCGTTAGCATAAATGCTGAGGGTAAAAAAATAGGTTATCGGATCGGTTTGACTACCTATGTAGTCCTTGTTATTTAGTTTTCGAGGTCAAGTCCATATATGTACATAGGTCCTGCTTTTTTCGGAAAAAATCGGTTATGTGAACAAAACGTCCTTTTAAATTGCTAGTTTTCTTTTTAATGGTCAGGTGCAAATTTCAGATACGTGTACTAAAGTACTGTTCATATGCTTTAAACGATCCCATATTGTCCACATTATTATAGTAAATTACCCAGACCTTTATCATGGAGGTATGGAGTTTCCCTTGAAAACTATGTAGGTACTGTTGTGATGAGGATAACAGGAACTACATATGATAACAATTTCAAAACGATCCGAGTTGTACCCCAACCATAATGTATGCCGTTATCTTTTCAATTTCCAACTACCTACCTTACCTCCATATTCTATTTTCTTTAAAGTTTGTTTTAGAATAATAATTGTTTTTGTTTTCTTCTTCCTCATACAAGAAATTCCAAAGGATAATTACTGTGTCGCTACTTGTTATTGAATTCTAAAGGAATTTTTATGAAGATGTCTGTTGAAAGTCTACAAAGTTGGAAGTTAAAAAGCACTTGGCATGCACAGGCAAAGACATTTCTAATTCCAACACTTTTCTGTGTTTTGTTGGGACTCCCTTGTTTTATGGCACTCAGAGCGCAGGTTCTCTTTCTCACTTTGGCATTTTAACAGAAATTTTACCTACCGATAAAAAGTATCCTGAACAAAGTCTGTATTTCCGTTTTTATTTTGAACATTTTCTTCCTATTTCGTTGTAGTACAACAAAAAATACAAACCAAACAAGGTATAGAAGAGAAGAAGAAGACCAAAAAGAAGGAAGAACACAAGAAAATAAACCATGCAGCGAACACTGACACGCAAATATGTTTGTATTCCATGCAAACAAAAAGCAAGACAAGCCCCCCTAGACTCCCCCTAAAATAAAAACAAAGACACAAAACAGCAGCAACAACAACAACGAAATTTCTGACGCTGCAAGTTTGCTGACTTTCGCTGTTGGGTATTTGCTAATTCTACTATTAGGTGAGTGGTTGTGTACGTGTGTGTGCGCTAGTAGGCTCTGTGTAGTCCCCCCTTTTGACATTTGTAGTTCTACAACTCCCTGCCACACCGCCGCCACTCACAACAAATGTCTGCCGAGCTAAGTTATGGTGTTGTTTTCTTCCTTCCAATTTGTTGAAACAAGACATGACCAGACAAAATTGCCGTGCAGCACAAAGTTTGTTGCCACAAGAAGAAATAAAAGAACACGAAAAGACAAGAAAGAAGGAAATACAAAACAAAGCTCTTACCGTATTAAGGTGCTAACAATGTTATCCTTTTTTCCACTTGGCTGCCTTATATTGCAACAATGTTGTAATCCTGGCAACTTTGTTGCTGCAAAAGTAGTGACAAGCTACGACCACGACCGACCAGTGGATTGATGTTTAAGCTGGTGCGACGACGAAAGTTCTTTTCCCACTTCACTTTCAGATTCTTTTGCTTTGCTGTGGTCAATCACCACCACTTTTCATTCATTGCTCTTCTTTTCGCTTTTCACTTGTTTGGTTTATTTCGTTTTCTATTTTTTCTTTCTTCCTCTTGTTTTCCCAACAGACACACACTTTACACTGCTATTTCAGTTGTTGCTATTGCTTTTTATGCTTTTTATTCTTGTTGTAATTCTACTCAATTGCATTGCTCTCTGATAGTACATAATTTTTGGAATTTTTTCCATTTAATGTTCAAAAAATTATCAGCGATTTGAGGATTTTGTCTGACTGGGCACAACATTTTGTTAAAAAATTTTCGACAAACGAAACGCCGAAACGCAAACTTTTCGCATAAATCAAAAAATAATTTTGTAAATTATTTCAATTAACTTCCTTTTTTATTCTGAAACTGCTGCACTTCTTTCTTTGATAGAACAACAACTTAACAGACATAAAGACACGATGCCAATCAACAGAGAGACTCAACGCAATTTAGCTCCACCAAACGGAACAACGTACGACAATAAACTGAAAACTCAGAAAACTTCCAACCGAAGATTACCGCCAGTCAACCACGAGAACGCCGCATTTCATGTTGGGGCATGTTGAGGTAGAGCAGAGCAAAATTGCAATGTTTTTCTTTTGCATTACTACGACCGACGACACGACGTCCCCACGACGAAATAACAAAACAAAAACAATGTGAATGTCGGCATTTTATTGTTTTGTTTTTGACTTTGTGTTTGGCTCTCTGTTTTTATTTTTATGGGAGGAGAGAACACGAATTGGCCCCCCATTGTGAGTAGCCCCAACACTTTGCTCTCTCTTTCTCGCTCTTTGTTTACTTTATATGAGAGCTCCATTCCGTTGAATAACACGTGACGTGTTGCCAATCGTCGAAATTTATAACGGAAACGTTTTATTTGAAAAGAAACAAATAAACAAAATAATTGAAGACTGCAAAAGAACACCTTCTATAAAATACAGTAAGGGTCATAATAAAGTACATGTCAGACCCCTTGTCTGAGAAAATATGAGATTCCTCAAGAAAGGAATTAAACCCTTTTAATCGGGACCACCAATATTACCCGCGAAAACGGTATTCAAGTGCAAAAGTGTAATGTTTTCTTGCAGAAGCTACCAAAGAGAGGGAAGGGGATCGAACACCGGTTACTAAATTTGTTTAAATTGGTGGCTGTGATTTTCCTGGCCCCTATTTGGGGAAGTATGGATTTTCCCAACAGGAAAATCATAACGCTATTATCAGGACCATAAGAACTACTAGCTGAAAAGACATAATAAAGAACTAATCGTCTTTTATGGGAAGAACTAAAGGCCTCGATACATAAGAAGCATGACATTCTTGCTGAAGTCATATCTGATAAAAGACTAAAGACCAAGTTCAACCTAATAAAAAGATTTCAGAATCACATTTGACTTAGGTTGAACTTGGTCTTTAGTCATTTACCAGATATGACTTAAGCAAGAATGTCATGCTTCTTATGTGTCGAGGCTTTAAGGCATACTCGTCTTCTATAAAATGAATTTATGGGCTTCATGAGAAGACCTGTTCATCTCGTATACGAAAACTTCATGGTATTCTATAAGAAAATAGCATGATCTATTCTAAGAAGATTACGATGTTTATAAGAAAAATTCACGGTGTACTAAAATAAAACTTATGGACTTCTATAAAAATGGCTCAGCGGTATTCTATGGGTAGGATCAAATATCTTCCATGCGAAGATCTCATGGCCTTTGAGCAAACCTAATTGTTTTCTATAGGAAGACGTCCTACGTCTTCTAAAAGAAATCTTAATGATCTTCTATAAGAAGATCTTATGCTATTCTCTGAGAAGAAAAAATGGGAACACCTCAGGGTCTTTTATGAGAAAACTTAATGGTCTTCCACGAGAAGATAGCATTATCTTCTGCCGGAAGACCTCTTCTTCTTGTTTGAGACGGCCTAATCGTTTTCTAGACCTCGTGGTCTTCTATGAGAAGACCTTATCGTCTTCTATACTAGGACTAATCGTTATCTCATGATCTTCTAAAGTCCATGGTGAGACTACTTCTTTTTCTTCTATGGGAAAACATTATGGTCTTCTATTCAATTAGGAGACCTAATGGTCTTTTATGAGAAGACCTCATGCTCTTCTTTGAGTATACCTAATCGCCTTCTATACGAAGACCTCATGGCCTTCTATGAGAGGGCCTCATACATCCTATGGGGATCTTTTATATAAAGAAAACCTACAAAGGGGAAGACCTCCCATAATGGTCTTCTGTACCAAGGAGATTTCCTTAGGTCGTGTCCTGTATCTAAAAGACATGCTATGGGGTTTTTTTCTATCTAGAAGACCTCCTACAGGGGTCCTGTGTATCAAGAAGACCTCCTATAGGGGACTTCTGTATCTAGAAGACCTCATATAGGGGACTTTTGTATCTAGAAGGCCTTCTATAGAGATCTTCTGTATTTCTAAGTACTCCTATGGGGATCTTCTGTATCTAGAAGAGCTTCAATATGGATCTTCTGTATTTAGAAGACATTCTACAAGGACGTTCTGTATTTTTAAGACCTTCTATAGGGGCATTCTCTATAACTATAGAAGTCTTCTGTATCTAGAAGATCTTCTGTAGAGGTCTTCTGTATTTCTAGCAACTCCTATGGGGATCTTCTGTATCGAGAAGAACTCCTATAGGTTTTTTTTTGTATCTGGGAGACCTCCTCTAGAGGTGTTCTGTATCTAGAAGACCTCTTATAGGGGTCTTCCGTATCTAGAAGACCATATACAGGTATATTCTGTATCTCTAAGACCTTCTATAGGGTATTCGTTATCTCTATAGGAGTCTTTTCTTTCTAACAGACCTTCTATAGGGGTCTTCTGTATTTCTAAGAACTTCTATGAGGATCTTCTGTATCTAGAAGACCTCCTATAGGGGGTTTGTATCTAGGAGACCTCCGATAGGGGTGTTATGTATGTAGAAGACCTTCTATAGAGGTTTTTTGTATATAAGAGACCTCCTATAGGGGTTCCTGTATCTAGAAGATATTCTATAGGGGTGTTCTGTATCAAGGAGACCTCCTACAGGGGTCTTATGTATCTAGAAGACCTTCTATAGAGATCTTCTGTATTTCTAAGTACTCCTATGTGGATCTTCTGTATCTAGAAGACCTCGTATAGGAGTCTTCCGTATCTAGAAGACCTTCAATATAAGTCTTCTGTATTTAGAAGACATTCTACAGGGATATTGTGTATTTTTAAGACCTTCTATAGGGGCATTCTCTATCACTGTAGAAGATCTTCTGTAGAGGTCTTCTGTATTTCTAGCTACTCCTATGGAGATCTTCTGTATCTAGAAGAACTCCAATAGCGTTTTTTTTTTGTATCTGGGAGACCTCCTCTAAGGGTGTTCTGTATCTAGAAGACCTCTTATAGGGGTCTTCCGTAATTAGAAGACCTTCAATAAGTGTCTCCTATATCTAGAAGGCATACTACAGGGGTCTTCTGTATCTAGAAGGCCTCCTATAACGGTCTTTCGTATCTAGAAGACCTTCAATAGAGGTCTTCTGTATCTAGAAGACCATATACAGATATATTTTGTATATCTAAGACCTTCTATAGGGGTATTCGTTATCACTATAGGGGTATTTTCTATCTAACATACCTTCTATAGGGGCCTTCTGTATTTCTAAGAACCTCTATGGGGATCTTCTGTATCTAAAAGACCTCCTATAGGGGTTTTGTACCTAGGAGACCTCCCCTAGGGGTGTTCTGTATAGAGTTTTTTTGGTATATTGGGGTTCCTGTATCAAGAAGATATTCTATGTCGGTGTTCTGTATCTAGGAGACCTCCTATAGGGGTCTCCTGTATCTAGAAGACTTCATACAGGGGTCTTCTGTATCTAGAAGACCTCCTGTATCTAGAAGACCTCTGTATGCAGAAGACTTCCTAAAGAGGTTCTCTGTATCTAGAATACCTCCTAAAGGGCCTTCTGTATGTAGAAGACCTATGGGGATATTTAGTAGCACTAAGACCTTATATAGGGGTCTTCTGTGTCTATAAGGCCTTCTATAGGGGGTCTTCTGTATTTGTAAGAACTCCTATGAGGATCTTCTGTATTTAAAGACCTCATATAGGGGTTTTCTGTATTAAGGAGACCTCCTATAGGGTAAAAAAAAACTTCTGTATCACACTCAGAAATTTCGAACTCATTCCGATTTGACATGATTTTTTTGTTTCCAGAGAGCGCAAGTATTTCGGGTTTATGTTGTCTTGCCTCTACTACCGGGCTTTGAAGGTGATGTTGGCGGTAGCAGTGGTAATAGTGTGCTGGCCATCACCCATTGGAATAACGCTTTAATATCAGACATAAAACATTTCCAAGATTATTTAGCCCACTTCTTCGGTTGCAGATGAAACTGCGCCTTTTTTGTACGTCTGAAAAAGATTGGCAATAAATAATACACTTACTTGTGAAGTGATTTATGTATCTGGTGATTATATGTGGTTCAGCTAACATCTTCAATAAGAACATCCCATGGTATGCTATGAGAAAACCTCGTGGTATTCTATGAGAAGACCTAATGGTCTTTTAAGATAAGGGGCCTAATTACGACATTCGATTCGATCGAGTATTTGCCCGAGACTGAAAAAATCAAACTATGAAAAGCTATTCGCGCCACCAACTGCTCATTTACTAAGGTATATGCATTAGAAATTTGTTACAACAAAGTCAAAAAGTTTTACAAAAATAAATCATTTCGTAGAGTTTTTTAGCACATCTTCATTCCGAAAGTATTATTCAACGATTTCAGCAAATATTTACATTTTTTCGTTAATAATTTTGTTTTTTAGTTTTTGCTTTAAAATAAACATATTTTTTACCATCTACCTTCTAAGTGTTCTTTGGAGAGCACAAAGGTGTTCATAGCTCGATTTTTTCATTCACGAGCAAATTCTCGATCGAATCGAATGTCGTAATTAGGCTCAAGGTTTTCCATGAGAAGTCGTCATGATCTTCTAAAAGAAAATAGCATGGTAATTTATAAGAAGATTCCATGGTGTTCATAAAAAGAAATCCTTCCTGGTCTTTGCTAAGAAGATATCAATCATGGTTTTCTATAAGACGATTCGATAACAAGATTCCATGGTCTTTATAGGAAATCTGTATAACCTTCTATATAAGAGTTTATGTCTATTAGAAGACCTATAAAGCGATCTAATAAACTTCCATAAGAGGACCTCATTCTATTAGAAGACCTAATGGTCTCCTGGAATTAGAACATATGAACTTCTATGTGAAGAGCATATGAAATTCTATAAGAAGACTTCATGGTCTTCTATACAATGACCTCAATGCCAACTATGGAAAGTTCTCATGAACGTTTATAAGAAACCCTCTTGAAAATTTCACAATTTTCTGCAGGATGACCTCGTGGTCGTCTATAGATAAACGAATGACCTCATGGTCTTCCAGATGAAGACTCTATAGTTTACTATAACATTTCATGGTCTGTGAAAAGAATACGTATTTGTCTAGAAGAACACGTGGTCTTCTATAGATAAACCTCACATTACTCTTCAATAAGATCCAAATAACAACATGGCGATATTAACTTTTTCATGCCATCAATAATACATACTAATACAAGAACAACAACAATATAACTTAATAACCCCCTTGACCACATGGTTTTCAAGAAAAAATTGTTTATATACCTCTTTTATACATACATTTTATGTATGTTTGCGTTTTTTAAAGTTCTTTATTTTTTGTTTTCTAAAAAAAGTAATATTTGTACAATTAAAAAATAATAATAAATTATATTTATATATAGTTTGGAATATTGTTTGGACGTTCTTATAGCAATACTGTCTTATTTTAACAATAATAATAAAATAAAATTGATTTGTGCATTGTTACAGATATGGAACACAAAGATGGACTGAGTCTCTTGGGTTCTTAATTTCGTTACTTAAACTAAAAAATATCTTAAAAATTATTAACTTAACAAAATAAACAATAAAAAATATCTATTAATATTTACAATAAATGCCTACAGAAACAAACAAACAAAAGAGAATACCTAACAAAAACTAAGCACTATGTCCAGACAGATGTGGGTATGAGGCCTTCTTTACTTGTTCCCGGTGGTGTTAAAACTTCTTTGTTTAGGAAATCCAAAGGTAGATCCACCAAAGTTCCCTGTAAAATGCAAAAATAATACGATTTCATAGCAAAATCTTAATATTTTTTCTTTTTTAGAGGCTTACCTGGATATTCAGCAATCTCTTGGCAGCCACATCTGGATCTGTTTTACACAAGGGCGGACTTTCTTCCTGATATTTACGTAGACTGGCAAAAGTTTTGATATTATCATTAGGAACACATTTGAACACCTCATCGTAAATGTCGGTATTGCGCTTGGAAATTCTTCGCCACATGCCATTCCAAAATTGATCAATAACAGGATCCGTGACATCAATGCGCATGCGATCTCCATCGGGATCCAATAGACCTTTAAATACAAAGCAACCCATTAGGAAAATTATTGCTTTTGTTTTCGATCGCTTTTAGCACTTACCCAGATGCTCTTTAAACAAATACTTTCTCAGGCGTCCCGCAAATACCCCACTTGGATACTTTTTACCATTCATCCGTCCATCCTCAAATTCATTATCCGTTATTATAGCTGCTATCTCCGAATCACGTTTACCAATCATGGAACGATCATTGATGTTAGCTGAACCGCATATAACCACCCGATCATCGGCTATCAACAGTTTGGAATGTACATAAATCAGTTCAGTTATGGGTGTATTATTTAGCTCGGAAAGCGTACGCAGTGAATGGAATGATATATATTCGCCGGGATTTTTAATGCCAATTTCTTTGAGACGTACCAAAATGGCGGATTTTCCTCTGCCAGGGATGAAATGGGGTTAATTATCTTGAAAACGTTTTATGTCTGAGAAGGGTCTTACCTTGATATTGAGGCATAATTCCAATGGGTAAGGGCCCTTACAGCATTGCCACTGCTACCGCCCACATCACCTTCAAAGCCCGGCAGTAGAGGCATGACAACATAAACCCGAAATACTTTGCGTTCTCTGAAAGCAAAAAAAAAAATTTAAAAGCGGAACTAGTTCGAAAATTAAAAAAGTAAAATTCTGAGGCTGTTACTGAAGGTCTTCTATCCACATGAGAACCTTGTAGTAGGCTTATGTCTACAGAAATATTCTATAAGACCATCTATAGAAGGTCTATATATATTCTGTATACATAAGACACAGAAGACTACGTGTATCGTCTACACCTAGAAGACCATTATAGATGGTAATCTAGATAGGAAGTCCATTAAAGGTGATCTTATATATGCAGAACACCCCTAAAGAAGGTCTTCTATATACAGAACAATCCTTGAGGATGTCTTCGGTGTAAGAAGATCCATATAGGAGGTCCTCTAGATACAGAAGACTCCTATTCGAGGTCTTCTAGACACAGAAGACCCCCTTCTCGATTGAGAAGAACCCTATACGATGTCTTCTATATGAAGATGACCCCTATAGGATTTTTTTAGATACAAAAGGCCCCTATGAGATGTCTTCTAGACTATAGGAGGTCTTAGAGATACCGAAGGCCCGTATAGAAGTCCTTTTCGATACAGACTACTCCTCTTTAGGAGGTCCTCCAGATACAGAAAACCCAAATAGGAGGTCTTCTAGAAACAGAAGACCACCTTACGAGGTCTTAGAGACAAAAAAAGGCCCCTATAGGGTATCTTCTAGATACGGAAGACCCCTACAGGAGGCCTTCTAGATACAGAAGATGCCTACAGGAGGACTTCTAGGTAAAGAAGACCCCCATAGAAGGTTTTCTCGATTGAGAAGACCCCCTTCTATATACAGATGATCCCTATAGGAGGTCTTAGAGACACAGGAGGCCCCTATAGGAGGTCCTCCAGATAAATAAGACTCAAATAGGAGGTCTTCTAGATACAAAAGACGTCTTTAGGAGGTCTTAAAAATACAGAAGAACCTTATAGGAGGTCTCCTCGATAAAGGAGACTCCTATAGGAGGTCTTCTAGATACAGAAACCCTCCTTACGTTGTCTTAGAGACACAGAAGGTCCCTATAGTGGTCTTCTAGATCCTGAAGACCACTACAGTAGGCCTTCTAGATATAGATAATCCCTATTTGAGATCTTCTATACACAAAAGACCCCTATTCGAGGTCTTCTAGTTACAAAAGATCCCAACAGAAGGTCTTCATGATTGAGAAGACGCCCTTCTATTTATAGATTATCCCTCCAGGAGGTTTTATAGATACAGAAGACCACTATAGGATGTCTTCTATATACATAAAACCGCTATAGGAGGTCCTCCAGATACAGACGACCCAAATAGGAGGCCTTCCAGATGCAGGAGACTTCTATATGAGGTCCTCTAGATACTGAAGACTCCTTTGGAGGTTTTAGAGACACAGAAGTTCATTATAGGGGTCTTCCAGATACGGAAGACCCATACAGGAGGCCATCTATGTATATATGACCCATATAGGATTTCTTCTATAAATAGAAGATAGCAATAGAAGGCCTTCTAGATACAGAAGACCCTATAGGAGGCCTTCTAGATACAGAAACCCCTACAAAGGGTATTCTATATATGACCCATATTGGGTCAGACCTCTCCATAAAATACCTATTTCGGAAAAAGATTCTATCTTGGAGGTATCCTATAGATTGGAAATCGTTCGTAATGTGAAGGCTTCTACCTAACGTCTCTCTCTCTTTTTCTTGCATATTAATGTGTCTCCATCTTTCAACTTACTTGTGCGCTCTAACGATCCGCTTAAATAATGCCTCTCCAATTTGATTTCGTACATTACTCAGTGTCCCGGTGGCGCCCAATTGCATCGTGATGAAAAATTGATTCTCAATATAGATATAATGTTGAGCCTTCGTGATCGTTTGGATATAGGCCTCATGTATACTTTGTTCCACCAAATCCTGTTCAATGAAACCACAACTCCACGACGAAACACTCCGCAGCAACTGACACGATACCCGATGTGAACGTCTTAGGGTAATATTTGGATTCAATTTAATTTGTTTATAACTCTTTGGCATCAAATAGGGGAAGGAGGGCGAGTCTCTCGTCTTTTCCAATTTCATTGCATTCCAACGTTGAATAAAGTGGCGTGCTACATCGCGGGCGGGTGCTCCCACAACACATATACCCACATCATGCCAAGGCATACGCGGTGTTGTGGTGCGATCTATCATATCAGCAAATGGTGTATCCAAATTTATCCAATCTTTTAGAATGAAATTCGAATAGTCTTTGCCAAACCAATATTTCGCCTGGCCATAGAAATCATGCAGAACTTCGTTTTGAAATGGTATGGGTTCTTCAAGGGCGGCTTTGCGGCCCTCTTCTAGTTCTTGTATACTAAACACCAATTGTTTGGGATCTTTTAGGATATCCGGTGTCTTATCACCAGCCTCGGCCATGGTGAGACGATTAACCAAATCTTTGCCCTTCTTCATGGCATTATCCTTGAGATTTTGTAACATGTTTTTCCGTTCCATTTCGGGAGTGTTAAGTTTCATACCCTCATGGGGCAAAGTTTCATCTAAGGGTACCGGAAGTAAACCCATATTTGGAATCATTAGTTTTTCTCCGGGCAAAAGTGAAGGTAGATCCAGCCTTTCCTCACTTGCCTCTCGACTAAGTTCTTCCTGTTCGGCGCTTTGCAGTTCGTTATTGATGTGGCGTGAAGATTTTTGACTACCAAAGGCCGAGTCAACTTCATCTCTATTGAAAAATCCTCCCTGGCGTCGTGTACTTCCCGAAGCGGAGGATGTTGAAATACTACCGAGATCTGTGAGACGATGACGATAATCATCCCAGCGGCCATAACAAAGATCAATGCCGCCCAAAAAGGCATAGGTTTGATCAACAACCACAATTTTTTCATGGTGGGCCCAAAAGAATACCCCCGCTCTGGCATGATCCGGATGGCGCATGACCTAAAATTAAAAAAGTCAAGTTAAAAAGATATCTTTGCATCACTTTATTTGAAGTCCAACCTCTCCACTTACCTTCACATTTTCATGTAAACTAACCAGCTTCTGCTTGCTGTAGTAGCTGTTAATACCCAAGGCCACTTCCACCTCTTTGAAAAGCATTACAAACACTTTTACACCTTCCTCGGCCTTCCGCAATAGAATTTTATCCAAACGCCAATAATCACCATCAATAACCGGCCTTTTCATATAAATTTCCGGACTTAGCCACCAATCGGCAATGTAAATTTCCTCGGTGGCTGCCTCCAAAGCATCTGCCACCATGGACATATACGAAGAACCATCCACAAACCATTGAGCCTCTATGTCAGCCCGTTCGGGAGCATAAGAATTGTGAGGATTGGGCGCTGTAAAATCTCTTGCTGTTGTATTGGCGGTCAGCTTCAAATAATCATTCCATTCTTTACATTTTCTTCGGGTCCAACATTTCAAAATGATGTGGCGATTATTGGTCAATATCTGTAGGCCCTTACGCATGCCGGTTTGATAGATGCCCGTTGAGACATCGAAGCCCGTATCAAATAATATCACAGCTCTAATAACGCCATCTGAGGGTCGTACATAACCGAAACAGGTTTCCTTGACAAAGAACCAACGATTACGCCACTTGCCGCAGAGAACATCCGAACAGAAGTAATTGCAGCGAACACAACATTTTTGCTGGAAGCAACCAAAGAAATTACAACCGGCCTGGCCAGGTCGCGTTGAACCGGTGCGTTTAAGGATGGGTCCTTCTTTGCCCTTAATGCCCAAACCATCCACAAAGGACACGTTGGAGACTTCTACGAAATTTAGCTACAACAAAAACAAAAATATTAGTAAAGTGTGTTCGGCAGAATGTTAAGCGGATGCATACCGTCTCATGATGATTCCTATACAAACTAATGTTCAGCAGATTGTATAGATATTCCTCCAATTGCCTTACCCTCACCGGCATAGATTCCACAGTCACCAATGACTCCGGCCTCTGGGGAAATCTTGGCAATTTACGTTTTTTCCGTTTCTTGCGCGTACTGCCCCTACCCACATCCTCAACAATGCTAACATTTTTATTGTAAACTGGTGTCATGGGCAGGGATTGGGGTTGGGAGTTTCTTGAAGCGTCATATTCGACACGGGCTTTGTTTGCGTTATGCTTAAAACTGGAAGATTTTTGCAGTTCCTTCAGCCGACATTCATCGGCCATTTGGATTGCAGCATTTTTGATTGTGGCTCGTTTTTCCTTATGGCTACGCATGGGAAAGGGAATGTTCAGGGAGGTGCGGAACAAGCTCAGCTGTTGATGCAGGGTACTAAAGTGTTTGTAACGTTTCTTGATTGTCCAGGAAAAGGGTCCATGTGTCAGCTCAATGGTATATCTGCAAAAGAAAAGTTTTCATTTTATTACCTTCAGTGACAAGGCCAGACCTACACTACTTACAAATTAGGATTCAACAGATGCGTGGTTACGCTCCTCTCTATGTCAATAATTTGCACAGTTATTTCGGTGCCGGGCATGAAAACCCTCCTCTGAAACGAGGTAAACTTAATGCCTGGTGAATAGATCCGAGTAAAAGGTATTTCGGTAAGTTTACGCAGCACCACCTCATCCTCGTCGTAGTCATCATCATCGGTGCAATCTTTGCGCTCCACCAACACCGGTTTATCACCACCCGTGGATATAATGGTCACAGAATCGGGTATGTTTAGGGCCTCATCGAATTCCGACTCCACCATGGAAAACTGAAATTCCGGTATGCAACGTATATCACGATCCTCACACAATTCACCACCTTCTACACTATCCTCATAGGGATTATGCTGCGAGTCGTCCATGTTGTAGTTTTCATTGGCATCAAATTGTCCGTAGAGGTAGTTGTGATCTAATTCATCGTAATGATAGGCATTGTTTATGTAACCACCATCTAAACGATCTGCGTCGCTCCGGGGCTGATTATCTAGAAAGAAACGACGGAGAGAGAGAGGCGATAAGTATGATAGCGTGTTACCAAGAAAATTGTTAATAATCAATTATTTTGAAATTAAAATGGAGTGGCATATTTTTTTATCCAGGAACACTGTTTCCAGCTAAAATGCTCAGAAAATCGGATTTGGACCAGAGCAAACACTTTATAAGCTAAAAACGTAAAAAAAAAACAAGTAAAAAAGCATTAAGTTCGGCCGGGCCGAACTTTTCATACCCTACACCATAAAATATTCTGAACTAAAATGGAATAATTACTTTTCATTCCTGTCCCCAACTTTAAGTGGGTACGTTAAAATGTTAGATAATGTTTATGTACATTTATGCTTTATTCGGGAGGCCCTTTTTTATGGTGCCTATATCTAACTATGTATGTTGACAATTTTTGGTGGGCTAGAAATTGGGAGGTACTGTTATATAGGGGTTATAATAAAACATGGGCCTATGTTGACAGTTTTTGATGGGAGCCTTTAATGTCAAATAACTCCTAATTCGGTTAAAAAATTTAGCTAGAATCTTCAAAATATCGAAAATCGGTACATAACGTGGGAACTTCAAATGTCATTAACAGCTAGTTCGGAGGTATCTGGGCTATACGAAAATATGAACTTAAATGAACCGTTATATGGGGGCTATACCAAAACTTGGACCTATGTCCACAAGTTTTGTCATATAAGTTTATTGACATTTAAGAACTTTAAATGTCAAATTATAGCTAAATCGCTCTGAAAATGTAGGTAAACTGTCAAAATACCGTAAATCGGGGGTACCGTTATATGGGGGCTATACCGAAACGTGGACCTATGTCCACAACTTTTGTTATATAAGTTTATTGACATTTAAGAACCCTAAATGTTAAATTATAGCTACATCGGTCTGAAAATGTAGCTAAAAACGTCAAAATACCGCAAATCGGAGGGTACCGTTATATGGGGGCTATACCAAAACGTGGACCTATGTCCACAACTTTTGTTATATAAGTTTATTGACACTTAAGAACCCTAAATGTCAAATTATAGCTATATCGGTCTGAAAATGTAGCTAAAAACATCAAAACACCGTAAATCGGGGGGCACCGTTATATGGGGGCTATACCAAAACGGGGACCTATGTCCACAACTTTTGTTATATAAGATTATTGATACATAAGAACCCTAAATGTCAAATTATAGCTATATCGGTCTGAAAATGTAGCTAAAAACATCAAAACACCGTAAATCGGGGGGCACCGTTATATGGGGGCTATACCAAAACGGGGACCTATGTCCACAACTTTTGTTATATAAGTTTATTGATACATAAGAACCCTAAATGTCAAGTTATAGCTAAATCGGTCTGAAAATGTAGCTAAAAACGTCAAAATACCGCAAATCGGGGGGTACCGTTATATGGGGGCTATACCAAAACGTGGACCTATGTCCACAAGTTTTGTTATATATGTTTATTGACACTTAAGAACTCTAAATGTTAAATTATACCTACATCGGTCTGAAAATGTAGCTAAAAACGTCAAAATACCGTAAATTGGGGGGTACCGTTATATGGGGGCTATACCAAAACGTGGACCTATGTCCACAACTTTTGTTATATAAGTTTATTGATACATAAGAACGCTAAATGTCAAGTTATAGCTAAATCGGTCTGAAAATGTAGCTAAAAACGTCAAAATACCGCGAATCGGGGGGTACCGTTATATGGGGGCTATACCAAAACGTGGACCTATGTCCACAAGTTTTGTTATATATGTTTATTGATACATAAGAACCCTAAATGTCAAATTATAGCTATATCGGTCTGAAAATGTAGCTAAAAACATCAAAACACCGTAAATCGGGGGGCACCGTTATATGGGGGCTATACCAAAACGGGGACCTATGTCCACAACTTTTGTTATATAAGTTTATTGATACATAAGAACCCTAAATGTCAAGTTATAGCTAAATCGGTCTGAAAATGTAGCTAAAAACGTCAAAATACCGCAAATCGGGGGGTACCGTTATATGGGGGCTATACCAAAACGTGGACCTATGTCCACAAGTTTTGTTATATATGTTTATTGACACTTAAGAACTCTAAATGTTAAATTATACCTACATCGGTCTGAAAATGTAGCTAAAAACGTCAAAATACCGTAAATTGGGGGGTACCGTTATATGGGGGCTATACCAAAACGTGGACCTATGTCCACAACTTTTGTTATATAAGTTTATTGATACATAAGAACGCTAAATGTCAAGTTATAGCTAAATCGGTCTGAAAATGTAGCTAAAAACGTCAAAATACCGCAAATCGGGGGGTACCGTTATATGGGGGCTATACCAAAACGTGGACCTATGTCCACAAGTTTTGTTATATATGTTTATTGATACATAAGAACCCTAAATGTCAAATTATAGCTATATCGGTCTGAAAATGTAGCTAAAAACATCAAAACACCGTAAATCGGGGGGCACCGTTATATGGGGGCTATACCAAAACGGGGACCTATGTCCACAACTTTTGTTATATAAGTTTATTGATACATAAGAACCCTAAATGTCAAGTTATAGCTAAATCGGTCTGAAAATGTAGCTAAAAACGTCAAAATACCGCAAATCGGGGGGTACCGTTATATGGGGGCTATACCAAAACGTGGACCTATGTCCACAAGTTTTGTTATATATGTTTATTGACACTTAAGAACTCTAAATGTTAAATTATACCTACATCGGTTTGAAAATGTAGCTAAAAACGTCAAAATACCGTAAATTGGGGGGTACCGTTATATGGGGGCTATACCAAAACGTGGACCTATGTCCACAACTTTTGTTATATAAGTTTATTGATACATAAGAACGCTAAATGTCAAGTTATAGCTAAATCGGTCTGAAAATGTAGCTAAAAACGTCAAAATACCGCAAATCGGGGGGTACCGTTATATGGGGGCTATACCAAAACGTGGACCTATGTCCACAAGTTTTGTTATATATGTTTATTAACACTTAAGAACCCTAAATGTCAAATTATAGCCAAATCGGTTTGAAAATGTAGCTGAAAACGTCAAAATACCGTAAATCGGGGGGTACCGTTATATGGGGGCTATACCAAAACGTGGACCGATATATCCCATCTTCGAACTTGATCTTCCGACGGCTAAAAAAATGGTATTCCCCAATTTTCAGCGAAATCGGTCAACAAATGCGACCTGTACGTTGCGAACGGACGGACGGACGGACGGACGGACGGACATGCATAAATCGACTCAAAAAGTGATTCTATGTATATCCCTAGAAGGAACTATGGGTCTATCTCGCTTCCTTTTGTATGTTACATACAAATGCACTAACACATAATACCCCTTACCACATAGTGGTGTAGGGTATAAATAGGAAGAAAATAGTGGTCCTACCAAACGATTGGATGTTTTTGGAACGATATTTTTCCGGAAGGGTTTTATTTCCTGAGAATCCAATGTTATAACAAAACTGTGATTATGTTAATAGACGGAACATACAACCAATACCACTTGAGACATCAAACTCATATTAACAAATCAGCACTATTTACGCCATTAAGGAAAACCAAAGGAAACGTATGACGCACAGTGGTTCAGAAAATATATATAAAATATATAAAATATAAATATATAGTATAATAGTTTTTTCTGGTCAAAACTCTGCAACTTTTGAAGGGATAGAGATATTTTCATAATTCTTTTTTAAAAATTTGAGTTTTTTCATATTTTGCTTAAAAATATGATTGTTTTTGAGTTTTTCATATGTTCTAACTATTTAAAACAGGTCAGACAGACGCCAATAAACAAATGATAAAAATACAAAAAATTATAAAAAAAATTGAGAAAAATTTGTTAATTTTTTTTCAACAAATTTTGTTTTTTTTTTTTTCAAAATAAAAAAATACTACTTGGGCTGCATAAAACTCTTATAAAAACTCATATGTTAAAAATTTTCCGTTTGTGTGAAAAAACTATAATTTATGTGGGAAACGGTATGGAAAAAACAAACATTTTTACCCATGTAATTTCAAAACATGTAAAAAAGTGTTAAACGGACGGAACGGTACTCTTACAAAAGTATATATGTGCTGAAAGAGGAAACTCTCGGGCATCCTCCTGTGAAACCGGAACATCGTTTGTGGAAATCATAGTAGGTGAATAAAATTTAGATCAAATCTAGTGTAGGTTCGTAGAACTTTTGGCATTGAAAATGGGCTTTATATGTCCACGGCTCCCCATTCAAAGTGACATTTCTACCAAAACGTATAAAGGTTTTTGTAATTGCACCATATAACCCGAAGCATCACATTAAGGAATTTTTAAGGTATCCCAGCAAAAAGTTTGCATCCGCGGATGCAGTTGAATCACTACAAGTGTACAGTACATTTGCAGTTGGAGTACATCTTTTCCTATGGATTCACTTATGAATTTTACAAGAGAGCGCGCAGCTAGGATGCACTCCATTTTGCCTCCACAGCACACAGCTAGGATGCACTCCGTTTTCGATCCAAATCACAACTTTTTATGTAGTCTTTTGGATTGAATTTAAAAGGCACTCTTCGGATTGTGTTTTTAATCAATCCAAAGATGCAGTAAAAATGCAAGCTATTGCGAAATATCCCAGAATAAATAAAATTAATTTATTATTTGTGTAAAACAAGAAGAACTTTATTATATAAACATAAATTTAAAAAGTTTCCATTAAATTTAATCACAATTGAGTGTACTTCCTCCGTTCTCCATTTAATCCAAGTGCAGCGACGGGTAGGGATCAACCAACTGTTTTTGTTTTGTAGGGATCTCTAAAGCAACTGCTTATAAAATGTATCGAACGGAGTACATTTTTCATAACTCTGTTGGACTACATCAAAAGATGTTGTGAAATCATAACTCCAATTGAACAACTTCCATTTTTTGCTGGGATTTGTCCAATTTGATCACTAAATTGGTCGTAATTTGGGAATTTGTGTTTTCAGAGATAAAAAAATCTGCCCATATAAGTCCACAATTCGGAATAGACCCCATATAACGGTGCCACCCGGTTGGTAATATTTTGAAGTTTTTATCGACGCGTTCGACCCAATTTGGATGTTATTTGGCATTTTCAGTTTCTAGCGGTCAAAAAAACTTCTCCGCCAAAAGTTGTTGGCATAGGACCATGTAACGGTAACTCACGATTTCAGTTATTTTGAAGTATTTATCGACACGTTCGATCCCAATTGGATGCAATTCGGCATTTAATGTTCGAAGTGGTCAGAAAATGTCTCCATCAACAACTATGGATAGCGGTCCACGTATTGGTATGCCATATTCAGCTATTTTGAAGTTTTTATCGACGCGATAGGCCCACATTGGATGTAATTTAGCATTCTAGAATTCTAAATGGTCAAAAACCTTCTCCTTTTGTCATTTTTAGTTTCTATGTAGTGGTCAAAAAACTTCTTCACCAAAGATTGTTGGCAAAGGACCACGATTTTGAATGGCCGCCATATAACGGTAACTCGCGATTTCAGCTATTTTGAAGTTTATATCGACACGTTCGGCCCCAATTGGATGCAATTTGGCATTTGGAGTTCGACGCGGTCAAAAAACTTCTCCACCAAGAATTGTTGACATGGGTCCACGTTTTGGTATAGCCCCCATATAACGGTACTACCCGATTTCTAGCATTCTTAAGTTTTTATAGACGCATTAGGCCCAAATTGAATGTAATTTGTCATTTAGAGTTCGAAGTGGCCAAAAAACTTCTCCATCAAAAATTATGGTCTTCGTTTCACGTTTTGGAATAACCCCCTATGACGGTACCAGCCGATTTCATGCATTTTTAATTTTTATCGACGCCTTCGGCCCAATTATATGTTATTTTGAATTCTTATTTCCTAGTGATCAAAAAATGTCTTCTCCAAAAATTCTGGACATAGATATTTCCACGTTCTGGAATGGCCCAATATAACAGAACCGCCCAATTTCAGGTATCTTTAAGTTTTCAGGTATTTTATTTGTTATTTTTTGCCTTATTAAGGCGAAGACCATTTATAGTGATATTTAAGTAATTCTCTTTCGAGTTGAGCTGTTAGGCCTTTAGAGATACATTGAAAAATTAGGAGTAAACCGAAGTCCCACGCATCCAACCATTACACTACGTTTCACGGGTGGTTAAGCCGATCTTCAGGTGTATTAGGATGTTGTTGTTGTGGCAGACGAAGGAAAAGCTTGGAAACTAGTATATATATCGCACTTCATTAGATAAATGTATATGCGAAATTATGTCAGTTAATTGAAACTCCAAACTTGTCCTATAGTCCTGCTTGGTAATCCCATTTTCAATGTTCACAAATACTATAGTAAGTTTTATTCCTACCTCATTAGTAATCGCTCTTCTATATCAGAAGATTTTGTTGATTTGATTATCAATTATCGTCTACTAAAGTTTTTGACAAGTTGATGGTGGCTTAGAACGCTAAGACGCCGGCAACCTTGACATTTTCTATTTTTGCCTTATTAAGGCAAAGGCCATCTTCTGATATAGAAGAGCAATTACTAATGAGGTAGGAATAAAACTTACTATAGTATTTGTGAACATTGAAAAATGGGATTACCAATCAGGACTATAGGAAAAGTTTGGAATTTCAATTAACTGACATAATTTCGCATACACATTTATCTAATGAAGTTCGATATATATACTAGTTTCCAAGCTTTGCCTTCGTCTGCCACAACAACAGCAACATCCTAATACACCTGAAGATCGGCTTAACCACCCGTGAAACGTAGTGTAATGGTTGGATGCGTGGGACTTCGGTAGACTCCTAATTTTTCAATGTATCCTAAAGGCCTAACAGCTCAACTCGAAAGAGAATTAATTAAATATGTTACTTTTCATTTTGTTGTCCGGAGTGGTCAAAAATTTCTATTTAAAGGCTCCTATTCAAAAAAGACCCTTTAAAATATCTACTGTTCCATCAAGGGTCCTCCATTAGGTTGAAGGTCCTTAAAGGTGTCTTCTATTTTATAGAAGACCCTTTAAAATTTCAGGAAACCCCTTTAAGATTTCAGTAGATATTTTTTTAAGAAATTTTCTATTAATTTCAGGGAATTCGTACTATACACTTTTAGAGGTAATTGATTCCATAAGATAAAATATAAAAGGTACTTTCTTGGAAAGAAGGAAAGAAGCCTAATAAATAGGTCTACTGATGAGAAATAGGATAATTTAGGAGATCGTATGTTCTATATAAGACCCTTTAAGAGTTCTTCATCTCTTTAGGAAACCTCTTCAGAATACGTTAATTCTACTGAAGACCCCTTAAGAGGTCCTATTTTCGAATGAAGAGACTTAGAAGCAATGGACATGCTGTTTTATTTAAAAAATATGTCTTACATTCTTTAGAAGGTCCTTTAAAAAGTTTCCTATTCTACAGAAGATAATTTAAGAGGTCAGGAAAACCTTTGGAGGTTTCAATAATTGTTTTCGGAGAAATTTTCTATTCCGTAGAAGGCCATTTCAGAGAACTCGTACTATAGAAAATAAAACTTTAGAGGTATTTGATTCCATTAAAGAAAATATAAAAGGCATATTCTTGAATAGAAGGTCATTAAATAGGCCTATAGATCGAAATAAGATCAGTTAGGAGTTCGTATGTTCTATAGAAGACCCCCTGACTGTTCTTCAGCTCTTTAGAATACCATTTTTAGAGGACTACAATTCCAGTAAAGATATCTTGTTTTCGAAAGTAGAGCCTTGGAAGCAAAAAATCTTCTATTCAATGGGGAAAAAACTTTTAACAGTTATCCATTTCTTTAGAATACCCTTTTACAGGATCTTAATTGTAGTGAAGCCCCTTTTTATACCCTCAGCATTTATGCTAACGTGGGTATATACACTTTCATACGGGCAAAATGTGCCTCATCGAAATAATGGTTTTAGACCCCAAGTATGTTTGGACGAAACCCGTTTCAGACAATTTGGAGTCGATTTAGAAATGTCCGTCCGTCTGTCTGAACGGATGAACCGATTCGTTTCAAAATTTGGCTTTCGTAATATCTTGTCCAAACTTAGTTTAAGTTCGAAGATGGGTAATATTGGTCCTCTCCTTCCGGTACCTCCTCCACAAAAGTTCGAAAATGTTCGGAAAATTTGTGCGCACTGTAACTCTTGAAGGAAGTAACCGATTTGATCCATACTTTGCACATGGTAAAATTTCTACCAGACTTAGATAAATTTTCAATATGGACTCAATCGGTCCACTCCTTCGGGTACCTCCCACATAAAATTTGGGATAAGTTCAGTTTAGGACCTGCTCTCGAATCGCTTTGATTTTTGTTTTAGCAACTTGTATTCACTGCCCCCTATACGACGGTACAAGTTTCATCAGGGGCAAGTCCACACTTCCTGAGAAAATAGCCCCAAAGTTGCAAAATAACCCTATGACACCGTGTGAGGTGGTTGGAGCGCAAGATAACTCTCGAACGGATCTGCCGATTCGGTCCAAAATTTGGCCTTAGTAATATTTTGTCCAAACGTAGTTTAAGTTCGAAGATAAGCCGTATCGGTCCACTCCTTCAGGTACCTCCCCAACAAAAGTACAACAATTTTCGGAAAAATTTTTCGTACGGTAACTCTTGAATGGAGTGGCCGAATTGGTCGATACGTTAAACATCCTAATATATCTAACAGATATAGATCAGGTTCAAATATGGACTATATTTGTCGACTCTATCCGGTACCTCCCACACAAAATTTCGTATAAGTTCACTTTAAGACCTGCAATCGAATCACTTTGATTTTTGTTGAAGCAACTTGCATTCGCTGCCTCAATTACTATGGTAAAATTTTTTTCAGGGGCAAGTCCATACTTCTTGAGCAAACAGCCCGGCGGGTGTAAAAACCCCCTATGGCACAATATGTAGTGGCTGCAGATCCACTTCCATAATGGTCAATGTCGATCCATTCCTTTAAGTATCTCCTCCGCAAAACTTTTGATCTTTAATCCTAATCAACATTTTTGTTGGTTCATACATCCAAAATTTTTAAAACCCCCTAAATACATACGTTTTGGGAAAAATTGTTTCAATACACACAGGCTGAGGGTATATCTCTGTCAGCAAAGCTGACTGATACTTTTTTACTTGTTACATCTACAAATCAAAAGTAGATTATAAAGGAGGTTTTATGTTCTGTCGAGAACATTTTAACAGGTATTCAGCATTTCAGAACAGCTCTTGAATGGTCTTTGGAGGTCTTCTATTTGGAGGTCTTCCATTTGGAGGTCTTCTATTTAAAAAAAAAAAATGCTTAAAAAGCAAAGGGTCTTCTATTCTGTATATAGACGGTCCCTTAAGAGGCTTTCTATTCTCCAGACGACCCTTTAAAAAGTTACAGAAAATTGCAGATATAAGTCGATGTTTTGATAAAGCTAAAATAGAACGGTACCGCAAGATTTTCTGTCCTTACAAGTTTTAGCAGTAATATCCAATCGAAATGGCTGAACTTTGAACTTTGCTCTTCCCTAAGGGTAGATAACCATGCTTTGGTATTGTCGTCATAGAACTGTCCGATTTCCTGCAATTTTGAAGATTTTAGTTCCATCTTTTAAGAATATTGTCAATATAGATCTATATTTTGGTATAGTCCACATATAACTGCAAATTGTCTTCGACTTTCAGTACTTTGAAAGTTTTAGTCACATTCAAATCGAAATAGCTAAAACTTGCCATTTACATTTAGCTTTCTCTAGTAGTTGAAAACCTCCTTGCTGAAAATGTTCGATGTAGATCCACTTATTGCTATAAGACCCTTATAAGCCCACCTGCTAATTTCATTTATTCTACAGGCCTTAGCTAATTCTTAAGCATAAACTACGGCCCTTAACTTTTAATATAATATTTTTTCCATTCTGTACACAAATCTGTTTGGAAACAGTTTAACAACTAATTATTATGAGATTTTTTAATTGCAAAACATGGAATTGATTATTATAGTTCCCGCTAATAAAAAATAGCAAACATTGCGCCGTAGAATTTTTCTTTGCAAAAATAAATTTCAATTTCATCACTAACAAGTCACCTCTAGCTTCAATTAACTGTCAATAATTGATAACTGAGTGATTCCTATAAAAAATAATGGCCCAATTTAATTGGTTTGGAGGTAGCCACAAGTTCGTAACCCATATAAATTGGCATTAAACAAAATTAAATACCCAAAGGTGTTGCATAATATGATTGTTGGTTTTTTAATCAAACAAAGTGTCTCATGTCCGAAAACTCAAAACATTCGATGCACTTGAACTTGTTGCCCATTAAAACTTGGGTTCTCAGTTTTCTCTGAGGCACCAAACAAGAGCAGTTAAGTGAACGATAGATAATAAACAACAATAATTAAGCTCTGTTGCAGCAATAACAGCGCCAACATTCACCATGTTCAAGACAGTGTGATAGAGAGAGAGGGAAGGGAGATAATAATTCTTAAGGGGGCTGCTAGAAGGCACCTCCATCAACCACATCTATTAACAATTTGAAACCCATCCACTAAGTATTCAAATTGAGGTTATTGTTTTATGGCAATTTAACTTTAATTTAAATTTTGCTGTTGTTGCTGCTGTTATTTGGGTTTAGATTTTCTGTTTTTTTGCCTCCAAGTTAATGAACTAATGAAACTGTTTTTTTTTGCCACTTGTTGGTTTTCGAGTGTGTGTGCGTGTGTATCTTGGCACATGATCTGTGTATTTATGTAGACATAAGATTTTCGCCATATGTTTGTACAATTATTATGTGTTTGAGAGAAAAATGATATGATATGACACTCATATACCCACCAGTTGCCATCTCAAAAGGGTCTTTAAGAATAGTAGACGAATGGTAGAGGAAGAGAGAAGGGGGGCAAAAACCTTAAACTACATTTTATGGTTTTGTGGGTCAAAGCATTACCGACAAAAAAACATAAGCCTATCAGCGCCAAGTAAGTGCCCAGCAATAACTTAAACACAATGTGTCTTAATATGAATGACTGCCCCACAACTTCCATACAAGGTAGTCTACAAAAAATCAGCTTAGTCATTGCACTAGATGACAGACAGACAAGAATAAGTGGAAACAATTTCAAATGAATTTTAAAGAGACCTTTTTAAGGAAGTTAATATTTACTATATTACTTTATGTCATTCATATTCGCAAATAAATTAGTGTAAAGCAACAACATAGTACATTAAAGTCTATACAGTTGGGCCCTGGGTTTTCTTTTATATCGGAAAGGCCTATAGATTTCTACTTATATAAAACCAGATGGTATTTTATACAAAACCTATCTGGACCCTATCGAGAGGTCAAGCATAAATGAGATCTTCTTTAGCAAAGAGAGGCAATAGGAGTCTTCGGTTAAGAGATCACATTGTGTTATACTTTCACTGAGAGTACGCATGAGAGGTTTTGCCTCACACTGTTC
Organism: Musca autumnalis; assembly: GCF_047663935.1. NCBI lineage: Eukaryota > Metazoa > Arthropoda > Insecta > Diptera > Muscidae > Musca > Musca autumnalis. The sequence continues at coordinate 206,821,408 of NW_027412088.1, forward strand.
TAAAGCGATAATCGATATTTATATAGGCTCAAGGTTAAGTCAGGAATAAAACATTTCTGTCGACGTCTGAAAAGCAAACCTTATATTTCTACAGAGTTTCCCAAGGTTATCCTCAAGAACTTCTTTATCTATTAAAAGTTGGCTATCGCAATATTTTGTCCAAACTTAGTTTAAGTTCGAAGATGGGTTATATTGGTCACTCCTTCCGGTACCTCCCCCACAAAAGTTCGAAAATGTTTGGGAAATTTTTGCGCACGATAACTCTTGAAGGAAATAACCGACTTGGTCCATACTTAGCACATCGTGATATTTATACCAAACTTAGAAGAGGTTCCAATATGGACCCAATCGGCCCACGCCTTCGAGTACCTGCTCTCGAATCGCTTTGATTTTTGTTGCAACAACTTTTATTCACTGACCCCCATACGACGGTACAAGTTTCATCAGAGGCAAGTCCATACTTCCTGAGAAAATAGCCTAAAAGTTGCAAAGAGCCCCTATGACACCGAGTGTGGTGGTTGGAGAGCAAGATAACTCTCGAACGGATCTGTCGATTCGATCCAAAATTTAGCCTTTATAATATTTTGCCCAAACTTAGTTTAAGTTCGAAGATAAGCTATATCGGTTCACTCCTGCAGGTACTTCCCCCACAAAAGTTCAAAAATGTTCGGAAAAATTGTGCGCACGATAACTCTTGCAGGGAAGGATCGATATGGTACATACTTTACGCATCCTAATATATCTACCAGATATAGATCAGGTTTGAATATGGACTATATTTGCCCATTCCTTCGGGTACCTCCCACACAAAATTTCGGATAAGTTCACTTTAAGACCTGCTCTCGAATCACTTTGATTTTTGTTGAAGCAACTTGCATTCGCAGCCTCAATTCCGACGGTAACAGTTTTTGTAAGTTTTAAAAACCCCCTATGGCACCATATGTAGTAGCTGAAGAGCACAATAACTCTCGAATTTATAAACTGATTTGGTTCAAAATTTGGCCTTCGTCATATTTTTTCCAAACTTAGTTTAACTTCTAGAATGGCCCATATCGGTCCTCTCCTTATGATACCTCACCCACAAAAGTTCAACATTTATGTCCAAATGCAGTTTATGGTCTGTTCGGAGATCCTTTGCAAATTTATACCGATGATATTTTTGTGGTCCTTTTTACAGCCATATTATGTTTTCCGTAGACAAGTCCATGCTTCCTGGCATACTGGTCCAGCAGGTGTACGATAACCCACTGAAATGACTAGCGGGCGCGATATCTATCGAAAAGAAATGACTTTCTAAATAAGATCCACTTCCGTAATTACTTCCGTAATGTCGGTCCATTCCCTCCTCCGCAAAACTTTTGAACTTTAATCCTAATACACATTTTTTTCGGCAAGCTCAAATGCCCAAAAAGTGCCACAAGATTCTGAAAAGACCCTAAATACATTCGATCTTTCCGTAGATGAAAGTCCCAATTCACATAGGCTGAGGGTATATCTCTGTCGACAAAGCCGACTTATACTTTTTTACTTGTTAGTTTCTATGTTGCATAAAAACACACAATATTGTTCCAATCGACTAGAAAATTTTACCACATATTTTATGCTACTTCTACTTTAAAATTTTTTTTTTTCGATTTTCTGAAATTTCCAAGTGGGGATCAACCTTTAAATATAAATCAGTCAAATTCATCATCATTTTAGTTTCCAAGTGACGCATTTAATGAAATAAAGTCCTTTGTATTCAATACCGTAATTCATAACTTGTCAAGTTTTGTAAGAAAATAACAAGCCAACAAAATGTCGCAAATTGAAATTGTTGCCAATAAGACCGATGTTTGTTTATTTACACGCCTTTTGTTGTATTATTAATTGTCTCTCTCTGTGTTATGTGTTGACAACATTGAACTTGTCCATGTCCAACGTGTCATCACTTTTGGCCACAACAATAACTGTCAATAACAATGAGCGGTAATAATGGGTACGAGGTTTTGTACATTATGATGCTTAAGTGGAAATAAAGTTCTTAGTGTTCTTAAAGACAGATTGTATGCCAGAGCGTATGATTAACGAAGTTGTTATCTTAATCATACGCTGTACTACATTGCAAAGATACCCACCAGGCAAAAGGAGAATGTTTTTTGAAATTTGGAATATATTATTAATGCATTCACCGAGTTCGAATTAATTTTTAAAATGCCAATAACTATGTAAAATTACCCAATAATTAAAAAAGAAATTCCTAGAAACTCGCTGGCAGTTCATAAGAGCACAAGGAGTCCCACACCTCGGAGAGTCAAAAAAAAGCATTGAGTCCAAAAGAACACAGGGAATTAATAAGAACGCTTGGAGTTCATAAGATGTCTACGAGTTCATAGAAATTCTGTGAGTAAACGAACACTCAGGGCGTTCATAGAAACTCTGAGAAGTTACATGAATTTCGTAGAAATTAAAAAAATCTGTAATTTCATAAAAACTCTAGAACTAATAATAAAACCCCTGGAAATAAAAAAACTGTTGGTAAGTGGAAAAATTCAGAATATATCTTGAAGATCATGAGAAATCTGGACTTCATAACACCTCTTGGAGGTTATAAGATTGTTATAAGAATGGTAGGGAAAACTGTGTGAGTTCACAGGAACTCCGGTCATTCACAGGAACTCAGGTCATTCTCAGGAACTCTGGAAGTTCGAAAATACTAACATGATTCGTAATAGCTCAGGAAGAGCATAAAACCTCGACGAATTCAAAAAAACACGGGGGTACAGGGAGTTCTTGTAACATGGAGTGTTCGAAGGTACTCTTGGGCTTCATAGAAACTTTGGAAGATCACAGCAACTCAGGGAGTTCAAATGAATCATCGCAGTTCAAAATAGGAACTCATAGGATTCATTAGAGTTGTGTAGTTCAGGAAAAAACTAGAACTATAACAAAAAGAATGATGAAAGCGAAAGATTTATTGAACTGTGTCGGTCTCGGAACTATATTAGGGAACTAAATCCTTTTGGGAAAAGAAACTAGAAAGATCGATCACCTCCGAGAACTAGATTACCCAACTCTAGAATTCATACCGTTCATACAAAGGAAGTTTAGAGGAACTCTTAAGAGTTCAAAGGAACTCAGCGTATTCAAAAAACTCTGGGAGTCCATAGAAACCCTCGAAGTTCTTAGCAACTCAGGGAGTCCAAAATAAGAACCCATAGAATTCATGCAGTTCATACGAACTTTATCTACTCACCCAATTCAAATTATCTAAAATCGGAAAATACTATATATGAGGTCGAGAAAAAAATCTGATCCAACATCGGTTAATTTATACAAATATTATAAATACGAGGCTATCAGTCGGCTTTACCGACAGAGATATACCCTTAGCCAGTGTGAATTAAAACTTTTATTTGTGGCCATATCGACTAGACAATAGGGTTATGACTTTTTTACAACCTCATAGCCCCGTATCATAGCTTTATGAGTTTTTACATAAGATTACATCAAATTTTAATTATAAGGTGATTCGGCGAAATAAACCTCACGCACAAAACCATTTTAAACCATTTTATTTGAATTTATCAAAATTATTGACAATTTTTTGAAGTCACAGTAAGCAGATATACAAATAAACGTTAGAGCCAACATTTTTGAGAAAATGTTATTTTTTCATTTCACACATTTTTTCAAAACAAATATTTTTCACCGTGCTCTTGAATCAAATTTAAATGGAAGGTGCTTACACCTGGGAAGTTTTTGCGGATTCTGAAACTACAATGTTCATAGATGAGAAAAATCAAAAAACAAAAAAAATCGCCGGAGCGCTTTTTAAATAAATCGCGATTCAAGTTGACATTTTTAGGGGTTGTTTAGGTTTTCACGATTTTGCTTAGAAACCGCAAGTCCTATGAAAATGGGACAGAGTAAAATGTTGTAGCTATGAACATTCTCTACAAGACTCACCTTTGCGGTATTTTCGTAGGTTTTACCATCTTTGACTGTATAGCCCCCTTATAAAACAATGTCATGAAGGATGCGCCTTAACTAACTTTTAATGAAAACCGCTAACACAGGGGAAGCTTTTGTGAATTCTGAAACAGCAATGTTCATATATGAGAAAAATCCAAAAACAAGAAAAAATCGCTGTAGGGATTTTTAAATAAATCGCGGTCAAAATTCACATTTTTAGGTGTTTCCTATGTTTTCACGATTTTGCTTGGAAACCGCAAGTCCAATCGAAATGGAGCTAAAGAAAATGTTGTAGCTGTGAAAATTCTCTACAGGATTGACGTTTATGATTTATCTCAGGCTGTACCATTTTTGAGATAAAGAAGCTCAGTTTACATTTTTAGGTTTTTTGTTAGGTTTTCGCGATTTTTCTAGAATACGGCAAGTCTTATCGGCATGGGACCTGAGAAAATCTTATAGCTGTGAAAATTCTCTACCTGTTTGGCTGATGTAATTTTTCCTAGGTTGTACCATTTTTTTAGATATATACGTTTAAGTTGGGAAGTTGCAGTCATGACATTGTTTTATAAGAAGACGATACAGAATTGAATAGAATTTGAATTGTCCCAATTTCAACTTCTATATCTCAAAAGTTGTGAAACCTACGAAAATATCATTAAGGCCAATCTTGTAGAGAATTTTGATAGCTACAACATTTTCTTTATTCCCATTTTGAAAAAACTTGCGGTTTCCAAGAAAAATCGCAAAAACCTAAACAACCCCTAGAAATGTCAACTTGAATCGCGATTTATTTAAAAAGCGCTCCGGCGATTTTTTTTTGTTTTTTGATTTTTCTCATCTATGAACATTGTAGTTTCAGAATCCGCAAAACCTTCCCAGGTGTAAGCACCTTCCATTTAAATTTGATTCAAGAGCACCGTGTTTTTCTATGAGTATCGATTTGTGCGTGAACTTTTTTATATTTTTCTATGGAATAAATGTTATTTTTGTGATTAATAGGCAAAAGTTCGTTCATCCGTGCTAAAGGAAATCATTTTTGAGAAAAAATGTCGAAAAGTCATAACCCTACTAGACAACCAAAATCCTTTTCTGCAAAAATTGTGTATTAAGGGTGTTTTCAGAATTTGTGGCTCTTTTTAGACGTATGAACTTGACGACAATAATATGGATTTGGATTAAAGCTCAAAAGTGTTGCGGATGAAATAACTGACAGTATGGGCCGACATTGTCCATTTTGGATCTTATTTTAAAAGTCATTCCCTTAATAAAAAATAACAGTTCGTGGTGCACATGTGCACTGCACATTTAAGTTCTTGAGCAACCCTTAAAATTCGTGTGCGTGGCACAGTGTGTAGTGTCTTTGGCTAGAAATCAGAGGGTTCGTGGGTTCAATTCAGGCAGACAGCGAAATAAAATAAAGTAAAATAAAAGTAAGAAGTGTGATGAAATTAAAAACAAATTCTCTACATCAACTGTTCTAAAAATATAATTTTTTTTACCTTACTTTTCAACTTCTAGTGGCCACAGAATAACTAGTTATTCTAGTGGCCATAAAATAACTAGAAACTGAGTGCGACATGCCCTTCTAAAAATAATGGGGAAGAAAGGGGGTTTGTGAGTAGTTACGGCTGCCAAAAATCCCTTACAAAACCTGGGATGTGAAATTTTTTGAGAGAGGTACCCTAAGGAGTGGACCGATATGATGCATTTTCGAAAATAACATAAACGATCCAAAGTTTGGACCAAATCGATTGCTCCATTCAGGAGATATCGCCCGTATCAGTTTACCGACAAAATGTTGGAAGTTTTGTGAGCATAAGCACCATTTTCGAAATATTTCGATATGCAAAGTTTGGAATAACGCAGTATTCGGTTCGAAAGTTGTCGTGCGCACCAGCCACTACACATGGTGGCCGCAGAGATTTTTTACAGCTTCCAGGGTCCCGAGAACAACCTGTTGCAAAAAAATGGAAGCGATGGAAGAGCAAGTCTTAAACTGCACTTTCCGAAAAAATTTACAAATGCTGTGTGGTAAGTAGCCGCATGAGTAGACCGATGTAATTCACATTCGAACCTGATCTAAGTTTGGTAGAACTTTTACAATGTGCAAAGTATGGACCAAATCAGTTACTTTAATGTTGAACTCCTGAGGGGAAGGTATCCGAGGGAGTGGTCCGATATGGCCCATCTTCGAACTTAAACTGAGTTTGAACAAAAAGGTAAAATTTTGTACCGAATCGGTTGATCCGTTCAAGAGTTATCGTGCGCTTCAGCCAGACAGACGGATGGACATGGCTAAATCGACACTAAATTGTCTGACACGGATTTCGTCCAAACATACATGGGGTCTAAAACCATTATTTCGATAAGGCACAATTTTGGTCGTATCTACGTTTATATAGCCTTTATAGCATAAATGCTGAGGGTATAAAAACTGAAATCGGGTGATGGCGTTATATGAGTGCTATACCCAAGCGTGGACCTATAGAGGTAGTCTTTTATGAAAAATGTTTTCTAACATCTGAAAACATAAAAACCTAATTTACAACCAATTCAATGCGCTAATGTGGCCAAGGCCCTTAAAATACCTTAACTCGGTGCGTTACTTTATACAGTTGTCGCTGGTTACGAAGCTTTTCGGCACTTCACACACACACACACACGACCCGAACACAAAGCAAGAGCATACGAAACAGAGCAAATGTTTTGATTTGGTTTTGTTTTGTAGCTTGCGTGCGTACAAACTTACTGACACACTGTCATAAATTGTTTGTAGAAACTATTTCTAAGATCTGGGGCTCTATTCTGTTATGAAAATATGAAATGAAAACTTTTATAAAGGAAAAATCTCTCAAATGAAACAAATTATAAAGGAAATATTTTTCATTTCATTTTTTCATAGAACAAGAATCCAGCCCCTGGAAACACAAAATTCTGAATTACAACCAATTCGGTGGGTGTAAATGTGGTCAAGACCTTAGAAATTCATATAGCCCATTTGAAATATCAACAGTGCTATGGAATTAAAATACATTTGACTAAAATTGTATCCACCTACTTCAATCCGTTCGGACGCAAGCGTGATTTTCACAGACGGACGGACTTGACTATATCGATGCAGAACTTCATGCTTATCAAGGAGATATACATAGATACTTTTTGGGATCGAAAATGATTATTTCGAGGATTATTTGGTGAAGGGTATAAAAACGACAGAAGTAAATATTATAGCTACAAATTTCTTTTGTTGAGACACTCATAATGAAATTTGGTTTGGAACATTTCTTCTTTTGACATAATCCCCAAAAAGTGAAGTATTTTAGGAGATTTTGCCTCAGTATGGAATGAATTTTAATTAAGAGTCTAAAAGTTTAACAAATAATTTCTAACTATAATATCTAATTTTCTAACGTCATTTTCTTAACAAAGTATTTTACTTAGATATCTAGATTGTTCTGGAACTTACAGTGAAATTTTGTGTAGAATATTTCTTCTTTTAACACCTTTCGTCTAAAACTACATTTTATGTTACTCTCATGCATCAACTCGAAAAAAGAACAAAACAAATTTATTCAAAAAATATTTGAGTGTTTTGCTGGCAAACTTGATGTATATATTTTAGTGATATATATTGCAAATACATATTTCGTTTATTCGGCGACTTATATTGAAATTTGATGGAGATTATTTTTGTCTTTGACGTCTTCTACCTAGAATGAAGTTTTGTGGGACAAAACTTAATAATCTCAGATAAAGTACAACATTAACCCTAAAACGTGATTTTACTTTTGGCAGATTCCTGGCGTTTAGGTACGATTAAGAGTTTTGGTGTATACGGAGACCTATAGTAAAATTTTATGACAAATAATTTTGTAGAATATTCTGATCTGATATGATCACATTTTAAAGGAGTTTTTAAACGTTTTTGAAAAAGGAACCAAAAAATCCGTTTAGTGACTCTCATTTTTTTTTTTTATAAAAAGATACCCCGCATTGTTGTCAGTAATATTGCCAAAGACACTTTATATCTAAAATGCAAAGTTACCAAGGAATCTGATGTCGAATATTTCAAAACCTGTAGAAATGGGCGGAACTTGCCACGCCTATTTAGGTTACTTCCCGACGTAAACTTTGAAAACGCCGATACACGTGTCTTCTTTTTTTCAGTCCTCTTTTATAATCTGGCCGAATTATGGTGTAATTATTTTTTGTGCTGTACAGTGTTATAGAACACTTATAAAGGAACGCTTGGGAGAGATTCTAGGCAATCATCTGCTTATACTAAAAACTAAAAATCTTCCCTAAGGCGGTATATTGACTCAAAGCTACTTTTAAAAGCCAGGCATTTAAAAAGGTCATGTGCTTAATTCTATTTCTATGAAAATGTGAAATGAAAAATGTTGTAAAGGAAATAAATGTAAAATGGGAAAAAAGTATTTTTTATTTAAAATTTTGCTGCAATATTCCAAACCGTTTAGGAACTTTTAAAACAAGTTTTCTGCCTACATATAAACGATTTTCGATATGTTAATGAAAGACTTCGATCGATAAAAGAATATATTCCAGAAAGTCTTAGGGTCCCCTAGAAAAACTTCATATATAGACATCTCTCCTTTAGAAGAAGAGTTCTGATGAATAGAATAACTATTGTAGTTATTAAAACTGAAGAAGTTTAAAACCGGGGTACAATAATTGGTGGTCAAAAACATTTTTTCATGAAACTAATTAGACAAATGGTTATTTTGTATGTGCAATAAAAGATTTTATTCCACGTTCCACAACATAATTCGTATATCACATACATTTTTTAATTAACTATTAATGATGAATAATCAATTTATTTTTATTAATCATCATCTAATATCGTTAAATACTTTCATTTATAACGTAATCCACTCAAAACCAAAATTTGGTCATTGCCATAAACAAAACTATTCAAATTTAAACAAATTTACCAAACTTTCACCCAAAAATTACCCCCCAAAAAGGCAAAGAAAACATAATTTTTCAACACTCTCTGTATAAAAGTATCTACAAAACCAAGTATCTACATGCCAGACAAGTGGTAGTATATTGAATATTATTAAATAAAATTGTAGTGATTTATCAAACAATGCTGTAATTTCCCATCAAGAGTCATATTTTTTGCGTTTTGGATTGGCTACAAATAAAGGAAGTCTACGTACATCTAAACATGGTTATGTATAAAAAAATACAACAACGACGTCGATGGCTGTTATCATATATGAGAATGTTAACAATTTTTTAGTTATTTTGTTGTTTTTGTTGCTCTTGTTATTGATAAGATTGCCTATGTTAAATTATCAACGATTTATTAATTAATATATGAGGGGTTCAATGATAAAAAGTACAGCAAAATTGCGGCAACAATAGAGTGCCAGAGACAAGTTAACCACAAAGAAACAGAAAAAAACGCAAATAGATTCACCTTCTTTAAAAATAAAGCAATCATGACAATCATTATTGTCAGATATATAGATAGACAGACAATAATTATAAATATGAATCACAGCTCATTTGATGAGGAAGAAACATAAAAAAGCAACAGAAGAATTTTTAAAAATAATATTTTAAATCATTGTGGCCTCCTAAGTGAAGAGAGAAAGAGACGACTCTTTGAATAGAGTTTCAAGTATCTCAAAGAAGAAATACACATATATAGAGAACGACGCTTGAAGAGGCCAAGATGAGCATTGAAAGTGAAGGGTGTTCCGAGATTAATGTTTGTTTATGGCCACAAAATATTGTCAACAATATCATTGGCTTTGCTTCAACATAACTCCGATAAAGGTCAATGATCAGAGCCAAAGTCAAGCAAACAAAGATAAAAAAACTGTTATTTTGTCTTGGCCAAGCAGGTGAGAAAGTTTAATGTCTGTGTAAAGCATTGAAAACAAATAAAGATAAGTGTGTTTGGGAAAGAAAATAAACTTGGCAAAATTGTGGATAAATAAATTTTGTATTTTTTTATATGTTTGTTTTTTTTTTTTTTTTTGACAAAAAATATTAAAAATTTATCGAATTATGTCAACGTTGAATTCTTTATGACATAATTTCTTAATAAACCAGTTAGAACAATATTCTCGATACTGCATCAATCAATCAATCAACTTTTATCACCAGAGAGAAAACACGTACACCACAAAATAAATTCCTAATTGATTTGTGATAAAAGGAAATTGTTAATCCCTTTGTTGTTGTGAAAACAGAAAAAAAACACTCTATGGTATTGGTGGCAATGTTTTATTAGAAAAGCAATTTACTATTAAAATCGAGTGAATAACACTGTACAACACACAAAATAATTACAAGATAATTCGACCAGATTATGAAAGAGGACCGGAAAAAAGAAGACACGTGTATAGGCGTTTTGAAAGTTTACGTCGGGAAGTAACCTATATAGGCGTGGCAAGTTTCGCCCATTTCTACAGGTTTTGAAATATTCGACATCAGATTCCTTGGAATCCTTGCATTTTTGGTATAAACTGTCTTTGGCAACATTGCTGACAACAATGCGGGGTATCTTTTTATGAAAAAATTAACCCACATGCGAGTCACTAAAGGGTCTTTTTGGTCCTTTTTTCAAAAACTTTTAAAAACTCCTTTAAAATGTGATCGTATCAGATCAAAATATTCTACAAAATCATTTGTCATAAAATTTTACAGTAGGTCCCCCAATACAACAAAACTCTGAATCGTTCCTAAACGCCAGGAATCTGCCAAAAGTAAAATCACGTTTTAGAGTTAATGTTGTACTTTATCTGAGTTTATTAAGTTTTGTCCCACAAAAGTTCATTCTAGATAGAAGACGTCAAAGACAAAAATAATCTCCATCAAATTTCAATAAAAGTCGCCGAATAAATGAAATATGTATTTGCAATATATATCAAGAAAATATATACATCAAGTTTGCCAACAAAACACTCAAATATTTTTTGAATAAATTTATTTTGTTCTTTTTTCGAGTTGATGCATGAAAGTAACATGAAATTTAGATCTAGACGAAAGTTGTTAAAAGAAGAAATATTCTACACAAAATTTCATTGTAAGTCCCAGAACAAACTAGATATCTAAGTAAAATAGTTTGTTAAGAAAATGGCGTTACAAAATTAGATATTATAGTTAGAAATTATTTGTTACACTTTAAGGCTCTCAATTAAAATGTATTCCATACTGAGTCAAAATCTCCTAAAATACCTCACTTTTTGGGGATTGTGTCAAAAGAAGAAATGTTCCAAATAAAATTTCATTATGAGTCTCTGAACAAAAGAAATTTGTAGCTATAATATTTAACATCTTCAGAAGTTTTCGCTTTTTATATATGACTAGCAAAATGCCCGCTACTTCGTAAGCGGAAAAGGAATAATATACAAATAAAAAATATTTAATATGGAGAACACTGAAAATTTTGATGTACTAATACCTATTTGAATTGATATTTAATTTCTTTCAAGTACTGCTCTCTACAATTCATCAGCGGCCTACATTTTAAATTCCAGTCCATGTTTAATTAGAACGGTATGGGTATTTTGAAAATTTTATCCACATTTTCCAACCGAATTTTGGAATTTGTGATATCAAAATGTAGAAAACCATTATCTAGAAGATGTTACCCTATATAACAGTTAATTTTTGAGACATTTTATTTTAGGCATTCTTTCTCAGGATTGAAAAACCTTCTTGTAAAAAATTAGCCGCATAGATCTCTCTTTTCAAATGAACTAACTATAACGTTTAGAATAGACAACAAAGATAAAAACAATTTTGTTGAAAAGGTACGTTTGATTTTTTTGATTTCAGTACATTATTTAGAAACCGAATTCGTGTTAACCTAGAAGCAATAGTAAATTATTCAGTACAATTTTTAAAATCCAGGATCTTAGCTCAAATGTTACAGTTTTAGCTCTACTTGTTCACCCAATGTCAATGGTATAACATGTAGAAACCTTTCATACATTTAAAGGCGGATTTAAATAAACATTCTGATTCACTCTCAGCAGTTATCCTCATAACAAATTTCATTATTGATTCACCCAATACCAGTGCTTCAATATTTAGTATTATATAATACTTCTAGTACACTTATTGTACGACCACCTCTAACAATGAACCTGACAAATCAATAATATATAAGAATTTCACTTCTATTCCTTAGCCCAATACCAAATTTATTGAAATTTTGTACTTTTCACGCACTAATGATATAATTCCATCTTCACTGCTACACCCAACGTCAAATTTAATAGCATTTAGTATATTTCGTATTTCGCAATAAATCATCCAGCCCTCAGCCTAATTTTAGAATTTGTATGCATTTCAAAAAATCCGTATCTATCTAAACACCAACACAATCCCTCATACAACAACACCAAACTGGTACCAAATTTAGAACTTATAGTATGTATAAGTTTTAAAAATTACTTCCTTTTATCAAAAACTATATCCAAACCGCGATTTAGTATTTTACATATACATTAGTACGAATTTCCAAAAGTTCCTCTATCTCCACTCTAAACGTCAACTGCTATACTAATACCGAATTTCACAATTTCAACTCTACCCCTTTACACAATAACAATTTGGACCAAATTCTGTGCCATTTAGTAATTTTCGTACACTTATTGTACGTATATCCACAGCCACATGCATATATCAACCCTACACACCAACAGCGGCTATAATACCAAATTTCCGAAATCCACTTCTATTCATAATACCATTAATACTTTTCGTATGAAAGTACGAATTTCAATAACTATCTCCAACAGTAATTGCGAATTTCAGGATCCGTCCACCCAAATCTAACTTTTACCGAATTTAGTACCATTTATTAATTTTCGTACCCATAAGTACGAATTTCCAAAGCTACGTCAATGCTACACTCCATAAGCAATCTTAATTATAAATTTCAGGATTCCAGCTCTATCTGCACACCCAAATCCAAAATGTACCAAACTTAGTACCATTTAGTACTTTCCGTACCCAAAACCACGAATTTCTGAAACTACCTCAATCCTACACTCCATAAGTAATCATAATTCCAAATTTCAGGATTCCAGCTCTATCCGTCCACCGAAATTTAAATTGTACCATATTTAGTACCATTTACTACTTTGCGTACCCATAAGTACGAATATCCAAGACTTTGTCAATCCAACAGTCCACCAGTAATCTTAATTCCAAATTTCAGGATCCCAGCCCTATTCGTTCCCCCAAATCCAAATTGTACAAAATTTAGTACTTTCCGTACCCATAAGTACGAATTTCAAAAAACTTCCTCAATCCTACACTCCAACAGTAACCTTAATACGAAAATTCAGGATTCCACCTCTATCCGATCACCCAAATATAAATTGTACCAAATTTAGTACTTTCCATACCCATAAGTATTAATTTCCAAAACTACTACGAAATTTCAGGATTCCAACTCTATCCGCTCACCCAAATATAAATTGTACCAAATTTAGTACTTTCCATACCCATAAGTATTAATTTCCAAAACTACTACGAAATTTAGTACCATTTAGTACTTTCCGTACCCATAAGTACGAATTTCCAAGACTACCCAGCAAAAATACTCATTACAAATTGGCCTACTTTCTCATTATTTTAACACGGGCATGTCATAGGGAGTAAGTACTTATTTTTTGGCACTTAAAAGTAAATAAATAAGTACTTAAATAAGTAGTTACGACTTGAAGTAACCAGGGAGTAACTACTTATTTATCTACTTTTTAGTGGCCCAAAGTAAGTACTTACTCCCTATGACATGCCCGTGTTAAAATAATGAGAAAGTAGGCCAATTTGTAATGAGTATTTTTGCTGGGTAAGTCCACTCCAAATTTAATTAAATTCCAAATTTCAGGATTCCAGCTTTATCCGTTCACCCAAATCCAAATTGTACCAAATTTAGTACTTTCCGTACCCATAAGTACGAATTTCCAAGACTAAGTCCACTCCAAATTAAATTAAATTCCAAATTTCAGGATTCCAGCTTTATCCGTTCACCCAAATTCAATTTGTACCAAATTAAGTACCGTTTACTACTTTTCGTACCCATAAGTAAGAATTTCCAAAACTACCTCAATCCTTCACTCCATCAGTAATATAAATTCCAAATTTCAGGTTTCCATGTCTATCTAAATCCAAATTGTACCAAATTTGGTACCATTTAGTACTTTTCGTACACATAAGTATGAATTTCCAAAACTACCCCGATATCTCAATCGTACACTTCAACGGTAATCTAAATTTCAAATTTCAGGTTTTCAGCTCTATCCGTTCACCCAAATCCAAATTGTACCAAATTTAGTACCATTTAGTACTACTCGTACACATAAGTACGAACTTCAAAAATAATTTCCTTATATCAACACCACTTCCCAACCTTGATTTCCATACCAAATATGGACATTGTAGGTATATCCGCTCAAAATATACAATTGGTACCAAATTTAGTAACTTATCGTACACTTATAAGTCGAATTTCCAAAAACCCTTTGGTACATCTTTCTAAATCTCCATCAGTTACCCTCCTTCCAAATTTCAGAATTCTAGCTCTTCCCGTTTGCATAATACAAAGGGTACCATATTTAGTACCTTTTAGTACTTTTCGTACCCTTCTAGGTCGAATTTCAAAAAACCCAGCCTTATCTCACCCCTACACACCGACAGCAACCCACAGTCAAAATTTCAGCTTTCTAGCTTCAGCGGTTTCGTCTGGGCGATGATATGTCAGTCACTCAGTCACTCAGTCACTCACTAAGCTCTTTTATATATATAGATTTAGGACCATATTCCACCGTTTTTATTCATATTTTCGTTATCTGCGGTCACAAAATATATTTTATTTATGTTTTTTCATAATAAATTCTTTCAGAAGATTATGTGTGCTCGATCCAAACTGTTTTTGAAATATCTCTGGTGAATATATATAGGGAAAAAGTGAGTGTGATTCTCATTCATATGAGAATACAAGACACTTAAAGAGTTCGGTTTTTCGCTAAAAAGGCATCATTTCAAAAACTGAGAAGCCAATTGATAATTCCCTTCGCCGGGATGAAATCATGATATTGGTAGCGATCAGTAAAATTTTGCAACACTGTCAGTTCGTTTTGAAAAACATTACTCTCTGTAATAGAGGGTAATAAAATGAAGTTGAGCCAATGGGGGAATACTCCACTCAAACAATCGAAAATATAGGGAAAATATTGATAACCCAGACCGGACTTTGAAAAATTACGTATTTTAGTACTATAAACTAAAATAACGTCATCAGGATAAGCAATAGGTTCCTGATATTGTATGTGAAAATGCGTGGATAGTCTACGGCTATTGTCCAGTGAATATATATATATGACATACGAGTCCTAACATCCATGGTTTTGGCATGGTGCTAAATACTATAATGATGGCAGCTACTCCTGCTCGGATAAAATTGACTGAATTAACCTAGGAACTGACATACATATGTGTATCTTGAATGATCATAACAAATTTAGTTAGGATATGGCTAGTTACTTCGATTTCAAGGGTTAATTCAGTCAATTTTATCAGAGCAGGATTAGCTGCCATCATTATAGTATTTAGGACCATGCCAAAACCATGGATGTTAGGACTCGTATATCATATATATATATTCACTGGGCAATAGCCGTAGACTATCCCCGCATTTTCACATACAATATCAGGAACCTATGGCTTATCCTGATGACGTTATTTTAGTTTATAGTACTAAAATACGTAATTTTTCAAAGTCTGATCTGGGTTATCAATATTTTCCCTATATATATTCACCATAGATATTTCAAAAACAGTTTGGATCGAGCACACATAATCTTCTGAAATAATTTATTATGAAAAAACATCAATAAAACATATTTTGTGACCGCAGATAACGAAAATATGAATAAAAACGGTAGAATATGGTCCTAAATCATACATGAAAAGCGAAAGCTTCTGGAGATGTTAAATATTCTAGCTACAAATTTCTTTTCTTCAGAAACTCATAATGAAATTTGATTTGGAATATTTCTCCTTTTGACATAACCCCCAAAATGTGAGGTATTTTAAGAGATTTTGACTCAGAATGGAATAAATATTAATTGAGAGTCTTAAAGTGTAACAAATAATTTCTAACTATAATATCTAATTTTGTAACGCCATTTTCTTAACAAACTATTTTACTTAGATATCTAGCTTGTTCTGGGACTTGCAATGAAATTTTGTGTAGAATATTTCTTCTTTTAACAACTTTCGTCTAAAACTAAATTTCTTGTTACTTTCATGCATCAACTCGAAAAAAGAACATAACAAATTTATTCAAAAAATATTTGGGTGTTTTGTTGGCAAACTTGATGTATATATTTTCTTGATATATATTGCAAATACATATTTCATTTATTCGGCGACTTATATTGAAATATGATGGAGATTATTTTTGACTTTGACGTCTTCTATCTAGAATGATGTTTTGTGGGACAAAACTTAATAAACTCAGATAAAGTACAGCATTAACCCTAAACCGTGATTTTACTTTTAACAGATTCCTGGCGTTTAGGTACGATGTAGAGTTTTGGTGTATTCGGGGACCTATAGTAAAATTTTATGACAATTAATTTTGTAGAATTGTTTGATCTGATACGATCACATATTAAAGGAGTTTTTAAACGTTTTTGAAAAAAGGGACCAAAAATACCAATTTAGTAACTCGCATGAGGGTTAATTTTCTTCATAAAAAGATACGCCGCATTGTTGTCAGTAATATTGCCAAAGACACTTTATACCTAAAATGCAAAGATTCCAAGGAATCTGATGTCGAATATTTCAAAACCTGTAGAAATGGGCGGAACTTGCCACGGCTATTTAGGTTACTTCCCTACGTAAACTTTCAAAACGCCGATACACGTGTCTTCTTTTTTTCGATCCTCTTCCATAATCTGGCCGAATTATCTTGTAATTATTTTTTGTGTTGTACAGTGTTATTATTATTATTTTTATTATTTTTTAGTCTAGCCTTATTCTAGAATAAACATCAAATAAAAATAGCGAAAAATTGCTTTAATTTCTTTGCCCATAATATGTTTTATCATCCACTATTTATCAGCTGTTGGATGATAATCTTTTTAGATAATTGTATCATCTTTAAATAATAATTAACATTTTATTGCTGCAACAAAAAAAGAATCACATGTTGTGGACATTTATTTACCCAACCCGCTACGTACGAAAAACAGTAATACTCAAAAACACGAAAATCTCTTTTTAGTTGACATTTCTTATCACTCGTTTTGCAAAACAATTTAAAGACCATGACTAGAATTACAAGTTTACCTTAGACACAGTTGTGACATGTAATACAAACTCAATAGGTAAGACTTTTGTTGGCTGAATCTGAAACACTCCAAGGTTTCCTTATCACACTCTTCTTTATCACACCAACAACAACAAAAACATTTCACGAGAATTGTAAATTTATTTACAAATAATTGTAGAAAATAAAAAGGTATTTTCTTATCAATTTATTTTACAGTGAAAAACAATTATTTCTAAAAAAAAGTGGGGAATTACATGAAACAAACACTTAGTAGAAGTAATTGAAGTTAATTGTTATTTGGTGAAATTTGAACTCACAGACAAGAGTTATTTTAAAGTGTTTAAACCCATTGTTATCCCTTGTCTGATACCCTGAATTTAAGGTTTAAAATAAACATGCAGCTCTCTAGGCGCTATTTTTTCACAAAAACAAAACTTCTATTACAAACTATTGTCCTTAAGAAGTAGAGCGATTTGAACCTATTAAGGTGGGCTTCGCGTTTCTAATTCTTGGGATTGTACTGAGCAATCGAATGAAAATCGAGCTTCCACATTTTGACTTGGAAAATGTGCAAATGTTCTTGGGTTCAAACTTCGTAAACTATTTTAAATTTTGACTTGTTTTCTAAAATAAAGTTGTACCTATTATTAGAGCAATGCCGTTCTTTGGTATTGTTAAAGTTGCGAAGTTTTTCGGCAATTCACACACACACACCACCCGAACGCAACGAAAGAGCACACAAAAGAGAGCAATTGTTTTGATTTGTTTTTGTTTTGCAGCATGCGTGCATAAACCTTACTAACACACTGTCAAAAGTTGCAAATATTCAGAATTTTGTGTTCCCACTACTTGGTCGGCAGTGATCTAGAGCTACAATTTCTATGAAAATATTACTCAGAAAAAAAACTTTCTTTTCATGGTCAAAATTCGAAAATGTTGAAATTTAACCATTTTTTGTTAGTTTTTTTTTTTCAGATAAAAATGTGGCCAAGACAGTAATAAAGAATTCTGTAGTACAAAAAGCATTAAAACGCATTTCAGGCAGTTTTGGCCTTGAGAAAGTGTGAATTTTTACAATTTATCAATATTTTCACGAAGTCTTGATACGAGAGTCCTGATAAATACATACCTACATGCATACATATATCCCCACGAACATGCCCACAGGAACTGGGGGAACTTCTGTCACATCATTGAGTACGCCGGAATTTACAAACTTATTCATATGAGACCTATTTTTTATTTCGGATACCACTGGTAGAGCATTTTTTTCAAAGCTGAAAATTTCAGGAAATGTGGCCTTCATTACGCTGAGGGGATTTTTGCCACTGCTGAAAAATTTGATATTGTCTAGGCTGAGAATCCAACCCAGGACCGGCATACACCATTGCATACATATGTTCCCATAAATATCCCAGAGCAGACATGGGGGACTTCTCTCATATCAATGTGTGCAACCCGGTTCATATGAGCACATGTTGCCTGGCCTGAGCAATTTTAATGGAACAATTGGAAACTGTGGGAAAATTTAACCTCCATAATGACACCTCTAAACTTGGTAGCTGGTAGTTCGCTAAGCTGGCTTTCCGCCAACCAAATCACAAGAAATCTCGACTGTGGGAACTGTGAAAATTAACGACCGCAGTTCTACCCAGCCAAGTTATGTCACCTCATCTCGTTCATCGAGTGTTTTGGACATACGACCTAATCACCACCGTTGTAGAGATCCAAATGTCGGATATCCGACACCTCTGAACTGTTACGGAAGCACCTTCCGAAAAAAAGGTTCCGATTTCTATTCCATTTTCGTGAGGAATTCTTTCCACTCATTTCCTTAAGATTTAATTTGAAATTCGGCGCCAAATTGCGGATATAAATTTCCCTTCAAATATCTCAAAAATGTTCTTCTAATTTCGATTTGAGACGATCCGATTTGATGCCAACCACTCCATACAACTTACAATGCGAATTCGATTTATCGATATAGAGGGGGGCCTTTCAATAATATAAAGTTTGATTCCAGCATCAGCATCTTGATTACATTTCCTCCATCCTATTGGAATGGATTGATGATATGCTGAAAAGCAGAATCAAAGTTTCATGAGAAAAAATCTTAACAGAGGCGGAGTTCTTGTGAAGTTTTATTTGGAGTTTTTTCGACCTTTCAAATTTCTATGTCAATTGATGCGGAGTTCTCCAACCTCACACTCTGGCTTCTGGTAATAACCTAAATTCTTGTGTATTTCGACCAGCTGAAATTAAGGTGGTGGCTTTTGCTGATGATGTAGTTTTACTGATAAGTGGGAAACGTTCACCAACCTTGTCTCACCTTACACAAAGTGATATATTATAACTGTTAAGCTGGGCCAATGACAATGGAACTCGTCATATTCCCCAGGAAACGCAAACTTCCCAGTTTTGAATGGTGTTGCATCATAATATTCTCCTGACGATACATGCCTAGATGCAATCCTGTTCCATAGTTTGACATGTAAAAGGAATATCGAGTGGCCAACGAAAAAATGCATTGAAGCACTATCTTCTGTAAGAACTCCATTGGGGACTCAGACCACAAATCATATACTGGCTGTGGCGGACTTTTCTGGTGACACTTGGGAATAAGGTCTAAACTATAAAGTAATGGAAACGGGTCACTGTAGGGTTAGATCTCTAACTTCAAGATGGTATGGCAGTGGCGTCGACTGCTGTAGATTATGTGTGGATGCAGAAGGGATAGACACGATCGAGCAGCATCTCTTCACGTGCCCATTTTATACCCTCAGACTTTAGGCTAAAGAAGGTATATACTCTTTGATACGACCAAAAATTTGCCTCATCGAAATAAAGGCCTCGACACATAACAAGCATGGCATTCTTGCTTAAGTTATATCTGATAAAAGACTAAAGACCAAATTCGACCTAATCAAAAGATTTCAAAATTACATTTTAATTAGGTCGAACTTGGTATTTAGTCATTTACCAGACATTACTTACGCAAGAATGTCATGCTTCTTATGTGTCGAGGCCTTAATGGTTTTAGACCCCAAGTATTGACGAAATCTCTTTCAGATAATTAGAAGCCAATTGAGCAATGACCGTCCGTCTGTCTGGCTTGTGAGCAAGATAACTCTCAAACGAAGCAACCAAAATTTGGCATTCATAATATTTTGTTCAAACTTAGTTTAAGTTCGAAGATGGGCCATATCGGTCTACTCCTTCCGATATCTCCCACATAATAGTTCAAAAAAAATCGCTAAAATGCTATAACTCTCGAACTCCCGAAGAGAATAGCAGAATTGGTCAAAACTTTGCAACTGGTAATATTACTTCAGGGCACAGGTCGGGTTCGAATTAGGACTATATCGGTTCACTCCTTCGGGTACCGCCCACTCAAAATTCGGAAAAAGTGAAGTTTAAGATCTTCTCTCGGATCGTTTTGAAATTTTTTTTTCAGCAGATTGTCCTTGCGAATTTTGACTATATCGGTCCGGTCCTTGGGGTATAATACCATCTACGGGTAATGCAGAGGAAATTAATTGGTTAGACGTCCAAAACATCTACCCAGCATGAGGTGCTTGTCAGAATGACACTCTTTAGCTTTTAAACTGGTCAACCAAATGCATTCACTCATTCCAGAAGCCTTGTGGTCACAGCCTGTTGAAGCAGTCTTATTTTTAGACCATGAATCACGTTAAACAAAAAAATCAACATACGACTACTGCTTCACAAATAAAAGATTTTGATACGGTTAAGACTGTCACCTTATATAAGAAGAAATAAGAATAAATTATTGGTAAGAGGTTTGGTAATGAGGTCAACTACTTCAAAGAACCTACATATATTCATGACGTACGAATATATGGGACACTTACGACAGTTAGAATTTCATTGATATTTTTATTCACGAAGAATAAAACCCTAAGCGAAAAATTACACAGAATTCGATTAGGGTAATTTTAAGCTATAATAAACAGATCTGTTCCAGTACTTTTTATACCCTCAGCATTTATGCTAACGAGGGTATATACACTTTCATACGGGCAAAATGTGCCTCATCGAAATAATGGTTTTAGACCCCAAGTATGTTTGGACGAAATGTGTTTCAGACAATTTGGAGTCGATTTAGCAATGTCCGTCCGTCTGTCTGGCTGGCTGGAGCGCACGATCGGTCCACTCCTTCCCGTACCTCCCCCATAAAAGTTTGAAAATGTTCGGAAAATTTGTGCGCCCGATTACTCTTGAAGAGAGTAACCGATTTGGTCCATACTTTGCACATCGTGAAATTTCTACTAGACTTAGATGAGGTTCCAATATGGACTCAATCGGTTCACTATTTCGGGTACCTCCCACACAATATTTCGGAAAAGTTCAGTTTGGGACGTGTTCACGAATCGCTTTGATTTTTGTTGTAGTAACTTGTATTCACTTCCCCCCATACGACGGTACAAGTTTCATCACGGGCAGGTCCATACTTCCTGAGAAAATAGTCTGAAAGATGCAAAAAGCCCCTATGACACCGTGTGCAGTGGATGGAGCGCAAGATAACTCTCGAACGGTTCTGCCGATTCGGTCCAAAATTTGGCCTTCGTAATATTTTGTCCAAACATAGTTTAAATTCGAAGATAAACCATATCGGTCCACTCCTTCAGGTACCTCCCCCACAAAAGTTCAAAAATGTTCGGAAAAATTCTGCGCACTATAACTCTTGAAGGGAGTGGCCGAATTGGTCTATATTTTACACATCCTAATATATCTACCAGATATAGATCAGGTTCAAATATGGACTATATTTGTCCACTCCATCCTGTACCTCCCACACAAAATTTCGGATAAGTTCACTTTAAGACCTGATATAGAATCACTTTGATTTTTGTTGAAGCGATTTGCATTCGCTACCTCCATTACGACGGTAAAAGTAGTTTCAGGGGCAAGTGGGAAAACAGACCGAAAGGTGTAAAAACACCTATGCCACGATAACTCTCGAATTGTTCAACCGATTGGGTCCAACATTTGGTCTTCGTCATAGTTTATCCAAACTTAGATTCATGGGGCAATACCGGACCATAACTTCCGGTACTTCTACCCCAATAAAATGTCTCTAAAATGCTAGGATATCACTTGAATTGGTTAACCAATTTGGTCCAAATTTTGAATCTCCTAATATTTTGTCAAAATTTAGTTTAACTTCTAAAATGGCCCATATCGGCCCTCCCTAAGGGTACCGGCCTACAAAAGTTCAGTATGTGTGTCTAAGTGCAGTTAATTCCTGATCCACATTTTCGTCGGCAAGTTCAAATGTTCAAAAAGGGCCACAAAATTTTGAAGAGACCCTAAATATATTCGATCTGTCCGTAGATGAAAGTTTCCCTTCACATTGGCTGAGGGTATATCTCTGTCGGCAAAGCCGACTGATACTTTTTTACTTGTTTAATTGTAAAACTAGCAAAACATCGAACTGTCTAAAGTAAGTTCCACATATAAATTGCTTGAAATGGCAAAATAAATGTAACCGCTATCCAAAAGACTACAATTATGTTGCCACTGTTTACTCGCCCAAATTTGGCGTGCAAAAAGTTTCTAAGAAGAGAACACTACTGAGCGCCATTTTGTTTAAAGAGACAACTGTAGTACGGGAAAGGTTTTTTTCTCAAAAAATTCCAAAAATGGCAAAAATACTAGAAAGTTTATTGATCTGGAACAAAGCTCATATTTACTAATACGTCAAAACTAAAGGTCCTAAAAAAACGAAATGAAGAGATTAATAAAAATGTCTCTCATCTTATAACTATGTCCTTGGTCACACTAGCGAGTTTCTTGAAACGAATAATAAGAATAGGCAACATCGCAAACACAGGAAACTATGTACAGCGGTTTCACTACCTCATAGCCCTCGCCTATAAACTCAAAGTCGCCATGTTGAAACAGCGCTAGTGTGACCTTGGACTAGTGGATGAAAATTTATTAAATCCACAATACCCTGCGTATGATTTATGTTATTCATACGCCTATGGTTCCAATGAGGACAAAACCAAGAAATTGAATGTAAACGTTTATGTGTATGGGTGTATCACTCAAGCAGAGGCTCTTCAAAATGCAGAAGAATTGGACTCAATAGTAATATTAAGAAATGTGATAAATGGTAATTATTAAATAAAAAAGTATGGAAAAGAAAAAGCACATCTAAGGGTTCTGGTCAATTTTTATTTCTAGCTAAGTCCTCTTTCCTGCTGGGACCTCCTTCGATTTGATGACTAATGGAACTGAATAATTTAATTAATTCTCTTTCGAGTTGAGCTTATTAGACCTATTATATAAATTGAAAAAAAAAATTAGGAGTCTATCGAAGTCCCACACATTCAACCATTACGTTACGTTTCACGGGTGATTATGCCGATCTTCAGGCGTATTGAATGTTGTTTTTGTGGCAGACGAAGGCAAAGCTTGGGAACTAGTATATATATCGCACTTCATTCGATAAATGCATATGCGAAATTATGTCAGTTAATTGAAACTCCAAACTTTTTCTATAGTCCTGCTTGGTAATCCCATTTTTCAAAGTTCACAAATACTATGGTAAGTTTTATTCCTACGTCATTAGTATTGCTCTCCTATATCAAACGATTTTTGATCATCAATTATTGTCTACTAAAGTTTTGACAAGTTGATGATGGCTCAGAATGCTAGGACGCCGGCAACCTTGACACTCAGTTGTCGGAGACCCAGGTTCGAATCCCAGCCTGGCTCATGCTGAAATTATTTTTTATTTTTGCCTTATTAATAATGTTCAACACACTAAATACTTTAACCTCTTAAATGAAATACCAAGGACACAGCAGTCATGAAATCATTTTTTTCAAATCCTGATACAAAGTTCCGGTTTTTATTAGATAAACATGCAACAAAGTTTGCAATCTTAGAAAACCAATTAAAAAATAAACATTTATTTGCCTCCATTTAAGACTATTGACTTATTTTATTGAACACTTCGCCCTAACCATAAAAATGGTTTAAAGAGGAGAAAAATCAACAAAAACAAAAAATAAAAAACACTTTGCAGTAGGGTTTAACTTTTGCGTAAATATGTTTTCAAGTTGGTGGTAATTTTATATTTCGATACCCCCCAAAAAAAAAAAAACAATTCAAATGTCATAAAGATAACAACAACAATAAAAAAGCCATGGCAAAAAGCCACATTATGAGCGGTGCATCAGTCAGTATTGCCTGTAAAGTAAGGCAGGCAACAACAACAAAATTAACAAAAAAAAAACTGGAAATATTTGCACAAAAAATAAACATTGAAATAAATAGCTATTGAAGAAACCGCAAATAAAGTACAACGAAATGTTTCATTTTTTTCATTTGGGCTAAATATAGACGACTGCAAAGGAGGAGGACTGGAACAAAGTTAGATTCTTCAAAGGAAAAAACAAAAAACAGAAAATGTATTATTTTAAACAAATAACATGTTTTTGGTGATAAAGAACACAAAACAAGTTTATCATTCTATCAAATTATGGAGTTATTTTTATAACGTTTTGTTTAAGTGGGTATTTTCCTAATGGAATTTAAGTGGTAATTTTTGTTGTTGTGAATCTACTACCTAAATTGGCTATGAGTTGTGATATACTGCGACGATGACGCTGGGGGAATACGCGCAGGCGATTATTATCACCATCATCTGCATCATTATCCACTGTTGTTGCTGGCGCTGCGTTATAGTTATCCATTCTGAGACAGACAGACTAAGAGGTAGTTGGATTTCTTAATTTTGTTTTCTGGCGTTTTGTTTTACTCTCTTTTTCTGTGTTTTTTTTTTTTGCACTTAGGGAATTTTTTGCATTTCTTACGTTTCCATAAATTTCACTTTTGTGAAAGGTATTCACATATTTTTTTTCTTTTTTTTTTTTTGCTAATATATTAGGCCATGATATTTTAATGACAGCTAATGGCATTGGATGTGGGTATTTTGTTAAATATTTCCATTTTTCAAACACTTTGAAATTAATTTGCTATTTTTTGTTATATTTTACATTATTTTTCTATATTTTTGTAATATTTTTTAAAGCTTGGAACATATTTAACCGTCACGATTCCAACACGCGGCCTTTACGTCGTTGTTCTACTTTTTGCATTATTTTGTATTTTATTTGTTTTTTCTTCTTCTTAACGAACAAAAACAACCATTCGAAGTGTTTGTGTTCAAATCATCACGTCAAAAGTACGAACAACCGATATCGTCATGTCTGAATGTAGGTACGTGGAAACATTGCAAGAGTAACTGTGAAATGACAAACCGTCGTCAACGAACAACGACACCGCCACCGCAACTGATCGTCTCGTTGCTCGATCAAGTACTTCACCACACTGACTTGCTCGCAAGCAAAGTCAAACAACCAGCCAGCCAGACAACCGTCTATACAACCTCTCGCAAAGAACTTCGTTTTGTTAATAATATTAACTAAAAATAAAAGCCATACAAAAACAACAACAAAACACAAATCTGGCTAACAAAACAACGACAGTAAAATCAAAAAAAGAGTCAAGAGCACAACGAGTCACATAACAACTCCCCTACATTCGCAGAAAACAATCACGCACACCATTAAAAATAAACCAAAAACACAACGGCCATCAATGATAAACAACAATAACAGCAAATATAACAACATTAACACACATAAAACGTTAAAAAAAAAAAACAAAACATCAAGCAAAATTCAATGGTAAAATAACTACAAATGAGTAAATCAACCCATGCCCGCAATAACTCTATTCTCAGCCACTCTCATTGGCGCTCTCCTCAGTCTCATTGCAAAGTTTACGGTTTTGTTTTTTAGAATTTGTATTTGTTTGCAACAAAACGGAAACAAGGCAAATGTTTTGGTTTGTTATGTTGTGTTCGGTCTCATAGTTTTATTCAGGGATGCCAACTGTTCCGAGGTAAAAATCGCTACAGCCACATACGCACCATAGGCCTGTAGCGATTTTTACCTTAAAACAGTTGACATTCCTGCTTAAGCAATGGTTTATGTACGTCAAAAATCAACACAAGTAGCGGGAAAACCACCAACTTGGCACCCCTGGTTTTATTAATTCATTTCCACTCTTACTCTCACCACATACTCACACACCCACCACACAGATTATACTGCTTGGTAAGTTTACTTAACTTTGTGCTGGTATGTGCATGTTCAATTGATATAACCTAGTCTAATGAAGCCACCACGCACCTCCAAATTATCGGAAATTACCTACAACCACAAACATACGGCTAGGTGATTGATTATTAGCCAACTTCGTCTGGCACACACATTAAAACGCCATAAATATAACGGTTAATCATTAAAGAACTCCATTGATATGCATTTGTGTGTGCTTTTTAGGCCGGCCTTTGTTTACACAAAAACCTATCGGATTCACTTTACAATTTGCTTCAAGTAACTGACTGATAGGTAAATATGGTGGAAAACACGGTGGACCTTCTAAAATCGGTTAATAGCATTTAATTGTTGTTTTGTTTTGAGAGGGGAAGGGGTAGGAAGTAATATTGTTTAAACGATTAGAATTTACTAGAGATGGTCGTCAAGTGGTGGAAAGGAAATATAAAGGGCAAATGAGGCCAGAATAGAAATATGTTGTCTGAAGAATAATAAGGAAGCAGGTGTCGAACTGTTTAAACATAGTTGCGGCATATCTAAGGATTGGAATTTTGAAGATAGACAGGATAGTGTATGACAGAAATTCGGGTATGTTCTGAGACACATCACCTCTCACTTCAAGTACAAGCACAAGCTACAGTGGGCACCGCAATCTGCTTTAGTGAAAACAGTGTTTCGTAGTCGGCCATTTTTCAGAAAACTGTGCAATATTTTTCAAAAAAAAAAAAATCCGAAAGTAGCTCAAGGTATGATCAAACAGATGAAAATAAAATCTTCTAAAAAAATTGGTAGATTTCTTGTAAACAAGTAAAAAAGTATCAGTCGGCTTTGCCGACAGAGATATACCCTCAGCCTGTGGGGATTGAAATACTTTTTTCCCAAAAAAAAAAAACTTATGTATTTAGGGGGTTTTGGGTGTATAAACCGACAAAGGTATGGTATGGTATAGGATTAAAGCTGAAAAATTTGCGGAGATAACGATAGATAGGGCTTTTTTTATCACACTAGCCTACGAAAAACATAATATCGCTGTAAACAGGGCCACAAGGAAAACCTTCGGTAAAAATGTCCATAGGATCCTCGAACAGACCCTTAACCACACAAAAATGTTGAACATGTGTGTGGTTGGTACCACAAGGTTTGGACAGATAGGGCCCAAGTTTGAACATAAACTAAGTTTCGACAATATTTAGAAATCCAAAGTTTGGACCAAATCGGTAGCTACGTCTTTGAGAAAACGCGCGTACTTTTTTAGCGAATATTTTCGAACTTTGTGTGGGAGGTACCGGAAGGAGTGGACCTATAAGCACCACCTTCGAATTGCATCTAATGTTCGAAGAAATATTATAATATCCAGTATTATACGAACGCATAGGGGGTTTTACAACTTTCGGGCTGTTTTCTCAAAAAGTATGGACTAGCCCCTGAACAAACTTTTACCGCCGTAATTGAGGTAGCAAATGCAGGTTGCTTCCACAAAAATCAAAATTATTCGAAAGCAGGTCTTAAAGTCAACTTATCCGAAATGTTGTGTGATGGGTACTCCAAGGAGTGGACAAATAAAGTCCATATTCGACCCTGATCTATATTTAGTACATATATTTGGATGTGTAAAGTATGGACCAAATCGGCCACTCACTTCAAGAGTTATTGTGCGCACAATTTTTCCGAACATTTTTGAACATTTGTGGGGGAGGTACCTGAAGGAGTGGACCGATATGGCTTATCTTCGAACTTAAACTATGTTTGGACAAAATATTTCTAAGGCCAAATTTTAGACCCAATCGGCAGATCATACCATATTAGTGAAATTTTTTTAAATGTTGGGGGAAATACCGGAATCTTTGGATCGGTATTGCCCATCTTCGAACTGAAACTGAAGTTTGGACAAAATATGACGAAGGTCAAGTTTTGGACCAAAGATTTATCGTGCTTTCCAGCCACTACATATGGTGCCGTAGGGGTTTTTACACCTTTCGGGCTGTTTTCTCAAGAAGTATGGACTTGCCCCTTGTATCATAGGGGGTTTTTGCAACTTTCAGGCTATTTTCTCAGGATGTATGTACCGCCGTATGGGGGCCGTGAATACAAGTTGTTACAACAAAAATAAAAACGATTCGAGAGCACGTCCTAAACTGAACTGTTCCGAAATTTTGTGTGGGCGGTACCCGAAGGAGTGGACCGATTGAGTCCATAGAAATAATTTTTTTTCTGATGAATAAATTTGTTCTTCAAAAAATATATATTTCTAACATACATCGAACATAGAAATAAATATATCAGGAATATTGTCAATTATTTCATATTCCATTTCAGAAAAAAAGGATAAATTTTTTTCGCGCTACATCAACGATTTTTGATATGTAGGTTAAGAAAAAAATTCCGAGTACTAATCTGGTCGCGAGCAAATTTTTGGTTGTTGCGGACAAAAGTTATGGCGCTTTTATTTCGCTTTTTAAGAAAGAAAATATTATAAAAACGCTAATTATTTTAATGAGCACAATTGTTAAAAAAAAGTTCTCTCGAAGTTACTTCAGCGAGTAGATTGCATAATACCTGCAAAATGTTACACAGAATTCGCGGAATGTACAAAAAATTGATAAATTATTGAATATAAGTCTACTTTTTTCAAAATTAAGGCCCATTTAGTGGTCATAAAATTACAAAACAAATTGTTGTGGATCCAAACTTCACGGCAAATCAAATGAGACTACAATCATACAAATTGGTGTTATAGTTTGGATGTTACAGCCAAAAATATAATTTTTTGTTTAAAAAAATATTTTTCACATGCATTATGTAGTAGAAAATATTGTAAAAATTTATAGGAATACTTCCTTCATTTTGCTTAAATCTCCCAACAAAATAGACGGATTTTGCTTTATTGACATTCATATTAAAGCTTTCCCATTAGGGAAGCTAATTGGGTTGATGGGGATATACATATGTCAAAGCTTCTGAAATGGAAATAGAGGTCAAATAACCCATTTTTATTTATATGCATTTTTAAATACGTGTAAATCGCGTAATTATCAAAATCAGTTTGTCCGCATGTGATTTTCATGTACAGTAATACCGTATCTTTTAATTTGAATATAGTTTTCGAAATTTAATTTGGTGGCTAAGATGTAGCATCGGCTGCATCTTAGTGCCTAAAACCCTATATAACGTCGCTAACTTGCGCGGAGTGCGTATGCTTTTTGTCCGCATCCGATTTCAGTGTCCACCATAAAAATCTACATCGATATATATCTATTTCAAGGCGGTCAACGAAGAACCGTGGATGTAGCATCACACACTATTTTTTGGGATAAAATGAATGTAGCTCCCTTATCAATGAAGTTTTCAAATCTCTGTTTCCGCTAAAACGAAGATGCTGTATTAGTTGTTTCATTGCAGTGGAAACGAACCGCAGAAAACGCGATAAAATACGCGATATTTCCAAAAACAATTTTAGGTGATTTTTCTACTTTGGATTTTCATGTAACTCGCGTTTTAGTGGATGGATTTTCACGGAGAATGATTTATTTATATTTCCGGAACGTAAAAAAATAAAATGTGCAATCAAGTACGAGGAAATCGAATGACAATTGTAAAAATTAGGCCCCCCGAATAATATGATTTTTAGAAAAATATTCACACAAAATTTCGTCATTTCGATACATATTTCTGTGAAGCTGTGGAGGCTACATTCACGATATACGTATCAAAAAGCTCAGAATCGCAAGTACTATAATCCTATTAAAGCCTTTTTGAAAAATCTGTTTGCGGAACGCGACTAGAAGAAAATGTCAAAAAAACACTGTAAATTTGGCTTCAAAATGTTAGCGTCATTTATTTGTAGACGCTGATGAAATTTTGAAAAGTTATACATTAGTGAGATTATCCTTATTTAGTTGGCTTCTACTTTTACTTTGACAGGAAAATCGTGAGAAGTGTGGTTTACTCACAAATCGAGAGAAAACAAAAAAAGACACGTTGGCTTCAACCCATTTTTACCCATTTTCTAACATAAATATAGCCACAGCTTCCACGCAAATTAACTTTTGAGGCCAATATTTTTTGCCACGTCCAAAAACATTTCATTTTATCCATAAACATTTAATTTGTATAATATACAATCACAAGTCGCGTGTTCTAAAAGGGTAAACCTTGGCTTCAGCTATGTTAAATTTTCAAAAATATTGGTGATATAAAATGTCGTATGGAATTTGACACTAACATTACAGCCCAGTTCAGTCAGCTGAGTATTGCTGCTACCTTTTCTTATTCTAAAATGTGTGCCGTCAGAGATATACCCTCAGCCTCGAGTCTAAAAAAATGAAGCCAACACAATACTTCTGACGTCTACAGGGATTATTTTTGGATTTTTGGGCCAATTTCTCTGAAGTACGGACTTGCCCTCAAAAAAATGTTGAGTCGTAACTTGGGCCGCGTACACAAAGTGTTGACAAAAATTTAAAAACGATACTAGACGAGTCCTTAAACTGCACTCATTCTAAAATTTGTGTAGGTGGTACCCGAAAGTGTGGTCCGATGCTGTAGATATTCGGACATAATTCGAGGGTTTAAGAAATATTACGATGTACAACGTTTGGACTAAATCGGTTTCGTGATGAGCTGTTATTTCAGGAAGTATGGACTTGCCCCAGAAATAAATGTACCGTCGTAAAAAGGGGGCAAGGACAATCTGCTGGAAAAAATCAAAACTATCCGAGAGGAGATCTTAAAATTCACTTTTTACGAATTTTGTGTGGGAGGTACCCGAAGGAGTGGGCCGATATTGTGCATATTCGAACCCGATTTATGCCTGAAAGTAATATTACCATATGCAAAATTATGAGGGCATGTTCTGGAATTCACCGTGCATCCATTTCACATCACACATGCACTTCACCTGTGAAAGCTAAGGCGTTTCTGTATTTCACGTGAAAAGAACTTTCATATTTCGAGAAAGAACTTTCGATAGCTTTACTGGGGCTTTTAAGCTTTTTCATTAACAATGAAAAACATATCAGCCGTCGTTGACGCATCAACGAATACACATTTGTGTGTGTGGATATGTACGCTTTGTTCTTTTGATTGTTAACGGAACAGACGTACATGTTGAATTTGGTACTTTAAGAAAAAATAAATTTTTAAATCATAATTTGTTAAGAAAATTAAATATTTTTTAAACACTCATAGATAACACATTAAATTTTAGTCCTACGTAGTTTTTTATGGAAATTTTCAATTAGTTTCTTAAAAAAATTCACTCAGCTCTCGCCATCAAAATTACAGTGTGTCTAACTCACCAAAATTGGGCGTAATGTGTGTTGCAGAAACGCTTTCCGTGTGTAAATTTCAATTAGACGGGTGAAGTGAATGCCACAACATGCCCTATGATCATTTCGGTTACTCCCTTCGATAGCTATCGTGCGTACAGACGGACGGGCATTGCTTAATCGACTCCAAAATGTATGACACCGGTCTTAAACTGCACTTTTCTGCATCTCCACAGTACAATCTGCAGTAGTCGAGATCGCAGGCCAAATTGCTTTGGATATCCTACATGCAGGACTATGTAAAATGTCAAACCATTCGAGAACAGCAGGAATTTTTTAACTTCTTCAAACTTGATGCAAATTTAGAGAAAATATCAAACGTACCAAATCGTTATCTCCTTTTGAGAGTTATCACATCAACCAGACCAGGAGAGACTCTAGCCTAAACTTAATCATTTTCCTGATTTGACATATTTTCTGATTGATTTGATTGTTTAAGTATATGTTTACATTCGAATTATCTCATCACTTGTCGTACCCACTTTATTGTTCACCTCAACTTTGTTTGCAAAAAAGATTAACAAATATTAATAAATGTTATTTAACTTTAAAAGCGGTTCACAGTTACTTTAGTTGCTAATCAAAGCATAATAAATTGTTAAGTAAACTTTTAAAATGGGATAGAAGTAAAACAAATAGGAAAAAAATATAAATACACGAGGTTTTTGTTGGCAGTGTGAAGGTAATAGAGTTAAACGCTCTTTATTGATTTTTGCATATGATCATTGTTATCATTGAAAATAAGTACTGAAACACTTTATTGTTTACAATGATTCTATGTGGCAGCAATGCTTTACACCTTTAACTGCCCTTGCACCCTTGTAATCTTAAACAAGAACAAAAAATATTTATTTAACCTCCTTAACCCTGAAAACATAATCAGCATGTTGTTTCACCGTTTGCTACCACAAATGCCTGGGGTTGGTTATTCTTGACTCTTTTTTTTATTTTTAAGTTAACTAAATAATTAATCACGGCGACAATTCTTGGCACCTTCACCTTGCCAGTTGTATTTGAACTTGGGTTAATTATTTTAACCCACACCCCGTAATTGTCGACATGTACACAAGTGAGTGTGTGTGTTCGACGATATGTAAATAAATAATTTGTCACATAACAGCGAAACAAAAAAAATGTACAATTGAATTTACATACATATGTACATACACTTAGGTATATAAAAATGTATCTAAATATTTATACCAAATATGTTTAGATACAAAAATAGTCACGATATTTTCTGGCCTGCAAAGCCAAAACTGACTAAAAAAAAACAAACTAAAATTCTTAAAATGGGAACACGTGATAAGAATTATTTTTTATTCATAAAAGCGTTATTTGAAATGGTTAGATATGCGATTTGGTAATTAAAAGGTGAATAATTTATAGATGAAAGAAGTAATGTTCTGTAGGTATGAAAAAACAGTACCACTGTGTAGATATCCACAAATCGAATACTCGAGATATAACCATATGAAAAAATGAAAATTTAAAATGCAACAAATCCACTTTTGTGTAAATTTTTGGAAAATTCACGCTTGCGTAATTTTTTAAAAAATATTTTTAGAAAAATTCACGTTTGTGTAAATTTAAAAAAAATCTTAAAAATCCACTTTTGTGTAAATCTTTAAATAATATTTTTAAAAAATCCACGCTTGTGTAAATTTAAAAAAAATCTACATTTGCGTAAATTTTTACAAAATATTAAAAAAAAACACATTTGTGTAAATTTTTAAAAAAAATTAAAAAATCCACGTTTGTGTAAATCTTTAAAAAATATTTTTTTTGTTAAAATCCACATTAGTGTAAATCTCTATTTTTTTTTTAAATCCACGATTGTGAGAATCTTTAAAAACTTTTTTAAAAAATCCACATTTGTGAAAATCTTTAAAAAATATTTTTTTTTAAATCCAAGTTTGTGTAAATCTTAAAAAATATTTTTTTTTTAAATCCAAGTTTGTGTAAATCTTAAAAAAATATCTTTTTTAAAAAATCCACTTTCGTGTAAATTTTAAAAAAATATTATTTAAAAAATTCACGGTTGTGTAAATCTTAAAAAAAAATATCTTTTTTAAAAAATCAACTTTCGTGTAAATTTAAAAAAAAAATATTATTTAAAATATCCACGGTTGTGTAAATCTTAAAAAAATATTTTTTTAAAAAATCGACGACCGAGTAAGTTTTTAAAAAATACTTTTTTAAAAAATCCACGTTTGTGTAAATCTTTAAAAAAAATATTTTTTAAAAAATCCACGATTGTGTAAATCTTAAAAAAAAAATATTATTTAAAAAATCCACGATTGTGTAAATCTTAAAAAAATATTTTTTAAAAAATCCACGTTTGTGTAAATCTTTAAAAAATATTTTTTAAAAAATCCACGTTTGTGTAAATCTTTAAAAAAATTTTTTTTGAAAATCAACGTTTGTGTAAATCTTTAAAAAATTTTTTTTAAATTATTAAAAAATTCACGTTTGTGTAAATTTAAAAAAAAAAAATATTTAAAAAAATTCACCTTTGTATAAATCTTTAAAAAATATTTTTTAAAAAATCCACGTTTGTGTAAATCTTTAAAAAATATTTTTTAAAAAATCCACGTTTATGTAAATCTTTAAAAAATCCACGTTTTTGTAAATCTTTAAAAAATATTTTTTAAAAATCCACGTTTGTGCAAATCTTTAAAAAATATTTTTTTAAAAAATCCACGTTTGTATAAATCTTAAAAAAAATGTTTTTTTAAAAAATCGACGTTCGGGTAAATCTTAAAAAAATGCTTTTTAAAAAATCGACGTCCGAGTAAATCTTTACAAAAATATTGTTTAAAAAATCAACGTTTGTGTAAATCTTTAAAAAATATTTTATTTAAATGCACTTCTGTGTAAATCATTAAAAAATATTGTTTAAAAAATCCACGTTTGTGTAAACCTTTAAAAAAATATTTTTAAAAAATCCGCGTTTGTGTAAATCGTTAATAAATATTTAAAAAAAAAATCCACGTTTGTGTAAATCTTTAAAAAAAATATTTTTTTAATCCACGTTCTCATTTATGGATTTGCCCGGATATATGGATTACCCCCAGGAAAACTATATATGTATCCTTGTGATCAAGGTATTAAGGACTACATGTGTAAAAAATGTCAATGCAATCCGAAAGGTGTTCCTAAACGACATTTTAGTCCATTTTTTTAATTATTAATGACCCACAAATATTTTTAGAATCACAATATTTATAAAACTTTTATCAAAATATGTATATCGTCACCATAAATGCCCGAAGACGTAACCCACATGAAAATCGAAATTCGTTTTTTGATGGAATCTGATACATAAGGCTAAAATTCATGCTCTGCCAAAATTTCATTCTTCTACGTTCAAAAATAACCATCCTATTCAAGAAATGGTATGTCGGAAAATGGGATAACATTGTAGATGTTGTTGTAATGACGAATTTCAAAGTCAAGCGTTTTCGCGGACTTAGTTTCATTACTTACTCCCTTTCGTATATGATTGATAAAACTCCAAATACTCGCCCTCAATGATTGATATTCTATAAAACAGTTTTTCATTTTATAACGTTTTTTGCTTCTCCTGTAAAGTTTTGATTTTGTGGGTTACGTCGTCGGGCATTCATGGTGACGATATGTACATAGAATTTTTACAGATTCAACTCGGCGGCATTAAGTTTGAACATTTATTCTCACATCACAACATTCGTGTCAAATAATCACATTAATGCAAAAGTATTGTATACTTTTAGGATCATTCACAAAATATTTTGCCTTTGTGACAACTAACAGCAAATTAATATGAATAATTATGTAAATTTCCTTGAAAAACAATAGTTTTTATATTCTTAGTAAAGTTCTTTTTTTAATTTATGCGCGACATATCTATGTGTGTATGATTTATATTCAACTTATATTTATATTCAACTTGTATTGTTAATATGTGTATTCTTGTAATAACAACTCACAGCATGTTTATCCACTAGTTCAATATGTGTTGTTTTGACCATGAACAATTCCTGTTGAGTTGACATCATCGATTGAAAAATTTCCACTTTTTGCAATGTTGGTATTATTTCAATTAAACCATTTTATGGTCTCTAGACAAAGTTGTTATTTTTTAATTTAATTAATTATTTTTTATGATTTAGTTGCTTATTTAATAAAATAAACATTATTGCACTGAACAAAACTGTTCCACATCTATGGTTTTTTTCTTCACTTTAAACAACACTTCTTCACTACTTTGCTGAGCTGAAAGTCAATGTGCGTCTGACTAACACGATCAGCTGCTTGCTTTGTTGAACAAAGCATTAATGCCTCAACGCCACATTAAAACGCTTGTTGATTTCAAAACGTGTCCACAAAAGCAAAATTTTCTTAGCTTCTTTTGTTATTGTTTGTAAAAGCAAAAAATGCAAACACACACACTCAAACCCATGGAAATAAATTGAAATACTAATAATAAAAATAATAAATATCAGCAATCTCTGATATGTTGTAAGTAGACAGACAGTGTGTTTGGAAATAATGTCTCCTCTATCTCTGTACACTCGTGCTACTTTGTTGTTATCTCTGAATCTCAGAGTTTGACTTTGTCGTCACAGCTGAATACCGAACCGATGTTGTTTACTTAACAAAAAAAAAAAACCATGATCAATGGAAAAATATTGGTATAACAAGTCTTACAATTGAAGTCTTTTTGCTTTTCAATTTGAAATTTGACCTTAAAAGATTTCAAAGACGACACTTGCTTGGAGTTTAATTTTTGTTAATAATTGCCAACATAATTTATTGGTGGCCTCAATTTTTCCAGTTCGATGTCTTGTATCTGATGCTCAAAATTGATTTGCATTACTCACTTAGTTAAATTCAATTCACAGCCACATTGTTTTCTTTGTTTTTTTTTTCACTCAATTATTTTTTAATTCTATTTATTTTTATTTAATTTCTTGTTTTCAATTTAGAAAGGTTTTCTTCACACAATAACTTAACCACAACACAACAGCAGCACATTTATAGACACTTGCGAACATACCGATCGCATCGCATTCTTTCCACATTCAAAAGCCCGATTTCGCAGTATATTTTTTGTGTGCGTTGTTTTCTGTTTTGTATCTTTTACGTCGTTGTCCGTTTTGTTGTGACTGAATAACTGACATGAATCTCAAAGAAACTGAAAAATACCGAACAACAACCTCAACATATTCAATGTGATTACTCTCTTTTTTGTTAATCCTCTCTCGATGGCATTCTCTAGCTTACATTTTGAATGTTGAAGTCTAACTTAAAAAAGCTACATCCAAGATGAGCTTTTCCATTTGATCTTCAAATAAGTTTGTTGCCAGATTGAAATTACATTTTACTGCACTCGCCGAATATTATTTGTGCGGCCAAACTGAACTTATGACTGATAAGAAGAAATTGTTTAGCCGATGAATGCTTTATTTTCAAATTTGTTTAAATAGATAAGAGAATCATTTTAAGGGAAATTCATTAAATAATTTAATTAAGGGGGAGCGATCGTCACATGTTCTCTTTATTGACACAGTGGCAGAAAAGGGTTTGAATTTTCGAAAAGTATGCAAAATTCGATGTCTATTCTTATATTTGTATCTCATATTACTCATATGCAACATGTTGAAACTTTCACAGAT
This sequence comes from Musca autumnalis, assembly GCF_047663935.1. NCBI lineage: Eukaryota > Metazoa > Arthropoda > Insecta > Diptera > Muscidae > Musca > Musca autumnalis. The sequence goes on from NW_027412088.1 coordinate 206,858,843, forward strand.
TTTGGGAGAGATCGGAGAGTGAAGCAGCCACTTCATCCCTTCTTACCCATAAATTCGAAAAAAGTATCGTAGTTTCAGTAAGTTTCGGAGGCGCTCAAACAAACATTTTTAGTTTTCGATTCTGAAAAAATATTTGTCTCCCAATGTGAGGCCATCATAAAATATGTATTGATTTATTATTTTTTAAACCCCCCAAAACTACTTATCCAATGCTCGCCATTGGCAGAAAGTGACAATAAATGTTTTCTTGATAAAAAAAATTACAAAAGATAATATCAAGATAAAGTGAACCTCGTTAAATATGAATATGAGAACATTATAAAATAAAATGAAGCAATAATTTATCTTTGTTTTTATGTTCACTAGAAAATTGAAGCAATTCATACTTTTGTCGGGGAGTGAGGTTGTTGAGATGTAACTCAGCTCTTCCATATACCCAATGAATGTAGACTAATGGACGTTTCCAAAGAATGTAAGTAAAGACACTATTGATCTGGAGATAGTACTTGGATTGTCTTACCTGTAACACATCTATTATAACTACGGTGACCAACCGTACTCTATTATAGAGGACAGTACTCTATATTAGGTGTCCGTACTCTATTTTTTCAACGTACTCTATTTGTCCTCTATTTTCATCATATGTCTATGTCCTCTATTTTTGATTTGTTTTGCAAATACATGTGAATACAAAGGTAATACAAAAAAATCCGAGCAGACATTTAACCAAATATTGTCGCTGTTGAAATGAAATCAGTCGTTTCATACGCATCGTATAAGGCTTATTCAGCGATCGTATTTTTTTGAAACTTCTTGCACCAATCCATCGATAAGAAACTTTTTTTTTGGCCAGGTTTTCATGCAGTATGGACTGTAAGCCGGTGAAAGAAATGTCCAAGGATGCCTCTACCATGGCGATCTTGCATTATCAGTTTATCAGTAAATTGAGTTTTCGGGATAGAGCTCTACGTTTTGCACGGCCAATGAGGACGCCGTTTCCAGAATTAGCGGCAAGTGTCACAGACATAACCATCGCGTCACCTGGTCTGACAAATGATGTCGTTTCTCTTGGAAGTACAAAGTTTGCCGTAAAATATATTGTTTGTTTGGTAGATAGCGCGAAGGATAGAGATTCTCTAAAATCAATTTCATAAAAACTCAATTTACTTTACGGCAAACCTTTTACGTGTCTACCAACGTTTCGGAGTCGAGCCATTTTTGTTTCGACTCCGACTCCGGATTCGACTGCGAGAATAATTTCTAATAGCACTCAATATGAATAAAATATACACAAGTTTCCAACTTTTTCCTATATGTTGGACTTTTTTGAGGTATTCCTTGAAAAGAACATACACAACTACAAAACTTCTTTGTTTAAAACTCCTACGATAATAATAAAAATACAAGATCACTGAAATTTGAAACTCTGTGTAAGAGGTTCAGAAGTGTACAGAATATCGCTAGGGAATATGAAATTCTAATTCGATTGTCATTAATTTTTTTTTGATTTAGAGTATTAATTGGACCAAAAAGTTCTTGAAATTCATTTTTGATAAATGTAGAAAAAAATTGTTGCCCGGGGTTGGCCAAGTTATTTTTTCGACTCAGTCTCCGACTACAGCATAATTTCTCGACTTTGCTTCATCGGGCTAAAATGTTCACAAGTAAATTCCATATTTTTTATGGAAATTAATTCTTTAAGTCCTGTAAAAAACGCAATACGTGGTACGTCAAACCGTATTGAGTACGCTTATGCTAGAAAATATTAAGCTTTTCAATGGAAATGGTAAATGACGTCTGGCATTGTTGTCTAGCTTATGTAGTAGCCCTAGTATGTGTACTCTATTTTCATCCCAAAATATTGGTCACCGTAATTATAACTAAAATAAGTCATTCACATTGTTTTATTTTAATTAACTTCATTTTAACTTTATTTTTTATTATTATTTATCTTTGTATTTTTCTTCATGCTTTCTGTTTTGCAATTCAGGGAAATTCTAATATAAAAATAAAACTTATTTCAAGTTCTTAAAAAAAATAAAATAATTCATAGTTTATAAATTATAAAAAAACAACAATAGAGAATGTTGAGTTAGAAAAACGAAACAATTGAAAAATATATGTATGTATATAGAAGTGTCCTAAATTTAAATAACTTAACTAGTGGCTAATTGTAAGCGGTTGGATTTTTAAATATTTTGACATTTTTAAAATTTATTTTTTTTACAGATATTCTATTTTTGTGGAAATTATTTGTTTTGTTGTTGTTAAACTTAATTAGATTTTGTGGCTATTTCGTAACATGTTGTTGTTGTTTAAATGTTGGTTATGAGAGGTGGTGGTGGGTAGTAGTTGTTATTAGGGGGGAATATGTTAATAATGTACAACACAAATTATTAATAAATTTTGAAAGTAGTTCCAAACGTTTTACTTGTATTTTTTAAATCTTTCGATTGTTTGATGTCGACGACGCATCCATCCATATTACAAATATATGTATGTTTGTGTATATAATATTCTCAATATGTGTATAGCCTTAAGGAGGTAATTTTAATTTGTATATATATGTATACTATATATCGAAACAAATAAATATATATGTTTATATAAAATATTTGTAACCCCGGCTTTTAAAAAAATAAAATCATAAAAAATAATAAAAATGTATAAATATTTCTAAACTTATTCAATGTTTTTTTGTTTTTTCTTATGGTTGTTTTTTTTTTTTTTTGTTTTGTTTTTACATAAAATTCAATGTATAATATTTTTGTATATAGTGGTGTAATATTCTCTCAAATACAAAAATATCATCAATAAGCGTTTTAGACATTTTGTTTACTTTTTTTAATATTTGTCTTCAAAAAGCTTGTGAAAAGGCTTGGTTGGCTTGCCTTTTACTTTTGTTGGGTCTTTGTTTTCTTGTTAAAGTGGTCTTTTTGGAGCCATGACTTTGTTTATGTTTGAATTTGGAAAGTTGTGTCTTGTTTAAGCTTCGCTTAGATCACAACAATTTGTTCGACTCTCTTCATCTAGCATTAGACTTTCATCCACAGCTTCGGTGTCACTGGGATTCAAGCTGCCATGAGGATGTGGTGATGATGAGCTTTCACCACAATTTGTGGCATAAACATGTGGCCGCTGTTGATTTGAATCATCTGTGTCAGGATCACGTATGGAATTAAAAGCATTTCCGGAATTAGCATTGGGCGATGAGATTTCATCATTTGGAGGATATACATGCCGGTGATAACTTCCTCCAGGCATGGCATTGCCATCACCCTCTAATTCAGCATCTCTGACACTTCCAAAAACTGGGGTGTGTGATGAACTTTTACGCATGCTCGTCGGCGGAGACCACACTGTCTGATACAGGGGTGAAGCAAAAACGTACATATGATTCAAATATTCCATATCATAAGAGGGCTGATACGAATCCGATTCCAGGGGGTTATAGTATTGCGAAGTGGAGGGTTGATGCATTGGGGTCTGGCGACAGCTATATGATCCTGAACCTCCTCCCGTATATTGTGGGGTATCATAGTTTTGTGATCTTGTTGAGGACAGCAGGGGGTAAGAGGACTGCATACCTGGAGGTCGTGGTGGCATTGTGGCATAAATGCCCCGATATGCCTCAAATGGTGTTTGTGGATAATATGCATCTGACCATCGCACATGATTAGGAGTGTAATCACCTTTGGCATATAACTGTAAATAGGAAACATATGAAAGTAAAGTGTTATAATAGTTCCATACAATGGCAGTATTTAAATAAGAGTTTCTCTTTTTTTCCAAATGCTTACCTGTATAGGTCTACTAAAACCTTTGCTCAAATGTTTTGGTATCCCCAGGGTATAGCTGTGACTGAATCCAACCTCAGAACTCAATAAATACTCATGGAATTTGTTGGGAAAGAATTCAATATTGTTGTAATTGTTATAGACTTCCTCCTGAAATGAAACACCAAAACAAACATTTAGTCAACAACTCAAAAATTACTTAAATCTTCACCAACTTACCGTTAAATTCTTCTTTTTCTTATAACTCGCCCAATTTTGTGCTTCCAATATCAATTTCCCACCTGGCCGCAGCTGATTGAACATACGCTTGAAGGCCATTTTCAACCCAGCATCACCAAAATTCAAATGTATCCATTTTGTAACCGACAGACATAATATGAGATCATATTGCTGTGTATCATTGGCCAAGAGATTTTCATCCTTCAGCACATAATTCGTTTGACGAAAGAAAACATTTTGAGGGAATTCATTTTTCGACAAACTCGACATTTGTGTTCGTGTGTGGGTCGAGGAATTTTGGCTATTCTGTTTGGTACCACCTCCACCGCCCCCACTTGTTGGATGTCCAGGTGTACTTTTGGTGGTGGTGCTAACACTAGAGGCAGGAGATTGAGATTCTGGATTTTGGGGACTAGTCACTTTTGCTGCTGGCTGGGTTATGCCGCCATAGCACAGAGGAAATGATATGGGAAAGAATGCGGCAGTATCAATGTCGGTGGATGCCTGCTCTCCATTACCATGCTGATGATGATGGTGGTGGTGATGATGGTGATGATGATGATGGTGATGTGGATAATGCATAATATGGTGATGTTGGAAATGGCCCCAATTTGTGTTGTTGCGTTGCTGACTTATGTCCTGGCGATTCTTTTTCTTTTTACGCCTACGTCTTCCCGGCTTGGCTCTCACATTTTTATCCCGATTCTTAAGTTCTGTATCGGAGGCTTCCACATTTTCCTTTTTCACCACTTCAAGCGGTATGCGAACATACATGGCTAAATTTCGTCGAGCCCGGGCTATTAGCTCTTTATCTATATCAATGCCCAAAATTGACTTGGGTGCCAGCTTCCGGGCCACCGATATGGTCATGTGGCCAACATTACAGCCAATATCTAGAATATCTTTGTTTTTAAACAATTCCGGATATTGCATGAAAACTTGAAGGCGAATATCCATGAATTCATTCAAATGCCTGAGACCAGCATAGCGATCATAGTTGCCATAACGATATTTACTTCCATCCGGAAGAAATTTGGGCTTAATGCTTTTAGTAGTGGAAACAACTGTCATCGAATCCAGTTCCTTCTTTACATTTTCTGCCAATTTTAAGGCATTGCTGGCATCGCCAGTTTCATTCAAAAGATCTGTCATATGGTCGCCCTCACCGGCATTTATAGATGTTCCACCAGAAGCAGTACTCAAAGGACTACCCAGCAGTGTACCGAATTCTGAAGTGGAATCAACTTTCATCAAGTCGGGTGTATCATCACGGGGAATTTCTGCATAAATAAAAAGAAACACCAGTGAAATGGGGACAATTTGAAAAACATGTTTCAAACTTACCCTCAACTAAACCTTTGGCAATTTCTTCAATAGGGCTGAGATCTGCTGTATTACTTTCGCTTATTGAACGTGAACGTCTGTTTGAGGATTTACGTGCTCCTGAAGCTGTTTGCCTGGGTGGCCTCTTCCAAGCCCCCGGTTGTGGAACAACGGGACTGACAATTTTGTCCATGGAATCATTGCGGAAGTATTTCTAAAAGAAATCAGGAATTAAGTTGGCATACGTTACATCCTAATATGTTTGTCATAACTTACCTTGGACTTTTGTGAATTGTTGCTCTCACTTATTTTACGTTTCCTACTACCCCCGCCGCCACCTGTGCTACTAACCACAGAGTTACCACATGAGTTGCTACCTGTGGTGGATACCAAATCCAAACGTAAATCTCGACATGCGCGTTCTCTTAACTCTCCCAAACCAATTGCAGCGGTTGTGGTGCTAACACTACCAACCATACCCGCACCACTACCATCAATCGATGATTCCTGTGCTGCCAGTTGTGATGATGTTGGTGTTGGTGATTTGGCTTGATTCGTAGTATCCACATCGATATTAGCGACCTTTGTGTCAGCAGTGTTGTGTGAAAGTGAGAGCTGCTCTTGTGGTGAACATAAATTACGCTCTGGCCTGTCATGGTCGTCGTCGTCGCCACCACTACTACTGACACCACCGCCTTCGTTGCTTTGGTCTTGGCTTTTGTTTTCGGCCTCCAATGAAACTGAAAGCAAACCCTTTTCAGTTGATGTCGACGCATTGATGAGAGCACTTGGTATTATGTCGTCAAGCGCATCACCCAAAGTGCTTGTGGTCGAATTGCAAGAGTCGTAGCGTTTACGTTTTGGTTTGCGATTCTTGCGATGACGATGCTTGTGCGATTTACTTAGTTGACCTCCACGGAGGCCCAAAATGATGGCGCCACCCACACCAGCTGTGGGCAAACCCAAAATGCCACCAGTGCCACCGACTACTGCCCGTTTCATCGGTGATGTTAGTTGCTTTTCATATTCCGTTGAATCGACGGGATCCAAAAGATGCAATGGATCGTGTATGTTGGGCGGAATAATAACCTCCACCTTGGGCGGTGTGGTAATGGGTGATTGGCGTGGTGTTGTGGCCGGGGTTATTTTAATTGATGTATCGCCACCGGTATCATTTTGCAATGAACTCAAATTCAGAGGATCCGATATATTGCCTCCCAATAGAAATTTAGTGGGTGGTATAAAATTGCCCTTCCGTGGTCTTTTGTCCGGCAAAAAGAACTTGGAACGTAAGCAGCAATAATGTATTGATGCTGATGAATTGTTGGGATTTGAGTTATTGTTTAAAGCTTGGTTGTCTTTGCCCATGTGACTGCCACAACCATTTATGTGGCAACAGGACAAATTATTTGCATTCACGCCTCCAGCACCACTACCGGCATTATTTCCCACGCCTGAACCCATTGTGTTGTGTGCCGAACCAGCACACAAAATATGATGGTGGTGATGATTGTGATTATTGTGCCCACCACCACCACCTGCAGCTCCACCACCTCCGCCGCCACCACCACGGTGTGATGGCAAAGGTTTTTTATGCAATTGTTGTTGTTGTGCCTTTAAATGGCCATGACCATAACCCAATTTATCGGACGTTGAATTTGACAAACATAAACGGCTGTCATTAGGCGGCATATTTCCAATGCCACCTGCTCCTCCTCCTCCGGCACCACCACCAGGACCATGGTGATAATGCTGATAATTGTGATAGTAGTTGTGTCCTTGGTTTTTCAAATTTTGAATATTTTCAACATCGGCTTTGGTTAAGCCAGGCTTTTCCTCAGCTATGGAACTGTGTGCAGATTTGGGGGGTGATGATGCATTGTTTGTGGTGGCAGTGGTTTGGGCACCACAACTGCTTCCACCGCTGGAGCCAGTATTGTTTTTGGCAGTTCTGTTTTGGCGTTTATTCCAGCATTTGTTCTTTTTGTTGTTGTTAAGACTTGAGGCGTTGTTTGTGGCAGTTGATGTTGTGGCTGATGATGATGAAGAGGAAGCTTTCTTGTGTTTAACAAATTGTTGTGGTGCACGAAATTGGTGTTGTTGTGATTTTAATTTATTTGTTGCCAAGGGCATTGAAGCAGATGTCGGTTTTCCTTCACCATCGACAATTGCTGCTGTTGGTGGTGCACCTTCAATTCTCTTGTTGTCCACATGCCTGGCAGGACTATTGTTTTCATTATTGCCCACCTTGGGTGAGATGTTCTTTGACTGACAATCACCAGGATTGTCAAAATTACTCACAGTATCCATTTTAAGTAGTTCAACAAATTGCTGTGTGTTCTTTGAAATGTTAAATTACATTTTCCATGCACCGGAGCACCGTGTAGAGGACAGGTATTTGGGGGGTATTTTCAAAGCGTCAACGCTCCGGTTGTTTGTTTACTTTGCAAAATATGTGAGGGGAATAAGTTTCTTTGCTCCCTTCCCTCCCAGCTGGCAAAGTAGTTCTCACCTCTTGCTTCACTTTTGACTTTCAATTATAATCCTTTCAAGCAGTTTGTCGTTCATTCACTCCCTCTCTGACGACGAAGTCAGCCGTGTGTTGGTTGGTGTGTGTGTTTTATGCAAATGATTGCTGCGTACGTGTGCGTTTTATTTGCCCTGTAGTAGTTGTTGTTGTTGTTCCTGCTGTTGAATCCTTTAATTCCTTATGCTTTCTTGCCTTATGAAGATGATATCCTGTATGCAGCAGCTATATGAATGAATCTGAAAATAGGAAAAAATGGAAAAAAATAAATAAACAACACAACTAGGTATGAGGAAAATGTTGATTATTTATAAGGTTTTATTTTAGCCTGAATTTAAAGTCAGAATACAGAGGTTTTTAATAAATAATGCAAGCATATAATAGCACTTGCCAGATCAAAACAATAAAAAGATGAGAAGGAGGAATGAAAGGAAGGAAATACGGGGAAAGGGAAGCATGTGTGCATGAAGGACCAACACAATACACAACAGATATCTGTGTGCTCATTTTTCTCCAGCAACGTTCTGCAATTACTAACATATGCATGTAAGTACATACATACATATGTATGTATGTGGGCTTTTTTGTATTGTTTTCATGTTAAGTAGTAAGATAAAAAAGTTTCAAGTGGAAAGGTGGGTAGGATGAGGAGAAAGGGAAAGGAAAGGGAATTACACACAAGTTGCACAAATAAATTCGAAAAACCACATAAACCACAAGAACAAATTTAACCAATCCTTCCGTAGCAAAACAATACATTTCACAAAAACAACAACAGCCACATCTTACAAATGCAGAAGACATGACATTCTATTTGCATACATAGTAATTTTGGATACGAAGGTGTATTTTGGTTCTTGAAAATATGACAAGTGTTTACATTTTTAAAAATAAATTGTAGCAAAGTTAACTTTAAAAGGCTTCAAACACAAATGTGCGGAACCCAGAATGACGAATTCCTAATTTTCAACCTTTTTATAAGGTCTCGGGACAATTTTAAGGAAACCCATTAACATTATTTATTATTTGAAAAGAATAATAGCAATGCCCTGGACCTCACTGTGGTACATGATTGTCGTTGTTGTTGTAGCATCATAGAAATCTACGAAGCATAGGTTTGACGCAGGGTTGGCAGCCGTTTCGGGTCAATCCGGTTGTTGCCGTTGAAGCATTATGTTGCATAACCTTATGTACAATCAGGCTCTGGATCATCCTCAGGATCTTGGAATATGGATGCAGTTCTGGGCTTGACAACAAACTTTCAGGAGTTGGTAGAGTAAATATAGTTGGTCAGATGCTTAGCAACGAGTTATCAATTTTGCCCAATAGAAATTAAGGCAACCGTAGAATTTTGAACGTAGCCGAGCCAAAACTACACTGTTTTGCCTAGGTGGCTAAATATGTTTCTGCTGAAATATAATGGAATATTATGTTATGATGCTGGGTTGGCACCCGCCGACCACCAAAACGCTTTTGGTTTCGGTTACGTGAATTTTTAAAGAATCCTTTAAGGGTCACACTGAGGATTTTTAAGAATTTTTCAAATGCCACTTTAGGCCTGACAAACGCGGATTTTTAAAGAAATATTCAAAGGGCCACAAACGTAAATATTTAATGAATTTTTCAAAGGTCACTTCAGGACTCATAAACGTGCATTTTTCAAAGGCCACTTTAAGAATCCTAAACACGTACTTTTAATGAACTTTCCAAAGGCCACTTTAAGACTCACAAAGGTGTTTCCTTAAAGAAATTTTCTTCGAGTTCATTACTAACAATACAATAATTTTTATGACTATAGCGACTGACTGAGTCTCGTGTAACGTTAACCCTTTCTCCCTATTTAGATCAAAAACACCGGCTTGATAGTTTCTATCTACCACATACGAGTAGAGAAGGTATCCACAGTAACACTTTATCTGGCACCGCAACATATCCCTAATTTTATTATGGCGAAGTATGGGAAAAATCTTCGTCTCGTCATTTTAATGGTTCACCTTGTTGCATAAACACCTTTCCATAGGCCGACCTTTCTCGTTTCGCCTTCGTTCTTGCTTGTCAAAGACCACATTGGTATGAGTGCACCACTTATAACTGCTGTAGAATGTCTGGGAAGGGGTTATTTACATTGACGAATTTTTAGCATGCCTTATTCGTGAATCACCGTTGTTCTATTCTATTCAATGTAACTATTCCGATACCGGTGGTGCATTGATATTTCCGACTGCCGTTGTCAGTTCTGCGACTCTAGGGTCATTTGGTTTGGCGCTTCCAAGCATATCATGTTTATTTTCTATTTTAGCCCCTCTGTTAGAATATTGTAGTTCTGTTCCTGAGATTGCAAAACATTTTTACGGAGGTGTTCTATCCTATATAGAACCTCTACGGTGATCTTCAATTCTATAAAAGATTCTTACGGAGATTTTCTATTCTATAGAAGACACATTCGGAGGTCTTCTCTTCCATAGAAGACCCTTCTATGTTATAGAAGACCCTACGGAGGTCTTCTAAGTTATAGAAGATCCCTACGGAGGTGTTCTACACAATATAGAACCTCTACGGTGACCTTCAATTCAATAGAAGATTCTTACGGAGATTTTCTATTCTATAGAAGGCACATTCGGAGGTCTTCCCTTCCATAGAAGATCCCTACGGAGGTCTTCTATGCTATAGAAGATCCCTACAGAGGTCTTCTATGCTATAGACTGTCCCTACGGAGGTCTTCTATGCTATAGAAGATCCCTACGGATGTCTTCTATTTTATAGAGGCCCCTACGGAAGTTTTCTCTTCTATAGAATGGCTTCTTCTTCTATAGAATGGTATTCTAATCTGTATAAGACCCCTACGGAGGTCTTTTCTATAAAAGACCCCCGCAGAAGTCTTTTATTCTACAGAGGAATCTTTCGGAGTTTTTCGTTCTATAAAATACCCTTAAGGAGATTGTTAATTCTGTAGAGGAATCCTACGAGATGTTCTGCTCTGTTGGAGACACCTGCGGATGCTTTTTAATCTATAGAAGACCCCTACGGAGGTCTTATATTTTATAGAAGACCTAGAGAAATTTTCTGTTCTATAGAGGACCTCTACGAAAGTTTTCTGTTCTATAGAACACTCTTACGGAGATCTTCTATTCTATAGAAGACCCCTACGGAGGTCTATAGAACCTTGTGGAGGTCTTTTGTTCTTAAGAATACCACTAAGGTTGTTCTTTTAATCTATAGAAGACCCCCTACGGAGATCTTATCTTTTATAGAAGACCTACAGACATTTTCTCTTCTATAGAAGGCTCCTAGGAAAGTTTTCTGTTCTATAGAACTCTTACGGTGGTCGTCTATTCTATAGGAGACCCTTACGGACCTCTATATAAGAAGTTTATGGAGGTATTTTGTTCTAAGAATACTCCTAAGAAGATCTTCAGTTCTTTAGAAGACTACTATAGATGTCTTCTATTCTATAGAAGATCTTCTTTGTTATTGAAGCCTCCTACGAAAATATTCTATTCTATAGTAGACATATACGGAGTTATTCTATTCTTTATAAGACCCCTATGGAGGTCTTATTTCATGTAGAAGCCCCTATGGAAGTATTCTATTCTTTGGAAACGACAATTGCCACAGGGAACCTAGCCTAAAATAAAAATGGACCTAATTTTAGTAAGGCGGTCAGAAAATATCAAAATTTTTAGCGATAGTTATGGTCCTCAACGTGATGTAGGCTGCATAACCTCTGTATTTCTCCTGTGAAAAAGATCTCTATAAGTGTCGTTGTATACGGTTCTACATACCCGTTTGGACTCAGCCCAAAAAAAATGTTTACAATCATTGAACCAAAATTTGATGTAAAGCAGAAGATTTTTATATTGATTTGATATTATTTGAGAAAAGTGTGGACTGCCTCAAGTGGCGATAAAGTTGAGTGGTCTGCTAATAATTACAATAATCCGATGGGGTCCGCCCCGCGAGAAATCAAAGGTTTAAGACCATTTTGCGGACTGTGATAATCTCTACCAAATTTTAGTGAATGATTTTTTTCTTTACAGTGAAAAATGTGAAGCAATCAATATGCTCAGCAAATGTTTTATCCACATAAGAGTCCACATAGAGTCGAACAATATCTAATGTTGGGAATATCGATAGTTTGCCAGCCCTACTCCGCATGGCGGTTATCGATTTAAAAACAATCACTTTATAGGTATTTTATGAATTATTTACAATCCTTAATGCCTTGTTCAGACTGACGGTAATTCGCACTCTATTCGTTGTTCGACCGCAAATTACGATATAATTACTTCATTTCCCATACAAAATTTTGAGAACGAACAACGATTTTTGTACATTGTTCAATTTAAATTACTCTCAGAACGACGATAAAATATGTCCCATCTCTAACAAATGAGAGAATTTATCGAAATAAATTAATTATGACAGAAAAAATATAAAATTTAAAAATGTATTAAAAACCCAAATATTTTTAAAAATACTGCAAAACGTGAATGAAAAGTAAACGGTTTAAAGACTAGTATACATTCAAATCATAGCAAATTTTCTCTTATCTTTTACTACAGCTGCATTTCTTGCCCATCGTTTTAAATTCGCGCACAAATTTAGAAACAAAAATCAAATGCCCGCCAGAAAGTCTGAATACCAAAAAGTTATTTTGGCAGGTCTCTCTCTCGACAATTTTGAAAATAGAAAAATTAAAAAAATGTGCTGAAAACACCAAAATTGTGAGAAAAAATAGAAAAGATGAATGAAAATAATATTATTTAATATTAAATAGATATCTGAAAGAAGGACAAATATTTTTTCAGTTTATATCAACTAATTTTACTCGTCTTTTGGCTGAAACTTTCTTTAAATTCAGTAAATAAAAAGTATGAAAATATTGATCATGTTGCTATGAATTGTGTACCATGTCGTATGAACGGGTTAATTCGTGTACATAATTATGAGAGCGAACAACGTGATTCAAATGCTGGTATGAACATGGCATTAAGCATTTAACCAAATTGAAATATTGAAAAACCTCAAAACGACACCTGTTACGGAAACTGTCATATGTTGTTGTTATCTTTTTCACATATTTATGTTTTTCCATTAAACATGGGTTTAACTTTAACCTATTCGAGTAAGTGCCCCCAACCAGCATACACCAACCACCCCCAGCAACTCTATCACACTTTGGTTCAGTTGGCTGGGAACTGTTATCCTGGCGCTTTAACGAGTTTGCATGTCTAGCGGTTTCAGATGTTTTCAACATAAAAATTACATGGATTTTGCACATAGCGACCGACGGTGACACCTCATAAAAATACACGAACAAAAACAAACCAATAAAGATAACCACCAGCCAGGCAGACAGACAGTCATTGAGGGTCTGCTACAAACAACAACATAACTAGGAAACAAAGCGGACACCATTAACCACATATGAGCACAAAAGCCCAGATCCTTAAATGGCTTGTTTATGTGAAAAATATAAAAAAAAAAAACTTGACCATATCATGGCATGCCCCAAAAGCGGTGTATGTATCCCCTCAAGACAAACAACTGGGGAAGTAAATAGAAAAAAATTAAACAAAATACTAACACATGCTAGCTTGGGGATTATAAACTTCATGCTTGATGCCACTATAAATAGGATTACCCCGCTACATTATTAAAGCGTATCTTTTTTCTTTAAAATTAAGTTCAAAACAAGTGACATGGAATTAAAGGGGTGGTGGTATGGTGATTCATGTCTAAATAATCTCGCTAATTAGAGATTTTCTGTGATATTATCGATTTTCTTTCTATTCCATATTTTTCTACATCCCACACCTAATAAGTGACTGAACGAACTACTAACTCATTTATCGATCTAACAATTGCAATTCCGTTTTGAATTTTCTTCATAGGAAACACAAATGTTTTTATTTCAGCAGCATTGGGACAATAAATCCATTGTGTTTTTTCTCTTTAAGTTGTAAACCAGCTCTCCTCACTCCCACCCCATCTTTATTTCTCTTTTTTTTACCATGCATCACATCTCACACCTCTCAAAGTTTTTTTTTTTTCGTAAAAAAAAAGAAAATTCAATTTTCCTATAATGAAAAAATCGGATTGAATGCAGCATTCATTTCTCACTAAAGCGCCAAATGCATTTCAGTCCAAGTTCGAAGGAATAAGTGACGCTTCGTTAAAGCTGTTAGTCAGTCAATCAGGCAGTCAGTCAGTTGGTTGGTTGCTTGGTCGTACGTACTTTAACCAGTTGAGAAAACGCGGGAAGAAGAGAATGAAAGAAAAAACCATTGGAAAACTGTGTTTTTTCTTCTTTTCAACAACTGCTCTTACGTTATGTTCCGTGTTTTGCTTTTTTATTTTACGTTTCGTTTTATTTTCTACTTCAAAAGCCCAATTATTTTTGTTTCTTTAACTTTTAGTAAAACTTGTTAAAAGGAAGGCAATGATAATAACAACCGCACACACACACCAAAACAACAACTATAACATCGAATTACAAACAAATTTCGGAACACACAACCAACCAGCCAGCTACCAACCAGATCCACATGAACCAATTGAAAAATTATTGACAAACCAAACTTCTGTTCAGTTTTCTTTGTTTGTTTAAATGCGTTAAGAAATTTGTTAAACGAATAAAAAACACGTCAATTTAAGTCTTTAAACCGTCTCAATGTTTTTGGCATTGACTTGCTAGGAAATGGAACACATTTTCCGGCCATAAACAGCAAATTTTTAAAATAATTGAACAGAATGTTGGGACGGTCTTAGTTTAAATTATTACTAACGTCGAATAAGGGAAATGAAAATTAAGGCATTTTCAGACAGTAGTGGGACATTTGGTGGTGCCATAATTCATTATGTTACACTGTGCAACATTTTTAAGGTAATCTTGTGCAAACAATTCGAACTGAGGATTTTTTGAAAGTACAGACCGAAACGACAAGAAACCCTAGTTGGGTTTTGTTGTGTCAGATCCAGCTCGGATTTCATGGCCCCATCTAAACATGGTTAAATATTGAGTTTTTTAAGAAATTCGGGGCTATATCTCTGAAACCAATGGGAATCTTCTGCTGACCTCTGAAGATAAGGACAAGAATAAAATATTTGGAGAAATAGTGAACTCGAAAAATTACATTTATTGCTTCAAATTTCAAAATATATGCCAAAATTCCACAATTTTTATACATTTCGCACCGTATCTCCAAAACCGTTAATTTTTTCTGAATATTTTCTTTCGGAAAAATATTCCCTGGAATGTAATACACAACTCTTCAGAACATGTCATTGTTGTAAAATGCCTCTATGCCGTTGGTTTCTGTACATTTTTCAAGGACGATTTAATAAAAATGCCAATAATGTAGTGAAATCCGAAATGCGAGAATAAACTCTTGGTGTGAACTGTGTTTGAAATACGTGTTGTAGAAGGTATGATGCAAAATACCACTGGAACAATATGAAGTTAATATTTTAGAGTTTCAGAATGTTCTGAAGAATTGTTGAGAACTTTATTTGGAAGATTTTTGCAAAAGGTGACTTGGTTCAGCTCCCAATAGTTTAGCCGATACTGACAAGAAGTTCAGCAATTATGTAAAATTTTTTATATTTTATAGATTTTGATGCCGTAGATGGAGTTTTTCTTATGTGGTTTTTTCAAAAGATAAGTTCTACTAGTTTAGGACTACAATATTGCTAAAGACAGCAAGACCAAATTTCTATTCATTTCTGATATAAAGACATGATAAATGCAAAAAAGTGTAGATTTAGCCCGGTTTAGATGAGGCCATAAAATCCGAACTGGATCTGACAGGACAAAACCCAAGTAGGGTTTTTGTAGTCTAAATATGTACTTTCAAAAAATCCATACTCGAAGTTGTTTGCATTTTCAGTGTTGCATAATGTTATTAGAATTGTGCACTTCAGAATGCATCAGCAATTGACTACTGCGAAATGTCAAAAATATTTTGAAAACCTAAAGCGATTATTAAAATATTTTCCACAGAATTTCATTCAGAAAATTTAATAAACGTATAACTCAACAAATTTATTGCAATTTTTAAATTTAGACACATTATTTTAAAAAATTAAATCAAGTTTGACAGCTTGATGGTACCAGCTCGGCTGATGAGTCTACCTGTATGATTGTGTCATGGCCTTATCTAATGATAAACTACTTCTAGTTACTTTTAACTATGCCAAGAGCGGGTTTTTAGGCGAACGTTTCTGAATTCAGCTTTCGTTTAATCTAAAATTGACTTTTTATCAAAGATCATCTGATTTTCTCTAATTGTTTACTACCCAACTAAAATGAGACGCAACAAATGCTATTATGATTAACGTCACCAAAACTGTTCATTTCAATAGAAATCTCCTCCCCACTTACATTTCGTATTACCCATTTTTCTCTAAACTTTTATAATTAAATAATACTTTAAATTTATTGCCAATAAAATTCTTCTAATTGTTTACAATGTTCTTTGCAACAATATAAATGAAATATATTATAAATAAATCCTCATAAAACAACAATATTGTTTATAAAATTCTATGTATTATTTAATTGTGTGTATCTTCGTCTCGTTTACTTTCAAAAAATACACTGTGTCAAGAAAGTCTTTGGGCAAGACAGATGATAATGTTTTCAGACCTTCTATATAAAGTTTATCTATAGATAAAAATCCAGCAAAAATACACATTACAAATTAAACTAATAACCCATTATTTTCCCAGCAAAAATACTCCTTACAAAACCCCTAACTAACCCATTATTTTAACAAGGGCAGCTAATAATGTGGTTATTATAAATAGACATAAGTACTGTCTCTAAAGGTTTTTACTACTTATTTTAGTGGTGTGATCATCCTGACTATAGAAATTATGTGTATTGTAGAGATGATGATGATGTGTACATTGGGTTATCAGTCTGAAGATGAAGAATATTGCTATGTTTGCTGTTGAAGTTTCTTGGAAAAGAAGTTTCTTGGAAAAACTTTTCTGAAAAAAAAAACATTTCCCAAACATTCTCTAGAAAAAAAGAAGTCTTCGAAGGGATTTTCTATACGAAAGTTACCTCCGAAAAATCTTTTCCAAGAAAAAAAGTCATCTCCCAAAAACTTTTCCTACGAAAGTATCAGTCAGCTGTGCCTTGAACCTATAGAAAATAAGCAAACACAATACTTCTGACGACTATAGGGTTTTTTTGACGTTTTGGGCCAATTTCTCAGGAAAAATTGCCCGCATACACAACATGTTGCCAAATATTTAAAAACGATCCCAAACAAGTACTTAAACTACACTCTTTCCAAACTTTGTGTGAGTGGTAACCGATAGATTGTTTCGATGTAGTCAAAATTCGCGACTAAGAAATAATACGATGTACAACGTTTGCACCAAATCGTTTCCCCCTTCGAGGCTTATCTTACGTACTACCCAGTTTATTTGCAACATGAGATATTTCCGATATTTCATTTAAAAAATCGATGGTTAACGATATTATCGTTAATTTGTCATCATCATTAATTTGGAAATAAAAATGGCGGAAATGTCAATGCTTTTGTAGACATTTTGCACAAGTACTTTATAGAAATAGAAAGGAGAAAAACAATTGTTTTTATTTTTTTAATAAAAAGACACAAAAATACAATTTAGTCCATATTTACATTAGGCAATTTTCCTTGCTGCAATTGTCAGTTTGTAGGTGAGAGAGGGTATTGAGAGGCAAAGGGTTACCATTTGCCTCACCTCTCTCTCTCCTTCAAACTGACAATTGCCGCATGGAAAATGGCCTAATGTAAATTGGGACTAACTATTCCGAAAAATTTTTACGTGTGACTTAGAACTTACTTTCTCACATACACAAAGCCGAAAAGCCCCGTAATTATACCCTCCACCATATGGAGGGTATAATTAAATTTGTCATTCCGTTTGTAACACATCTAAATATTCGACGGAGACCCCATAAAGTATATATATTATTAATCAGCAATTAAATTCTATGTCGATTTAATCACGTCCGTCTGTCCGTCCGACCGTCTGTCTGTTGAAATCAAGATAGAGCTCGCAATTTTAAAGATAGAGAGCCAATATTTGGTACAGAAGTTTTCATTACTTGCAGGATGGTTGGTATTGAAAATGAGCTATATCGGTCAACGTTTTGATATAGCCCCCATAGAACGGTACCACCCGATTTTCGGTATTTTGAAGGTATTAGTTTCATTATCACACCGAAATGGCTGAAATTTGGAATTTAGTCTGCTCTAAGGGTATAAAACTTTCCCCTAGAAATTTGTCGGTATAGGTCCACGCCTTCATATAGCCCCCATAGAACGGTACCTCCCGATTTTCGGTATTTTGAAGGTTTTAGATTCATTATCACACCGAAATGGCTGAAATTTGGTACTTAGTCTTCGTTGGGGGTATTTAACTTTCTACCAAAATTTTGTCGGTATCGGGTCATGCCTTCATATAGCCTCCATAGAACGGTACCTCCCGATTTTCGGTATTTAGAAGGTTTTAACTTCATTATCACACCGATATGGCTGAAATTTGGTACTTAGTCTACGTTGGGGGAAAATTTTTTTTCCAGAATTTTGTCGGTATCGGTCCATGCCTTCATATAGCCCCGTAGAACGACACCTCCCGATTTTCGGTATTTTGAACGTGGTGGCCTCAATATTCCACCGAAATGGCTGAAGTTTGGTATATAGCCTTTGTTGGGGGTATACAACTTCCCCCTATAAATTTGTCGGTATAGGTCCACGCCTTCATGTAGCTCCCATAGAACGATACCTCCCAATTTTCGATATTTTGAAGGTCAAGGAAGGCCTCAACTTTCCTCCGAAATGGCTGAAATTTGGTATTTAGACATCGTTTGGGGGGTTTTTAACTTTACTCTTTAAAATTGTCGTATAGGTCTACGCCTTCATATAGCCCCCATGGAAAGGTACCTACCGATTTTCGGTATTTTGAAGATTGTGGCTTCAATCTTCTTCTTCTTTATTTGCCTATTCGTCATACGAATGTTGGCGACCATTACAATTACAAAGAAACAATGGATTTTAAATAAAAAAATCAAATAAATTCATAGATTTTTCACAATATCGGCAAATATGTCTCTGCTTCTGGCAGCACTAAGTAGGTGTCCCACGTCTCGTATTCCAGTCCATTCTTGAATATTCGCAATCCAACTCAATTCCTTTCGGCCTTTTGGAGTTTTTCCTTCTATTCTTAATTTTATGATATCCTGCAAGAGCTTGTATTTTGAATTTCTCATGATATGTCCAAGGTAGGCAATTTTTCGTCTTTTGATGTTTATCATTATCTCTCTATTTCGATTCATTTTTCGAAGCACTTCATTGTTTGAAAATAAGGCAGTCCATCCATGGTATTTTTAAAATTCGGCGGTAGATCCACATTTCGAAGGATTCTAATTTCTTCACGTCTAATGATTTTATTGTCCATGCCTCCATAGCGTATAGTAAGGTTGACCATATATATGCATTTATAAATCTACACTTAGTTTCAAGATTTATATCATGGCTGGACAGAACTCTCTTGTATTTGAAAAACGAGTCTCTAGCAATTTCAATACGCCTTCTTAGTGGCTTCAATATTCCACCAAAATGGCTGAAATTTGGTACTGAATTTTCTTTGAGTATAAAAACTTTCCCTCAGATATTTGTCGGTATAGTTCGACGTTTTAAAATACCCCCGATAGAACGGTGCTTCACATCGTTTTACCGAAATTACTGAAATTTTGTATTACAACTCGTGGTGGAGGGTATAACAAGTTCGGCCCGGCCGAACTTAACACTGTTCTTACTTGTTTCTATTAATTTCGATACTATCGATAGTGCCATCGATTTTTTTCCAACTTTACCCAGAAGGTTTTTTTTTAATTTTGGAGTCATTACCTCAGGAAGTATGGAATTGCCCCCGAAAAATTGCGACATCGTAACAAAAAGAATCTTTTTCAACTATTTCAAAACGATCCGAGACGAGCTGTTAATCTGCACTTTTCCCGAATTTGGTGTGGAAGGTACCCGAAGGACGGGACCGATAGTGTCCGTATTTCAACCTGATACATGACTAGATGAAATAATACGATGTGCAAAGTTTGGACAAAACAGAAACTCCGTGCGAGAGTTATCTTGCGGATTTGCCATTTAAGTTGATGCCGTTAAGGTTTTTTGGCCTATGGTATATCTCAGTCCCGAAAAAAAGATTTTTATGTACTTAATAAATCTATCTCAATCATATCTCAGTCCATAAGGTCGTGTACCCACCCATTTATTTCATATAAGTTTCATTTGTATAAAGTGATTTTAGGCACACTGTATCTATATATAGCAAGTATGTATATTTGCAACACATCTTGTGCAACTTACGAAAGTATTTGTAAAGCTATGTGTGCGACTTATTGTTGGTCAACAAAAAATATTAAAAAGTTCATTTTAAATCTAAACTTTTTTGCATTTGTTTGCTTGTTTGTAATCAAAATTTTATTTGTTTGGCAAGTTTGGACATGGGTTTTTTGTAAGAACTGATAACAACATTCTTGTAGATGTATGTAAGTGTTTTCTAAAGACTTTCATAGCATATGAGATAAAGGCAGATATTAAAAATAAATTGGAAGAAAGCTAAAGAAGAATATTGACATCTTAAACCAAATTGTGTAAAATCACTCATTCCTTTGCCATCTGCTATACAATAACTAGCCAATCCCAAGAGTGTAGAGATGGCCTATCATAAACTGTGTTATGTATTACATACATACTTTTCCATACACTAAAGGGTAAAGGAACTTTTGACAGAAAATAATTTTGTATTGATAATGTGGCACCTTAGCCACCTTAGACGAATCCACAAACTTGGCAAGCCCTCAGTTGGATATCACGGCCATAAGGCGTTCAATACCTTATTCAAATTCTTGTAGCCTCTACTCTTCCATATTTTGTATCTCGTCACTATTATTAACCTCCACAGTAGTTTTCCCCAATACTGTAGCTATAGAAAACACGCATTCCCTTACTTATTTCTTTATTAATCTGCCATGTATTTACACTGGCATTCTTATCAAAATATTAGCATTATTCCTTATTGTTTGTTGTTGCTGCTGTTGTTGTTGTTGGGGGCTTTCTTCTTTTTTATTGAATGAAACAAAATACACAAATAAAATGTTTCCCAGTTGGTCACAATTCTTATAAATATACCGACATATATATTTATAGAAAAAACAACAACGATTCACATACACACATATTCATACATACATATGTATATACTATATATTATCTATATTTTTATATACATATGCACACACTTTGTGTAAATATAATGGCCCGTATTTTCATAAAGTGTGAAAAGTCGTTGACGATGATTGTAACCCATGCCTGCTGCCGCTGCCCGCGCTTTAACGTCATTAATTTTTTTATATTGTTATCTCCTTATTAAACAACAGTGGGTGATAACAGCAGAAAATCAATGGGAACAACACAGTGGTTTCAAATGTCTATTGTCGAGAAAAAATACCTACAGAAGCAGCAGAACAGACAGACGTCTAAATTTATGTTAGTGTTAGTGAAAATACCAACAAAAAGAAAAATATTTTTACATACATAAACTAGCCCTATTTCTGTATACGGAGCTGTATATACATAAACGATGAACTTTCCTATAACACATCTTCAATGAACTTTTCAATGTGTGAAGAAATGACAACCCAATGTAATTTTAACAAGTAAGAAAAGCGTTAAGTTCGGTCGGGCCGAACTTTTTATACCCTCCACCACAAATTTCAGCCATCTCGGTGTGATAATGAGGCCAAAACCTTTAAAATACCGAAAATCGGGAGATATCGTCCTATGGGGGCTATAGCAACACGTGGGCCTATATAAACATTTTATGGTAGAAATGTTTCTTAGCCTCTAGAAACACAAAATACCAAGTTACAACCGATTCTTTGGTCAAATTGGTCTAATACATTCAAAATATATTAAAATGACGCGTACTTTATAAGGGGCCTTATGTGGGGGCTATACCAAAACGTAGACCTATATAACCAAACTTTGGTACGAATGTTTTCTGGCCTCTGAAGACACAAAATACCAAATTACAACTAATTCTGTGGTCAAATGGGTCTAATACATTCAAAATATATTAAAATGACGCGTACTTTATATGGGGCCTTATATGGGGGCTATACCAAAACGTGGACCTATATAACCCAACTTTGGTAGGAATATTTTTTGGCCTCTGGAGACACAAAGTACCAAATTACAACCAATTCGGTGGTAAAATGGGCCAAATATCTTAAAAATTCATTAAAACGACGACGCGTCACGCGTCATTTTGTATGGGGGCTATACGAAAGCGTGGACCTACATAGCCCGCTTTCAATACCAAAAGTCCTACGTAAATATAACATATTTTCCCAAAATTTCATCAACCTACGTCAATCCGTTCGGACGCTAGAGTGATTTCCACAGACGGACAGACGGACAGACGGACGGACATGGCTATATCGATGTAGAATTGCACGCTGATCAAGAATATATATACTTTGTGGGGTCTACAATGAATATTTCGAGTAGTTACAAACGTAGTGACAAACTTAATATACCCCCATCCTATGGTGGAGGGTATAAAAAGATCATATTCCATGACCTTCTCAGCACGAAAAATACTAACCGATGAGCTTTTTCATATCCGATGAACTTTTTTATAGGAAAAATTTTAGGAAAATTCATATCCGATAGACTTTTCTATGGGAAAATTCATCTACGATGAACTTTTCATAGAAATATTTATTTACGATGAACTTTTCTATAGGAAAATTCATCTACGATGAAATATTCTATAGGAAAATTCATCTACGATGAACTTTTCTATAGGAAAATTAATCTACGATGAACATTTCTATAGGAAAAGTCATCTACGATGAACTTTTCTATAGGAAAAGTCATCTCGATGAACTACGATGAATTTTTCTGTAGGAAAAGTCATCTACGATGAACTTTTCTATAGGAAAAGTCATCTACGATGAACTTTTCTATAGGAAAAGTCATCTACGATGAACTTTTCTATAGGAAAAGTCATCTACGATGAACTTTTCTATAGGAAAAGTCATCTACGATGAACTTTTCTATAGGAAAAGTCATCTACGATGAACTTTTCTATAGGAAAAGTCATCTACGATGAACTTTTCTATAGGAAAAGTCATCTACGATGAACTTTTCTATAGGAAAAGTCATCTACGATGAACTTTTCTATAGGAAAAGTCATCTACGATGAACTTTTCTATAGGAAAAGTCATCTACGATGAAATTTTCTATAGGAAAAGTCATCTACGATGAACTTTTCTATAGGAAAAGTCATCTACGATGAACTTTTCTATAGGAAAAGTCATCTACGATGAACTTTTCTATAGGAAAAGTCATCTACGATGAACTTTTCTATAGGAAAAGTCATCTACGATGAACTTTTCTATAGGAAAAGTCATCTACGATGAACTTTTCTATAGGAAAAGTCATCTACGATGAACTTTTCTATAGGAAAAGTCATCTACGATGAACTTTTCTATAGGAAAAGTCATCTACGATGAACTTTTCTATAGGAAAAGCCATCTACGATGAACTTTTCTATAGGAAAAGCCATCTACGATGAACTTTTCTATAGGAAAAGTCATCTACGATGAACTTTTCTATAGGAAAAGTCATCTACGATGAACTTTTCAATAGGAAAAGTCATCTACGATGAACTTTTCTATAGGAAAAGTCATCTACGATGAACTTTTCTATAGGAAAAGTCATCTACGATGAACTTTTCTATAGGAAAAGTCATCTACGATGAACTTTTCTATAGGAAAAGTCATCTACGATGAACTTTTCTATAGGAAAAGTCATCTACGATGAACTTTTCTATAGGAAAAGTCATCTACGATGAACTTTTCTATAGGAAAAGTCATCTACGATGAACTTTTCTATAGGAAAAGTCATCTACGATGAACTTTTCTATAGGAAAAGTCATCTACGATGAACTTTTCTATAGGAAAAGTCATCTACGATGAACTTTTCTATAGGAAAAGTCATCTACGATGAACATTTCTATAGGAAAAGTCATCTACGATGAACTTTTCTATAGGAAAAGTCATCTACGATGAACTTTTCTATAGGAAAAGTCATCTACGATGAACTTTTCTATAGGAAAAGTCATCTACGATGAACTTTTCTATAGGAAAAGTCATCTACGATGAACTTTTCTATAGGAAAAGTCATCTACGATGAACTTTTCTATAGGAAAAGTCATCTACGATGAACTTTTCTATAGGAAAAGTCATCTACGATGAACTTTTCTATAGGAAAAGTCATCTACGATGAACTTTTCTATAGGAAAAGTCATCTACGATGAACTTTTCTATAGGAAAATTCATTTACGATGAACTTTTCTATGGGAAAATTCATTTACGATGAACTTTTCTATAGGAAAATTCATCTATTATGAACTTTTCTATAGGAAAATTGATCTACTATAAACTTTTCTATAGGAAAATTCACCTACGATGAACTTTTCTCTAGGAAAAGTCATCCACGATGAACTTTTCTCTAGGAAAAGTCATCCACGATGAACTTTTCTGTAGGAGAAGTCATCCACGATGAACTTTTCTATAGAAAAAGTCATCTACGATGAACTTTTCTATAGGAAAATTCATCTACGATGAAATTATCTATAGGAAAATTCATCTACGATGAACTTTTATATAGGAAAATTCATCTACAATGAATTTTGCTATAGGAAGAGTCATGTACTATAAACTTTTCTATCCTCTATTCATCTCCGATTAACTTTTCTATAGGAAAATTCATCTCCGATGAACTTTTCTATAGGAAAATTCATCTACGATGAACTTTTCTATAGGAATATTCATCTACAATGAACTATTCTATAGGAAAATTCATCTACGATGAAATATTCTATAGGAAAATGCATCTACGATGAACTTTTCTATAGGAAAATTCATCTACGATGAACTTTTTTATAGGAAAATTCATCTACCATGAACTTTTCTATAGGAAAATTCATCTACGATGAACTTTTCTATAGGCAAATTCATCTACGATGAACTTTTCTACAGGAAAATTCAACTACGATGAACTTTTCTATGGGAATATTCATCTACAATGAACTATTCTATAGGAAAATTCATCTACGATGAAATATTCTATAGGAAAATTCATCTACGATGAACTTTTCTATAGGAAAATTCATCTACGATGAACTTTTTTATAGGAAAATTCATCTACGATGAACTTTTCTATAGGAAAATTCATCTACGATGAACTTTTCTACAGGAAAATTCAACTACGATGAACTTTTCTACAGGAAAATTCATCTACGATGAACTTTTCTACAGGAAAATTCATCTACGATGAACTTTTCTATAGGAAAATTCATCTACGATGAACTTTTCTATAGGCAAATTCATCTAGGATGAACTTTTGTATAGGAAAATTCATCTACAACGAATTTTGCTATAGGAAGAGTCATGTACGATAAACTTTTCTATCCTCTATTCATCTCCGATGAACTTTTCTATAGGACAAGTCATCTACGATGAACTTTTCTATAGGACAAGTCATCTACGATGAACTTTTCTATAGGACAAGTCATCTACGATGAACTTTTCTATAGGACAAGTCATCTACGATGAACTTTTCTATAGGAATATTCATCTACGATGAACTTTTCTATAGGACAAGTCATCTACAATGAACTTTTCTATAGGAATATTCATCTACGATGAACTTTTCTATAGGAAAATTCATCTACAATAAACTTTTTATAGGAAAATTCATCTACGATGAACTTTTCTATAGGAAAACTCATCTACGATGAACTTTTCTATAGGAAAATTCATCTACGATGAACTTTTCTATAGGAAGATTCATCTACGATGAACTTTTCTATAGAAAAATTTATCTACGATGAACTTTTCTATAGAAAAATTCATCTACGATGAACTGGATTTTTCCTATAGAAAAGTTCATTGGAAGATGAATTTTTCTATAAATAATAAAATAAATAACGGATAATCTTTTTAAATGAAAATGCATCGCCAATGAATTTTCCCAACAAAAAAACTTTCTCAAAAATACTCAAATCCCATCCCTGACAGGTTCCCTGACAAGCCAAACGTTTATCAAAATGTGGCGCTCTTGGTTTTTGTTCTTGTTTGCTGTTGTTGCTTTTGTTTTTGTTACTTTTCAAAAAAGCAGTCATTTGTGGTATTGTGGATACAGCTTTTTATGTTAGTAGTACAAACAGACGCTGTTGTCGTCGTCGTTCAATGTTGTACAACGGCACGGGCCGAATGACTTAACGTCAGTCGAGTAAATAAATAAACCAACATAACGTCGGACGACTAGCCAGTCTGCCAGCCCCACTCAAAGATATTGCCGTTTTTGTAATGCTGGCATTCGCATTGGTTGTTTGTTCCCCAAATGCAAGTTTTGCAATACACTTGTTTCAATGGAGGAGGCAGACCGGCCCTCCCCCCGCACATCGTCACCCAGCCCCACCACCAGCAACATCACCATCATCGTACAAGAACAACAGCATGGTGAGTGAGAGAATGCAAGAGAAAGAGTCCCCCAACAAACTGTATGTGCGAGAGTACGTCGTCGTCGTGCTATGCAACAGTGAGGGGTCGACGAACCATTGAACGGTGATTGCAAAACTCTCTACCGTGTATGAACGAACGAACGAACGACCTACCGAACAAGACGAAGGCAAGCCAGCCAGTCAGTCTGTTGTTGTTGTTTCTTTTTTAATATCTTGCCACGGAGTTTAATTCCAACGTAAAATGAATGCTAATTGTTTAATTTACGACCCTCTGTGTCCCTCCGTGTGGCTATGTGGAGTGTGAGTTGGAAGTAGGTTTCTTTTTTCTGTTTTTGGCAGCAAACCCTCACTGAAATTTTTTGACCTTCAGTGATTTAATTGATATGTTTGCATTTGTTTTGTTCTTCATTTTTGTTTTATGGGAGGTGAAAAGAGAAACCAACAACAATTGCATCACTTTCCTTCCTAATTATCAGGAGAAGAAGAAGCAGAGAATATGACTAGCAGTATGTGTGCTAGTAGTATGCAATTTTTATGAGCCCCCATTTGTTTTAATGCACCGAAAGGAGGAAAAATGGGTTGGTCAAAAAAAAAAAATAGCAAATGTTTGTAATCGCATTTTGTTTTGTGCACAATCATTAAATTTGAGTAGTTGGTGGTTTTACACGTGCTGCTTAAAACTCATTGGCATCAATGTTCGAGGTGGTCTTTTTGAGTAGCCTACTTTAAATTACGTGTTTATTACGATTTGTGTAAACATTGTAAAGACAGGGTCAACCTCTTCATGTAAAATAAGTTCCCAGGATAGGTACCTATGAACTGAAAATAAATAGGTATGTAGGTGACAAATCTTCCTAACTTGCAATGCCTATTGAGTACAAATAAGATCAATGGAGTGGGTAAAAATAGTCATAGGTACATTTTCACTTTACACTTGCACCTAAAAGCAAGTATTTGGGGTAAATATATCATTTATTTCATAGATACGGATATGGACTTTACAACTTAAATGACACGAAATCCTGTTAGATGTAAATGTGGTTTATCTGCAAGAAATTATTCCTTTAAAACTTCCCTCCAATAAAACACATTTCTATAAGAAAAGCTATAATTACAACAAGATTTCTGTAAGAAAATGCGCCAACAAATGAAAAATGCGTAATAGAAATCATTAGAGAAGTGTTTATTTTTTAATTTTCTGTTACGCTTTCTTTTTCTTGTTTTGTTTACTGTGTCGCGTTGTCACTCCGCTACTTGTCTGTCTATTCTGCATTTAATTCATTTCATTTATATTCTGGCTATTGGCCAAAATATTTTATTTTTGGTTGTAAATGCCGTCCGTCGTCGTGTTATTTGCACTCTGAAGACAAACAACAAGAATTGGTGTTCGTACTAGTCTTTCCCACAACTTTGGCGAGCAACACTCGTACCGTGTTGTTGTTATATTCCTTTTGTACCCCGCGCTTTAGTGTTATGAATAGTGTGCATATCTCTTCTTTGCGGGAAAAGGAGGTAGCTAGGGGTCGGGGGTCATCGTTTATAGATATTATGCGCCCAAATCGGCTTTTGTTTTTATTTTCGAATTTTTGTTTATTTGTCCCCCTTCTAATTTTGTGATTTTTAAATGATGGTGGTCTACATTTTTGTGCAGATTTTTATGATTGTAAACAAAAACTCAATAAAGAACGTTTGGTATTTAGTTTTCCCCTCTCTTTGGTCAATTTTTCCATTGCTTTCTATGTGACAGACCATAAAACGTTTATAATTTGCTATTATTATTTAAAAATATGATTGCCTTTGACTCATCATCGATGTATTCCTCCTCCATCGTTAAAGTTTCCTGCCATTCTATAAATATGACGACGTCCAACAATTTGTGGGCGATAACTGATGGTCAGACTGATTGTATGTTTAAATAAACCGTAAAATCAAATAAGTTGACAATACAATTTCACTAGCAAAAACATCTGTTGTAAATAATAATCATAAATTGTGGGTATTCAAATGAGAAGCACAAGCAAAAAACTTAACGCAAGGGAAATTACAAAACAGATTACAAAAAATACCTATAATAAGCTGTGTTGTCAAGTAAACTTACACATAAAGAATTACACTTCGATACCGATTACACCGATTGATTTTTAAGTCAATAAAAATATAATAAACAACAATATATAAATCGGGAAATACTTTTACAATAGAAAAGTTCATTGCATATTAAATTTCATATAAAAAAGTTCATCGGATATTATTTTTTTTTATAAAAAGTTCTTATAGAAAAGTTCATCGTTGATGACTTTTCCTATAGAAAAGTTCATCGTTGGTGGCTTTTCCTATAGAAAAGTTCATCGTTGGTGGCTTTTCCTATAGAAAAGTTCATCGTTGATGACTTTTCCTATAGAAAAGTTCATCGTTGATGACTTTTCCTATAGAAAAGTTCATCGTTGATGACTTTTCCTATAGAAAAGTTCATCGTTGATGACTTTTCCTATGAAAAGTTCATCGTTGATGACTTTTCCTATAGAAAAGTTCATCGTTGATGACTTTTCCTATAGAAAAGTTCATCGTTGATGACTTTTCCTATAGAAAAGTTCATCGTTGATGACTTTTCCTATAGAAAAGTTCATCGTTGATGACTTTTCCCAAAGAGAAGTTCATCGCTGATGACTTTTCCTATATAACTTTCCCGGTGAAGAATTTTCTTATAGAAAAGTTCATCGAAGATGACATTTCCTATAGAAATGTTCATCGCAGATGACTTTTCCTATAGAAAAGTTCATCGCAGATGACTTTTCCTATAGAAAAGTTAAACGCAGATGACTTTTCCTATAGAAATGTTCATCGCAGATGACTTTTCATACAGAAAAGTTCATCGTTGATGACTTTTCCTATAGAAAATTTCATCGTTGATTACTTTTCCTACAGAAAGGTTCATCGGTGATGGATTTTCTTATAAAAAAGTTCATTGTAGACGACTTTTTCTGTAGAATAGCTCACTGAATATGACTTTTCCTATAGAAAAGTTCATCGTGGATGACTTTACCTATAGAAAAGTTCATCGTTGATGACTTTTCCTATAGAAAAGTTCATCGTTGATGACTTTTCCTATAGAAAAGTTCATCGTTGATGACTTTTCCTATAGAAAAGTTTATCTTTGATGACTTTTCCTATAGAAAAGTTCATCGTTGATGACTTTTCCTATAGAAAAGTTCATCGTTGGTGACTTTTCCTATAGAACAGTTCATCGTTGATAACTTTTCCTATAGAAAAGTTCATCGTTGATGATTTTTCCTATAGAAAAGTTCATCGCTGATGTCTTTCCCTATAGAAAAGTTCATCGTTGATGACTTTTCCTATAGAAAAGTTCAGCGTTGATGACTTTTCCTATATAAAAGTTCATCGTTGATGACTTTTCCTATATAAAAGTTCATCGTTGATGACTTTTCCTATAGAAAAGTTCAGCGTTGATGACTTTTCCTATAGAAAAGTTCAGCGTTGATGACTTTTCCTATATAAAAGTTCATCGTTGATGACTTTTCCTATAGAAAAGTTCATCGTTGATGACTTTTCCTATAGAAAGGTTCACCGGTTATGACTTTTCCTATAGAAAAGTTCATCGTTGATGACTTTTCCTATAGAAAAGTTCATCTTTGATGACTTTTCCTATGGAAAAGTTCATCGTTGATGACTTTTCCTATAGAAATGTTCATCGTTTATGACTTTTCCTATAGAAAAGTTCATCGTTGACGACTTTTCCTATAGAAAAGTTCATCGTTGATGACTTTTCCTACAGAAAAGTTCATCATTGATGACTTCTCCTATAGAAAAGTTCATCGTTGATGACTTTTCCTATAGAAAAGTTCATCGTTGATGACTTTTCCTATAGAAAGGTTCATCGGCGACAAGTTCATTGTAGACGACTTTTTCTGTAGAATAGCTCACTGAATACGACTTTTCCCATAGAAAAGTTCATCGTTGATGACTTTTCCTATAGAAAAGTTCATCGTTGATGACTTTTCCTATAGAAAAGTTCATCGTTGATGACTTTTCCTATAGAAAAGTTCATCGTTGATGACTTTTCCTATAGAAAAGTTCATCGTTGATGACTTTTCCTATAGAAAAGTTCATCGTTGATGACTTTTCCTATAGAAAAGTTCATCGTTGATGACTTTTCCTATAGAAAAGTTCATCGTTGATGACTTTTCCTATAGAAAAGTTCATCGTTGATGACTTTTCCTATAGAAAAGTTCATCGTTGATGACTTTTCCTATAGAAAAGTTCATCGTTGATGACTTTTCCTATAGAAAAGTTCATCGTTGATGACTTTTCCTATAGAAAAGTTCATCGTTGATGACTTTTCCTATAGAAAAGTTCATCGTTGATGACTTTTCCTATAGAAAAGTTCATCGTTGATGACTTTTCCTATAGAAAAGTTCATCGTTGATGACTTTTCCTATAGAAAAGTTCATCGTTGATGACTTTTCCTATAGAAAAGTTCATCGTTGATGACTTTTCCTATAGAAAAGTTCATCGTTGATGACTTTTCCTATAGAAAAGTTCATCGTTGATGACCTTTCAAATAGAAAAGTTCATCGTTGATGACTTTTCCTATAGAAAAGTTCATCGTTGATGACTTTTCCTATAGAAAAGTTCATCGTTGATGACTTTTCCTATAGAAAAGTTCATCGTTGATGACTTTTCCTATAGAAAAGTTCATCGTTGATGACTTTTCCTATAGAAAAGTTCATCGTTGATGACTTTTCCTATAGAAAAGTTCATCGTTGATGACTTTTCCTATAGAAAAGTTCATCGTTGATGACTTTTTCTATAGAAAAGTTCATCGTTGATGACTTTTTCTATAGAAAAGTTCATCGTTGATGACTTTTCCTATAGAAAAGTTCGTCGTTGATGACTTTTCCTATAGAAAAGTTCATCGTTGATGACTTTTCCTATAGAAAAGTTCATCGGCGATGACTTTTCCTATAGAAAAGTTCATCGGTGATGACTTTTCCACATAAAAAGTTTATCGGAGACGACTTTCCGTACGGAAAAGCTCGGAGATGAAAGATGGAAGTTCATTATCGGACATCCCTCCCCAAATTGTTTCGAAATTACTTTATAGAAAATGTCAATACTAATGAACTTTTGCATCATATTTTCCCATTGATAACGTTGTTTAGGAGAAGTTAACTCATCCGTTCTAATCACGCCTTAAATTAATGACTACCCATTTTAACTATTTGTTTCATTCTGAAAATGACTTCACTCAAGTGTACAATTTTGTGCTACAAATTAAACAGTTCAAAGTTTGTAGTTTAAAAACGTCAGATAGATATTTTGCCAATCTTAAAACTTACATTGAAAACAATTTCCCAAACAAACACACACACGCCCAATGCAAAAGGCCAAATAATCTAGCCGAAAATACATATAGCCAACAACAACATCAGAAAGAAGAAGAAAGAAAAATATTTCATTTTCCTCGAGACATGTTCAACTTCTTCAGCCATAAACTCATTAATTACTTTTCATTTGTTTTTAAAGTTTGCTTTTATTGTTGTCGTTAAAAGTTTTTATTCTCAATCTCTGTTTTTAGTTGATTCTTCTGCTGTTGCTTCTCTCTTGTGTGTGTGTTTTGTTATGCCTTACCCCGTTTTTCGGGTCAATTATAAGTGTTTTGGAATTGTTGATAATAGAAGCGAGTCTATTTTTAAGTTTTGCTGCTGCTGTGCACTAACTCCCCAGCAAACCAAATGTCGGATGTCCGACATATCGAAACAATTTCGGAAGCAAAATCGTTCAGATTTCGTATCGATTTCTATACGATTTTTCGTAGGGGAATTTGTTCAGATTTCGTTCCGATTTCGGAGAAAATGTCGGAGGTAATTTCCCTTCGAATTTGCTAATGTTTTTCTTCCGATTTCGTTACGAATTCGGATCGATATGTCGGAAACAATTTTCCCTTCGCACAGCAACCACCTTTTGTATATATCTAACAAGCAACATTTTAGTTTGTTGTCGAAAAACAAAATGGTTGGTTATAAAATTCGCATATACATTTTTTAAATATTTTAAATATAAATGCAACATATAATAATTCAAGCTAGTGTTGATAGACTCAACATATTCGTACACAAAGTTTACATTGTTCTACTATAACTACAAAATGATAACAACATTGAAAATCATTAGATATCTTTGAAATTATAATCTTCCAATAAAAAAAAATTTATCAATAAAAACGAGGCATCGGAGAAAAATTTTTTCCTTCGATAATCATACGAAATTATTCCAAAATTGTTCAGAAACCTTTACGAAAGTTCGAAAGGTACCTCAGATTTTCATACGACATTATTCCGAAATCGTTCAGAAATCTGTACGAAAATTCGAAGGAAGAAATTCGAATTCCGAATTTCCCAAGGATTTTCTTCCGATTTCGTTGCGAATTCTGACCGAAATCGATCCGATTTCGCTCCGACATTTCGTTCCGAAATTATGTCAACCCCTTCATACAACTTTCGTTAAGATATCGTTACGATTTCGGATCAGATATCGGACGTAACGTCCGAAATTTGTTCCGATTTCGTTACGATATCGGTACGATTGGTTTGCTGGGTCTACTCGTGGTTAATTACTTTGGTAGTTTTACTTGTTTTGTTTTTGCTTGCCAATGAAATCATTTTGCAAAATCTGTTATTATTTGTCATTGTTGTTATTGATGTTCGTGTGCTTGTTAAATGACCATAAATTCATTTAAATGTGGAGAATAGATTGTAAACAATCACCATCATCATCTTCATCTGCTGCAGCAGCCGCAGCAGGCAATGGCATCAGCTACAGACATGATCAATGCTATTCCAATAAAGTTGTTATAGTCATCGTCGTTTCATCCATTCATTGCTGATGCTGATGAGAATTTATTCAATCAGTCAGTCAGTCACTCATTCGTTCGTTCAGTCAGAGTTGAATTTGTTATCCTATGCTGCTGCGCCTGATATGGATGGCATTGAGGTTTCACTTTACACGGCATGCTTGGGATAAATAACGAATCAAGTTTGTACGAATGTGTTACAGGCTAATGAAGTTTCGTTTCACCAAATAGAGAAAGAAAACTAAATTGTTCAAAATAATATCAGATAACACTAGTTTAGCCGCCCGCCCTTTGCTATCAGTAACACACACACTAAAAAATGTGTTCTTTCGAGAAGTTAATTGAAAAAGTTTCTATTTTTGGCCCTAACATTTTGGTGTTATTTGACCTTGCTATCCAATCGTAATCATATTTTATCACCCCTATTGTTCTAAATACTCCCACTAAATTAACTTGTAAAATTTAATATGGGGAGGGTTAAATCGAGTATATCTTATATCTGCAAATGCCACCAACCAAAGCGGAAGGAAAAACAAATAGAATTTAACAACAGTTTAAATCGCTTATCATCAATTGTAATTACGTTGCAGCAGCAACAACAACAACAACAGTGATGACCCGGAGAGTGAGTTAGCTTCATTTCCCTCGATGAACACCAACAAAATTAAAAGAGGCATAACAATGAGATAATAACGACATAAAATACAGGTAGGAAAAGGTTGGTTTCTCTCGTTGGCAAACATCAACACACAGCTAAACAAATGCGAACAACATTAGAACATCATTGTGAGCAGGGAATGTAAACAGTGATGCTAATTGTCTACAATTAAAATATCGTTAAAATTAAAAAAGTAGAGGTAAGTGCATCAATTCTCCCCTATCGAAGGAAAAATTTCAATTAAATTGGATTCGGTTTGATATGGTATTAATTTTTTTATATTTTTTATTATATTTGTGAATTTTGAAAATTGTGTCAAATTTGCATTGATAATGAAAATTTAAGTGCTTCCTTTAAATAAAACAGATAGGAAAAGCGTTATGTTCGGTCGAGCCGAATTTTTTATACCCTCCACCACAAATTTCAGCCATTTCGGTGGATTAATGTGGCCACAAGCTTCAAAATACCGAAAATCGGAAGGTACCGTTCTATGGGGGCTATATGATGGCGTGGACCTATACCTACAAATTTCTGGGGGAAATTTTAATACCCCCAACGAAGACTAAATACCAAATTTCAGCCATCTCGGTGTGATAATGAGGCCAAAACCTTCAAAATACCGAAAATCGGGAGATATCGTCCTATGGGGGCTATATCAAAACGTGGACCTATATAAACATTTTATGGTAGAAATGTTTCTTAGCCTCTGGAAACACAAAATACAAAGTTACAACCGATTCTGTTGTCAAATGGGACTAATACATTCAAAATATATTAAAATGACGCGTACTTTATATGGGGCGTTATATGGGGGGCTATACCAAAACGTGGACCTATACAAACCAACTTTGGTAGGAATGTTTTTTGGCCTCTGGAGACACAAAATACCAAATTACAACCAATTCGGTGGTAAAATGGGACAAATATCTTAAAAATTCCTTAAAACGACGACGCGTCACGCGTCATTTTGTATGGGGGCTATACGAAAGTATAGCCACTTTCCATACCAAAAGTCCTACGTACATATAATAAATTTTCCCAAAATTTTATCCCCCTACGTCAATCCGTTCGGACGCTTGAGTGATTTCTACAGACGGACGGACATGGCTACATCGATGTAGAATTGCACGCTGATCAAGAATATATATAGTTTGTGGGGTCTACAATGATTATTTCGAGTAGTTACAAACGGAATGACAAACTTTATATACCCCCATCCTATGGTGGAGGGTATAAAAAAGACAAATTTCCACATTTTTCTTTTCGAAAGTAGACACATATTGCGACTATAAAAACCCTAGTTGGTTCTTGTTTTTTAAATCGCGTTTGGATTTTATGGCATCATCTAAACCGGTCTAAACTATCCTTATTTGCTTTGATCGGGGCATTATATCAGAAACGAGTAGAAATTTTGCTTTGCAGTCTTTAGCAATATTGTAGCTCTAGAGAAGTAGAATCAATTAGGAAAAACTGCATCTAGGACCATGGGTGTAGCCAGCTATGGGCCAAATTTCAGCCATCTCGGTGTGATAATGAGGCCAAAACCTTCAAAATACCGAAAATCGGGTGATTTCGTCCTATGGGGGCTATATCAAAACGTGGACCTATATAAACATTTTATGTTTATTTGAAAAATTATAAAAAAAAACTGCAGTTGTTCTGATATACTCTTTTTTTAAATTTAATAACGGCAAATGGACGACTAATACCTTTTGAATAAGCTATATTTTTTTAAAAGCGGTTAACAAATGTTTGGTTTATAGTCATAGAAGTGTAAAAACGCATTAAAAATACGAAAATGCCTTTCCTCCTGCTCTAGACTGCTTAGAAGATGCCAAACATAATTTATTATTTGTAAGTAAACTTTGAATACTCTTGAAAAATATATGAGATATGCACGGACACGCCGTTCGGACTCGGCGATGAACAGTATGTCCAATATCATTGAGCTAATATGAATCGGGATGCACTCATTGATATGAGAGAAGTCTCCATTGTCCCTTCTGTGATGTTTTTGAAACAATTATTATTATTATGCAATTTTTATACCCTCCACCATAGAATGGAGGGTATATTTTTCCGTTTGTAACGCATTGAAATACTTATTTGCAACCTTATAAAGTATACATATTTGTTATCAGATAAAATTCTGAGTCGATATAGTATAGATTGACTGATATGGTCTATCAAAATTAAAAATTTGTTAAAGAAGTTTTTATTATATCGGTCCAAAATTAGTTTATGTTCGAAGAGGGCCATATCGCACTGTCCGTGGACAAAAATCGAAAATTTATGGCAACAAATTTGATTCCGATTGAAATAAATATTACCTAAACACATCAAATTCTTAATATCCAGTACAATTTTTGCCAATTTACAGCGGTAATATGTCAAGTAAAGTCGACAAATTTGAAAATCAATCAAGCCGAAGAAGAGATCAT
The DNA here is from genome assembly GCF_047663935.1 of Musca autumnalis. Classification (NCBI taxonomy): domain Eukaryota; kingdom Metazoa; phylum Arthropoda; class Insecta; order Diptera; family Muscidae; genus Musca; species Musca autumnalis. The sequence continues at coordinate 206,895,297 of NW_027412088.1, forward strand.
ATTTCGAATTATGTGAAGCAATTTATTGGCTGCTCTTTTGATAGTTTTATCTCCTATCGAACCCTTTTGTCATTTTATAGTATAATTAATAGTGGTAGATCTGCGCCTTTGAGGAGAATATTTAGTTTCTCGCATTCAACGAGAAACCCACAAATCATTATACCGAGAATCTATAAGGATTGTTATGCTAAATCATTTTTAGTCCGGGTTGCACGGCGTTGGAACATATTGCCATATGGATTAAAAGTGTTTCCTTATTCCAATAATGTGTTTAGGCTTAAACTTCTCCGACATTTTGCTCAGTTATAGTTCTTATTCGACTGATATTTTCTTCTTTTGTCTCCTTTGAAGTGTTTTTATTGTTATTTTTTGGATTATTGCTAACCGGGACGTGTTGTAATAATAATTGTAATCATTTGCAAATATATTGATGGCTGGGGAGCCAAGGAATATTTTACAATGTATGTTTAATTTAGTTTGTAAGATTTTATTACTACTCAGATTTGAAGAGCTGTGTAATACTTATATATGGTCATTAGGCCTTGTTATTACAGAAGATAATGAATAAATAAAATAAAATAAATAAAATAAATCATTCGCAGCTTATGAGTGAAATTATAAAAAACAAGTTAAAAATATCAGTCGGCTTTGCCGACAGAGATATACCCACAGCCTGAGAGGATTGAAATACATTGAAAAAAAAAAAAAAAAAAAAAAACATGTATTTAGGGGGGTTTTCAAAATGTTGGGCGTGTGAACCGATAAAAATATGGATAGGAATAAAGCTCAACAAATTGCAGGGATACCGATAGATAGGAAGGTACCGGAAGGGGTGGACCTATAAGCACCACCTTCGAATTTCATATAATATTCGAAGAAATATTACGATACCCAAAGTGTAGACGAACGCAGTATTCGGTTCGAGCTCTCTACATATGGTGCCATAGGGGTCTTTTACAACTTTCGGGCTGTTTTCTCAAGAAGTATAGATTTGCCCCTGAAAAAACTTTTACTGTCGTCATTGAGGCAGCGAATGCAAGTTGCTTTAACAAAAATCAAAGTGATTCGTGAGAAGGTCTTAAAGTGAAGTTAACCAAAATATTGTGTGGGTGGTATCCGAAGGAGTGGACAAATATAGTCCATATTCGAACCTGATATATCAGGAAAAATGTGTAAAATTGTCTTTTCCATTTCAAAAAAATCAAAAAAATTTTTTGATACTACATCAATGATTTATGGTACATAGATTAAGAAAAAAATCCGCATTCCAAATCTGTTGTCGTTACTAACATTGATCGTTGCGCGCAAAAGATATGACCGTTTTAATTATGATAATTAGAAAAAATTCAAAAAAAATCGCGGCTTAATATAGTTAGCTGTTATATCCTATTATCGTTAACTGAATTCGTAACGTTTGCGATGATGCAAAAAATAATCGCAAAGTCTCAATGGATTCGCGAAAAATCAAATTTGTTAAATAATTTCACGTATTTACAAACATATTTTTGAAACAATAGCGCTCATACTTACGAAAAATATATAAAAAAATTATAAGAGCATCCAGACATTTTGAGGAATAAAATGAAACCTAATTTGTGAAGGTTGGAGGTATAGTATTCATGTTATTTGCAAAAATACGAAGAAAATATGACGAAAAAATTAAAATCATATTATTCTAATTTTATTTTTTTATGGTTTTATAGGAAAAGTTGGAGAAAAAATGTTTGAGTTCTTCGGCATTTTCGTCAAAATTTCACGCCGTAATGATGATATTCCGTTGTAACAAATTTTTCGCTTATAGTTTTCCTATTGGATAATATTATTAGAACCTTATAATAAATCACAAGGAATTCCAATTGTGGCATAACGTTAAAATAATGTTATATTGAATATTATGACATTTGAGATGCATATAAACCGCGTAATTATGAAAATGACATGATGCGCATCCGATTTTCTAACACAGCGAATCAATCGCTCTTTTTTGATGTACAGTTTGTTAAATTCTATTTGGCGGCCACGATGTAGCATCTGCTGCATATTAGGGTGCAAAATACAGTAAAATGGTCATAATTTCCGCGAAGTTCATTTACATTTTATGCGCATCTGATTTCAATAATCACCATTAGAAATACATCATTCTATGCCGTTTCAACGCGATCCATCAAGAACCGTGGATGTAGCATCGCACTCAATTTTTAGAAAAAATCTATTATATCTCTGGATTTACGAGAGTTTTTAAATATCTGTTTTCGCGTAGTTTAAACACGCGTATCGATCTATTTATTTAAGTAGAACTAACACATCCAAAACGCGTTTTAATATGCGATATTTTCAAAATAATTTTTTGCAAATTTTCGAAATTTGAGGGGTATCATATCCGCCGATCTAGTGGGTGGATTTTTACGCGTCGTGGCTCGTTAGATTCAGAACGTAAAAAAACTAAATTTACGCGGGTTTCCACGGCAATCGAATGAAATTTGTAAATTTTAAACCAATAAAATAGGTTTTTGAGAAAAATTTACGCACAAAAATTTCGTGTTTGGGCGCAGATTACTGTGATCCTGTGAGGGCTACAGCCTCATGTTATACATTAAAAAATGCGAAATCGCGAGTACTACAATCAAATAATAAGATTTTAGGGAAATCCTGCTGCGCGTCCCGGTTAGAGCAAAAATTCAAAAAACCCCATTTTTCAGGTTTCAAAATGTCAGCATCCGTTTGAGGTAGATACAGTGGATATATTAAAAAATCATACATTAGAAACTTCAACTCTGATGTGTACCCTTTAACTTCCCCTTTGAGCATTAAGCTCTACATTGTGTTGTAAAACCACTAATTGGAAAATAACATAATGAAACTCGTTTATTTCAACGATTTTTTCCGATTTTTTTACATTAATACGACCACAGCTTCCGCTCAAATTATTATTTTAAGAAACCCCTCGGTGAATCGGGCTAAAACAGTTTATTTTACCGAAATGCGGTCAAAAGTTATGATATAGTAAAACTGATCGCGAGTTACAATACCCCATACCTCAGTTTCAACATAAGTTAATTTTCTACAAAAAGCTTGATATATCTGGTAGATATATTAGGATGTGTAAAGGTATGGACCAAATCGGTCACTCCCATCACGAGTTATCGTGCGAACAACTTTTCCGAACATTTTGGAACTTTTGTGGGGGAGGTACCGGAAGGAGTGGACCGATATAACCCATCTTCGAACTTAATCTAAGTTTGCACAAAATATTACGAAGGCCACAATTTGGACCTCGTTGCAAAACTATGTTTAAAATTTCGAGGCTGTAGCTCTATTAGAACTATTTTTGGCACTCCTTTCACTACAAGTGAGACAGCCTCTTAATTGTTTGCAATGTCAAAATGTAAAGTATGTTTGGACGATCTATGTCGCGTACAAATATTACGATGTGCAAAGTATGGACAAGAGTGAACGAAAAAATGATTAAAGAGTAGTATAGAATCTTCTTTGGGCCTACAAAACTTTCCCCCGGAAATGTGTCAGTGCTGGATCTCGTTTTAGATTACCCCTCATAGAACGGTACCGCCCGATTTTTCAGGGGTTTAGCTACATTATCATATAGAAACGGAAGTAATTTAATACATATTTAGTCTTCTTTGGGCCTACTAAACTTCTATCCAGAAATTTGGGAGCACTGGTTTATGTTTTACGTAGCCAAACTAGAACGGTACCTCCCGATTTTAGGTGTTTTCAGGATATTGTAGGATAGTACGGCTATTCTACAGAAATGGCTGAAATTTAATATTTAGTCTTCTATGGGGCTATAATAACTCTTCCCCTAATTTGTCCATACATTTCCACGCTTTGATATATCCACTGGCATTTATGACAATTTCGAACAGTCAACTTTGCACATATCGACGCCTCCAAACAATAGTATGCTAAGTCGACTTAGCATGTTTTCAAGTTCTTTACATTTTTATATTTAACGTCCTTTAACTTAAATTCTGTCAAATTTTGGTAATGATCGGACAATCCGAACAGAAGTTATAAATAAATATTTACTTAGCATAGTATTGAAGGTCAAAGAAATTTCCAAACTTTTAGAGCTTGTCGTGCAAAACTCGCTTTTCAGAATTAGCAAACTATTATTTGGAGGTGTCGAACGTCCTTTAACTTAAATTCTGTCTAATTTTGGTAATGATCGGTCAATCCGAACAGAAGTTATAAACAAATATTGACATAGCATAGTACTGAAGTTCAAAAAAAAATCCAAACTTTGAGAGCTTCTCCTGCAAAACTCACTTTTTAGACTTAGCATACTATTATTTGGAGGTGTCGATATGTAAAGTCATGCTTGTGCATCTAAATCATCTTCTTTATGTTTTGTGAAACGGTTTTATGTATTGGTAATAATTCACCATGATTACTTTTTAAATTTCATGATTTTTTTAATTTTTAAAAATTAATTTAAAAAAGTATCCAAAAATATAGGCTTCAAAAATGCACCCCTACCATCAAGCAGGAGGGGAAGTTTTATTATAATTTATTGAACATAATTTATTTTTAATTGATAGCGGAGGGTGTGACTTAAATTATAAAAAATAGTATTGTGTTAGGAGGTACATAGTTATATAGCCATAAATTTAAAAAATTATTTTTTATAGGTTTTTATTGGTTTTACGCGCTTTTCCATAGAGTGCATCTTGTAAACTTGGCCGAACTTGGGTTCGATTATTTTTTGGGGAATTAAATTGGACTCTTTGGATACCGAATAACCACATTAGGGCTGCAAATATCTGCAAATCTTCTGATAACTGCACTTTTAAAATATGGGTTTTTGCTTGAAATTAATACTAAGTTAGCTGGGCATTTGTATGTGAGCTATATAAAAATATGGACCTATCATGCCAAATTTATGCAAGGAGGAGTTCTACCCCTGGCCACTCCAAAATATCATATTATAGCTAAATCCGTTAATAAATATGGGATAACAAGTAAAAAATTCAGTGAATCGGGGGTACCATAAAAGGGAATACATCAAAACATAAATCCACATTGAAAATGTTTTGGAAGAAGATTTTACACGCAGTGTTAACTAGGAACGCAAAATAACAGCCAAGTCGGTTGAAAAATGTGGTCATGATATTCAAAATACCTTAAATCGGGAGTTACGGTTACATGGGGACAATATCAAAACGTGCCCCTATGTCCATAATTTTTGGTGGAAATGTTTTGTGATTACTAGGAACCCTAAGTACAAAATTACAACTAATTTGCAACGAATATGTGGCTTAAATCCTCCAAATGCGGAAGGTACCATTATATGGGGGCTATACCAAAACATTAGCCAATATTGTTCATATTATGCACATTACTACCCACAGATACAGGCTGTGTTTGTGCAAAATTTCAGTAACATATCTCAATTCGTTTTTAAGTTATTAATTTTGCGCCGCTAGATCAGTGTTTTCGACCACCGTGCAGCGACTTTTTGACAGGACAAAACGTGGAATTGATGGGTCATCCGCCGTTCAGCCCTGACTGGGAACCCAATGACTTCAATTGATTCTCGCACATCAAGAAGATGCTGTCTTGGAGGTGTCTCCATAGGAGTGAAAAAAAGTGATTGAACGATTGGTTTAAGAGCATGAAAAAGTGTATAAATATAAATATAAAATCTGTAGACTAAAGAAAACAATGCAACTATTTTTGATGGTAAATATTCGCGTTGTCATTGTTAGGACAGAAAGTTATCGTGCAGCCCGCGGTTGTTTAAATGCTAACATGTGTACCAAAAATTTTTCGTAGTTGTGCTATCAAGAAAATTGTTTACCTACGGTGAGTGTTGAAAACTCAACTCTCAGTTTTGTAGTCCGACATATACGCTCTGTGCCACCGTACTCATTACTTAGTAAGGAGCAATATAAGTCCATATTTACATTAGGCAATTTCCCTTGCGGTAATTGTCAGTTTGCCGGTGAGAGAGGCAAGGAAAATTGCCTAATATATAAATATGGACTTAGTAGTTTTGCCTTGTAAAATTTCTAAGAAATAACCCGTTATTTTTAACATTATTTTTCAATATGTGTTATTTTTCACATGTGGCTCACAAATTTTTGGTGGCTTTGTTTCTTGGAAATATATTCTCTGATTGTAAATATGTTCAAATTTGGTCGAAATACCTCAAATCGGACAATAAATTGAACACGGTGCTCTTGAATTAAATTTAAATAGAAATTGCTTATACCTAGGAAGTTTTTTTAGATTCTGAAACTACAATGTTCATAGATGAGAAAAATCAAAAAACAAAAAAAATCGCCCCAGCGTTTTTTAAATAAATCGCGATTCAAGTTGGCATTTCACGATTTTGCTTAGAAACCGCAAGTCCTATTAAAATGAGACTGAAGAAAATGTTGTAGCTATGAAAATTCTCTACAAAATTGACCTTTACGGTATTTTCGTAGGTTTTACCATTTTTGAGATATTGAAGTTCAAACTGTGATACTGCACTGACTGTATCGCCCCCTTATAAAACAATGTCATGAAGGGTGCGCCTTAACTAACTTATAATGAAAACCGCTTACACAGGGGAAGTTTTTGTGAATTCTGAAACAGCAATGTTCATACATGAGAAAAATCCAAAAATAAGAAAAAAATCGCTGTAGGGATTTTTAAATAAATCGCGGTCAAAATTCACATTTTTAGGTGTTTTTTAGGTTTTCACGATTTTGCTTGGAAACCGCAAGTCCAATCGAAATGGAACTAAAGAACTGCGAAAATTCTCTACAGGATTGACGTTTATGATTTGTTCTCAGGCTGTACCATTTTTTAGATAAAGAAGCTCAAGGGGGTTACTCTCTATTGCGATGCGTAAGGAAATTAAATGCGTCTCTAATTCGTTTTCGTATGTCCTTTCGCAACTATTTTTGTTCCTTTTTCCTTTCTGGCATCGCCGCAATCTGTAATAAAAAAACGTATGTGAAAATCGTGCGTTAACGCAAATATCTTGCGCTAACAAAAAACCAAACGCAAACGCATCGCAATACAGAGTAACCCCCCAGTTTTAATTTTTAGGTTTTTTTGTTAGTGTTTCGCGATTTTGCATGAATACGGCAAGTCTTATCGTCATGGGACCTGAGAAAATCTTGTAGCTGTGAAAATTTTCTACAAGACTGGTTTATATAATTTTTCCTAGTTTGTACCATTTTTGAGATATATAAGTTTAAGTTGGAAAATTGCAGTCATGCCATTGTTTTATAAGGAGACGATACAGAATTGAATTGTCCCAATTTCAACTTCTATATCTCAAAAGTTGTAAAACCTACGAATATATCATTAAGGTCAGTCTTGTAGAGAATTTTGATAGCTAGAACATTTTCTTTATTTCCATTTGGATAGGACTTGCGGTTTCCAAGCAAAATCGCAAAAACCTAAACAACCCCTACAAATGTCAACTTGAATCGCGATTTATTTAAAAAGCGCTCCGTCGATTTTTTTTATTTTTCTCATCTATGAACATTGTAGTTTCAGAATCCGCAAAAACTTCCCAGGTGTAGGCATCTTCCAGTTAAATTTCATTTCCCAACTGACAAATTAATTAACTAATTTACTCTCCATTTTATGGTGTGGTGTCAAAAAAAAAAAAAAAAAAAACGCCAAATTGCCAAAGAAAACCCTCAAAGTAGTCAACATTATCTCAAAATAAATAAATTTAAGAGGAGAGAACGCCGAACATGGGTATCTTATCTCCAAAGCGCGCGACTGACGACAACAACAGCCAAATGATTTGGCTTGGCGGCTGACGAATGTAGGTAAATAGTGTAGTGGGGACGTAATAAACAAGAGATAGGAACGTGAGTATACAACAGAATAAATAAATTGAAGAAAACGCTACATTTGACTCGGTTATATAGAACTGGCATTCTATATGCGGCAAAATGTACGGTGAACGATGATGCATCATCGTCAACATCATTGTGAAAATATCAGACAACCAAAAACAAATTTATATTTTTTTGAGAAGAGTTATATGTTTTTGTTTTTATTGTGATTTGTTGTTTTATGAGATGCGATATGTTTGGACAAAATATGGTAAGTGTACGGACGAATAAACAACACAACGAAGACTGTGGATGAATGTTCGTTTATTCTTTTGGAGTGTTAGATACAGTTTGAGCATTTATAGATTCCATTGCTGTGCGCCGCATAGGTATGAATTTGTGTTGTTAGTAATACCAAGACGTAGTAGCGTTGTCAAAAAAGGTTATTTATTATAATAACCGATTTTATGGTGTGTAGAAGTAATTGGGGAAATAAATAAATGAATTGACAGATTGTGCGTTGTGTGGAAATCATATTAGAAGGCAAGCTGATGTGTGAGGTTTAGTTGAAGATGTCTATAGGTAGAGTTCTGGAACAATCAAGTAATTTACGATGTTGTGTGGAGGCCAATAATTAGAAAGAAAAAAAAACGTTGGTAAAAGTTTGCCCAAAATCAGATGCGAAAATATTTCAAGAAAGTGTTCACTAGTTATTCACCTCGATAACAAGAAGCTTCATATCTTCGATTCTCAGAATCGAAGTATGATATGAAAATAGTCCCGCCTCTGTCCCCTCTGGAATGTTTCTGGGAAATTTCAATTTATTATTTTATTACAACCAGATGTAATCCAAAAGTACCTATTCTCATTCCAAAGTAAATTAATCATTTGCTGCAATTAGTCAACTGCATCAACTAAAAGTCATTCCTCCATCCAACCAATCAAATGAAATCACGTTTGATGAAATTGTGAAATTGGGCGCCAGTAGTCCTACTCTACCGAATACCTTCTTCACATCTTATTAACATTATAAGGCCACATGCACTTAAATAACGCAACGGATGGGTTGGGTGGGTGTTTGTAGATAGGTGTTATTTGTTTATCAGTCACATAATATTTTATTTAATAAAACCCCGTATTAAACGATGATGTACGATGTACATGCACACGAATGTATTCTTTTATTTGTTTTTGTTTTTAATCACCACTTAAAATCAACGATGGCAGCGAAAATAACAACAACAACAACACCAATCAAAGATTGCACTTTCATCAATTTTGTTAGCACGAGACCTGCCACACAGTTAACAAACCACAGAGAAACAATCTCAATGATATCACACATTTCTGCCCCTTACCGAGAAAAGAGAGAGAATCGAGTGCAAAAAATTTCAATTCAATGTCTAGCTAATTGTTGTTGGAACACATTTTACCTATGTCCCCCTGGCGTTTTTCTTTTATTTTATCTATCATCTATCCATTCCATACATATGCCCACCATTCAAAAGAAAGCAAAGCCATGCTTTACCATTTCCTCTTCCTCCCTGTCTTTAGTTTTCTCACAACCAACCAAGTCCAGAACAAACAACGTTAAAAAATAAACTTACAGACCCATCCATCCCATCCATATTTAAACCTAAAAACAGCAGCAGCAGCAACGAAAATGAACCCCACCGAGAACTTGTTTTTTTGTCGTTCTTTCAGTTCGTTCTAAACTTTACTGACTGTGGCTGTTGTTGCGATGTTTTTGTACTATGTTCGAATTTATGGAAATTATGCAAATTTAAACGCTTTAATGGAGGGAAAGAGAACAAAGTCAAGGCGCAAAAAATGTGTTTCAATTACAATAGCAAATTAATTGAAATCACAGAAAGTGATTCGTTGGTTGTTTCGTTTGTTAGGTATTTTCAGGGCGTTAATGAGAGGTGAGTTCGAGAGGGAGAGTGCAAGAATGAGAGATTTATAATTTCCCACAAACGATGCATATTGGGAAAATTTTCTATAAAATAATGGCTTTAGTTAAGTTTATTTGGTAAACAAATTTGCATAAAAATTATTTTAAAAATATTAGGAAATTTTATTTAAATCCATAAAAAGAAAACCCAAAACCCAGAACTGTAAGAATTTACTAATTTTTACTATTTTTCAATATCATAGAGGAAAAATTGTTATCGTGGTACCATGGCGGAATAAGGTGTTACATCGATAACAATAGGCCCATTTACCACACCAAACATCAACATTTGTTGGCAAATTTTGACGTTTGGTCTGGTAAATGGTCCGATTATTGTTACCGATGTAACACCTTACTGTTCCACCATGCGTGGTACTAATTTATAGCTAAAAATTAATAAGTAAATTTGTATCGAAAATAAAAGTTGACTTCCAGACTTTCGATTTTTACCTTCAACTAAAAAATAAAGTAATTCCTTTAAATAGACGAATTCCACAGAAGATGTCGACGAAAGGTCGGGAAAAATGCAATAAAAACAAACTGTTTTATTTGCAAAAACACAACAAAAGGTCAAAAATACTTTTACCAACACAGGCGTACTTTTTGAAAAACCTGAGAACCATGAACCTCTAGTCGCCTACAAGTTTTCTAAAAAAACCTTTTTTGTCCAGTATAGATTCTACTCAGGGATGCATTTTGGTCCCCGTGCTACTAGGCATACCTAGTCGAAAGCAAAAGTCGACATTTAGGGGTCGATTATGGATAGCAACCCAACTCCAATTGCGTTGCCAACCGCAAATTTAGTAATAGAATTTTCTATTTCCGCATTAAAATGTATATTTAAAATTAAATTAATAGCAGAAGGTTCAAAACACTGATATTGATTGAATTTGATAACAATTTGCGTCTTTTTACTAATTTTAATTGCATGATTTTCTCTTCTGGCTACGCAACTACAGTTGAGTTGCTATCCATAATCGACTCCTTAATCTTATCAATTTTTGGCTTCAATCTTTCGACTTTAACAAATCGGTTAAAAATCGAATTTCGATTATTTTCTAGTCAACTCAGCGTCGACTATAATGGGCTCCGTGGTCTATTTTGGGATTTTTTCTTGATAAATATAGCTGCAATCCATCAAAGGGCGTCATTAAACAACATTTTTATGAAAAAATTTTTATTAGGAAAATCGAAAGACGATCATAAAAAAATTGACTTTTTTATTTTCTCCATAACCAAAAGTCGATTATCGAGACAAAAAGTCGATGAATCTATAGTCGACTAGAAATTTCTGGGAAGTCCATACTACTCCAGATATGCGTAACCCTACATGGATTTATCCATAAAGTCTGAAATACAGCGGGAAGGTCGGACAAGTATCAAAGTGGAGACCCTATATAAACATTTGCAAGTGGAATGACTACTTTTTACATAGTCCGAGGTAATTTATGGAATTTAAATGCAAATATTTTTGTAATTTGATTGTTTATTGAAAATATACAAAACAAAGCTTGGACTCACTTGCACCAATAGTCGGCACTTTAAGGATTTTGTTATCTTCAGTCCTTCCGAGTCTAAATGTCCTATCAAGTTGAATATAAGTTGTTATGATTCGTAATTTTCTGTAGATTTAGATTACATAAACAACTTTTTTGATTAATTAATTAATTTTCCACAAAGTTAGCTGACAAATGGTCCGTTCCTTTACTTCTGAAAATGGTAAAACCGGCAAAAGTAGTAAAAGCTGTAAACTGGTCCCATATGAATTGTGTTGTGTCTGAAGTAACAGAATGCTTTTCGAGTAGAAAGTAGTAAAACTTGAAGATTCTTGAACGTAAAGGAACAGAGCTAATATTGTTTAAGTATTTTTAAATTTATTTTCGTATTTGGTTTTCGCAGTTTTTAGTTATTTGAGTTCAAATTCCAAAAGTGCCGACTACTGGGACATGCCGACATTAGTGGCGGTATTATGCCAAAACAACCTGTTATACGACAACTGTTGAGTGAATTTAGCGCGATTTCGACATGTTATGTGATCGGTTAGTTTTTAAATCCAATGAATATCTCAACCTCATGCCTCCAGTACCATCTCTGTTCATAAAAATGCATCCAGGTCAATATAAAACACCTACTTTTTGGGACAACTTTTTTATAAATTCGATTATCACTCGTACATTACATGATATAGGCATTTGAGTTGCAAATGTTTTAAGAAGCACTGTATATGGTCACCATAAATGGCCGAAGACGTATGTATCTCAAAAAAAAAAAAAAAATCAAAATTGGTTTTTTGATTGAATCTGGTATAGGCAAATTGAGAAAACATACTCTTAGTTTTTTTGTGAACCATAAACAATTAAAAGTTCATGCAATTTTTTATTTATATTTTTTAATAATTTGCATTGTGGACGATTTTAGACAACATTAACGTTTAAAAAATTTTGAAATAATTAATGAAACATCAAGAAAAATTAAATATTAATTCTCCCTTAAATTTGCCTCTCTCTCTCGATTTTGCTCAGCTCTGATCTAGTACATAAAACTAAAATACAGATTTTGTTGTAATGACGGATGTCAAAACAAAGCGTCTCCGCGGTTTTTGGTTTCATGGCCATGTTTATATTAAACCTTTTTTTAAAAAAAGACCTAAAATTTTATTCTATTTTTTATCATAATATGTGTCAATTGGTGCCTATTATTATGTGTGTTCGTTTACTCAAAATTTGTACAAATTGTTACTGGATGTTGTTCGTTTACTTTACAGTACAATGCAAAAGAACTTAGTCGATTACAAGAAGTTACTGGACTTGTACAAATTGTTGAGTAAACGAACACACCTATTATTTTCAAGAATTAGCTTTTTCAAACAAATAACGGTTATTTATTAGAATTGCTCAAAACAATTGTAACAGTAAGTTTACATTTACGAAATCTACTCGGTTTCAACTGCTAATTCCATTGCTTATACGTAAAATGAAATCCAATGGATCTCAGATGAGTTTTCATTTGACTTATACACAAATTAATTGACAGTAGATTTCGTAAATGTAAACGTACTATAAGTTTTTATTAAAAACAAATTTCACACAATTTGTTTACATCTTTAAAAATATTCCTTCGTATGTTCTAAAATTAAAATTGCGTTTTTAAATGTTTATCATTATTGTTGGTTTTGTTCCTCTACACGACCTTTTAACTTTACAACACTGAACTGACTGATAACGCTCACACTACGCATGTTGTTCTTGTCTTTTTTCCCCGATAGGTTTCTTTTTTCATTTACCCCCCAAGGTTTGCCCTACGAGAGCAATAATTTCATAGTATGGCAACCCTAGCTATATCAGAAATACTAAATAAAAACAAAAGTTTAAACATCACCGAAAAAATAAATAACTGTCCCCATAAGAAAATACCATTAGGAAGAAAGAGACAACCATACTTACATTTGTTCAACAACTGCTACGTGCCTCTCTTTTCCACGTATTAAAAACGTATTGATGGCCAGAGCACACACTATAATTCACACACTCACTCTTCAACAACCCAAACGATTTAATAGAAGAAAAAATGTTGCAAAAATTCAGAAATAATCCGAAAAATCTATTTTTTCACAATAAAAATCGTTTGGAGAATTTTTTCACAGAAGGAAAATTTATTTACTTTTAAATTTTCTTTAATATTTTTTTGTGATAATTAGTCGCCACATAAATAAGTAGTGGTACACTACTTTCGAATTTTCTTCCGTCTCCGTCGTGTGTCCGTGTTAAACTCTTAAAACTCACTGATGTCTATGGCTGAAGAGTGAATTTTGTTGTCACATTACGGCGAATTACTTCTGACAGAACATAATCTGTCAAAATTTGTAAATAAGGCGAAAAATGGATTCGTGGCGAATTTAATTCAACAAATAACAACAACAATCGTTTTAATTGCAAAATGTAAACAAACGTCTTGTTCTGACTGCGAATGAATAGGCCTGTTTGATAACTTCGCAAGTAAAAAGTATTTGCAAGTTCTTGCAACTACTTCTCATTTCTCTTTTACTGAACAAGTTTGTTATCGAACAGCATTTTGTAAACGTTTGTACAACTTTGGCATTTTATGTTGCGTTCTCAAAACACCTGTTTTATATGCAAGTGTAAAATGATAAATATAATAGACTAGCGGACCCGGCGAACTTCGTCTCGCTATTAAGGAATAAAATTTCATACAAAAACTCAATTTTCGATTTTTCCAATTTTCCGACTTTTCCAGAGAGATTTTCAAAAATTTTCTTCCGTAAAGACCTTCTCCTCGAAAATACGAATAACTGACAAAAAATTTTACAGAAATCGGCCTAGCCGTTCTCATTTTATGAATTACTATACATTTTTTACACCATTTTTATATATATAGATTTGTTCATAAGCTTTGTTCCAGAACTAAAAAGTGTTTTTACCTCTTTTACACATTTTACCCGAAAAAGCGTTCCCGTACACAAAAAAGTTGTAAAATGTTCACTTCTCTTTAAACAAAAATGACACTGAATGACGCTCTCTTTAAAAACTTTTTACTCGACAAATTTGAGCTGGTAAAAAATAGTAACATGGATGCCGGCGTCTGCTTGATTACTACGCCGCCTTTGACATTTGTTCCAGCTTTTTTTGTTTTGCGTTCCCGAGCTTTATGAAAAAACTTTTATGTGAGAACAATTTGTCTCTTACGAGTTTTACCATTAAAAAGTACGGGAACAAAGCTAATAAGTTTCCATGATGAAATTAGGTCTGTACGTCGATGGTCAGACTAGCAAGGTTTCATGAAACCAATTTCGTTAAAGTTTCTTTTCAAATTTCGTTAATGTCCACACACGTTAGCGTGAAATTTAAGATCTTTGCGTGTCCTCTTTATTTCACCATTCGCGTTTGTTGTGTTTCTTATACCAATAAAAACAAAAAAAGACATAAATAAACCAAAAAACAACATAAAATAATTAACATTAATAATTAAATTAATATTAATAGTTAAATTTTCACTGTTTCATTAATTAAATGTTTTTATTAAATATATTTATGTTTGTTTTGTTGTTAACGTTTGCTTGAGAAAATAAAAATGAAAGAAAATTGAAGAAAAAATCTTGCAACGAAGAACAAGAAGAGGTAGCACAACAAACACAGAAAACCATGTACATGGGTTTCACTACTTCATACCCCTCGCCTATAAACTTGACGTCGCCATGTTGAAATCGTGCTAGTCTGACCATCGACTACGATAACACAAACATTTGTACAAATTCGTAGAAATTTTTACTGAATGCTGTTCGATAACAAAATTGTCCAGCAAAAAAGAGCGAGTTGAGAGAGACTTTTTTTTGACAGTTCTGTGACTGAGAACTTGCAAATTTTTGCTCAGAAAATTTGTCCCGTAAAAATGTTTAAGTTTGGTCAACTGACTTTTAATCAGCTGTTCAATGTAAACAACTTGAAATGTTAACTTTTTTGACCCAGAAAATTTTAAAATATCAAATTTTTTAGATTCTAAAGCAGCCAAGATCACCCATATACGTTAACGTGACTGCAACAACAACATATGTTCTCTTTATTCTCATCTGTCGTGGTTTAGCAAAGGAAAGAATCGCTCAGAGAGACTTATGCACAAAATATTTTGAGCACCACCGTTCTAAAGCGTTGTGGATAGGATTATTGCATTAAAAAAGTAAAATGCAATTTTAAAATTTATGTTTTTGTTCCATTTGGTTTAAAATATCAAAAGAAACAAAAACAATTTTCATACATTTCCGGAAACAGCTGACTTTCTTGCGAGTTCTTAGTCCATATTAGGTCTGTACGATAACTCAACAATTTGTACAAATTCGTACAAATTTTTACTGAATGCTGTTCGATAATCATTTAATAAGTAAACAGCAATTTTAAAATTTATATTTTTGTTTCGATTGCTTGAGTGGAGTATTCCCCCATTGGCTAGACTTCACTTATTACCCTCTATTACAGAGAGTAATGTTTTTCAAAACGGACTGACAGTGTTGCAAAATTTTACTGATCGCTACCAATGTCATGATTTCATCCCGGCGAAGGGAATTATCAATTGGCTTCTCAGTTTTTGAAATGATGCCTTTTTAGTGATATTGGTAGCGATCAGTAAAATTTTGCAACACTGTCAGTTCGTTTTGAAAAACATTACTCTCTGTAATAGAGGGTAATAAATGAAGTTGAGCCAATGGGTGAATACTCCACTCAAGCAATCGAAATGAGATTGAATCTTCAACAATAAACAAAACAAACATTTATGTTTTTGTTCCGTTTGGTTTAAAATATCAAAAGAAACAAAAACAAATTTCATACATTTTCGGAAACAGCTGACTTTTTTGCAAGTTTTTGCAAATTGTTGTTCGATAACTTTCTGCAATTTTTCTTGCCTGAGAGAGTAAAATTCACTGGGAGAGGTTGCTGGAACTGACTGAGTAATTATTGCTGGGAAAGTTATCGTACACACCTATTTACATTAAGCTGGGTACCAGAGGTCCGCAAAATGCCACTCGCTTTTAATGCATATTCGCTATTTCGTGCCTTTTTCATTGCTTGCTATTGCCATCTCTGTTTAATGCTAATGCGTGCTTTGCATTTTCTTTTATGAGAGTGTGTCAATGCCACGCACACAACACACTAAAAAAGCTCGTTGTCTTTTTGTTGCACGCTGCCTTCGGAAAAACACGTTGCATTACAAAAAGCAGTATATATTTCTAGTCAACTTTACATGTTAATAAACATAAAAATTGAATGTTGAGACAATAAAAACAAATATTAATATTGGTGTTTATCGTATTATTAAAGAAACTCAAAGAAAAAGCGAAATTTGATACAATACTGTGTGGTGGTATGCAGTACTGTGCATACTGCATTTGCGAATCGTGTGAATACAAATGTAAAAGCAAGCAAGCACGCACTAAAGCAATGAATATTTTTTTGGGGTGAATCTGCTTTTGGCACAATCATATTTTTTATGTGCAAGGCACTGCACTATTCGCTTTTGGGAAAAGGCATGAGAGTGTGCCTTTTATATGCATTTTGCGGATCTCTGCTGGGTACACATTGTCAGTTTTGAATGACAGCTTTGCGTAAGCTTGCTAGTGTGGCCGTTCATTTTTGTCATTCATCATACACCCAATGTGTACTGCACTTTAGTAAATTTTCCATGCGTCAATTGTCAGTTTGTTGGTAAGAGAGGATGTTGAGAGGCAGACGGTTACCATATGCCTCACCCTCTCTCCTTCAAATTGACAATTGCCGCAAAGAAAATTGCCTAATGTAAATAGGGACTTACAAAATGTTGTTCGATAACTTTCTGCAATTGTTCTTCCCTGTGAGAAGTGGCTGGAACTTGCTGAGTAATATTTGCTGTGAAAGTTATCGTAAAGACCTATTATAAGGTGGCGTAAAAAACGTCGTGGTTTCAGTTGTTGTTGTACTACTTATGTGACCCTGACCTGTTAAATAGATCTTGGGATCAACTAAATTGCTTGCTTGTAGGCATCTTTAAGCGAGTGCTCCTTATAAAATGTATCGAACGGAGCGAATTTTCATAAAAAATTTATTTGACGTATACACAAAGGAATTGACGTTTGAAACCCAGTGGGTTTGCTAAATCCAATTATATATAAACGTCGTATAACTCGACAAAAAGCTCTAAAGGTCTGGGTACATAAGCTGCCTCGCCTGGTTGCCTTGCTTCATTTCTGACATAATAAAAATAAAAGAATAAAGAAGGCCGAGCAAATTTCGAACTGGGTTGCCCTTTTCTTTTATCAGAAGCAAGCAAGGCAAGCAGGCAAGGCAGCTTATGTACCTAGGCCTTAAAGGCCAGAACAGAATCAATCGTCGCTTGCTTTGCTCGCTTCCCCAAATGTCAAATTATAAAGGAATGCCAGAGCCTCTTTGCAAATTCGCCTGTGTTCTCCTTTAGGAGGCTCTGGCATTCCTTTATAATTTGACATTTGGGAAGCAAGCGACGATTGATTCTGTTCTGGTCTTAATGCAAGCGCCGTTTAAAATTACGCAAAATTATGAATGGAAGTTTTAAATAAAAGTTGACATCTGTTGCTATTGGTAGAGGTTAGCGAGTTTGTAACTTACCGAGAATACTCGGTAATATTAAAGTTGGGCTTACAGGTGGGCTTATTACCTAGACCCAACAAAAGGCGACGCATATAATAATTGTATTCTGTATTCTTTGTGGAAAGAAAATTCTAAAAGAAAATTAAAAACAAAAATATGAAATAAAAGAATTTATTAAGTATAAAAAATAAAACACACAATTTCTTTTTTTATATAATATTAATTAATATATAAGTATAAAAAAGAAATTGTGTGTTTTATTTTTTTTAACTATGTAGTGTACGCCTAAAGAGAAAAACGAGCTATAACAGTTTTTGGCTAATGCTAAGTTTACATTTACGAAATCCACTCAATTTCAACTGTCAATTCCATAGCTCAAACGTCAAATGAAATCTCATCTGGATTTCATTTGACGTTTAACCTATGGATTTGACAGTTGAATTCGAGTGGATCTCGCATGGCAGAACTACCAGGTAGTGGTATCACACCAGCTGATCGAATATGAAAAGTCAAATCCCTTTATAAAAAAATTATTTTTGTTGTAATTTCCCCAACAACATAAAGAAAGTTTTGACATAACATATTCAAAATTTTACGATGCCACTACCTGGGTAATTGTGCCATGGGATTTCGTAAATGTAAACCAAGCATAAGAATTTTGGGCATAAGTTGAGTGTTTGGACTGTATTCGAATCGATCATAAAAAAATTTTCGATGTCCTTGGTCACACTAGCGAGTTTCTTAAAACGAATAATAGGAAGAGACAACATCACAAACTGCAACTCAATCCCACGGCAGCGGGTTCTTACGTACCGGATTGGCCCGAACCCATTGTGTTTCGGCCAGCGGCTGCCAACCCAGTATTAAACCTATTCTTCTACGTAGGTTTCATGCTTCTACAACAACAACATCACAAACTCAGAAAACCATGTAAAGCGGTTTCACTACCTCATGCCCTATGAACTCGAAGTCGCCATGTTGAAACAACGCTAGTGTGACCTTCGACAATTTCGATTTAAACCAATGATGGCCACCGACAACAACTTTCCTATGTCCGCGGGCATACGACAAACACCTACACTGTAAACCAGAGGTGAGCACGCCTGTGTGCTAGCACACAGGCAAATTCTGAAGACGTGCTCTTAGTTTTTGTGAACCATAAACCATTTAAAGTTTATGCAATTTTTTAATAATTTGTATTCTGGACGATTTTAGACAAGATTAATGTTTAAAAAATGTTGAAGTAAATAATGAAACATCAATAAAAATTAAATATTAATTCTCCCTTAAATTTGTCTCTCTCTCGATTTTGGTCAGCTCTGCTGTAAACACATTCGTTCGGTTAACGCATTGTTTATGTTTCCACTCACACTAGCTGAAGTTATAATCTGCAAATGTGTTTTTTTTTTTTTTTGGCCATCACTGATTTAAAGTCTTATGCCAGACTATGAAAATTTTCATTGAAAACGTTTTTCCATTTTCTTCCAAATTTTCATTTACGTCTACACACATATATGAAATCATATGAAAATTTTGATATTTTCATTGCTTTGCATTGGTTTGAGAATTACGAATTTAAACACAAAGAATAATTTCAGATTACCGAACCTTGTGTACAGAGTTTCACCCCCTTCACACCTCTTGCCTATAAACTCATTTTCAGGTTATTGAAAATTTTCATAGTCTGGCATAAGACAAACTAAACTTATGTATGTAAAAACAAAGGGAATCATTTAACTTTCAGAGCCTATATCTCGGGAGGTATGGATTTCCCACGATATATGTATATATTTGCGTGATCAGGGACTGGATTCTTGTACTATGAAAATTTGAAATGAAAAATATTTTCTTTATCATTTTTTTCATTTGACATTTATTTCCTTTATACAAGTTTTCATTTTCATAGAAACTAAATTGAGCCCAGGACTGCAAGACCTATCTGTGGTAAAATTTTCAGTTCGATCCGTATACAGTCCAAACATTCAACCTGCCCCCAATTTTGATTAAATGTGCTTTCAACTGTAGTTTACAAAATCCACATAGTTAAGGAAGGTCAGTCACACCTACATGGGTAATTCGCATTTCTAGATAATAATAAAAAATTGGCATTTATGTAAGAATATTTGATATTTATTAAAAAAATTTAAAGGTAATAGTTAATAATTAAATATGTATGTATATTTTATATATTATATAGAATATGAATGATATTCATTTTTTGGGTATATTTAATTTAATTTTTCTAGCTTAAAACTTATTTTAATTTTTACAGCACTTGTTTTGTTTGTTTGTTTCGCTGCTAACTTGGTGTTGTGTTTTGAGTGTTTCACTTGTTTGTTGTTGTTGTTTTGTAGAGATGGTTTTCGAGTATGTTCGCTACTATTCAACACTGACTTCGTTGTTCCAAAAAAGAAAAATCTTTCAATACTTGCATTACTTTTTTGTTGCAGCTTTTGGATGTGAAATTTTAGCTATAGAATGTTGATTAACAATACGTTCCATATCCCGTATTTCCATAATATCAGTCTTGAGTTTTTGCTTAACAATTTCTCTCCAAATTGCTTCTCGGTCTTTATTATTTGTTACCCCCATCCTTTGCAGTGAAGAGTCGTTGATGCGCAATAATGCTCTGCCTGTGATTTCATGCTGCATTATGCAAAGGAAAGTGTATAACAGAAATTATTGCAAATAATTTATTTATTTACCTTTGAAAATAACTCAAGATAATGCAAATATTCACTATTTACTCGTCGAAACCATTTTAGAACATCTACGACAGTCCATAAATATACAGGTTTTGGTCTGGCCATTTTCGACCTCCTATTCGTTTGAGTCGTCTCCTCCACCATTCTAATGCTAATTATTATTCTATATATTTGTGCAAATGATTTGTTAATAACTAATGATTAAGATTAATATGTAATACTATTTTTTAGAAAAAACATTTACTGACTGTCACTCGTTTATTGTTTACATTTCACACGACAGACTCAATGAATTGACAGCCTGGAAAAGCCTGGAAACCCCCTTCGCAGTGAATAACAGAGTCTGTGATATCATTTCAAAGCGATTAAGAGATTATCACCATTGTGAATTGCTAAAATTGACGGTCCAATACAAAGTTAGATTCTGAAAAATTTCATAAACGAAAATTGCGTTTTGGGAGAGATCTGATACGCAGAAGTCCATTCCTGTCCTTTAAACAAATTTATTCATACTTCTTATTCTTATCCTTTTTCTTCTACTTTCACTGTGAATTTCCGACTCATTGCTACCATTTTAATGTGATTACCACTTTCGTATTCTGACAGTTATCGATTCGTCGATTATTTTCAACAAAATCCGATTACACATGACTGGCAAAAACCAATAATAAAAAGGCGAATTTTGTTAAAAGGTGATTAAATAAAATTCTTTTCATTGAAGAGTTCTAGAAAGTTGAGCAAATTTATTAAATAATACGTTTTCCAAACAACGGTAAGACAATCATCAATAATAATTGGAAGAATTCCAGCGACATTAATGTGTTTTTTTGTTTTGCAAATATTTTTTGCCAGCAAAATAAATATGGCCGGAGCTACTTTGTTTGAACGAGCACAAGCTCTGTCAACAGTCAACCGCGAGGAAGGCATTTCATTGTTAAACAAAATCATCAGAGAACAAGAAGTTGCCGAAAATGACGAGGAACTTATACGCATCAAGGAGCAGGGTATACTGCAATTGGGTGAACTCTATAAACAGGAGGGCAAAGCCAAGGAGTTGGCCGATTTGATTAAAGTTACCCGCCCCTTTCTTAGTTTGATTAGCAAGGCCAAGGCAGCCAAACTGGTGAGATCTTTGGTCGATATGTTCCTTGATATGGATGCTGGCACCGGTATTGAGGTAAGTGTCTATCGAGGAAATAAACAAGATGCCAGAAGGTCAATGTGCAGAAAGCAAGTCTGTCATGATTTGCTTGAAATGAAGATGCTTTGCGTGTGCATTGTCCTTGTATTAGTAAGTGACACATATCAACAAAATAAGTAAAATACGCAATATAAGGAATTTGTATGGTAATTTATTGTTTATTGTTAATTTAATTCGAATTTTTGAAACCCAGCTAGACTATTACTACTATTACTTGCTTTGCTTTCAAAGTAATGTGGAAGAAATTTAGAAAGTTGACTATAATGCCACACTACAACCAAAATTTAAAATGAACTATAAAAAGCCAACACATATATATATATATATATATCGTCACCTCAAATGCCCAAAGACGTAACTATCAACGTAGCCCTTTGAGGCTTACGTCTTTGGGCATTTCAGGTGACGATATATTTCTATGGCATAGCTTCCAAGCGACGGCACACAGACATTTTGTCGAATATATTTGACATTTAGCATTTTTTTACATGGCGGAAATTATTTTTGACACGGAAAGGGTTAATTTTTTGAAGTTTCACACAGATTTTTGATTGATTTCTCCTTTATTTGCCACATTATATGCAAACAAGAATTGTGAAGAATTTGTTGCAGCGAAAAAACTCGAGCTGCTCCGACAAACAAGAGTAATTTTGTTCAACTAAGTTCAGGGTAGAATTAGAATGCTTATTATTTCCGTAGCGACAAAAAAGGTAGTCGAAAAGTTCTACCGATTGCAAGAATGCTGTCGACTTTTATTTGAACGTTTCATTATTTCATTATGCGTTTTAATTTTACCGATTTTTTTGATATCCCTAGTGCCAGGTTTCTAAAAGTTTTAGTCATGTTGTTATTGGTTTAGGTGTAGCAGATAGGACTTTCAACATAGATCCAAGTTTTGGTATAATTTTCATTATATTCACTTTTCATTACTTTTTCTCTGAATGCTTTATACATTTTTATAATAACATTTTCTTTCTCTTTTTCCTACAGGTTCAATTATGTAAAGATTGCATTGAATGGGCTAAACAGGAAAAACGTACCTTCCTTCGTCAGAGTTTAGAAGCCCGTTTAATTGCGCTCTATTTTGACACTGGCATGTACACAGATGCTCTACAATTGGGTTCTCAGCTCTTAAAAGAATTGAAAAAATTGGATGACAAAAATCTATTGGTCGAGGTACAGCTATTGGAAAGTAAAACCTATCATGCTTTAAGTAATTTGCCCAAAGCTCGTGCTGCATTAACTTCTGCCCGCACCACAGCAAATGCCATTTATTGTCCTCCAAAAGTACAGGCCTCATTGGATTTGCAATCGGGCATTTTACATGCTGCCGATGAGCGTGACTTTAAAACAGCGTTTTCATATTTCTACGAGGCCTTTGAGGGTTTCGATAGTGCGGACAATAATAAGGCTTTGACTGCTCTCAAATATATGTTGTTGTGCAAAATTATGTTAGGCAAATCGGATGATGTTAATCAAATTGTTAGCGGTAAATTGGTAAGTGCTTTGAAGTAATTGTTTATGATTTAAACTAACACATGGCGTAATTGTAGGCCATTACATATTCCGGACGTGATATTGATGCCATGAAATCAGTTGCTGAGGCCTCACACAAACGTTCATTGGCTGATTTCCAACAAGCATTGAAGGATTACCACAAGGAACTAGCCGAAGATGTTATAGTTAAGGCACACTTGGGTACTCTATATGACACCATGTTGGAACAAAATCTATGTCGCATCATTGAACCCTATTCGCGTGTCCAAGTAAGTTGGTTATATTATTTCGATTGAAATTTTTAAGTCTTATATAACACTTTTGTTTGTAGGTATCCCATGTAGCCGATTGCATTAAATTGCCCATGCCCCAGGTGGAAAAGAAATTGTCACAAATGATTTTGGATAAGAAATTCCTGGGCATCTTGGATCAGGGTGAAGGAGTATTAATTGTGTTCGAAGAGACTCCCACCGACAAAACATACGAACGTGTTTTAGAGACCATACAAAATATGGGCAAAGTTGTTGATACTCTCTATCAGAAAGCCAAGAAATTGTCATAGACAAGAATGTAGTCGCCTAACAACCAACCAGCCAGCCAGTTTCCCCATTCCTGTAACGTCAAACATTAAAAAACAACCACAAAAACTCACAAAATTTTGTTTGTTTTTTTTTCCAAAACTCAAGAAAGAATTTGGCTTAAGATACTCCCTCTCATTTTTCTTTATTGTTTAACTTTAAAAAGGTATTCTTCTTCAAAATAAGTGATGAACGATATTTAAAAAAATAATAACAAAAACATTTTTATATATGAAGCAAGCCACAACCGAAAACTTTACAAAAATAGTCTGCTCCTCTTTTAATTGGCTTAAAATATAAACAATAAAAATTAATCGATAAAAAATAATAAATAAAAATCTTAAAAAATAATTTAATGCTTTATTTATTTGTAAGGAAGAGTTGAAAGTAAGTGTGGGATTTTAATTCTGTTTAAGGACTATGGTTTGTTCCAGTACCACAAGAATCTACTAATTTTTACTATTTTTTCCGATAACATAAAGGAAAAAATGTTATCGTAGTAAAAAGTAGTAGCTTCTTGCAGGTTCTGGAACAGAGCACTAGTCTTGACATTTGTTGCGCAGATCCGAATTATGATACAATTTAATAATTTCAGTTATTCGTGAGCAGTTCATTCCCCGTGTTTAAGACTAACGTATGGGGAGACTCAAAATCGGCAACATTACAGATATTAATTTTACAACTAAAATTTTGTTGCCATAATGGCGCCGGTTCAGGAATAATAGGAACGTAATCTTATGTATTAATGAAAGTCCATTACTCCAAACACTCTTATTAAAACAATTAGTCTGTTCCAGTACTGTAAGAATCTACTATTTTTTACTATTGTTTTCGATAACATAAATCAAAAATGTTATCGTAGTAAAAATTAGTAGCTTCTTGCAGTTCTTGAACAGAGCAATCAAAAAACAAACTTGAGTACTAAGCTAGACATAAGTCCACAAAATATTGAATTCATAGCCAAAATCAAACTAAAAAGTATATAACAAAAAACAACACATTTTAAATATTATCTTCAAATGTTTCACTTTTTATTTCAGAACCATCTTAAGCAAAAAATAATAAAATTCATAAGTCCACAAAATATTGAATGCATAGCCAAAATCAAACTAAAAAGTATATAACAAAAAACAACACATTTTAAATATTTTCTTCAAATGTTTCACTTTTTATTTCAGAACCATCTTAAGCAAAAAAATAATAAAATTCAAATTTATTTTGCGTATTGTCCAGATTAAACAAGAATTGGACGTGGTGGTCTTGTAGGTGGTGGATAGTAGGGTAATTTTTGTACCCTTACTCTTTGAGGATTTGCTTCAATCAAGGCACCAAAGATAGCGATAACAACAGCAATTATTATTAGGAATTTCATTTTGAATAAATAGGTATCTGATTTCTTAAAAGAATTTCCAACGACAACTGATGTCGATATTGATTGGAGCAGAGGGTTTTATACTTTTTCAAAGTTACACTCAGTCATTTATATGTCTGTGGTTATTTTTACTGGTGATTTTATATTCTTATCAGTTCGTTTTTTTTTTTAATAACAGACAAGTGATGCAATTTCTCAAAGTGTTTCCCCGTCAGAAAAAAAAGAAAACAAAAAGGTCGTTATTCACATCTTCAAATGGTTTCTAAGAAACCTCAAATAGTTCCCCTCTTTATTTTTAAATACAAATAAAATATTTGAAACCCTGTAAACAAAGTTGCGCAAATTGATTCTTACGTTACTGCATTAAAATGTTCAAACATCTGCTATAGTGAGTGGATGAATACAAGGTGTTATTTTTGAAAAATATCCACAATAAATATCCACAATATATTCTAGATACATTGAAGCTTAAGCTCCTCTATATTCCATAGTCATTGTTCCTAGAAGTTATAGTAAAATGTCCTATCGCTCTCCCTTCCACATTCGTCTTTTTATCCACTGACATCTCCCTGTTTTTCTTGCTTTTGAGATTATATTGTTAATCTAGTTTCCTCCGTTGCTATTTTCTTTTTTCTTCTGATGTACCTCTCATTAGCGTTAGAAAATCATACTCCCCATTGTTCACAAACAATTGAATACGGAAGTACTTGTGGTTTAAAAGGATTCCATCACAATAACGGACTATTTATGTCGTTATGATGACGATGACAGATGGAATGTACGGAACGGAATCTGTGGTTATTATTTCGTTGTATGTCATGTCAGGCGCCATACATTCTGTCGCCCGAAAAGGATACTTGTGGATTTATGCGGGCGCATGTCGTATAATAAGGGGTGGGTATTTGGGTGCAATTGTTTGACATTTTATTTTAACTGTAAAAAGCTCTATTCGGCAAAGGATTAGAAGAATTTTATAACAGTTCAGTGGTCTTTGAAAGCTTATTACTGGCAATTTTAAAATAAAATAAATTTGAAACCATTGAAAATATTATTTTATAGCCCGTTTCCACGGTACGTCGTTCGTTCTCTATTCGTTGTTCGACCCATAACTACGAATAAATTACTTATTTCCCCACACAAAATTCTATGAACGAACGACGATTTTTCTACGTTGTTCGATTAGAAATACTCTCTGAACGACGAATAAATATGTCCCATCCATGGCAGAACTACCAGGTAGTGGTATCACACCAGCTGATCGAATATGAAAAGTCAAATCCCTTTATAAAAAAATTATTTTTGTTGTAATTTTCACAACAACATAAAGAAAGTTTTGACATAACATATTCAAAATTTTACGATGCCACTACCTGGTTAATTGTGCCATGGTCCCATCCCTAAAAAATGAGAGCATTTATCGAAAAAATTAATTATGACATGTCTAAATTCAAAATTGAAAAATTTGTTGAAAACACAAAAATTTTTAGAAAAAGGAAAAAGATGAATGGTAATTAATGAACTAAACATTTTTTATAGATGCAGAAGGAAGATGGTTGTGTTTCCGTCTTAATTCCACACACATTTCTTATCAATTAGTTCAAAATCGCGTAAAAAAATCAGAAACAAAAAGGAAACAAATAACTGAAAGTCTGTAAACACAATATTGTTTTGACATGTCTCTCTCTCATTAATTTTGAAAATGGAAACATACACAAATATATTGAAAATACAAAATTATTCAGAATTTATGGAAAAAATGAATGAAATGTGTGTAGTTAAATATATAACATACATTTGAAGGAAAGTCTATTGCGTTTCCTATTTATTAAATGTATATTTTATGTGTTTTCGGTTCAAATTTTCGTGAAAATAAGGAAACCAAAATGAATGTGTGGGACTTCGGTGGATTCCTAATTTTTCAATGTACCTATTAGGTCTAAATAGCTCAACTCGAAAGAGAATTAATTCAAATATCACTCTAAAAATGACCTTCGCCTTAATAAGGCAAAAAAAAAAAAAACAAAATGAAGGTAATTTTGTTTATGTTTCTGTTAATTACGAATGGTGTCGTGGAAACGGGTTAATTCGTGTACTTCGTTCGACAGGCGAACAACGTAATTGAAACGCTCGTGTGAACATGACATTAGGGAAAATGTATGTAGGCAACCAATGGACTATAGCGGGAGGGGATTTAGACTCGTACGTACACTTGAAAAGATATTGATTAAGGTAAAGTGATGAAAAAAGGGCACTTGCATAGGGGGTTATCATGAACGGCAATTCCCGGTGAATTTTTTCATTTTCTCCCTTAAGTTGCAACGGCGGAAAGACAAAACTCAAATTTCATTCATGATAATCCCCATAATGTTATCTACATGTGTAAGAACTGAGAGCTTTGTAATCGAACCTTAGCTATGTTAGCATGGTTAGGTTAAAGGATACCCAGCTTTCATAGAGATAACTACTTCAATAAAAGACGTGATTGGATGCTTTGCATTAAGATTAGTAGGTATGGACGTACACTTGAATATATTCTTTGATGAGAAGAATGACATATATAGGCGCGTAGGAACTTATAATTATAACGGGATCTTGGCAATGCCAGTGTTGTTAGGAATGTAAAATTACTCGTATCATATAGTCAATTTTATTTGTCCTGGTAAAAGCATGAAGACAAAGGGAATCTACTAAGTTTTAAGACTGTAGCAAGAAAAAGTAAGAAAACAATGAAAATGACAGAGTAAGTATTCATCATCCATCATCTTATTTTACTTCACAGAGCTTTCAATACTGGAGTTTGTTGTTGTTGTTACAACAGCTACTAAACGTTTATTCATATAATTTCCACTAAATACGCCATAACTAAGTGGAAGTTAGCTGAGTTTGTTTTGACTGGACAATTCAACAGTTGCAGCGTCTTGTGCCGTCCAACTGTTTTGCTTAGCATAATCAATTCTGGTTCAGTAGGAATTTAGGCCGCTGCACGAAACATATCTTGTACGCGTCAATTAAAAATTTGTTTTTCAAGACAGCTTTTGATCTACTACTGTCATGGATCAAGTCACCTGCGAGCACGGTATTCAAGCAATGTTGTCTTATTGCTTCCGAGACTGCATCTACTGAATACTACTTTTTTACCTTTGGACTCCTTTCCCTAGATCGTGAAGATCGATCCTGATGTGTGTTGGTGGATGGTGCCTCTTTATAAAGTCAAGCAAATATTTCATATGCGGACTATAGGAATATTGAGATAACACCCTCTCTCATTCCTCAGGGCTCATTCTGGCAGGTTTAGTAGTTGTACCATTAGCAAACAAGCCATACAGTAAGATTTCCTTCTTTTAGTACATTTACATTTACGAAATCGAGTGGATTTCAAATGTCGGTTCCTTTGTGTATACGTCAAAAGAAATCTCATCTGGAATCCATTGGATTTCGTAAATATAAACCTAGCATTTGCCTCTAAAATGCTAGTAATCTATCTAATCAAGCACCGTATACGTCTGGGTAGTTAGTTGTCCTTACGGACAGTAAAATAGCAATTAAGGCCATTACAAACAAAGACAGATAAATCAAGAACAGTATTGGAGTGCATAAAGAAACTCCAAAGGTACAGAATTTCTAAAATAATAAAGTTAAAAAACCAACCCAGGCTACAGCGCACAACAGGCCTACTTTGGCTTAAGTGTATGCCATTCGGACGTATGGCGATTTACATAGCCCCTCTTCTCAACCAAATCTAACCTAGTGGTCAGAATTTACATTCAGTGTAAGCAGCATTCAGTGACGTAGGAGATGGAGGATACCAAGGAACGGTCCTGGCCGGTTTTAACATGGCAAAGCCCAGGATTTATCTTGGTCCCTCTTTCATCTTAAGTGGACACTGACCTCCCCGAGGTGTCACCTGGGGAACTGCCTTTAACACCCGTTAAAGGTAGTGAGCTAACATGTGCCGCGCGTTCACCCATAAGAACGTTAAAAACTTGGGTTTGGGCGTCGGTTTAGTAACCCTCCCCTAGAAAAAACAGCCTACTATGAAAAAACAAAAGAAAAGAAAAACAAATCCCTCCAAAGTTGGCGACCCCCGCAAACGTTTTAAGGACCATGATCTGCGAATCTGCACCTGGAATGTTCACACTCTTTATAGAGAAGGTGCAGTCTTCGCATTGGCAGACGTACTTGAAAAGTACAAGGCCGATATTACTGCCATACAGGAAATACGATGGATTGGGAAAGGCGTCACAACAACACCTAAAGGTGACGCACTGTATTATAGCTGCCATGACGTAAAGCATCTGGTATCCAGCTTCACCCCAGTGAATGAAAGACTTGCTGCAATTCGAATAAAAGCTAAATTCTTCAACATCAGCTTTATTTGCGCTCATGCTCCCACTGAAGAAAAGGACGAACAGACCAAAGATATATTTCACGAGCGCTTAGAAGAAACTTATGACCGTTGCCCTGCCCATGACATTAAAATCATTCTAGGCGATTTTAATGCCAAAATTGGAAAGGAGAATATCTTTGGCTCAACAGTCGGGAAATTCAGTCTCCACAGTGAAACATCTGACAATGGTATGAGGCTGATAGACTTTGCAGCTGCAAACAACATGGTAGTTAGCAGTACCAGATTTAATCATCTCGATATTCATAAGGGCAACTGGCTGTCTCCAGATCAGAAAAAAAGAACGTAACGTAACAACACAATGACAACATATTGCCCACTCCATGCAAACAGCTACAAAATCCATACTTGGATTCCAGAAACCTCCACAAAGGTATGACCAGGAGTGTCGTGCTGCTACTGAAGAGAAAAATGCGGCATATAGGGCTACTTTACAATCCGTAGCAACGCATAGGGCACGAGAGAGATACAGGGAGAAAATTAATGAAAGTCCATTACTCCAAACACTCTTATTAAAACAATTAGTCTGTTCCAGTACTGTAAGAATCTACTATTTTTTACTATTGTTTTCGATAACATAAATCAAAAATGTTATCGTAGTAAAAATTAGTAGCTTCTTGCAGTTCTTGAACAGAGCAATCAAAAAACAAACTTGAGTACTAAGCTAGACATAAGTCCACAAAATATTGAATTCATAGCCAAAATCAAACTAAAAAGTATATAACAAAAAACAACACATTTTAAATATTATCTTCAAATGTTTCACTTTTTATTTCAGAACCATCTTAAGCAAAAAATAATAAAATTCATAAGTCCACAAAATATTGAATGCATAGCCAAAATCAAACTAAAAAGTATATAACAAAAAACAACACATTTTAAATATTTTCTTCAAATGTTTCACTTTTTATTTCAGAACCATCTTAAGCAAAAAAATAATAAAATTCAAATTTATTTTGCGTATTGTCCAGATTAAACAAGAATTGGACGTGGTGGTCTTGTAGGTGGTGGATAGTAGGGTAATTTTTGTACCCTTACTCTTTGAGGATTTGCTTCAATCAAGGCACCAAAGATAGCGATAACAACAGCAATTATTATTAGGAATTTCATTTTGAATAAATAGGTATCTGATTTCTTAAAAGAATTTCCAACGACAACTGATGTCGATATTGATTGGAGCAGAGGGTTTTATACTTTTTCAAAGTTACACTCAGTCATTTATATGTCTGTGGTTATTTTTACTGGTGATTTTATATTCTTATCAGTTCGTTTTTTTTTTTAATAACAGACAAGTGATGCAATTTCTCAAAGTGTTTCCCCGTCAGAAAAAAAAGAAAACAAAAAGGTCGTTATTCACATCTTCAAATGGTTTCTAAGAAACCTCAAATAGTTCCCCTCTTTATTTTTAAATACAAATAAAATATTTGAAACCCTGTAAACAAAGTTGCGCAAATTGATTCTTACGTTACTGCATTAAAATGTTCAAACATCTGCTATAGTGAGTGGATGAATACAAGGTGTTATTTTTGAAAAATATCCACAATAAATATCCACAATATATTCTAGATACATTGAAGCTTAAGCTCCTCTATATTCCATAGTCATTGTTCCTAGAAGTTATAGTAAAATGTCCTATCGCTCTCCCTTCCACATTCGTCTTTTTATCCACTGACATCTCCCTGTTTTTCTTGCTTTTGAGATTATATTGTTAATCTAGTTTCCTCCGTTGCTATTTTCTTTTTTCTTCTGATGTACCTCTCATTAGCGTTAGAAAATCATACTCCCCATTGTTCACAAACAATTGAATACGGAAGTACTTGTGGTTTAAAAGGATTCCATCACAATAACGGACTATTTATGTCGTTATGATGACGATGACAGATGGAATGTACGGAACGGAATCTGTGGTTATTATTTCGTTGTATGTCATGTCAGGCGCCATACATTCTGTCGCCCGAAAAGGATACTTGTGGATTTATGCGGGCGCATGTCGTATAATAAGGGGTGGGTATTTGGGTGCAATTGTTTGACATTTTATTTTAACTGTAAAAAGCTCTATTCGGCAAAGGATTAGAAGAATTTTATAACAGTTCAGTGGTCTTTGAAAGCTTATTACTGGCAATTTTAAAATAAAATAAATTTGAAACCATTGAAAATATTATTTTATAGCCCGTTTCCACGGTACGTCGTTCGTTCTCTATTCGTTGTTCGACCCATAACTACGAATAAATTACTTATTTCCCCACACAAAATTCTATGAACGAACGACGATTTTTCTACGTTGTTCGATTAGAAATACTCTCTGAACGACGAATAAATATGTCCCATCCATGGCAGAACTACCAGGTAGTGGTATCACACCAGCTGATCGAATATGAAAAGTCAAATCCCTTTATAAAAAAATTATTTTTGTTGTAATTTTCACAACAACATAAAGAAAGTTTTGACATAACATATTCAAAATTTTACGATGCCACTACCTGGTTAATTGTGCCATGGTCCCATCCCTAAAAAATGAGAGCATTTATCGAAAAAATTAATTATGACATGTCTAAATTCAAAATTGAAAAATTTGTTGAAAACACAAAAATTTTTAGAAAAAGGAAAAAGATGAATGGTAATTAATGAACTAAACATTTTTTATAGATGCAGAAGGAAGATGGTTGTGTTTCCGTCTTAATTCCACACACATTTCTTATCAATTAGTTCAAAATCGCGTAAAAAAATCAGAAACAAAAAGGAAACAAATAACTGAAAGTCTGTAAACACAATATTGTTTTGACATGTCTCTCTCTCATTAATTTTGAAAATGGAAACATACACAAATATATTGAAAATACAAAATTATTCAGAATTTATGGAAAAAATGAATGAAATGTGTGTAGTTAAATATATAACATACATTTGAAGGAAAGTCTATTGCGTTTCCTATTTATTAAATGTATATTTTATGTGTTTTCGGTTCAAATTTTCGTGAAAATAAGGAAACCAAAATGAATGTGTGGGACTTCGGTGGATTCCTAATTTTTCAATGTACCTATTAGGTCTAAATAGCTCAACTCGAAAGAGAATTAATTCAAATATCACTCTAAAAATGACCTTCGCCTTAATAAGGCAAAAAAAAAAAAAACAAAATGAAGGTAATTTTGTTTATGTTTCTGTTAATTACGAATGGTGTCGTGGAAACGGGTTAATTCGTGTACTTCGTTCGACAGGCGAACAACGTAATTGAAACGCTCGTGTGAACATGACATTAGGGAAAATGTATGTAGGCAACCAATGGACTATAGCGGGAGGGGATTTAGACTCGTACGTACACTTGAAAAGATATTGATTAAGGTAAAGTGATGAAAAAAGGGCACTTGCATAGGGGGTTATCATGAACGGCAATTCCCGGTGAATTTTTTCATTTTCTCCCTTAAGTTGCAACGGCGGAAAGACAAAACTCAAATTTCATTCATGATAATCCCCATAATGTTATCTACATGTGTAAGAACTGAGAGCTTTGTAATCGAACCTTAGCTATGTTAGCATGGTTAGGTTAAAGGATACCCAGCTTTCATAGAGATAACTACTTCAATAAAAGACGTGATTGGATGCTTTGCATTAAGATTAGTAGGTATGGACGTACACTTGAATATATTCTTTGATGAGAAGAATGACATATATAGGCGCGTAGGAACTTATAATTATAACGGGATCTTGGCAATGCCAGTGTTGTTAGGAATGTAAAATTACTCGTATCATATAGTCAATTTTATTTGTCCTGGTAAAAGCATGAAGACAAAGGGAATCTACTAAGTTTTAAGACTGTAGCAAGAAAAAGTAAGAAAACAATGAAAATGACAGAGTAAGTATTCATCATCCATCATCTTATTTTACTTCACAGAGCTTTCAATACTGGAGTTTGTTGTTGTTGTTACAACAGCTACTAAACGTTTATTCATATAATTTCCACTAAATACGCCATAACTAAGTGGAAGTTAGCTGAGTTTGTTTTGACTGGACAATTCAACAGTTGCAGCGTCTTGTGCCGTCCAACTGTTTTGCTTAGCATAATCAATTCTGGTTCAGTAGGAATTTAGGCCGCTGCACGAAACATATCTTGTACGCGTCAATTAAAAATTTGTTTTTCAAGACAGCTTTTGATCTACTACTGTCATGGATCAAGTCACCTGCGAGCACGGTATTCAAGCAATGTTGTCTTATTGCTTCCGAGACTGCATCTACTGAATACTACTTTTTTACCTTTGGACTCCTTTCCCTAGATCGTGAAGATCGATCCTGATGTGTGTTGGTGGATGGTGCCTCTTTATAAAGTCAAGCAAATATTTCATATGCGGACTATAGGAATATTGAGATAACACCCTCTCTCATTCCTCAGGGCTCATTCTGGCAGGTTTAGTAGTTGTACCATTAGCAAACAAGCCATACAGTAAGATTTCCTTCTTTTAGTACATTTACATTTACGAAATCGAGTGGATTTCAAATGTCGGTTCCTTTGTGTATACGTCAAAAGAAATCTCATCTGGAATCCATTGGATTTCGTAAATATAAACCTAGCATTTGCCTCTAAAATGCTAGTAATCTATCTAATCAAGCACCGTATACGTCTGGGTAGTTAGTTGTCCTTACGGACAGTAAAATAGCAATTAAGGCCATTACAAACAAAGACAGATAAATCAAGAACAGTATTGGAGTGCATAAAGAAACTCCAAAGGTACAGAATTTCTAAAATAATAAAGTTAAAAAACCAACCCAGGCTACAGCGCACAACAGGCCTACTTTGGCTTAAGTGTATGCCATTCGGACGTATGGCGATTTACATAGCCCCTCTTCTCAACCAAATCTAACCTAGTGGTCAGAATTTACATTCAGTGTAAGCAGCATTCAGTGACGTAGGAGATGGAGGATACCAAGGAACGGTCCTGGCCGGTTTTAACATGGCAAAGCCCAGGATTTATCTTGGTCCCTCTTTCATCTTAAGTGGACACTGACCTCCCCGAGGTGTCACCTGGGGAACTGCCTTTAACACCCGTTAAAGGTAGTGAGCTAACATGTGCCGCGCGTTCACCCATAAGAACGTTAAAAACTTGGGTTTGGGCGTCGGTTTAGTAACCCTCCCCTAGAAAAAACAGCCTACTATGAAAAAACAAAAGAAAAGAAAAACAAATCCCTCCAAAGTTGGCGACCCCCGCAAACGTTTTAAGGACCATGATCTGCGAATCTGCACCTGGAATGTTCACACTCTTTATAGAGAAGGTGCAGTCTTCGCATTGGCAGACGTACTTGAAAAGTACAAGGCCGATATTACTGCCATACAGGAAATACGATGGATTGGGAAAGGCGTCACAACAACACCTAAAGGTGACGCACTGTATTATAGCTGCCATGACGTAAAGCATCTGGTATCCAGCTTCACCCCAGTGAATGAAAGACTTGCTGCAATTCGAATAAAAGCTAAATTCTTCAACATCAGCTTTATTTGCGCTCATGCTCCCACTGAAGAAAAGGACGAACAGACCAAAGATATATTTCACGAGCGCTTAGAAGAAACTTATGACCGTTGCCCTGCCCATGACATTAAAATCATTCTAGGCGATTTTAATGCCAAAATTGGAAAGGAGAATATCTTTGGCTCAACAGTCGGGAAATTCAGTCTCCACAGTGAAACATCTGACAATGGTATGAGGCTGATAGACTTTGCAGCTGCAAACAACATGGTAGTTAGCAGTACCAGATTTAATCATCTCGATATTCATAAGGGCAACTGGCTGTCTCCAGATCAGAAAAAAAGAACGTAACGTAACAACACAATGACAACATATTGCCCACTCCATGCAAACAGCTACAAAATCCATACTTGGATTCCAGAAACCTCCACAAAGGTATGACCAGGAGTGTCGTGCTGCTACTGAAGAGAAAAATGCGGCATATAGGGCTACTTTACAATCCGTAGCAACGCATAGGGCACGAGAGAGATACAGGGAGAAAAGGAGAGAGGAGAAACGTCTTTTCCGCAGGAAAAAGAGAGAAATAGAAAAGCGGGAGTGTGAAAAAATCGAGATGTACAGGAGCCAGAATGAAGTCCGAAAATTCTACCAAAGAGTGAAACATCAAACAGATGGCTTTGGTGCAGTCACATCCTCCTGTAGAGACCAGCAAGGTAATCTGATAACAGATACAGATAGCGTGCTCAGGATATGGAAGGAACATTTCTCCAATCTGCTGGTATCCAATAGTAGCGAAGACGATGATACCACAGATCCAATCCCAGAAGATGGTATAGAATGTATACCGCCCGGCCAAGATGAGGTAAAAACAGCAATCAACCGGCTGAAGAATAATAAAGAAGCAGGAGCCGAAGGCTTACAAGCCGAGCTGTTGAAAACCGGAGGCGGCTCGCTGATAAGGTGTATGCATCAGCCATCTGGCAGAAAGAACGCGTACCCGACGATTGGAAACTGAGCAACCTGTGTCCCGTCCACAAGAAAGGAGATAAGACTGTATGCTCCAACTGTAGGGGCATAAGTCTTCTCCCTATTGCCTATAAGATCGTGTCAGGGATATTGTGCGAACGACTAAAGCCTATGGTCAACGAGATAATTGGACCATACCAATGCGGCTTTAGATCTGGTAAGTCCACCATTGACCAGATATTTACCCTGCGGCAAATCCTGGAGAAGACCCAAGAGATGCAGATCGACACCTACCACCTTTTTGTCGATTATAAAGCAGCCTTAGACAGCCCGCTGCGTTCAAAGGTATTCCAAGCCATGTCTGAATTTGGTATCCCCGCAAAGCTCATTCGGCTTTGTAAAATGACTTTATCTGACACGAGGTCCTCAGTTAAAATAGGAAAGAACCTCTCCGAACAGTTCAGTACCAAAAGAGGTTTCAGACAAGGAGACAGCCTTTCGTGTAACCTAATTGATGCGAAAATACCAAATTGATGGTGTCGACGCCCAAAGCGTCCATAGAGCTCGGACCTGTGGAAGTTGGTACCTATAATTTTGAGGTAGTTAAAGACTTCGTATACCTCGGTACTGCTATAAACACAACAAACAACATCGGTTGTGAAATAAGAAGATGAATTGTATTGGCCAACAGATGCTACTATGGTCTAAGTAAGCAATTTAAAGACAAAGCCACATCTCGTCAAACAAAAATAACGCTTCACAAAACGCTGATATTAACCGTGATAATGTATGGCTCCGAAGCATGGGTACTTGCGCAAGCAGATAAGGCAGTGCTTGGTGTGTTTGAGAGGAAAATTCTTCGAAAGATCTACGGACCAATCTGCGTTGACGGTGAGCTGTATCTTCTATACAACGACATCAATATTGTTAAACGTATCGAGATTGCGTTGGCTAGGCCATTTCATAAGAATGAGCGATGATGAACCCGCTAAAAAGGCGTATAAATACGGACCGCTTGGCGGTGCACGCAGAATTGGCAGGCCAAGGAATAGATGGCGCAAACAAGTGGATGATGAGATGAAAAGGCGCGGTATTCCAGAGTGCGAAGCAACAAATAGAGAGAAATGGAGATCTTTTCTTAGTTCGGCCTATGGAACAAATGTTCTGTAATGGGCCAGCTAAGTAAGTAAGTAAGCATCATCCCTGTAAAGGATGTGGTTGGCTTAGTGGTTTTATTTGATACGAATTCAAGTTGTCTCAGGAAGGTAATTTTATAAATTAAGCTTAGACAAATTTTGTTATGATTTGGTCCAAACCTCCTTGTCTTTATTCGTAAAGGGCACATATTCTTATTAGCTTAATTACACGTTCTTCCTTCCCTCGGTCTGTGATATTTTGTATAGTACACACATTAAAAAACAAAAATACTGTAAAAACTTGAAAACCACAAAACCTTTTCATTTCTATAATATTTTCCCTTTCCTTTATTCTTTTTTACATCATTTCTTATTCCCATTTCCGTTAAAAGAGTGATTTGAGAAACAACTTCCGCTATTTAGATAATAAACAACAGAAAATTCTTTTGTGTAGTCTGTTAATGAATAACAGAAGAAATTCTGTTATACATTAACAGACACTGTAATTTAACACTATATCAACGGATGGGTAATTGAGGGATGTTAGGTTGTGTTGTTTTGTCCACGAAAATGAAAGGAAATGAAGAATATGAGAAGAGCTTTCAAGCTTTGATGAAAAGGAAAACCAAACCACCATTAACGTTGTTTAAA
This sequence comes from Musca autumnalis, assembly GCF_047663935.1. Taxonomy (NCBI): domain Eukaryota; kingdom Metazoa; phylum Arthropoda; class Insecta; order Diptera; family Muscidae; genus Musca; species Musca autumnalis. Next base: position 206,933,128 of record NW_027412088.1, read on the forward strand.
GAAAAAAGCTAACACACCAGCATAGGATTTAGTCTGGCCTTACAGTGAGCGTACAACACAAACAGAGCAATCACGGGTAAAATCGATAGAAATAGTTGTAAATTTTCAACAGGAAACAAAGAAAAAATAATATTTTGAAGAAAATAATACAATATTCAATGACTAAAAAACAAAAACAAGTTTAAAGCAATAATTTAAGAGGTAATAGTGTGCATTTCTAGGCAGCAAAATGAAATGGAATTGTTTAACACCTAACAAATGGCAGGCAAAGTGTACAGAAAATTACAACATTCCTTTGGTTCAGTGATTTTCATTTTACCAAGGAGAAAAAAGTAGTGAAATTTAAATGTGTTAAAGGAAATCTTGCATGCTTTCCTTAATGAAAATATAATTTTCCATTGAAAACTAGGAAAATCCTCTCGATAACCTTGAATTTTATTGTATGTAGAAGAAAAATTTGCAAACTAAGCAGATTATTCCATGTGTTTGGGGGGGTTTTCCATATGAAAACCTGAAGTGAGTATACCTACAAAAAATCTATACAAAATTTTTTTGACAGTTACCATACATCCTACCTACCAACTAACCAAGACAAGTGGCCAACTAGCACAAAATTTGACAAGTGCAAGGCGACAGACAGTATAGAGGAAACACAAAAAAGAACGAAAACAAAGTGAAAAGTGTCACAGACAAAAGAGGAATGGGTCATTGGCGGATTATATAAAAAATTAAGCTTTAAATGCCAATGTTAATGTTTAGTAAACAATTGCTGGCAATGTCTGAAGAAGTTTTTTTCTTAATAGAAATGACAGATTGCGGGGTTAGTTAAATATTATGAAATTGTGAATAAGTGAGGCTCTAACTCTAATTCTTAGTTGTTGTCATATGTTGGGAACAAAGCCCATGTCCTTGTGAAACATGTGGGTTGAAAGTGTGACGCCATCAATTGAGGATGCCAAAATGATTTTAATGTTTAAATTCTGCCAAATACAAATGCATGATTTTCCTGGTTTTTAAATAAAATTATCCCAGAATGTTATCTAATATCTCTGAGATTTACATGTGCAAGTCCTGTTGTAATAACGGAAGATTCTCTAAAGAATGTTATACAGACTCTTAAGGATGATTATAACTATTTTGATTTTATGTAATAATAATAATTAATTCTGAAGTCCAAATAATGACTTTGTTTGTTTTGTTTTCATGGTATCGTGCGTGGGTCGATATCAATGATAAGTTGGATATACAGTTATAGCAAAAGGATGCTCTTATAATTATGACAGTGAAGAAGAGGAAATATTGAAGATATAGTAAGTGAAACGGGAACCAGCCACAAAATATTTTCTCTCAAAAAGAGCCCGATTTTGGATGAGAAGAAACCAAATACTAATTTTTTAATTATTCCTACTAAAAATGACGTCTTTAAGTATAATTCGGAAGATTTTGTAATATAAAGAGAGAGGTGATCTAAAAATTTACTTACTTACTTAGCTGGCCCATTACAGAACATTTGTTCCATAGACCGAACTAAGAAAAGATCTCCAATTCTCTCTGTTTTTCGCTTCGCTTTCTGGAATACCGCGCCTTTTAATTTCTTCATCCACTTGTATGCTCCATCGAAGCTTAGGCCTGCCAATTCTGCGTGCACCGCCAAGCGGTCCGTATTTATACGCCTTTTTAGCGGGTTCATCATCGCTCATTCTTATGATATGGCCTAGGCAACGCAATCGCTGCATCCCGATACGTTTAACAATATTGATGTCGTTGTATAGCAGATACAGCTCGTGGTTCATACGACGTGGATATTCACCGTCAACGCAAATCGGCCCGCAGATCTTTCGAAGAATTTTCCTCTCAAACACACCAAGCACTGCCTTATCTGCTTGCGCAAGTACCCATGCTTCAGAGTCATACATTAACACGGGTAGTATCAGCGTTTTGAATAGTGTTATTTTTGTTCGACGAGATGTGGCTTTGTTTTTAAACTGCTTACGTAAACCAAAGTAGCATCTGTTGGCCAATACAATTCTTCTTCTTATTTCACAACTGATGTTGTTTGTTGTGTTTATGGCAGTGCCGAGGTAGACGAAGTCTTTAACTACCTCCATATTATAGGTACCAACTTCCACAGTTGGTCCGAGCTCTATGGACGCTTTGCGCGTCGACACCATCAACTTGGTCTTCTCACCGTTTACCGCCAGACCTACTTTCGCAGATTCTTATTCGACCTTCCTAAAGGTATCAGTTACTTTCTCTACTGATCTTTCCATGATGTCTATGTCATCAGCATAGGCAAGTAACATGTGGCTATTGGTGTAAATTGTGCCATTTCTTTTGACATTTGCATCTCGTATTACCTTTTCCAGCAAAATGTTGAATAGGTCACACGAAAGGCTGTCTCCTTGTCTGAAACCTCTTTTGGTACTGAACTGTTCGGAGAGGTTCTTTCCAATTTTAACTGAGGACTTAGTATCAGTTAAGGTCATCTTACAAAGCCGGATGAGCTTTGCATGGAATACCTTTGATCAGAGGGACTGTCGAATGCTGCTTTATAATCGACAAAAAGGTGATATGTGTCGATCTGCATTTCTTGGGTCTTCTCCAGGATTTGCCGCAGGGTAAATATCAATGGTGGAATTGCCAGGTCTAAAGCAACATTGGTATGGTCCAATTATTTCGTTGACCATTACCCCTGACACTATCTTATAGGCAATAGAGAAAAGACTTATGCCCCTATCGTTGGGGCACACAGTCTTATCTCCTTTCTTGTGGACGGGATATAGGATGCTCAGGTTCCAATCATCGGGTACGCGTTCTTCCTGCCAGATGGTGCTAACTAGCTGATGCATACACCTTATCAGCGCGTCGCCTCCGGTTTTAAACAGTTCGGCTGGTAAGCCATCGGCTCCTGCTGCTTTATTTTTCTTCAGCCGCTTGATTGCTGTTTTTACCTCATCTTGGACGGGCAGTATACATTCTATACCATCTTCTGGGATTGGATCTGTGGCATCATCGTCTTCGCTACTATTGGATACCAGCAGATTGGAGAAATGTTCCTTCCATATCCTGAGCACGCTATCTGTATCTGTTACCAGATTACCTTGCTGGTCTCTACAGGAGGATGTGCCTGTACCAAAGCCATCTGTTTGATGTTTCACTCTTTGGTAGAATTTTCGGACTTCATTCTGGCTCCTGTACATACCGATTTTTTCACACTCCCGCTTTTCTATTTCTTTCTTTTTCTTGCGGAAAAGACGTTTGTCTTCTCTCCTTTTCTCCAGATATCTCTCTCGTGCGATACGCGTTGCTACTGATTGTAAAGTAGCTCTATATGCTGCATTTTTCTCTTCGGTAGCAGCACGACACTCCTGGTCGTGCCATGGTTTCATTTGTGGAGGTCTCTGGTATTCAAGTATGGATTTTGCGGCTGTTTGCATGGAGTGGGCAATATTTTGCCATTGTGTTGTTATGTTATCGGGACAAGGACTGCTCTCATTAAGCAATTGGGCTAATTGAGTGGAATATGCTGTGGCTATCTGTTGTGTTTGCAGCCTATCGATGTCCAACTTCCGCGTTGTGCCTGTTCGTGCTTTATTTGCAACGTTTAGACGGGTACGTAACTTTGCTGTAACAAGGTAGTGGTCCGAATCAATATTTGCGCCTCGGAACGAACGTACATCCAACACGCTCGATGAATGTCTTTCATCTAACACAACATGACCAATTTGATTACTTGTTCTTTGATCTGGAGACAACCAGGTGCCCTTATGAATATCGAGATGATTAAATCTGGTACTGCTAACTACCATGTTTTTTGCAGCTGCAAAGTCTATCAGCCTCATACCATTGTCAGATGTTTCACTGTGGAGACTGAATTTCCCGACTGTTGGGCCAAAGATATTTTCCTTTCCAATTTTGGCATTAAAATCGCCTAGAATGATTTTAATGTCATGGGCAGGGCATGTTTCTTCTAAGCGATCGTAAAATATATCTTTGGTCTGTTCATCCTTTCAGTGGGAGCATGAGCGCAAATAAAGCTGATGTTGAAGAATTTAGCTTTTATTCGAATTGCATTCACTGGGGTGAAGCTGGATACCAGATGTTTTAGTCTCCGACTAACTACAAATCCGCAACCAAATTCATGCTTTACGTCATGGCAGCTATAATACAGTGCGTCACCTTTAGGTGTTGTTGTGACGCCTTTCCCAATCCATCGTATTTCCTGTATGGCAGTAATATCGGCCTTGTACTTTTCAAGTACGTCTGCCAATGCGAAGACTGCACCTTCTCTGTAAAGAGTGCGAACATTCCAGGTGCAGATTCGCAGATCATGGTCCTTAAAACGTTTGCGGGGTTCGTCAACTTTAGAGGGGTTTGTTTTTCTTTTCTTTCGTTTTATCATAGTAGGCTGTTTTTTCTAGGGGAGGATTACTAACCCGACGCCCAAACCCAAGTTTTAAACGTTCTTATGGGTGAACGCGCGGCACATGTTAGCTCACTACCTTTAACAGGTGTTAAAGGCAGTTCCCCAGGTGACACCACGGGGAGGTCAGTGTCCACTTGAGATGAAAGAGGGACCAAGATGAATCCTGGGAAGAAGACATTTAGCTCTTCTATACGACGACATCCTGATCTTCTATAAGAAGACCTCTTGTTCTTCTATAAGAAGACCCCTTTGTCTTCTATATGAGGACCTCTTTGCTTCTATTCGAAGACCTCTAGGTCCTTTATAAGACTTGGTATCTTATAACGAAAATCTTTTTATAACTTAGAAAGGGAAGAAAAAGGCTTTCGAGTAAAAAAGTTATTGCAGTTTTTATACCCTCAGCCTTTAGGCTAAAGAGGGTATATACACTTTGATACGACCAACATTGTGACTCATGGAAATAATGGTTTGGACGAAATCCGTTTCAGACAATTTAGTTGTCAATTTAGCCATGTCCGTCCGTCTGTCTGGCTGGCTGGTGCGCACGATAACTCTCGAACGGATCATAATATTTTGTCCAAACTTAGTTTAAGTTCGAAGATAGGCCATGTCGGTTCACTCCTTCCTGCACCTCCCCCATAGTCCGGCAAAAAAACTGTCGCTAAAATGGTGCGCACGATAACTCTCTAAGGGAGAGAACAGGTATATATTAGAGTTGCGTCGTTCATGAACGAACCGGCTCAAAGGAACGATTCCGTGAAAAGAACGAACGGATCCGTATCCAGCTCATTCTTTTATATCGTTCATATAGATCCCCGATGGACGAGTCATTGCTGCTTACAAAATTAGCAGAATTGGTTTTGCATTCAAACTCTAAACAAACGCAACGTTAGCGCAAGCAGCACAAATTTCCACACAAAACAAACAATGATTCAGAGAGCTACTCTCGCTGAGTAACTCACCTCATTCAGTAGCACATCTCGGTCATATCTTTCTTTTGCATCATTCGTTCGTCTGGTTCATTCATATCAAAACCACCACCACTACGTTCAGAAACAAAACCACCCCCCATTAGCTCACAATGTGTCATTCGTGAACGAACATTTTCAAAAGAACGATTCGGTGAAAAGAACGACGGAGTCATATGCAGCAGAGAACGAACGACTTCAAAAGAAAATAATACAGTCAAATGTATTGTTGAATGAAAAAGAGCCAACGAACGAAGTGAACGACCCGGATCTTTTTGGTGAACGGAATGAAAAAGATCGATCCGCTCAATGAACGAGATTGCCCAACACTAGTATATATCAGTTTTGAATATGAACTATATCGGTATACTTCTTGGTGTACCACACAAAATTTGGAAAAAGTACAGTTTAAAAGCTCGTCTCGGATCGTTTCTAATTTTTTACAACAACTTCTTCGTGGGCAAGTCCATACTTCCTGAGATAATGGCCCAAAAAAACCTGTCGGCACCAACTAAATTCGGTAGTGCGTAATATAACCCTCGAATGGAGAAACCGATTTGGTCCAAACGTTGTACATGGTATTATTTCTTACATACTCGGATTGTGTCCGAACATCGAACCACTATTACAGGTACCTCCCACACAAAATTTGGAAAGAGAAAGAGAGCAGTTTAAGGACTCGTCTGGGTTTTTACTCAAAAAACGCTATAATCGGCAGAAGTATTGTGTTTACTTCTTTTCTTTAGGTCCGAGGCTGAGGGTATATCCCTGATATATTCTTACTTTTTACTGTTTACTTTTAGATTTCATAAATCCCTTACAATTTCGAAATTTAATCCTCTTTTTTTATTTATTGATTTAGTTGAATTGTAAGGCTGCCGGCTATAACTGTTTGTGACAAAACGACGATTGGTGGACTAGTGGTTTAAACAACAAACTCCACAATGGATCAATATGGAGGTGGTGCAAATCCTTTTGGTAATCCAGCTGGCTTAGGTGGAGGTGGTGGTGGTTTCGAACAACAACAACCACCAACATTTGGTGATTATGGAGGAGGTTATGATCAAAGTGGCGGTTATGGTCAAGATGCAGGAGGTTATGGACAAAATATGGGTGGCGGAGCCATACCACAACAACCCTATGGTGTTGCTGCTAGACCCAGGGTTGATATTGAGGCTGAGGGAGAGGTGGATCCAACTCTGTAAGTTTTGTAATTCTGTGAAGAGATGTAATGGAATTTGTATATTAGCAATGTTCTTGTATTTTAGTTATCCTGAACCCAAGGAAGCTACCAATAAAATTCGCAGTCATGCTGATGTTGTGGAAATGCTGTTCGGCCCCACAGAACATGAATTGATACCGGTGAAAAGTTTTTACTTTTTCTTTTATGCTGCATTTGGTTCCCTGTTCCCATTGATGGGTGTTTATTTTAAACAAATGGGCATGAATCCGGGACAGTGTGGTAAGTATTCGAAAGAGGAATATTCCGTAAAGAATATCAGAAAACAGAAAAGCAACTGAAATTCTAACATATGATCATTATCGCCTTTACCAAAACATAAAAAAGGAAATTGTTATTATTGTAAAAGTGAGGTTATGACATATGTATATGACCCCTTTTAACCTCACTTTTGTAATGTGTTGCTAAATAATTTAACATAACCTAACATTTCTCTTCTAATAATTTTCTTGCTTATTCTTTCAGGTATTTTAATTGGTATGCGTCCATTTGTGGAGTTCTTATCGGCGCCATTTTGGGGTTCTTATGCAGATAGGTATGTTGTGATGTAGGATTCTTAAATAAAATATATATTAAATTAATTTCTTTATTAGATGCCGTCAGGGTAAAAAGCTATTGTTGGGATCTTTGGCCTGTTGGATTTTGTTCACCATACCGCTAAGTTTCATCAAACCAGAGCCGGTTAAATGCATAGAACGCAATGCTACTGGTTTTATACTGACTTATACTAGAGCAAAACGTGATCTCTCGGCATTTAATATGGCCGATTTACAAGGTGATAGTGTAGAATCGTTTGACAATGAATCAGCTATAACAGCAGCCCTTACAAAGCCAACACCAGATGCCTTGGAGGAAACACATACAAGGTAGATATATTATGAGATAGTTTGTCTGTTCCAGAACTGCAAGAATCTACATTTTGTTACTATTTTTTCGATATCATAAAGGAAAAATTGTTATCATATTAAGAATTTATAGAGTCTGGAACAGACATTTTTTGAATACATTGATGGGTAATTTGTTTTTTTGGTTCTCCTAGGCGCAAACGCAACATATTTCCACGAATTGATGCTGGCATTTCACCCGTCCATATACGTTTTGTAAACAACTATGATGACAAAGAACACAATGACTATGTAACACCGATTTTCTCTAGTATGGTTTATAGGACACCGGTAAGTTTATTTCACCAGCCGAATAGTGTTTTGTAAGTGATGGGGTCTTATGGGGCTCATTTAATAATAGATTATATGTAATTACATGACAAGATGGAATTCAATAAGATTAACGCTCTTGGCGATCAAGCCAAGAGAGATTATCTCTACAATCACATGGCTCAAGCCTTGAAAAACCATGTACTCACAAAAAAAGCTCCGTAAAGTATGCAACAAAAAATAACCTGCCGATAGTTATCTCTATAGTAATATATAGGTGATATATGGCAACTATACAGGTAAAGTCTTCTCCCCATTGCCTGTAATATTTTATTGAAGGGTTTTGTGAGGTTATGACACATATTTATCTGTCATAACCTCAAAAGTAAAATATGAAATAAAAAATCCTGTTTTTGACAGTCCTACTGATCTAAAAGTGTTCTAATTCATGTTTGGGTTTGATATTCGTTGCAAAAATTTTGACTATAAGTCCTCCTTTGAGAGCCTAATACGATTTAAGTAGTTCGCAGTGAAATTAGTAGACCAGTAGTCCGATTCTCTAACTAATTTTTGAGCTACCGACAAAAATCGGTAGAATTAAAATCCTTATAATTTCGAATTAACGATATTATTTGGTAAGTTAGCGACCAAAAAAAAGTAGTCGTAAAGTTTTACCGATAGCAACAGTGTTGTCAATTTTTATACCCTCAGCATTTATGCTAACGAGGGTATATACACTTTCATACGGGCAAAATGTGCCTCATCGAAATAATGGTTTTAGACCCCAAGTATGTGTGGACGAAATGTGTTTCAGACAATTTGGAGTTGATTTAGCCATGTTCGTCCGTCTGTCTGGCTGGCTGGTGCGCACGATAACTCTCGAACGGATCATAATATTTTGTCCAAACTTAGTTTAAGTTCGAAGATGGGTTATATCGGTCCACTCCTTCCGGTACCTCTCCCACAAAAGTTCGAAAATGTTCGGACAATTTGTGCGCACGATAACTCTTGAAGGAAGTAACCGATTTGGTCCATACTTTGCACATCGTGAAATTTCTACCAGACTTAGATGAGGTTCTAATAAAGACTCAATCGGTCCACTCCTTCGGGCACCTCCCGCACAAAATTTAGGATAAGTTCAGATTAGAACCCGCTCTCGAATCGCTTTGACTTTTGTTGCAACAACTTGTATTCATTACCCCCCATACGACGGTAGAAGCTTCATCAGGGGCAAGTCCATACTTCCTGAGAAAATAGCCTGAAAGATGCAAAAAGCCCCTATGACACCGTGTGTAGTGGATGGAGCGCAAGATAACTCTCGAACGGATCTGCCGATTCGGTCCAAAATTTGTTCAAACATAGTTTAAATTCGAAGATAGGCCATATCGGTCCACTCCTTCAGGTACCTCCCCCACAAAAGTTCAAAAATGTTCGGAAAAATTGTGCGCACCATAACTCTTGCAGGGAGTGACCGATGTAATCCATACTTTACACATCCTAATATATGTACCAGATATAGATCAGGTTCGAATATGGACTATATTTGTCTACTCCTTCTGGTACCTCTCACACAAAATTTCGGATAAGTTCACTTTAAGATCTGTTCTCGAATCACTTTGATTTTTGTTGAAGCGATTTGCATTCGCTACCTCCATTACGACGGTAAACATTTTTTCAGGGGCAAGTCCACATTTCTTAGGAAAACAGCCCGAAAGGTGTAAAAAATACCTATGTCAGAGAGCACGACATTTGGTCTTCGTCATATTATATCCAAACTTAGTTTCATGGGGCAATACCGGTCCACAACTTCCGGTACTTCTCCCGAATATTTAAAAAATGTCACTAAAATGCTAGGTCGATATCACGAATGGGGCAACCAATTTGGTCCAAACTTTGGATTTCCTAATATTTTGTCAAAATTTAGTTTAACTTCTAGAATGGCCCATATCGGTCCTCCCAATGGTACCTCCCCCACAAAGGTTCAAAATTTCTTGTCTTAGTGCCGTTAATTCCTAATCCACATTTTTGTCGGCAAGTTCAAATGTCCAAAAAGGGACCCAAAATTCAGAAGAGACCTTAAATACATTCGATTTGTCCGTAGGTGAAAGTTTCACTTCACATTGGCTGAGGGTATATATCTGTCGGCAAAGCCGACTGACATTTTTTTACTTGTTATTTGAACTTTTCATTCATAATTTTGCATTTCAAAGTTACCGATTTTTGTCGGTAACTGAAAAAATGAGTTAGAGAATCGCACTACACGATAACCTTTCCCAAGAGGATTTGCTTGACTCTTTCCCAGATAGTTTCGATAGTTGGAGTTTTGTGGAGTTTACACATTTAAAGTGAGCAATTATTTCACCTTGCTGAGATCTTGATCTACACTAATCTAAGTAAGCTTGAACACAAAACAAAATTTCGTCAGAAAACGTCACTTTCTACAAGAAACAACCCGTGCTGTCCTATAAATTAGAAGTAAGGGTTAGGCCGTGGCGATTTGTATGGAAGGAAAAAAAACCTTAATGGGCCCTTCGCGTTTCGGTTTCCTGGGATTGAACTGAACAAAAAAGATCACTAGACCTTAGGTCTACGGTGAAAATCGAGCATCCCGATTATTCATCTCTTTAAAAGGAAGAAGGATCAATAGAAATTCGTTGTGAAAAAAGAAGATATGCCCGTTTAAATTTGAAAATGTAAGAAACCCAGATTTTCACTACTTTTACCGTTATAAAAAAAATAAAACGAAGAGAGCCAAACGAACTAAAGGCATTTTCATTGTCTATGGATGCCAACACAATAGAATTTTGCATCAGAACGCTTTAATATTTTTCTGGTCAACTTTTGTAGCACAGTGGCATTTACCGACATGTTCCGAATAGTTTGCACCTTCTCAAGGCCAAAACTGCCTGAAGGAGCGTTTTAATGCTTTTGCCATGTATCAGAGATTTCTTAATAACTGTCTTGGCTACAATTTTTGTCTGTGTGTTGGATCGAAAATCTCAATGGTTGGCTGTTATATGCCAAAGGCTCGAGACTCGATTTTCGCCGTAGATATATGGTCTAGTGGACTTTTTTGCTCAGTTCAAACCCAGGAATCAGAAACGCGAAGGGTCCATTAAGGTTTTCAAATCGCCCCGGCCTAGTAAGGGTACTATTGCAAGCAGGTGAGGTACGCTTGACCCAAAACTTACTCGAAAGGAGCTGAACCAGCTATAAATCAACATCGACATACGTAGTTAAAATATCTGAAACTCAAAAAAATCCCTCTCTTCTACTCATCCAAAGACCTGACCTTCTAAATGAATCTCTGAAGACCCCATCTCTATAACTTATTATTTGTTTTCCTTTTTTAAATATTATTTTCCTTTTTCTCTTTGTAGGATATACAAAAAGCTTTCTTCCTACTTTTGCTGGTTATTTTAATAGGCGAATTCTTTAGCGCTCCTGCCATAACGCTCGCCGATTCTGCTGTCATCACGCTGCTGGGAGAGGATTCCGACAAATATGGCCACCAACGTATGTTTGGCTCCTTGGGTTGGGGTATTTCCATGTTTATTGTGGGAATTGTTTTGGATCATTCTACCTCGTTTTCACATCATCCCTGCGGTGCTGGTCACATGGAAAAGAACTACAATGTTTGCTTTGCCATTTTCACGGTACTCATGACATGTGCCATTATTTCGGCCACCAGAATTACATTCAAATATGAACCTCTGGACTTGGAACCCCAGCTGCAGGAGAATGTCATTGACCCAAATAAAAAAGCTGAAGAAGAATCTATGAATCAATTGGCGGCCCAATTGAATCTGCCCTCATTGGCTGTGGGTGGAGGTAGTAGCGGCGTAACAACGGGACCAACGGTAGCGGGTCCCACTCCCTCCATGGGCGCTGAATCGAAAATATTTGCTCAAACGAATAAAGAAATGCCTGAATGGATGACAGTACTGACCCACATCAAGGATCTGAAGACTGCCTCGTTCTTATTTGTGGCCTGGTTTATGGGCTTTGGCATTGGTTTGATTTTCACTTTCCTGTTTTGGCATCTGCAGGATTTCGGTGGCACTCCAACATTGTTCGGTCTGGCCTCCGTTATTAATCATGTATCGGAAATATTTGCCTATTTCTTTAGTTTCCGTTTGATAACACAAATTGGCCATGTCAAGGTGTTGTGTTTGGGTCTAATGGGTAATGTGATACGTTTCCTGTATATTTCGTACATTTCAAATCCCTGGATGGTGTTGCCGTTCGAGCTGATGCAAGGTATTACACATGCTGCTGTGTGGGCTGCTTCGTGTTCATATATTGCCCATAATACGCCAAAACATTTGAGAGGTTCATCGCAGGGTGTGTTGCAGGGTATACATCATGGACTGGGGCGTGGTTGTGGTGCAATAATTGGTGGTATGTTTGTGACCTATTATGGTACTACGGAAACATTCCGTTGGTATGGCATTTGCTGTCTGTTTGTTTTGGGCTTCTTTATATTTGTCAACTTTTATCGCAAGGAGGAAGGATTTATTTCCGAGATACCGGCTACCGAAGATCCACGTCAGGTGAGTGGGAAATTGTGTTATAATTTTGTCAATATTTTAATGATATTTTTGTGTTCCAGGTGGCTGAGGAAACGTCACATTTGGCTCCTCATGGTGTACCCAGCAATCCCATACCTCGGGCTTTGTCCAATACCCGCTTAAATGAAATGAATCCCAATGGCACAGCATATGGCACGTATCAGACTAGCGGTGGCAACTTGGATATACCCGGTGGTAACCCATTTGGCACACAATAAGGCCACTAAATCACCATCACCACCACCACCTGCATCGCATCATAACCCATCCAATTTATTATTTAGTTTTATTAATTAGTTGGCTTTGTTTTTCTAGATAATGTTCCGACATAGATAAATGAAAGCAAACAAATCTAGTTTATGCCCTCAACAGCATGTTACAAGTTACAGTTATTTTCTGAGAATCCAGTACAAAAAAACTATAATTATTTATAATAGCTTATTATTGTGAAAACAAAACTAAGTTTTATAGTTAAACAAAAAAAATTACCTAAGCAACAAAACTTTGTTCTTTAAGCAATGATTTCCTATATATGATGATGACCCACTAGTTGTTATAACTGCAATACAAACAAAGCAAAAAAGCAAAACCTATACTATACACTCTAATATATTCCACTAATCTATATACAATCACTTATATACCTTATGTACAGCCAAAACGGAATAAGGCGCTAAGAACAGAGTTACGAAACGAAATATTTTATAGCAAAATAGGTATCAGCAAAAATTCAAACACAATGAAGGATAAAAAGAAGACGAAATTTAAACTAAAAATGATGAAAAAAAAACTAACAGAAACATATCGTAAAAATTGGCCTAAAAATGTTTAACTTATTGTTTTTGTTAGTATTTATTTTTGGGAATTTATTTATTAGTTGCTAGCAAAATATAAGTAAATAAGTTCGTTTTTTTGGAATCAGTTTATTGATTTTTGATAAAAATATATTTCTTTGATTTATTTTTTTCACAAAGAAAATAAATAATAAACACCACAAAATCGTAAGATCCATGGAACCAAAACCAAAAAAATAAATAAATTTGAAGACGACTCATATATACTTTATAAATGTATAAACTATTTTTAATATAAATGTATTTTTTAAAAACAACAACAACAAAAATAAAATGGTCCATAAGTTTACACAGAGAAAGAATATTACAACAGAACACCAATACCGAATTAAAAATACAGACACACACAGATATGATACTTAGATATTGATATACATATAGCTGCAGAAAGTGGTTAAGATTAATTGGATTTTCTTCATAATTTTGAATTTTTTTTTGCCTATGGAACTTATAAATGCCTAAAGGCCGTTTTTATACCCTCAGCATTTATGCTAACGAGGGTATATACACTTTCATACGGGCAAAATGTGCCTCATCGAAATAATGGTTTTAGACCCCAAGTATGTTTGGACGAAATGTGTTTCAGACAATTTGGAGTTAATTTAGCCATGCCCGTCCGTCTGTCTGGCTGGTTGGTGCGCACGATAACTCTCGAACGGAGTAACCGATTCGGTTCAAAATTTGGCTTTCATAATATTTTGCCCAAACTTAGTTTAAGTTCGAAGATGGGTTATATCGATCCACTCCTTCCGGTACCTCCCCCACAAAAGTTCGAAAATGCTCGGAAAATTTGTGCGCACGGTAACTCTTGAAGGGAGTAACAGATTTGGCCCACACTTTATACATCGTGAAAGTTCTACCAGACTTAGATGAAGTTTAAATATGGGCTCAATCGGTCCACTCCTTCGGGTACGTCCCACACAAAATTTCGGAAAAGTTCAGTTTAAGACCTGCCCTCTAATCGCTTTGATTTTTGTTGTAACAACTTGTATTCGCTGTCGACGGTACAAGTTTCATCAGGGGCAAGTCCATACTTCCTGAGAAAAACCCCTATGACACCTTGTGAGGTGGTTGGAGCGCAAGATAACTTTCAAACAGATCTGCCGATTCGGTCCAAAATTTGGCCTTAGTAATATTTTGTCCAAACATAGTTCAAGTTTAAAGATAAGCCATATCGGTCCACTCCTTCAGGTACCTCCCCCCACAAAAGTTCAAAAATTTTCGGAAACATTTTTGGTACGGTAACTCTTGAAGGGAGTGGCCGAATTAGTCTATACTTTACACATCCTAATATACCTACAAGATATAGATCAGGTTCAAATATGGACTATATTTGTCCACTCCATCCGGTACCTCCCACACAAAATTTCGGATAAGTTCACTTTAAGACCTGCTATCGAATCACTTTGATTTTTGTTAAAGCAACTTGCATTCGCTGCCTCAATTACGATGGTAAAAGTTTTTTCAGGGGCAAGTCTACATTTCTTAGGAAAACAGCCCGAAAGGTGTAAAAAAAATATCCCTATGTCACCATATGTGGCTCTCGAACTGTTCAACCGATTTGGTCAAACATTTGGTCTTCGTCATATCATATCCAAACTTAGTTTCATGGGGCAATACCGATCCCCAACTTCCGGTACTTTTCCTCAATATTTAAAAATGTCACTAAAATGTTAGGACGATATCATTTGAATGGTGCAACCAATTTGGTCCAAACTTTGGATCTCCTAATATTTTGTCAAAATTTAATTTAACTTCTAAAATGGCCGATATCGGTCCTCCCTAAGGGTACCTGCCCCACAAAGGTTCAACATTTGTGTCTAAGTGCAGTTAGTTCATAATCCACATTTTTATAGGCAAGTTCAAATGACCAAAAGGGCCACAAAATTCTGAAGAGACACTAAATACATTCTACTGTCCCTAAATGAAAGTTTCAATTTACATTGGCTGAGGGAATACCTCTGTCGGCAAAGCCGACTGACACTTTTTTACTTGTTCTCTTTCTATTTTATGGAAGATAATTTGTTCATGACTTATTTCCTATATATTCTTAACTTTCCCAAACATTTCAAATATTAGCTGTGTCTTTTTACGTGACAATCTGTAATTGTTATTACTACATTAGCTACATTTAGTAAGTAAAAAGACACACCTATTAATAAGAATGTTTCTCTGGTCCTCTTAACCAACTAACAATTTATCTCCCAATTTCCAAACATTTCATTTAACTAGATTTCTTGTACTCCTTAACCACTTTCACAAATTTAACGAGAAATAGACAAGGCACTCTCTCTCCCTCTCTTTGCAAAACAATTGTTTAGGTTTTTTTAAGAATAAGTTGCTTTACATTAAGACATGTGTGCAATAAATGACAGATATTAAACCTAACCACAAAACACAAAATCATCAGCAATCATTTCTGATATCATTTATAAATCACACATTCTCTCACCCACATCAAATGAAGAGCATTTTCATATACACTCAATAATATATCATGTCTCACGCTCACAAATACAAATGCAACATTTATAAAATGCATATATACATACATACAAACATACCTTAGTATTGTACCTTCTAAGATATTCTATTTATACTCCTAACAAAACAAAAAAACATTATATCATATATAAAATATATACATTATATACACAAAACAAATAAAGTTATACATACATACATAAATATAACATGCAACAATATGCCACTCATTCTTAACAAAAACCAAAGATTAATTACCTTTATTACACACACACACAATTACATATATACTATACACAGAGTAAATGTATGTAATAAACTGTCCTAAAACTAACAAAACAACAACTCTCTGACCCGTTATAATGTAAGAGATTAACACAATGATGCTAAAATGGATAAGAGTATGGGAGTTATGAAAAACAAAAATAAACAGAGATTTAGTGTGCGAAGAGTAAAGAGAAGTATGTATTTGAGAAGAAGAAGATTTGAACGTAAAAAGGAAACAAATTGATATTATGAAAATCCGCCTCATTGTAATCAAATATTTTAAATGTTTAAATTATCTAAACAAAATATTAAAAAAAAACATAACTTATAAACTATTGTAATATTATACATAAATTATTATATGTTTTAATGAAAAAGAGAACAACAAAAATAAACGAAGTTCATATAGAATGGTTTAACAAAACGACACTTTATAAAATTGTAAATGACAAAACAAAACTATCCAAATCTTTAAACTAAGGGTTTCTTTTGTTTGTTTTCCTGCAAAAGGCTACATAAAGAAGATATTAACTAAAAAATTGACAACCAAACAAAAAACAAACATTAGTTAAATAAATTTGTTAATCTTATTATTGTTCTTCTAACGTAAAGTTTTGTTTTTAGTTCAAATCAAAACTATGACAAGAAATAGATCATTGATTATTCTAGCAACAAATTGATATTATTTACATTTAATTATACATATATACATACTAAAGAATAAAAGAATGGAAAAATAAAGAAAAATAACCAATGAAAACTAATCTAATATACAACAAGAAATTAAAAAAATGACCGAAAATGATTATATATATTTAAAAACATAAAGAAGAAGAAGATAAAATGTGAAAACAAAACAACAACTTTAAATGTTTATTAAACAAAAATATAGTTATTAATTACAAACAAAACAAAATAAATAACAAATAATTAATGTGTTTTAATTGTTAGAATATAATTGTTCTCACAAACAGCCTCGAAGGGACAAGAGAGACTTCTCTCATATCAATGAGTGCACCCCAAATCACATTAACTCAATGATATGGGACCTACTTTTTATAACCGAACAGAGTCCGAACGGTGGGTCTAACAACACCACTTCTAGAAAAGTTTTACAGGGCTGAAAGGAAATGTCGTCAGCATTACGCTGGGGAGCATTTTTGCTATTGAACCCGGGCATACAGGATGTCTGCAAGACGCGTGTGCCTATCATTGCACCAAGATGACACCTATTATTTTTTAATTTTTCTATAAGCTATAAAAATAGGCATAACATGCTCATGCCTATTTTTATAGCCTGTAGGAAAATTAAAAAAAAAAACAAGTAAAAAAGTTTCAGTCAGCTTTGCTGACAGAGATATACCCTCAGCCTCAACAATTTTTAAAATGTTGGATGTATGAACCGACAAAACTTTTGATTAGGATTAAAGATCAAAAGTTTATGGTGCCATAGGGGGTTTTTACACCCTTCGGGCTGTTTTCTCAAGAAGTATGGACTTGCCCCTGAAAAAAATTTTACCATCGTAATTGAGACAGCGAATGCAAGTTGCTTCAACAAATATCAAAGTGATTCGATATCAGGTCTTAAAGTGAATTTATCCGAAATTTTGTGTGGGAGGTACCGGATGGAGTGGCCAAATATAGTCCGTATTTGAACCTGATCTATACTTGGTAGATATATTAGGATGTGTAAAGTATGGACCAATTCTGCCACTCCCTTCAAGAGTTAACGTACGAACAATTTTTCCGAACATTTTTGAACTTTTGTGGGGAAGGTACCTGAAGGAGTGGACCGATATGGCTTATCTTCGAACTTAAACTATGTTTGGACAAAATATTACTGAGGCCAAATTTTCGAGAGTTATGTTGCGCTCCAACCATCTCACACGGTGTCATAGGGGTTTTGTGCAACTTTCAGGCTATTTTCTCAGGAAGTATGGACTTGCGCCTGATGAAACTTGTACCGTCGTATGGGGGCAGTGAACACAAGTTGCTAAAACAAAAATATTCGAGAGCAGGTCCTAAACTGAACTTATCCGAAATTTTGTGTGGGAGGTATCCGAAGGAGTGGACCGATTGAGTCCATATTGGAACCTGATCTAAGTCTTGTAGCCATTTTACGATTTGCAAAGTATGGACCAAATCGGTTACTTCCTTCGCGAGTTATCGTACGTACAAATTTTCCGAACATTTTCGAACTTTTGTGGGGGAGGTACCGGAAGGAGTGGGCCGATAAAACCCATCTTCGAACTTAAACTAAGTTTGGACAAAATATTGCGAAAGCCAAATTTTGGACCGATTCGGTTGATCCGTTCGAGAGTTATCGTGCGCTCCAGCCAGACAGACAGACATTGCTCAATCGACTCCAAATTGTCTGAAACACATTTCGTCCAAACATACTTGGGGTCTAAAACCATTGTTTCGATGAGGCACATTTTGCCCGTATGAAAGTGTATATACCCTCGTTAGCATAAATGCTGAGGGTATAATAATAATGGGTACCAGCTTGGTGCAAGGGTGTGGTCAAGTTGTGGTCAATTTTATAAATCGATGATATGTTTTGAGAGACACATCAAAAATGTTATTTCTCTTATAGATTTGAGGATGCTTCTATGTTTGGAAAGAGCACGATATAGACTCTTTGGAAATCCTTTGTCATATCTTTGTGAAATTCAAACTCTGCTTTTTTAGTCTTAGGAAATTTATAACCATGGTAAAATATCATAAAATATATATTTATTTATTGATTCATTTATTTATTAACATTTATTTTTATAAGTAAATTACAAATTTAAAGATATATATAAGAATACGGATATATAAGCTCTGGCTAATGAGGCCTTAAGCTATCATAAAATCTATAAATTTGTCGCTAGGACTCAAATGATGCAGACACATTACACACTTTATATTCAGGGCTAGACACATGATTACGAGGCATTTAACGGTATATGCTCTAAGGAAAGACAAAGTGGAAGATGTTACCTCAAATCACAAGATGAAAAATTGGGGAAGAAAAGACGATTAACACGTGCCATTGGGGCCTCGAAGTTTCCATAGTAATTTGTGTGGGACCAAAGGCGAATTTTCAGGAAATAGCTCTACGGAACACATTTATTGTCCAATCGACGAAAAAATTTTACCAGTTCCTTGTTGTGGATTAAAAACTAATTGTGAAAATCGGCTCGTATTTTAATATTAGCTATATAGGGCCCATGGAAATTTTGAGGCACCAGTGACACGTGTTAATCTATTCCGATTGTGCTCAAACTTTGGCAATCTTAAAATCTAACAAAACTAAACATTTTAGGGGGGTGCCGCCTAAAAAAATCCGGAATCGATTTTTTAAAACCACTCTAATGTGTATTTGCGAATCGACTAGCATGTCACGTGATCATTGTGGAACATTCTACATTGAGGATGCTAGAATAGTCTATACTTCAGCAAGCGAGTATAAATATGGGAGAGTAGCAGGTAGGTTATTGAGTTGTAATTTAGACCGCAAGTACATCTAGGCTAGCTCAAGTAATATTACAATAAACTTGAATATGACGCAGGGGAAATCGAGGAACTTGAAGAACTATACTTATTTATGTAGATCCAGGCTCCCAGTTTAAAAAAAAGTTTATTCAAAGCTTTCCAACTGCACCATTCCAGTGGATGAATATCTGACTTAATAAAGGCCGTCCAGAGGGCTTCTATCTGGAGAAGGAACTTCATAGGCCTTCCATCGATTAATTTTTTTTTAGGAATTTCTATTTAAAATCCCATCTAACTAAAGACAGCCCTTTACCGGTCTTCGGTTCATCTATCTAAAGACCCTTCGTACGCCCTAGAAGTGTGTTCAAAGGGATTCCTTCTAATGAAGGCCGTTAATAGGTTATCTTAAAAATGCTATAACATATGTATATAACAAAGTGAAAAAACTCACGAGGAAATTACTTACCTTCAGAGTAAGAATAAAACTAGATTTTCACATATGAGACTAGATTGTCCTCCCATTGCTATTGCTTCAAATGCCTTCAGCCACATAGAGTCTTTGAGTATTTATGGGTCGTATAAGTGTTGACGACACTCATACGCCTACATTGGAATGCTATGAAATTGTCCTACCATACTCAACGGAATATCATATTTCCGTCTCCATTTTATTAAAGGAAGGACAGTATTAGCCCATATTGCTCCAAATAACTCCTAACTACAATTTGTTCGCAGCAATTCCGGAGACAGAGACCAATTATACCCGAATTGTCATCATTTGAGGAAACTATCTTTCACCCACATAGAGTCATTGTGGAATGAGGAGTCGTATAAGTGTTTACGACACTCATACGCTTATGTTGAAAGGTTATAAAACCGTCCTAAGATACTCAAGGGAGTATAATTTTTATATATTTACTTTGTACTTCTTGCTATTGCTCCAAATACCTTCTGGCCACTTAAATACAATTTGTTCAGACCTTTTCCGGAAATACAGACCGATGATATCCCAATTGTAATCATTTGAATAAACTATCTTTCACCCACATAAAGTCATTGTGGATTAATGAGTCGTATAAGTGTTGACGACATTCATACGCTTACATTGAAAGGTTATAAAACTGTCCTAAGATACTCAAGGGAATATCATATTTCCGTCTCTACTTTATACTTCTTGTTATTAATGGATCACAAAATACGCCCATATTGCTCCAAATACCTTCCGACCACCTAAATACAATTTTTTCCCACCCATTCCGAAGACACAGACCAAAAATATTCGAATTGTCATCATTTGAGGAAAGTTTTTTTCACCCACATAGAGTCTTTGTGGATTGATGGGTCGTATAAGTGTTGACGACACTCACACGCCTACATTGGAATGCTATGAAATTGTCCTACCATACTCAACGGAATATCATATTTTCGTCTCCACTTTATTAAAGGAATACAGTATCAGCCCATATTGCTCCAAATACCTCCTAACTACCTAATTACAATTTGTTCGCGGAGACATAGACCAGTTATACCCGAATTGCCATCATTTGAGGAAAATATCTTTCACCCACATATAGTCATTGTGGATAGATGGGTCGTATAGGTATTGATGACACTCACACGCCTACGTTGAAAGGTTATAAAATTGTCCTAAGAAACTCAAGGGAGTATAGTTTTTTCATATTTACTTTGTAGTTTTTGCTATTGATCCAAATACCTTCTGGTCACTTAAATACAATTTGTTCAGACCTTTTCCGGAAATACAGACCGATGAAATCCCAATTTTCATCATTTGAGGAAACTATCGTCCACCCACATAAAGTCATTGTGGATTAAAGAGTCGTATAAGTGTTGACTACACTCATACGCTTACGTTGAAAGGTTATAAAACTGTCCTAAGTTACTCAAGGGAGTATAATATTTTCATAATTACTTTATACTTCTTGTTATTGCTCGAAATACCTTCCGGCCACTTAAATACATTTTGTTCAGACCTTTTCCGGAAATATAGACCAATGATATCCGAATTGTCATCATTTAAGGAAAGTATCTTTCACCCACATAGAGTTATTATTAGAGTTATTGCTCCAAATACCCTCTGGCCACTTAAATACATTTTGTTCAGACATTTTCCGGAAATACAGACCAATGATATCCCAATTGTGATCATTTGAGGAAACTATCTTTCACCCACATAAAGTCATTGTGGATTAATGAGTCGTATACGTGTTGACGACACTCATACGCTTACGTTGAAAGGTTATAAAACTGTCCTAAGATACTCAAAGGAATATCATATTTCCGTCTCTACGTTATACTTCTTATTATTAAGTGATGACAAAATACGCCCATATTGCTCATAATACCTTCCGGCCACCTAAATAAAATTTGTTCCCACCCATTCCGAAGACACAGACCAAAAATATTCGAATTGTCATCATTTGAGGAAAGTATCTTTCACCCACATAGAGTCATTGTGGATTGATGGGTCGTATAAGTGTTGTCTACGTTGAAATGATATAAAATTTTCCAACCATACTCAACGGAATTGGATATTTTCGTATCCGCACAGACAAATGATACCCGAATTGCCATCATTTGAGGAAAGATAATTTCTATCACCCAAAGAGAGTTATTGTGGATTGATTAGTCGTATAAGTATTGACGACACGCATACGTCTACGTTGACAGCCTATAAAATTGTTCTACTATACTAAACGGAATATCATATTTTCCTCCCCCATCCTACTAACCATCCTTCTCTAACCTATCCGTCACTGAAGTCTTTCATAGGTCTTCTAATTAAAAACACCAATTCACATACCTACCTAAGGAAGGACATTCCTAAGGACTTCTGTCTTTAATAGGTCATACATAGATCTTCTATCTTATCTGCAGAAGGCCGTTCAAATATGTACTTTTTATATTTGGCAGCCCGTTTCTAGGCATTCTATCTTAAGGTCTTCTATTTATAGAAGACTGTTCCCTGGTATCCTAACTAAAGAAGGGTTTTTATAGGTTTTCTATCTATAGAAGATAATTGGACCATACCAATGCGGCTTTAGACCTGGCATGTCCACCAGTGAGCAGATATTTACCCTGTGGCAAATCCTGGAGAAGACCCAAGAGATGTAGATCGACACCTACCACCTTTTTGTCAATTATAAAGCAGCCTTCGACAGCCCGCTGCGTTTAAAGGCATTCCACGCCATGTCCGAATTTGGTATCCCCGCAAAGCTCATCCGGCTTTGTAAAATGATTTTAACTGACACGATCCCCAGTTAAAATAGAAAAGAACTTCTCCGAAGAGTTTTGTACCAGAAAAGGTTTCAGACAAGGAATAGGTTATACGAGAGGCAAACGTCAAAAGAAGTGGCAAAATCTACACCAATAGCCACATGTTACTTGCTTATGTTGATGATATAGACATCGTGGAACGATCAGTAAAAGAAGTAACTGATACCTTTATGAAGGTCGAAGGAGAATCTGCTAAAGTGGGTCTGGCGGTAAACGGTGAGAAGACCAAGTTGATGGTGTCGACGCGCAATGCGTCCATTGATCTCAGACCAACTGTGGAAGTTGGTTCCTATAATTTTGAAGTAGTAAAAGACTTCGTCTACCTCGGCACCTCCGTAAACACAACAAACGACACCAGTTGTGAAATAAAAGATGTTACTTTGTCATCAAACAAAAATAACGCTCTACAAAACACTGATACTACCCGTGCTGATGTATGGTTCCGATGCCTGGGTACTTGCCTAAGCAGGGTTTGGTGTGTTTGATAGATAAATTCTTCGAAAGATCTACAGACCAATTTGCGTTGACGGTGAATATCGACGTCGCATGAACCACGAGCTGCTATACAACGACATCAATATAGTTAAACATATCGAGATGCAGCGATTGCGTTCGATAGACCATATCATAAGAATGGGCAAAGATGAACCCGCTACAAAGGTGTATAAATACGAACCGCCTGGCGGTGCAAGCAGAAATGGCAGGCCAAGCAATAGATGGCGCAAACAAGTGGATGAAGAGATGGAAAGGCGCGGTATTCCAGAGTGCGAAGCAACAAATACAGAGAATTGGAGATCTTTTTTTAGTTCGGCCTATGGAACAAATGTTCTGCAATGGGCCAGCTAAGTAAGAAAGTGTCTATAAAAGAGAAATTATAAGTTTTCCATGTACAGAGGTTCATAGGCCCTCATTTATAGAAACCTCTTCATAGGCCTTTTGTTTATAGAAGATTGTTCAAACGCTTATAGGCCCTAGTGAGACCCTTTATAGGCCTTCTACATGTTTTAATATGAAGGAGGTTCATAGACCTTCCATTTATGGATGGCCCTTGATAGACCTTTCATCAGGTCGTTTATATACCTTCAATCTGTGTAAAGCTATCTATGAAAGTCTGTTATTGAGACTTCTGTTTATGTAAGGTTCCCGGAAAACTATCAAAAGTCTTCTGATTCTAAAGCCCGTTTACGGACTTTTTCTCTAAATAACTTCGCAGCCCTTTTATCTATAGAAGGCTGTGTTCCATCTTCATCGAAATGTTTTTATAGTACATACATAGGTCTGCTAACTCTAGAGAGACGTTCATATGTCTTTTATGGATAAAATTACGTTCATAGGCCTTATATTTCCATATTTCATAGGCCTTCTATCTAAATAAGCCCCTCCTCGATTATGCTTCTACCTGTAGAGGTCTCAGTAGAGATTTTGAGGGTTTTGGCAGGGAATTATGATCGGTGTAGGCTAATATTTATTGGTTTTTGGCGTCCAAATACAGTGCTGTGTCTGATCGTACTTTCGTGGAAACCAAGGCAAATTGAACACCAGCTGTTTGAATATGAAGTGTAAAACGCCTTTATAATTAGATTATGTTTGTTGTAATTTCCCCAACAACATAAAGAAAATTTTGACCTGTTCACTTTGCCTTAGTTGAAACATAAGGAAATTATTCGCAAAGACGGATCAAAATATGTCCCAGTATCAATCTTGTCATCTTTCCATTTGATATCACCATTCTATTTTATTTTAACAAATAAAAATAAACAAAATTTTTATTTGAAAACAAAAACCCCCTCTGCATTGGGACTTCCCATAACAGTAATTCCCCTTAAACAAATCGACGAGATAGGAAGAGCTATAAATATTCATGTTTGCTGGTTTGTAGACAACAATCAGTAAACCTCTTCTGTACAAGCGTGACATTTTTAAACAAATTAAACTTCTCTTCGGAATGCAAGCTTTTAAATATATTTTTGTTATTGGATTTGCGGTATTGGCAATTATTTCGCCGTTGGTAAATGCCATGGGACCTCAAAGACCAATTTCCGGCACGAGAAGACCACAGACCCTGCCACCAAATAGACCTGTTCGGCCAGATTTCAATAAACCAGGTGGACGCTTTTAGAATACATATTTTAGAAAACATATGTTATTCTGATTTTTTTTTTTAAATTTTTAATGCAACAATAAAATTAAAACATGTATTAAGTTTTATTTCCTCAATGTTTTTCTTTCACACATCTGCCAAGCTATCACATATTCGTACTTGGGCAACATGAAAATAGTTTTGCATCCGCACACTTAAATTCTTGCCATTGTTTGCAATTATGACACCTACACCCACACGCACACACACTTGAACTTATTCAAGAGAAGCCTCATATGCATGTAGAATGAATGTTTTCTCATCGTTGCATTTAAACAAATCCTAAAATACAACACTCCTGACAAGAGACTAACAAAGAGAAGGGGCCAGAAAGAAAGGAAGTGTGTTGTTTGTTGAAGAATTTTTTTTTGAAAAAATAAAACAAACAATGTAAAGAAGGAAACTAACTATCTTCACGAATATAGCAGTGACACTTAATTACCAATGTCAAGAGACAAACAAACAAACAA
This sequence comes from Musca autumnalis, assembly GCF_047663935.1. NCBI lineage: Eukaryota > Metazoa > Arthropoda > Insecta > Diptera > Muscidae > Musca > Musca autumnalis. The sequence continues at coordinate 206,958,476 of NW_027412088.1, forward strand.
ACAGAAAAATATGTGTAAATTGTTTGAGTACTTTTAAATAATAATGAATGTGCAGCGCATGAATGTTTTAAAATAGAAGGATCTGATGACTAAAAAGGCTGATAGTAAAATGAAAATATATTTCAATATTCTATTTTTTCTTCTTCACTAGAGAATAAGATCGAATTTTCCGAATAATGGAGCTGGGACATGACGTAGCCAGATTAATTACTTAGATGACCCGACACTTTATTTGCAATGTTCAAACGACTTCGACCTTCGACTTCGATAATAATCTTTGATCTACAAAAACACATTTTGCCTTGTAGATATCGACATGTTTGAATCTTATGTTGCTACCAACAACGTTTTTGCCTTAGTGAATTTAATTATCACTGAATTTTTCACAGTTGGGACAAACATTTTCTGTTTTTTACAATGGTTTAAATACTGCTCAACTTTCTTATCTTCGGTTGGAGAGTGACTGCTAATAATACTAATGTTAAGATATTTTAATCGCCGAATGAATCTCAGGCTTACGATAAACTCACAACCAAACTCATGTCTTGTTCCATGGCAAATGACAGTATGAGTCACCTTATGGTGTTGAGGCCACCCACGCCTTTTCCATTCCAAACCACTATCATTGAGGCAGTAATATGTTCTGTATTTTCGAAGTAAACCACGCCTTCTCGCTGAAAAGTTCGGACATTCTAGGCTCAGATTTTCTGGTTGGGGAAAGCCTGTCCACTAGATTGTGGAAGGGATGTTCACGGTGATAACACCCAATCAAGTACTGTATCGACAACATCATGATGTCATGAGGAGGTACCCTGTTGCACTTTTCAGGACGGCATTGTGGCAGGTTTGAATATTCTTCCAATGCGTAGCTCTAACATTTACACAACACACTGGTGCCGCATAGCTTACCACAAATCGTCTGTAGCTTTGTAAGAGGTCAATAAGGTTTCTTTGTCTGCACCCAAGTGCACCTTGTTCCTACTTTTTTTTATCTTGTCTCAAAGAGCTATGGCTTACGCGGACGACTTAAGCATGCTATCGAACGTTAAGCCCACACGCAGAGAAGAGATATTGTAGGAGAAATCATATTCTAAGAACAAAATAGTGTATTTTAAAAATCTGAAAATATATATAGTGGGTCCAACAACATATATTGTGTCATTATGGTTCTTGACACAAAATATATGGTTTAAAAAACAATATATATTTGCAGATTTTAAAAATACACTATTTTGTTCTGAAAATGTGATTGCTCCTACAATATCTCTTTGCTGCGTGCAGTATTTAATATGTTCAGGGAGAAACTCATTTCAGCCGTGAGAAAGCTTACGACCCAGGCAGGTACTGCACCGACAACATCTTGTTGTGCTGATCCATAACACACTGGTGCAGCATAGCTTACCACTGGTCGGCCTATTTCTTTCTAAGAGGTTAATAAGGTTTGTTTGTCTGCACCCCAACTACTGCCGTTCAGCGACTTGAGGACCTTGTTCCTAGTTCTGTTCTTAAACATACTATCAAAGGTTACGCCAAATACTTTGGGGTAGGTTGTGGTTAGAAACAGAACACCATCGACGTCCGTCCATGTGGTGAACAGTGTGGCAGTGGATTTAGCGGCGGATATTTTTATATTCCTCTGATGGAAGAACTGTACTAATTCACCAATGTGGCTTTTAGTGTATCCCATATGCCATCGACGATAGGACCCAACGCCAGGATCGTATACTTATCGGCATATATTATGATATCTATGCCGTTTGAAGGGTGTGGACCTTCAGGAAGGTAAATGATAAAGATTTCCGGAGATATGACCTTCCACCACTCCTGCATCCTTTCCTGGCTTCAGTAGCGAGACCACTTCGTCAACTTTCTAGGCTTCTGGTACGATTTGGGTGTTGATACCTCATCGGCTGAGAGGGCTCTTAGACGACGTAGCATGCTTCTCTTCGCCATATCGGGGTGCTTTATAAATTGACTGCTAAAATAAAACGTGCACTTATTGGGATCTGTCACTGTTACGCAGATGAAAGTAACAGCCGTTATATCATCCTTTTACGTCGGATTAGAGAGTGATTTAATCGTTTTCCACTTAATCCTGCACCAATGTTGCATTGCTTCAGGTGGTCTAGCTACTTTTTCCGCTTATTTTCGCCTACTAGCCTGTTGACTTCAAGAGTATGCTCTCTAACACTTGGGTCTTCAGGATACGTACGATGAAGCTCATCACGCTCATTTGCTGATACCGGTAACTCTGCTGTAAAATTTGGTCTAATTTCAGGTATTCGACCAACAGGTATGTAACAAGCGGCTGCAGCTAAGTCTTTAGGGTTCGTACGACAAAGCTCATCACGCTCATTTGGTAGGCACGACGCCTCTATTGTAAAATTTGTTCCAATTTCGGGTATACGTCCGGCAGGAATGTAACGAGCGGCTGTAACCTTGATGATGGATGGCCGTCTAGGGTGGACGTGAAAGATGTTAGCTCACTAATTTTAGAGGATGTTTAAGTAATTTTTATATTTTTATTTTTTAATTTAAAATTTAAAATTTTTAAGTTCTTTTAGAGGCGAAGACCATTATTTGTGTGAATTTTAATTAATTTAATTAATCGAGCTCTACGACCTAAGGAGATCGATTAATTAAATTAATTAAAATTGTTATTTTTTTAATTTTTATAATTTTTCATATTTCATTTCTAACTTAAATTTTAATTTAATTTAAAATAATAATTAAAATTTAAAATATTAAATTTTTTATTTTTTAATTCAAAATCGTAATTAATATCTAAAATATTAAAATTTTTATTTTTACTTAAAATTTAAAATGTTTATTTTTAACTTTTATTTTATTAAAACTAATTTTATTTTTTCAAAATAGTCTGGCTTAATCCCATTGTTGTTGTTTTAATATTTTAAAACAACTATTTTATTAGTGGAAAAGATTTGGCATTGTTCGCCAAGGGGTAAGGCAGGGAATACTATAGTTTCGATCCACGCCACTGGATCTCATCAGTTCCCTTGTTTCTTGTTTGTGGATATTCTCCACCGAAGTTATTTCTCAATAACTTCTTCAACAAGAAACGTTTTATACCCAAACATCAATCGTCAGCTCAATGCTTCAAATTGAAGACACTGGCACGACGTGTGTTGTTTTTGCTGTAAAGCAGACCAACCAAATTTTGGTGTGTGCATTTGTCGAAATTCGACAACACACACAAGTGGAAGAGGTTTGAATTGTTTCGCAGACACTTTCGTCGGAGTTGTATGAGGTTGCCAAGGAAAAACTTCTCATTGAACTTTTTTCTTTGCTTACCTTTATACTTCGAGCTGACGATTGATGTTTGGGTATAAAACGTTTCTTGTTGAAGAAGTTATTGAGAAATAACTTCGGTGGAGAATATCCACAAACAAGAAACAAGGGAACTGATGAGATCCAGTGGCGTGGATCGAAACTATAGTATTCCCTGCCTTACCCCTTGGCGAACAATGCCAAATCTTTTCCACTAATAAAATAGTTGTTTTAAAATATTAAAACAACAACAATGGGATTAAGCCAGACTATTTTGAAAAAACAAAATTGCAAACGCTATCCCAATAAAAAAAAACGCCACAATGCTTCAAAACTAATTTTAAATTTTTATTTTTTATTTTTTATACCCTCCACCTAGGATGGGGGTATATTAAGTTTGTCACTACGTTTGTAACTACTCGAAATAATCATTGTAGACCCCACAAAGTATATATATTCTTGATCAGCGTGCAATTCTACATCGATATAGCCATGTCCGTCCGTCTGTCCGTCTGTCCGTCTGTCTGTCTGTCCGTCTGTCCGTCTGTGGAAATCACTCTAGCGTCCGAACGGATTGACGTAGGTTGATGACATTTTGGAAAAATATGTTATATTTACGTAGGACTTTTGGTATTGAAAGCGGGCTATGTAGGTCCACGCTTTCGTATAGCCCCCATACAAAATGACGCGTGACGCGTCGTCGTTTTAACGAATTTTTAAGATATTTGGAGCATTTTACCACCGAATTGGTTGTAATTTGGTACTTTGTGTCTCCAGAGGCCAAAAAATATTCCTACCAAAGTTGGGTTATATAGGTCCACGTTTTGGTATAGCCCCCATATAAGGCCCCATATAAAGTACGCGTCATTTTAATATATTTTGAATGTATTAGACCCATTTGACCACCGAATTGGTTGTAATTTGGTATTTTGTGTCTTCAGAGGCCAGAAAAAATTCCTACCAAAGTTGGGTTATATAGGTCCACGTTTTGGTATAGTCCCCACATAAGACCCCTTATAAAGTACGCGTCATTTTAATATATTTTGAATGTATTAGACCCATTTGACCAAAGAATCGGTTGTAACTTTGTATTTTGTGTTTCCAGAGGCTAAGAAACATTTCTACCATAAAATGTTTATATAGGTCCACGTGTTGATATAGCCCCCATAATACAATATCTCCCGATTTTCGATATTTTGAACGTGTTAGCCTCATTATCACACCGATATGGCTGAAATTTGGTATTTAGTCTTCTTAAGGCGTATAAAACTTTCCCCCAGAAATTTGTAGGTATAGGTCCACGCCATCATATAGCCCCCATAGAACGGTACCTTCCGAATTTCGGTATTCTGAAGGTTGTGGCCATTTCGGTGGATTAATGGCTGAAATTTGTGGTGGAGGGTATAAAAAGTTCGGCCCGACCGAACTTAACGCTTTTCTTACTTGTTTAATTTTCAAATTTTTATTTTTACTTAAAATTTTTATTTTTAATTTTTTTAGTACTAATTTTAATTTTTTATTTAAAATTTAAAATTTTTATTTTTATTTAGTTGTTGTCTTTTAGGACGGATGTCATTTATTTGTGAGAGTTTTTATTTAATTGAATTAATTGAGCTATCATGACCTATCATGATCCCGACAGTCATGATGGATGGCCTTCTAGGGTGGACGTGGAAGATGTTAGCTCACTAATTTTAGAGGATGTTAGTCATTTTTATACCCTCAGCCTTTAGGCTATGAAGGGTATATACACTTTCATACGGGCAAAATGTGCCTCATCGAAATAATGGTTTTAGACCCCAAGTATGTTTGGACGAAATGTGTTTCAGACAATTTGGAGTCGATTGAGCAATGTCCGTCCGTCTGTCTGTCTGTCTGTCTGGCTGGCTGGAGCGCACGATAACTCTCGAAGGGATGAACCGATTCGGTTCAAATTTTGGCTTTCGTAATATTTTGTTCAAACTTAGTTTAAGTTCGAAGATGAGCTATATCGGTCCACTCCTTCCGGTACCTCCCCCACAAAAGTTCGAAAATGTTCGGAAAATTTGTACGCACGATAACTCTTGAAGGGTGTAACCGATTTGGTCTATATTTTGCCCATCGTGGAGCGTGTACCAGACTTAGATCAGGTTTTAATATGGACTCAATCGGTCCACTCCGTCGGGTACCTCCCACACAACATTTTGGAAAAGTTCAGTTTAGGAACATCTCTCGAATCGCTTTGATTTTTGCTTTAGCAACTTGTATTCACTGCCCTCCATACGACGGTATAAGTTTCATCAGGGGCAAGTCCATACTTCCTGAGAAAATAGCCTGAAAGTTGCAAAAAACCCCTATGACACCGTGTGAGGAGGTTGGGGGGCAAAATAACTCTCGAACAGGTCTGCCGATTCCGTCCAAAGTTTGGCCTTAGTAATATTTTGTCCAAACATAGTTTAAGTTCGAAGATAAGCCATATCAGTCCACTCCTTCAGGTACCTCCCCCACAAAAGTTCAAAAATGTTCGGAAAAATTGTGCGTACGATAACTCTTGAAGAGAGTGGCCGAATTGGTCCATACTTTACACATCCTAATATATCTACCAGATATAGATCAGGTTCGAATATGGACTATATTTGTCTACTCCTTCTGGTACCTCTCACACAAAATTTCGGATAAGTTCACTTTAAGACCTGCTCTCGAATCACTTTGATTTTTGTTGAAGCAATTTGTATTCGCTACCTCCATTACGACGGTAAAAGTTTTTTCAGGGGCAAGTCCATATTTCTTGGGAAAATAGCCCGAAAGGTGTAAAAACCCCCTATGTCACCATATGTGGCGGTCAGAAAACACGATAACTCTCGAACTGTTCAACCGATTTGGTCCAACATTTGGTCTTCGTCATATTATATCCAAACTTTGTTTCATGGGGCAATAGCGGTCCACAACTTCTGGTATTTCTCCCGAATATTTAAAAATGTCACTAAACTGCTAGGACGATATCACTTGAAGGTGGCAACCAATTTGGTCCAAACTTTGGATCTCCTAATATTTTGTCAACTTCTAAAATGGCCCATATCGGTCCTCCCTCAGGGTACCTCCCCCACATAAGTTCAACATTTGTGTCTTAGTGCAGTTAATTCCTTATCCATATTTTTGTCGGCAAGTGCAAATGTCCAAAAAGGGCCAACAAATTCCGAAGAGACCTTAAATACATTCGATTTGTCCGTATGTGAAAGCTTCACTTCATATTGGCTGAGGGTATATATCTGTCGGCAAAGCCGACTGACACTTTTTTACTTGTTATTTTTTAATTTAAAATTTTTAATTTTTTTTTTTATTTTTAATTTAAATTTTTTTAATTGAATTTCATTTCTAACTTAAATTTAAAATTTAAAATAATAATTAAAATTTTTATTTTTTAATTCAAAATCGTAATATCTAAAATATTAAAATTTTGTTTTTACTTAAAATTTAAAATTTTTATTTTTAATTTTTATTTTTAGTATTAATTTTAAATTTTTATTTTTTATTTTTTTTTTAATTTTCAATTTTTTATTTTTACTGAAATTTTAAAAATTTTAATTTAAAATAATTAAAATTTAAAATATTAAAATTTTTATTTTTTAATTCAAAATCGTAATTAATATCTAAAATATTAAAATTTTTTACTTTTACTTACAATTTAAAATTTTTTATTTCTAATTTTTATTTAATAATTTATTTTATTAATTTTAAATTTTTATTTTTTATTTTTTTTTTTAATTTTCAAATTTTTATTTTTACTGAAAATTTTTATTTTTAGTACTAATTTAAATTTTTTATTTTAAATTTAAAATTTTTATTTTTTTATTTAATTGTTGTCTTTTAGGACGGTTGTCATTTATTTGTGAGAGTTTTTATTTAATTGAATTAATTGAGCTATCATGACCTATCATGATCTCGGCTGCCCCGGCTGAGGTTTGAACCTGGGTCCTCTCCAACAAATAGACAATGTTGTCGAGGACTTAAGCCACTGGCAATCTATCAAACTTACGAACAGGAAGGCATTACAATTCATGAAGAAAAAAATCTTCGATTGTATATGTGTGTGTATTGAAGAAGGATTCTAAGAATACGAGAGACACTAGGCTGACTTGATAGTAAAAAGGCTTCAAAATACTTCACAACTGCAAATTTACAATAAGTTTAGTATATGGGCAAATCCCAGAAACAGTCTACCAGCCAAAATTTTTTTTATTTTATCCAAATTAATTTATTTTTTCACAGATGATTAGACTGGATATCTAATTTTAGAAATATGTTAAAAACTTTTTTTTCTATCATTATTAACACAAAAATTATTACAAAATTCTATCCTACCTCAGGTTTTTAAATTTTATACAAAAATTGTACGTTTTTTACATGTTCATATTATTACTTTAGTGTTAACTTAAGTGGTAAACTCAAAAGCTATATTGTTATTCACTCAATTCTCTTAGATTTTGACAGAAAATATTATCTTTTACTATTTTGGAATAAGTGAAATTAGGTATGAAAAGACAGATCCAAGTGGTGTAGCGTTCGTCACGAAAAAATATGTTTTTTTTATACTGTGGGCAGAAATTTCTTTTTTTTAAATTCATCTACAAATTTAAATTAAATTAATATCCTGCTTTTAAGGAAATAGAAAAAAATCCACAATAATAAAAAATAAAAAAATTACAGTGCATTAATTTCTGTAGCGTTCGTCACGATTTGAGTTCTCCCAAAAAATAAAAAAAAAATTTGCCTTTTAATTCTGTTTTCACTTTCTCTTGTATTCTATTTTTGTTTTATTCTGTTTTCGTAGCGATTTGAGTTCAGTTAAGTGTTAAGAAACTTAAACAATTAAATGATATTTCAAAGTTATATTTATTTTCTGATGGATGTGCAAGTCAATTTAAAAACAAATTCATTTTAAGTAGTATAGCCGTTTTTAAAAAAAAATTTGAGTGGAATTTTTTGCAACTGCTCACGGAAAGGGTGCAGTAGACGGAATCGGAGCTGTCGTAAAGAAAAAAAATTGGAAAATTGTAAAAGCTCAGAATATTGTTCTTAATAATGCCCATGATTTTTTTTAAATTGGCAAAAATGAATACAAATGCTATTTTCATTTTATATATAAGCAGTAGTTATATACAAAAATCAGCTGGAATTCTTTCGGAGAGATGGGCTAACGTTAAGAGCATTCCCGGAATTAAAAGCAAACATTATTTTTCGTCATATAACAAAAATGCGCTCAAAATCGAACTAACGTCAGATTCATTAAAACATAATTTATTAATTTATTTATAAACATATACGCATTGATAAACTTATTTATCAACATAAAATATGACTTAAATAACGTTATTTACAAGAAATATACATTGTTTCGTTAAAATAAATACACTGGTTTTTATTTACTATATACTGGAAAAAATGTAGCGTGCATCACGTAGCGTGCGTCACATTAGGTTCGCTGATTTTGGAAAAAAAAATACAAAATTGTTTGCCTAAAAATTAATTGTTTTAGAATTCTCTTATATTCATCTTTCTTTTAAAATTTTCATTTTGTGTGCTTTATTATGCAAAATTTGCTAAAAATTATGAAAACATAGCACAAGGTCGGAAGCTACTTCCACTTTTTGTAGCGTGCGTCACAATAACTTATAATCAATTTTATCCGCTAATTATACTTGTTAAAAAAAATTTTATAGCATTTGAAAGTGCTCTCAAATTCTATTAAATACCATGTATAGATTCAATGCATCTATCTGGAAAGTTCAAAAAATGTTAATATTTTTGCCCGAAAACGCGTACAAATGTAGCGTTCGTCACGCAGGATTTACCCATATATAGAAGTTTTCAAACTCAGCGTTTGTGTAGCACCACATCCAAATATGCCCGATGACCTGAATTAAACCACCAGCGAAACGATCGTAGCATATTGATTGGATATGTGTGGACTTCGCTAGATATCAATTTTTCAATACAAAACTCCTTAGGTCATGATAGTCCAATTATTTTAATTAAATTTTTATTTTTTTTTTAATTTTAAGTTTTTAATTTAAAATTTCAAATATTTACTTTCTAATTTGAATTTTAAAATTTTTATATTTACTTTAAAATAATAATTAAAATTAAAAATATTAACATTTTTAAATTTTTATTTTTTAATTTTATATTTTTAAGTTTCAATTAAGAATTTTAAATTTTTATTAAAATTTTCAATTTTTATTTTTTGTATTAATTTTTAATTTTTTTTATTCCTTAGTTTAATATTTATATTAAATATTAAATTAGAGAATAATTTAATTTAAAATGTTTATTTTTAATTTGTCCATGTTAATGTTTATTTTTAATTTTTACATATTAAATATTAAACAGCAGCGGTTTAATATTTAAAAGTCAACGTTGTGGTCAGTTTATATTCTATATTCAAAAACATTTTATGTTAGACCTTGGCTTTGTAATTCTTTAATGAAATTTCCACACTCTAAATTCCTTTTAATTCACTAATAAACTCTCCACTTTAAAATTCTGCGAAATTCCTTTATTAACTCCCAATTCTTGTTCATCTTCTTTAACTCCACCCAATATCACCACGAAATTTCCGTTTTTTCTGTGTGATTTATGTAAATTTTATGCTTCTCAATTGTATTGTCGTTTGTTGTAGCCTATCTTCGTTTAGCAAAACATTCATACATTACATTGAAAATCAGGCACACACACACACACTCAAATACACATAACATCAATCATTTGCGAATGAAAATAAGTACAAAAAATGCAAATCTGGCCTTGTCCCTCAATCACATTTGTAATGCTCTCAATGCAATGGTAGTTGGTGTTGTTGTTGCCGTTATCTACTGTTTTTGTTATGGTAGTCATTCGTAATTGTAACTTTTGTTGCTGTCATTGTGAAGTGTGTGTGTGTCGTTCGTCTCTTGATTCTTATTCATTGAAATCAGCTGTACGTTGTTTACACATGTCATCATGTGTGTGTGAGCCTATTTATCTTTCTTATATACACTGCTGGTATAAGTCTGCGTTCGTGTGTGTTAGCCATTGAAATGAAAAACGTTGAGATACTCTTTCTTGACAAATGTTTACGGTACATCATGAGAATTATTTTAATGTTATTGTTGCTGTTGTTGTTAATGCTGGTTGTTGATTTACAAACACATCTACACAGACACTCGTTGAAGCCTTAGGGGTCTTTTGTATACCTTAAAATTAGAAATGGAATATTACTGTGCGTAGGAGTTCAATGCGGACATGGACAATGGGAGAAGGTAACCTTTAAAGGGCCTTAACGACATGTTGCTCTTCCGAACCACAGGTTATTATATGGAAGTATATGTTGGAGAAGTTGGGCAACATTGTTAAAAATAATATAAAATGTTAGAAGAGGAATATTTTTGAGCATTTTATTCAAGGGAGGTAATATTTTCCCATAGAAATGTCAATAAAACTATTCATTGGTTGTGGATTTTGTTAATATAAAAGTCTAATAAAAATTACTTTTGAACTTTGATTCGACATTCAAAATATATGTTCTATATTTTTACAAGAGGCCCTACTAAACACAACGCATTTCATCCTATAATTCTCGTGCGTGTGAAACCAACAATGCTTTGCGTTTACAAACACACTTAAGTTTTTTTAAGTACCGATAACATGGTTAAGAAGGCTGCATACCGTCACGTCCAACAGTTTGTTTGCAGACTAGTTGGGAAATTTTAAACAACGCTCAAAGCGCAAACTCTTTGAGAGTTATGGAAGGATTTTAAAACTCTATGCCATTTGGGAAATATTATTTTCGCAATGTTTCGCAACAATGTTTCTACACCTAATTTACCTCGAATTTGATTCGAAGGAATTGTGATAATTACAATGGAATGATATTTCGTTTACTTTTTTAATTATTTTCCACACCGATATAACATTTTTCAAAAGTAATGAAAGAGTAACAAATGTGGCGAAATGTGTGAATGCTGCAACAACATGTCATGGCATGACGTTTGAAAACAAATCCTAAACAAGATTGATAGTCCATGCAAGTGTTGCAAACTTTCATCCCTCCCTTTAAAAGCAATTAAAAATGAGTTAACCATTGCCATGGCATAAAATTCGCTTAATGTGTATGTTGCAACTTTTCAACTCAAGTGTAATTAAATCGGCTTGAAAGAGATAAACGCTGAAAAAGTTTTACTTTTCACGAAAACTTAGTCCACAAAATAACACCACTTTGGATGTTAACAACATTTTTGAGGTAGTGGTGCTGCTGCTCACTTGAATGATGCGTTTCATTGCGGTTGTGGATTACCTTAACTTTTAATTAGTTTCTTTAGGCAATAATTTATTGAGGCAATAATTGCAAAAGAAATTGAAAAAAAAAATGTAATAGTTAACATTAATGTAATAAGTTTTTTTAAGAGAAGGTTAATCAAAGATGCATTTTCAAATACAAAAGTTTTACGGAGATGAATTTTCTTCTAGAAAAGTTCAAAAATCATCAGTGATTACCTTTCCTATATTCATCGGCAATGACATTTCCTATAGAAAAGTTCATCGGCGATGACTTTTTCTATAGAAAAGTTCATCGGCGATGACTTTTCCTATAGAAAAGTTCATCGGCGACGACTTTTCCTATAGAAAAGTTCATCGGCGACGACTTTTCCTATAGAAAAGTTCATCGGCGACGACTTTTCCTATAGATGACAAGTTCATCGTCGATGATATTTTCTATAGAAGTTCATCGGCGATGACTTTTCCTACAGAATAGTTAATCGGTGATGACTTTTCCTATAGAAAAGTTCATCGGCGTTGACTTTTCTATAGAAAATATCATCGACAATGAACTATTCTATAGGAAAAGTCATCGGCGAAAAGTTCATCGGCGATGACTTTTTCTATAGAAAAGTTCATCAGCCATGACTCTTCCTATAGAAAAGTTCATCGGCCATGACTTTTCCTATAGAAAAGTTCATCAGCCATGACTCTTCCTATAGAAAAGTCATCGCCGATGAACTTTTCTATATAGGAAAAGTCATCGGCTATGATGACTTTTCCTATATAGAAAAGTTCTTCGGCGATGACTTTTCCTATATAGAAAAGTTCATCGGCGATGACTTTTCCTATATAGAAAAGTTCATCGGCGATGACTTTTCATATAGAAAAGTTCATCGGCGATGACTTCTCCTATAGAAAAGTTCATCGGCGATGACTTATGCTATAGAAAAGTTCATCGGCTATGACTTTTCCGATATTGAAAAGTTCATCGGCTATGACCTTTCCTATATAGAAAAGTTCATCGGCGATGACTTTTCCTATATAAAAAAGTTCATCGGAGATGACTTTTCCTATATTGAAAAGTTCAACGCCGATGACTTTTCCGATATTAAAAAGTTCATCGGCGATGATTTTTCCTATATAGAAAGGTTCATCGGCGATGACTTTTCCTATATAGAAAAGTTCATCGGCGATGACTTTTCCTATATAGAAAAGTTCATCGGCGATGACTTTTCCTATATAGAAAAGTTCATCGGCGATGACTTTTCCTATATAGAAAAGTTCATCGACGATTAATTTTAATATAGAAATGTTCATCGGTGATGACTTTTCCTATAGAAAACTTTATCGAAGATGGCTTTTCTTATAGAAAAGTTCATCGGCGATGACTTTTCATATAGAAAAGTTCATCGGCGATGACTTTTCCTATAGAAGAGTTCATCGGCGATGACTTTTCCTATATTGAAAAGTTCATCGGCGATGACTTTTCATATAGAAAAGTTCATCGGCGATGACTTTTCCTATAGAAAAGTTCATTAGCGATGACTTTTCCTATAGAAAAGTTCATCGGCGATGAATTTTCCTATAGAAAAGTTCTTCGGCGATGACTTTTCCTAGAGAAAATTTCATCGGCGATGACTTTTAATATAGAAAAGTTCATCGGAGATGACTTTTCTTATAGAAAAAATCAAGGGAGATGACTTTCTCTATAGAAAATAATACATATCCTTTTTACTTTGTGTGAACTCTAAATCCTTTTAGCAAAATAGTTTAAAGACACTTTTATTTAAAGTCTAATCTCATTTAGGTTAAACTTGTTGTTCCACCATCCTCACCATAAGGCTGAGTTATGTAACAAAACTTCTTTGAGTATCTTGGCTGGCAAGAATTTCCTCTTATGGTTTTGGCTCCATTGCCAAAAAGCAATTATGTGCTGGTAGAGCTATCACCAGTAGTTTGGCTTAATGGACGGATGTAGGATGTGGGGTTACAGGTAAACATCTCCTAGTTAAATGCTCTGTGGTTACTGAACACCATGAAGGCGAAAGATGGAAGACAAAGTAAGCAATAACACAATACAGTTATGTCCTTTAAATTGAATTATATTTTTATTGTAAAAGTAAACATAAATAATCCAAATATGTTGCAATTGTGTTTTATTGTATTTCAAGTTGGAATAAGGATTTCCGTTTTCTTTCTATTTCATATTTATTTTTAAGCCTTAATTTCCTTGCCAGCACATAATGGGACTCAGTGTACGTATGATTAATATTAAATAAATAATAGCAAACAATATAAATCATACGCCAACTGTTTCCTGGCTGTTGGGTTGGTGTTTCTTTATTGTCTTTATTCCACTCTGCACATTGTTATGAGTTTTTCAACAAGATTATTATCGTCATCAGCCACACCTTGTTTTGGCTTCCATCTTGCACTTGGCTCCAATGAAACACTTTCTTCAGTGGGAATAACAAACAACAACAAAGAAAATATCACACACAATATTATAATTCTGTTGTATTATTTTGCTATAATGAAGTTGTGATGGTGGTGGTGGTGGAGGCAGTAAATCATTATAGTCTGCCATGCAATTCACAAGAAATTCGAATGCAAGGACAACAAAACCAAATAACAAAGAGCCGACAACATTTAGAAGCTTGTATTAAATTAAACATTTATGCAGTCGCTGCTCGTTCATTCATGCATTCAATTGAATTTTACAAGTTTATTATTATTTGCTGTGCCTTGGTTGTTTGTTCTGCTCTGCGTTGCTTGGGCTAAACTCATGCTCAACATGCAATTTAATTCCCATGAAACGAACCTGCAATTTTCAAGTGCCCGTGATTTAGTCGAGAAGCAGTCACGAGAATGCAAATAATTCTAAACACGGTATGCAGAGCTAACCTTATAATAATCCAAAGGTGGAAGTAATCATGGCAAACAAGACAACTATACGGCCATAACATAAACAACAATAACAAAATTTCAGCACAATAATAGAACTAAATTACTTCGAATAAGAAAAAAATGGAAAAATGCAATTTGTTGCACAAAATGATTATCTTTTTTCTCCCATTCTTCTTTCATCATTTATTCATGGAAATTCATAAATCTCCAGGTTTTCTGTTCAATTTGAATATCACAGATTTTGCATGGAAGAGTTCTGGAGAGTACATAAATGGAATCGTAAAGCATAGGCAATGTATTAACAAAACGAAAACAAACAAAGATATAATCTGCATTGGACCAAAAGGATACAAGTGCGATACTTGGACTTGAGAGTTGCAAAGGAAAACAATAAATATTTGCATAGTAAACAATGACAGGATTCAATGGAACTCATGAAGTACAAACCATTCAGTTGTATGTTGATTTGAATGATAAAACTGAAACCTTTTTTTGAAATAACACTAAAGTAAGTGGTACTGATCAGAATCTGGTGTCTTGTGACGTATAAGCAATGCCAAAAGTCATACTCATACTTTTTTGCCTTTTTTCTCAAAAATGTGTTCCTGCATTTTATTATTAAAACACTTTATAATTTAATTATTTTTGTTGTAATATTTTATATTTTTCCTATAGAAAAGTTTATAAAATATGACTTTTCCGATGGAAAAGTTTATCGAAGATAACTTTTGCTATAGAAAAGTTCATCAAAGATGAGTTTTCCCATAGAGTTTTCCGTATAGAAAAGTTCATCGAAGATGACTTTTCGTATAGAAAAGTTCATCGCCTATAGAAATGTTCATCGAAGATAACTTTTCCTATAGAAAAGTTCATCGAAGATGACTTCTCCTATAGAAAAGTTCATCGAAGATGACTTTTCCTATAAAAAAGTTCATCGAAGATGACTTTTCCTATAGAAAAGTTCATCGAAGATGACTTTTCCTATAGAAAAGTTCATCGAAGATGACTTTTCCTATAGAAAAGTTCATCGAAGATGACTTTTCCTATAGAAAAGTTCATCGAAGACGACTTTTCCTATAGAAAAGTTCATCGAAGATGACTTTTCCTATAGAAAAGTTCATCGAAGATTACTTTTCCTTTAGAAAAGTTCATCGAAGATGACTTTTCCTATAGAAAATTTCATCGAATATAACTTTTCCTATAGAAAAGTTCATCGAAGATGACTTTTCCTATAGCAAATTTCATCGAAGATGACTTTTCCTATAGAAAAGTTCATCGAAGATGACTTTTCCTATATAAAAGTTCATCGAAGATGACTTTTCCTATAGAAAAGTTCATCGAAGATGACTTTTCCTATAGAAAAGTTCATCGAAGATGACTTTTCCTATAGAAAAGTTCATCGAAGATGACTTTTCCTATAGAAAAGTTCATCGAAGATGACTTTTCCTATAGAAAAGTTCATCGAAGATGACTTTTCCTATAGAAAAGTTCATCGAAGATGACTTTTCGTATAGAAAAGTTCATCGAAGATGACTTTTCGTATAGAAAAGTTCATCGAAGATGACTTTTCGTATAGAAAAGTTCATCGAAGATGACTTTTCGTATAGAAAAGTTCATCGAAGATGACTTTTCGTATAGAAAAGTTCATCGAAGATGACTTTTCCTATAGAAAAGTTCATCGAAGATGACTTTTCCTATAGAAAAGTTCATCGAAGATGACTTTTTCTATAGAAAAGTTCAACGAAGATGACTTTTCCAATAGATAAGTTCAACGAAGATGACTTTTCCAATAGATAAGTTCATCGAAGATGACTTTTCCAATAGAAAAGTTGATCGAAGATGACTTTTCCTATAGAAAAGTTCATCGAAGATGACTTTTCCTATAGAAAAGTTGATCGAAGACGACTTTTCCTACAGAAAAGTTCATCGAAGATGACTTTTCCTATAGAAAAGTTCATCGAAGACGACTTTTCCTATGGAAAAGTTCATCGAAGATGAATTTTTCTATAGAAAAGTTCAACGAAGATGACTTTTTTTTTTTGAATTTTCCTATAGAAAAGTTCATCGAAGATGACATTTTCTATAGAAAAAATCATTGAAGATGACTTTTCCTATAGAAAAGTTCATCGAACATGAATTTTCCAATAGAAAAGTTCATCGAAGATGACTTTTCCTACAGAAAAATTCATCGAACATGACTTTTCCTATAGAAATTTGATCGAAAATGACTTTTCCTATAGAAAAGTTCATCGAAGATGACTTTTTCCACAGAAAAGTTCATCGAAGATGACTTTTTCCACAGAAAAGTTCATCGAAGATGACTTTTTCTATAGAAAACTTAATCGAAGATGACTTTTCCTATAGAAAAGTTCATCGAAGACGACTTTTCCTATAGAAAGATTCATCGAAGATGACTTTTCCTATAGAAAAGTTCATCGAAGATGACTTTTCCTACAGAATAATTCATCGAAGATTACTTTTCTTATAGAAAAGTTCATCGAAGATGACTTTTCCTATAGAAAAGTTCATCGAAGATCACTTTTTCCACAGAATAATTCATCGAAGATGACTTTTCCTATACAAAAGTTCATCGAAGATGACTTTTCCTATGGAAAAATTCATCGAAGATGACGTTTCCTATGGAAAAGTTTATTGAAGATGACTGACTTTTCCTATTGGCAAGTTCATCAAAGTTGAACTATGGAAATGTTCATGGAAGATGACTTTTCCTATAAAAAAGTTCGTCGAAGATGACGTTTCCTATAGAAAAGTTCATCGAAGATGACTTTTCCTATAGAAAAGTTCATCGAAGATGACTTTTCCTACAGAATAATTCATCGAAGATTACTTTTCCTATAGAAAAGTTCATCGAAGATGACTTTTTCCTCAGAAAAGTTCATCGAAGATGACTTTTCCTATAGAAAAGTTTATCGAAGACGACTTTTCCTATAGAAAAGTTCATCGAAGACGACTTTTCCTATAGAAAAGTTCATCGAAGATGACTTTTCCTATAGAAAAGTTCATCGAAGATGACTTTTCCTATAGAAAAATTCATCGAAGACGACTTTTCCTATAGAAAGGTTCATCGAAGTTGACTTTTCCTATAGAAAATTTCATCGAAGATGACTTTTCCTATAGAAAAGTTCATCGAAGATGACTTTTCCTATAGAAAAGTTCATCGAAGATGACTTTTCCTATAGAAAAATTCATCGAAGATTACTTTTCTTATAGAAAAGTTCATCGAAGATGACTTTTCCTATAGAAAAGTTCATCGAAGATGACTTTTTCCACAGAATAATTCAGCGAAGATGACTTTTCCTATACAAAAGTTCATCGAAGATGACTTTTCCTATGGAAAAGTTCATCGAAGATGACGTTTCCTATGGAAAAGTTTATTGAAGATGACTGACTTTTCCTATTGACAAGTTCATCAAAGTTGAACTATGGAAATGTTCATGGAAGATGACTTTTCCTATAAAAAAGTTCATCGAAGATGACTTTTCCTATGAAAAAGTTAATCGAAGATGACGTTTCCTTTTAAAAATTTCATCGAAGATTACTTTTCCTATAGAAAATGTCATGGAAGATGACTTTTCCTATAGAAAAGTTCATCGAAGATGACTTTTCCTTTGGAAAAAATCGTCGACGATGAATTTTCCTATGAAGAAGTTCAACGGGAATGACTTTTTCTATAGAAAATTTCATCGGAGATGACTTTTTCAATAGAATAGTTCATCAAAGATGATTTTTCCTATAGAAAAGTTCATCGAAGATGAATTTTCCTATAAAAAAGTTCGTCGAAGATGACGTTTCCTATGGAAAAGTTTATTGAAGATTACTGACTTTTCCTATTGACAAGTTCATCAAAGTTGAACTATGGAAATGTTCATCGAAGATGACTTTTCCTATAAAAAAAGTTCGTCGGAGATGACTTTTCCTATGAAAAAGTTAATCGAAAATGACTTTTCCTATAAAAAAAGTTCCTAGAAGATGACTTTTCCTATAGAAAAGTTCATCGAAGATGACTTTTCCTATAAAAAGGTTCATCGAAGATGACTCTTCCCTATAGAAAAGTTCATCGAAAATGACTTTTCCTATAAAAAATTCGTCGAAGATGACGTTTCCTATAGAAAAGTTTATCGTAGATGACTTTAAAAGTTCATCGAAGATTTACTTTTCCTATAGAAATTTCATCGAAGATGACTTTTCCTATAGAAAAGTTCATCGAAGATGACTTTTCCTATAGAAAAGTTAATCGAACATGACTTTTCCTATAGAAAAGTTCATCGAACATGACTTTTCCTATAGAAAAGTTCATCGAACATGACTTTTCCTATAGAAAATTTCATCGGAGATGACTTTTTCTATAGAAAAGTTTATTGGAGATGACTTTTCCTATAGAAAAGTTCATCGAAGATGACTTTTCCAATAGAAAAGTTCATCGAACATGACTTTTCCAATTGAAAAGTTCATCGAACATGACATTTCCTATTGAAAATTTCATCGGAGATGACTTTTCCTATAGAAAAGTTCATCGAAGATGACTTTTCCTATAGAAAAGTTCATCGAAGATGACTTTTCCTATAGAAAAGTTCATCGAAGATGACTTTTCCTATAGAAAAGTTCATCGAAGATGACTTTTCCTATAGAAAAGTTCATCGAAGATGACTTTTCCTATAGAAAAGTTCATCGAAGATGACTTTTCCTATAGAAAAGTTCATCGAAGATGACTTTTCCTATAGAAAAGTTCATCGAAGATGACTTTTCCTATAGAAAAGTTCATCGAAGATGACTTTTCCTATAGAAAAGTTCATCGAAGATGACTTTTCCTATAGAAAAGTTCATCGAAGATGACTTTTCCTATAGAAAAGTTCATCGAAGATGACTTTTCCTATAGAAAAGTTCATCGAAAATGACTTTTCCTATAGAAAATTTCATCGAAGATGACTTTTCCTATAGAAAAGTTCATCGAAGATGACATTTTTCTTAAATTCTTTGGAAAAACACATTGGAGACGACTTTTCTTAAAAAAGATTTCATCGGAGATGATTTTCGTATAGAAAAATTTAATAGAGATATTTATAATAATTTTATTGAAATATTTGGACCATAAAATTTGTTGGTTTCTTGACGATCTACCTTACCATAGCCTTGCAAACCATTACACACATTTCTTCGACCTTTTTCACACAAGAAAAATACTTCTTTAGACTCCTAATTTTTCAATATATCTCTTAGGTCTAAACAGCTCAACTCGAAAGAGAATTAATTAAAGAAATATCTTTGTTTAGCCCAAAAAAATAATGAATCTGCCAACAATGTTGTATAAATTTTGTAACATCAACTACCGCCATGACTTCTCCGTCATGCTTACATTTAATCCTACGTACGGCGGCTTTGTCCCATAACTATAAACATGTTTAATTTCAGTAATATTTTTTATTGCAGGTGAAAGTGCTTAGCTGTCTTATAAAATGAGAAATAAAAAAATAAACACTCCAGCTCAAGGGGCGAACTGTGAGAGTCATTATTTCCTTATATGCTGACAAGGATTTCGGCAGAAACGGAAGAAAGGATGTGTCGCTCGCGTCTGCCGACTTGACTCATTGAGGTTTTTATTTTGATTTGGTAGATGTTTGGAAAAATTAATTAAGATATTTCTGTGCCTCCCTCTGTTAATTGACGGGTGGTGTATCACACTCCTTGCAGCTTTTTCTTCTCCACGTATATTTATAAATTTGGCTTTTGGCAGGGTAATTCTGAGAACAAACACAAGCAAACAAACAGACAGACAAACATCAGTGACAACATCAGAATCCGGAAGCTTATTTTCGTTATATTTTAACACTGCTTGTGAGAATAAGCATAGCTGGGTGACTTGACGATTGGTGTTGGTGTTATATCTTTGATTATGACTTTATGTGTGTGCGTGCGTGTGCTCGCATTTGGCTTTCAACGGATACATGTTAAAGTTACTTTGTCAGAGATAATTGCATGTGGCATTGCATTCCCAACCATTTGTATTCATGTGTGTGGATAACCACAAACGTATGTGAGTGCAAGTTGGCAGCCACATGGCATAGCTTTTTCTAAACACTAAACTGACACTGAATGCGTGTCAGTGTATCGGGGGTTATGTGTGAGGAAATGTGCAAATGCATGTTTATGGATTTTTATAATTGTTTTTCTTTTTTCTGTTTTTTTGTTTTCTGTTCAAAATTGTGGATCCACTGCTCATTTGAGTGTTTGATTCATACTCCAACATACAACAACAAAAAACAAAAACAAACTTGATCGTGTGTGGTTCTTTCGTGTAAATAGTTTAAACACTCTGCTAATTGAATTGCAAATTAGTTACACTGCACTTTATATGTGGTTGGTGGTTGGCGTTTACACGCAATTTTATACAACAGCAAAGCATGGAGTGTAAGTTTAAATGCTTACCAAATGCAGTTGTAGTTACATACAAGTCATTTTGTTTATAATTGAAACTATTTAAAGTGGGAGGAATTTTTTATTTCAACTTATACGGTTAGGAAAAAGTTAAGGGTTAAGGAAATTCTTCGTAATCCGTGGAAGCTCATCCCCAAATAATTAGTTATTTTCCATAGGACAAGTTATTATCGACGAATTTCTATACAAGATGTGCCGTTTTCCATAATTTAATTGTTCTATAGTCATCTACGATGAGATTTTCTAAAAAAAGGTTACTCCAGTAAAATCTCAATGAAGAAAATTCAAATCCGACAAACTTCTCTATAGGGGAGGTCATCTACGATCAACTTATCTACGATAAAAAATCATCCCCGATGAACTTTCCTATGGGAAAAAGTCATTTCCAATGCATTTTTTTAAGCGAAAAGTCATCTGCGATAACATCTTCCACAGGGAATGTCATCTCCGATGAAGTTTTCTATAAGAAAAAGTCACCTCCAATGAACTTTTCTATAGAAAAAGTCATCTCCGATGAACTTTTCTATAGGAAAAGTCATCCACGATGAATTTTTCTATAGGAAAAGTCATCCACGATGATCTTTTCTGTAGGAAAAGTCGTCTACGATGAACTTTTCTGTAGGAAAAGTCGTCTACGATGAACTCTTTTATAGGAAAAGTCATCTCCGATGAACTTTTCTATAAGAAAAGTCATCTCCGATGAACTTTTCTATAAGAAAAGTCATCTCCGATGAACTTTTCTATAAGAAAAGTCATCTCCGATGAACTTTTCTATAAGAAAAGACATCTCCGATGAACTTTTCTTTAAGAAAAGTCATCTCCGATGAACTTTTCTATAAGAAAAGTCATCTCCGATGAACTTTTCTATAAGAAAAGTCATCTCCGATGAACTTTAAGAAAAGTCATCTCCGATGAACTTTTCTTTAAGAAAAGTCATCTCCGATGAACTTTTCTATAAGAAAAGTCATCTCCGATGAACTTTTCTATAAGAAAAGTCATCTCCGATGGACTGTTCTATAAGAAAAGTCATCTCCAGTGAACTTTTCTATAAGAAAAGTCATCTTCGATGAACTTTTCTATAGGAATAGTCATCTCCGATGAACTTTTCTATAGGAAAAGTCATTTCCGATGAACTTTTCTATAAGAAAAGTCATCTCCGATGAACCTTCTAAAAGAAAATTTTGAGAGTTTTTTAAGATTTAAAAGTATGTACACATATATGTATGTCCTTATTATGATTTTAAAGTTACTGTATAATGTCGTAATTCAAATGAGTTTCAAAGAAAAGTCTCTCCGATGAATTTTTCTATAAGAAGAGTCATCTCCGATGAATTTTTCTATAAGAAAATCATCTCCGATGAACTTTTCTATAGGAAAAGTCAACTCTGATGAACTTTTCTATAAGAAAAGTTATCTCCGATGATCTTTTCTAAAAGAAAAGAAAAGTCATCTCCGATGAACTTTTCTATAGGAAAAGTAATCTCCGATGAACTTTTCTATAGGAAAAGTAATCTCCGATGAACTTTTCTATAGGAAAAGTAATCTCCGATGAACTTTTCTATAGGAAAAGTAATCTCCGATGAACTTTTCTATAGGAAAAGTCATCTCCAATGAGCTTTTCTATAAGAAAAGTCACCTCCGACGAATTTTTCTATAAAAAAATTATCTCCGATGATCTTTTCTATAAAAAAATCATTTTCGATGAACTTTTCTATAAGAAAAGCCATCTCCGATGAAATTTCCTATTTATCTCCGATGAACTTTTCTATAAGAAAAGTCATCTCCGATGAACGGAGATGACTTTTCATCTACGATGAACTTTTATATAGGAAAAGTCATCTACGATGAACTTTTCTTTAGGAAAAATCACATCCGACGAATTTTTCTATAAAAAAATCATCTCCGATGATTTTTTCTATAGGAAAAGTCATCTCCGATGAACTTTCCTATAAGAAAATCATCTCCGATGAACTTTTCTATAGGAAAAGTCAACTCTGATGAACTTTTCTATAAGAAAAGTTATCTCCGATGATCTTTTCTAAAAGAAAAGAAAAGTCATCTCCGATGAACTTTTCTATAGGAAAAGTCATCTCCGATGAAATTTTCTATAAGAAGAGTCATCTCTGATGAACTTTCCTATAAGAAAATCATCTCCGATGAACTTTTCTATAGGAAAAGTCAACTCTGATGAACTTTTCTATAAGAAAAGTTATCTCCGATGATCTTTTCTAAAAGAAAAGAAAAGTCATCTCCGATGAACTTTTCTATAGGAAAAGTAATCTCCGATGAACTTTTCTATAGGAAAAGTAATCTCCGATGAACTAAGAAAAGTCACCTCCGACGAATTTTTCTATGAAAAAATTATCTCCGATGATCTTTTCTATAAGAAAAGTCATCTCCGATGAACTTTGCTATAAGAAAAGTCATCTCCGATGAACTTTTCTATAAGAAAAGTCATCTCCGATGATTTTTTCTATAAGAAAAGTCATCTCCGATGAACTTTTTTATAAGAAAATTCATCTCCGATGAACTTTTCTATAAGAAAAGTCATCTCCGATGAATTTTTCTATAAGAAAAATCATCTCCGATGAACTTTTCTATAAGAAAAGTCATCTCCGATGAACCTTCTAAAAGAAAATTTTGAGAGTTTTTTAAGATTTAAAAGTATGTACACATGTATGTATGTCCTTATCATGATTTTAAAGTTACTGTATAATGTCGTAATTCAAATGAATTTGAAATATGCAAATGATGTATTTTGTTTTATGGCTATTTGCATACCTAATTTATGTCATATTCTATAACACCAAATATTTACATTACATACGACAGAATAACTCAAACGCTCCATTCATAGGAAACCATTTCAGCTTTCAAGCAAAGCCGTCTACCATTAAAATTTCCGAAATCCCCAGAGCAATTTTATAATACGCTCCTCATCTAGTTCCAGACACATAATTTATGTTTGTTGCTCTTTTTCCTTTTTTTACAACTCATATCCAGCTATTGCCAGCAATTCATTTTTATGGCCCTAAGTACAACATATCTGTCCGTACACACGTGTTCTTTGGCTTACACATACAAACATACACACTTGAACACCTTTTCCTGAAAAATTATCTTTCATGCTGGGAAATATGGTTTTTGGTCTCTTTTAACATTTATGGCTTTTTGGGGAGATTTTAATTTTTCCATCTGCTTGCAATCGTTCATTGTCTTTGGGTTATTTGACAAAGAGGACAATTTATGACTTCTGTTGCTGGGAATGTGTGTGGCTGTGTATGCGTTTGTTTACCATGGGCAATGTAATGGAAAATAATTATCTTCATATAAAGCTTATATAATAAAAACGAGGAACTTTTCCTGTACTCCACTGGAGCATTACGCTAATAAACACTTCAATGCCACTTATGTCATATATCAAATGTTCATTTTCCACAATCCAAGTGTTTTTGGGGGTTATTAAAAGCATAAAGTGAAATGAATTACTGTGGTACACACACATAAACCATATGAGTATTTAAGTATACTGAAAAAGGGTTACAAAAATTCAATTCTGTGCAGTATGATTACTTTGTATTTGTTAGTGGTTTTGTTCATTTCAAGTGAACCGTTTCAGCAGAGGAAGATGTTCATAATTAATGATAAGGTAAGAGTTTTTATTATAATCTACCATGGCCATATATTTTAAAATTTTAATAATAAATCACGCCTAATATTTTAGGAAATTATTTAATTTTAAGTAAGTAAAATTAATCAAAAATCCCTTTGAATGTGTGTACCTGCTGGTAAAGAGTCATAAAAGACTTCTTGAGACTATTCACACAAGCATTCTCTCACATAACAATTTATCGGTTTTGGAATATTTTTAATTATGCGGAAAACTATGCCAGTAACGACCTCTCCTTTAGTAACATTAACATGTCTATCTAATCTATCCGTTCATTTCTTGTAGATTTGTATTTAGAACCTTTCATAAGTAGCCAATTCTTCTATATAGAAACTATGAAGTAGCTTAAACCTCGCTAATTCCTCAGTTTGCCTACTTTTCCATAAATATCATTATCTTTGATGTTAAATTACATTTCTAATTCTTTGCAAATTCCTCTTCATTTCTCTCCCTCTCTCTCGCTTTGATATCAGCATCAAACCAACAATTCTGCTCTTTAAGGCTACCTGAAAACCGCAATTTGTGGCAACCAAAGTGTAATTAGCAGGTGTGCCACCTGTTTCATTCCACATCATTTTGTATCTCCCTCTCTCTCTCATTTTTCTTCTAAGTCAGCCTCAGTTTACCTGGTATATAAATCATCTCGTAGCAGATGAGCAGGAAAACAAACAAACAAACAAAGAAGTGAAACAGTGAAAATCTGGTTTTAATTAAAACTACTCGTGCATAACAATGCCAACAATAACAACAAAAAGCCAAACCAAATAAGCAAAAGAAAACAAAACAACAGAAACACGAAAACACACATAAAAATAGTTTTAAAGCATTTCCTAGAAGAGAAATTGTCATTAGTAGGGGCATAAAAACCAGCTGAGTAAAAGGGGAAAGCTGTAATGAGTTTTCACATAAAAAAGAAATTTAACTAAAGTAAAATTTGATGTAGAAAAATTTATTCGGGATGAAAATTTCCATAGGGAAAGTTAACTGGTTGGACCTTTCTATAGAAAAAGTAAACCAAAATTAATTTGTCTGAAAAAAATGTTCTCCAGAAAAGAACATTCTGGATGAGATTTTTTTATATAAAGAAATACAGAAAAATTTTGTTTTAAAAATTAGTTGATGGATGAAGTTGTCTCCGATGATTTTTTCTATAAGAAACAAAATTTTCGACGAATATTTCTATAAGAAAATCATTTCTGATGAACTTTTCTAGTCATCTTGGAGAAAATCATTTCTGATGAACTTTTATAGCCATCTTCGAGAACTTTTCTATAAGAAAAGACATCTGCGATAAGAAAGAAAAGTCATATGATGAACTTTTCTATAAGAAAAGTCATCTTCGATGAACTTTTCTGTAAGAAAAGTCATTTTCGATGAACTTTTCTATAATAAAAGTCATCTACGATGAACTTTTCTATAAGAAAAGTCATCTCCGATGAACTTTTCTATAAGAAAAGTCATCTCCGATGAACTTTTCTATAAGAAAAGTCATCTCCGATGAACTTTTCTATAAGAAAAGTCATCTCCGATGAACTTTTCTATAAGAAAAGTCATCTTCGATGAACTTTTCTATAAGAAAAGTCATCTACGATGAACTTTTCTATAAGAAAAGTCAGCTGCGATGAACTTTTCTATAAGAAAAGTCAGCTGCGATGAACTTTTCTATAAGAAAAGTCAGCTGCGATGAACTTTTCTATAAGAAAAGTCATCTTCGATGATTTTTTCTATAAGAAAAGTCATCTTCGATGATTTTTTCTATAAGAAAAGTCATCTTCGATGATTTTTTCTATAAGAAAAGTCATCTGCGATGAACTTTTCAATAAGAAAAGTCATCTGCGATGAACTTTTCTATAAGAAAAGTAATCTGCGATGAACTTTTCTATAAGAAAAGTCATCTGCGATGAACTTTTCTATAAGAAAAGTCATCTTCGATGAATTTTTCTATGAGAAAAGTCATCTTCGATGAACTTTTCTATAAGAGAAGTCATCTTCGCTGGACTTTCCTTTCTATAAGAAAAGTCATCTTCGATGAACTTTTCTATAAGAAAAGTCATCTTCGATGAACTTTTCTATAAGAAAAGTCAACTTCGATGAACTTTTCTATAAGAAAAGTCATCTACGATGAACTTTTCTATAAGAAAAGTCAGCTGCGATGAACTTTTCTATAAGAAAAGTCATCTTCGATGAACTTTTCTATAAGAAAAGAAAAGTCATCTGCGATGAACTTTTCTATAAGAAAAGTCATCTGCGATGAACTTTTCTATAAGAAAAGTCATCTTCGATGAACTTTTCTATGAGAAAAGTCATCTTCGATGAACTTTTCTATAAGAATAGTCATCTTCGATGAACTTTTCTATAAGAGAAGTCATCTTCGCTGAACTTTCCTTTCTATAAGAAAAGTCATCTTCGATGAACTTTTCTATAAGAAAAGTCATCTTCGATGAACTTTTCTATAAGAAAAGTCATCTTCGATGAACTTTTCTATAAGAAAAGTCATCTTCGATGAACTTTTCTATAAGAAAAGTCATCTTCGATGAACTTTTCTATAAGAAAAGTCATCTTCGATGAACTTTTCTATAAGAAAAGTCATCTTCGATGAACTTTTCTATAAGAAAAGTCAACTTCGATGAACTTTTCTATAAGAAAAGTCATCTACGATGAACTTTTCTATAAGAAAAGTCAGCTGCGATGAACTTTTCTATAAGAAAAGTCATCTTCGATGAACTTTTCTATAAGAAAAGTCATCTACGATGAACTTTTCTATAAGAAAAGTCAGCTACGATGAACTTTTCTATAAGAAAAGTCATCTTCGATGATTTTTTCTATAAGAAAAGTCATCTTCGATGATTTTTTCTATAAGAAAAGTCATCTTCGATGATTTTTTCTATAAGAAAAGTCATCTTCGATGATTTTTTCTATAAGAAAAGTCATCTTCGATGATTTTTTCTATAAGAAAAGTCATCTTCGATGATTTTTTCTGTAAGAAAAGTCATCTGCGATGAACTTTTCAAAAAGAAAAGTCATCTGCGATGAACTTTTCAAAAAGAAAAGTCATCTGCGATGAACTTTTCAAAAAGAAAAGTCATCTGCGATGAACTTTTCTATAAGAAAAGTCATCTGCGATGAAGTTTTCTATAAGAAAAGTCATCTGCGATGAACTTTTCTATAAGAAAAGTCATCTGCGGTGAACTTTTCTATAAGAAAAGTCATCTGCGATGAACTTTTCTATAAGAAAAGTCATCTTCGATGAATTTTTCTATGAGAAAAGTCATCTTCGATGAATTTTTCTATGAGAAAAGTCATCTTCGATGAACTTTTCTATAAGAAAAGTCGGCTGCGATGAACTTTTCTATAAGAAAAGTCATCTACGATGAACTTTTCTATAAGAAAAGTCAGCTGCGATGAACTTTTCTATAAGAAAAGTCATCTTCGATGATTTTTTCTATAAGAAAAGTCATCTTCGATGATTTTTTCTATAAGAAAAGTCATCTTCGATGAACTTTTCTATAAGAAAAGTCATCTTCGATGAACTTTTCTATAAGAAAAGTCAACTTCGATGAACTTTTCTATAAGAAAAGTCATCTACGGTGAACTTTTCTATAAGAAAAGTCAGCTGCGATGAACTTTTCTATAAGAAAAGTCATCTTCGATGAACTTTTCTATAAGAAAAGAAAAGTCATCTGCGATGAACTTTTCTATAAGAAAAGTCATCTTCGATGAACTTTTCTATAAGAAAAGTCATCTTCGATGAACTTTTCTATGAGAAAAGTCATCTTCGATGAACTTTTCTATAAGAATAGTCATCTTCGATGAACTTTTCTATAAGAGAAGTCATCTTCGCTGAACTTTCCTTTCTATAAGAAAAGTCATCTTCGATGAACTTTTCTATAAGAAAAGTCATCTTCGATGAACTTTTCTATAAGAAAAGTCATCTTCGATGAACTTTTCTATAAGAAAAGTCATCTTCGATGAACTTTTCTATAAGAAAAGTCAACTTCGATGAACTTTTCTATAAGAAAAGTCAACTTCGATGAACTTTTCTATAAGAAAAGTCATCTACGATGAACTTTTCTATAAGAAAAGTCAGCTGCGATGAACTTTTCTATAAGAAAAGTCATCTTCGATGAACTTTTCTATAAGAAAAGTCATCTACGATGAACTTTTCTATAAGAAAAGTCAGCTACGATGAACTTTTCTATAAGAAAAGTCATCTTCGATGATTTTTTTATAAGAAAAGTCATCTTCGATGATTTTTTCTATAAGAAAAGTCATCTCCGATGAACTTTTCTATAAGAAAAGTCATCTCCGATGAACTTTTCTATAATAAAAGTCATCTCCGATGAACTTTTCTATAAGAACAGTCATCTCCGATGAACTTTTCTATAAGAAAAGTCATCTCCGATGAACTTTTCTATAAGAAAAGTCATCTCCGATGAACTTTTCTATAAGAAAAGTCATCTCCGATGAACTTTTCTATAAGAAAAGTCATCTCCGATGAACTTTTCTATAAGAATAGTCATCTTCGATGAACTTTTCTATAAGAGAAGTCATCTTCGCTGAACTTTTCTATAAGAATAGTCATCTTCGATGAACTTTTCTATAAGTGAAGTCATCTTCGCTGAACTTTCCTATAAGAGAAGTCATCTCCGATAAGAGAAGTCATCTCCGTTTTTCTATAAGAAAAGTCATCTTCGATTAACTTTTCTATAGGAAAAGTCATCTTCGATGAACTTTTCTATAAGAACAGTCATCTCCGATGAACTTTTCTATAATAAAAGTCATCTCCGATGAACTTTTCTATAAGAACAGTCATCTCCGATGAACTTTTCTATAAGAAAAGTCATCTCCGATGAACTTTTCTATAAGAAAAGTCATCTCCGATGAACTTTTCTATAAGAAAAGTCATCTCCGATGAACTTTTCTATAAGAAAAGTCATCTCCGATGAACTTTTCTATAAGAATAGTCATCTTCGATGAACTTTTCTATAAGAGAAGTCATCTTCGCTGAACTTTTCTATAAGAATAGTCATCTTCGATGAACTTTTCTATAAGTGAAGTCATCTTCGCTGAACTTTCCTATAAGAGAAGTCATCTCCGATAAGAGAAGTCATCTCCGTTTTTCTATAAGAAAAGTCATCTTCGATTAACTTTTCTATAGGAAAAGTCATCTTCGATGAACTTTTCTATAAGAAAATTCAACTTCGATTAACTTTTCTATAAGAAAAGTCATTTGCGATGAACTTTTTTATAAGAAAAGTTATCTTCGATGAACTTTTCTATAAGAAAACTTATCTTCGATGAACTTCTTTATAAGAAAAGTCATCTTCGATGAACTTTTCTATAGGAAAAGTCATCTCCGATGAACTTTTCTATAGTCATCTCCGATGAACTTTTCTATAGGAAAAGTCATCTCCGATGAACTTTTCTATAGGAAAAGTCATCTCCGATGAACTTTTCTATAGGAAAAGTCATCTCCGATGAACTTTTCTATAGGAAAAGTCATCTCCGATGAATTTTTTTTTGTAGGAAAAGTCATCTCCGATGAACTTTTCTATAGGAAAAGTCATCTCCGATGAACTTTTCTATAGGAAAAGTCATCTCCGATGAACTTTTCTATAGGAAAAGTCATCTCCGATGAACTTTTCTATAGGAAAAGTCATCTCCGATGATCTTTTCTATAGGAAAAGTCATCTCCGATGAACTTTTCTATAGGAAAAGTCATCTCCGATGATCTTTTCTATAGGAAAAGTCATCTCCGATGAACTTTTCTATAGGAAAAGTCATCTCCGATGAACTTTTCTATAGGAAAAGTCATCTCCGATGAACTTTTCTATAGGAAAAGTCATCTCCGATGAACTTTTCTATAGGAAAAGTCATCTCCGATGAACTTTTCTATAGGAAAAGTCATCTCCGATGAACTTTTCTATAGGAAAAGTCATCTCCGATGAACTTTTCTATAGGAAAAGTCATCTCCGATGAACTTTTCTATAGGAAAAGTCATCTCCGATGAACTTTTCTATAGGAAAAGTCATCTCCGATGAACTTTTCTATAGGAAAAGTCATCTCCGATGAACTTTTCTATAGGAAAAGTCATCTCCGATGAACTTTTCTATAGGAAAAGTCATCTCCGATGAACTTTTCTATAGGAAAAGTCATCTCCGATGAACTTTTCTATAGGAAAAGTCATCTCCGATGAACTTTTCTATAGGAAAAGTCATCTCCGATGAACTTTTCTATAGGAAAAGTCATCTCCGATGAACTTTTCTATAGGAAAAGTCATCTCCGATGAACTTTTCTATAGGAAAAGTCATCTCCGATGAACTTTTCTATAGGAAAAGTCATCTCCGATGAACTTTTCTATAGGAAAAGTCATCTCCGATGAACTTTTCTATAGGAAAAGTCATCTCCGATGAACTTTTCTATAGGAAAAGTCATCTCCGATGAACTTTTCTATAGGAAAAGTCATCTCCGATGAACTTTTCTATAGGAAAAGTCATCTCCGATGAACTTTTCTATAGGAAAAGTCATCTCCGATGAACTTTTCTATAGGAAAAGTCATCTCCGATGAACTTTTCTATAGGAAAAGTCATCTCCGATGAACTTTTCTATAGGAAAAGTCATCTCCGATGAACTTTTCTATAGGAAAAGTCATCTCCGATGAACTTTTCTATAGGAAAAGTCATCTCCGATGAACTTTTCTATAGGAAAAGTCATCTCCGATGAACTTTTCTATAGGAAAAGTCATCTCCGATGAACTTTTCTATAGGAAAAGTCATCTCCGATGAACTTTTCTATAGGAAAAGTCATCTCCGATGAACTTTTCTATAGGAAAAGTCATCTCCGATGAACTTTTCTATAGGAAAAGTCATCTCCGATGAACTTTTCTATAGGAAAAGTCATCTCCGATGAACTTTTCTATAGGAAAAGTCATCTCCGATGAACTTTTCTATAGGAAAAGTCATCTCCGATGAACTTTTCTATAGGAAAGGTCATCTCCGATGAACTTTTCTATAGGAAAAGTCATCTCCGATGAACTTTTCTATAGGAAAAGTCATCTCCGATGAACTTTTCTATAGGAAAAGTCATCTCCGATGAACTTTTCTATAGGAAAAGTCATCTCCGATAAACTTTTCTATAGGAAAAGTGATCTCCAATGAACTTTTTTTATACGAAAAGTCATGTCCGAAGAACTTTTCAACCAAGCTTTTGGTTAAGAAATTTCTTCTTCGATGAAGCTTTCTATAAGAAAGCCTATGTTCAATGAACTTTGCTGTAAGAAAAAATATCTCCGGTGAATTTTTCTACAAGAAAACTCAACTTTTGGAAAACAATTTTATAGGAAAAATCGTCTTATCATGTTCCTCAATTAAATTTGTAATATAGAAAGTTCATTCTGGATGTACTTTTCTATAAGAAAATAATTTACGATTAATCTTTTTAAATTTTCTTCATAATAATCCCACTTGACTGCTGTAAAAATTCCGGATTTATCGTTTTGTCCTTTATTTCAAATGTATTTAAAAAATCTTTTAGTATTCTAATCGAGGAACGAAACATTTATGTTGAAAATTAAACACAAATATTTATGGCTATTTTTATGGATTATAGCAAATAGTAAAAGATCCCTTTGGCATGACCCGTATACATACGCACTAACATATGTTTGTTTGGAGCAAACGTATGTTACGACTTTGTGCCTTCCTTCTGAAAGGAAGTCATAAAACCTTACCTCTAAGTCCTTCGTTAACATATTTAAGAGTTTGTCCTGCACATAAGGAAACGTGTTGAAAATTTATGATATTTGCTAAAAATTGCCAAAGTAATTTATTATTATGGGGATCAATAAAAAACAGCAAAAACATGCACACGTACACATATAGGGGTAACACACACACATACATGTACCTCAGCAATTGTTTGCACATTGTTTGTCTTGTATTTGTATTTCGTTAGGGGATTTCATGGCATTGATGAGCGCATAACTGAAGCCTATTTGCTGTTGTAAATGCCAAATTTATTATCCTCCCGATAATAGAAAACTATTTAACACAATTTAAAATGATTTGCTTAGCCCTATGCCAATGCCCCGGCAAAAGGACCAATAAAATGAAAGAGGGAATCAAAGATTTATGGTTGTGCAATTTGGCGATTTTGGAAAAAAAATAGATTCATATAAAGCGAATAATATTTTGTGGCTTTGGAAACGTGTCATTTGTTTGTGTCATCCTTTGTTGAATCACAATAACAGTGGCAGACAGGTTTTGAGTATCTCTTGGAGTATTTTTTCTCGTTTTGGGATTTTGACAGACCACTTAAGCACGTGTCGTGTCAAATTGCAAAGAAAACGTTAAATGAGGAAAAAATCGTAGTGAGTGTAAAGGTTGCGAGGATTTTGTTTGGTCGACAGACACTTGGGAAATTTTTAAAGTTATTAAAATTCAATTTGCTTTAACACTTCGGAAATTTAGACTATTTGTGTATAACAATTTAAACCTTGATTACACATCAGAATATATAATTTAAATTGTGTGAAGTGTTAATGAACTTAAACGCTCTGAGCGTATGCTTATCCCACCGCATAAAATTTAATCATACGCCATGATGTCATCTAAGCTGTGCCATTCGCAGCATGTAACAACACCTCTGAGACTACAGCATTTAATGTAGAATTTCCTCGCCTTTTCCCACACTTTGTCATTAACATTTTTAGTTGTTATTGTATTTTAAATTTTAAACCCCATTTCAGACCACCCACATGGCCTGGCGTTCCATTTGAACCCCACCAGGAATTTCATTTAATTGAAGTTACTATTTGGCCTTCATGGCCTTCATTCTGCACTAAGAGAACGAAAGTCAAACTAAATTAGTTACACTCTCACGCCGTGTTTGTGTGAATAAAATTCACATAAAATACCAACAAAATACTTTACAGGAATGAAACGCATTTAACATGAATAATAGGGTGGAAGGAATAAGATAACAATTGACATCCAAACAGTCTCTCAAGATTTTCCTACAATAACAATGTACCTCAAAAGGAAAAGTAATCTTGGACGAGACTTTTATAGCAAAAATCAACTCCAATGAAATTTTGTACAGAAAAAGGCACCTCCGATGAGCCTTTCTAAAGAAAAAATCATATCCAATGAACTTTTTCCTATGGAAATATTTCCTTTTGAAAATTAGAAAATAATAATAATTTCTCCTATAGAAAGGTTCATTGGATATGACTTTTCAAATAGAAAAGTTCGTCGTAGATGATTTTTCCTATAGAAAAGATCATCGTAGATGATTTTTCCTATAGAAAACTTCATCGCAGATGACTTTTCCTATAGAAAAGTTCATCGTAGATGAATTTTCCTATAGAAAAGATCATCGTAGATGACTTTTCCTATAGAAAAGATCATCGTAGATGACTTTTCCTATAGAAAAGATCATCGTAGATGACTTTTCCTATAGAAAAGATCATCGTAGATGACTTTTCCTATAGAAAAGATCATCGTAGATGACTTTTCCTATAGAAAAGATCATCGTAGATGACTTTTCCTATAGAAAAGATCATCGTAGATGACTTTTCCTATAGAAAAGATCATCGTAGATGACTTTTCCTATAGAAAAGTTCATCGTAGATGACTTTTCCTATAGAAAAGTTCATCGTAGATGACTTTTCCTATAGAAAAGTTCATCGTACATGACTTTTCCTATAGAAAAGTTTATCGTACATGACTTTTCAAATAGAAAAGTTCATCGCAGGTGACTTTTCAAATAGAAAAGTTCATCATAGATGACTTTTCCTATAGAAGAGTTCATTGTAGATGAGTTTTCCTATAGAAAAGTTCATCGTTGATGACTTTTCCTATAGAAGAGTTCATCGTGGATGAGGTTTCCTGTAGAAAAGTTCATCGTAGATGACTTTTCCTGTAGAAAAGTTCATCGTAGATGACTTTTCCTATAGAAGAGTTCATCGTAGATGAGTTTTCCTATGGAAAAGTTCATCGTAGATGACTTTTCCTATAGAAGAGTTCATCGTGGATGAGGTTTCCTGTAGAAAAGTTCATCGTAGATGATTTTCCTATAGAAAAGTTCATCGTAGATGACTTTTCCTATAGAAAAGTTCATCGTAAATGACTTTTCCTATAGAAAAGATCATCGTAGATGAATTTTCCTATAGAAAAGATCATCGTAGATGACTTTTCCTATAGAAGGGATCATGGTAGATGACTTTTCCTAAGAGAAGATCATCGTAGATGACTTTTCCTATAGAAAAGTTCATCGTAGATGACTTTTCCTATAGAAAAGTTCATCGTAGATGACATTTCCTATAGAAAAGTTCATCGTAGATGACTTTTCCTATAGAAAAGTTCATCGTAGATGACTTTTCCTATAGAAAAGTTCATCGTAGATGACTTTTCCTATAGAAAAGTTCATCGTAGATGACTTTTCCTATAGAAAAGTTCATCGTAGATGACTTTTCCTATAGAAAAGTTCATCGTAGATGACTTTTCCTATAGAAAAGTTCATCGTAGATGACTTTTCCTATAGAAAAGTTCATCGTAGATGACTTTTCCTATAGAAAAGTTCATCGTACATGACTTTTCCTATAGAAAAGTTTATCGTACATGACTTTTCAAATAGAAAAGTTCATCGCAGGTGACTTTTCAAATAGAAAAGTTCATCATAGATGACTTTTCCTATAGAAGAGTTCATTGTAGATGAGTTTTCCTATAGAAAAGTTCATCGTTGATGACTTTTCCTATAGAAGAGTTCATCGTGGATGAGGTTTCCTGTAGAAAAGTTCATCGTAGATGACTTTTCCTGTAGAAAAGTTCATCGTAGATGACTTTTCCTATAGAAGAGTTCATCGTAGATGAGTTTTCCTATGGAAAAGTTCATCGTAGATGACTTTTCCTATAGAAGAGTTCATCGTGGATGAGGTTTCCTGTAGAAAAGTTCATCGTAGATGACTTTTCCTATAGAAAAGTTCATCGTAAATGACATTTCCTATAGAAAAGATCATCGTAGATGAATTTTCCTATAGAAAAGATCATCGTAGATGACTTTTCCTATAGAAGGGATCATGGTAGATGACTTTTCCTAAGAGAAGATCATCGTAGATGACTTTTCCTATAGAAAAGTTCATCGTAGATGACTTTTCCTATAGAA
Source organism: Musca autumnalis (assembly GCF_047663935.1). Classification (NCBI taxonomy): domain Eukaryota; kingdom Metazoa; phylum Arthropoda; class Insecta; order Diptera; family Muscidae; genus Musca; species Musca autumnalis. Next base: position 206,994,234 of record NW_027412088.1, read on the forward strand.
AAGTTCATCGTAGATGACATTTCCTATAGAAAAGTTCATCGTAGATGACTTTTCCTATAGAAAAGTTCATCGTAGATGACTTTTCCTATAGAAAAGTTCATCGTAGATGACTTTTCCTATAGAAAAGTTCATCGTAGATGACTTTTCCTATAGAAAAGTTCATCGTAGATGACTTTTCCTATAGAAAAGTTCATCGTAGATGACTTTTCCTATAGAAAAGTTCATCGTAGATGACTTTTCCTAAAGAAAAGTTCATCGTAGATGACTTTTCCTATAGAAAAGTTCATCGTAGATGACTTTTCCTAAAGAAAAGTTCATCGTAGATGACTTTTCCTATAGAAAAGTTCATCGTAGATAACTTTTCCTATAGAAAAGTTCATCGTAGATGACTTTTCCTATAGAAAATTTCATCGTTGATGACTTTTCCTATAAAAAATTTCATCGTAGATGACTTTTCCTATAGAAAATTTCATCGTAGATGACTTTTCCTATAGAAAAGTTCATCGTAGATGACTTTTCCTATAGAAAAGTTCATCGTAGATGACTTTTCCTATAGAAAAGTTCATCGTAGATGACTTTTTTTCTATAGAAAAGTTCATCGTAGATGACTTTTTTTCTATAGAAAAGTTCATCGTAGATGACTTTTCCTGTAGAATAGTTCATCGTAGATGACTTTTCCTATAGAAAAGTTAATCGTAGATGACTTTTCCTATAGAAAAGTTTATCGTAGGTGACTTTTCCTATAGACCAGTTCATCGTAGATGACTTTTCCTATAGAAAAGTTCATCGTAGATGACTTTTCCTATAGAAAAGTTCATCGTAGATGACTTTTCCTATAGAAAAGTTCATCGTAGATGACTTTTCCTATAGAAAAGTTCATCGTAGATGACTTTTCCTATAGAAAAGTTCATCGTAGATGACTTTTCCTATAGAAAAGTTCATCGTAGATGACTTTTCCTATAGAAAAGTTCATCGTAGATGACTTTTCCTATAGAAAAGTTCATCGTAGATGACTTTTCCTATAGAAAAGTTCATCGTAGATGACTTTTCCTATAGAAAAGTTCATCGTAGATGACTTTTCCTATAGAAAAGTTCATCGTAGATGACTTTTCCTAAAGAAAAGTTCATCGTAGATGACTTTTCCTATAGAAAAGTTCATCGTAGATAACTTTTCCTATAGAAAAGTTCATCGTAGATGACTTTTCCTATAGAAAATTTCATCGTAGATGACTTTTCCTATAAAAAATTTCATCGTAGATGACTTTTCCTATAGAAGAGTTCATCGTGGATGAGGTTTCCTGTAGAAAAGTTCATCGTAGATGATTTTCCTATAGAAAAGTTCATCGTAGATGACTTTTCCTATAGAAAAGTTCATCGTAAATGACTTTTCCTATAGAAAAGATCATCGTAGATGAATTTTCCTATAGAAAAGATCATCGTAGATGACTTTTCCTATAGAAGGGATCATGGTAGATGACTTTTCCTAAGAGAAGATCATCGTAGATGACTTTTCCTATAGAAAAGTTCATCGTAGATGACTTTTCCTATAGAAAAGTTCATCGTAGATGACATTTCCTATAGAAAAGTTCATCGTAGATGACTTTTCCTATAGAAAAGTTCATCGTAGATGACTTTTCCTATAGAAAAGTTCATCGTAGATGACTTTTCCTATAGAAAAGTTCATCGTAGATGACTTTTCCTATAGAAAAGTTCATCGTAGATGACTTTTCCTATAGAAAAGTTCATCGTAGATGACTTTTCCTATAGAAAAGTTCATCGTAGATGACTTTTCCTATAGAAAAGTTCATCGTAGATGACTTTTCCTATAGAAAAGTTCATCGTACATGACTTTTCCTATAGAAAAGTTTATCGTACATGACTTTTCAAATAGAAAAGTTCATCGCAGGTGACTTTTCAAATAGAAAAGTTCATCATAGATGACTTTTCCTATAGAAGAGTTCATTGTAGATGAGTTTTCCTATAGAAAAGTTCATCGTTGATGACTTTTCCTATAGAAGAGTTCATCGTGGATGAGGTTTCCTGTAGAAAAGTTCATCGTAGATGACTTTTCCTGTAGAAAAGTTCATCGTAGATGACTTTTCCTATAGAAGAGTTCATCGTAGATGAGTTTTCCTATGGAAAAGTTCATCGTAGATGACTTTTCCTATAGAAGAGTTCATCGTGGATGAGGTTTCCTGTAGAAAAGTTCATCGTAGATGACTTTTCCTATAGAAAAGTTCATCGTAAATGACATTTCCTATAGAAAAGATCATCGTAGATGAATTTTCCTATAGAAAAGATCATCGTAGATGACTTTTCCTATAGAAGGGATCATGGTAGATGACTTTTCCTAAGAGAAGATCATCGTAGATGACTTTTCCTATAGAAAAGTTCATCGTAGATGACTTTTCCTATAGAAAAGTTCATCGTAGATGACATTTCCTATAGAAAAGTTCATCGTAGATGACTTTTCCTATAGAAAAGTTCATCGTAGATGACTTTTCCTATAGAAAAGTTCATCGTAGATGACTTTTCCTATAGAAAAGTTCATCGTAGATGACTTTTCCTATAGAAAAGTTCATCGTAGATGACTTTTCCTATAGAAAAGTTCATCGTAGATGACTTTTCCTATAGAAAAGTTCATCGTAGATGACTTTTCCTATAGAAAAGTTCATCGTAGATGACTTTTCCTATAGAAAAGTTCATCGTAGATGACTTTTCCTAAAGAAAAGTTCATCGTAGATGACTTTTCCTATAGAAAAGTTCATCGTAGATAACTTTTCCTATAGAAAAGTTCATCGTAGATGACTTTTCCTATAGAAAATTTCATCGTAGATGACTTTTCCTATAAAAAATTTCATCGTAGATGACTTTTCCTATAGAAAATTTCATCGTAGATGACTTTTCCTATAGAAAAGTTCATCGTAGATGACTTTTCCTATAGAAAAGTTCATCGTAGATGACTTTTCCTATAGAAAAGTTCATCGTAGATGACTTTTTTTCTATAGAAAAGTTCATCGTAGATGACTTTTCCTGTAGAATAGTTCATCGTAGATGACTTTTCCTATAGAAAAGTTAATCGTAGATGACTTTTCCTATAGAAAAGTTTATCGTAGGTGACTTTTCCTATAGACCAGTTCATCGTAGATGACTTTTCCTATAGAAAAGTTCATCGTAGATGACTTTTCCTATAGAAAAGTTCATCGTAGATGACTTTTCCTATAGAAAAGTTCATCGTAGATGACTTTTCCTATAGAAAAGTTCATCGTAGATGACTTTTCCTATAGAAAAGTTCATCGTAGATGACTTTTCCTATAGAAAAGTTCATCGTAGATGACTTTTCCTATAGAAAAGTTCATCGTAGATGACTTTTCCTATAGAAAAGTTCATCGTAGATGACTTTTCCTATAGACAAGTTTATCGTAGATTACTTTTCTTATAGACAAGTTCATCGTAGATGACTTTTCCTATAGACAAGTTCATCGTAGATGACTTTTCCTATAGGAAAGTTCATCGTAGATGACTTTTCCTACAGAAACGTTCATCGTAGATGACTTTACCTATAGAAACGTTCATCGTAGATAACTTTTCCTATAGAAAAGTTCATCGTAGAAGATTTTTCTTTAAAAAAGTTCATCGTAGATGACTTTTCCTATAGAAAAGTTTATCGTAGATGACTTTTCCTATAGAAAAGTTCATCGTAGATGACTTTTACTATAGAAAAGTTCATTGTAGATGACTTTTACTATAGAAAAGTTCATCGTAGATGACTTTTCCTATAGAAGAGTTCATCCTATAGAAAAGTTCATCGTAGATGACTTTTCCTACAGAAAAGTTCGTCGTAAATGACATTTTCTATAGAAAAGTCCTTCATTCATCATAGATGAATTTTCCTATAGAAGAGTTCATTGTAGATGATATTTCAAATAGAAAAGATCATCGTAGATGACTTTTCCTATAGAAAAGTTCATCGTAGATGAATTTTCTTTCATCGTAGATACATTTTCCTATAGAAAAGTTCATCGTAGATGACTTTTCCAATAGAAAAGTTCATCGTAAATGACTTTTCCTATATAAAAGTTCATCATAGATGTCTTTTCCCATAGAAAAGTTCATCGTAAATGATTTTCCTATAGAATAATATAATTTTTCCTATAGAAGATTTCATCGTAGATGACTTTTCCTATAGAAAAGTTCATTGTAGATGACTTTTGCTGTAGAAAAGTTCATCGTAGATGACTTTTCCTATAGAAAAGTTCATCGTAGATGACTTTTCCTATAAAAAAAAGTTCATCGTAGATTACTTTTCCTATAGAAAAGTTCATTTCATCGTAGTTGACTTTACCTATAGAAGATAATTTTTCCTATAGAAAATTTCATCGTAGATGACTTTTTCTCTAGAAAAGTTCATTGTAGATGACTTTTCCTAGAGAAAAGTTCATTGTAGATGACTTTACCTATAGAATAGTTTATTGTAGATGACTTTACCTATAGAAGATAATTTTTCCTATAGGCAATTCTATCGTAGATGACTTTTTCTATAGAAAAGTGCATCGTAGATGACTTTTCGTATAGAAAAGTTCATTGTAGATGACTTTTCCTTTAGAAAAGTTCATCGTAGAGGACTTTTCCTACAAAAAGTTTCAAAGAATCGTCACATGAAATGCCCAAAGACGTAACCTTCAAGGTAACCCTTTGAGGGCATTTCAGGTGACGGAATATTTTTTATAGGAAAAGTAATTTAAAATTTTTCTTACACCTCCCTAATATCATTTTCCCACTGTCTTTGTGCTTGCTAGAACACAGAGTTCGACTATCATCTATTCAATCGGTATCTGTGTGTTTGTATGTGTGTGTTCATGTAATTAACTATAACTGTTGTCATGTAAATAAATTTCGGGGTCCCGGACATATTTGAGCGTTCATTAAACCAGACACTGACATTAATTATATTCCATTTACATTCCTGTTTTATGTAGAGCAACCAATATCAATATTTTGTTGACAATGAAGGTATGTCGGTCGGTCGGTCGGTCGGTTTGTTGTATGTGTGTAAATATTTTAACACTGCAGATAATGGCAAAAATGTTAAGGAGAAAAAAAACTGAACATAGTTTTCACATAAATCCATTTATTAAAAAAATAGTTTGCAATATTTATTATAAACTAAATTAGTTTTTTGTTGCTTCTGTTGTTGTTGTTGTTGCTGATATTGTTTGTCAAATGAATAAATAATTTTAATTGCTAATATAAAAGTCAATTAAATGAACATTGACACATCTGTAAACAATTCTAATGGATTATTGCAAAGTGAAGTTGAGCGGAAAAAAAGCCTGAAGGCATTGCCTTTTTTTGTTGTAAATTGTGGTAGGCTTTTTTAGTGTAATTTAATCGTTCACATAATTTAAGCTGACTCAGTTGACATTTGTACTCTGCTTTCTGGCAGCTATTATAACTAATTATGTTAAACTTTTAATTAAAAGTCATTATTTATGTATGTGCAACTTGTTGTTGTTGTTGGGGACAACTGTTTTGTGGTTTTATTAAATGTTATAAAATTTAACAAAAGTTTTTGTTGACAAGAGTGTTATTATTAAAATGTGTTGCCTTAAAGGGCGTACGGGTATGTACGCTTGTATGTGAGTTTGTAATAGAGGTTACGGCATTCGTGTATAATTTATTTGTTAATAATTAAAATCCCGTTAATCCTTAAAAAGAAACCCATTTAACTGCAGTCGTTGCCGAGTAGAATCAAAAAGTTGCAGCATTAACGCATTGCGACAACAATTAATTGCCACTTTTCTTTTTAAGCTGTATTAATGCTGGAAATGTAGCCAATTTATATATGTACGTATGTAAGTGTATGTGGTGAGCTCACACACCATTATCGGAGATATTCTTGAAATGGTTTAACATTGAAAATACAAAGGAACAGTGATGCGAATTAGGAACGGTGGAGGATTAAATTTTCTGTACCTTCTTATCTCAATTCTAGAAAATGACATTTGAAGAACATTTATATAGGTATTATCAGTGCTATATTGAAATAACTCTCATTGCTGTAAACCAGACAACGAAGCCATGAGTACGTAGAAATAATATTATACATTTCTTCCCACTGTAGTCTTGGAACTATTATCTTTTGATGATATGAATAAAGGCAGCCCTTCCTCTCTCTCTCTTCATCCTTTTGAACATTTTTGGATGTATCTCAGCATGTATTTCATGCATATAAATGTGAAAATGGTAAAATTAAACTTTTGTATGCTTATTTCCCTACCATTTTGCTCTTTTTTCTGAGGTTTCATAGCACATTCCTTTGCTCGACTCTCAAGCACACAAGTTTGTAACACTCACACACACACGCACACCACACATTCATATATAACCATTAACATCAACAGTGGCAGTTTTATAATGACAGATTAAATGTGATGTAAAACTACCAGGGGTAAGCTTGAAGCTGAAGCTATAAATGATGCAATGCTGCAATATATGTGCCACACACAATGTAAACGCTACTCCGGATGATGTAAAGATGTGAATAATGATGATGACGACGATGATGGTAATGCAAAGACATGGAATTCATGGAAGCAAAGGTTTTAAAAAGCAAAACGGCAAAAAAGAATAACTTTCAAAAAATTATGCTACACATATTCTCGTACATTGTGGAAGCCTTAAGCTCTTGTAACACGTACTCACACACATTATGATGAAAGCACGTTTCTCTTCTTAATGGTTTCACTGTGTCATAATTAATTTTCACAAAATATACTGCCGAAAAACAAAATTTAATGAGTTTACTGAATGCACTTCACTTCCTTGTTTCACATGGCTGAAGTCCTTATGAAGAGGACGACGATGATGATGACGAAAGAAATCATAAATTGTCTTTTGACAGTCGTTAAGTGATTAATGATGGCCATTTATTGCAGGGAATTTGTTTTCATATGAATGTGAGCAGAAAATATGTTCTCTTTCACAGGACTTAAAAAGGATTTTGTCGTAAGACGTTGACAAAATACTGACACATCTTACAGCACATTGGAAGGATTAATATCAGCCAGCAACTTGTCATACATGATGGAGAACATGGAAGAGGTACAAAGACGCGTTTTGTGGTCACTTTTGGATGTGACAAAGATGAAAAAGTCAAATGCTTCAGAATGGATTTTATTCAACAAGGGATTTTTGTGGTATGTTAAAGCAATAGGTATGTTGCTATTGCAGCCATTTTGAAAACAAGAGAAAAAGTCACCTCCGACGAACTTTTCTGTGGGAAAAGTAATTTCCGAAAAACTTTCCGATGAATAGGAAACTCATAGACGATGAAATTTTCTATTAGAAAAGTAATTTACAATGAATTTTTCTATAAACAAAGTCGTGTACAATAAACTTTTTTTATAGGAAAGCTTACCTACGATAAACTTTTCTTTGGAGAAAGTCATTTGCAATCAACTTTTTTAAGAAAAATGAGCTTCGATGAACTGTTGAAATTCTATAGGAAAAGTCATCTACGATGAACTTTTCTATAGGAAAAGTCTTTTTGAACTTTTCTATAGGAAAAGTCTTTTTGAACTTTTCTATAGGAAAAGTCTTTTTGAACTTTTCTATAGGAAAAGTCATCTACGATGAACTTTTCTATAGGAAAGATCATCTACGATGAACTTTTCTATAGGAAAGATAATCTACGATGAACTTTTCTACAGGATAACTCATCTACGATGAACTTCTCTATAGCAACAGTCATCTCCGATGAACTTTTCTATAGCAAGAGTCATCTTCGATGAACTTTTCTATAGGAAAAGTCATATCCGATGAACTTTTCTACAGGAAAAGTCATATCCGATGAACTTTTCTATAGGAAAAGTCATATCCGATGAACTTTTCTATATGAAAAGTAATCTACGATGAACTTTTCTATAGGAAAATTCATCTACGATGAACTTTTCTATAGGAAAAAGTCATCTACGATGAACTTTTCTATAGGAAAAGTCGTCTACGATGAACTTTTCTGTAAGAATGAACTTTTCAATAGGAAAAGTCATCTACGATGGACTTTTCTATATGAAAAACATCTACGATGAACTTTTCTGTAGGAAAGTCATCTACGAAGAACTTTTCTATAGGAAAAGTCATCTACGATGAACTTTTCTATAGGAAGAGTCACCAACGATGAACTTTTCTATAGAAAAAGTAAAGTCCTCTACGATGAACTTTTCTATAGGAAAATTCCTCTACGATGAACTTTTCTATAGGAAAATCATCTACGATGAACTTTTCTATAAGAAAAGTCATCTACGATGAACTTTTCTATAGGAAAAGTCATCTCCGATGAACTTTTCTATAGGAAAATTCGTCTCCGATGAAATTTCTATAGGAAAAGTCATCTCCGATGAACTTTTCTATAGGAAAAGTCATCTCCGATGAACTTTTCTATAGGAAAAGTCATCTCCGATGAACTTTTGTATAGGAAAAGTCATCTCCGATGAACTTTTGTATAGGAAAAGTCATCTCCGATGAACTTTTGTATAGGAAATGGCCATTTATTGCAGGGCATTTGCTTTCATATAAATGTGAGCAGAAAATATGTTCTCTTTCACAGGACTTAAAAAGGATTTTGTCGTAAGACGTTGACAAAATACTGCACATCTTGCACCACATTGGAAGGATTAATATCAGCCAGCAACTTGTCAAACATGATGGAGTACATGGAAGAGGTACAAAGACGCGTTTTGTGGTCACTTTTGGATGTGACAAAGATGAAAAAGTCAAATGCTTCAGAATGGATTTTATTCAACAAGGGATTTTTGTGGTATGTTAAAGCAATAGGTATGTTGCTATTGCAGCCATTTTGAAAACAAGAGAAAAAGTCACCTCCGACGAACTTTTCTGTGGGAAAAGTAATTTCCGAAAAACTTTCCGATGAATAGGAAACTCATAGACGATGAAATTTTCTATTAGAAAAGTAATTTACGATGAATTTTTCTATAAACAAAGTCGTGTACAATAAACTTTTTTTATAGGAAAACTTACCTACGATAAACTTTTCTTTGGAGAAAGTCATTTGCAATCAACTTTTTTAAGAAAAATGAGCTTCGATGAACTGTTGAAATTCTATAGGAAAAGTCATCTACGATGAACTTTTCTATAGGAAAAGTCTTTTTGAACTTTTCTATAGGAAAAGTCTTTTTGAACTTTTCTATAGGAAAAGTCTTTTTGAACTTTTCTATAGGAAAAGTCATCTACGATGAACTTTTCTATAGGAAAGATCATCTACGATGAACTTTTCTATAGGAAAGATAATCTACGATGAACTTTTCTACAGGATAACTCATCTACGATGAACTTTTCTATAGCAACAGTCATCTCCGATGAACTTTTCTATAGCAAGAGTCATCTTCGATGAACTTTTCTATAGGAAAAGTCATATCCGATGAACTTTTCTACAGGAAAAGTCATATCCGATGAACTTTTCTATAGGAAAAGTCATATCCGATGAACTTTTCTATATGAAAAGTAATCTACGATGAACTTTTCTATAGGAAAATTCATCTACGATGAACTTTTCTATAGGAAAAAGTCATCTACGATGAACTTTTCTATAGGAAAAGTCGTCTACGATGAACTTTTCTGTAAGAATGAACTTTTCAATAGGAAAAGTCATCTACGATGGACTTTTCTATATGAAAAACATCTACGATGAACTTTTCTGTAGGAAAGTCATCTACGAAGAACTTTTCTATAGGAAAAGTCATCTACGATGAACTTTTCTATAGGAAGAGTCACCAACGATGAACTTTTCTATAGAAAAAGTAAAGTCCTCTACGATGAACTTTTCTATAGGAAAATTCCTCTACGATGAACTTTTCTATAGGAAAATCATCTACGATGAACTTTTCTATAAGAAAAGTCATCTACGATGAACTTTTCTATAGGAAAAGTCATCTCCGATGAACTTTTCTATAGGAAAATTCGTCTCCGATGAAATTTCTATAGGAAAAGTCATCTCCGATGAACTTTTCTATAGGAAAAGTCATCTCCGATGAACTTTTCTATAGGAAAAGTCATCTCCGATGAACTTTTGTATAGGAAAAGTCATCTCCGATGAACTTTTGTATAGGAAAAGTCATCTCCGATGAACTTTTGAATAGGAAAAGTCATCTCCGATGAACTTTTCTATAGGAAAAGTCATCTCCGATGAACTTTTCTACAGGAAAAGTCATCTCCGATGAACTTTTCTATAGGAAAAGTCATCTCCGATGAACTTTTCTATAGGAAATGTCATATCCGATGAACTTTTCTATAGGAAAAGTCATCATAGATGAATTTTTCATCTTGGATGAATTTTTCTATAGGAAAAGTCATCTTGGATGAACTTTTCTATAGGAAAAGTCATCTTGGATGAACTTTTCTATAGGAAAAGTCATATACGATGAACTTTTCGGTAGGAAAAGTCAAATCCGATGAACTTTTCTATAGGAAAAGTCATCTCCGATGAACTTTTCTATAGGAAAAGTCATCTCCGATGAACTTTTCTATAGGAAAAGTCATCTCCGATGAACTATTCTATAGGAAAAGTCATCTCCGATGAACTTTTCTATAGGAAAAGTCATCTCCGATGAACTTTTCTGTAGGAAAAGTCATCTCCGATGAACTTTTCTATAGGAAAAGTCATCTCCGAAGAACTTTTCTAAAGGAAAAGTCAATTTCGATGAACTTTTCTATAGGAAAAGTCATCTACGATGAACTTTTCTGTAAGAAAAGTCATTTACGATGAACTTTTCAATAGAAAAAGTAATCTACGATGAACTTTTCTATAGAAACAGTCATCTACGATGAACTTTTCTATAGGAAAAGTCATCTACGATGAACTTTTCTATAGGAAAAGTCATCTACGATGAACTTTTCTGTAAGAAAAGTCATTTACGATGAAATTTTCAATAGAAAAAGTAATCTACGATGAACTTTTCTATAGAAAAAGTCATCTACGGTGAACTTTTCTATAGGAAAAGTCATCTACGATGAACTTTTCTATAGGAAAAAGTCATCTACGATGAACTTTTCTATAGGAAAAGTCGTCTACGATGAACTTTTCTGTAAGAATGAACTTTTCAATAGGAAATGTCATCTACGATGGACTTTTCTATATGAAAAACATCTACGATGAACTTTTCTGTAGGAAAGTCATCTACGAAGAACTTTTCTATAGGAAAAGTCATCTACGATGAACTTTTCTATAGGAAGAGTCACCAACGATGAACTTTTCTATAGAAAAAGTAAAGTCCTCTACGATGAACTTTTCTATAGGAAAATCATCTACGATGAACTTCTTATAAGAAAAGTCATCTACGATGAACTTTTCTATAGGAAAAGTCATCTCCGATGAACTTTTCTATAGGAAAATTCGTCTCCGATGAAATTTCTATAGGAAAAGTCATCTCCGATGAACTTTTCATCTCCGATGAACTTTTGTATAGGAAAAGTCATCTCCGATGAACTTTGCTATAGGAAAAGTCATCTCCGATGAACTTTTCTATAGGAAATGTCATATCCGATGAACTTTTCTATAGGAAATGTCATATCCGATGAACTTTTCTATAGGAAAAGTCATCTCCGATGAACTTTTCTACAGGAAAAGTCATCTCCGATGAACTTTTCTATAGGAAATGTCATATCCGATGAACTTTTCTATAGGAAAAGTCATCATGGATGAATTTTTCATCTTGGATGAATTTTTCTATAGGAAAAGTCATCTTGGATGAACTTTTCTATAGGAAAAGTCATCTTGGATGAACTTTTCTATAGGAAAAGTCATATACGATGAACTTTTCTATAGGAAAAGTCATCTACGATGAACTTTTCTATAGGAAAAGTCATCTACAATGAACTTTTCTATAGGAAAAGTTATCTACGATGAACTTTTCAATAGGAAAAGTCATCTACGATGAACTTTTCTATATGAAAAATCATCTACGGTGAACTTTTTTATCAGACAAGTCATCTCCGATGAACTTTTCTATAGGAAAAATCATCTCCGACGAACTTTTCTATAGGAAAAGTCATCTCCGATGAACTTTTCTATAGGAAAAGTCATCTCCGATGAATTTTCTATAGGAAAAGTCATCTCCGATGAACTTTTCTATAGGAAAAGTCATCTCCGATGAACTTTTCTATAGGAAAAGTCATCTCCGATGAACTTTTCTATAGGAAAAGTCATCTCCGATGAACTTTTCTATAGGAAAAGTGATCTCCGATGAACTATTCTATAGGAAAAGTCATCTCCGATGAACTTTTCTATGGGAAAAGTCATGTCCGATGAACTTTTCTATAGGAAAAGTCATGTCCGATGAACTTTTCTATAGGAAAAGTCATCTCCGATGAACTTTTCTATAGGAAAATTCATCTCCGATGAACTTTTCTATAGGAAAAGTCATCTCCAATGAACTTTTCTATAGGAAAAGCCACCTCCGATGAACTTTTCTGTAGGAAAAGTCATCTCCGATGAACTTTTCTATAGGAAAAGTCATCTCCGAAGAACTTTTCTAAAGGAAAAGTCAATTTCGATGAACTTTTCTATAGGAAAAGCCATCTACAATAAGAAAAGTCATCTACGATGAAAATCGTCTACGATGAACTTTCCTTTAGGAAAAGTCATCTACCATGAACTTTCCTATTGGAAAAGTCATCTGCGATAAAATTTTCTATAGGAAAAGTCATCTCCGATGAACTTTTCTATAGGAAAAGTCATCTCCGATGAACTTTTCTATAGGATGATGAACTTTTTAAAGGAAAATATCTTCGGTTAACTTTCGCCGGAGATGACTAAGTGAACTTTTTAAAGGAAAATATTTTCGGTTGACTTTCTTTTATAATAGTCTAATCGACATTGACCCCATTCAATTTTAAAACTTTTTAGTTTTATGAAAGTGCACCTTTCGGTTATCGTTGCCGCTAATTCTTCTCTCCCAAAGCATTCTTTTTTTAATTGGCAGTTTTAAAACTTTTCCAAAAAGAAAAACATTTCCCTGTGATTGACATAAATTTGGAAATATAAACGCCAAAATACTTCGATTGTTTAAACTTTCAGTTTTGCTCTTTTTTGTCGGATGAATTAAACTTTTCTCTTTAACGTTAAAACGTCAGAGCAACAGTTTACGAATATATCAACATTCAACGTTAATGAGAAAATGTTTACGATGCTTTACAACACTTGCTGGGTAAAAATCTCTAATGGCGGAGGTGGGCTATATTTGATGACCCTGACAGGCATTTGAAACTTTGTTTGAAACAGCAAAAAAATATAAAACAATGCCTGGAGCATAAGTCAACTTTCATGTAATTAATTAGAAAAACATAGATAAAGCAGAGGGTGAGAGGGAGGAGGAACAATAACATGATTATCGTATCAGTTAAGGGCAGGCTGGAAGACGTGATTGTTTGTTTTATGTTTCATTTGACAGGAGAAGCGAACAACTTATTAACCTGTTTCTGTGGTCGATTTGAAATGATTTATAGGGAGACACGTATCTAATTATGCTATTTGAGAGGTTAGCCTTCCAAATTTGCGTCACATTGTCGGGGATATGTTGGAATCAGGAACTACTTGCCAATTAATTTTTTGCATTAAAAAACACATTAAAATGTTCCTCGTTTTGGTTAATCCTAACATTACTTTGCGTTGTTGTAGGAAAACATCTGTTTTAGACATGTGTATGTATGTGTGTCATTAATTCATGTCACATAGCCGAATGTTTATTTTGTTTGTAAGGAACTTTGTAAAACGTTTTACGTTGTCACATTTCAAAACCAAGTCCTAACGCAAGACAACAACAACAGAAATTAATCCTTAATTAAAATAATTGCAGCACGTAATGACATAAGGATTGTCAGACTAATTTTAAATTAATGTGTTAAAATCTTCAACTGGCTGACACAACCCTAAGACCAGGTGTCTTTCTGTCTGTCCTTATGTCCTCTTACAGGTGGCAATCAAAAGTGGAATAATTTGCTTATCTTAATAAGAATTTTATTGTATTACATCAAAGGAGGGAATTTTCATTTTAAGTTACCACCTCCCCACCCTTCTTGGCATTCCCCCCACAAAACCCCCCAAAAGTGTAATGACAAGTCTTTGCCAAAACATTTCTCAGTTAAGGAACTTTTTCATTTGTCGTTAACAACAACAGTAACAACAACAATATTTGGTTTTATTTTCCCATTTAGCGGGTTTTGAAAGACTTAATCTTTTGTATAGCTGCAAAACTTTCATTCAATGGCAAAATGTTTATTTAGTATTTGGTGGTGTCGAGGAAACCAACTGCCAAAATTCACCATATCGTTGTTGGTTGAGTGGGGGGGGGGGGGGAAAGAAGACATGTTCAAGACAAAAGTTGTCATGGTATCTGTAGGGACGAACATGAATGGCAATGTAAATTTGGTAATCAGTCGTACAACTGCAAGGGAACAACTTAATCATTATTAAAAACCTCAAGAAGATGTTATTTTTTTTATCTTTTTGAAAAGAAAGTTTGTTGGCAACAACACACATACTTTCACACTCAGATATGTTATGCACTCTACAGCTGGTTGGCAAATTCGTTTTATCAAGATTGTCTATTTAGAGATTTCGGGTCTATGGGAGACTTTTTGTAAGAGATTATACCGTGAGAGGACAAGAAGATCATATAATCCAGAACATGATATCCTATAAGACAATACAGCGGTCTATATGATTTTTTATAGGAAGACTTGGATTCACTGTGGGAGGACACTTCCAGTTTGCTATATACCTGAACACTACAGACTTCTTACTTGCTTACTTAGTTGGCCCATTACAGAACATTTGTTCCATAGACCGAACTAAGAAAAGATCTCCATTCTTCTCTGTTTTGCGCTTGACTTTTTGGAATACCGCGCCTTTTGATTTCTTCATCCACTTGTATGCTCCATCGAAGCATAGGCCTGCCGATTCTGCGCCACACGGCCATGTGGCATGTATTCATACGCCTTTTTAGCGGGTTCATCATCGCTCATTCTCATGATATGGCCTAGCCAACGCAATTGTTGCATCTCGATACATTTAACTATATTAATGTCTTTGTATACCTGATATAGCTCGTGGTTCATACGACGTATTCACCGTCAACGCAAATCGGCCCGTAGATCTTTCGAAGAATTTTCCTCTCAAACACACAAAGCACTGCCTTATCTGCTTGCGCAAGTTCCCATGCTCCGGAGCCATACATTAGCACGGGTAGTATCAGCGTTTTGTATAGTGTTATTTTGGTTTGACGAGATGTGGCTTTGTTTTTAAATTGCTGACTTAAACCATAGTAGCATCTGTTGGCCAATACAATTCTTCTTCTTATTTCACAACTGTTGTTGTTTGTTGTGTTTATGGCAGGGCCGAGGTAGCTACCTCAAAATTATGGGTACCAACTTCCACAGTTGGTCCGAGCTTTATGGACGCTTTGCGCGTCGACACCATCAATTTGGTCTTTTCGCCGTTTACCGCCAGACCCACTTTCGCAGATTCTGCTTCGACCTTCCTAAAGGTATCAGTTACTTCCTTTACTGATTGTCCCATGATGTCTATGTCATCAGCATAAGCAAGTAACATGTGGCTATTGGTGTAAATTGTGCCACTTCTTTTGACGTTTGCCTCTCGTATAACCTTTTCCAGCAGGATGTTGAAGAAATCACACGAAGGGCTGTCTCCTTGTCTGAAACCTCTTTGGTACAAAATTCTTCGGAGAGGTTCTTTCCAATTTTAACTGAGGACCTAGTATCAGTTAAAGTCATCTTACAAAGCCGGATGAGCTTTGCGGGGATATCTAATTCAGACATTGCATGGAATACCTTTGATTTGAGGGGACTGCCGAATGCTCTTGGGTCTTCTCTAGGATTTGCCGCAGGGTAAATATCTGGTCAATGGTGGACTTGCCAGGTATAAAGCCACATTGGTATGGTCCAATTATTTCGTTGACCATTGGCTTTAGTCGTTCGCACAATATCCCTGTAACTATCTTATAGGCAATAGGGAAAAGACTTATGCCCCTATAGTTGGAGCATACAGTCTTATCTCCTATCTTGTGGACGGGACATAGGATGCTCAGGTTCCAATCGTCGGGTACGCGTTCTTCCTGCCAGATGGTGCTAACTAGCTGATGCATATACCTTATCAGCGCGTCGCCTCCGGTTTTAAACAGCTCGGCTGGTAAGCCATCGTCTCCTTCTGCTTTATTATTCTTTAGCCGGTTGATTGCTGTTGTTACCTCATCTTGGCCGTGCCGTATATATTCTATACCATCTTCTGGGATTGGATCTGTGGTATCATTGTCTTCGCTACTATTGGATACCAGCAGATTGGAGAAATGTTCCATCCATATCCTGAGCACGCTATCTGTATCTGTTACCAGATTACCTTGCTGGTCTCTACAGGAGGATGTGCCTGTACCAAAGCCATCTGTTTGATGTTCCACTTCATTTCGGACTTCATTCTGGCTCCTGTACATCCCGATTTTTTCACACTCCCGCTTTTCTATTTCTCTCTTTTTCTTGCGGAAAAGACGTTTCTTTTCTCTCCTTTTCTCCCGATATCTCTCTCGTGCGCTACGCGTTGCTACTGATTGTAAAGTAGCTCTATATGCCGCATTTTTCTCCCGGAAGCAGCACGACACTCCTGGTCATACCATGGTTTCCTTTGTGGAGGTCTCTGGTATCCAAGTATGGATTTTGCGGCTGTTTGCATGGAGTGGACAATATTTTGCCATTGTGTTGTTATGTTATCGGGACAAGGAGTGCTCTCTGGTCGTGCTTTATTTGCAACGTTTAGACTGGTACGTACCTTTGCTGCAACAAGGTAGTGGTCCGAATCAATATTTGCGCCTAGGAACGATCGTACATCCAACACGCTCGTTAAATGTCTTCCATCTATCACAACATGATCAATTTGATTACTTGTTCTTTGATTTGGAGACAGCCAAATCTGGTACTGCTAACTTCCATGTTTTTGGCAGCTGCAAAGTCTATCAGCCTCATACCATTGTCAGATGTTTCACTGTGGAGACTGAATTTCCCGACTGTTGGGCCAAAGATATTCTCCTTTCCAATTTTGGCATTAAAATCGCCTAGAATGATTTTAATGTCATGGGAAGGGCAACGGTCATATGTTTCATCTAAGCGCTCGTAAAATATATCTTTGGTCTGTTCGTCCTTTTCTTCAGTGGGAGCATGAGCGCAAATAAAGCTGATGTTGAAGAATTTAGCTTTTATTCGAATTGCAGCAAGTATTTCATTCACTGGGGTGAAGCTGGATACCAGATGTCTTAGTCTCCGACTAACTACGAATCCGCAACCGAACTCATGCTTTACGTCATAGCAACTATAATAATACAGTGCGTCACCTTTAGGTGTTGTTGTGACGCCTTTCTCTCATGTTAGCTCACTACCTGGGTCTATCTCTAATTATAGAAGTATGGCTGCTTCGATGGGATGTAACCACAAGTTAGTTGAGTAGGTTTGGCAGATGTTTTGCTCGGTGTCATCAATTCTTACCCCAAAGGAATTTTGACGGTTGTACCATACCGTATTTGAGCCAAAACTACTCTGGGTTGTGGTGCAGCTTACCTTTGGTGGGCGATATACTCCGAGGACCGCATTCACACGATACTTTTGAATGCTATTCAAACATCCTTGATAGGCTTGCTGATCAAAGGGTTCTCTTTTGTAACTTTGGTCCTATCTTTCTAGATCATGAAGATCCTTCCTGACATGCTTGGTTGGGGGGTCATATTCGAGATCAAGTCATTGTGTTACTGAAGACATGAAAACTGCAACAGGGTGCCTCGTCCTGCCTTTAGTGCACCATCTGCATGAGGAGACAGAGTTTCTTTCCGACATTCTGCAAGTTTGAATTTCGTATCATAGCGTTGCATTTTAATTTGCGGACCACACCGGCCCCGTATTGTTTACCATAGACCGACCTATTGCATTGTATGAGTTCAACAAAGTTTTTTATTTACAGCCCCAGAGCTACAGGCTTGGGACTTGTGGACCTTGTTCCTACATCTCAGCTTGTCCCGGATAGCTGTGGCCTTCCGAGCTCCACGAGAACATGCTGTCGAATGTGACCCATGGAATGTTGGGGTAATTAGCGGTCGGAATGCTGCCACCAGTCTATGTGGGGAAACAGAGTGGCTGCGGATATTTGCTTATTCCACGCGTGGAAAATGTGATAAGATCTTTCAAATAGGAGTTCAGCCTTTCAGAGATTATATTAAGATCCTACAATCATCCGCATACTTTACAATCTCAATGTCGTCTGGAGGTTGTGAAATAGAAGAAAAGTTGAGTTTAAACAGTTCCGTTGATATCACCCCACCTTGAAAAACTCCCAGTTTCACTCTATTGGGCTTCGGCGTATTGTTCCTGAATTTTACGTACGACTGCTATGCCCACATATATTAGATTATCCAACTTTTCAAACTTGGCCTGTTCAAAGTTCTCAAACAGTGTGGAGTGCTTGACAGTATCAATGGCTTTTGATAAGTCGAGCGCCACCAACACTGTCCTATTGCACGTTTTGTTCTAGTTGAGTCCTAGACTAACATGTGTAGATAGAGTGCAACGCTGTTGTCGTGCTGTGCTGCTTACGGAACCCATGCTGACGATCGGCATCGGGACAGCTATTTATAACTCCACGAAAGAGTAAGGCCACAAGAGTCTTTGTTACTGCCGACAAAAACGAAATCGGTCTGTACGATTCCCCTATGCTGGCATCCTTGCCAGGCTTCAGTAGCGGGATCATCCTGCCCATTTTCCAGATTTTGGGCATGATGTGCGGGGCTTTCTACAGGATGAGAACTTTCGTGAGATACTCTACACATTCTATCTTCTCTTCAGCCTGTCATTCCCGGGGTGCTCGACAAAATGTCGTTTGATATAAATTTCGCACCTCTTCGAATCAGTCGTGGTAATGTCGCCAAACATGACTGACGTCCCATCATCCATTTTCCAAAGGTTAGCGGGTGACTTAACCGTTGCCCTCAATTCACTTATTTCGACTCCAATGTTGCAACTCTTCAGATGATTTAACCACTTGTACCGCTTATGCTCACCGACCAATGCGTTATCTTCCATTGTCAGCTCCCTGACTCTGGGTTCACTGCCTCGACGAAGCTTACCACGTTCATTAGCTAATTCCGTCGCTTCTGCTGGGAAATTTTGTCTAAATTCGGGAACTCAATCACAGCAAACGACTGCAGCGACGAAAGTCCTCTGTGTCACCCGAACCCAGGCTTGGGTAGATCCCTGAAGCGGTGATTAGTGAACTTTCTGAAACTGGGCCAATTAGCTTTCCCATGATTGACGAAAGTGTGGAGTTCAGAGGTAATGAAATCGGGTGGTAGGCTGATGGAGGCAATTATGGCAAAATGGTCTGACGCCAAAGAAACGTCGAGTTGCCAGGTGACTCCTTTGTCAGGCCAGGTGACACGATGGTTATATTTGGCAAACTGTGACACTCACCACTAATTGACCCTGCAAAACTTAAAGCTTTCAATCTGCTCAGCCAACACTATATCCCCCTGGCCATTTACAAGAACCTAATGCCACAAGTCATGATGACCATTAAAGTTCCCTAAGACCAGTCGGTTATGACCATATAAAATCGGGCTAATGTTGGGTCTATAACCTGCAGTACCCCTGCTTAAAGGCGGTGTGAAACCCATGAGATGCACCCACTCCCGGCATCTATATTTTCAATATGTTCAGTTTTTTATGAATTTTTTGTTTATTTTCTATGAGGAAACCATCCCGATCTTGATTATAATATTATGTGATCTTTTATTAGATGTCTTACTGGAAGCTACGGAAACCTTCTGTCCATTAAGAAGATGATGTCTTCCAAGAATTGTGCTATGTATTCTATAAGAACGCTAAAAGGCCAATTGCTGTCATATGGGAAGGCATTCTGGGGCTCAATTCTTGTTCTATGAAAATTTTAAATGAAAAATTTTATAAAGGAAATAAATTTCAAATGAAAAAATTTATTAAGAAAATATTTTTCTTTCAAAAATTTCATAGAACAAGAATCCAGCTTCTGGTTTGCTTTGAGAGTGCCATTGAGAATAGCTTATGTTCTTCTAAGCAATTTATTGTCTTCTATAGGTTTCTTGCCTTCTTTTAGTAAATTCATATGGAATCATTTAAGGAGGATTCTTTTTCCTTTGTAAATCTCCTGAATGACCTTTCATTTAATCTGTCGAAAGATTCCCTGTGGCGTCCTTAGGTATTCTATAGAAATATCATTGTGTTCTTCCGTAAGGTTTTTTTTGTTTTAAGGAATTCCCCTATTCTTCATTACGGACATCTATTTGTTGTAACAGCTTTACAATGCATGTCTGAGTGGAAATCGATTCATTCCTGACTGTAGATCCGATTGTCGTTGGAACAACTTCTACTACTGGAACCATCTGCTGTTTAATAGGAAGATACTAGGAAACTCGAAGGAGTGCTTATTTGTGTTATTATATATAATCTCTTCATGTTTAATTTGATGATATGCGCAGACCACACCTTTCAATGAGCAAAACCTTCCCTATAGTAAAATGTTGGGTTCTTATACCAACAATTGCGGCACGTCAGGCATTTTTATTTCGTCATTTTGATATTCAAAAAAGTCCGTCTTCCCTTGATATTTTAATATTCTTCTGTTAACTTCGTAGTGTATAAAAATTGTGTGTTTTAACGACAGCACACTTTATTTGCTTCTTTAGATATATGTATGTCTGTATATCAATGGTTTATATAAAACCAAAAATATGCAAAGATGCAAAACATTGACTCCATTAACAAAATGGGAAACAAAGAAAGAAAGAAAGACAAAGTCAAACCACAAAGTACCACATAACGTATGAGTAATGTCATTTTGGGGCTAACCATTAGTACGCTATCAGGGAAGAGGAAAATCATTTTCTGCTTTAAAAAATCTCATGTGTCTTGTATGCGTGTGTGTGTGACTCAACAAACATACTAGAGTAAAGTTTTGAGTTTGTCACAGAGCTTTAATGACTATACTGGGAATAATTTAATGATTTTGATTTGAAAAATGATGTGGTAAGGATGTTGTATGAAAAACAAAATATTTTAATCAAATATATTTTTTGTATTAGAAATTTGAAATTTATGAGAATTTATAAAATGTATGTATGTTTGTATGTCACATTGTTAAAACTGCTATATTTGGTCTTAAGACAGAAATGGTGTGTAGCGTTAGGGCGTTGAGCAGTACCTTGGGAAATACTAGAAAATTGTTTAGGATTTATGGCAAAACCCCAAACTTTATTTGTCCTACTGGTAACAGAGAATGGATGTTGATGTTTGAGGATAAGCTTGCTTCTTGTTATCTTTGTTTTTAAAACAAATTCTCCTTGTCGTTTCCCAAACATATCCCGGGTTGATTCAATTACAACAACAATAAGGAGTAATTTAAGCTACAAAAACTTACCTAACTTTTGACCTTTTTACAAATCTCTAAAATGTTAACAATCTTTTATTTGTAACTCGAACAGAAGTGGTTAGGAATGAGGGAAAAGGACCAAGGGTTGTGTGTACTCATTACAGTTTAAACATAAAACAGAGATTCCAGCCATTGATAGCTGTGATAATCTGAAAAAAGGGTTGAATTACCTTTAAGGACGATGGACCATCAACGAGCAACAAAACGAAACTTGAAATAAGGCAAATATGGGCAATATGCTTTAATGTTTTTGTTTTTGGGATAACAACTTTTAATACAGACATTGTTCAGCAAACAAACCTAAACATTTAAGAAAATTTCAACAGTAAAAAGATGCTTACGATATTTTCAATTTTTTTCCGTTTTACAATCCTTTTAACAAAAATTGATTTTTTTATTTGAAAAATAATAATACAAACTAAACGATTTTCCATCGTCAATTTGTGCTACTAACTTGCTTGGTGGCTAAAAAATCCTATTTTGTGACAAGAAATTGAAAAAAAAATCGTCATCATCATCTTCATTGTCGTTATTGTTGTTGATATGCCATGGTTCGTACACAAACACACACATATGCAACCAGTCAGTCAGTCATGCAGGAGATATGAACATTGAAATATCTATTATTGACTATTTTGTAGAAATCACAGAATCATATGTGTGTATGATTTTTTAGAGTAAATAATAAAAATAAGAACAACAACAAGAACATTTTATAGATGTTGGAAAATCAACCCCCAGAGAATCGGATCAGAAATTGAGTGCATATTTAATATATTGAGAATACTGAACTTCTATAATGGGACCAACTTGTTTTCTCTCTGTTTTTCCTTAATGACGATATTTCTCATTTAAGTATGCTCTATTTTACTCTCAAACTAGAAACTTTTGCCAGAGAGAAGTCATGGTAATTAAAAAAGAAGAATTTCTATCCATTTATCTTAAAATTTAATGGTCTACTATGTGAAATTCTCCTGATACTTTGTGAGACCTACTGAAATGACCTCCTGGTGTTATATGATATATATATACATATATATATATATACATATATATCACGTTTAGTCTTTAATAAACAAATTTGGTCTTCTATAAGAAACCTTTTAGACCGCTTTGAGAAAACCTACCTATCAGCGTTATGTTGGCGACATTTCCTGAATATTTTAGCCATGTAACTATCTACAAGTGGTGTTTTAAGATACGCCGTTCCGACTCGTGGATGTTTGTGAGAACATATGCTTGTTCTCTGAAATCTATGGGCGTTATTTGTAAATACATCCTGGTTTTCGATTAAATAACCTACTGAAGAACTTTCTGGTGTTTTATTAGAAGATAATCTAGTCTCCCATAAGATAACCTTCGGTTCGATTTTATATTTTATAAGCAATCTCCAGTGGTACTAACAAATATCTTACTTACTTAGTTGGCCCATTACAGAACATTTGTTACATAGACCGAACTAAGAAAAGATCTCCATTCCTCTCTATTTTTCGCTTGACTTTTTGGAATACCGCGCCTTTTCATTTCTTCATCCACTTGTATGCTCCATCGAAGCTTAGGCAAGCCGATTCTGCGTGCACCGCCTTGTGGCATGTATTCATAGCGGGTTCATCATCGCTCATTCTTAAGATATGGCCTAGCCGTTGCATCTCGAAACGTTTAACTATATTCATGTCTTTGTATAGCTTATATAGCTCGTGGTTCATACGACGTCGATATTCACCGTCAACGCAAATCGGCCCGTAGATCTTTCGAAGTATTTTCCTCTCAAACACACCAAGCACTGCCTTATCTGCTTGCGCAAGTACCCATGCTTCGGAGCCATACATTAGCACGCGTATTATCAGCGTTTTGTATAGTGTTATTTTTGTTTGATGAGATGTGGCTTTGTTTTTAAATTGCTTACTTAAACCATAGTAGCATCTGTTGGCCAATACAATTCTTCTTCTTATTTCACAACTGATGTTGTTTGTTGTGTTTATGGCAGTGCCGAGGTAGACGAAGTCTTTAACTACCTCAAAATTATAGGTACCAACTTCCACAGTTGGTCCGAGCTTTGCGCGTCTACACCATCAATTTGGTCTTTTCGTCGTTTACCGCCAGACCCACTTTCGCAGATACTGCTTCGACCTTCCTAAAGGTATCAGTTACTTCCTTTACTGATCGTCCCATGATGTCTATGTCATCAGCATAAGCAAGTAACATGTAGCTATTGGTGTAAAATGTGCCATTTCTTTTGACATTTTCCAGCAAAATGTTGAATAGGTCACACGAAAGGCTGTCTCCTTGTCTGAAACCACTTTTGGTACAAAATTCTTCGGAGAGGTTCTTTCCAATTTTAACTGAGGACCTAGTATCAGTTAAAGTCATTTTACAAAGCCGGATGAGCTTTGCGGGGATACCAAATTCCGACATTGCATGGTATACCTTTGATCGGAGGGGACTGTCGAATGCTGCTTTATAATCAACAAAAAGGTGATATGTGTCGATCTGCATCTCCTGGGTCTTCTCTAGGATTTGCCGCAGGGTAAATATCTGGTCAATGGTGGACCTGCCAGGTCTAAAGCCGCATTGGTATGGTGCAATTATTTCGTTGACCATTGGCTTTAGTCGTTCGCACAATATCCCTGACACTATCTTATAGGCAATAGGGAGAAGACTTATGCCCCTATAGTTGGAGCATACAGTCTTATCTCCTTTCTTGTGGACGGGACATAGGATGCTCAGGTTCCAATCGTCAGGTACGCGTTCTTCCTGCCAGATGGTGCTAACTAGCTGATGCATACACCTTATCAGCGCGTCGCCTCCGGTTTTAAACAGCTCGGCTGGTAAGCCATAGGCTCCTGCTGCTTTATTATTCTTCAGCCGGTTGATTGCTGTTTTTACCTCATCTTGGCCGGGCGGTATACATTCTTCTGGGATTGGATCTGTGGTATCATCGTCTTCACTACTATTGGATACCAGCAGATTGGAGAAATGTTCCTTCCATATCCTGAGCACGCTATCTGTATCTGTTACCAGATTACCTTGCTGGTCTCTACAGGAGGATATGCCTGTACCAAAGCCATCTGTTTGATGTTTCACTCTTTGGTAGAATTTTCGGACTTCATTCTGGCTCCTGTACATCTCGATTTTTTCACACTCACGCTTTTCCATTTCTCTCTTTTTCTTGCGGAAAACACGTTTCTCTTCTCTCCTTTTCTCCCGATATCTCTCTCGTGCGCTACGTGTTGCTACGGATTGTAAAGTAGCTCTATATGCCGCATTTTTCTCGTCGGTGGCAGCACGACACTCCTGGTCATACCATTAATTCCTTTGTGGAGGTGGGATCCAAGTATGGATTTTGCGGCTGTTTGCATGGAGTGGGCAATATTTTGCCACAGTGTTGTTATGTTATCGGGACAAGGAGTGCTCGCGTTAAGCAATTGGGCTAGTTGAGTGGAATATGCCGTGGCTATCTGTTGTGTTTGCAGCCTATCGATGTCCAACTTCCGCGTTGTGTCTGTTCGTGCTTTATTTGCAACGTTTAGACGGGTACGTACCTTTGCTGCAACAAGGTAGTGGTCCGAATCAATGTTTGCGCCTCGGAACTATCGTACATCCAACACGCTAGATGAATGTCTTTCATCTATCACAACATGATCAATTTGATTACTTGTTCTTTTATATGGAGACAGCCAGGTGCCCTTATGAATATCGAGATGTTTACGTCTGGTAATGCTAACTACCATGTTTTTTGCAGCTGCAAAGTCTATCAACCTCATACCATTGTCAAATGTTTCACTGTGGAGACTGAATTTCCCGACTGTTGGGCCAAAGATATTCTATTTTCCAATTTTGGCATTAAAATCGCCTAGAATGATTTTAATGTCATGGGCTGGGCAACGGTCATATGTTTCTTCTAAGCGCTCGTAAAATATATCTTTGGTCTGTTCGTCCTTTTCTTCAGTGGGAGCATGAGCGCAAATAAAGCTGATATTGAAGAATTTAGCTTTTATTCGAATTGCAGCAAGTCTTTCATTCACTGGGGTGAAGCTGGATACCAGATGTTTTAGTCTCCGACTAACTACGAATCCGCAACCAAACTCATGCTTTACGTCATGGCAGCTATAATACAGTGCGACACCTTTAGGTGTTGTTGTGACGCCTTTCCCAATCCATCGTATTTCCTGTATGGCAGTAATATCGGCCTTCTACTTTTCAAGTACGTCTGCCAATGCGAAGACTGCACCTTCTCTATAAAGAGTGCGAACATTCCAGGTGCAGATTCGCAGATCATGGTCCTTAAAACGTTTGCGGGGTTCGTCAACTTTAGAGGGGTTTGTTTTTCCTTTCTTTCGTTTTTTCATAGTAGGCTGTTTTTTCTAGGGGAGGGTTACTAGCCCGACGCCCAAACCCAAGTTTTTAACGTTCTTATCGGTGAACGCCCGGCACATGTTAGCTCACTACCTTTAAATGGTGTTAAAGGCAGTTCCCCAGGTGACACCACGGGGAGGTCAGTGTCCACTTGGGATGAAAGAGGGACCAAGATAAATCCTGGGCTTTGCACTGTTAAAACCGGTCAGGACCGTTGCTTGGTATCTTCCATCCCCTACGTCACCCAGAAGTTTCTACCTTTACTAAACCTGATGTGATTTTCTGTCCATAGAAGATCTGCAGAAGTCTTCTGTCTACAGAAGTCCTAATTAGGTCGAAGTCCAACAGTTCGTCTGCTCATAGAAGACCTCAAGAAGTCTTCTATCCATAGATTACCTCAAGAGGTTCTCTCTCTTCAGAGGACCTCTTTTTGCTATAGAAGACCCCGGAAGCCCTTCTGTTGATAGAAGATCTCAAGATGCTAATTTTCTAACTTAAAATAAGTTTGGACAAAATATTACGTAATCCAAAGTTTGGACTATATCGGTTCCTCTGTTCAAGAGATAATGCGCGCACTATTTTTTTGAACGTTTTTTGGCACTTTTTTGGGAGAGCTACCAGAAGGAGTGGACCGATAAGCACATACCCTGAACATTATCTGAGATTCACATAAATATTACGATATGCAAAGTTTGAACCAACGCAGTATCTGAAACGTAGCTCTAACGTTTTACTGCGCTCTAGCCACAACATGTGACGGTCGTAGGTCTTTTTACAGCTTTCGGGCCATTTTCTCAGGAAGTTTGGACTTGGGAACTTAGGTCTTAAACTGAATTTTCCTAAAATTTTGTGTGGAAGGTACCCGAAGAGGTGAACCTATATAGTCCATATTCGAATCTGATCTGTGTCTGGTAGAAATATTACAGTGTGCAAAGTATGGATCCAATCGGTTTTTTGCGAACAATTTTGAACTTTTATGGAGAAGGAACCCGCGAAATGGGACCAATATGGCTCATTTCCGAACTTGATCGTAGTTTGTTCAAAATATTACGAAGATCCATTTTTGAGAGTTATCATCGGATTGATCCGTTTGAGAGTTATCGTCGGAAAGGGTATACACCAATTATGAAACCCATTTCAGACAATAACTCTCAAACGGTTCAATGGTTTTAGACCACATTTCGGTTCGATGAGGCACGTTTTGGTCGTAAGACCAAACTCTAAAGGCTGAAGGTATATAAATACGGAAAGATCTTCTGATCATATATAAGAAAGTTTCTAGTATTATTTCGTAAAAAATATTTGTTTGAGAATATTTTTTGTCTTCTATGCGAAAATTTTATGACCTGTTTCACTAAGCCGATTCGAACATAAATTCGTTCGAATTATTACCAAACGTCTGTTTTTGAAAAATATTTGATTAGTTTATATTTTCAATCAAGCAAATTTTTTCGACAACAACAGGAGTTTGGTTGTAATTCGAACGAATTTGAATTCGAATCGTCTTAGAGAAACAGGGTTTTACTATCTTCTTTGATGAATATCTTCTTCTCCTTCTTTTGTAAGAACACTTTCTTTTTCTTAGAAGGCCGTGTTATCTACTCTGAGAAAATGTGCGAATATCTTTTTTGCTTCTATGAGTATGTTATTTGGTCTCTTTGATCTATTTTATCTTCTACTCGTATTTGAAGATCTTATCAGATATAATCTACAAGAGGGTTTTATAATCTTCCATGAGAACACATCTTGAATTGCTATGATAAAACCTTCTGATCTTTTATAAGAAAATCTCACCACTTCTATATACATCTCTTCCTACATATATAGTATATAACATCTGAAAATCATATCCATTCATTTCCATTAGCATTATTTTTGTCGAGTGTACTATTGCAATATTAACACCAGTCACTTTATTGTCAGTTAGCAAAAAATAAAAAGAAACGACAACAAAAACTACTAACAACAGTCATTCAGTCAGGCAGACAGCCATCCCATCCCATCCAGCCAACCAACCATACCCAAGTCAGAGGAAATGTTCGTTGATATTGTCAATAAAAATAAACATTGCAAGGCTATACAGCAATGAAATCAAATATCGAATACTCCGTTATTTTTACAGTAAGCGACAGCAGTGGGTGAATCGAGGCGACATTAAATGCAATACAAACATTGAGAAGCAGCAACTAGCGGATGTGGAACAAATAAAAACTACTACGAATAGCGTCTGATGCTGCTCCTAACAAAGCAAACAGCAAATAATGGTGGAAAAAAAATATTTTCCCAAAAACGAATGAACGAACAATCGTTGTGAAAAATTTTCCAATAACCAAAACGGTGATGGCGTCACAATGATTTCATGCATTCTACATCAGCATCATGTGATGGCAAAGAATTTCTAGTCCGCGTTTTTTGTGGTTTTCCATAGAAATGCCAGCCGCGAAAAATGGCAAATGGTATATCTTCCCGCTGGAGGCCAAATAGTCAGTCATATTTGCCATCTATCGCTATGCTCGCTATGGTCACACATTTATAACTTTCACACAATGCACTCAACCATGGTCAAACAGATGTGAACATCAGACTGAAAAAATAAAGGGAGCATGGGTGTTAATTGGTTAACCATTGCCAGGTGGGATTGTTTGAATTTAATAAAAAAACCCAAATTTGTACTTCCTTTAAAAAAGGGAATTTATTAGGAATGGTCTAGGAATTTATCACATGGAATTTAAGCAGAAATTGGTGGTATTTTTGGCAGGATAGATGCTCACAACTCAAGTGTTATTTCCGTGAATGTTTCTAGTGGTGTCTAGGTAACTGTTTGATAGCCAAAGACAATTGCTTGAATGTAATGTACCTTCTTTTGATACAGGAATCAATTGCCTTCTATGTCTCATTTTACCCTACAAAACAGAATGGGAGGTGCTACAAAAGAATGTGTGGGGAATTTGAAGTATTTTGAAAAATGCCAACATGCTCTGTAATTGAAAAAGGTAACATGCGAGGAGAGGTTAAGTGAGAAAACCATCTTCCAAAATAAAACAATTTGGAGCAGGAATTTACTACATACCTTTGAAACGAAGATCTATTTCGGCACATTATAAAGGCCTATATTTGGAGCAATGAACGCAAACAAACAAAACGATTCCCGTAGCAATCACACAAAGTCACAAACTTTTTAGTTTCTCTGAATCGTTTCGCTCTCAAAACAAAACAAAACCACAAACTTTTCAATGCAAAAATATGAAAACCATACGATTACTGAAATGTACTTCTGCTATGCTTTGCCGAGCTGTTTCATTCACCACCGAAACAAAAAGAATTTTTGATAAACATTTTCTGTGCGAATAATCAATGCCATACTCAGATTGCTTAACAGCCCTATCAGCTAACCTCAACATACTTGAACATACTATGGTTGATGGTTTCAACCACCAAACGAATCATTCATTGAATCGTTCATGTGTTTTGAACTTTTTCGTTTTCTATCTGTTGTTGTGGAATTGAGAACTTTTCGCTATTCGTTTTGTTCGCACTCACGAATGTAAACAAAACGAAACAAAACAGCGAGTTCGGTCAACGTGGGTTATGTTTCGTTTTCTATTGTTCCTACGGAAAATACGAAACGAAACCATTGGAAATGTTATTTAAAGTATTTTTACGTACGCCGATTTTGAGTATTTCCCAACATAACAATATTGAGTTTCAGTTCGGAGACTAGAGCTGTGTTCCTTTACTTACCTGAGGTTACCATTTTTACCATTTTTAACCTGCAACCAGGAACGCTTTCCTTAACCCCAAAAAGTGGTAAAACTGGCAGCAATTTTAAAGTAGTGAGAGAATAGAGAGAGCATAAATGCCTTTCTCTTCTACCACAGGCTATCTGACAAATTTCTGCAGGTAAAAAATGGTAAAACTGATTTTTCGACATTTGTTTCACGATTATTTCACAATGAAGAAAAAAATGAACGGAAAACAGAAGAAGAAAGCGAACGCTGACAAATTAAAATTAAAAACTGTGAAATAAAAAAGAAAATTGAATTTTTATGTTTCTTTTTGACATTGCTACCAGAAATACCATTTTTCCGTTCCTTTACTTTTCTGGTAAAAATGTTCATGAGAGAGCAATTATGAGCAATTTTGACAGTTTTCTCTCTTACCACTTTTACCATTAAAAAAAAGTAAAGGAACAAAGCTTAGGATGACAAATATTACGAATTACGACAAATATTACGAATTCAAAACTTGAAATGACAAAATTAAATACTCTAAGTTACATCAAATAATTATTCATAACCAGTGAGGAAACAATCAGTCGGCTTTGTTTTGGACTTGTTCACTAACACATTATAAAGTTGTAGCCTGAAACACAAGGACGATCCTCGAATACACTGAAATTAAGAGAAAATATTGAACTTTTGTGAGGGAGGTAGCCGGAGGTTCTCTTCTCTTTCTGTACATTTGGAAGACATTTTATGATCTGCAATATTTTACGGAAATCGGATATTCAAAAAAATCAAAAGGATACGGAATGTTAGGTTAGGTTTAAGGATACATGGTCATCTAATAGTTTAGGTCACTGCTTCACTCGGAGACCGTTGATCCATTGTGTCGTCCCGGATAAGTTGAAGATGATGATGAGGTAAAGATGATGGCAGAGTTTTAAAAGTTATTGCATGTTGAGCTGTAGATGGAGAAGATATGAGGTAGTGATGATGAAAGTATTTTGAAAGTAGATGAGGAGAAGTTTCCGGAGTATTGCCGTGTTGTTGATCGGTGGTTTGTTCCGAAAATGGATAGAGAAGTATATTTTTGCCAAACCATGATACATTAGGTACTTGGCAAAATAAAAAGGATAATGGGGGATCTATGTTTGATAGTATAGTCCGAATATCTACCTCATATCTTTCTCGCAGTCGTTGTCTTCTTGTTTACAAAATGGGGCACCTATAAAGTAGATGCACGACAGTCTCTAACTCTTCTGCGTCTTCACGCAACCTACAACAATCAAAGCAAATGTCAAGGTTTTGGAGTTAGAAATCTCACTTTGCAGTGACCCGTAATAAGTCCTACAGTGATTTTCATTCCTTACTTATCGAGTGAGAGGAGGGAGGTGGTTCTACTACGAGAGATTGCTTTGGATATCCTGCATGCTTTCTCGGGGTAGATCTCTCGAAGTTTACCGATGTAGTAGCATATTGGTTTCGGGACAAATTCATTAACCGGCAGAACGATAGACTTAGAACCACCCCGAGCTAGTTCATATGCTAACTCAGAAAACGCATTTTTGAGTTATGCCACTCTTTGAGTAAATGAGCGATATTTAGTCGTCGATTCTGCTGCTTTCTTGATAGCAAGAATCTCTGCCTGAAGTACGCGGCAGCTTACTTTAAGCTTAAATGAGTCATTGATTCATGGGTTCTTGTAGTAAGATCTCGGCGCCAGTGCCTTCTCTATCTTAGATCCGTCTGTATATATTTTGTCAGATCGTCCAAAGGAGAGAGCTTTTGATTAGGCCGATAATCAGAATTGGCGCAAATTTTTGCAAACTTGTTTATTTGTACAGTAATGGCTTATTCCCAAGTGATTGTAACCAGACAAGTCCGCCGTAGATTAGTCTAGGTGGTAAAATTCTGCGTTTTCCTGTGAATAGTACAATATCCGTCTTCCTGGGTTCACCCCAAGGCCATTGTCATGGGCCCTGCTTGCCAGTTGTACTATGTCACCTTGCACAACGCCAGTCAGGGTTGGTAAGAATTTGCCACTTATCAGCACTACCTTAGTTCTCAGCTGGTCGAAACACAAAAGAAGCCA
This sequence comes from Musca autumnalis, assembly GCF_047663935.1. Taxonomy (NCBI): domain Eukaryota; kingdom Metazoa; phylum Arthropoda; class Insecta; order Diptera; family Muscidae; genus Musca; species Musca autumnalis. The sequence continues at coordinate 207,025,930 of NW_027412088.1, forward strand.
GAGCTGAGGTGATGGAGACCCCCGCGGTTTGCCTCTGTTGACAGTTTTATAGAAGCACCCTTTCTTACAGAAAGGGTCTATAGAAGCAACTTATCATTCAGAAAGGGTTTGTAGAAGCAACTTATCTTTCAGAAGGGGTCTATAAAAGCACCCGTTCTTTCAGAAAGGGTCTATAAAAGCAATTTATCTTTCAGAAAGGGTCTATAGAAGCACCCCTTCATTCAAAAAAGGTCTATAAATGTCCCCGTTCTTTCAGAAGGGGTCTATGCAGCAACTTATCTTTCAGAGAGGATCTATAGAAGCAACTTATCTTTCAGAAGTGGTCTATAAAAGCACCCGTTCTTTTAGAAAGGGTATATAGAAGCACCCTTTCTTTTAGAAAGGGTCTATAAAAGCACACGTTCTTTCAGAAAGTGTCTAAAGAAGCAACTTATCTTTCAGAAAGGGTCTATAGAAGCACCCCTTTCTTCAGAAAGGGTCTAAAGAAGCACCGTTTCTTTCAAAAGGGTCTATAGAAGCACCCCTTCTTTCAGAAAGGGCCTATAGAAGCACCTTTTCTTTCAGAAAGGGTCTATAGAAGCACCCTTTCTTTCAAACAGGTTCTATAGAAGCACCTCTTCTTTTAGAAAGGGTCTATAGAAGCACCCTTTCTTTCAGTAAGGGTATATAGGAGTAACTTTTTATTCAGAAAGGGTCTATAGAAGCCAGTTTTCTTTGAAAAGGGTCTTTAGAAGCTCGTTTACATTCAGAAAGGGTCTATAAAAGCAGACTTTCTTTTAGAAAGGGTCTATAGAAGCACCTATTCTTTCAGAAATTGTCTATAGAAGCAACCCTTTTTTCAGAAAGGGTCTGTAGAAGCACCCTATCTTTCAGAAAGGGTCTAAAGAAGCACCGTTTCTTTCAGAAAGGGTCCATAGAAGCACCCCTTCTTTCAGAAAGGGTCCATAGAAGCACCCCTTCTTTCAGAAAGGGTCCATAGAAGAACCCCTTCTTTCAGAAAGGGTCTACAGAAGCAACCCTTCTTTCAGAAAGAGTTTTTAGAAGCACCCTATCTTTCAGAAAGGGCCTACAGAAGCAAATCATCTTTCAGACATGGTCTATTGAAGCAACTTATCTTTCAGAAAGAGTCTATAGAAGCACCCCTTCTTTCAGAAAGGGTCTAAAGAAGCACCGTTTCTTTCAGAAAGGGTCTATAGAAGCCCCCTTTATTTCAGAAAGGGCCTATAGAAGCAATTTTTCTTTCAGAAAGGGTCTATAGATAGGAGCACCTATAAGATAAAAGCACCCTTTCCGAATGTAAGGCTCTATATAAGCACTTTTCATAAAGTAAGGGTCCATAAAGGCACCCTTTTCGGAAGAGAGGAACTATAAAATCACCCTTTCCGAAAGTAAGGGTCTATAAAAGCTCCCTTTCTGAAAGAAATTGTCTATAAAAGCAATCTTTTTATGGACCCGGTTGGGATTTTTTACCATGGTAGGTGATTGGATAGGAATACTCAGGAGAGTATTGAATAGGGGATCCACTGGCTTCCTAGATTGTGTGAAAACTATTGTTTCTCCAGGATTTTGAAGTCGTTAGGGCTCAGAATTTGCTCTAGTCTGTTCTCCTGGGATTCCTATGGGGACTATGTATTACTCCAAGTATAGAAATTTCGAAAAGTATCACCTATGATCGGATGAGGAACATTTTTCAGATATTTTCAAATTCTTTATATCATAGTCGTCCATATTGTTGAGGGCTGTATCGATTATTTGTCACCTTAAGCTGTTTTGAAATGTTCTTAAAATTATTTTGTTAAAAAAGTTGAATATGAACTCTTTTTTGACATTAGTGTCATTACTTCCCCAGTGGATGTGGTAAGAATCGGCATCTTTTTCAAAGATTACATAGCATATGCTCACCAGCTCTTCCAGCAGCTCCTGAGTGACCTTGCCTTGGGGGTCGGGGTCCTCGTCGGTCATGTCGGTCAGATTAATCCGCTCGGAAGGTATTGTGTCTCCAGTCAAGCAGATTGACGGAAGAACAGGGCTCAATCGACTCTAAAATATCTGAACCACAAAAAAGTTTATCCATTGGTTACTTTACTAGAGACCTAGGACCTTCTGTCAATCTTTAATCATCCAATACAGCATTTGTTATTCTTCTGGTAGCAATATGAGCTATTCTCCATTAGATTTGATTGTCATGATTCAATCACCTGTCCATGTACATCGCTGTAGTTTCTGTTTTTTGGGAAAAATGTATGTAATTGCAGAGCTTGAAAATATGTTACCCATTTGTATGCCACCCATTTTGAATTGAGTAAGAAGAATAAAGCAGATGTCTAAAATAAGTGGATATAACACCCTAACACACATACTTATCAAAATGCAAACACATTCTCATCAAATCACACTCCTCCCCCCACCCCCTTAAAACCATCCTACAATCCCCAAGAAAATAGGAAAGAAATTTCTGTTGTTCGATTTGTTTTTTTTTTCCAAAAAAGGAGAACAAGCAAAGAAGTACATTGAAAGAATATTCACATTCTCTCTGTGTTTCTACTGTTTCGCCTTCTTTACGCTTCAGTTGATATGTTGAAAATTCGTTTTTATTGCAAATACTTTACACAGATTATTTTGGGGAATTCTAGCAATTTGTTCGAAATTAAAGGTCTTTTTCGTCGAATGCGAACTAATGCCTTGCGAAGAAATAAACGTTCTATTGGTCATGGAGAAAATAAGAAGAGAAGAGGAAATAAGGAACAAGGAAAACAGCAAACTAAACTTTATTCCTCAATATCGTTGAGTTATTTCCGAATGAACTGCTTACCCCTACTTAATTCGTTAGTTTTTTCTTTCGAAATGTATACTTTGGGATTATGGTCTCATGTCAGGATATCTATCACTTGAAGGATTAGTTGAGGTCGTGTAACTGATAGGAAAAAATAGAAGAAGAATTATTTGGGCATATTAAAGTGACTTTATTGGGATTTATGCCACTTTTTGAAGTGGCTAGTGAGATATGATTTAGGTAAATGTCGAAGGTTTATTCTTTTTGCGTTATGATAAATTGTGTCTTTTTTCGTGGAAATAATGGAAACTATGTAAATATTTATATAATAGGCATTGATAATATGTCCTCCACTGTAGATAATATGTCTGTAGAAGCACCCATTCTTTCAGAATGGGGCTATAGAAGCTTCCTTTCTTTCAGAAAAGGGCTATAGAAGCACCCTTTTTGCAGAAAGTGTCTATAAAAGCCCCCGTTCTTACAGAAAGGGTCTATAGAGTAACTTATCTTTCAGAAAAGGGCTATAGAAGCACCCTTTTTTCAGAAAGCGTCTATAAAAGCCCCCGTTCTTACAGAAAGGGTCTATAGAGTAACTTATCTTTCAGAAAGGAACTATAGAAGCACCCTTTCTTTCTTTCAGAAAGTGTCTATAAAAGCCCCCGTTCTCACAGAAAGGGTCTATAGAGTAACTTATCTTTCAGAAAGGATCTATAGAAGCACCCTTTCGTTTAGAAAGGCGATAAAGGAGCACCCTTTCTTTCAGAAAGTGGCTAAAGAAGCACCTTTTTTCAGAAAGGGTCTATAGAAGCACCTTTTTTCAGAAAGGGTCTATAGAAGCACACTTTATTTCAGAAACGGGCTATAGAAGCGCACTTTGTTTCAGAATGGGTGTATAGAAGCATCCTTTCTTTTAGAAAGGGTCTATAAAAGCCCCCGTTTTATTAGAAAGGGTCTATAGAGCAACTTATCTTTCAGAAGGGGCCTATAGAAGAAACCTTTTTTTTAGAAAGGGATTATAGAAGCAACCTTTCTTTCAGAAAGGGGTTATAGAAGCACCGTATCTTTCAGAAAAGGTCTATGAAAGCACCTATTCTTTCAGAAAGGGTCTATAGGAGCAGTTTTTTCAGAAAGGGTCTATAAAAGCCCCCGTTTTATTAGAAAGGGTGTATAGAGCAACTTATCTTTCAGAAGGGGTCTATAGAAGCAACCCTTCTTTTAGAAAGGGTCTATAGAAGCAACCCTTCTTTCAGAAAGGGTCTATAGAATCAAGTTATATTTAAGACAGGGTCTATTGAAGCACTTTTCTTTCAGAAAGGGTCTAAAGAAGCACCGTTTCTTTCAGAAAGTGTCCATAGAAGCACCCCTTCTTTCAGAAAGGGTCTACAGAAGCAACCCTTCTTTCAGAAAGGGTCTGTAGAAGCACCCTATCTTTCAAAAAGGGTCTACAGAAGCAAGTTATCAGTAAGAGTCTATAGAAGCACCCCTTCTTTCAGAAAGAGTCTATAGAAGCACCCCTTCTTTCAGAAAGAGTCTATAGAAGCACCCCTTCTTTCAGAAAGAGTCTATAGAAGCACCCCTTCTTTCAGAAAGAGTCTATAGAAGCACCCCTTCTTTCAGAAAGAGTCTATAGAAGCACCCCTTCTTTCAGAAAAAGTCTATAGAAGCACCCCTTCTTTCAGAAAGAGTCTATAGAAGCACCCCTTCTTTCAGAAAGAGTCTATAGAAGCACCCCTTCTTTCAGAAAGAGTCTATAGAAGCACCCCTTCTTTCAGAAAGAATCTATAGACGCACCCCTTCTTTCAGAAAGAGTCTATAGAAGCACCCCTTCTTTCAGAAAGAGTCTATAGAAGCACCCCTTCTTTCAGAAAGAGTCTATAGAAGCACCCCTTCTTTCAGAAAGAGTCTATAGAAGCACCCCTTCTTTCAGAAAGAGTCTATAGAAGCACCCCTTCTTTCAGAAAGAGTCTTTAGAAGCACCCCTTCTTTCAGAAAGAGTCTATAGAAGCACCCCTTCTTTCAGAAAGAGTCTATAGAAGCACCCCTTCTTTCAGAAAGAGTCTATAGAAGCACCCCTTCTTTCAGAAAGAGTCTATAGAAGCACCCCTTCTTTCAGAAAGAGTCTATAGAAGCACCCCTTCATTCAGAAAGAGTCTATAGAAGCACCCCTTCTTTCAGAAAGAGTCTATAGAAGCACCCCTTCTTTCAGAAAGAGTCTATAGAAGCACCCCTTCTTTCAGAAAGAGTCTATAGAAGCACCCCTTCTTTCAGAAAGAGTCTATAGAAGCACCCCTTCATTCAGAAAGAGTCTATAGAAGCACCCCTTCTTTCAGAAAGAGTCTATAGAAGCACCCCTTCTTTCAGAAAGAGTCTATAGAAGCACCCCTTCTTTCAGAAAGAGTCTATAGAAGCACCCCTTCTTTCAGAAAGAGTCTATAGAAGCACCCCTTCTTTCAGAGAGAGTCTATAGAAGCACCCCTTCTTTCAGAAAGAGTCTATAGAAGCACCCCTTCTTTCAGAAAGAGTCTATAGAAGCACCCCTTCTTTCAGGAAGAGTCTATAGAAGCACCCCTTCTTTCAGAAAGAGTCTATAGAAGCACCCCTTCTTTCAGAAAGAGTCTATAGAAGCACCCCTTCTTTCAGAAAGAGTCTATAGAAGCATCCCTTCTTTCAGAAAGAGTCTATAGAAGCACCCCTTCTTTCAGAAAGAGTCTATTGAGACAACTTCAGAAAGAGTCTATAGAAGCACCCCTTCTTTCAGAAAGAGTCTATTGAGACAACTTCAGAAAGAGTCTATAGAAGCACCCCTTTCTTCAGAAAGAGTCTACAGAAGCACCCCTTCCTTCAGAAAGAGTCTATAGAAGCACCCCTTCTTTCAGAAAGAATCTATAGAAGCACCCCTTCTTTCAGAAAGAGTCTATAGAAGCACCCCTTCTTTCAGAAAGAGTCTATAGAAGCACCCCTTCTTTCAGAAAGAGTCTATAGAAGCACCACTTCTGTCAGAAAGAGTCTTTAGAAGCACCCCTTCTTTCAGAATGAGTCTATAGAAGCACCCCTTATTTCAGAAAGAGTCTATAGGAGCACCCCTTCTTTCAGAAAGAGTCTATAGAAGCACCCCTTCTTTCAGAAAGAGTCTATAGAAGCACCCCTTCATTCAGAAAGAGTCTATAGAAGCACCCCTTCCTTAAGAAAGAGTCTATAGAAGCACCCCTTCTTTCAGAAAGAGTCTATAGAAGCACCCCTTCTTTCAGAAAGATTCTATAGAAGCACTACTTCTTTCAGAAAGAGTCTATGGAAGCACCCCTTCTTTCAGAAAGATTCTATAGAAGCACCCCTTCTTTCAGAAAGAGTCTATAGAAGCACCCCTTCTTTCAGAAAGAGTGTATAGAAGCACCCCTTCTTCCAGAAAGAGTCTATAGAAGCACCCCTTCATTCAGAAAGAGTCTATAGAAGCACCCCTTATTTCAGAAAGGGCCTATAGAAACACCTTATCTTTCAGAAGGGGTCTATAGGAGCACCCTTTCTTTCAGAAAGGGTCTATAGGAGCACCCTTTCTTTCAGAAAGGGTCTATAAGATAAAAAGCACCCTTTCCGAATGTAACGGTCTATAAAGGGTCTATAAAAGCACCTTTTCATAAAGTAAGGGTCCATAGATGCACCCTTTGCGGAAGAAAGGTTCTATAAAATCATCCTTTCCGAAAGTAGGGGTCTATAAAAGCACCCTTTTCGAAAGAAATTGTCTATAAAAGCAACGTTTCCGAAGGAAAGGGTCTATAAAAGCACCCTTTCCGAAAGTAAGGGTCCATAAAAGCACTCTTTCCGAAAGTAAAGGTCCATAAAAGCACCCTTTCCGAAAGGAAGGTTCTGTAAGAGAACCGTTTCTTTCAGAGAGTGTCCATAAATACACCCTTTTGAAGCACCCTATAAAAAAATAGAACGAAAAAAAAAAAATATTTTGTTTCTCCTCCTTCGTGTTTATTTTCCAATAACAAAAATGTCTCTTCAAAACTTTTCTCATTACACACACAAGAAATTTTCAAAGAACAAGATTTTAATGAGTCAAGACATTCTTTGGATATTTTTAATGCAAAAAAATTTGCCTTTGCTAAATTCTTTCAACAGCTGTCTGGGGTTGAAGGCTGCTAATGAGTTCAACAAGTCAAATAGGCTTAAACATTAAACAAATGGTGATTTCATAAATTAACTTTTGAACCAAAACAACAGCAGAAAAAATCACAACATTTAAAAACCATGGACAAGTGTTGGACAAAGGAAAATCTATTTTTCAACATATTCATCCACTTTGTTGAAGACTAATGTGCCGGTTTACCAAACTTTAAGGCAAAATTAAATTAAGAGAAAAAAGAAAACTGAAACCACAAAAACATTTGTGAACAAGTGTTGACCATCATCGGTGCCATGAATAATGATTATTAACGAGATAAATTCAAGAATTTATTAAAAAATTTCACATCATTTGCGTTTCTCGGGGTGTCAGTCTCTGCAGTACCATCATTTAACAGAGACATGGAGCATAGCTACTGTTTAAATAATTGTTTTCGCCTAAGGCAGGCAGGCAGACCGCCAGCAGCCAGGCTGTTCCAAATGGTTGTCCTCTTTTTTCTTTGTTTTTGATTGTGGTCAGGACACCAATGCAACCGCAACAATTAATTTCAATTTTGTTGTTTATTTCTTTGGTCAATGGGAGTGTTTTGTTGTTGTGGTTTTTATTTGTTTATTTGTTCTCCCACCCAAGCTAAACATGGTAGGATCACAAGTTACCACGGTTTGTTTCTTTTGAATGAAGTCATACAGAATTGAAACATTTTAACATGTTTTTAAAGGGGCGAATCATTTATATGTTTTTTAATTTGTTACAAAATCGATCCTTCAAATTAAAAATGTAACAATTCCTCACGTATTTTACTGAACAGTATGAGTAACACGTCGTTTCCACTCCACCTATGTATGTACTTGTAATTTAAGTATAAATATAAAAATAAATTAAATAAGTGAATACTTATGTGTTTTGTTTATAATTTCTATAACTGAGTTGCAAACTTCAACCGCTAAATTAACGACAATAAATTTGAAAATAGAAAAAACCTTTCCATTGTTACCGATGAAGTGAAATGTCCTTTCCCATTCCAATAATTTACTGCAAAAAAAAAAACAACTCCTCCATCATTTCAAAAACGCACAAAAAATATGAATAATATGTATGCAAACAAACAAAAAAACGTCCAATTCATATCCAGTTATTTGCATTTCATTTGATTGTTTGTTTTTTTTTTCTCCAAAAAATCGGTGCCCCATTTGGGGAAATGACTTGTTTCGTTTCATTGTTCCAATAAACGGAAATGCCGAGCTTTTGAAGACAGAACGGAATACATTTATTACATTTATTGAATGTACACAACTACATACACAGTTTTCATACGTATTTATATTGAACAATGAATGTTATTTTCCAATTAGACTAATTGAATTGAGGAAAATATTATGGACCAACTATAAATCAAGTGGAATATTGAATAAAAAAGTGAAATGCGTTGTGGGAGTTATTATTTAATTTATCAGGAAATTGAGTGGAAATTTGATTATTATTTTGTGCAGAGGGGAAGTATTATTGAAATTATTTAAAATAAATATGTGCAGGGAAACTGAGATTTCCATAAGAAGGGTTTATGGATAATAAAAATCATATAACACGAGAACTTTTTTGAGGCTCCAGAACAAGAATCTCGATAATTCATTAATTTTTTATGAATTCTTTAAGACTCTAGACTTATTTATTCCTCATATGGTAGGTGACAAATATGATTCTATTCCTTCTTTTGTATTTTTGTATGTATAATAACCGAATAAGCTCAAATAATCTTAATACATACCTCGTAGTGGAGGATGGACGAATGATGAATGCCATCATAAACATACATCATACGCCCACAGCAACACTTATTACATTTAAAGCAGTCTTTTTAAAATAAAACATTAAAGGAAATGATTTACTGTTATATATTTTTAATTTTAACTATTCTTCTTTTCTTTCTTTTCTAATTCAAATCTCTGGAATAGCATCGAAATCCTATTTCAAGGTGAAGTAAATGCGTGCGTCCTTGTACGATTCCATTGTCTTGTCTTGTTATTTCTTTTGTTTTATTTAGCTGCTGTTTCTTCTCCTCGAACAAAACTTTTCAATTTGTTTCGCCTGTATCTTTACTCTGTGTTCGAGTGTGTTCGTCTGTCTGGCATATTGCTTTATTTTATTCTTTGCCTTGATAGGAAAATCTTAAGATAAAACCTAAAAGATAGAAAACGCAAAACTGAGACTTCTTCTATATTGGCTAGGAGAAAAAAAGAATAAAATAACTTAAAACTGGCCCCTACGGCACAAGGTTGTCTAAAAGAAAGCAAAACAAACTTGTGCAGAATGAAAAAAAACGAAGACTTCAACTAAAACCATTTTTATCTAAAGATATTAAGTAGTCTAAGAAAGAATAAGAAGAGGAAGAAGACAAAATGAAAAATGCCTCAGGTGTTGGTTATAAAATTTTTATTGAATTCCCAAACCTGATGAGAATTCTTAATATTTTTTCTTCTTCTAATATTGGTATTTATGTCAATGGAGGTCATGAGAGTAATATATTGACAAGCATAAGAAAAGCATATGAGATATATTTAAAGGCAAATATGTGGAAGTTTAGTATGGTCGTTAAGGGATCAAGTGATTTTACAAGGTCGTCTTAACCATAAGTAGTCCACTTCCGTGGAAAATTTTAAATTTATTGATGTTAAACCGCTTTTTTTATTAATTCATTTATTTACATTTTTATATACATTTTCAAAATAAATTAATAAATTACTTTATAAGTAACTAGCTGAACCCGGTGCGCTTTGCTACCCCGAATAAAGTAAATATATTTTTACACATTTATTTGTAGGTCTGTATAAGTTAGATACGTTGGCCTTCAACATCCCAAGCCCAGTCGATCACGGATGCTGATTGACAGCTCGTGTATCACCTCTACAAGTTCCCTCTGCGGAGACCGGAGAGTGTAGATACTAACGGGCGACGGTTGTTGTCGGTTTGCTCATTTTGATACATAGAGACTCTGCTCTCACTGAAATAAATGTAGTTGTAGTAGTAAAAACCCGAAGATCCTCTGCGATCATGACGATCCTCTGCGATCCAAATGAACCTCTGCGTTCACTTTACTTTTATCTTTAAAAGAGAAAGCACCTAGCAAAAGGTAATCTTGTTGATACAAAGAAACAAACAATTCAATAAACCAGCAAACATTTATTATTATAAAGAACTGATACCTCTGTGTTTTTATTTATCTTTTCTTTTCCCCCCATTGCTCTACATAAACATTTGGTCCTTCGAGCCGGATTTGTGAATTTGAGAAGTTTGCCTGGTTATTAATTGTGCCTTTTTTCTCCCAAAGGAAATTATCAACAACGCATCCCCGCACCTACCGCATCACCACATCATCCACTTTCATCAAAATCATCATCTCATCACATAAATTCATCAAAAAACAAGGTACGTAAGTTCAGTGCATTTGTTTGTGTGAGATTTCGTTTTATTTTTTGAAAACAAAAGTGAAAAAAGTGTTTTTAATTTTTGATCGCGGTACTGGTCGCGTTTTTGTTACCCTATTTTCCGGTATCGTTCAATATACAGTCCACAATAAACTAATTTCTATATAAATCAATTAAAATTATTCTGAAATCGAGTCGTGTTTGCATTATTTTCCAATTCGTCGCGAAATAATCGAACATTTCCATAAATTTGTGCTAATTTCTTAATATTTAACACAAAAAAATATACTTTTCTAATTGAAATAATCTGCCGCTGTAGTGTGCCTTTTTTTCTCTTGCTTATTGCAATATTCCCCACACATTTTGTACATTGCCAAGTGATCGTGTTTGCAGTCAACCAATATTCGTATTATTTTCGTTTGTTTCTCACCGAAAATAATATAATAATCCCTCTGCTCTTTTTTCTAAATCGGCCGCAAACCTACCAACAATTTATTTAACTCTGCCACTATCACTTGTTATTCGGCCAATTGCAAAAACAATCACCATACTAGCCCTTTTCTATTTCTTATATTCAGTAAGAAATATAACAACAATTTATTTATCTCCCCAGCTCTCACTGTTGGGTAAGTGCCGTTGGTCTAGTTGTCGTGTAAATACAACAACAAGAATACGCGCCTTTTTTAATTTTGATAGCGTCACTTTGTGCCTTTATAAATATACCAACAACATTTGCCTCTCCAGTTCTCACTGCTTGCTTGGTCGTTGTCGTTGGTCTGTTTGTAGCGAGGCAGTTACATCCACACACACCCCCCACTACTTGTGTGTTCCCTTTACCCTTTTGTGTGGTATTCTTTATTCACCACCGCACAGTGGGCCCCAAAAAAAATTGTGAAAATTTTAAATTAAAATTCTTAAATATTTTTTTTTTCTCGAAAATTTCTTGAAATAAAATTTGCGTTTTTGGATTTTTAAAATAAATTCACCCTACAATCAGCCTATTATCTGCATTATTTATTGAGTTCTTTTGTGGAAAAATACCGTTTTTTCCTAAAGTTTTCTTAAAGATTTTTTTGAAGAAAACTAGCCTTAAGCGCGTGCTTACAACTTATAGGCATTAGCAAATTTTATTTTCGGTCGAAAATTCGTGCACCCTACACCCGGTACATAACGAAAAATTATTTTCCTTGTATTTATTTGATTTTTTCGTACTTTTTGAATATTTTTGATAAATATTAACCATTTTAATACATTTTTAAATTATTCTTTGACTATTTATTTAACATTTCATTCAAGAACTGTTCAAATATTTATTCAATTAGAAGAAAAAGTCCACTAAATTAAAAATTTCTGATTTCTTTTGCTAATTTCGGGAAATTTTTGATTCTTCTTTCCACCAAATTAGTTTGCTTTGTGATTTTAGATTTTTTTTTGATCTGTTTTCCTTTGGCATTTGTGTCGATCTCCATTCGATTGTGGGTTTTTCCTAGTTATATCTTGATTTTTGCGTCTTTTGGTTCCAATCTAAATAATTCTTTTCGCAGTTCTTTTTAAAAATCTTACTTGGAAAAATGGTGAACATCAATTTAATCCAATTTATCCGCGCTTCCGATAAAATTGAAAAGTTTACAACATCCTTCAGCGCTGTTAGAGCTGAAAATCATACGATTTTCAATCTTGAAGTTCGAAAGACCGAACTCCAAAATTTGTGGAGTAAGGCTTCCGATGCATATGATAAGTACATCGATCATTTGATGTCTCAAGAGGGTGTTTCTGCAGAAGAAATATCTTCTGTTGATGGAAAATATGATAGTACCTGCGAAAAATATGTCATTTGTCTATCGGACATAAATGAAAAATTAGAAAACTTCAAGTCGTTGAAAGCTTCTCCTGCAACTCCAACTGTAATGCACAGTAGTACTCCTCACAATACCCCAGCACAAACCAGTCGTGATATGGAGACTAGGGTGTCCGATAGTTCAAATAGGCTGCCCGGTAATTCTAATTCGGGAAATATTTCTAACCATAGTTTGAATTTGCCTCCCCTATCTAATAATCAACAGCTTGATATTCAGAGTCCTGCAAATATTTCGATATCTAATTGGAGTTTGCCGCCATATGTTTCGAACACTATGCACAATCTCAAATTACCTCCGTGTGATATTGATGAGTTTCATGGTGATTTCTTGTCGTGGCCTACCTTCCGTGACCTTTTTTCAGCCATGGTTATAAATAACTCTGGGATAAGTGACATTGAGAGGCTGTGTCACTTAGTTCAAAAAACCAAAGGTGAGGCTAGGGAAATAGTTTCTAAGTTTCCGCTCACTCATAGAAGTTTTGCTCTTGCGTGGAAAGCCCTCAAGGATACTTATGACAATAAAAGAATCCTTGTAAACAGTCATTTAAGAATTTTATTCGATCTTCCATCTCTAACTAGTGAAACGAGTTCAGGTTTAAAAACTTTGCAAAGGGGCATAAACGGTTGTTTGTCTGCCATGTCAGTCTATGACATTGTTACGGATCATTGGGATCCTATTTTAGTTTTTATATGTATTCAGCGCCTGCCAAAGCTTACAGTGACTCTCTGGGAACAGAGTCTCACTGATAAGTCGTCCTTATCGTCATGGTCTCAGCTCGATTCTTTCCTCACGGACAGAATTCAGACGCTTGCCTGTTTGCGTGACATAAAAGGTATAGATTCTTCAAATTCTCCAAATAAACGCAAAGTTAAGGCCCATTTGGCGAAATCTTCTCCTAATACTATAAAATCATATTCAAAACATCGTTGTGTTGTCTGCCCAAATGAAAATCATGCGCTCTACTCTTGTCACCGTTTTAAAAAGTTAAATTTCGAGCAAAAACTTACCATTGTGAAAAAACATGGCTTGTGCTTTAATTGTTTGTCAAGAGGTCATTCGATTGGTAACTGTCCCAGTACACATCGCTGCTTTGTATGTCATGAAAAGCATCACACTCTCATGCATAAACCCACAAGATCGCCCTCTACTAGTAGTATAACGTCAAATGTGACGCCTCCGTCTCCAGCCCCTAGAACTCCACCAAATTCCCTCTTAGATAATGTTGCGTCTACCTCCACTGGAGCTAATCCAACTGTAGTAACCCGTCAGGTTTATCACACGTCTCAGAATTCTAACGTTCTGCTTGGTACTGCTATTGTTAATATCATTCACAAAGGAAATTCTTACCCAGTTCGAGCCCTCATTGACCCTGCGTCTGAGGCTACCTTTATAACTGAACACCTTCAAAATAGATTACAATTGTCAACTCGTTCCACCCTTGCGAACATTTCTGGTGTAAATGGTTCGTCCTCAGTTATCTCCAGAAAAAATTGTCGTATTTGTATAGGTTCTCCGTTGAGTTCCTCCGTTCTATTGAAAACTGATGCTTTTGTTCTCCCCAAGATCTCTGGTAATCTTCCTTCCTTTGATGTTGATCCTGCTTTTTCTCGTACTTTGCCTAGTCTTCGTTTGGCTGATCCAAACGTTTTCGATTGCCGTCCTGTGGATATGTTGCTAGGAGCGGATTTATATCCTCAAATATTGTTGCCGGGTGTACAACAAAACGTCGTGGGTTCTCTTTTGGCGCAAAATACTGTCTTCGGCTGGATACTTTCTGGTCCCATCCCTTTGCGGGTATTCAACACAATTCTGCAGGTTACTAACGAAGACAGTCTTAATAAAACCCTGGGGCAGACTAGAAAGCGCAAAGTACTTTCGCCATTAGGCACGTTCAGCAAGAAGAACTATAGGTCCACAGGTACGAGAAAGTCAGAAGGTCGCTATGTTGGTACCCTACACACCTGTGCTGAACTTCCTCAAAATTTCCAATTTGCTAGAAATGGAAATAAGGTTTTAAGAAAACCCTACCTCATCTCGACTTAGCTCATACCCCATCACCCCGTTATCAATATTGTAAACCAGACCTCCGAAGAAATACATGTGTTTGGTCTTGTGTCCTCTAAGTTGTCGCTCTGATTCTTTCCTTTGTAAAGGCAAGTGGAAGGAAGCATCCCCAAAGAAATTTTCGAAGATTTAGTTGTAATTCGACTTATGTATATTTGAAACTCGTAACGTCGATGCCGGTAACGTTCGCGTTGTAGACGTTCCAACAGCTCAGGGTATTATTAGGCGACCAGTCGAGAAGTTAGTCGTGTTACAAAATAAGTCTATTATTTGCTCTCTCTTTCGTGTTGTCCTCTTTCGTTATATGTGTTAGTTATGGCATCTCATCCAGATATTCTCCGTGAGATGGCGTTCGCTGATTACGAAGAAGACATGATGTCCGACCAGGACTGGAAGCCGAAATTAGGGCCACCGATTTGGAAATGTCAGTCAGGGAAGTAGAAGCTGAACTGAGAGCCACAAAACTGAAAAGTCCGGGCCCAAGTGAGGACATCGCTCCCACAGTCTCCGTTCCTAAGCTCGACGAACCGTCTCAAGTAGCATCTACCTCAATTTCTACTCCTCCTAAAGTTCCCCAAACGACAAACGCTTCGGTCCCCGGGCCTCAAGTTACCAAAGCTACAATAGCCAAACCCCCAATCCCGTGTCGCCTTTGTTCCCATGCCCATCCGATTTATAAATGTCTCACTTTTAAGAAAATGTCGGTAGAGAAACGTTTGAAAGCGGTTGCGTACCACCATTATTGCTACAATTGTTTGCGTCCCGACCATGTTTCGCGAAATTGTCCAGTGCCATTTAGATGTAGTTTTTGTAAAAATAAGCACCATTCAATGCTACACCTGTCCAAGAAGGCTAAAACACAGTACCCCTCTCGCGCGGAACCCAAACCATCGACATCGGTTGTGCCTCGGGGTATATTTCCGGTACCACCTCCTAACGTTTTGCCAAGTTCGGTTTTACCCGTAGGTAGAATTATTATGTTAACCCCCACCGTTGTGGTACGTCTGTGTATGCCGAAGAATTCTATGCCTGTCAGGGCTATCTTGGACCCATGTTGTCAAGTTAGTCAGGTGTGTGCGTCGCTGATAGCAGAGTTGAATTGGCCGTTAACGAAAATCGACAACATGGACCATGCAGATTTTTTAATCATGTCCCGATTTGATTCAACTCAAAAACATTTTGTAACGGCTAGGGTCGCGAACATAACCCGCGGTGTAATACCTTCCATGTCCGCACCCCCGTCTATTCGCGAATCATTTGTTGGCCTGGAACTAGCGGATCCTACCTTCGATCGGTCTGGACCAATAGCAATGGTTCTTGGTCCAGAAATTTATTCTAAAATAATATCTCCCAGGATAATTACACAACCAGGTCTACCTACGGCCCAGTATACAACGTTTGGATGGGTAATATCGGGTCCAGCACACTTGTAAATAATCTATATATATAAAAAAGGATGATGTTAGTTACTACGCTTATAACTCAAGAACGGCTGAACAGATTTTGACAATTCGCGCCAATTCGGAATGGTCTTATGGCAGAAAAGGATAAAACCTAAAAAAATCGCGAAAATTTGCGAAAAATTTGCAAAAATAAAGTCAATTTTTCCACAAATTTCTATCGAGCTTCGCGTTTTGAGTATACCTTGACACTTATTTGGACAGTTTTGGCGAAGATTGTGTATGCACCAACTGTGAGGCTCCATTATACGCCTCTGTTTTGTCAATTATTGAAAGTTGTATAGAATTTTTTATTCCGAATCAAATCGATTTTCATTTATTTTCAAGCGTCTTTTTAGGAAATTAACAGCGAAAAGGGTTAAAAGGATTCGTTCAGATTCCGATTGAAAAGATGAAGATGACAACGCTGAAAGTTGTTTCCATAGTTTTGAGGAAAAAGGTACAAATCCACAAAATTGGTGGGTTCATTGAAAAATCAAGAGCTCCGAGGTAATTTTATTGAAAGTGAGGTTATGGCATATAAGTATACCTTTAAACTGTAAGTAAAAACATATTCGAAAGATCAACTTCCGATTTATGCGGTATACAATTTAAGATGTATATTGATACTGTTCAGATCCAGTCATGATACTAAAACATGATGTCCCCACTGAAAAGGCGTATGAATTCAATCAGTTTAGTTCCCGCAGTGCTGGAAGGCAATTACAAATGGCCAAATACATACATATGTACACTGGTACTGTTGGTACACTGTATGTCTGTACATCGAAAAAGGATGATATTTAAAATTTTAAAGAAAAAAACAAGAAATCCGAGGTACTGGATATTTTTGGTTCGAATTATTTGACAAATATTCTTTATCAGGCGACATAAGTAGGTAAATACGTATTAAACGTTAATTAGTTTGTGATATTAATTTGACTATGTTATTCACGTCGGAAGTAAATATAGGGTGACGAAGTAATCGACAACAGTTACCAGAGCCATTGCATCTAATTCCGAACTTGCAATGCAAGTAGAATTCGGGAGATCACGTTAAACAGAGAAGTCAGAAAAAAAAGCAGATAACGATCGGATCCCTCTGCTCAAAATAGGTTAATTGATTAAAACGCAAATTTATAAAAGCACTATATTCAACATTAAATTAAAATTCCTACGATGGCATTCCTTCCTTCATGTTCAATTGCTTGAGTGAAATATCGTGTTCAGTGGTGAAAACAAGAATTGCAGAAAACCATCCATTATGAAACAAATAGGGGCTTTTATTTATTTACATCGCAAAACGTGTTATTTGCTTAAAAAATATATCTTAGTCCCGATTTACAGTTGCCTAATTTGTTCGCGGCTATTGTCAGTTTATAGGAGAGAGAGTTGAGGAAAATAGAAACACTTTGCCTCTCAGTACCTCCTCTCTTCGTCAAACTGACGATTGCCTAATGTGCATCTTCTTCAAAGATCGTCCTAAACAGTTCAAAATAAAGAAATGTACCGGTTTGGAAATTAATTAGTGACACAATTGTGGTTGATTCTACAACCTTACCTACTGTTTTAGGACCCAAAGACTTGACCACGGCCACTTCTTATTTATGTTACATCTATAAAACTACTAAACCGATTTTCTTAAAATTTTCAGGGAATGTCCCCCGGTGAAAATAGGATACATATTTCCTTGAATTTCGAAGTGGGCAGGGTATTTCCAGATATTTAAAAACCCTATATCTTTATGAATAAAAATCAAATGACGTCATAACCCAACTTAGCTTTACATCGAATAAAAATTTTTTCACGCCCACATTTTTCAACTGAACCGATTTTTTTGAAATTGTCAGGGAATGTACAGATTTTTTTGATAACTCCCCTATGCGATATTTAAAAAAAACGCTATTTTTGCAAAACTTACGCATGTATCGGTCAAAAATTTATTATGGATTAATTTACAATCTAGGTACGTCTTAGGGGCCTAAAGATCCGACCAAGCCTGTTTTTTTAATATGTTTATCACCAATACTATTGAAAAGATTCCATTAAGTATGCAGCAAAAGCTCATTGATTGCCGTTGTTATGTTTATTTTATGAATTTCCTCACGCCTTTCTTTTAAACGCTATATCTATAAGTCAAACTTATGATTATATAGGTTTCAGCATAAATTTTGGGAGGCAATGGGGTTGTGTGTACCCTAGGTACATATTTGTAGCCAGAATAGCGGGCCACACCCACTTTTTAAATACTTTATATCGTACTTTATATCTTTGCAATACATTTTTTTTTTTCAAAACTACTGAATCAAATTTCATGCAATTTTCACAAAATTCTCAGGAATGTTCCGTTGTCCAAAATGCTATAAATTTGTAGACAATTTCGTTTGTTTTATAATAGCGAATTTCCTTAAACTTTTCCTTAACTTTTAACTTAACTTTTATAATTGGATCGCTTTAGGATAAAGACAGGGGACATGGACGATAAAAAATCCTAAACAGCATCAATGGGCGAACAAATCCGACAAAGTCTGTGAGAGAAAAGAAAGGTTACAGTCAAAATATGTTGATAAATGTAAAATCCTCCTCGGTTTGGCAATTTACCAAAGAAGTAAGATAGAAAATACCTATTTTGAATTGTCAAGCATAAAGTCCATAAAAATTTTCATTAAAGCTCATTACGACGGGCCAGCAACGCGGACCGGGGTCTGCTAGTATTGTATATTTAGTTGAATTGAAATAAATTGATTGAATTCCAAATGAATTATAAACTCTCACATATGAACTGAACTTACGAACCTATATACATATATATTACCTAACTCGCTTGTAAATATTATATATATATTGATATTAATTTAATTTTGTTGATCCATTTAAATGTATCAAGGTGGGCGGCAATGTATAAGTTAGATACGTTGGCCTTCAACATCCCAAGCCCAGTCGATCACGATTTAGACCAAATTCCTGCACACATCCAAAATTTGGAGACATTATCTGTTACCATTCTATAGATATTTGCATAAAAAATCTAAATTTGTTTGAGGAACCTCCGATTCTGATTCTATATCTCCGGATCAACGCGGAATTTCAGAAATTTGTATAGCCTATGTTACTTTCAGGCCATGTAGTGATATACTCTGAAAATTTCAGGATGATCGGTTCAGAGGTTTTTCAGTCCATAAACTTCAAACAAACAAACGTACAAACATTTTTCTTCTTCATATATATATAGAAGATTTATTTAGAAAGCAACAAAGATTTTCAAAGATTTCATAGAGGATTTATACGGAAGATCAATGGATCCTTTGACCTTGCCAGCTCTACAACTAACAGGTCAAAAGGTTTTTCTATGGAAGACCAGTAGCTCTTCTTATTACGAAAGAAAGTCTTTCAATAGAGAGGTAGATGTGAAAAAATATATTTAATATATATGTATATTTATTATATATTTTATTTATTTTTTAATTCCAAATCTTTTTAAATAAATTTTTAAAAAAATTCACGACTGTTTAAAAAATGTTTTTAAACTATTTTTTAAAAAATACAAAGATTTTTCTAAACATTTCTTTTCAAAAAATCCATTTTGTTTTTTTGAAAATATTTTCGAAAAATCCACGATTAAAAAAAATTAAAAATTTTTTTAAACTTTGATTTTCTTAATATGTTAAATCCACATTTTTTTTAATTGTTTGAAAAATTTTTAAAGCAAATCCAAGATTATTTGAAAAATATTTTAAACAAATCCAAGATTATTTAAAAAATATTTCAAACAAATC
Organism: Musca autumnalis; assembly: GCF_047663935.1. Taxonomy (NCBI): domain Eukaryota; kingdom Metazoa; phylum Arthropoda; class Insecta; order Diptera; family Muscidae; genus Musca; species Musca autumnalis. The sequence continues at coordinate 207,045,386 of NW_027412088.1, forward strand.
CAAGATTATTTGAACAATATTTTAAACAAATCCACGATTATTTGGAAAATATTTTAAAACAAATTTACGATTATTTGAAAAATACTTACTTACTTACTTAGTTGGCCCATTACAGAACATTTGTTCCATAGACCGAACTAAGAAAAGATCTCCATTTCTCTCGGTTTTTCGCTTGACTTTTTGAATACCGCGCCTTTCCATTTCTTCATCCACTTGTTTGCTCCATCGAAGCTTAGACCTGCCGATTCTGCGTGCACCGCCATGTGGCATGTATTCATACGCCTTTTTAGCGGGTTCATCATCGCTCATTCTCATGATATGGCCTAGCCAACGCAATCGTTGCATCTCGATACGTTTAACTATATTCATGTCTTTGTATAGCTTATATAGCTCGTGGTTCATACGACGTCGATATTCACCGTCAACGCAAATCGGCCCGTAGATCTTTCGAAGAATTTATTTGAAAAATATTTTAAACAAATCCACGATTATTTAAAGAATATTTTAAACAAATCCACGATTAAAAAAAATTAACGATATATGATATATTTTTAAAAAACTCCACGATTTTTTTTTAATGTTTTTTAATAATAAAAATATTTTTAAGAAGTTAAACAAATATTTAAAAAAATTCACAAATATTTAAAAAAGATTATTAAACAAATATTTAAAATCTTCGATCATTAGAAACTATTTTAAAAAGATCCACGATTTTTTAATCCATGATTATTTGCAAGCTTTGTATGACTAAAAATCCAATTTTTTTTAAATATTTAAAAAAAAAATGCTTTAAACAATTAACAAATATTTTTAAGAAATTAAGAAAAAGCTGTTTAAAAAATTTTGGCTCTATGTTCAGCCTAGGAACCTGGACAACAATAATTTAAAAAATAAAAAAACATATTTCTCGATTTAATTTAGTTTTTGAAAACATTTTTAAAAAATCTACGATTTATATAAACGAATATTTTTAAATACCAAAAGTTTTTTTTAAATAATCTACAATTTAAAAAAATAATAAAAAATCTAACGTTTTTTTGAAAAATATTTTTTAAAATTCTCGATTTCTTTGACAAATATTAAAAAACACGAAAAAAACGGTGACTAATATTTTTTTTTAAATACACGATTTTAAAATGTTTTTAAAAATAAAAAAAAAAAAAATATTATAAAAAAATTAAAAAATATATTTTTAAAAAATCCACAAATATTTAAAATAGATTATTAACTTAGTTTTTGAAAACATTTTTAATAAATCTACGATTAAAAAAATATACGATTTATATAAACGAATTATTTTAAATACCAAAAGTTTTTTTTAAATAATCTACAATTTTTTATAACCTAACTTTTTTTGAAAAATATTTTTTAAAATTCTCGATTTTTTTGACAACTATTAAAAAAACACGATAAAAAATAAACGGTGTCTTATATTTTTTTAAATACACGATTTTAAAATGTTTTTAAAAATAAAAAAAAAATATTTTAAAAAAATTAAATAATATATTTTTAAAAAATCCACAAATATTTAAAATGGATTATTAAAAAATATTTAAAATAATCAATCATTAGAAAATATTTTAAAAACAACCACGAATATTTTTTTAATATCCACAATTATTTTAAATATTTGTAAAAAAAAATTAAACAACTTAAAATTTTATTAGAAATTAAAAAAACTTTTTAAAAAGTTATGGCCACCACCTAGGAACATGGATATTAATAATTTAAAAAATAAAAAAAAAAATTAAAAAACTTTACAAAATTATTTGTAAAACATTAAATTTGTTTCGATTTAATTTTTTTAAATATTTTTAAAAATCAAAAAATTAAAAAATATCTATTTTTAAAAATCTTGAAAAATATTTAAAAAAAATTAAGTTTTTTCGATTATATTTTTTTCAAATATTTTTAAAAAAATCCACGATTAAAAAAATAATCGAGAATCGATTAAATTCATAAAAAAATTAAAGAAAATATTTTTTAAAAATATTGAAAAAAACACAATTTGTTTGAAAAATATTTAAAAAATAATCCACAGTTTTTTATTTACTTATTTATTTATTTTTTTTTTTGAATAATATTTAAAAAAATTCACTGTTTTTCTGTTGAAAAATAGTTTTAAAAATCCACGATTAAAAAAATAAACGATATAATATATGTTTAAAAAACCCGCGATGTGTATAAAATAATAAAGTTTTGTATAAATTAAAATTCATATTTTTTTTAAATATTTTTAAAAAAAATGAAAAAAATATTTTAAACAATTAAAAAATATTTTAATCAACTAAAAATATTTTTAAGAAATTAAAAACACGATTTAAAAAATTAAATAAAATATTGTAAACAATTAAAAATTATTTTAAACAATTAAACAATATTTTTAAGAAATTAAAAGAACGATTTAAAAAAATATTTTAAAAATTTAAAAATATGTTCAACAATTAAAAAATATTTTTAAGAAATTAAAAAACGATTTAAAAAATTAGAAAATGTTTTAAACAATTAAAAAATATTTTAAACAATTAAAAAATATTTTTAAGAACTAAAAACACGATTTACAATATTAAAAAAATATTTTAAGAAATTAAAAAATATTTTTAATTGTTTACACATCCTTGCACATTTTTCAAGCGTATATAATGTTCCGAGAAGGTCTATATAGGACCGCACCTTCGGGTACACCCTAACAAAAGTTCAGTGCACTTTAAAAGTGTTCAAAGATAGTTTTGAAATTTTAACCGCAGTTACACCTGCGGTCCTGCTTACAGCGATATAATGTTTTTTTGTGGGCAAGTTGAAACTTTTTGACATAATGGTACAAAAGTCAAAAAAAAAAAATAAATGAGTTTCAACTAAAATAGCAGGTGAACGCGATAGCTATCGAAAGGAGTGACTGACATTGTAAAAATCATGACAATGTCAAAATTGATGCAACAAATTTTTTGGCTAAAAATATTTTGCTAGAATACCCCCATATTATTCCACATTGACGTATGACTGACGTCGTTATATTGCTAAATCATACGCCCAATTGAATGCGGAAAAAGTAAACTCTTAGTTAATTGATAAAACAGCAACAACTGTCAATGATTGATGTCTTTTTCTCTTAACCCAAAATCTCATTAATAATATTTCTTATTTGACCACAATTGCAATTTAAATTCTATTCATGGAAGGAAATTGATTATCATAAGAGATCATTGGATAAGAGCTGTGATAACCACAAAACGATTGTCATACTGTTGCTAAAAATTGCATCATCAATTACCTTGAGAACTGATTAACATATTTTCAATTTTCCCACAAGGTAGATAGTCAATCAGTTAACACAAACCAAACACTTTTCATTCCATGTCATCTCATTTGGATGCTAAGTGACTTCTGGTCTTCCTCTTCTTTTATGACAAATGTCATTCCCTTGGTAGATAAGCCAAACATTGAATGGATTCTTTGACTAGTTGAAAATTCCTTTTGCAAAATCTCCAAACTTTGAATTCTCATTCTTTGTCTTCTAACTTGTCATTCATCAAAAAGTTTTTGTTGTTTGTCCTCGACATTGCCACATCACCATTTATCTGTGATTGACACACTTGTTCACATCCTCACATCCTGATGATGGACAAGTGTTCCAAAAGATTTTGTGGTTATTGTTTGGCCAGTAATCACAGAGTGTTCTCTCACAGTTTGGGAAGAAGAAGGAAACAACTAAAAGTCAACAAAGAAAATCAATAATTTTCTGTGTTGCAAAATTTCAAAGTTAATCCCGTTCAATAACTAAGAACCGAAACCGAAAAAAACACAATGTTGCCTCAGTTCATGCTGTCGTCATTTATTGATATTTATAGACTGGCAAACTGAAAGTTCATTTGTATGCACATCCATGTACATGATACATATTTCGTTATATTGCTATTACACACATACTCACGCACTTAGTTTAATCTAAGTACTGTCAGCTTTTTGGTTCCGTTACATGTAAGTACTCACACACACTCTTCAGCCACACTACCAGGAAGAAAGATTGCCACAATTTATTTTGGGATCAAACGTATAGTGTTTCCCATATTTGCTTAGAGTACTTGTTTTTGTGTTTTTTTTATGTTCATGTGCGTGTGTATGAATTTGTGACGATTAAGTCTTACAGAATGCATATTTCCATACAAGAATATTTATTTTCACGAGCTGGGATACTGTAGCAATTTCAGGCTTGTGAAATTCGCATAGGATTATGTGCAGTATGTGAAAATTTTCCGGCGAAATCGTTATTAGTTCTTATTGTGGGCTTGAACTAAGACTATAGGTCAATACTAAAGCAAAGTGATTCTTCAAATCTTACAATATAAAATATTCATGTACGTCCATAGCTTAAATTTATTAAATATTTTGGATAACTAAGTTTTTTCTTAACAAAGCACATTAATGCTGCACCAATAGCTCAATAAAAGTTGCCATAAAATACAAAACACAAACATGAAAACTTTCTTTTTATTTTCTCCGTTTAAATAGAAGGAACCATTGCACATTGGAATTTTGCTGTGTTTTGCTTTGCAAAAGAAAAAAGAACGAAACAAACTACAACTTCAATACTCAAGCAAAACAACCACAAACTGAAGTCGTGGTGTGTGTTGCGTGCAGCCGTAAAAAAGCCAGTCAAATCAGTGCTGCAAGTTAGTCAATTTTCGCAGCAGTGGCAGTTCCTGATGCCAAGTTCTATCCAAACTCTTTTTTGCTCATTTAATCAAATTCTCCACATTTCTCCTTTATTTTTATTTATTTTTTTGGCAAAACCCAATTTTTGCTGTACACTTTTTTTGTTATTTAAACAAGCTGTGGTCGGAGCTCATAAATCTTTTACAACTAAAACTAAACTTTAAGCAAAGAAACTGTTCGTTATTTTCATTGGCTTTACGTTTATCTTTGGCTCCACCAGACAGAGGGGCTAAAACGCATTTTTAAAGGGTGGTTCAGATCCAAATCCATTTGTGCTTTTATTTAAATCCTTTCTATTGTTGTTTGCGCCCTCATTGCCGTGGCTGGGGTGGGTGGTTTAGTTTTTGGTTATGTAGTTCTTTTCGTTTTGTCGGTTCTTCTTATCGCTGGTAAAAAGTTTTTCGTCGCTTTCAACATTGTTCATTGCAACCTCAACTTGTTAGTGTTTTATAATTATTTGTGTAAAATGTTGAGAAATGCGTGACATTATTTAGGAAACAAGCTTCTCTGTGGGAAAAGTCTAAAGCCAGCCGCAAGCGACGAGAATAGTCAAAAAGTTTGTTATATAGAAGTTGGAATTACGTGTTTCGAATTAATTGTTGGTAATTTTGATTTGGGTTAGTTTTAAGGAAGCAAAATTGTTTAAGAATTTCTTTGCATAATTCTCAATAAATGAAGCGTATATGGAGCTTATTGGTTGTGAGATAATAGTACGAATAAAAATGGATAATAGGTGTTCCTTTGGACAAGGATTGCGCTGATCGTTTCTAAAGTCATGTAGAAGAATTTTATATTTGTGATGCTCTCTTCCGTGAACTTAGCCTCTTGACATATTTGTTATGTGCTTCGGCGCACATAAGCCTTGAAAAGAGCATCCCAGAATCCCATTTTCTATTTCAAGGTTATGAATGAAAAGTATTAATAACAACACTGTTCACAACACTGTTTGTTATCGGTAGGATACAGCGAAAGCTTTATTTTCATCTGCTAACTTACCGACAAATTTCTTTACTTACTTACATAGCTGGCCCATTACAGAACATTTGTTCCATAGGCCGAACTAAGAAAATATCTCCATTTCTCTCATTTGTTGCTTAGCACTCTGGAATACCGCGCCTTTTCATCTCATCATCCACTTGTTTGCGCCATCTATTCCTTGGCCTGCCAATTCTGCGTGCACCGCCAAGCGGTCCGTATTTAAACGCCTTTTTAGCGGATTCATCATCGCTCATGCTTATGATATGGACTAGCCAACGCAATCGCTGCATCTCGATACGTTTAACTATATTGATGTCGTTGTATAGCAGATACAGCTCGTGGTTCATGCGACGTCGATATTCACCGTCAACGCAGATTGGTCCGTAGATCTTTCGAAGAATTTTTCTCTCAAACACGTACCTTAAACAAACGAGTATCCAAGCTTCGGAGCCATATATCAGCACGGGAAGTATCAGTGTTTTGTAGAGCGTTATTTTTGTTTGACGAGATGTAACCTTGTTTTTAAACTGCTTACTTAAACCAAAGTAGCATCTGTTGGCCAATACAATTCTTCTTTTTATTTCACAACTGATGTCGTTTGTTGTGTTTACGGAGGTGCCGAGGTAGACGAAGTCTTTTACTACCTCAATATTATAGGAACCAACTTCCACAGTCGGTCCGAGCTCAATGGACGCGTCGACACCATCAACTTGGTCTTCTCACCGTTTACCGCCAGACCCACTTTCGCAGATTCTCCTTCGACCTTCATAAAGGTATCAGTTACTTCTTTTACTGATCGGCCCATGATGTCTATATCATCAGCATAATCAGGTAACATGTGACTATTGGTGTAGATTGTGCCACTTCTTTTGACCTTTGCCTCTCGTATAACCTTTTCCAGCAGGATGTTGAAGAGATCACACGAAAGGCTGTCTCCTTGTCTGAAACCTCTTTTGGTACCAAACTCTTTGGAGAGGTTCTTTCCTATTTTAACTGAGGACCTCGTGTCAGTTAAAGTCATTTTACAAAGCCGTATGAGCTTTGCGGGGATACCAAATTCAGACATGGCTTGGAATACCTTTGAACGCAGCGGGCTGTCGAAGGCTGCTTTATAATCGCCAAAAAGGTGGTAGGTGTCGATCTGCATCTCTTGGGTCTTCTCCAGGATTTGCCGCAGGGTAAATATCTGGTCAATGGTGGGTTTGCCAGGTCTAAAGCCGCATTGGTAAGGTCCCATTATTTCATTGACCATAGGCTTTAGTCGTTTGCACATTATCCCTGACACTATATTGTAGGCAATAGGGAGAAGACTTATTCCCCTATAGTTAGAGCATACAGTCTTATCTCCCTTCTTGTGGACGGGGCACAGGATACTCAGGTGCCAATCATCGGGTACTCGTTCTTCCTGCCAGATGGTGCTAACTAGCTGATGAATACACCTTATCAGCGTGTCGCCTCCGGTTTTGAACAGCTCGGCTGGTAAGCCATCGGCCCCTGCTGCCTTATTATTTTTAGCCGATTTACTGCTGTCTTTACCTCATCTTGGCTGGGCGGTATACATCCAATACCATTTTCTGGGATTGGGACTGTGGTATCTTCGTCGTCTTCGCTGCTATTGTGTACCAACAGATTTGAAAAATGTTCTTTCCATATCCTGAGTACACTATCTGTATCAGTTACCAAATTACCTTGCTGGTCTCTACAGGAGGATGGGCCTGTACCAAAGCCATCAGTTTGATGCTTGACTCTTTGGTAGAATTTTCGGACTTCATTCTGGCTCCTGTACATCTCGATTTTTACACACTCCCGCTTTTCCATCTCTCTCTTTTTTCTGCGAAAAGACGTTTCTCCTCTCTCCTTTTCTCCCTGTATCACTCTCGTGCGGTACGCGTTGCTACGGATTGTAAATTAGCCCTAAATGCCGCATTTTTTTCTTCGGTGGCAGCACGACTCTCCTGATCATACCATGGATTCCTTGGTGGAGGTCTCTGGTATCCAAGTATGGATTTTGCGGCTGTTTGCATGGAGTGGGCAATGCTTTGCCATTGCGCTGATATGTTATCGGGATGAGGAGTGCTTTGATTAAGCAATTGGGCTAGTTGAGTGGAATATGCTGTGGCTATCTGTTGTGACCGATGTCTAACTTTCGTGTTGTGTCTGTTCGTACTTCGTTTGCTACGTTTAAGCGGGTGCGTACCTTTGCTGCAACAAGGTAGTGGTCCGAATCAATGTTGGCTCCTCGGAACGATCGTACATCCAACACGCTGGATGAATGTCTTCCATCTATCACAACATGATCAATTTGATTACTTGTTATTTGATCTGGAGACAGTCAGGTGCCCTTATGAATATCGAGATGATTAAATCTGGTACTGCTAACTACCATGTTTTTTTGCAGCTGCAAAGTCTATCAGCCTCATACCATTGTCAGATGTATAACTGTGGAGATTGAATTTCCCGACTGTTTCCAATTTTGGCATTTAAATCGCCTAGAATGATTTTAATGTCATGGGCAGGGCAACGGTCATATGTTTCTTCTAAGCGCTCGTAAAATATATCTTTGGTCTGTTCGTCCTTTTCTTCAGTGGGAGCATGAGCCAAATAAAGCTGATGTTGAAAAATTTAGCTTTTATTCGAATTGCAGCAAGTCTTTCATTCACTGGGGTGAAGCTGGATACCAGATGTTTTAGTCTCCGACTAACTACGAATCCGCAACCAAACTTATGCTTTACGTCATGGCAGGTATAATACAGTGCGTAACCTTTAGGTGTTGTTGTGGCGCCTTTCCCAATCCATCGTATTTCCTGTATGGCAGTAATATCGGCCTTGTACTTTTCAAGTACGTCTGCAAATGCGAAGACTGCACCTTCTCTATAAAGAGTGCGAACATTCCAGGTGCAAATTCGCAGATCATGGTCCTTAAAACGTTTGCGGGGTTCGTCCACTTTAGAGGGGTTTGTTTTTCTTTTCTTTCGTTTTTTCATAGTAGACTGTTTTTTCTAGGGGAGGGTTACTAACCCGATGCCCAAACCCAAGTTTTTAACGTTCTTATGGGCGAACGCGCGGCACATGTTAGCTCACTACCTTTAACGGTAGGATATAGCGAAAGCTTTATTTTCATTTGCTAACTTACCGACAAATTTCTTTAAGTACCGACATTACTTTAGCCAATAATTCGAAATTTAACGATTTTTTTCGGTAATTAAAAATTGAGGTCAAATATCCCACTACAGAAATGTTTGGAACTCACAAAGTCGAACCCCATGGGACATATGCAGATATAATATTGTCATATACGTATGTACTTTATATCTCTCTCTCTCTGTTATTAAATCACATTATAACTCTAGCTCTCATTTTACCATCGAATGTTGTAACTTTTGTTGTTGATAACAACAGCATTGACAGCATGGTGTTGACAATAAAATTTTATATCAGATAGACCAACTTTCATAAATAAAAAACAAAAATTTGCATGACAAACTTTTGGGCAAAATATTTTGCAACATTGTTTATGAGGCACATTTATACGACCAACCAGCCAGCCAGCCATTCCTGTGGCACGAATATTTTCTAGTCACCACGAAGTCAAAACAAAAGTTTTATTGTAACAACAAAATGCGATGATAGTTTTTATGGATGAACGCTTAAATCGCAAAAAGCCAAAAATTATGCATTTGGATTAAAAAAGTTTTTATACATTTTTTGAAATTTATAAATGCTGAAAAACAAAACGTACAGGATTTGAATAATTATGAGTTTAATGTAGGATAGGATTAGGGCAACAATATTTCGAAACAGAAGCTAAATTTTGCTCTGTTCCATAACCTGCAAGAAGCTACTATTTTTACTACGATAACAATTTTTCCTTTATGTTATCGACAAAAATAGTAAAAATTAGTAGATTCTTGCAGTACTGGAACAGACCATTTGTAGAGGATTGGCTGATTGATTGTGGATTCGGTTAAATTTCACTCGATTTTGGGAAAGAAGGATGATAGAATGGTTCTGTTGTAATTTCGCTTGTAATTGGAAGCCGTTTCCAGGAATTTGTTTAATAAATGAAAACAACCACAAATCAATAGGGTTTAGATTCGTGAGTGCGGACGAGGAGTAGAATAAATGCTAGTTGTCGTCAGGGCTTTGCGTTCTCCGTAGGGAAGGAAGTGTTTGCCCTGGAAGTATCCGTTCACTGACCGAAATTGTTGGAGGATGTTGGTTTAGGACATTGTGGCATGTGTAGCCATTTTACTTCGAAGACCTCCTGTTGATGCACGGTTTGACCTACGATAGAATGACGTCTTGAATGACATCACGATAGTACCTAAATATCCTTACGGATGCATCTAGGTGGTGGATCTTCCGGCACAACCTGATGATTAGGTTGAGTTGATGCCAGAAGGATCTGTATTATCAGTGTGGCCCCAGTCTGATGCACAATGATATCAATTAATTGTGGCACACAATTTCTTTATAAAAAGACAATGTATTTTATTAATGTACAAAATTGGAATGAATGACTGAATACATATTTTTCATATTCAAACTGAAAACTTATAAAAGTCAAAACAATGTGAACTACGATATAAATAATTTATTGTAAAGTAACATATAGTGTACCTACATCACTCCCCCTCCTGAAGCATCAATGTCCAACAAATTAAAAGTTACTCGCTTTACTCTTTTGTCCTCATTTTGGGACTCGGTGGTCTCGACAAATGCAGGTTTAATTCTATCTATCGAAATAGTTCTAATATTTCCATCGATTTCTAGCTTGAAAAATTTCTTATCTCTTTCTATAACTTTGTATGGGCCCTCATATGGTTGCTGCAAAGATCGCCCATTTTCTACGCGTACAAATGCATATTTACAACTAGAAAGATCTTTGGATATATATACCCCTTTAGTAGTGTTCTTGTGATGCGATAAATTGGATCGAATGTCTTTGAAATAACCCTTCAATTTATCCACCAATTCAGAGTTGTAATCGATTGTACTTGGAACTACTAACTCACCAGGTAAACGTACGTCCTGTCCATACACCATCTGAGCAGGAGTATGGCCTAAATCCTCCTTTAATGTACACCTTATCCCTAACAACACCATCGGAAGCACCTCGAACCAATTTGCTTGCTGATTGCTTGCCATAATTGCAGCTTTAAGCTGCCTATGAAACCGCTCAACCATGCCATTTGCTTGGGGATGATATGCAGAAGTTGTAATTCTGTGGCTGCCGAGTAACCGGGTTAATTCCGTAAACATCTTTGATGTGAACTGCGTTCCTCTGTCAGTTGTTATAGTGAGTGGCACCCCAAAACGAGACACGTATCTAGAAAATAAAGTCCGAGCGACTGTTTCAGCCGTAATATCCCTAAGTGGGTATGCTTCTGGCCAACGTGTGTACCTATCAATGACAGTCAGTAGATATCGATGACCGCGTGAAGGTGGCAATGGTCCTACAATATCAACATGTATATGCTCAAACCTGCCCTTCGGAATATCTATTTTCATTACAGGAGATTTTGTGTGCCTAGTTATCTTCGATTTCTGACAACCAATACAATCTCTAGCCCAAACATTAATTTCCTTGCTCATGCCTGGCCAGTAATATCTCTTACAAATCATCCGACGACTAGCTCTAACACCTGGATGGGAAACAGAATGCAACTTTTCGAACACCACTCTACGCATTGTTAGTGGAATATACGGTCGCGGTGCCTCTTGTGACCCTTCGCACCAAAGATTAATATTAAACAACGGAATTTCGATTAGCTTTAATTTATGGAATGTATCCTTATTTTGTAAAATCTCTGTCAGCTTGTCATCTTTTTGTTGTTCTGCACTCAATAATTTTAAATTCAACTCCGAGCTATTCAGGACCTCAACCTCAAACGACCTTGAAAGCGTATCAGCTACGACGTTGGAAGTTCCTCGAACGTATTGAATATCATTCGTAAATTGTGAAATGTATTCTAATTGTCGGATCTGTCGTGGACTTCGTTCTGTCTTTGACTCCATAGCACGTATCAGTGGTTTATGGTCTGTAAACACTGTAAAACATCTTCCTTCAAGCATATACCTAAAATGCTTTATGTTGTCATGAATCGCCAGTAATTCGCGATCAAAAGCACTATATTTCGATTCTGTAGGGGACAGTTTCCGTGAAAAGAACGCCAACGGCTCCGTTACACTACCACGTACCTGCTGTAGAACCCCTCCGATTGCAGTACAAGACGCATCGACCGTCAACGTTAGTTTTGACTTACCATCAAAGTGACTCAACATAATTCGAGATGCGAAAGCTTTTTTAATGTCGACGAAGGCTTTTTCAGCCTTGTCATCCCATGTTAAAATTTTCTTCTTATCACTGAAAGCGCAATTTATCATATCATGTATAGGACCCGACATTTCCGCCAGTCCGGGAATGTACCTATGATAATAATTGACCATACCCATAAATTTTTGCATAAGCTTAACTGTAGTCGGTTTCTCAAAATCTCGAATGGCAGAGACCTTATCATCTGTTGGTCTAATTCCTTCCTCTGAAACATTATGTCCCAGAAAATCAATATTTGTTGCGCCGAATGTACACTTCCCTGGCTTAATGTTTAACCCATATTCCTGTAGCCTAGTAAATATCACTCTGAGGTGACGTACATGTTCCTCTTCATTTTCGCTAAAAACTAATACATCGTCTATGTAAACAAATACAAAGTCCAGACCTTTGAACACCTCGTTAATAAAACGTTGAAAGGTTTGAGATGAGTTCCTCAACCCAAAGAGCATTCGAACAAATTCAAACATACCGAAGGGTGTTGTAATCGCTGTCTTATGTACATCTTCTGGTGCCATTGGAATCTGATGATAAGCACGAACTAAGTCTAACTTTGAAAACACTCGTTTCCCCTTCATATTCATATTTAAGTCGTGTATGTGTGGTATAGGATACCTGTCTGGGACTGTGACAGCGTTTAACTGCCTAAAGTCTCCACAAGGCCGCCAATCATCTGGGTCCTTTTTGGGGACTAGATGCAGAGCAGATGCTACGCTCGAGTCCGAGGGTCTGCAAATCCCGCATTTGACTAAATATTCAAATTCTGATTTAGCCACTTTATATTTCACAGGATCCAGACGCCTAGGCTTTGTATAGGGCAATGCACCATTAGTCACTATTCTATGTACAGTCGAATGTTTCACTGGTTTCGTGTAATCTGGTTCCGACGTCAATGAGGGGAATTCATTCAGTAAGTTAGTATATTGATTTTGGTAAGCAAAGATCTTTGGCAACTGAATACTGCATAGTTGTGAACATGCAGACACTTTCAAGTTTGTTATAGGGTCCACCAAACTCTTTTTTCGAATATCTACCAATAACCCGTATTTGTGAAGGAAGTCTGCTCCAATTATCGGCCTACTAATATTTGCTAATGTGAACGCGAACTGAAAATCACGACGCAGACCCAAATCGACGTTCAACAACTTTTTCCCATATGTCTGGATTGTTGACCCATTGGCAGCTGTCAGGACCACATCTGAGACTCTCTTATAATTTCTAAATTTTGATGCCGGCAAAATTGATATATCAGCCCCGCTATCCACTAAAAATTTTAATTTATTCGATTTGTCGTACACAAATAGGCGACGTGTTGATATCTCTGCGCACCCATTGCCCGTCGCTTTTACAATGGGCCTAATTAGTTTTTTTGAAATATTGTTTTCATAATACGAGCAAGGCTGTTCACAATTTCTAGCATCCTTGCCGAATCTGTAATGGAATCTACACAGCCAATTCTTTTTTTTATTTCCCGATCGTGACATCCTTCCACTAAATCTTTCTCTTCTATCTCGATCTTGCATCTCCGCAAACTGTCGTTTCATTGCAGAAACCTCCAATGAAAGTTTGTCAAATCCTTGGCAAATATTACTAGTAGCTTGAACTAGACCCTCTACCACTTTACCCATGTCTGGAATTAATGTCTTTTCCGACGATGCAGATACTCCTAGTGCAGATAATTCATCCCTCTGTAGAACTTCCCAAATATTATCCGCTGTCTGAATAAGCTGATTCGTATCAGTAATATTTGATCCCATCAATGCAACATTAAGATTTTTTGGCAATCTTCGTATCCATATTCTTTTCAAAACGTCCTGACTAAACTGTGTGCCCGCCATTAGTGACATAGATCTATACAATTCGGATGGCTTCTGGTCTCCAATTTCTAAATCGGATAGAATCTTGTCGATGCGTTTACTCTCGCTTAAAGTATGTCGTTTTATCAATACATCCTTTAAACCTTCATAGCTGTTGTTATTTTTCGGGTTGCGAATAACATCTAAAACAGACATTATCACTTCCTGAGGTAAAGCTGTAACAACATACTCATATTTAGTTTTATCCAAAGTGATCCCTTTAGTTGCGAATTGCATCTCAGCATGAATAAACCATGCCTCTGGACAATTTGTCCAAAACCCCGGAAGTTTTATAGAAGCGGCAGAAACCTCAAACCCACTCGATTGGTTCGTCATACTAGAACTATTCGATGACACCGACTGTGCATTCGAATTAGAAGCTAATGTACCGTCGTTAGCCGATGAATTATTTTCGTTCGGACCCCCACCTTCTTGTTGTGGTGACCTTAACATGTTGATACTTCGGAGAAGGAGTTTACACAATAATTTGGAAATGAATATGTAATGGACAAATAGAAATAATAATGATACTAATAATAATTATAATCCAAGTAATTATTACGTATGATAACTAATAATACTGTGCTTGCCTCCAGATTGTACAAACTTACGTATGGTAGATGGTTGATACGCTTGGTGGTCCGATTCCAATGATATAAATATCCTTATCCGCTTTCAAATATCTTTCCAAGAGGTGTATTGATGACTCGTTCACAGAATGATGTTCCTTTAACTGGAATTCTCACAATTCATTAACTTTCTTCAGTTGATGCTACATGTAGCGAGTATCCTTCGAATTTTCCACAGAATTTTCTTCTTTACAAAGCGTTATTCCTTAGAGGTGTATTGGTTCCTTCACAAGGTTATATTTCGTGAATCATTCGTTCACCATTCATAGACTTACGCCAATTGACGTTGAATGTGTCGGGTATCCTTTGGAATTTTCGCAGGACATGCAATTTCAAAATTATCGATCCGTTCTCTATAAAACACAATTTTAAATCGCAGCCAATATCCTCGATTTGTTTTCCATAAAATTTGGGTATTCAGGACTATTAAAATGTTCACAGGATTGATTTTTTTAAAAAGGACGAAGGCAGGACCGCCAATTGTGGCCCCAGTCTGATGCACAATGATATCAATTAATTGTGGCACACGATTTCTTTATAAAAAGACAATGTATTTTATTAACGTACAAAATTGGAATGAATGACTGAATGCATATTTTTCATATTCAAACTGAAAACTTATAAAAGTCAAAACAATGTGAACTACGATATAAATAATTTATTGTAAAGTAACATATAGTGTACCTACATGGTCAACAAGGTTTCTTTATCTGCACCCCAAGTGCTGACGGCTAGGGACTTGAGGACCTTGTTCCTACTTTTCAGTTTTGTCGCAGATAGCTGTGGCGTGCGCGCACGACGTGAAAGTAGTGTCGAATGTGACCCCTAAAATGTTGGGGCAGTTTGTGGTCGGAATTCTGCTACCATCGACCACGACATTCAATTCTCTTCCAAACTGCGCTGTCCATGTGGTGAACAGAGTGGCTGTTGATTTTGTGGCGGAAATCTCGGTTAAATAGTTGTTCAGTCTCTCACAGATGTCTTCAGGATAGGTACCCGACGCCAGGATCGTGCAATCATCCGCATACGTTACGATCTCGATGCCGTCTGGAGGGGGCGGAATACTGGAGAGGTAGAGGTTAGACAGTTCCGGAGATATCACCCCACCTTGGGGAACTCCCTGTTTTACTCTACGGGGTTTGGACTTCTTGTTCCTGAATTCCATGTACGACTGGCGTCCACACATATAATTGACTATCCAACGTTTCAATCTTGGCCAGAGGGTTGTCTGCTCAATGTCCTCAAACAGCGTGGAGTGCCTGACTGTATCAAAGGCTTTTGATAAGTCAAGCGCCACCATCACTGTTATATCGCACGGCCGCCTCTGGTTGAGTCCTTGACAAATATGTGTGGTAATGGCGTGCAGCGCAGTTGTCGTGCTGTGCTACTTACGGAATCCATGCTGCAACTTGATAGCTATTTCTGATACTGGGGAAGACTAAGGCCTCAAGGGTCTTTGCTACGGTCGACAAAAGCGAAATCGGCCTGTACGATTCACTTTTGCTGGCATCCTTTCCGGGCTTCCGTAGTGGGACCACCCTGCCCATTTTCCAGACTTCGGGAACAATAAGGGTGGATAGCGACAAGTTGAGAACTTTAGTGAGATACTCCACTCCCGGCTCATCTAGCTGCTTCAGCATTACCATGGAGAGTCCATCAGGGCCCAACGCTTTGGATGATTTAGCGTTCCTGATGGCATTGGCAACATCATCCATTGTAAACTGTGGTGGTTCCTCCTCGGCAGGAAGAGATCTGATGCGACGTAATACTCTTCTCTTCGCCCTGTCACTCACGGGGTGCTCGACAAACTGTCGATTGAAATAACTTGCGCACCTCTTCGGGTCAGTCAACGTAACGTCGCCAAACGTGACTGAGGTCCTATCTTCCCTTCTTCCAGGTTTCGAGAGTGACATTACCGTTGCCCACAATGCACCTATACCTGTTCCAATGTTGCAACTCTTCAGATGATTTAACCACTTGTTCCGCGTATGCTCGCTGACCAGCCTGTTAACTTCCAGTATCAGCTCCCTGACTCTCGGGTCATTAGGGTTGGTTCGGCGAAGCTCATCACTCTCATTTGCTAATCCCGTCGCTTCTGCTGGGAAGTTTGTTCTTACTTCGGGTATTCGACCAGCAGGGATATGGCGAGCGGCTGCAGCTGTGATGATGTCTCGGAACGTCCTTTCCGCTACCCGAACATCAGAAGGATAGGGCAGCTCTCTGAAGCGGTGATTGGTGAACTCTCTGAAACTCGGTCAATCGGCTTTCTTATGATTGACCAATGTGCGGCGTTCAGAGGTAATGAAATCGGGTGGTCTGCTAATGGAGACATTTGTGGGAAGATGGTCTGATCCAAGGGAAATAACGGGTTGCCAGGTAACGTCATTTGTCAGACCAGGTGACACGATGGTTATGTCTGGCGAGATGTGACACTCTCCTCTAATTCTGGTAGGGGCGTCCTCATTGACCGTGCAAAAACGTAGAGCTGTCAATCTGCTTAGCCAGCGATGTACCTCTCTGGTCGTTTCCGAGGGCCGAATGCCACATCTCATGATGCGCAATAAAGTATCCCAAGACCATACGATTATGACCTTCCAAAAGCTGGCTAATGTTAGGCATGTAATCTGAGATACAGCTATTTCTCGGCGGGATGCATACGTTCAGCAACTCTATCTCGGCAGTTCCTCAATGTAATGTAATATGTACATATTACTTTTTGTGGTCCTGTTTAATGCAATATAATGCTTTTCGTGGGTAAGTCTATGATTCCTAGCATGAAAAATTCTACGATGAGCAACTAAAAAGCCTGATGGCCACGCTAACTATCGAAAGCAGTGACTGCGAATCGTAATATTTATACCCTCAGCCTTTAGGCTAAAGAGGGTATTTACACTTTGATACGAACAAAAATGTGCCTCATCGAAATAATGGTTTTAGACCCCAAGTATGTTTGTACGATATCCGTTTCAGAAAATTTTGAGTAGATCTAGCAATGTCCGTCCGTCTGTCTGTCTGTCTGTCTGGCTGGCTGGTGCGCACGATAACTCTCGAACGGATCAATCGATTCGGTTCAAATTTTGGGTATCGAAATATTTTGTCCAGATTCGATTTAAGTTCGAAGATGGGCCAATTAGGTCCACTCCTTCAGGTACCTCCCCCACAAATGTTCAAAAATTGTCGCAAAACTTGTGCGCACGATAACTCTTGTAGGGAATAACCGATTTGGTCCATACTTTGCACATCGTGTAATTTCTACCAAACTTAGATGAGGTTCCAATATGGACTCAATCGGTCCACTACTTCGGGTACCTCCCACACAAAATTTCGGAAAAGTTCAGTTTAGGACCTGGTCTCGAATCGCTTTGTTTTTTGTTTACGCAAGTTGTATTCGCTGTCCTCTATACGACGCTGTAAGTTTCATTAGGGGCAAGTCCATACTTCCTGAGAAAATAGCCTGAAAGTTACAAAAAACCCTATAACACCGTGTGTAGAGGTTGGAGCGCAAGATAACTCTCGAACGGATCTGCCGATTCGGTCCAAAATTTGGCTTTCGTAATATTTTGCCCAAACTTAGTTCAAGTTCAAAGATGGATTATATCGGTCCACTCCTTCCGGTACCTCCCCCACAAAAGTTCGAAAATGTTCGGAAAATTTGTGAGTACGATAACTCTTGAAGGAAGTAACCGTTTTGTTCCATACTTTGCACATTATGAAATTTCTACCAGACTTAGATGAGGTTACAATATGGAGTCAATCGGTAAACTCCTTCGAGTACCTCCCACACAAAATTTCGGAAAAGTTCAGTTTAGGACCTTCTCTCGAATCGCCTTGGTTTTTGTTGTAACATCTTGTATTCACTGTCCCCTATACGAAGGTACAAGTTTCCTCAGGGGCAAGTCCATACTTACTGAAAAAATAGCCCGAAGGGTGTTAAAACCCCCAATTGCACCCCCATTGTCTATGTCGGTCCATTCCTTTAACTACCTTTTCCGCAAAATTTTTGAACTTTAATCCTAATCAACATTTTTGTGGGTTCATACGACCAAAATTTTGAAACCCCCTAAATTCATAATTTTTTTGTGAAAAAAGTGTTTCAATTTGCACAGGCTGAGGGTATCGGGCATGTTCTGAAATTCACGGTGTATCCATTTCACATCACACATACACTTCACCTGTGAAAGCAATTGATGTTCTGTGTTTCACGTGAAAAGAGCTTTCATATTTCACGAAAGAACTTTGGAAAGCTTTATTACAGCTTTCAAACTTTATCATTTACAATGAAAAACATATCAGTCTGCGTTGGCGCATCAACGAATACACATGCGTGTGTGGGTATGTACGCTTTGTTCGTTTGATTGTTTACGAAACAGGGTAAACAAAGAAACGAACTTCTACAAGAGCGCGTACATGTTGAATTTGGTACTTTAAGAAAAAATACATTTTAAACTCATATTGTGTTAAGAAAATTAAATATTTTTTTAAATACTCATAGAAAACACAGTAAATTTTAGTCCTAGGCTGTTTTTTGTAGGAATTTGCAATTAGTTTCTTTAAAAAATAAGGATTCACTCAGCTCTCGCCATCAAAATTACAGTGTGAGGAATACACCCCAACTAGGTGTAAAGTGTGTTGCAGAACAGCTTTAGGTGTGTTCGATACACGTGAGGTGCAGAGGTGAATGACAGAACATGCCCGTATATCTCTGTCGGCAAAGCCGACTGACACTTGTTTACTTGTTCTTTTAAACTTATGTACACAAAGTTCCAAGAAGATCTATATCGGACAACACCACCGAATACCTCTCACGCAAAAGCTCAATATTTTCGCGTAAGTATAGTTTTAGGGGCGTTCAAAGATGCTTTTGAAGTTTGTGATCCTGCTTACAGCAATATAATGTGTTTCGTGGTCAAGTCCATGCTTGTAACGTAATAGTCCAAAAGCTCTAAAAACCCTACGGTTGAAAACAAAAGTGGCTAATGGTCACCATATTTGAAAGGAGTGACTGACATTGGTCTAACCTTGGCACATCGTAGTATATCATCCAAACGTACATCAAGTTTCAAGATATCGAGCAAAGTTTTGAATTTTGTAAGGGAGGTACCTTACAAAATTCAAAACTTTGCTTAAGTGCAGTATAAAAGGTATACTATATATATTTTCTTCGTGGGGAAAGTCACAGTTTCCTGACATAATGACCCAAAAGCTCAAAACTCCTACGAGGACCAACTAAAGTGATTGCTTGACACGATAGTTGTAAAAAAGAAAAGACACGGAGGTCTATTCTTAGTGAGTGCTCCTAAGACACTGACTTTTATTCAAGAATATTTCACTTACGAACTACTTATGAAAATGTAACTTAACCTAATGCAACACAACAATAGTTGTTATCTATTCTAATAATAAATATAAAACATTGAAATACTGCCTGTCCCATCATTCAAGTGGTCTTTTCTACCCTTTGAGCGCAACGTCACACACAGTCCTATGCACAAGAGTACGATATCACTGAATAGATCGATACATTTTTTGCCTGCTGGAGAGCTGATAATACCCAAAATCTATTTTTATAAAAAGTATGTACAATAGGGATATAACTTTTTGCACTTTTTTGCAGATATCGAAAATACCACCACATAGCCGTGTAGAGCATGAAAAACTATTATGAAATAAGGTGTATTTTTTTCTCTATCGCGAAAAAAGTTTCCGCACCAAATGCATTGAAGTTCGGTAATGCATTTTTCAATTTTATCTGTTATAACAACATATTTGCTTTTCATTAAAATTTTTATTTTTTTGTAATCTAATTTACAATCATTATCAAACCGTTCTGGACCAATTTGTTCTCTAATCGCGCCATTTCGGAGCATATTAGGAACTTTTGACACTATTGCAATTTTTGGTTTTTCTTTATAAACTCGTGAATTTTATGTTTATATTTTTTGTACCTATCCGGCAAGATAATATGGTGCCGTTTGCACCAAATTCGCGAAAGTTACAGACCGTTTTTAATGACTGCCTGTGAGAATTGTATTTATTTTCTATTAATATTTATTCAAACAAAGCCAATTTAAAATTTTAAGGAGAAAAAATATCAAAAGGGTTTTAGTAATCACAGTCGGTCGGGAAACTTTTTTCACCGCATCGATTTTAGAAACGCGTTTTCATTATTAGGACAAAATTCTCCACATGGTACTGGTGTTGTATTTTTGTAGAAAACAAATACAATTCTCACAGGCAAGGTCAACAAAAATAGCCTGTAACTTTCGCGAATTCGTTGCAAATTACCCCAAATTCTCTTGTCCGATAGGTACAAAAAATATAAACATAAAATTCACGAGTTTATAAAGAAAAACCAAAAATTGCAATGGTGTTACAAGTTCCTAATATGCTCCGAAATGGCGCGATTTGAGATCAGATTGGTCCAGAACGCTGTGATAATGATTTTAAATTAGATTACAAAAAATAAGAATTTTAATGAAAAGCAAATATGTTGTTATAACAGATAAAATTAAAAAATGCATTTCTGAACTTCCATGCATTTGGTGCGGAAACTTTTTTCGCGATAGAGAAAAATTGACACCGTATTTCATAATAGTTTTCCATGCTCTACACGGCTGTGTGGTGGTATTTTTTGGTTATAACCCTAATGTACAACATTTGTTTGTACAATAGCTATTGAAGGAATGACTCCCAAAGTTATATTCAGTTCGAAGATGGAGCATGGTGTGAGGAAATGATGACCATCATGACTACAGCTTTATATTATTTCTTGCTAGGAAAGGCAATAACTGCTGTGATATGTGGCTCGAAATGACCCAATATTTAGGGCCATGGCTTCATACATCCTTCGCCCTAAAATATTTAGTAGTCTTCGTTACAATGCTTTAATTATACCCTCAGCCTTTAGGCTAGAAAGGGTATGAAAGTGTATACGGCCAAAATGTGCCTCATCGAAATAATGGTTTTAGACCCCAAGTATGTTTGTCTGGCTGGCTGGCTGGCTGGTGCGCACGATAACTCTCGAACGGATAAACCAATTCGATTCAAATTTTGGCTTTCGTAATATTTTGTCCAAACTTAGTTTAAGTTCGAAGATGAGCTATATTGGTCCACTTCTTCCGGTACCTCCCCCACCAAAGTTCCAAAATGTTCGGAAATTTTCTGGGCATGATAACTCTTAAAAGGAGCATCTGATTTGGTCCATACTCTCATACCTCCCACACAAAATTTCTGATAAGTTCAGTTTAGGACCTGCTCTCGAATCACTTCCCCCATACGGCGGTACAAGTTTCATTAGGGGCAAGTCCATACTTCCTGAGAAAATGACCGGAAAAGTGCAAAAGCCCCTATGACACCTTGTGTAGTGGTTGGAGCGCAAGATAACTGTCGAACGGATCTGCTTAATTGGGTTCGTAATATTTTATCAAAACATAGTTTAAATTCGAAGGTGGACTATATCGGTCCACCTCTTTCAGTTACCTCCCCCACAAAACTTCAAAAATGTTCGGAAAATTTTTGCGCACGATAACTCTCGAAGGGAGTGACCGATGTTATCCATACTTTGCACATCCTAATATATCTACCAGACATAGATCAGGTTCGAATATGGACTATATTAGTCTACTCCTTCTGCTACCTCTCACACAAAATTTCGGATAAGTTCACTTTAAGACCTGCTCTTGAATCACTTTGATTTTTGTTGAAGCGATTTGCATTCGCTACCTCCATTACGACGGTAAACGATTTTTCAGGGGCAAGTCCATATTTCTTGGAAAACAGCCCGAAAGGTGCAAAAAACCCCTATGCCACCATATGTGGCGGTCTGAGAGTACGATAACTTTCGAACTGTTCAACCGATTTGGTCCAACATTTAGTCTTCGTCATATTATATCCAAACTTAGTTTCATGGGCAATACCGGTTCACAACTTTCGGTACTTCTCCCCAATGTTTAAAAATATCACTAAAATGATAGGACGATATCATTTGAATGGGGCAACCAAATTGGTCCAAAGTTTGGATCTCCTTAAATTTATCAAAATTTAGTTTATCTTCTAAAATGGCCAATATCGGTCCTCCCTCAAGATACCTGCCCTACAAAAGTTCAACATTTGTGTATTAGTGCAGTTAATTCCTAATCCACATTTTTGTTGGCAAATTCAAATATCTAAAAAGGGCCACAAAATTCTGAAGAGACCTTAAATTCATTCGATCTGTCCGGAGGTGAAAGTTTCGCTTCACATTGGCTGTGGGTGTATATCTGTCGGCAAAGCCGACTGACACTTTTTTACTTGTTTTATACTGTTCAGACTGTGCTGAAGTCTGTCAGTGGAAAAATTAGACCCACTGTTTATAACACAAAAGGTGTAATAATTTATGCTAAAAACTTCCAAAATTTCTTAGGTGTTTGTCCTTTGCACATTTAGGTTCACCTGTTATTGTTTTTTGTACAGTTAAAGGCTAGGGTAACTTCCATAGGCAAACCTCACTGATACTTTTTATTTCTCCATACAAATTCATTATTTGATCCCCTTTCAGTTTGTAAAGTATTATCTTTATTGTTCCAATAAATTTCATTCCATTGCAATTACTCTCCACGTGTTTAACTTTTGTTTACACGAATCATCATCGTCATAATTCCTTCTGGTACACATCTCCATGATCTTATCTAATCTTTTAATTGTATCGTCAGAAAATATCTGTGCCAGCTCCTAAGTGATTTCCAGCATCCACAACTAATTACTGATGGCAAACAAAGAAAGAACATTGTTGTAATTATAGATGCGCTTCGGCTACTACTGTTACTACTCTCTGTGCTTTGTCTACAACAATCCACTTTTAAATTGACTTAATTGGTTTTAAAAGAACTCTGAAGGGGAGACATTTTATTTATTTTCTACTCTCTCCCTCCTTCTTATTTTCTGTCTCTAGAGAGGATTTTTGTTTGGCAATACCAAGCTCTTGTTTGTAACACTTGTGAGTGGTATGATGGTATTCTTCTTCTTCGTGCTAGGGGATATTTCAAAGTTTGCGTTTTATTGATTACTTCCCACTTCTTGGACACTGAGAACCTGTTCACCTAACCTTTTTGCCACTGAGTAATGGTACTGAAGGACATCTTTGTCATGATATTTACTCTTCCTTCCTCTCTCTCTCCCCATCTCCGTCACATACAGTGTCTCCTTGCATCTATCACTTAACACAATTTCCTTTTCCTCCTCAAATGAAGTGCATGAAACAGAAACTATGATTCCCAGTTGCAATCGTTTGTTGGTGTACGTGTGTTTGTGTGTAAGTGTTAGTGGGCAACCAAACTGCAGTCCATCTACAGCAGATTAAACACACATGTCTTTGCATAAATTAGTGTAAATGCTCAGGGTTTATACGTGAATAACTCGTAAAATGTTGTATTTGTTGTAGTCAATAGTTGGTTGTTTGTTCGTTTGTTTGCTAACCAAAGGGGAAAACATTTTACAACTCGGAGAGTTTTGAGTTTTTTTTTGTGGGTCAAGTGTGTAGCACTACTAGCTGGCAGAGGGCAAGTGTGGAAATAAATATAAAAATGTTTGCAAAGTTGGTTACTTAATTGAAATTTCAAAAACTCTTTTATTTTCTAATTTTCCAGTTACTGCTGTTGCTGCTGTTACCACCTTGGTAAGCTGCACACGCTTGAATGGATTTTGAAATACTGGGGATTTTCAATGGCTTAACCAATAAACCCAATAAAATGCTAGTAAATTATTACTGCCATACGTTGAGAAAATGCAATATGCTTACGCTTAAATGAACAGGGAGTTGAGTTGAGATACGTATTAATCTTCAATAAATTATTTATGGATTTTAAAGGGCATTGATTTGAAATGTTGAAACATTATGGCCAATTAAGAACTATTTCAAGTTGAAGGTATAAGTATTTTCGAAATAGGGAGGAATACCTGGTGTACGCTCATATTTTTTCAGCCAGTGTAATATTCTTTAAAATTTCTTTAAAATCATTAAAAACAAGTAAAAAAGTATCAGTCGGCTTTGCCGACAGAGATATACCCTCAGCCTATGTGAATTGAAAATTTCATCTACGGTCACATCGAATGTATTTATGGTCTTTTCATTATTTTGTGGCCTTTTTTGGACATTTGAACTTGCCGACGAAAATATGGATTAGGATTAAAGTTCAAAAGTCTTGCAGAGAAGGTACTTAAATGAATGGACCGACATAGTCCATTGTGGAATTGGATTCTATTCGTATAACTTATGGACCAGTATGCCAGGAAGCATGGACTTGAGAAAGGAAAACATTATACCGCTGTAAGCAGGACAACAACGAACAGCATCTTTTTAAATGCACTTAGAAACAAGTGTTGAACTTTTGTGGAAGTTAAACTAAATTTGGACAATATATTAGGAGATCCAAAGTTTGGACCAAATTTGTTCAAGAGATATCGTGCATGTCGGGTGCCACCGTGGTGCAATGGTATGCACACCCGCCTTGCACACTAAAGGCCGTGGGATCAATTTCCCGGCCAGGCAACATCAAAAATTTCAACGGTGGCAAAATACCCCGGAGTAATGTTGGCGACATTTCCTGAGTATTTCAGCCATGTAAAACTTCTCTACAAGTGGTGTCTTAGGACACGCCGTACGGACTCGGTAATAAACAGTAGGTCCCTTATCATTGAGCTAATATGAATCGGGGTGCACTCATTTTTATGAGAGAAGTCTCCCTTGTCCCGTATGGGATGTTTGTGGAACAATTACACTGTGCAACATTTTTAAGGTGATCTTGTGCAAACAATTCGAACTGAGGATTTTTCGAAAGTACAGACCCAAACGACAAGAAACCCTAGTTGGGTTTTGTTGTGTCAGATCCAGCTCGGATTTTATGGCCCCATCTAAACATGGTTAAATAATGAGTTTTTAAAGAAATTCGGGGTTATATCTCTAAAACCAATGCGAATCTTCTTCTGACCTCTGAAGCAAATTTGTAGATAAGGACAAGGATACAATATTTGGAGAAATAATGAACTCGAAAAACTACATTTATTGCCTCAAATTTCAAAATATATGCAAAAATACCACAATTTTTATACATTTCGCACCGTATCTCCAAAACCGTTAATTTTTTCTGAATATTTTCTTTCGGAAAAATATTCCCTGGAATGTAATACACAACTCTTCAGAACATGTCATTGTTGTAAAATGCCTCTATCCCGTTGTTTTCAGTACATTTTTCAACGACGATTTAATAAACATGTCAATAATGTAGTGAAATCCGAAATGCGAGAATAAACTGTTGGTGTGAACTGTGTTTGAAATACGTGTTGTAAAAGATATGATGCATAATACCGCTGAAGCAACATGAAGTAAGCATTTTAGAGTTTCAAAATGTTCTAAAGAATTGTTGAGAACTTTATTTGGAAGATTTTTGCAAAAGATTACTTGGTTCAACTCCCAATAGTTTAGCCGATACTGACCAGAATTTCAGCAATTATGTAAAATGTTCTATATTTAATAGATTTTCAAGCCCTAGATGCTGTTTTTCTTATGTGGTTTCTTCAAAAGATAAGTTCTACTAGTTTAGGGCTACAATATTGCTAAAGAGAGCAAGTCCAAATTCCTATTCGTTTCTGAGATAAAGGCCTGATAAATGCAAAAAAGTGTAGATTTAGCCCGGTTTAGATGAGGCCATAAAATCCGAACTGGATCTGACAGGACAAAACCCTACTAGGGTTTTTGTAGTCTTAATATGTACTTTCAAAAAATCCGTACTAGAAGTTGTTTGCATTTTCAGTGTTGCACAGTGTTATATATCGTGCATACCATTTAAGTGACTTTTTTAATACTCAGGGGAAGTACCGGAAGTTGTGGACCGGAATTGCCTATCTTCGAACTGAAAATATGACAAAATATGAGGAAGGCCAAATTTTGGACCATATCGGTTAGTTCGGGAGTTATCGTGCTCTCCAGTCACTACATGTGGTGCCATAGGGTTTTTTACACCTTTCGGGCTGTTTTCTCAAGAAGTATTGTCCTGACAAAACTTTTTCCGTCGTAGTTGAGGCAGCGAATGCAAGTTGCTTCAAAAAAATCAAAGTGATTCGAGAGCAGTTCTTAAAGAGAACTTATCGGTAATTTTGTGTGATAGGTACCCGAAGGAGTGGACAAACATAGTACATATTCGAACCTGGTCTATATCTAGTAGATATATTAAGAATTGTAAAATATGGACCAAATCGGTCACTCTCTTCAAGAGTTATAGTGCGAACAATTTTTCCGAACATTTTTGAACTTTTGTGGGGGAGGTACCTGAAGGAGTGGACCGATATGGCTTATTTGAGAACAGGTCCTAAACTGAACTTTTTCGAAATTTTGTGTGGGAGGTACCCGGAGGGTTGGACCGATTGAGTCTATATTTGAACCTCATATTACTCTGGTAGAAAGTTTACGCTATACAAAGTATGGACCAAATCGGTCACTCCCTTCAAGAGTTATCGTGCACACAAACTTTCGGAACATTTTTGAAATTTTGTGGGGGAGGTACCGGAAGGAGTGGACCGATGTAGCTCATCTTCGAACTTAAACTAAGTTTGGGCAAAGCCAAATTTTGAAAGCCAAAATTTGAATCCGAATCGGTTCGTCCGTTCGTAAGTTATCGTGCGCTCCAGCCAGCAGGACAGACAGGCACGGACATGGCTAGATCGACTCCAAATTGTCTGAAACACATATCGTCCAAACATCCTTGGGGTCTAAAACCATTATTTCGATGAGGCACATTTTCATCGTATCAAAGTGTATATACCCTCTTTAGCCTAAAGGCTGAGGGTATAAAAATGTGTTCAGCTAGGTGAAATGTACCACCTACGGGACTATATAAAAGAGTCAACCTATCTTTATAATTTTTGGTGGAAAAGTTTTATAACTGCAGGGAATCTCAAAAGTCAAATTGAGGGTAGTTCCATGAAACAATTTAGACCCTCAAAACACCGAAAATCGGAAGGTACCGTTACGAAAACATGGACCTATGTTGACGAATTTTAATTAAGAAGTTTTATGACCATTGAGTACTTTTAATGTCAAATTACAGCTAGTTAAAACTGTAGCTAAAATTGTCAAAATAGAAGTTTCGTGATCATTGAGAACTTTTAATGTCAATTTAAGGCTAGTTCGGTTAAAAATTTTAGCAAAAATTCTCAAAATACCGAAAATCGGGAGGTACCGTTATATGGGCCTATACCAAAACATGGACCTATGTTGACGATGTTTGGTGGAGAAGTTTCATGACTACTGACAACCTCAAATGTCAAATTACAGATAGTTCGGTTAAAAATTTTAGCGAACATTCTGAAAATACCGAAAATCGGGAGGTACCGTTATATGGGGGGCTATACCAAAACATGAACCTATGCCCATATATGTCAAATTATAGCTAATTCGGTTTGAAAATGTGACTAAAAACGTTAAAATACCTGAAATCGGGCGGTACCGTTATATGGGGGCTATACCAAAACGTGGACCGATATAGCCCATCATCGAACTTGACCTGCCTGCAAACAAAAGACACATTTTCTCAAAATTTCAGCGCCCTATCTCCATTTTTGTGGATGCTAGAGTGATTACCACAGACGGACGGACGGACACGCATAGATCGACTCAGAATTTTACGCTGATCAAGAATATATGTACTTAATAGGGTCGCAAATGAAATAAAAAAACAAACTTAATATACCCTCCATACTATGGTGGAGGGTATAAAAATGTCGTAAACGCTTTTTTAAAAGATATAATTTATTAACAAAAAAAAAAAAAAAACAAGAAACAAAAATTAAAATTTTTTCAAAGTGGTTTGTGCATAGACCTATTCAATATTTGAATGCAATAAACGTTATTTTAATTATTAGTAGGCTTAAGTTTATTCAATCGTGCAACAGGAAATAATTTTTGAGAAAAAAAAAACATTTTTTCCGATTCTATTTGTGAGTGAACTTTTTTTAATTTCAATGGAATAAACGTTATTTTTGTTATTAATAGGCAAAAGTTCATTCATCCATGGTACAGGAAATCATTCTTGAGAAAACATTTCGGAAAGTCATGAGTCATGACCCTAGTGTTCTTTCGCTGCATTGTTTTTGCCAAATCGTTATGACATTTTTTAAAAACGTTTTCAATGATAAAATTTTTAACCAATTTACTTATCTTAAATCCTTAATTCGTAGGACTTGTGCCCTGATATAACCTCTTTTAATAAATTTTGAATTAAATCTCACACACTTAAGACCAACTATATTTGGCCTATGACCTTTTCGGCATTAACTATTAATTGATAACTATTTAATCCCAATGATAAGCCAGACAACACAACATTTCGATTTCTCATTTCGAAAACCCATCGACTCCTCACTTCAGCACATTTTGTCAACAAAATGCCGCCACATGTCAATTAACATTAAAATTTCAATACAAATTTCCATAAGGCCATCATTTTACAACACTTGATTGCTGAGATACTAAGTAATACTAACACATACTCAACAAACATTTCTACATAGTGTTAGGACTACAAATTGGAGGAAACTATTAGCCTCATTTTATTTGTTCGAATAGCTTGTCGTCGTGTATGCAAAGTTTGGGAGGATTACAAACTTTTATTGTATGACACTTTCTGTGAGTGTGTGCGGATAGAGCGAGAGTGTGTCCATGTGTGTGTGTGTGGTTTATATTCTGGTAAATGAATGTGCTAGAGCGTGGAAAGATAACTAAATTTGATTTTCATTTACGAGTATATCTATTTATCCATATTTGAAATGGGGGTAAATGGGCGGCTTACAACAAACGCTCAACAGAAGAGAACATTAATTTTTGTGACATTTCTATTTAAATTTTGTTGTAAAATTTTTAGGTGAAATGCAAAGTGAACTATCTATTATATGGGGAAATAAATCGTAAACCAAAACCTTGGAGTAACCAAATTTTTTGAATAGTATTTTAAAAATATCATCTTCTTGAGTTTGTACTTCATTGCGACCAAGCTACGCACATTTAGGTGTTGACTTCATAATAAACTCTTCCACATGGTCGTTCACCGCCGTTTTTATATCCTCAGCCTTTATGCTAGCGAGCGTATATACTCACACACTTCCATACGATCATAATGTGCCTAATCGAAATCGAAATTTAGATCTTTGTCTGGCTGGGGCGAATGATAACTCTCGTACGGATCAACCGATTCGGTCAAAAATTTGATCCTCGTAATATTTTACCCAAATTTAGATCATGTTCGAGGATGGGCCATATCGGTCCATTCCTTCCTGCACCTCCCATACAAAATTCCACCAGGCATATATCAGGTTCGAATATGGTCCATATCGGTCCACACTTTGGTTACCTCCCACACAAAATTGCAATATTATTCGCTAAAGCTCAGATTGTCCTGGCGGTACGACGGTTAAATTATTTCAGTAGGCATGTCCATACATCATTAGATAATGACCAAAAAGCTCTGAAAACCCCTGACATTGTTTTTAAACTGCTTACTTAAATCAAATTAGCATCTGTTGGCCAATACAATTCATCTTTTTATTTCACAACTAATGTCGTTTGCTGTGTTTACGGAGGTGCCGAGGTAGACGAAGTCTTTTACTACCTCAAAATTATAGGAACCAACTTCTACAGTTGGTCCGAGCTCAATGGACGCATTGCGCGTCAACACCATTAACTTGGTCTTCTCACCGTTTACCGCCAGACCCACTTTAGCAGATTCTCCTTCGACCTTCTTAAAGGTATCAGTTAATTCGCTTACTGATCGTCCCATGATGTCTAAATCATCAGCATAAGAAAGTAACATGTGGTTATTGGTGTAGATTGTGCCACTTAGTTTGATGTTTGCCTCTCGTATAACTTTTCTAGCTGGATGTTGGAAAGATCACACGAAAGGCTGTCTCCTTGCCTGAAACCTCTTTTGGTACAAAACACTTCGGAGAAGTTCTTTCCTATTTTAAATGAAGATCTTGTGTCAGTTAGAGTCATTTTACAAAGCCGAATGAGCTTTGCTGGGATACCAAATTCAGACATTGCTTGGAATACCTTTGAACGTAGCGGGCTGTCAAGGCTGCTTTATAATCGACAAAAACGTGGTAGGTGTCGATCTGCATCTCTTGGATCTTCTCCAGGAAGGCTGGGTAAATATGGAGAGAAGTCTCCCTTGTCCCGTATGGGATGTTTGTGGAACAATTATATATAAATATCTGGTCGATGGTGGACTTGCCAGGTCTAAAGCCGCATTGGTAAGGTCCAATTATTTCGTTGACCATGGGCTTTAGTCGTTCGCACAATATCCCTGACACTATCTTATAGGCAATAGGGAGAAGACTTATGCCCCTATAGTTCGAGCATACAGTCTTATCTCCTTTCTTGTGGACAGGGCACATGATGCTCAGGTTCCAACCGTCGGGTACTCGTTCTTCCTGCCAGATGGTGCTAACTAGCTGATGAATACACCTTATCAGCGTGTCGCCTCCGGTTTTGAACAGCTCGGCTGGTAAGCCATCAGCTCCTGCTGCCTTATTATTCTTCAGCCGACTTTTTCTCCCGATACCTCTCTCGTGCGCTACGCGTTGCTACTGATTGTAGAGTAGCCCTATATGCCGCATTTTTCTCTTCGGTAGCAACACGACACTCCTGGTCATACCATGGATTCCTTGGTGGAGGTATCTGGTATCCAAGTATGGATTTTGCGGCTGTTTGCATGGATTGGGCAATATTTTGCCATTGTGCTGATATGTTATCGGGACGAGGAGTGCTTACATTAAGCAATTGGGCTAATTGAGTGGAATATGCTGTGGCTATCTGTTGTGTTTGCAGCTTACCGATGTCCAACTTCCGCGTTGTATCTGTTCATAATTTTTTCTAAGCGCTCGTAAAATATATCTATGGTCTGTTCGTCGTTGTCTTCAGTGGGAGCACTGATGTGAAGCTGGAGACCAGATGTTTTAACCGCCGACCAACTACAAATCCGCAACCAAACTCATGCTCATGGAGCTATAATACAGTGCGTCACCTTTAGGTGTTGTACTTTTCAAGGGGTTTGCGGGGTTCGTCAACTTTAGAGGGGTTTGGTTTTCTTTTCTTTCGTTTTTTCATAGTAGGCTGTTTTTTCTAGGGGAGGATTACTAATCCGACGCCCAAACCCAAGTTTTTAACGTTCTTATGGGTGAACGCGCGGCACATGTTAGCTCACTACCTTTAACGGGTGTTAAAGGCAGTTCCCCAGGTGATACCACGGGAAGGTCAGTGTCCACTTGAGATGAAAGAGGGACCAAGATAAATCCTGGGCTTTGCCATGTTAAAGCCGGTCAGGACCGTTCCTTGGTATCTTCCATCCCCTACGTCACCCAAAAATAATTATGTTTACGTATTGTTGTGTGTTTAGGACGAAGGTCATTATTAGCGAATTGTTTAATTAATTTAATTAATTGATCTGTCACGACATAGGGGGAGTTGTATTGAGAAATGATATGTAGCGAAGTCTCAACATGCTACGCTCGTTTCCTCAGCTCATGAGGCATATCATATGTTAGTGGCTAGACATATTATGTATGTGAATGTGGATAACTTATATTTATGGTTCGTTTTGTGTATACTGTATTGATTGTGTATATCAGTGGAATAAGAGGCCACTGGACCTTTTGATACCTACCACACAATTGTAAAAAATACCCTGGAAACTTCCAAAACTACCTTTGTCATCTACAAAATTTGTATTTATTTTTTTTAAATTTGGGATCTCTTTATAGTACTACCACTTCTCCTGTTAATGTTTTGCACATCCATAGGTTGAAGGCTAAATACCTTCAGTCGGAAAAAACCAAAAATATTACTTGCATTATTTTGTATTCCATCTACTACCAAATGTAAAGTCATAATAGCTTAAAGTTAACTTAACACGAAATGGTTCAGTAAACGTAACAAAAAAAAAAGAAAAACGAATGAAAGAATACAACAACGTGATTTATATTTTACCACCTTTTATGGCTTTTGTCAAATGTTGTTAAGACATGAAAGTCAGCTCAGGCAGTTTGAACCTTAAGTGTCCTGCCTCTGACGCGGCAACATGTGTGGCACAATGACACACAAGTTACCTTTAATCAAAAAAAGCAAATTTCTCTTGCTCTCTCTCCTGGCACCATGAAAAAGAAGAAAAAATGAAAAAATACTGAAGTCAAATTGAAAACGGTATGGAAATTAGGAAACATCTGCATAAAAAATACGTGTTAACACAACTGATATTCACAATGAGGTAGGTATGTAGAAAGGCTGTCAGATAGCTAGCTATATAATATGTATGTGTTTGCAAACGCTGACGGAAACGGAAGTTTGTAATATCATAAAATGTTACATTGTCAGATATAAATTTCTAAAACACACATTTCGTTTTGATTGTAGACTGTTTTCTTAACAAAAAGTGGAGGGACAAATAAACAAAAATTCTTAAGAATTTAAACTCCAGTGCTTCTTTTGCATTTCCTTGTTTTCAGCCTTCTATTGTTATGAATAACTTATGCAACATAATTTCCATTTTTCCGTATTTTTTGATGATATCTTAATGCCGGAGTTTTTCATTCTGGGAAACTATGGTATGTTGCGTTTTTGTGAAATATTTAATGATTTTTAATTCATATTTTTTGTACATTTTTGAAGTTCCTTTGAAGTTGTAAATTTTTAATGATCATAATGAGTATTTGTTGTTTTGTTATTCGCCGTTTAAAAGAGAGAACAGCCTTTTCAAAGTGAGTAGAAAAAGGCTGATTAAGTATGTATAACCGGCCCTATGCTCCACAGTGGTGTGACGGGGTAAAAGTGACACCATATCCTACAAGTGGTACATAAATTTCAGAACAAACAAGTGAGAAGGTCGACTTAGCTTACAGCTAAAAACTGTAAGCTTATGACTTGCCAAAAAACATCGGAGTTATGGATCTGAATGTACTATGAACAGATTCCGAATTTTAAAAGTAAATAGCATATTCGGAGATGAAAAAAAAAAATATTTTGGAAGTATACCGCGGGCTGGAGCGTGATTTTTTAGGTGTTTGAGGGGTAGGTATCAATCAACCCAGTATACAAAAAATAAAGTTTCTCATATAGCAAGAATACTACTTGGGCGGAGTATTTGAAACATTCGTACAATAATCGAGAGACGTATGGAGAATTAAATTATAGTGTTGTAACAACGGCCACAAATACTACCAAAAGCTTTAGTGCAAGAGGTGTATAAATTAGTGGCCCAAATATTGGGGTCCATTTCTCAGGAAGCATTGGTGGCCTAAAACTGCAAAACTGTTGAACTTTTGCGTATGAGGTACATATTTAAACGAATGGAACGACGAGGTCTATATTGAAACTGGATCTAATTATTATTTTAGTATTTTAAAGCTTTTAGTCAATTTTCTCAGGAAGTGTGAACTTGCTCCCGGAAAAATTGTTCCGTCCGGTACGGACCGGGAGGACAACCCGCTTAAAAATAAATCAATAAATCAAGTGCCCGAATGAGTGGATCGATGTGACCCACAATCAAACTTGATCTAAGTTTTGACAAAATATTACGAACTAATAAATTTAGACCAAATCAATAGTTATAGTGAACACCACACAGATACATGATTTTCATCTTTTAAATAAAAAATAAACTGTAAAAGTCCATTGTGGAAAAAAGAAGTTATGTCCGTTTTAAATTGAAAATCCAAGAAACCCCGTTTTTCACTACATTTACCGTTATAAAATCAAAAAACGAAGTGACCCAATGAAACCAAAGGTATTTTCGTCTTCCTTAGACTCCCACAAAACTGAATATATGCATCAGAACCCCTGCAAAAAAAATTTTGTCAACTTTTGTAGCACAGTGTAATCAGTCAAGTTTTCGATACTGTGATTAGGCTCTTAGAGAGCTACTGTTAACCAAACTGTATTCCGAGAGTACCCGAATGTTTCAGGACCGATATCAAGTCCGATTGTCACCAAGCTGACAGCATCCAAATACTTCAGAGCCGAGGCACACAATCGATTACCACCGACAATAACAGCCCGATGACCTTCGAGCCGATCATATTCACTCGATTATCAATTAGCCGACCCGATGGTCGAACCGGAAAAAAAAAATCCGACTACTACCGATCACAATCGTAGATCGAACCGATCATATTAACACGATCTAATCGAACATAACAACCCGATTGCCATCGAGCCATCGAGAGGACTACAACAACCAGATTGCCATCGAACAAACAACAACTACTCGATTATCATGTTCATATTGCATTCATATTCTTGACACATTATTCGGTTTGTGGGTCCTTAGTTCGACCCTGGCAGCAACTGACCTTACCTCAGCCCTAGGCAAAACCACTCCTATTAAGGTACATTTTCACACGCCTTTACGCTTAGGTTTTAGAGACAATTTATCCATGTCCGTCCGCCTATTTGGCTTGCTGGAGCCCACGATAACTCTCGTACGGATAAACCGATTCGATCTAAAATTTGGCCTTCGTAACATTTTGTCCAAACTTACATCAAGTAATACAAAGTTCCCCCACAAAATTTCAAAAATTTTCGGAAAAATGCAGTTTAAGATCCGCTCTCAACTCGTTTTGATTTTTTTGCAACAGGCTGTTGTCAAAGCCCCTATTACGATGGTACCATTTTTTAGGGACATATCCATGCTCCCTAAGAAAATGGTCAGAAAGCTGTAAAAAAGCCTTCGGCCACCATGTATAGTGGGTGAGGCGTACGGCAACTCTCGAACCGGATACTACGTTGGTCCAAACTTTGTATATCGTAATATTGCTGTGAATCTTAGATAAAAACACTGTACAACAAAATTGAACTTTTTTTTAAAATTACATGAAACCCCGCATAGATAATGAAAGAGGGCAGAAGTAGCTGCCATCATTATAGTATATAGGACCATGCCGAAATCATAGATTTTAGGAATCGTATGTATATATTCACTGGACAATAACCGTAGACTATCCCCGCATTTTCACATACAATATCAGGAACCTATGACTTATCCTGGTGACGTTATTTTAGTTTATAGTACTAAAATACGTAATTTTACAAAGTCCGATCTGGGTTATCAATATTTTCCCTATATACATTCACCATAGATATTCACAAAAACAGTTTGAATCGAGCAGACATAATCTTCTGAAAGATTTTATAATGAAAAACATCAATAAAATATATTTGGTGGCCGCAGATAACGAAAATGTGAATAAAAACGGTAGAATATGGTCCTAAATCATATATAAAAAGCGAAAGTTTCTGGAGATGTTAAATATTATAGCTACAAAGTTCTTTTATTCAGAGACTCGTAATGAAATTTGATTTGGAACATTTCTTCTTTTGGCACAATCCCCAAAAAGTGAAGTATTTTAGGGGATTTTGACTCAGTATGGAATAAATTTTAATTAAGAGTCTAAAAGTTTAACAAATAATTTCTACATATAATATGTAATTTTGTAACGTCATTTTCTTAACAAAGTATTTTACTTAGAAATATAGTTTGGTCTGGGACTTACAGTGAAATTTTGCGTAGAATATTTCTTCTTTTAACACCTTTCGTCTAAAACTAAATTTCATGTTACTTTCATGCATCAACTTGAAAAAAGAACAAAACAAATTTATTCAAAAAATATTTGGGTATTTTGTTGGCAAACTTGATGTATATATTTTCTTGATATCTATTGTAAATACATATTTCATTTATTCGGCGACTTATACATATTAAAATTTGATGGAGAATATATTTGTCTTTGACGTCTTCTATCTAGAATGAAGTTTTGTGCGACAAAACTTAATAAACTCAGATAAAGTATTAATAAAGTATTCGGGGACCTGTTTGATCTGATACGATCACATTTTAAAGGAGCTTTTAAACGTTTTTGAAAAGAGGACCAAAATTATAATTTTCAAAAAATATATATTTATTTTTATATTAAAAATATTATATTTTTGAAAATTATAATTTTCAAAAATATAATATTTTTTTGTTTTGTTCAATATTTATTTTGAAAATTATGAGAAATTTTGTTGTAGTTTTTTGTGGGGGTTTTCAGCCATTTGTTAACCGTTTTAAACAAATAATAACTTGTTCGAAAGATATTATTCACCCCTTTAAAAGGAAGAAATCCATTGTGAAATAAAATATAATTTAAAAAAATTAAGTTTCAGTGTTTTATTTAGAAATACACTTAAAACTAGGAAATAATTTGTCGCTTAGCCTCAATAAATATAATGAAAACGCCAATTGTGGGTATTCTCACTAGAAAGAAGGGCGATTGGATTCTTGCCGTGAGCCTCGAAAATATTTCAGTAGTGGAAATATTTTCCTCAAGATTCATCCACCAAGGAATAATGGAAAGAAAACAAGTAAAAAAGTATCAGTCGGCTTTGCCGACAGAGATATACCCTCAGCCTGTGTATATTGAAACATTTACGTATGTATTTAGTGGGTTTTAAAAATTTTGGACGTTGATTAGGATTAAAGATCAAAAGTTTTGCGGAGGAAATACTAAAAGGAATGGATCGACATTGATCGTTATGGAAATGGATCTCCAGCCACAACATATGGTGCTATAGGGGGTTTTTACACTTTCGGGCTGTTTGCTTAAGAAGTATGGACTTGCCCCTAAAAAAACTTTTCCCTTCGTAATTCAGGCAGCGAATGCAAGTTGCTTCAACAAAAATCAAAGTGATTCGATATAAGGTCTTAAAGTGAACTTATCCGAAATTTTGTGTGGGAGGTACCGGATGGAGTGGACAAATATAGTCCATATTTGAACCTGATCTATATCTGGTAGATATATTAGGATGTGTAAAGTATGGACCAATTCGGCCACTCCCTTCAATAGTTACCGTACGAACAATTTTTCCGAACATTTTTGAACTTTTGTGGGGGAGGTACCTGAAGGAGTGGACCGATTTGGCTTATCTTCATACTTAAACTATGTTTGGACAAAATATTACTAAGGACATATTTTGGACCGAATCGGCAGATCCGTTCGAGAGTTATTTTGAGCTCCAACCACCTCACACGGTGTCATAGAGGTTTTTTGCAACTTTCATGCTATTTTCTCAGGAAGTATGGACTTGCCCCTGATGGTACTTGTACCGTCGTATGGAGGGCAGTGAATACATGTTTCTAAAACAAAAATCAAAGCGATTCGAGAGATGGCCCTAAACTGCAGTTTTGCGAAATTTTGTGTGGGAGGTACCCGAAGGAGTGGACCTATTGAGACCATATTGGAACCTCATATTACCCTGGTAGAAAGTTTACGCTATACAAAGTATGGACCAAATCGGTCACTCCCTTCAAGAGTTATCGTGCGCACAAATTGTCCGAACATTTTCGAACTTTTGTGGGGGAGGTATCGGATGGAGTGGACCGATGTAGCTCATCTTCGAACTTAAACTAAGTTTGGGCAAAATATTACGAAAGACAGACAGACAGACGGACGGACATGGCTAGATCGACTCCAAATTGTCTGAAACACATTTCGTCCAAACATACTTGGGGTCTAAAACCATTATTTCGATGAGGCACATTTTCATCGTATCAAAGTGTATATACCCTCCATAGCCTAAAGGCTGAGGGTATAAAAAGGAAAGAAAATTCAGTGTTTTAGGATTTTGGATATAAGAACAGTAATGGTCTTTATTGAATTCGTTGAAATGGAGCGACTTCTTACCAAGAACAACGTTTTATTTGAGAGATTCCATCATAAGAAAGAATATATTTATTGAGGCTGAGCGACAAATTATTTCCTAGTTTTAAGTGCATTTCTAAATAAAACACTGAAAATTAATTTTTTTAAATTATATTTTATTTAAATCTTTTTGACCACTGAGAACTAAATTTTAGTCAATTTAGGCCGAAAATTTAGATAAAAACTTTAAAATGCCTGAAATCGTGTAGTACCGTTATATAAAGGCTATATCAAAACCTGGACTTATGGTGGGGAATTTTCTGTACCATTGGGGACTCCAATTGCCAAGTTACAGCCAATTCTGGCTATAAATGAAGATAAAATCCATAAAACACTTGAAATCGGGTGGTACCATTATATGGGGGCTATATCAAAACCTGGACCTATGTCAACAATTTTTGATGGAGAAGTTTCTGTACCATTGTGGACTCCAAATGCCAAGTTACAGCCAATTCGGCCTCAAAATGAAGATACCGCTATAAGGGGGCTATACCAAAACCTGGACCTATGTTCACAATTTATGGTGGGGAAATGTCTGTATCATTGGAAATGCCAAATGACAGCTAATTCGGGCAAAAATGAAGATACCTGAAATTGGGTGGTACCGCTATATGAGGGCTGTAGGAAAAATTGGGCCCATATTCATGTATTGTCATCCTAATCTGAAAAGTGTGCAAAGTTTCAGTTCGATTGGTCAATTGCAACTCTATCAAAATGGGGTTACCAGAGTTGAAATACAATTTAAATAAAACACCGTTAAACACTATAAAATGGACCAATATTGGTTTTGATTCCATATTCATGTATTGTCATCTAAATCTGAAAAGTGAGCAAAGTTTCAGTTCGATTGGTCAACTGCAACTGTGTTAAAAATGAGTTACCAGATTTGAACTAAACGGACCAAAGCAAGTTAAATAAAAAACACTGTAAACGAGAAAAAAAGTGTCAGTCGGCTTTGCCGACAGAGGTATACCCTCAGCCAATGTGAATTGAAACTTTCATCTACGGACAGATAGAATATATTTAGCGTCTCTTTTTGGCCCTTTTTCAACATTTAAACTTGCCGACAAAAATTTGTTGGAACATTTGTGGGGTACCTCCTTAGGGAGGACCGATATGGGCCATTTTAGAAGTTAAATTAAATTTTGACAAAATATTAAGAGATCCAAAGTTTCGTCCAAATTGGTTGCACCATTCAAGTGATATCGTCCTAACATTTTAGTGAAATTTTTTAAATATTGGGGAGAAGTACCGGAAATTGGGGACCGGTGTTGCCCCATGAAACTAAGTTTGGATAAAATATGACGAAGACGAGAGCCACATATGGTGACATAGGGCTTTTTACACCTTTCGGGATGTTTTCCAAGAAATATGGACCTGCTCCTGAAAAAACTTGTACCGCCGTAATGGTGGTAGCGAATGCAAATCGCTTCAACAAAAATCAAAGTGATTCGAGAGCAGGTCTTAAAATGAACTTATCCGAAATTTGGGTGGGAGGTACCCAAAGGAGTGCACAAATATAGTCGATATTCGAACCTGATCTATATCTGGTAGATATATTAGGATTACATCAGTTGCTCCCTTCAAGAGTTATCGTGCGCATATTCTTTCCGAAGATTTTTTAATTTTTGTGAGGGAGGTACCTGAAGGAGTCGACCGACATGGTTTATCTTCGAACTTAAACTATGTTTGGACAAAATATTACGAAGGCCAAATTTTGGACCGAATTGGCAGATCCGTTCGAAATTTATCTTGCGCTCTAACCACCACACGGTGTCATATCGGGTTTTTTGCAACTTTCAGGCTATTTTCTCAGGAAGTATGGACTTGCCCCTTATGAAGCTTGTACCGTCGTATGGGGGACAGCGAATACAAGTTGCTATAACAAAAATCAAAGCGATTCGAGAGCAGGTCCTAAACTGAACATTTCCGAAATTTTGTGTGAGAGGTACCCCGAAGGAGTGGACCGATTGAGTCCATATTTAAACTTCATCTAAGTCTGGTAGAACTTTCACGATGTACAAAGTGTGGGCCAAATCGGTTAACCCCTTCAAGACTTATCGTACGCACAAATTTTCCGAATATTTTCGAACTTTTGTGGGGGAGGGACTGGAAGGAGTGGACCGATATAACACATCTTCGAACTTAAACTAAGTTTGGGCAAAATATTACGTAAGCCAAATTTTGAAACGAATGGGTTGCTCCGTTCGAGAGTTATCGTGCGCAGCAGCCAACCAGACAGACAGACGGACGGACATGGCTAAATCAACTCCAAATTGTCTGAATCACATTTCGTCCAAACATACTTGGGGTCTAAAACCATTATGTCGATGAGGCACATAATGCTGAGGGTATAAAAAAGAAGATATGTCCGTTTGAAATAGCGTCTTGGTGGCACAACAGAAAATATCAGATGTGGCAATTGTTATAAATAAGACTTCATTTTCGCGAATTCAACAGTGTTTAACATATAACAGTATATTAAACAACAATGTTTGCTTAATAAAATGAATTTAATATCCCCAAATGTATAACACTGTAAATTATCAATGTTAACACATTTGCTTTAATGTAAAAAAAACTCGTCTTCCACACAAAATGAACACTAAAAAGAAATTTTGCAATTTTTGTGAGCTCATTTTTTCACTTTGGTTTTCTGGAATTATTTGTTGGCATACATTCGGTTTGTGGTTTGGTCTTTTTTTTATGTTACCATATTGCTTTGAGCTTTTTGCATGCGTGCGTGTGTATGTGTCTGTATAATTAACAACAATCCATACCGCCAACCAAACCTAACCAAGCAGCCCGCCAAACAACCAACCATCTGCTTCTATTTGCTTTTGATGAAAATTTCATTAAGAATATTTCATTTTAAATGAATTGTTTTGTGAATACATGTGCGTGTGAGTGTGTGTGTTGGAGCAAATATTTAAATTATAATCTGCTGTTTAACAAGGCGTATGATTGATATTAAATGACTGTCATTTATTATGGGAAATTTTGCTATGCAGGAAACATTATGCATGTAGATGAGGGTTTATAATTAATATCATTATAAAGCCATCAGAAATTATATGTTTGGAGATTGGAGAGGAAAATGCAAATGTAAAATGCAACGGGGGGAGTAAGCTTCTGATTTGGGAAAATTAAAGTGTTTTGCATATAAATTATAAAGTACATCAACATAAATTTAATATGTGACAAAGCTACAGTTCATGCTTGAAAATTTATTTTTAGGGGCTTTAACTGTATTTCCAATTTGTTCTTGCTTGAAACTTCATATTTCTCAGACGTCAGGCATCTAAAAAATTTCGACGGGAAATGTCATTTATTGCATTGTTGCAGGACTTGCAAAAATCTAAAAGTTTTGCAATTTTTTTAATTTCCCTTGAAAAATTTGAAATGTTTTACAAGTTTTTGAAACATTGTTTATTATGTTACATTCGGGCACTCATTACCCATATTCTCAACAAAAAAGGCGAATGCAAAATTCATTAAGCAGTCCACAGCATTCTTTGTGGCAATGGATTTTAAAAAACTATTGTGCCAAGTATATTCCTATGAATTAATTTTACAACATATAAAAACTTAACCCTTTCTTTTCGAGATGCTACAATTTCTGGTAAAAGATTGTAGAAAATTTATTGATTCCCATTTGCTCATTCCCTATACTTTGGAGTTAATCTATCATGCCTCAAAAGCCAGGAAAACAAAAATGTAATACGAAAAACTTTTAAATTGTAACTCTTTAATTTTTTTCTATGGATACAACGGGACATTTGTTGATGTATCTGTGCCTAAAGAGGTTTTTGTCATTATATTATTTCCACTCTATAAACGTCTACAACATTCTTCTTCTCTTCTCTCTTCACCCTCAATATGCTAAGCCATTTTCATACATCAGCACTATCGGATAAGTATATCAAAACAAGTAATGAAAAAAAGAAAACAATACAATAGAATTTCCATATTGAAACATCAATATAGAAATTGGCAGCAATTTCAAGCCGTTTCCTTCAACCTCTTTCACAGGACATTTGTACATAAAAGGATTTCTTATTTCAATTTAGACAAAAACTCCATTACTTGTATTTGGCCTATTGACAATATTGACGGGTGTTTGTCAAGCGTTTTTTGCTTGTATAACTATTGTGAATGCAAAATACAATTTCATATTGGTTTCTTGTTCTTATTTTTTTCAAAACAAGAAATTCACTGGCAACGGAGCATAAAAAACAAACCAAATAAAAGAATATCCAAATGTAAAAAGGCATGGAGAAAATAACATACATTATGTTTTTTCCTTTGAAGAAAATGTTTTCCTAATACCCATTAGATGATGTATTGAATGTAAGTTAAATATAAAGGCGGAAATATAAACTGTTTAGGAAAATTGTTTGGAACTACAATTGAAATGCTGACCTATTAAATATTTATACAAAAGTTGAAGGGTTCATCTCATTTATTAAAGTAAGAGGAAGTTTGAAATTTGTATAGCAGCCAAATATTGGTACGAAGTCCGCCTTTTATTATTATTATATTTATTTATTTGTTTATTTATTTATTTTTTTATTTCTTTATTTATTTATTTATTTAATTATTTATTTATTTATTTTTTGTCTGAACTGACAAGATTAAAAATGTTGGTTTCTTAAAGCAGACTTATTGGTTTTGATAACCACACTCTGTCCTCTGTCACTCTGTCGGATAGTGGAATGCCCACTGGATATATTGAGGGGTTGGCAATTAAATAGCCGCTGACAACTCAGAGGATCTGTGGAGAGAGTCTAGGAGTAAATATTCGAGTGCCTAAAAGCCTCAGATCGTGGGTACAGGCATTGATTGGGTTGGCAATGTACCCTAAGAAAACACACTGCTATGAAAAAACGAAAGAAAATACCTTTGAACCTCTCTTATGTTACCGACCCCCGCAGATGTCTTAAGTGATATAATCTGTGAACCTGCAACTGGAATTATCGTAGGGCTTACGCCCTAACGAATGTACTTACAAAGTGTATGGTCGGTATTACTGCTTTTAGGAAGCTTCTGACATACATTGTTTAGACGTTTGTGGGCCTTATTATTACACTGACAGACCCATTCAACACAGTCTACACAAAAAAGAGTATCCTTTTTATAATGCAAGATTACCACATGGACGGGCTTTTGGATCATTCGGGCCATTGTCGAGAGAAGCATGAAAAATAAAGCTATCGAGTTGTAATGAATACAACATAAACTACTAAGAAGTAAAAAGTCGTTAAGTTCAGCCTGGACGAACTTTTTTAGCCTCTACCATAAAATATGTTTAACAAAAATGAAATAATTAGTTTCCGTTCCAATCCACAATTTTAGGTGAACATTTTTTTCGACAAAATCAAAAAATGCCTAAATTATCTAATTTAATCTAAAAAGGTAGAATGTATCAGTCAGATGTGCTGACGAAGATATACCCTCAGCCTCTGACCAATAATGTACATAAAATATATTGGTTTTGTATTACAGTTTGCTTGAAATTAGATGGAATCTCTCTCATTAATATAGTGTGCACATTTTTACTAAGCAAAGTTGTGATTTATAGAGAAATCGAAATATTAAATTAAACTAAATTTGGAAGAAATTAAAAAAAAAAAAAAAACAAGTAAAAAAGTGTCAGTCGGCTTTGCCGGCAGAGATATACCCTCAGCCTGTGTATATTGAAACAATTTTTTTCCCAAAATATTTAGGGGGCTTTAAAAATTTTGGGCGTTTGAACCGACAAAAATGTTGATTAGAATTAAAGATAAAAAGTTTTGGGGATGAGATACTAAAAGGAATGGATCGACATTGACCGTTATGGAAGTGGATCTCCAGCCACAACATATGGT
The DNA here is from genome assembly GCF_047663935.1 of Musca autumnalis. Taxonomy (NCBI): domain Eukaryota; kingdom Metazoa; phylum Arthropoda; class Insecta; order Diptera; family Muscidae; genus Musca; species Musca autumnalis. The sequence goes on from NW_027412088.1 coordinate 207,089,517, forward strand.
GCAATAGGGTATTTTTACACTCTTCGGGCTGTTTGCTCAAGAAGTATAGACTTGCCCCTAAAAACTTTTACCATCGTAATTAAGGCAGCGAATGCAAGTTGCTTCAACAAAAATCAAAGTGATTCGATATCAGGACTTAAAGTGAACTTATCCGAAATTTTGTGTGGGAGGTACCGGATGGAGTGGACAAATATAGTCCATATTTGAACCTGATCTATATCTGGTAGATATATTAGGATGTGAAAAGTATAGACCAAATCGGCCACTCCCTTCAAGAGTTACCGTACGAACAATTTTTCCGAACATTTTTTAACTTTTGTGGGGGAGGTACCTGAAGGAGTAGACCGATATGGCTTATCTTCGGACTTAAACGATGTTTGGACAAAATAATACTAAGGCCAAATGTTGAACCGAATCGGAAGATCCGTTCTAGAGTTATCTTGCGCTCCAATCACCTCACTCGGTGTCATAGGGGCTTTTTGCAACTTTCAGGCTATTTTCTCAGGAAGTATGGACTTGCCCCTGATGAAACTTGTACCGTCGTATGGAGGGCAGTGAATACAAGTTGCTAAAACAAAAACCAAAGCGATTCAAGAAATAGCCCTAAACTGAACTTTTCCGAAATGTTGTGTGGGAGGTACCCGAAGGAGTGGACCGATTGAGCCCATAGTGAAACCTTATCTCAGTCTTGTACACATTTCACGATGGGCAAAGTATGGACCAAATCGGTTACTCCGTTCAAGAGTTATCGTGCGCACATATTTTCCGAACATTTGCGAAGTTTTGTGTGGGAGGTACCGGACGGAGTGGACCGATATAGCCCATCTTCGAACTTAAACTAAGTTTGGGCAAAATATTGCGAAAGCCAAATTTTGGACCAAATCGGTTCATCCATTCGAGAGTTATCGTGCGCTCCAGCCAGACAGACAGACGGACGGACGGACATTGCTCAATCGACTCCAAATTGTCTGAAACACATTTCGTCCAAACATACTTGGGGCTCTAAAACCATTATTTCGATGAGGCACATTTTGCCCGTATGAAAGTGTATATACCCTCGTTAGCATAAACGGTTGCCCTCGAAAAAATGTACCGTTGTAAAGGGCGGCAAGGACAACCTGCTGAAAAAAAATCAATACCATCCGAGAGGAGCTCTCAAACTTAACTTATTCCGAATTTTGTGTGAGAGGTACCCGAAGGAGTGTACCGATTTAGTCCACATACGAACCTGATCTATACCTGAAAGGAATAATATTATGTGCAAAGTTTGGATCAAATCGATTGCTCGCTTCGAGAGTTATCGTTCACACCATTTTGAAGAAACATTTTCAACTTTTGTGTGGGAGGTACCCGAAGTAGTGACCCATTTTCGAACTTAAACTAAGTTTGGACAAAATATTACGATACCCAAAATTTGGTTCGAATCGGTTGATCCGTTCGTGTTATCGTGCGCCCCAGCCAGGCAGAAGGATGTCTAAATCCACTCCAAATTGTCAGAAACGGTTTTTGTCCAAACATGTTTACTTCGATGAGGTACATTTTTGGTCATATCAAAATGTATATACCGTTTCTAGCCTAAAGGCCATAAATCCGTCAACAAATATTTAAAAAAAGTCTCTCGCTTAAGGGCAAGCATTTTATATGTACAATAATCCCACAAAAACATGTGGGCACCGCTTTCAAAAATGCCATTTCGAGAAAACCGCGTTTAAAACATCGATGTTACATACAAATCACATTGATGTTACATACATACAAATAGAACGTTAATTTCTCAGCCAATTTTTGTCCAATCGACATTTTTGCAGCACATTCCATTCTACCTGTACTTTAAAATGAGATAATACATTTTTTTCGATTTTGTAAAATTTGCAAGTGGCCATAACCCCTTCATCAAAAAATTTAGTGGTGGAGATACCCCATATAGCGGCCAACATATCTTTTCTTCGAAATTGATTTAAACTTAGGCAAAATAATACGTGTAGAGTTATCCTGCGCACCAGCTAGACCGACAGACAGAAGACGGACATTTCTAAATCGTCTCTAAATTGTCTGAAACGGATCTCGTCCAAACACACTTGAAGTCCAAAACCATTGTTTCGATGAGACAAATTTAGTCTTTAGGTTGAGGGTACATATAAAAGACTTCTAGAAGGACATCGGCCTATGTGGAAGACATTCAGAAGATTTCGGTTGATATGGACTAGCTTTATACAGTCTTCCGTCCATATGGAAGATTTTTCGATCTATATGGAGTACATGTAGAAGGTTATATGGAAGGTTTTCAGAAGTCTTTGGTCGAGATGAAAAACCTTTAGAAGGTCTTTGGTCCATGTAGAAGACGTTTAGAAGATTCGGTCTTTATGGAAGACCATAAACCATTTGCGGTTCATATACTCGTAAAGACTTTAGGAACATCTTCGTTCTAAATGGAAGATCCCTAGAAATTCTTTGATTCTTATGAAATTCCTATGGAACGTCTTCGGTCTATATGAAAGCCCTTTAGAATATTATCGGTCTATATGGAAGACCTTTAGAAGGTCGTTTGTCCATATAAAATACCTTTAGAAGGTCTATGGTCTATATGAAAGGTCTTTAGAAGTCTTTGGTCCAAAAAAAAAAAAAAAAAAACTTTCAGAAGGTCTTTGGTTCATGCGTAAAAGGTCTTTCGTCCACATGGAAGATATTTGGAAGGTCTTTGGTCTATATGGAGTACTTCTAGAAGGTCTTTGATCTATATGTAAGACCTCTTCCGTCTAAATGGAAGAACTTTTTAAGGCTATCGGTCTATATGGAAGATATTCTGAAGAATTCGGTCCATACGGAAGACCTTTGAAGGTCTTCGGTCCAAAGAGAAGACCTCTAGAAAGTCTTAAATGTATATGGAAGGTCTTCGGAAGTCTTCGGTCCACATAAAAGACATTGAGAAATTCTACAGTCTATATGGAAGGTCTTCAGAAGTCTTTGGTCGATATAAGAAACCTTTAGAAGGTCTTTGGTCTATATAGAGGACTTCTAGAAGAATCGGTATTTATGGAAGCCCATAAAAGTGTTTGCGGTTCATAAACAAGACCTTAGGAATGTCTTCGTTCTAAATGGAAGACCTCTATAAATTCTTTGGTTCATATGAAGGAAGATCTTCAGTCTATATAATATCTTTAGAATGTCTTTGGTCTACATGGAAGACCTATGGAGGGTACTTGGTCCATATGAAAGACTTTTAGAATGTCTTCGTCTATATGGAAGTCCTTTATAATGCTTTTGGTTTGTATGAAAGACCTTTGGGTCTATACATAAGAAATTTGTAAGGACTTCGATTCATATGATCCACATGGAAGACTTTTAGCTGGTCTTCGGTCTATATGGAAGTCCTTTAGACCTTTTTACAAACATTTTGCACAACAACAGGAGTTTGATAGGGAGCCACTGTGGTGCAGAGGTTAGGACGTCCGCCTTGCCTTGGTGGGCTTCTCTAATGCATTTTTTGTCTACCGACAAAAATTATTTTATTGTTATTATTTCAAAATGTGAATAAAAATTGGCAACACGGTTGCTATCGACAACTTTATTTTGGTTGCTAACATGCCGACAAATTTCGTTAATTACACTGTGCAACAAAATTCATTTTTTTTTTTCAAAATGATGGGAAAAATCTAATAGATTATGAAAGTAGAGCTAAAAATATGAGACACGTGTATCGGCGTTTTAAAAGTTTACGTCGGAAAGTAACCAAAATAGGCGGGGCAAGTTCCGCCCATTTTTAATTTTTTCGAAATATTCGAGTTAAGATATCTTTGAATCCTTGTATTTCAGGTATATAGTGTCTTTGGCAACTTTACGGAGGAGTATGTGGGCATTATTTTTGTTGAAAATCAAAGGGGACAATTTTGAATAAACTCAGATGAAGTCCGACTTTAACCCTAAAACGTGTTTTTTATTTTTAGAGATTCCTGCCGATTAGACAAGAGTTACAGATTTGGTGTATTCTGAGACCTATAGTAAAATTTTATGGCGAACAATTTTGTAGAATATTTGGATTTTATACAATCATATTTTTAAGGAGTTTTTGAAAAAAGGACAAAAAATATTGCCCACATACTCCTCCGTAAAGTTGCCAAAGACAATATACACGAAGTGCAAGGATTCAAAGATATCTTAACTCGAATATTTCGAATATTTCGAGTATTTCAGCCATGAAGAACTTTGTGGTGTGGTGTCATAAGACTCGACGATAAAAAGTAGGTTCCATATTATTGAGCTAATATGTATCAGTGTACACTCATTGATATGACAGAAGTCCCCTTCTCCCTTCATCAATGTTTTGGGAACATATTAACCCATACATACAGGAGTTTGGTAGCAATTCGCACGAATTTGAATGGTATTAGGGAAACGGGCCATTAAACCAAATCGGTCTGTCTTCATTTTTTTTAATTTATAAGAAAATTATACATATTCTAATATTTAAAACTTTCTTTTGTTCTAATCCGTGACAAAATGCCTTTCCTTCATTAGGTGCGTTAAAAAACAAACTTTACATTCCATACCTCCTTTCTTCCCTGTTTAATAATTAATCAAAAGACCTTTTTGTATTTTTTTATTTATTTTTTATTTCACATTTTATTCTTGTTTTGCTTCTTATAATTAAACATGGTTTGTTTTCTTTTTGTATTTATTTATTTCAGCATTTTTAATTAAGAAGAGAGTTCATTGGAATTTGTTGCAGTTGCTGTTGTTGTTATTACGCATATAATTTAGTTTGGTTGTCTTTAGGTTTGTTTTGTTTTTTATTTTCGTTTTGGAAAGCTTTGATATGATATAAAGAGAGAATTAGTTATTGTAGATATATTTTTTTCAACAAGTTTTCTTTTTTGTAGTTTTTAGTGTATTGTATTTGTTTTTCTTTGGAAAACTTAACAAGAAGAGAGTCAAAGGTAGCTTTTAGAGAGGGAAAATTGTTAGGGGGATAGCACCGCATAGTTAATTTAAAGTTTAAGTTTCAATAGAGAAAATTTTCTTAAGTGGAATTTTACTAATATTATAACAAAATTTAAATATATTTTTTGTAACTTAAAAATATTTTTATATTAACATTAAATTTTTCTTTTTGTTGTCATATACTTAACATCAAATATAAATATTTGTTTTTATTATTCTTTTTAAATTAATAAATTGGTTTCTTCTCTGCTTTGTGTTTGTTGTTATTTTGCTATTATCTTAGGGGTTCTTTTGAGGGATTTTCTTGCAGGCATAACATTTATAAAATTTTTATTTTATATTTCAACAGTTTTTTTTTTTTTTTGCTAATTTTTGTTTGTTGTCATTTATTGTGTTCGGTTTCATATTTGTTTGGTTTGCGGCAAATTTTTTTGGAATTTTTACTAAATATTTTTATTTAAATTTTATTTTTATAATTTCAAGGTAGCGTTCTCTCATGTTGTTATTGTTTTAAATTTAATTTATTGATTTGTGTAAGAATGAAAAATGTTTAAGGTCAAAAGGAGCAAATTGTTACAACAGTTGTGATGAAAATAATAGCCATAAGAATATTATTGCGAAGGAGGAAAGACAAAATTTGTCTTTAATACAAGCTCAGAGACCAGTTCAAGGAAAACGAAAAAATCTTAAGCATATTTGGGTAAACGATGGCTAAAAAATTAGTAAATTAAAAGTGTTAAAGAGAGAGAGAGAGTCTCACTACAGTCTCTATTTACCAGAAAACCCAGTCTAGAGCAGAGTGAGGCAGAGAAATGTTTTGGATCTCCCTTGTGCTCTCAATGAGCGTAAATTTGTTGTTGCTCGCAACGTATTAGCATCTACACAGGCTGTGAAAGATAACCAATTTACGCTCACTTAGAGCACATGGGCTCTCTTGTGAGTCACAATGCCTCACAATGGTCTAGAGCATTCCCATTCCATACACTCAAACAGTGACAGCTCCCTAAAGTATGCTAAAGAGAATATGGTGCCTGTCTTTTGCTACTTTAGGGCGCTGTCACTGTTTGATTCAGAGAAGGGCATCTTTGCAAATAAGTATAGTGCAGCGTCAGGCGATTAGGCGCCCGTGTGTGCTGATTTAACGTTGCTCTCTCCACACACACAATTTAACCCATTGAAAAAGCATGCACTCACACAATGACACCCCGTAAGTATGCAATAGAAAAGTATGGTGCCTGACGCTGGTATAGTGAGGGCGCCCACTGAGTTCTTTTTGTATTTGCTTCTCTCTCTCACACTTACAGTGTACGTGAATAAAACAAACGATAAACAACATGTGGCTGTTGTTTTCTTCACCAATACATACAACATACTAAAACATTGATGGAAAATTTGGGCGACGCGGATTTGATTGCATGGTTATTCAATTAGTTCAATTGTGTGTGGAGAGAGAGCACGTGGGCTTCCTCTTATCTATCGCTGACCGAGAGCGCCCAACACCTATTCTCTCTTAATACTTCTATTTCTTTAGGATTTGTGTAAAGCTACCGCTGTTGTGCGGAAGCTTACTCCAACCTACGTGCCTACCAAGTTTATCGGGTGGCTACTGTGCCCCCAACTATCCTACCGAAACCATTGATGGGGAAACCGCAGTGACAAAGCATCTGCGAACTGTACTGCCATAGGTTTATGGGGGTGTTGCTGTGCCAAGATCCTTGCCAAGTGTCCTGTCATCCATATTCACTACTCCTTGCCGTTACCTTTTGACGACCCTGGCCCCCACTGAGCATACCACAGATTCAAGTTGAAAACCTGTCGTCACACATATCCAATTTGTGTAGATTCATTTTCGGCTTGATTCCTAAAGTCCTTGTGCACGATTTTTATTTGCATAACCCGCCCAATGTTACGTTCATAACATAGATTCCTACAGATAACTGGTCCATTAATAAAACATAATTTGAAATTCAGATGGCCTAAATCCTTTGGTTTGCCTAGTAAAATTTCATCTTTATTCATATTCTTCTTCTACATTTTATTCTTTTCATGTATAATTCTCCTTCAAGGGTTTGCCATTATTTCCATCACAACTGTGTGAGAATTGCAATGCATGTTATTTGGGTTTTGGTTTTATCAATTAGCCTTAAATATTTATTGACCGTTAATTGGCTTTATATTTAGCTTAAATTTTTTTTTGTATTTTGGCCTTGGTTTGGTAATTTGCTTTACTTTTTTAGTGTTCAATTTCATTAAAAAAGCATTAATTTTTGAGACACATTTTTGGAAACAAAAAATGAAAATAACTTATTGATTTATTATGACATGGGGTTTCGTAAAGAGATCCTTATTAAATGTCAAAAAAATCTTCAATATATTTTGTTAATACACAAAATGCACTTAACTACCTACATAAGGAGTTTCGGATGGGGGAAGTTATGTCAATGGGTTTTACCAGAATTTTGTTCGAAGTTGAAGGAATAAACTGTGTTCCCTGAAGACATATGGGGTAGGTTAGTAACGAAACGAGGCGTTTGGAAATATATTTGATGTTCATTTTACCCGAAAACAAGTTTTCGGTAAAAGCCAACAAGCAACCCCAAATACGCTCTCTAGAATTATAGAGACAAATGTTGGTTTAATCATTGAAATTTAATATTCAAAATGTCCACATTTCCAAAGTTTCCCCCCACCAAAAATTTATTCATTTCAATTATTTATTACAAAAAATTATCTAAGAAAATTAAACAACAAATACATTTATGTATATCTATTAATTATTAACATAATAAAATCGTTGATTTTTCCATTAATTCGTTCATGTTGCTTTGGTTGTTGTTGTTATTTCATTTATTTATTTTTCTCATTTGTTTAATTGGTTTTCCATACTTAATTTATTATTTTTAATAAAATGGCAAATTCCACATAAAATGTTTCAAAATTATTTTCTTATTTTAAATGGATAATAAATACATACATATACATAAAAAACAATATTATAATATAAAACAAAAACAAACCTTACCTAAATTCTAAAGATTTTTTATATATGTTTTTATCTCCCTTAGCTAAAATATATTTTTTTATTAAAGTATTTGAGTATATTGTTGTTTTGTTTCATTTTATTTTTTGTTGTTCACTTCCTTTTGTAATTTTGCCAAAGAAGAATGACTTTAATCGCCACCAACCGAAAGCAAATAAACAAAAATATTCCAATCATGCTTTAGTAATCATGAATTTCCTTATCTTGATTTGAACAAAAGGATGCTAATACTGCTGCTCTGCTGGGGCCTTACTGTTCATCCTCTGGTGGCATCTTGGCCAAGGTCAGCAAAATCATGGTTAATTCTTTGCGTGAGATTTTGCCATCCTTATCATAGCCCACACCACGTAAAATGGTCTCTTCAAATGCCTTTAAGTCTGAGGCATCATAATCATCCTGGGCGGGCAGGCACAAGTAATGGAAATCATCAAGAAAGTGAAGAAAAATGAATTAGTCTTCGGGCATGAATAATGAAATTATTCAATCAAAGAAATAATTTCATGCTTAAATAACTACCCCCCCCCCCCCTCGTGTTGTAAGTTATTATTGATGTTGTTGTATTAATGTAATCGATAAAAATAACAAAGTCAAGCATCTTACCTTTTTCACCAATTCCAATAAATCCTTAAGAAATCCTTTAAGTTCTTCATTTTCAATTGAACCGCTGCCATCCTTGTGGAAAGGAAGGTAATTGTAAAGAAAGGAAAAATAACGAGAAACAATTAGCAAAACAGAATGAAGAATACTTATGAATGGTTTTGATGATTGATGGAACAATAACAGCATAAATAATGAAAAATTAATTTATATCAAAAACTAAATGGGAGTGGGTATAGGGGAATATATTCCATATATGTTACCGCCGAACTTCACTATAACGAAAGTCTGAATACAAATGTATCTAGGATTTATGGCGATATTTCGACCCTTATCAAGTTTACCTATCATACCAAATTGCAAGGGAAAACGCATGTGAAATTGTAATAATTCTCTATAAACCGTTCGGCGCCTATCTATGCTTCAGACAACGATGCAATACATTATTGTGTAATAATTTGGACATTTTTACTGGAGAAGGTCATACCACTACCTTATGACGACACCATCGGTTTTATGAATAAAACTCCACCGCCGATAACGTCCAACTTTGAAAATAATTGCCAAGGAGGGTCTGTTAGTAAATTGCAGTGGTGGTGGTGTGGTGATAGTGGTATGGACACATAAAATATCCAAACTGTTCAAAAATGGAAACTGAAATTTAGAAGAAAGATAAACAAAAAAATCACCTTTATTTTGAGATATAATGAAAAATAATATTAGCCAATAGATACTAATTTGAACTAATCGTGCAGTTCCAAAAGAAAATAATCTCTGGTCAGACAAAACGTTAGCCTTTATATGTAGGTTAAAAACCTTCGACGACTTTCTCTTCCTCCTCGGAGAAGCCAATCCTGCTTTATAAACCAACGTGGCGCAATGATAACCACATCCGTCCTGTACACGCCTTGAAGATCTGTGGTTCAATCCCTGACCAGAAAATGAACTTTTTCGGCAGTGGCAAATTCTCTTAGCGTCATGTTCTCAAATTCTCTACAAGTTTTGCCGTAAGACACGCCGTTATTACTCGGCGATACAAATAAGGTCCCATATCATTGAGCCAATATAAATTGGCGTCCACATATTGATATGGGAGAAGTCTCCTTTGTTACTTCGGGGATTTTGTGGGAACATATGTACGTATGATGGCTGCCTCTTTGAGGATGTTTAGTAAATCTGTGTCTACATTTAAAATGGAATCTTGAATCGTCATGAATATTTTTTTCTGTAGATGGATACAGGTAGAAAATCTTCCATATTTTTTATAGAGCAAGGGTTTCATCTGCAAAGGGCCAAAAGAGTTGTTATCTGTCGATGACGTACACTGTAAGTAATTTTTTGAGTGATGATTTTGAGTGATAGAATACCAAAAATAAGAAGACACGTGTCCCGGCGTTCTTCTCTATCACTTCAACGTTCGCGGTTATGGGCCCCAAAAGCCTGTGGTCTTGATATCAAAAGGGATCATTTTGTCAGGCTCATATCTACTAAACCGCTGAGAATTTGGATTCACTCATGGAGGCAAAGTTGTTGCTCTCGTCTTAAAGAATAATAATTACGAAGACATAAAATCCATTCAACCTCATCTTCATAGTGAAAATCGGGAAGGTCAAATTTCCGGTATAATGTTATCTCGGATTTTGGTCTACAGATCACAAACCGATCAAAATTGAAGCAAAAAACCAACCATAAAAATGTACCGTATATCTCAAACACACGGTGCGCCTTAACTAATTTTAAATGGAAGGTGGTTACACCTGGGAAGTTTTTGCAGATTCTGAAACTACAATGCTCATAGATGAGAAATATCAAGAAACAAAAAAAAATCGCCGGAGGGCTTTTTAAATAAATCGCGATTTAAGTTCACATTTTTAGGGGTTCTTTAGGTTTTCACGATTTTGCTTAAAAACCACGAGTCCTATGAAAATGGGCATAAAGAAAATGTTGTAGCTGTGAAAATTCTCCACAAGATTGACCTTTATGATATATTTGTAGGTTTTACCGTTTTTGATATATAGAAGTTCAAATTGAGACAATGCACTGACTGTATCGCCTCCTTATAAAACAATGTCATTTCTGCAATTTCCGAAATTAAACTTATATATCTTGAAAGTGGTAAAACCTAGGAAAAAATAAATCATCCAATCTTGTAGATAATTTCCACAGCTTCAACATTATCTTTCTGCCCATTTACATAGGACTGGCGGTTTCCTAGCTAGATCGTGAAAATCTAAAGAACCCCTAAAAATGTGAACTTAAATCGCTATTTATTTGAAAAACACTCCGTCGATTTTTTGTTTCTTGATGTTTCTCATCTATGAGCATTGTAGTTTCAGAATCTGCAACCACAATAATGTCGTAAAGACATCAGTAAGAAAGTTTCTGGAACATACGAACTGTCTATAAACGGTTCTTGAAGGAGAAAATAGCAAAAAAACCTTTTAAAAATGTTCGATTTGTATACTTTTTCTCCGATTCTGGTCGACATATACCGAACCTTCCAAAAATTAAGGATACAATCAACTTCAAAAATTTACCTACCTTTTGACAAGTCTGATTCAAGTCTGTAGAACTCCTCGGGAAGTATGTAAAAAAAACTTTTGAACTCCCTGTAGGAAACCCTGAAACCCTGTAGAATACCTCTGGAGAGGCAGTAGAAGTCTTATGGAAGAACTCCTACCTGTGAAAGCTCTTTAGAAAACCTGTGGAAATTCTTCTACCTGTGGATTGTTTTTTCAAGGTCTGTAGAAGACCTCTGGAAAGCCTATGGAAAACCTATGGGGGTTTTGTTTTTGCAGACATTTGGAGTGGTTGATATATGTAGAAAACCTGTTAAGGAGTTTTTGGGGAAGGTTTTCTATATGTGGAAGACGTGTTCAAGGACTGTAGAGTACCTATGTAGGGGACCTGTGGAAGAGTTTCTATCCTGGGAAGGCATGTGTGAAATTTGTAGGAAAACTGCATAAGGAGAACCTGTAAAAGACCTTGTGGAAGGTTTTCTATATTTGAAAGATCATGCGGAAGGTCTTTTACCTTGGAAATGCGTTTTAAATACTGTAGAAAACGTCTTTTTGTAAGTTGAAGTGTGTCTTCTATAGCAGGTTTCTGTACATGGAAGTCATTCGTATGGAATGTATTCTCAACGTAAAAGCCGAAGAAGACAACACCGGGATTGACAGGGTGAAGAGAAGAGTACTACGCCTCCTGTCAAGAAAGAATTACCACAATTAACAGTGCAAATTCCATTAGGAAAGCTAAATCATATAAGGCGTTGGGTACTGACAGAATATCCATGGTAATGCTAAAACAGTTGGATGAGCCGGGAGTTAAATATCTAACCAAAGTTGACAACTTGTAACTACCCACCACATCGTGGCCGAATTATTGAAAATGTTCCGCAAACACTATCGAGTTTCTTATCATCAGCATGGTTTGCTTAAGCAGCATAGCACTACAACATGGCAGCACTTCATCTCCTCACGTATCAGTCGTAGACTCAACCAGAACAAGGCGTGTGATATGACACTGTTAGCCCCCTTGACTAATCACAAACCTTTATACTGTCAAGGACTCCGACCAAGTTTTAAACGTTAAACGTCGTACATGGAATTCAGGAACAAGAAGATACTCAATTCTCTAGACGGTGGTTGTTGGGGTTAAGATAAAAAACCTTGTTGACCACATATGTATAACGCAATAGGTCTGTTGAAAACTATGGTGTGTTCAGGTGTTCCGCGAATATAAGTCCAAGGAGATGGAATAAAATTCAAACAAGTCAGAACTTCGTCCAGAGAACCCTGTTGCAGTTCTCCTCATTTCATCAATGCTCTCGTTCCCGTACTTGGTCGGGTATTATCGTGAGAATCATCTTTATCACCGTATGGTGGATAGGATTCCCCCATGCAGGATGTTTGGAGGGATTTTTATGATATAGAATGATATGTCCAACGTAAATAAAGAGAAGCACTTGATCAGACAGCCCATGAAGCGGGTTTGTAAGCATACACGTTTAAGTGTTTATATTCCGCACCTTTTCAATTGCCCTGCCGAATCTCCAGTAGCTTTGTGGTTAAGCAGGAAAGCAAACACAAAAAAAGATCTGCTCAAGATATTTGGAGATTTAGATTCACTTTGGCAGTTTTTGTTGTGATGTGTGTTTACTTCTTAATTGTAATGTAAGCCAGCTTAATCACAGATTTGTTGTTTTCAAATTTCAAAAAACAACAAGTTTTAAAAGTGGGTATAGTTAAAATTGATTTACTTTAGGGAAAGGCAGAGAAGACGAGTTTCGTACAACGGCACTTGGACTCATCAGTTCTCTAAGTTCTTTGTATTGAAACAAAGAACTCTTCCCTGATTTTATGACGACTCGAGCTCAAGAATAAATGTGACCGACGAATTCGTTTAAATGCGAATTCAACAGAAACATTCCAAAAACTCTCTTAGCCGCATATGCAAACCAAATTAATTACTTCCACTGTTATGCGTCTCCACATTGCAGAGAATCATCATAACTATTTTGATAGTTTGTCGAAAATAACAACAAGCAAATCGTCCACCGTGCTGTGTGTCTATTTTAGATTCACTTTGGCAGTTTTGTTGTGTAAAAGAAAGAAAGAAGGTCTCATCAATCTCTGGCGAAAAGTAATAATGGAACGAGTAATAAACTTCTCTACTTCGACCTGGCGATAAAAGAGTTCCATATCATATAAATGAGAAAGTTCCCCTTTTTCGTTTCTGGGATATATTTTTTGTCCATTTTGAAATCTGTAATAAATTTTGTCTTTTACCATCTGGACTCTAAGATCTCTAATAATTTTATTTGAGAGGATCATAATTCTAGGTTGTCGAATTAAAACTCTGCTGTTACAAACGTTCTAATATGTTTTTCACTAAAGATAGCATTATGTACACAATTTGTCCATTTTCCACATGTCACTTCCCCTTATTTCACTTCTTATAAAGTTATAAAAAATATGGTCTTGAAAGCAGAAGTTGAAAAACAAAGTCATACAAAGTTGTGTGTTTTGTGCGGATATTCAGTTGAAAGATTTTTTGAAGATTTACTTGTTTTTTATTCCTAACTTCCGCTGGAAATAACAAATCTGATTTCATATTTTTTTGTTTTGTTTTCTAAACACACAGAGAGCAAGAGAGTGGTAACGGGAATGTAACCCAGCAAAAGAATTGAAACATATTCTAAGAACTTTGACTTACTCTGTCATAAAGTGAGAAAACTTTTTCAATATCCTCCTTTGTCAACCTGGCTGCACCCTGTAAATGAAAGCAGAAGGAAAAAGAAAAAAGAGAAAATGTAAAGAAAAGTATGAGTGAAAATTGGAAAAATATCTTTGAACTTTTGTTTTTCAAGGAACAGAACAAAAAAACAAAGTAACAAATTATAAATTATAAAAAATATTTCTTACATTTCTACTCAAGGATATGTATATGGAAGGTGGATAAGGACTTAGTTGGACTTAGTTTATAAAACTTTCGAATATTACACAGAAAATTGACAACTAATGTATAACGCATGCATAACACATATCATACTATCTTATATTAAACACACACACACATACACTACAATATATTCACATATTTCTCATATATCCATTCTACAATCGTAATGAAGCCATAGATTGTTGGTAAAATGAATGAGCGAAAGAAAATTTATGGTTCAGTGGCGAATGAAGGTAGTGAGTGCATAGTTTCCTGCTTTACAATTAAGTTTCATTTATAATTTATTAATACATGAGCAAACTTTACCAAGGTTTTGTACGTGTGTGTGTCCGTGTCATGGTGTACAATGTTAGTAGGAGTTGATGGTAGCTGTTTCTGCTGCTGCTGCTGTAAAAGAGACATGTCTTCGTTTTGCTTGTCCTTGAACTTTCAACATTGAAGCGAAAAAAATTTCACAAAAAACATTGCTGTATTGCCTCCAAATAACGAAGTTTTATTTCACAGATTCGGTACTTTTTTCGTAACACACACAACATTTAGTGTTTGTTGTGGCACCAAACGTTACTGTCACACACATATGTACGTATGAATGTATGTGACATGTATTAAGATTATCTTGTGTCATACCTGCACGGCCATAACACACATCCATACCTTCCTAACTACTACTTCTTTATATGTTCACGTAAAACTTTATATGGTTTGGTGTATAACTGTTTCTTTTACCGTTTTGTTTCTTTTTGGTTTCGGTGAAATAATTTATTTTCATTTGACACTTTAAGCATTACGTGTTCTATTTCCATCTATGAATGAGAGAAGAGGCAAACAAACAAAACAAAAACTCCAAAAATACATTTGTATCGTTCCAAACAAAATGTAACAAACAAAAAACGTATATGTAGAACCTTAAATCCCCGAATATATGAAAGTTGCCTAGAGCCGTAATATACACACACAAGTGCACACTCGAATACAACGCTTCAAAAAAAAAACGCACAAGGTTGAGTTTGAATAATGCTGCCATTACCACAAATGTTACATTTGCATTAAACTCTTTCATGGGTATGAACGTTTGTTGGTGTTTGTTTCAGATATTGGAATACAAGTTTCCAAAAGAAGGTCACTGAATTGATATGAGGAACAAAACAGAAAAAAACAGTTCTGCAGAGGTCTAAATGATCTTCAATTTTGTTTAAAATAGATTTAAATGCCAATCACTCTGATATGTTCTAACGGGATACAGTTCGAGACTAATTTGGTTGCTCAATCATCTTCAGTGGACACTGAACTCCAGTGTGGAGGCACATTTATCACCTGTTAATGTTGGGTAATTAGAACCGATGGTTTCAACTTCTGGTGAAGCTACCTATAGAAAAAAACTCTTACTGAGAAAAAACTATATAGAAGATAAGCAAACGCTATCGCTAACGCTCTAATATTGACAAACTTCGCGAATATTTTGAGTACAGTGAATTTTCACACGAAAGTCAAAACATTCAAAAGAACTTTAACAGTACGAGGAAGAGAGTAAAGGAGGAAAAATTGAGTGGAAATCTTAACCACGTCTCAAAGTTAGACACTGTATTACAGCTCAATCCCACGGCGGCGGGTTCTTATGTACCGGATTGGTCCGAAATCATTGTGTTTTGGCCAGCCACTGTAGGTTTCATCAACAACTGTATTACAGCTGTTATATAGGTTTGGCTGCGGGTTTGTGGTGGTCGGAAGCTTAAACAACTCATTCCGATATAACGCCGTTTTAATGGAAAGATTTTGTAAATTTAAGAAGATTCTGCAACAAAAAGTACATCTTTAAGCTACACAAACCTCTGTTTTCATTCTAACTGTGACAGGTGGGTTTAACACACAAATGGAATTATTTGGTAACATAAATTCCCAAACCAGGAGACACGAAGTCATGTCTAATTAAACGATTACTACTTACTTACTTAGGTGGCCCATTACAGAACATTTGTTCCATTGGCCATTTCTCTCTATTTGTTGCTTCGTACTCTGGAATACCGCGCTATTTCATCTCTTCATCCGCTTGTTTGCGCCATCTATTCCTTGGCCTGCCAATTCTGCGTGCACCGCCAAGCGGCCCGTATTTATACACCTACAACGCAATCGCTGCATCTCGATACGTTTAACAATATTGATGTGGTTGTATAGCAGATACAGTTCGTGGTTCATGCGACGTCGATATTCACCGTCAACGCAGATTGGTCCGTAGATCTTTCGAAGATTTTTTCTCTCAAACACACCAATCACTGCCATGTCTGCTTGCGCAAATACCCAGGCTTCGGAGCCATACATCAGCACGGGTAGTATCAGTGTTTTGTAGAGCGTTATTTTTGTTTAACGAGATGTGGCTTTGTTTTTAAACTGCCTACTTAAACCAATTTAGCATCTGTTGGCCAATACAATTATTCTTTTAATTTCACAACTGATGTCGTTTTTTGTGTTTACGGAGATGTCGAGGTAGACGAAGTCTTTTACTACCTCAAAATTATAGGAACCAACTTCCACAGTTGGTCCGAGCTCAATGGACGAATCGCGCGTCTACACCCATCAACTTGGTATTCTCACCGTTTACCGCCAGACCCAATTTAGAAGATTCTCCTTCAGCCTTCATAAAGGTATCAGTTACTTCTTTTACTGATCGTCCCATGATGTCTATATCATCAGCATATGCAAGTAACATGTGACTATTGGTGTAGATTGTGTCACTTCTTTTGACGTTTGCCTCTCGTATAACCTTTTCCATCAGGATGTTGAAGAGATCACACGAAAGGCTGTCTCCTTGTCTGAAACTTCTTTTGGTACAAAACTCTTCGGAGAGGTTCTTTCCTATTTTAACTGAGGACCTGGTGTCAGTTAAAGTCATTTTACAAAGCCGGATGAGTTTTGCGGGGATACCAAATTCAGACATGGCTTGGAATACCTTTGAAAGCAGCGGGCTGTCGAAGGCTGCTTTATAATCGACAAAAAGGTGGTAGGTGTCGATCTGCAATCCTTGGGTCTTCTCCAGGATTTGCCGCAGGGTAAATATCTGGTCAATGGTGGGCTTGCCAGGTCTAAAGCCGCATTGGTATGGTCAAATTATCTCGTTAACCATGGGCTTTAGTCGTTCGCACAATATCCCTGACACGATCTTGTAGGCAATAGGGAGTAGACTTATGCCCCTATAGTTAGAGCATACAGTCTTATCTCCCTTCTTGTGGACGGGGCACAGGATACTCAGGTTCCAATCGTCGGGTACTCGTTCTTCCTGCCAGATGGTGCTAACTAGCTGATGAATACACCTTATCAGCGTGTCGCCTCCGGTTTTGAACAGCTCGGCTGGTAAGCCATCGGCTCCTGCTGCCTTATTATTCTTCAGCCGATTTATTGCTGTCTTTGCCTCATCTTGGCCGGGTGGTATACATTCAATATCATCTTCTGGGATTGGGACTGTGGTATCTTCGTCGTCTTCGCTGCTATTGGATACCAACAGTTTTGGAAAATGTTCTTTCCATAATCTGTATCAGTTACCAGATTACCTTGCTGGTCTCTACAGGAGGATGTGCCTGTACCAAAGCCATCAGTTTGATGCTTGACTCTTTGGTAGAATTTTCGGACTTCATTCTCGATTTTTTCACACTCCCGCTTTTCCATCTCTCTCTCTCTCTCTTTCCTGTGGAAAATACGTTTCTCCTCTCTCCTTTTCTCCCGATATCTCTCTCGTGCGCTACGCGTTGCTACGGATGGTAAGGTAGCCCTAAATGCCGCATTTTTCTCTTCGGTAGCAGCACGACACTCCTGATCATACCATGAATTCCTTGGTGTAGGTCTCTGGTATCCAAGTATGGATTTTTCGACTGTTTGCATGGAGTGGGCAATACTTTGCCATTGCGCTGATATGTTATTGGGATGAGGAGTGCTTTGATTAAGCAATTGGTCTAGTTGAGTGGAATATGCTGTGGCTATCTGTTGTGATTGCAGCTTACCGATGTCTAACTTTTGTGTTGTGTCTGTTCGTACTTTGTTTGCAACGTTTAACCGGGTGCGTACCTTTGCTGCAACAAGGTAGTGGTCCGAGTCTATGTTTGCTCCTCGGAACGAACGCACATCCAACACGCTTGATGAATGCCTTCCATCTATCACAATGTGATCAATTTGATTTCTTGTTTTCTGATCTGGAGACAGCCAGGTGCCCTTATGGATGTCGAGATGTTGAAATCTGGTGCTGCTAACTACCATGTTTTTTGCCGCTGCGAAGTCTATCAGCCCCATACCATTGTCAGATAGTGTGAAGCTGGAGACCAGGTGTTTTAAGCTCTGATCAACTACAAATCCGCAACCAAACTAATGCTTTATGTCATGGCAGCTATAATACAGTGCGTCACCTTTAGGTGTTGTTGTGACGCCTTTCCCATTCCATCGTATTTCCTGTATGGCAGTAATATCGGCCTTGTACTTTTCAAGTACATCTGCCAATGCGTAAACTGCACCTTCTCTCTAAAGAGTGCGAACATTTCAGGTGCAGATTCGCAGATCATGGTCCTTAAAACGTTTGCGGGGGTCGTCAACTTTAGAGGGATTTGGTTTTCTTTTCTTTCGTTTTTTCATAGTAGGATGTTTTTTCTAGGGGAGGGTTACTAACCCGACGCCCAAACCAAAGTTTTTAATGTTCTTATGGGTGAACGCGCGGCACATGTTAGCTCACTACCTTTAACGGGTGTTAAAGGCAGTTCCCCAGGTGACACCAAGGGGAGGTCAGTGTCCACTTGAGATGAAAGAAGGACCAAGATAAATCCTGGGTATCTTCCATTCCCTACGTCACCCTAATCGATTACAGACCAAATATTCATTTTTCTGAACTTAATGATTCGGATTGCACAAACCTAGTCACGTAGAAATCAACTGATGTACCTGGGTGGAGGAAGCCTGTCCACTAGTCTACACCGACTGAAAACATCTTGTTGTGCTGATGTACCGGAAAAAAATATTCATTTCCTCGTGAAGATTTTATCAGGTGTCTTGTTGCAGGGCGGCATACTGGCAGGTTTGAATCGTATTCCAGTGATTAGCGCTAAAACTTCCATACCCGACTGGTGCGGCATAACTTATCACAGATCGGTCTATTGATTTATAAGAGGTCAACTAGGATTCCCGTAACATTGCTGCAGTAGATTCAGCTAAGGATATTTCCATATTCCTCAAATAAAAGTCTACTATATTGATATTTAACCTGACATCGATGGTAGCAACTGGCGCCAATGTCGTACAATTATCCGCATATATTATGATATCCATGGAATTTCAGAAAAGTGGAGGTTAAACAGTTCCGAAGATATCATCCTGCCTTGTGGAACTTCCTGTTTTACTCTGCGGGTCTTCGACTTCTAATTTCTGAATTCCACAAATGCTGGAGGAAAGTCTTCTCTATATCTTGGAACAGCTTGACATAATTGAGAGTATCGAAGGCTGTCGATAGTTCAAGAGCCACCATTTCTGTTCGGTCGCATGGTTTGTTCTGGTTCAGTCCTCGACTGATATGTGTGGATATGGGGTGTTATGCTGTTGTGGTGCCGCAATCCATGTTGATGCTGGACAGCTAGAAATTGCTTTCCATCATTGGGAGGAGCAATGCCTCTAGAATCTTCGCTATTGGCGACAAGAGGAAGATAGGCCTGTAAAAATCACATCTGCTGGCTGGCGGAACCACTCTGCCAACTTTCCCGGCTTCTGGTACAACATGGGTGGCTAACGACAAATTGAGGAGTTAAATATTCGACTCCAGATTCATCCAGTTTATAAAACATTATCATTGAGACTCCGTATGGGCCCAACGCTTTGGACGACTTCGCGTTTCGAATGACGTCAGCAACATCGCCCGTCGTAAATTGTGGTGGTACCTCATCGGCTGGGAGGGCTTTTCTTATACGGCATAGCTCACTTCTCTTCGCCTTATCACTCTCGGGGTGCTCTATAAACTGCCGGTTAAAATAGCATGCGCACTTCATTGGGTCAGTTACTGCCACACCATTGAAAGTAAGAGTCGCCGGTATCTATCTTCTTTCCTGTAGCAATGTTGCATAGTTTCGTCTATTCACTTTTTCGGCTCTTTACTAGCCTAATGACTTCAATAGAAGGTTCCCTAACTTTTGGGTCTTAGGGTTCACACTCTAATTTACTAGTCCCGTTTGGTCTGATTTCGGTTATTTGACTAACAGGTAAGTAGCGAGCAGCTGCAGCTGTGATGATGTCCCGGAAAATTCTCTCAACTACCAGAGGATCTGAGGGAATGGGCAGCTCCCAGAAGCGGTGATTAGTAAATTATCTGAACATTTTCCTTTTTAGCTTTCCATGGTTCAGAAAAGTACGGCGGTTAGAGTTTATGAAGTCTGGTGGTCTGTTAACGGGGCGATGATAGGAAGATGGTCTGATTCAAGGGAAATGACGGATTGCCGGGATACGTCATTTATCAGACCGGGTGAAGAAATGGTGATGGCTGGAGAGTTGTGGAAATCAACTTTTATTTTCCTAGGAGCGTCTTCGTGCAAAATGTGGAGCTATTAATATGCTCGGCCAGCTCGGTAACCCTCTGGCAATGGACTAGGACGGAATGCCTAAGCTAATGATGAGCATTAAAATCCTCTATGTAGTACCAGACGGTTATTGTCCACCAAAAGCGAATTAATGTCGAGCATATAACGCAGGACACAACTATTCATCGACGGTATGTACAGCTTAAGCTACTCTACTCTGGAATCACTAGATTCCAGCTCAAGCGAGATAGGCCTTAACTGGACAGACTAGTGTATGAGGAAGATAAGACCTCCTTTTCCGCTTCTTATACGATCCTTTGGCAACGTTGCAAGTTACATGTGTCAATGAGCTTTGTTTTCTATATCGCGGCGACAACGATATTTATCCGTCTCATAAAGTCTTCAATTTCTCTGACTTTGTTGAGGAGACCGTTGCAACATGTTGTGTTAGATGCAGCGTTTGTTGCTGTTGGAAAGATTACGGGGGTGTCTCATACTCCGACGATGAAGATGAATTCGACGACGAAGTTGAAGAAGGCAAAGATCAGACCAGCCTCGGAAGTGCACCCATTCCCTAAATTTATTACATCCCGCCGCTGTTGGCATGTGGTGGATGCGAATCTGGTAAACAGAACAGATGGCCGGGTTTTATAACCTCAGCCTTTAGGCTAAAGAGGGTATTTACACTAGACCCCAAGTATCCAAGTATCCGTTTCAGACAATTTTGAGTAGATCTAGCAATGTCCGCCCGTCTGTCTGTCTGTCTGGCTGGCTGGTGCGCACGATAAATCTCGAACGGACCAATCGATTCGGTTCAAATTTTAGGTATCGAAATATTATGTCCAGATTTGATTTAAGTTCGAAGATGGGCCATATAGGTCCACTCCTTCAGGTACCTCACCCACAAATGTTCAAAAATTGTCGCAATACTTGTGCGCACGATAACTCTCGAAGGGAGTAACCGAATTGGACCAAACTTTGCATATGGTAATACTACCTCTAGGCATATATCAGGTTCGAATATGGTTTATATCGGTCCACTCCTTCAGGTACCTCCCACACAAAATTTGGAATAAGTGCAGTTTAGTGACACCTCACGAATCGTTATGAAATTTTTTGTAACAGGATGTTCGTGCGGTCCCCGTTACGTCATTGTAATCTTTTTCGAGGGCAAGTCCCTAGTTCCCGAGATAATGGCGCATAACCTCAAAAAAACGCTGCACTATGTCGCGAGTTCAAACAAACGGTGGCGAAATATAGAAGGAGTTGGCGTTGTCAGATGAATTTTGGTATAAATACTAATAGTTCACTGATAATGTCGAGACTCAATCGGTCCACTGCTTCGGGTACTTCCCACACAAAATTTCGGTAAAGTTCAGTTTAGGGCCTGTTCAAGAATCGCTTTGATTTTTGTTGTAGGAACTTGCCTCCACTGCCCCCCATATAACGGTATAATCTTCATCAGGGGCAAGTCCAGAATCATTCTATCCATTACTCCAGAAAGGTTCCCAGTAATCCACACAAATTATCTAAAGTTCTCTAAAACATGACAACTCCTCATCATTTGCAAAAACAAAACATGTCTACCCTAATGTACACATTCGCACTGCTATCTAGATCCTGCCGCAATGTGTCTGTTACAAGAGTGTCACTGGCACGACCCATGGCGGTTGTATAAATTGTTAATAAAATACAAAAGCCTCACGTTTATTTCCATTTCATTTGTGAAACATGGATTAGCAGCAGTAGT
Source organism: Musca autumnalis (assembly GCF_047663935.1). NCBI lineage: Eukaryota > Metazoa > Arthropoda > Insecta > Diptera > Muscidae > Musca > Musca autumnalis. The sequence goes on from NW_027412088.1 coordinate 207,111,838, forward strand.
GGCAAAGCTTCACACAAAAGCTACCAAAAACGAACTTGGGAATTGAGGAGATGACCTAAAGATAGGCAAAACAAAAGTGGCTATAATGGAAGTGTCAGAATATAAAATGTAACAACATATTTATGAGCGATGTAATAAAAGTTAACATTTAGATGAAGTTTATTAAACGTAGTTGAATTTCATGGAGAATATGTTCATAGAGATAAACATATGTGTGAGAAGTGGCATTTAGGAAGATTGCGAACATTTTCATCAGCAAATTTTCTACAACGGGTTGTAAGGCATTGTTTTTTCCGCTTGTTTATTTAACTTTGGTATTTTTCGTTGGAAATTTTATATTTTCTTGTTCTGTTACTAAAAATATTCTTTAAAAAATTCATTTTCTTTTGGCCAAATGTGCTGCTTTTCATTGAAACTGAGTTGTTGCCGCAACATCATTTAACTCTAAACCATTTAAGTCACATTTTTCTCGACCGACAATAATAATGAAAAATGTTTAAATACGTGCCAAAACTTGGCAATAACTTGGCTATATTTTAATGGGAGTTTTATACCATGCAATTGATTGTCAGCAATGAGAGAATGTGTGTGCGTGCTTTAGACTTAGACTAAGGCAGTGTTTATAACATTACAGTTATACTCAGATAATAGTACAGTTTTTTAACTTTATACTTTGTAAGGTATTTGAAATAAAGAAGATGCAAATGTTGCGGTTGCAGCTACGACTTTGACAAAAAATTGTGAATTTGTGTGAAATCTGGCTTAATTCCATATTTACATTTGTCTCACCGCAAACTGACAATTGATCCGAGAAAAATTACATATTTTAAATCAGAAATTTGTGCCAATAACATTTTTGACCTAAAGTACATTTTGCACTCACACGAATTACACTTAATCGGAATGACCTGTATATTGACTATCATCTCCCCCTCTCAATTTCCATTCTCATTTAAGTCAGTGATGTGTAATTTCGTAATCCTTAATCGTCTTTTAAGTACTTGCAGAACATTGGGTGAACATCCACAGCTTTTCAGCTGGGTGTGGAGTTCATGCTAGTGTATACTGCATGGGGAGGAACTACAAAATGTGGAATAGAATTTTTATGGTGCTCCATTGCAAATATTTTCAATTTTTAAAGGAAAAAATCCATCCCATTCATTGTGTAAAAAAGTACACAAATGTTAGAATGAATGCTATCTAACATTTGTGTACTTTTTTACACAATGAATGGGATGGCTTTTTTCCAACCAAACTAAAAATTAAAACTTTAATATTGAAATCGAAATTTGGTAGGATGGGTGGGGAGTGGATGATAATGGCCACAGCAATGACCATTGAAATATGTATATGCATGAATAGAGTATTAAAAACATCAGTATGAACAACAAAAAGTTTTTCTTCAAACAAAACATGCTTGTTCATGCACTAAGCTTAATATAAGAGAAATATTTATTTTTTTACTGTTGCAAATGAGAAGGGCGGGGATGTTTTATTTCATTTTAAACAGCAAAAATTTAATTTTAATATTAAAAAATGTTTGGTTTTTGTGTTTGGCTTTGTTCGTAACCGGTTTGTTTGGTATTTTGTTGTGGAAAATATTTATGTATACCTAGTTATAGTGTTATTAAAAAAGAAAAACATAAAGCTCAACACATATCAACTTTGTTTGAATAAATGTTAACAAGTTTGTTTTTGTTGTAAGTAACAAAATAACAAAATGAAAAACATTTGGCTTGTTTTCTGTAAGCGTATCATGTACAAAAGTGTATATAGTTATTTAATGTAGATATAGTTTGGTGTGATATATAACAAGTTTGAATTACATATTTTTATTTTTTTTACTAGAAGTGAATGAATTTAAATGGGACACCAAAAGTTTTCGCACAAGATGGGCTAGTATCCGTTGATAGATGGACAAAGACGATTCAAAACTAATAAAGAAAATATGGCCAATGCAATTTATATCCTTTTAGGTGTAAAATAATGTGCACCGGGCGAATACAATAGGTATACCAACGCCCCCATACGAATATGCGACTACCAATTCGCTCACATGCATTTGGACGTGACCGCCTACTTGGTTAGTAGTGGATCCTATCGAACACTGTTATTTTTCAATGGGCCAAGCAACCGGTTGATAATGCAACTCCACATTCGAACTGAAGCTCTACCCGTGTATGATCATCCCTACGTTTGGTCATCTATAAGAAGGCCTCTCAGTCTTCTATAAAAAGACGTCGTGGTTGTCTATAGGAAGACCGCTTTTTACTAGACCCAAGACCTAGGTTGTTCATCTATAAGAATACCTTTTTTAGGAAGAAGACATATTGCTCTTCTATATGCAGAAATAAGAGATCTTGACCTTCTATAGGAAGACATATTGAACTTTTGTGTATAGACCTCTTACTCGCTTTTTACTAGGCCTAAGACCTAGGTTGGTCTTCTATAAGAATACATTTTTTTGGGAAGAAGACATATTGCTCTTCTATATGCAGACCTCTTCTATAGGATGAACTTTTGTCCTTAAATAAGAGCTCTTGACATTCTATAGGAAGACATATTGAAGTTTTATTTATAGACCTCTTACTCTTCTATAGGAAGAACTTTAAGTCTTGTATAAGAAAATCTATTGGTCTTTAATAAGAGGAAATGTTGGTCTTCAAAATACATCACATGCTACTCATCGTGCGTGTTGGACAATTTATTATACACTTCATGCAAATGACAGTATCAACTTCAGTATCAAAATCCCCATTTCAGTATCAAAATCAAAGTGGCATACAAGCGTAGAAAAGTAAAGAGGAGAAACTAAGAAGCATAAGGTTTAGATATAAAAAACTACCTGAAGAATAATTAAATGAACGAAGTCAATGAGTTACAAAAACAAGCTGCTGAGTTCCGACGACGAGGACACGTTGATAAGATTAATGATTTGCACCATCTGGCTATTGGAGCACACACACATATGTTCATAGATATTCGAGTAGCAACAAGTAGGAAAAGCTTTAAGTTCGGTCGGGCCGAACTTTTTATACCCTCCACCACAAATTTCAGCCATTTCGGTGGATTAATGTGGCCACAACCTTCAAAATACCGAAAATCGGAAGGTACCGTTCTATGGGGGCTATACGATGGCGTGGACCTATACCTAAAAATTTCTGGGGGAAAGTTTAATACCCCCAACGAAGACTAAATACCAAATTTCAGCCATCTCGTTGTGATAATGAGGCCAAAACCTTCAAAATACCGAAAATCGGGAGATATCGCCCTATGGGGGCTATATCAAAACGTGGACCTATATATGGTAACATGGGGCGCCTTCGCCACTGGGGCGGCTACTCCAGCGCCGATTTTCTCGCAAAATACAATTGCTAGAAAAAATCCGTTAAAAGCAAAATTGTGAGTTTAATGAAGATCTATCATCTCCCAAAAGTTGGCAGTTGTGTCATAGGTAAGATAGTGGGCGCACGCGGTTGTGTGTTTTTGGGGTATTGGGAAAAATAATTATGGTAAATATATTTTGTGATATCTTCCTTACCTTCTGTGATATCAAAACACACATTTTATACCGTTAGAAGACAGCTACTGAAGAATATAAATCCCAATAATTCGCATGAAAAAAGCAATTGCATATGTCACAGAGCACAAGCGGAACAAGTGACCAGATAATCCGAATTGCGGTCAACGGTTAAGTCACTCTCGATCCTTGGATAGAAGGATTTTAAGACCTCAATCAAGATTGACGACGTTACGCTGACTGAAGGTATGCAAGTTATTTTAATCGACAATTTGTTGATTCCCCTGGAGTGACTGGACAAAAAGAAGAGTACTGCGTCGCATTAGATCTCTTCCTGCCGAGGAGGAACAGCCAAAATTTACAATGGATGATCCAAAGCCTAAACCCTGGCGGTAACTCCATGGTAATTCGGAAACAGCTGTATGAACCTGGAATCGAATATCTTACAAAAGCTTCTCCTTCTCGCTAGCCACCCTAATGGCGTCCGAAGTCTGGAAAATGGGCAGAGTGCTCCCGCTACTGAAGCCAGGCAAGGATGCCAGCAAAGGTAAATCGTACAGATCGGTTTCGCTTTTGTCGCCCGTAGCAAAGACTCTTGAGGCTTTTTTTTCTCTCCAGCATTAGAAATAGCTCTCCAGTTGCCGATGATCAGAATGGGTTCCGTAAAGTACAGTACACATTGTCAGTTTTAAATGATGATTTTTTGCAATTATCGATATCTGTCCAACCGTCCAGCAACCACAAAATATTTTGTGGTTGCGTGATGAATGGCAATAATGAACGGCCACACTAGCAAGCAACAACAAAGCTGTCATTCAAAACTGACAATGTGTACCCCGCTTAAGCAGCATAACACTACAACTGGGCTGTGCGCCATATCTGTGCAATCGGACAGTGTTGGTGGCGCTCGACTTATCAAAAGTCTTTGATATTTCACACCGAGAACTTCGAACAGACTACCCCCGACCAATTTTGAAACGTTGGATAATCAATTATATGTATGGGCGCCAGTCGAACTAGAATTAAGGAACAATAAATCGAAGACCCGTGGAGTGAAAAAGGGAGTGATATCTCTGGAACTGTTTTATTTCCACCACGGCATTGAGATCGTTAACAGCGCGAGCAGTATGCAAATATCCGCCACTAAATCTATGAGAACAGAGTTGAATGTCATCCGCGTCGTCCGCGCATGCCAGTCACAGCTATCTGCAACAAGCTGAAATATAGGAATAAAGTCCTTAAGGCCCTAGCCGGCAGCACTTGGGGTACTTACTTACTTAGCTGGCCCATTACAGAACATTTGTTCCATAGGCCGAACTATGAAGAGATCTCCATTCCTCTCTATTTGTTGTTTCGCACTCTGGAATACCGCGCCTTTTCATCTCATCATCCACTTGTTTGCGTCATCTATTACTTGGCCTGCCAATTCTGCGTTCACCGCCAAGCGGTCCGTATATATACGCTTTTTTGGCGGGTTCATCATCGCTCATTCTTATGATATGGCCTAGCCAACGCAATCGCTGCATCTCGATACGTTTAACAATACTGATGTCGTTGTATAGCAGATACATCTCGTGGTTCAGGCGACGTTGATATTCACCGTCAACGCAGATTGGTCCGTAGATCTTTCGAATAATTTTTCTCTCAAACACACCAAGCACTGCCATGTCTGCTTGCGCAAGTACCCATGCTTCGGAGCCATACATCAGCACGGGTAGTATCAGTGTTTTGAAGAGCGTTATTTTTGCTTGGCGAGATGTGGCTTTCTTTTTAAACTTCTTACTTAAAGCAAAGTAGCATCTGTTGGCCAATACAATTCTTCTTTTTATTTCACAACTGATGTCGTTTGTTGTGTTTACGGAGGTGCCGAGATAGACGAAGTCTTTTACTACCTCAATATTATAGGAACCAACTTCCACAGTCGGTCCGAGCTCAATGGACGCATTGGGCGTCGACACCACCAACTTGGTCTTCTCACCGTTTACCGCCAGACCCACTTTAGCAGATTCTCCTTCGACCTTAATAAAGGTATCAGTTACTTCTTTTACTGATCGGCTCATGATGTCTATATCATCAGCATAAGCAAGTAACATTTGACTATTGGTGTAGATTGTGCCACTTCTTTTGACGTTAGCCTCTCGTTTAACCTTTTCCAGCAGGATGTTGAAGAGATCACACGAAAGTCTGTCTCCTTGTCTGAAACCTCTTTTGGTACCAAACACTTCGGAGAGGTTCTTTCCTATTTTAACTGAGGACCTCGTGTCAGTTAAAGTCATTCTACAAAGCCGGATGAGATTTGCGGGGATACCAAATTCAGACATGGCTTGGAATACCTTTGAACGCAGCGGGCTGTCGAAGGCTGCTTTATAATCGACAAAAAGGTGGTAGGTGTCGATCTGCATCTCTTGGGTCTTCTCCAGGATTTGCCGCACGGTAAATATCTGGTCAATTGTGGACTTGCCAGGTCTAAAGCCGCATTGGTATGGTCCAATTATCTCGTTGACCATTGACTTTAGTCGTTCGCATAATATCCCTGACACTATCTTATAGGCAATAGGGAGAAGACTTATGCCCCTATAGTTCGAGCATACAGTCTTATCTCCCTTCTTGTGGACGGGGCACAGGATACTCAGGTTCCAATCGACGGGTACTTGTTCTTCCTGCCAAATGGTGCTAACTAGCTGATGAATACACCTTATCAGCGTGTCGCCTCCGGTTTTTAACAGCTCGGCTGGTAAGGCAACGGCCCCTGCTGCCTTATTATTCTTCAGCCGATCTATTGCTGTCTTTACCTCATCTTGGCTGGGCGGTATACGTACATTCAATACCATCTTCTGGGATTGGGACTGTGGTATCTTCGTCGTCTTCGCTGCTATTGGATACCAACAGATTTGAAAAATGTTCTTTCCACACCCTGAGTACACTATCTGTATCAGTTACCAAATTACCTTGCATGTACCAAAGCCATCAGTTTGATGCTTGACTCTTTGGTAGAATTTTCGGACTTAATTCTGGCTCCTGTACATCTCGATTTTTTCACACTTCCGCTTTTCCATCTCTCCTTTTCTCCCTATATCTCTCTCGTGCGCTACGCGTTGCTACGGATTGTAAAGTAGCTCTATATGCCGCATTTTTCTCTTCGGTGGCAGCACGACACTCCTGATCATACCATGGATTCCTTGGTGGACGTCTCTGGTATCCAAGTATGGATTTTGCGGCTGTTTACATGGAGTGGGCAATGCTTTGCCATTGCGCTGTTATGTTATCGGGATGAGGAGTGCTTTGATTATGCAATTGGGCTAGTTGAGTGGAATATGCTGTGGCTATCTGTTGTGATTGCAGCTTACCGATGTCTAACTTTCGTGTTGTGTCTGTTCGTACTTTGTTTGCTACGTTTAGGCGGGTGCGTACCTTTGCTGCAACAAGGTAGAGGTCCGAATCAATGTTTGCGCCTCGAACGCTCGATGAATGTCTTCCATCTATCACAACATTATCAATTTGATTTCTTGTTTTCTGATCTGGAGACAGCCCTTATGGATGTCGAGATGTTGAAATCTGGTACTGCTAACTACCATGTTTTTTGCAGTTGCAAAGTCTATCAGCCTCATACCATTGTCAGATGTTTCACTGTGGAGACTGAATTTCCCGGCTGTTGGGCCAAAAATATTCTCCTTTCCAATTTTGGCATTAAAATCGCCTAGAATGATTTTAATGTCATGGGCAGGGCAGCGGTCATATGTTTCTTCTAAGCTCTCGTAAAATATATCTTTGGTCTGTTCGTCCTTTTCTTCAGTGGGAGCATGAGCGCAAATAAAGCTGATGTTGAAGCATTTAGCTTTTATTCGAATTGCAGCAAGTCTTTCATTCACTGGGGGAAAGCTTGATACCAGAAGTTTTAGCCTCCGACTAACTACGAATCCGCAACCAAACTCATGCTTTACATCATGGCAGCTATAATACATTGCGTCACCTTTAGGTGTTGTTGTGACGCCTTTCCCAATCCATCGAATTCCCTGTATGGCAGTAATATCCGCCTTGTACTTTTCAAAGAGTGCGAACATTCCAGGTGCAGATTCGCAGATCATGGTCCTTAAAACGTTTGCGGGGTTCTTCAACTTTAGAGGGGTTTGTTTTTCTTTTCTTTCGTTTTTTTATAGTAGGCTGTTTTTTCTAGGGGAGGTTTACTAACCCGACGCCCAAACCCAAGTTTTTAACGTTCTTATGGGTGAATGCGCGGCACATGTTAGCTCACTACCTTTAACGGGTGTTAAAGGCAGTTCCCCAGGTGACACCACGGGGAGGTCAGTGTCCACTTGGGATGAAAGAGGGACCAAGATAAATCCGGGGCTTTGCCATGTTAAAACCGGTCAGGACCGTTGCTTGGTATCTTCCATCTGCACTTGGGGTGCAGATGAAAAAACCTTCTTGACCACATAAAAGGTGATAGTTCGGTCTATGGTTATGGGGCGGCAGTGTGGTCCACGAACATAAGTGGAATGCGATGGAACAGTATTCAAACCTGTCAAACCTATATTCAACCTCCCCATGTCATCAGTGGACCATCGGAATGAACAGTCGAAGATTCTTCCAGTACGACATCACAATCGCTGTATAGTGGATAGGATTCCCCAACCCACGCTTTTCAGGAGGGATCTTCATGATATAAGATAGAACCCCTAGATCACCTTTTCAACTTCCCTACCAAACCTACTGAACTGACTCCAGTATCTTTCTGGCTAAAACCAAGTGGAGCAATCGCATTTCTAGATCTGGAGATAGAGTAAGGGTCGGATTAAGCAGGAACACGAACATACCAATGACCTAAATATTCAATACCCACTACATTTGCTATCCCTCACATACCCGATACCACATGAATGATTAAAACCCATAGCCAATTAAATGACTGGACAATATAAATGCGGCATAAAATCTGGCATTTTCACTATATACCAAATATTTAACTACAAGACGAGCGGAAGTACATATTTGAGAGATAAAATCTTCATAAAATGTAGATGGAGAATATCAGCATCATTTGAACTAAACGAATACTCCAGCACAAGTCATTTGAATGAGAACCTGCAGACAATTCACCCTAAAGGGTTAGGCCAAAATATCTAGCGAAAAATTCAGTTGGTGTCAGTTGCAGTAGCTGAATGATACAAGATGCTCGGAACTCTATTGTGAGTGTGGCGTGTTTCAACCTCATATCATTCTTGAACCCTATAGAGTTTGCAAAAACTAAGAAAACTGATCTCTGTTTCCAGTTTTATATTTAATTTAAATATTTACATAAATTAAATCATATAACAAATATTTTATTCAATTAACAACAATATCTATCACACCAAACTAGCTTTTGCAAAAAGAAAATCAACTGAAAAACAATTTAACAATTAACATAACATTTGTAAACGGAATCTGGTATAAAAAACATTTATTAATGGCTTCTTAGAAAAGAACATAATGTCGGCTTTGAAGGTGTTCTTGACTTGAGGTACTTACTTCAATACCTTCCTATTTAGTTTGATTTGATTTGATTGTTTGTTTTTGTTATTAATACATGTTTACATATTTGTTCATCATGTGGTGGTTGTTGTTATTGTTGTAATTTAATTAAGTTATTATTGTTGTTGATGTTTTTGGTGCAGCATACATACATACAAGTATTTATATTGAATATGTGTGTATATTAATGTTGAAGAGTGGATGCGTATAATTAATTAATTAATTTCATTTAATTGAAGTTAATGATAAGTGAGTGGAGAGAAAATGGTGAATGGCAATCAATGATTGACAGGGGGATTTGGGTTTTCATGGTTATGGTTAATTATTTTAATTATGCACAAACCATTGTCGTTTATTTAAAGGCAATTTATGCAGGAAATAAATTTAAAATTTCAATTTGTTTTTTTTTTTTTTTGGAAAGTTAAAAAGACGTGCAGAATAGTATTGAAGTTTTTATTTTTTTTAATAATTATTTTAGAATCAAAGACGCATTAAAGAAAATGAAAAAGACAATTTCAATGCATTTTGTTAAGGGGACAGTGTTAGTGGAGGTGAGTTGGAAGATGCCAAAAAACAGGTTGTGAATGTGAAGAAGGGGGAAATGAAAGGAAAGAAGAAAAAGATTTAAAAATTATAAATTATAATTTTATTTAGTATTTCCTTAGTGAGATTTTTTTACAATTTTGCTTTTAATTTTCATAAAAAGCTCTTTGAGCAATACCTGAGAACAAAAAAAAAAAATAACATAAATTACAATTTTGTGTACAAATTTACAGGAAATAATACAAAATAAGAAGCAATACATTGAACTTGGAAATTATTAAATTTCCCTAATAATAATATTTAATAGTTACAATTCAACTATTATGCTATTTTTCGCCCTCTTTTATTTTTTAATCTTTCTCAAAGATAATAATTACAACAAAAACATACCTCTTTGAAGAGTCACCCTACCGATGTATGTCAACATACATACATATGTAGTATAATAATAATGCCTACTAAATGTCTACGGAAACCAATTGGCCTTATAAATTTGCATGTCCTCCATATACATATTAGTATGTACCTACACATGTACATACATTTATTCCCACTACACCCCCATGTTGTCATATATGAATAAAATGAATGTTAAATATGTATGGACGTTTCTGTGTTTCAGCGAAACAATAGATGTTGAATAATAAAGGAAACGACCACCCATCGGGTTTTTTGCCGACAATACCAAAACGAGAAGAAGAACTAAGGCAAATTGAAACCATACATTTACCAAAATTATTACCAACCATTGCCCAGGGTATCCGTTTCCTTTTGTTTAAGTTCTGATGCTTTGTTTAGTTTGGTTCGGTTTGGACTAGGTTTGAGGTTAATTGGACTGCATGTGAGAAGGTGGCCTTGTGTGTGTGTGTTGCTATGCCATATTCTCAGTGTCCGTTAGTGATATGAAATTTAATACCGGAACCTAAATAAACTATCACAAATTATTAGATGCGAAGGCACAGTGGTTGTGGATGGGGGAGAAAATTGCAAGAACTACAAGTTTGAGAAGACAACAGGAAAAAATATTTTTACGAACCTCTTTGCGTACATCAAGATCGGATTTGATAAAAATGTCTGAATATAGTATTCCTACAGACTTATACGCCTTTGTAAGAGGACATTTTCGACACATAATTCGCAGTTAAAAACTACTTTAATGTCAATTCTACGGTAGCGGGTGCTTTCGTACCGAAAAATGCTATATATAAATTTGGATCAACAAATAGTGGGGAAGCACAGGGGTGTGGAGAGAAAAGTGGACAGGGGAAACATAGGCAGCATGAGATCGTGTATCCAAAAACCTCCTAAAGAATAATAAACACCAGAAACCGAGGGGTTTTCAAATAAATGTTCAATTCAGAAGACATGGTCACATTGACAAGGCGTATCCACCAGATTATTAGTAGAGTTGTGCCAAATGAATTATTTGGAACTATCTACTTTACTATGCACTTCAATGGCCCACAAAATTTGTAAACTGAAATGTAGGAACAAGGTCCTCAAGTCCCTAGCCGGCAGCACTTGGAGTACAGATAAATAAACCTTTTTGACCACGTATAAAGCGATAGGTCGGTCTGTGGTAAGCTATGCGGCGCCTGTTTGGTCCCCGAATTAATGTGACACGCAGTGGGATAAGATTCAAATTTGTCAGAACGCCGCCCTGAGAACAGCAACATGGTGCCTCCTCAAATATACAGTGGACCATATACATGAGGAGGCAAAGATTCTTCCAGTACGACAACATAATAAGATGCTATCGTTGCAGTACTTGCTCGGGTGTTACCGTGAGAGCCATCCCAATCACCATCTACTGGCCACCGATACACCCAGGCATATCAAGAAGGATATTCATGCTCTAGAGACGACGGTCCAACAATATAGGAGAGAACCTCTAGATCAACAGGCATATCAGGCAGGTTTGAACAGCATTCACACGGACACATTTGCTAAGACCACAAGCAAGTATAGTGTGAATGCAGCCATCGGAGCACATCCCCCATCTATCGCAGCTGAAGAGCGTCAGCTGTCACGACAAACCAAAGTAGTTTTGGCTCAATTGCGCTCGCGATTTTGCAGTCGCCTAAATTCCTATTGGGCGGGAATCGGTCGCACCGTCCAAGACATCTGCCCTGTATGCGGCATGGGCCAGCACGATACTAAGCACCTATTCAACTGCCCTGCCAAGCCTACTCATCTAACTCCAGTGGATCTGTGGTTACATCCCATCGAAGTAGTCAACTTCCTGGAACTGGAGACCCAGAGCGAGATTGAACAGGAGAACGAACATACAAACATAATAATAAAACACTGTTACAACAACAACAACAAAATTTGTATGAACAAACTGTGTTATGTTTTGGGAGCAGCATATCCCCGAATGCCTGCTCCGGATTCTTTTGGTCGATGCCGGGAAGGAGGAAAACCCAGGACCAATATATTTGAGCTCGGTTTGTCACAACCGCATCTTCTCCCATATCCAGCTTTCGGTGTGATGCAATAGATATCAGGAGCGGGTGCATCTAAGGGGTTGCTCTGGATTTCTCCATGTTAGGAACTATGACAGGGACCATGCAGCAAGCATGCAGCGTGAACACAGCCACCAGCGAGTGGTCGTCAGTTTAAGAAACTGCCCCGTAGCAACCGCACACGCAGCATTTAACATCAGCCTTTGTTGTTCCAATCCCAGAAAATGCATCCTTTTTGCAATTTAATTGTAATGGACTCCGAGGGATGATCGAGGAAATAGGTCGCGGCGGTGCAGGAAACCAAGCTCAACAACAACTGCAGCTTACAGCGTTGTGATGGATACAACGTATTGAGGAAGAATCGCACCAGAAGTGGAGATTAGCAATCCTATTGCAACAGTCTGTTCAATACAGACCTATCTCGCTTGAGCCTGACCCAAATGACTTGTACATAGGATGTGTGGCGGTAGCAGATTGGTATGGAACTGTCAAGGCAGAGCTACTGTACGTATACATCCAGCCGAAAAATAGCTGCACTTCAGCTTACAAATCTAACACTTGACCACTTTTGGTAGGTTATAACCGTCTGGTCTTGGGGGTTTTAATACGAATCATTAGTTGTGGCATTCGGTTCTCGGAAATGGCCAGAGTGGTACAGCGCTGGCTGAGCAGACTGATAGCTCTATGTTTTGCACGATCAATGAGAACGCTCCCACCAGGATTAGAGAAGAGTGTCACATTTCGCCAGACATAACCATCGTGTCACCTGGGCTGACAAATGATGTCACCTGGCAACCCGTAATTTCTCTTGGATCAGACCATCTCCCTATAATTGTTTCCATAAACAGACCGACCGATTTCATCACCTCTGAACGCCGCACTATCGTCAATCATGGTAAAGCCGATGGACGCGTTTCAGAGACTTCACTAATCACAGCTTCACAGATCTGCCCAATCCTTCTGATGTTTGGGTAGGGGAAAGGACGTTCCGAGACATCATCACTGGTGTGAGACCAAACTTCCCAGCAGAGGCGACGGGAATAGCAAATGAGCGTGATGAGCTTCGTCGAGGTAAAACCAGTGACCCCAGATTCAGGGAGCTGACACTGGACGTTAACAGGTTGGTCGGGGAACAGAAGCTTAACAAGTGGTTAAATCATCTGCAGAGTTGCAACATTGGAGCCGGTATACGTGAATTGTGGGCATCGCTTAAGTCACCCTCTAACCATGGAAAGAAGTAAGATATGACCTCAGTCACGTTTGGCGACGTTATGTTGACTGACCCGAATATGTGCAGGTTATTTCAATTGACAGTTGTCGAGCACCCCGGAACTGACAGGGCGAAGAGAAGAGCATTACGTCACATCAGATCTCTTCCTGCCGAAGATGAACCACCGCAGTTTACAATGGATGAGGATTCCCAACATTCGCCATAACGAACTCGAAATCATTCAAAGCGTTGGGCTCTGATGGAATCTCCATGGTAATTCCCAACTTGTCGCTAGAAACCCTTATTGCTCCCGAAGTCTGGGCCTTAAATGGCCTTGAAGCCTGGCAAGGATGCCAGGCAAAGTGAATCGTACAGGCCGATTTTGCTTTTGTCGCCCGTAGCAAAGACCCTTGAGGCCTTAGTCCTCCTCAGGACTCAACCAGGATAAGCCGTATGATAGAACAGTAATGGTGGCGCTTTTCTAGTGAAAAGCCTTTGATGCTGTCTGGCAATCCACGCTGTTTGAGGACATTGAGCAGACAGCCTGAAACGTTGAATAATGAATTTTATGTGCGAACACCAGCCGTACGTGGAACAAGAAGTCCAAACCCCGTAGACGGTGGCAGTAAGATCCCCAAGGTGGATTGATATCCTCGGAACTGTTTAACACCTATCTCTCCTGTATTTCGACCACTCCAGGCGGCATCGAGATTGTAACGTATGTGGATGAATGCACGATCCTGGCGTCAGGTCCCTTCCCTGATGACATCAGTGAAAGACTGAACTCCTATTTAAGCGATCTTACCACATTTTTCCACGCAAGGAATACGCAGATATCCGCCACTAAATCTACGGCAACTCTGTTCACCACAGTAGATTCTGAGTAGATTCTGACTACTTATTTCAGTGGTTACAAAATAACCAGACATGCCCTTGTTAAAATAATGGGTGGTTTGTAAAGGAGGTTTGTAATGAGGATTTTTGCTGGGCGGCGCAGGTGGGAAGAGAGTTGAATGTCATGGGCTATGGTAGCAGAATTCCGACCACAACAAACTGTCCCAAAATTCTCAGGATCACATTTGACAGCACGTTCACGTCGTCCTCGCATGCCACAGCTATCGGGGACAAACTGAAAAGTAGGAACAAAGTCTTAAGTCCCTAACCGGCAGCACTTGGAGGCAGATAAAGAAACCTTGTTGCCCACATATAACGCAATAGATTGGTCTGTGGTGAGCTATGCGGGGCCAGTTTGGTCCGCGAGCTTATGTGATACGCAATTGAATAATATTCAAACTTGTCAGAATGCCGCCTTGAGAACAGCAACCGTGTGCCTCCTCATGTAGGTGGTCCAACGAAGACATGAGGAGGTACCCTGTTGCTGTTCTCTGGGCGGCATTCTTACAAGTTTGAATATTATTCCATTCCGAATGAATATTATTCCAAACTCGCGGATCAAACTTGTGCCGCAAAGCTCACCAAAGATTCTTCCAATGCAACAACACAATGTGATGCTTTCGTTGCAGTACTTGCTGGGGTGTTATAGTGAGAGCCATCCCAATCACAATCTTGTGGGTAGGCCCGACACACCTAGGCACATCAAGAAAGATCTTCACGTTCTAGAGAACAGTTTGAACAGAAGAACAAACACACAATCATACAATAATAAACACTGTTACAACAACAACAACTTTAACTGTGCTTGTACCCAAACTTCGGACTTCAATTTATTGCAACATGAACGATTTGTGAGTTGATCTGATGACCTTTTGGATAATTGAATAGTTAATTTTAATATGTTGTTGATGGCCTCGTATAAAACACAAGTTTTACTACAAACCACTGTAAATCTAATCTCTAGAGACTAACACTTATCCCTGCAAAGCTTCACACATAAAAGCAAATCCTTAATAGTAGTTTAAATCTCTGTAAAACCAAAAAGTTTGCCTTAATATTATTCACTGGCCTTAAGCCGGAAATCCCTAGGTTTTATATCATCTACGGAGTAAGGTCATTAGATGGAATTCAAAACTAATAAATGTGCTAACTGACCACTTAAACAACAAACACTGCTCACACATTTTCCTAAAATGTATGCATACTTTTAGGAGCCATTTGAATTTTTTATATTAAAACATATTTCTAACTGACCCTTCTTTAAATTTCCTTCATAAATATGAAATAATGTTTGTTTACGAAACAGAAGTAAAGTAAAATTTATTTGTTTACTCTACTAAAAATATTTATCCTTTGTTTGTTAGTTTGTGTAAGAAGACTCGTTTGTAGAGTGTCTCTATTATTTTGCAGTCATTAATTACAGCAACTCAAACACACACTCTCACAATTCTAAAAGAGTAGAGTAAACAATGGAAATTGTTTTATGGCTGCGTACAAATATTCTTGTTGACCTTGAAATGAAGGTACACACACACAAGTAGTGTACCACATCCACACACCACCGTTCTTTAATCTGCACCTTTTTTGTTGATTGTACGAGTACATATTGTATGAAAACCGAATGACATGCATTTTAACTTTAAACAGTGACCCTGGACTGAACTTAGGGAGTAGCGACGACTTATTTATGAGATTTTTATTTTATTCAACACAAAAGTATTCATAATGGAAATAATTTTATTCTATATCAGCTCCTTGAAGGGGTTTCTCTGAGTGGTTGTCAACAATAACCCAAAACAAATAAATACGCAAGTAAACAATTGATGTTTTGTTTATCAAAACAAATTCAAGCACTAAAACCTAAACCATCATCATTTTGAGGACAATGACATTTTCATATTTTGAGTCCGTCTCCCGTCAAGGAGACAGAATAATGAATAAATTAAAATGTTATTTTTTCATAAGCAAATTAATGTCTTGACTAAATCTGCCATAAATATAAACATATTTTTAGGCAAAAAATAATAATTGAAATAAAAATAAACCAAATTGAAAGATAAAAATTTAAGACATTTTTAAGTAAACAGAGGTATTTATATGGAAATATGTTGAAAATACTCATGGAAACATTTTATAGTTGTTGTTGTGTTTTCTTGGAATTTCTAATGGAAGGATTCGTTTTATAGGTTTTCTTGCATATCTACCACTATATAATATGCAGACACATTCGGTTTTGCCTAAAAGTATACATTGTTTGGTATCATAACATTTATTTTCATCCTAAATGTATGCTCTAGAATCCTCTTAGTCTATTGCTGTAGTTTTACTATTTCTCTAAAATGTTCTAGTTGTTCGTTTTTTAATGCTTAAATTAATAACTAAAACAAATAAACTCAGGAATTTAATTCAAATCAAAACTAAAACTTTTCACATAGATTTATTTTTATGGATTTTTATAGCTTTTTATTTGTTTTATTATTTTTGTTAGAAATTAGCATCTAAATAAAGTGCAAATATTAGTTTTTTTTATTTATGCTTTTTATTCTAAACTCAAATGCAAAAATGTTTTGTTTTTTCTTTGTTATTTTCATTATCAAATGCATTTATTTAGGATAGTTTGTGCTTTTGTTAGGATATTTGAGGATTACAAAAGGATATATTTGTACATACCTTGAATACTTGTCGGCAGAGGAAGTTCTCTTTGACTGGAAGTAATCTGAAAGGAAACAAATATCAATCATTTCGGTTGCTATATTAAAACAAGGAGAGTAATTGAAGTTGTGGGAGACTCATAGAATAATATGAGTGTTAGGAAGGAAAGAAGAACAAGAAAATTGTTATTATATTAAACCAATATATGTACATTAGGGTTATGACTTTTTGACATTTTGCCTACTAATACCTAAAGTAACATTAATTTTATTTAAAAAAATCCGCACAAACTACTTTGAATTTTTTTTTTTTTTTTTGAAAAAATTCTATAAAATGAAAATAAAATTTTCTCAAAAAAATATTTCCTGTTGCACGAACGAATGACCTAAAATAACATTTATTTATTTAATTTTTGAAAAAGGTCCCGCACAAACCACTTTTAATTTTTACGATATATGAAATAAAGTTATATATAATATATGTGGTTGCAAAAAAATCATAACCCTAATGTACATACTGTTACGAAAGATACTGGCAGAATTATAATAAATTTAATTTAAAAATTTAAGTTGTAGCGTAAATTTTTTGAGGCAGTGACTTTTTCGAAACTATTTTACAACAACAACTACTGTTAATTTTGATATTGTTTTTATTGCAGTCGCTCTCATATTTGTATTGATCATTTAGTTTTAGCTTAATTATTCTACCCTATTGCGACGTCATTGATTACTACCCCTTCTGTCTCACGGCAGCGGGTTCTCTCGTACCGGACTGACCTGGAACCGCACAACATCCGTGTTCAGGCCAGCGGCTGCCACCTCAGTGCACATATCCCCACTATAAAACAACTCAATGCCATCCACACTGATAAAACACCTGACGCTACTATGGACGTTATAATGCAATGTAATAAATGACCAGCATGACAACAACGGAATACTTCTCAATCACTTTGTGCAACCGTTCACTTAAGTATTTCAGTTTGTGAAGGGACAAGGAGGCTTGCTACTGCAGGGAGCCAGCCATACGGGCTTGAGTACAGTTGTTGTGTTCGTAGTCCGCCAACCGACACGAGAGTGTTTAGAGGCTGGGAAGTATTATTGAGAGCTACCCCTTTGCGCGGTAGCTAATACATTCTCTCCACCTTCGGGTGTTGTTCCACTCCACCTTCGGGTGTTGTTCCACTCCACCTTCGGGTGTTGTTCCACTCCATCTTCGGGTGTTGTTCCACTCCACCTTCGGGTGTTGTTCCACTAGTCAGTACTCGTAGAATACCGTAGAGGCTAACTTAGAACTAACACTAACGAACGACAACCCGAACAGCCGAGCCGAGTGCAGAATCACCGAGTAGCCGAACACCGAATACCCGAGTTGCCGAACAGCTACAGCACCGAATCCCCGAGTAGCCGAACAGCGATCATCAGTTGCCGAACCCCTAACACCGAATCACCGAGTGGCCGAACACGTACGAACTCCGAGTGACCGAACATCAACAACACGAATCACCGAACACTGAACCCTAAACACCGAATCACCGAGTGGCCGAACACATACGAACCCCAGTGGCCGAACACATACGAACCCCGAGTGGCCGAACATCTACAACACGAATCACCTAGTTCCCGATTATCTTCAAATCGCCTACTACCTAACAGCGAATCATCGAGTTCCCGATTATCTTCAAATCGCCTACAACCGAACAGCGAATCACCGAGTTCCCGATCATCCCCAGGCAATTATCCTTCTTATCGTATTTAAACATCAGTAGATTATAAATTAGTTTTACATCAATAAATATCCGTTTTAAACCCCAGGAAAAGGAGATTACTCGTCTTATTATTCCGTAAGGTTTAGTGGGCCCTTATGGCGACCCTGGACACGACTAAGTCTACCCCAGCCTACGACAAAACCACGTTACAATTTGTATCGTTTTTTGTGTTGGGAGCAGCATATCTCGGAATGCCTGAGCCTTCTTATGGTCCATGCAGGGACGGAGGCAAACCCGGGACCAATATATTTGTGCTCTGTTTGTCACATCCGCATCTTGACCCATATTCAACCTTCGGTGAGATGCAGTATATGTCAGGAGTGGCTGTATCTAAGGGGTTACTCTGGACTTGTTCATGTGAGGGACTATGACAGGTGGTGGTTACAACGTACTGAGAAAGTATCGCACTAGAAGTGGAGGTTGGGGATAAGCTTTCCTATTGCACCAATCTGTTAAATACAGACCTATCTCGCTTGAGCCTGACCCTAATGACCCATACATAGAATATATGGGGGTAGCAGTCAGATGTGGAACTGCCGAAGTAGAGTTGCTGAACATATCAATCCCGCCGATAAATAGCTGTATTTCAGGTTATAAGTCTAACATTAGAACGCCTTTGGTAGGTCATAACCATCTGGTCTTGGGGGACTTTAATACGCATCATGAGTTGTGGCATTCGGTCCTCGGAAACGACCAGACGGGTAAAGCGCTGGTTGAGCAGATTAATAGCTCTACGTTTTGCACTGTCAATGAGGAAACCCCTTACCAGAATTCGCAGAGAGTGTCACAGTTCGCCAGAAATAACCATCGTGTCACATGGGCTGACAAACGACCTCACCTGGCAACCCGTAATTTTTTTAGGACCAGGCCATCTCCCTATAACTGTCTCCATTAACAGACCGCCCGATTTCATCACCTAAGAACATCGCACTTTTGTCAATAATGGCAATATCGATTGGCCGAGTTCAGAGAGTTCACTAATCACCGCTTCAGATATCTGCTCATTTCGTTTGATCTTTTGGTAGCGGAAAGGACATTCCGAGACATCATCACTGCTTCAGCCGCTAGCCATATACTTGCTGGTCGAATACCCGAAGTGTGACAAGGCGACGGGATTTGCAAATGAGCGTTATGAGCTTCGTCGAGCCAACCTCAGTGACCCCAGAGTCAAGGAGCTGACACCGGAAGTTAACAGGTTGGTCGGGGAGCATAAGCGGAACAATTGGTTAAATCATCTGAAGAGTTGCAACACTGCTGCCGTTATAAGTGTCCGTCTGATATTCGGGTAGCGGAAAGGACGTTACGAGATACCATTATTGCTGCAGCCTCTCGCATTGTACCTGCTGGTCGAAACCCTACGGCCAAGCTTGAAAGGACGTTACGAGATACCATTGTTGCTGCAGCCTCTCGCATTATACCTCCGGCCAAGCTTGAAACCTTGAAAATCAATTATATGTGTGGACGCCAGTCGTACGAGGTCCAAAACAAGAAGTCCAAACCCCGTAGAGTGAAACAGAGAGTTACCCAAGGTGGGGTGATATCTCTGGAATTGCTCAACCTTTACCTCTCCCTTATTCTGCCCTCTCCAGACAACATCGAGATCGTAACGTATGCGGATGATTGTACGATCCAGGCGTCAGGTACCTTCCCTGATCACATTTGTGAAAGACTGAATTCCTATTCGACCAATCTTACCACCTTTTACCACGTGAGGAATATGCGCCACTAAATCTACGACCACTCTGTTCACCACATGGACGGCGCAAGTGGGAAGAGAGTTGTATGTCGTTGTCGATGGTAGCAAAATTCCGACCACAAACTACCCCAGAACTCTAGGGGACACATTGGACATCTACGACAAGCTGAAAAGTAGGAAGAAGGTCCTCAAGTCCCTAGTCGGAAGCAGTTGTTGTGCAGGTAAAGAAACCTTATTGCCCACTGAGCAAATATCCCATTTATCGCAGCTGAAGAGCGTCACCTGCCACGACTAACCAGAGTAGTTTTGGCTCAACTACGCTCGGGAGGGTGCAGGCGTCTAAACTCCTATTGGGCAAGGATCAAGGGCTCTGTGCAAAACATCTGCTCTGCATGTGGCACAAGCCCGCACAGCACACGGCACCTTTTCAACCAACCTAATCCACTTACTCCAGTGGATCTATGATTACATCAAACCAGCCACGTTCCCGGAACTGGAGATTGACCCAGGGCCAAATTAAGCAGATGAACGAATATACAAGCATGTAATATAACACACTGTTACAACAACAACCCCTGCTCCTCTCTCGTATCCTAGAACATTCTATACTTCAGCGAGCGAGTATAAATACGAGAGAATATCAGGTAGGTGGGTGAGTTGTAAATCAGACCGCGATTTAAAACCATCAGCTAAGTAAAGCAAAGTTTATCCTTAGTTTGTCCTTGGGTGCCACCGTGGTGCGATGGTATGCACACCCGCCTTGCACACTTAAGGTCGTGGGTTCGATTCCCCGGCCAGGCAACACCAAAACACTTTTCAACGGTGCCAAAATACCCCTCAGTAATGTTGGCGACATTTCCTGAGTATTTCAGCCATGTAAAACTTCTCTACAAAAGTGTTGTCGTAGACACGCCGTTCGGACTCGGCAATAAACTGTAGGTCCTATATCATTGAGCTAACATGAATCGGGGTCCACTCACTGATATGACAGAAGTCTCCCTTGTCGCTTATGGGATGTTTGTGGAACAATTATATATATCCTTAGTAAAGCTCTGTGTTAAGTAAATTAAAGTCGTGTCCAAATAAGTGAAGTAACATTAATAAATCATAGAAAGACTCGTAATCTAATGAACCCTCGTTTATTTGGTACAAATCATATCGGGGAATAGAACAAGGTCTGCCCGGGGTTAAGTTTAAACAAAATCCGTAGCAATATGTATGTATTTTTCCATAAAACAGGAACGTATTTTTTATAATACATGCAGAGAACCAATTAAGTGTTTTAAAATTTGAAAATTGAAAAAATATCAATAAAATCGGTTAAAACCATCAAGTTAGAAGACATATTTGAAAGATCCGCTGTACATTACATATTATTATAACCCCTCGTCTCTCAACGCCTTGTCTCACCGACAAATCGACAATTAACGAAAGGAATATTGCTTAATTTAAGTCTAGACTTTGTCCAGCCCAAAATCGAAGTTTAAACCAAATCCAAATATTTCCTATTCCAAAAATAAACTTGTTATTTTTGATCAAATAAACAGTCATGTTAAATGAAAAAAATTAATTGTCCTTCGGCGGAACGTTAATTGCTAAACATATTGAAATTTAAATATAACTTACTTGGCCATTTCGGATAATTGCAAGCGTCCATCTTTATTGGCATCGAAAACTTGGAGCTAAAATTACAACGATAAAGAAGACAAAAACAGTGAATAATGAGATGACCGAATTTTTTATTAAAAAAAAAAACATTTCTTAAGATTAACATTGACATATGTAAGCAGTTTTATTTTTCTTCTTCTTTTCAATTAACACAAAAGGCAAAGATAAAATATGGAATATATTATGAAATTGAAAAAGAAAAAAACAGTAAAAATGGACAAATTCATTAGCATATCTTTAGGCAAGTAGCACGAAATGTGGGCAAGAATAACTTTTTGGTTAAATATTAAGAATAAAAATTTATGTGTTTGTGCATTAAATTTTTGCATAATTGTAGGTGTTGTTGTACCTCTGTTTTTTATCGTTTGCTTATTTTTTATTTCCCTGTTGTTTTATTTGCATACTTTCAGACTTGTTAATTAAAACAAACTGTTGCATATTTAATGCAAAGAACCTGTTTTATTTTTATTTTCCTTTCTTCTGATTTCCTCTTTCTTGAGCAAACACTTTAAATGAACAATATCAGATATACTTTTGCACATCTGTAGGATACTAAGAAAGATTCAAAATGTTCAAGTTTACTCAACTAAAATGTAAGTATCTTAGTTTTAATTGCCTGCCAGGCAAAAAAACATATTCCCTTAAATTTTTTTGTTTCATCCCACGCTGCAGGCAAGTTTTCTTTCCACTGCACTTTGTTTTAGACCAAACGAAAAGAAATCAACACATCTAAGTCAACTGCAGAACACGCACAATTTCATTAAGCCCCCTCCCGATGGCAGACTATACCAGCGCTAAAATTAATTGGGTAAAATATTGTCTGTTTTCTCGCGGCCTTGATGTTTTCAAGCAAGCCAGTAGGAGGTCGCAGACAATAGAGATAATTGATTTTTTCTTTCCTTTTGTATTATTAGTTTTGTACAATGTGGCATTCAGAACAAGAAAATTACTTTATTTTGGTTCACCTATTGTAGGGGAACAGTGTGGTTTTGGCAGAAAACTAAAAGGTAAAGAATGCTCTTATAAAAGGCAAACTAGTCATATCCTATGAGACAACATAGTGGGCTTCTATAAGAGGATTTACTAGCTTTCTAAGAGGGTTCTTAGAGGTCTTCTATCAGAAGATCTGCAGGTCTTCTAAAGAAAGGACATCTGGTCTTCTAAATAAAACCGTGTAGCTATAGCTTATATAAGAAAAGGTCTTCTTTTCTATAGAAGCCTCCTACGGAGGTCTTCTATTCTATAGAAGCCTCCTACGGAGGTCTTCTATTCTATAGAAGCCTCCAACGGAGGTTTTCTATTCTATAGAAGCCTCCAACGGAGGTCTTCTATTCTATAGAAGCCTCCAACGGAGGTCTTCTATTCTATAGAAGCCTCCAACGGAGGTCTTCTATTCTATAGAAGCCTCCAACGGAGGTCTTCTATTCTATAGAAGCCTCCAACGGAGGTATTCTATTCTATAGAAGCCTCCAACGGAGGTCTTCTATTCTATAGAAGCCTCCAACGGAGGTCTTCTATTCTATAGAAGCCTCCAACGGAGGTCTTCTATTCTATAGAAGCCTCCTACGGAGGTCTTCTATTCTATAGAAGCCTTCTAAGGAGGTCTTCTATTCTATAGAAGCCTTCTAAGGAGGTCTTCTATTCTATAGAAGCCTTCTAAGGAGGTCTTCTATTCTCCTACGGAGGTCTTCTATTCTATAGAAGGCTCCTACGGAGGTCTTCTATTCTATAGCAGCCTACTACGGGGGTCTTCTATTCTATAGCAGCCTCCTACGGAGGTCTTCTATTCTATAGAAGCCTCCTACGGAGGTCTTCTATTCTATGGAAGCCTCCTACGGAGGTCTTCTATTCTATAGAAGCCTCCTACGGCGGTCTTCTATTCTATAGAAGCCTCCTACTTCTATTTTATAGAAACCCCTTGTACAAGTCCTCTATTCTATAGAAGCCTCCTAAGGAGGTCTTCAATTCTATAGAAGCCTCTTACGGAGGACTTCTTTTCTATAAAAGCCGCCTACGGAGTTCTCCTATTCTAAAGAAGGCTCCTACGGAGGTCTCCTATTCTATAGAAGGCTCCTACGGAGGTCTTCTATTCTATAGAAGGCTCCAACTGAGGTCTTCTATTCTGTAGAAGCCTCCTACTGAGGTCTTCTATTCTATAGAAGCCTCCTACGGAGGTCTTCTATTCTATAGAAGCCTCCAACGGCGGTTTTCTATTCTATAGAAGCCTCCAACGGAGGTCTTCTATTCTATAGAAGCCTCCTACGGAGGTCTTCTATTCTATAGCAGCCTACTACGGAGGTCTTCTATTCTATAGCAGCCTACTACGGGGGTCCTCTATTCTATAGAAGCCTCCTACGGAGGTCTTCAATTCTATAGAAGCCTCTTACGGAGGACTTTTTTTCTATAAAAGCCGCCTACGTAGTTCTTCTATTCTAAAGAAGCCTCCTACGGACGTCTTCTATTCTATAGAAGCCTCCTACGGAGGTCTCCTATTCTAAAGAAGGCTCCTACGGAGGTCTCCTATTCTATAGAAGGCTCCTACGGAGGTCTTCTATTCTATGGAAGGCTCCTACTGAGGTCTTCTATTCTATAGAAGCCTCCTACGGAGCTCTTCTATTCTATAGAAGCCTCCTACGCAGCTCTTCTATTCTATAGAAGCCTCCTACGGAGATCTTCAATTCTATAGAAGCCTCCTAAGGAGATCTTCTATTCTATAGAAGCCTCCTACGGAGGTCTGCTATTTTATAGAAGCCTCCTACGGAGGTCTTCTATTCTATAGAAGTCTCATACAAAAATTGTATATTCTGTAGAAGTCTCATATTCTGTAGAAGCCTCCTACGGAGGTCTTCTATTCTACAGAAGCCTCCTACTGAGGTCTTCTATTCTATAGAAGCCTCCTACGGAGATCTTCAATTCTATAGAAGCCTCCTACGGAGATCTTCAATTCTATAGAAGCCTCCTGCGGAGATCTTCTATTCTATAGAGGCCTCCTACGGAGGTCTGCTATTCTAAAGCCTCCTACGGAGGTCTTCTATTCTATAGAAGCCTCTTACGGAGGTCTTCTATTCTATAGAAGCCTCCTACGGAGGTCTTCTATTCTATAGAAGCCTCCTACGGAGATTTTCAATTCTATAGAAGCCTCCTACGGAGGTCTTCTATTCTATAGAAGCCTCCTACGGAGGTCTTATATTCCATAGAAGCCTCCTACGGAGCTCTTCTATTCTATAGAAGCCTCCTACGGAGCTCTTCTATCCTATAGAAGCCTCCTAGGGAGATTTTCAATTCTATAGAAGCCTCCTACGGAGATCTTCTATTCTATAGAAGCCTCCTACGGAGGTCTGCTATTTTATAGAAGCCTCTTACGGAGGTCTTCTATTCTATAGAAGCGTCCTACGGAGCTCTTCTATTCTATAGAAGCCTCCTACGGAGGCCTTCTGTTCTATAGAAGCCTCCTACGGAGGTCTTCCATTCTATAGAAGCCTCCTACGGAGGTCTTCTATTCTATAGAAGCCTTCTACGGAAGTCTTCTATTCTATAGAAGCCTCCTACGGAGGTCTTCTATTCTATAGAAGCCTCCTACGGAGGTCTTCTATTCTATAGAAGCCTCCTACGGAGGTCTTCTATTCTATAGAAGCCTCCTACGGAGGTCTTCTATTCTATAGAAGCCTCCTACGGAGGTCTTCTATTCTATAGAAGCCTCCTACGGAGGTCTTCTATTCTATAGAAGCCTCCTACGGAGGTCTTCTATTCTATAGAAGCCTCCTACGGAGGTCTTCTATTCTATAGAAGCCTCCTACGGAGGTCTTCTATTCTATAGAAGCCTCCTACGGAGGTCTTCTATTCTATAGAAGCCTCCTACGGAGGTCTTCTATTCTATAGAAGCCTCCTACGGAGGTCTTCTATTCTATAGAAGCCTCCTACGGAGGTCTTCTATTCTATAGAAGCCTCCTACGGAGGTCTTCTATTCTATAGAAGCCTCCTACGGATGTCTTCTATTCTATAGAAGCCTCCTACGGAGGTCTTCTATTCTATAGAAGCCTCCTACGGAGGTCTTCTATTCTATAGAAGCCTCCTACGGAGGTCTTCTATTCTATAGAAGCCTCCTACGGAGGTCTTCTATTCTATAGAAGCCTCCTACGGAGGTCTTCTATTCTATAGAAGCCTCCTACGGAGGTCTTCTATTCTATAGAAGCCTCCTACGGAGGTCTTCTATTCTATAGAAGCCTCCTACGGAGGTCTTCTATTCTATAGAAGCCTCCTACGGAGGTCTTCTATTCTATTCTATAGAAGCCTGCTACGGAGGTCTTCTTACGGAGTTCTTCTGTCCGATAGAAGCCTCCTACGGAGGTCTTCTATCCGATAGAAGCCTCCTACGGAGGTCTTCTATTCTATAGAAGCCTCCTACGGAGGTCTTCTATAGAAGCCTCCTACGGAGGTCTTCTATTCTATAGAAGCCTCCTACGGAGGTCTTCTATTCTATAGAAGCCTCCTACGGAGGTCTTCTATTCTATAGAAGCCTCCTACGGAGGTCTTCTATTCTATAGAAGCCTCCTACGGAGGTCTTCTATTCTATAGAAGCCTCCTACGGAGGTCTTCTATTCTATAGAAGCCTCCTACGGAGGTCTTCTATTCTATAGAAGCCTCCTACGGAGGTCTTCTATTCTATTGAAGCCTCCTACGGAGGTCTTCTATTCTATTGAAGCCTCCTACGGAGGTCTTCTATTCTATTCTATAGAAGCCTGCTACGGAGGTCTTCTTACGGAGTTCCTACGGAGTTCTTCTGTCCGATAGAAGCCTCCTACGGAGGTCTTCTATCCGATAGAAGCCTCCTACGGAGGTCTTCTATTCTATAGAAGCCCCCTACGGAGGTGTTCTATTCTATAGAAGCCTCCTACGGAGGAGTTCTATTCTATAGAAGCCTCCTACGGAGGTCTTCTATTCTATAAAAGCCTCCTACGGAGGACTTTCATTCTATTCTATAGAAGCCTCCTACGGAGGTCTTTCATTCTATTCTATAGAAGCCTCCTACGGAGGTCTTTCATTCTATTCTATAGAAGCCTCCTACGGAGGTCTTTCATTCTATTCTATAGAAGCCTCCTACGGAGGTCTTCTATTCTATAGAAGCCTCCTACGGAGGTCTTCTATTCTATAGAAGCCTCCTACGGAGGTCTTCTATTCTATAGAAGCCTCCTACGGAGGTCTTCTATTCTATAGAAGCCTCCTACGGAGGTCTTCTATTCTATAGAAGCCTCCTACGGAGGTCTTCTATTCTATAGAAGCCTCCTACGGAGGTCTTCTATTCTATAGAAGCCTCCTACGGAGGTCTTCTATTCTATAGAAGCCTCCTACGGAGGTCTTCTATTCTATAGAAGCCTCCTACGGAGGTCTTCTATTCTATAGAAGCCTCCTACGGAGGTCTTCTACTCTATAGAAGCCTCCTACGGAGGTCTTCTATTCTATAAAAGCCTCCTACGGAGGTCTTTCATTCTATAGAACCCTCATACGGAGGTCTTCTATTCTATATGGAGGCATTTTCTTGTTCTAAAGGAATAACATCTGCTTATGGTCTTCTAAATA
Source organism: Musca autumnalis (assembly GCF_047663935.1). Lineage (NCBI taxonomy): Eukaryota > Metazoa > Arthropoda > Insecta > Diptera > Muscidae > Musca > Musca autumnalis. Next base: position 207,139,342 of record NW_027412088.1, read on the forward strand.
AATGGCGCCTGGCCTTCTAGAAGACATTATGGCCTTCTATAACAAAAACGCTGTCTTTAGAAACGCTGTACCGAGTTCTCACAAACACAATGCGATGGAATAAGTTTTTTCTTCTACAACGTTTAAACATTTGAAACCTTTTAAAGGCCATTCAGCAATAAATCCCTCAAAACGTTGATGAAAATATTTACACTTTGTTGTTTTATGTATTACAAAATAAGTATTAAATCACAACAAAATTATTTCCACTTAAAATGTCCACATTGTTTAGCATCTACCTTAAGCCTAAAAGTATACAACAAAATTACAAACACACACACACGTATACATATGTATATGTATGATGAAACTGCTGATAATAAATGATGACACGCATAAAATGCTCAACTAGAACACATGTACGAAGTATGGTAATTGCAGTTATTGTCAGGTTTACAACAAGCAATGTCATTGCAAGTCCATGGTCCCGCCCACAACTAACTAAAAGCAGGATGGAAAACATTGCACCTACATACAGACATGATTTGCATTTTGTATTAAGTGCAAGGCATTATGTTAACAATTCATCTAACTGTTGTCGATGAGTCATTGATGACATGCTGACAATTTATAATGCTAGTGTGTGTGTAAATTGGATTAGCAATGTCGACAGATTTGGGTGTAAAAACAAACCCGGAAAATGCAAGTAAATTAAAAACCAATGCGATTGCAACGTATTATCCAAGGCACAAATATTGCACAGATACGCATATCCCCATGTCAGCAGCATGTTACGAGGCATATTGGATTCAAGTATTTTGTTGCAAATTGAAAAAAATGACACTCATAACACATACACATACATTGTTGTCTCAAACATTGAAAGCTAACAAGCAAAGCACAATCATAAATAATTTATGATATCACAAATCATTTGAAAATGTTTTATGACGTGTACTGATAAACGTTAGGGTTGTGCAGAATATAATTGAAAGTGGAGAATTATGGTTATTGCCAAACACGACAACAGAACAGAATATAGCCCCTTATCCATAACACATATAGGAGTTAAAACTTACCATTGTATCTGTGTATTCGATTAATTTATCTTCAGACACATCATTGATTTTCTTGGCCTCTTTGAGTAAATCCCTTAAGAAGTTTTTAAGTTCATCGGCTTCAATGTAACCTGAATTGTCGGTATCATATTCACGCCAAATCTAATTAGAAAGAGAAGACAATAAATAAGATAAGTATATTAAATTTATTAGTTATTGGTCTAATATAGTTTGCGCCTTGAAGTATGCTTTCATTTTGTAATAACACAGGGAATGCCTTCAATGAGGCTTTTAATGTTTATTATTAATTATTGTTATTATTATTGTTCATAATTTATATTAATTGCAATAATTATCACACACATACATATGTGTGAATAGATATTTCTTTGAATTTGGTCTCACCTTCATAAATTCTACACTTGATTCCAGGGGATTATCGAAACGGAATAGCAATAGGAAATTTTCTTCCATGGGCAGCAATTGGGCCAGCTATAAATAATTGCAAAGTGGATATAATTATTAATTGAGGGAATTTTATTCAGAATATTGCCTGAGAAAAAACAAGAATAATGTATCAGCTGCTCAGCTTTCAGAATTTGCGATAAGAACAAGGTTTTATGTCATTGAACGTAGAACTGTTCTTTTTGATATGAAACACATCACCCCTTGTCACTTCTGGAAAGTGCGGATATGTTGAATTCCTACACCAGAGGTATGGTTTTCTGAAAATATTTCTTTGCAGATACTGTGAGCATTTTCAGAGAAAAATATGGTACAACATCTTCGAGAGATGTTCAACACCCTGTTGTAAACACTGAGACTATAGAAATTGACATGTCTTAAATCCTGAACAATGTTGAGGCTAAACTATTTGCTATAGATTAAAGAATAACCCAGGGGGCTTCTATAGATCAGTAGACCAGCGTAAGGGCCTCCTGTAGACTAGAGGATCACCATATAGTCTTCTATAGTTTATGAGAACACTGTAGTGGTATTTCTATAGTTTAAAAATTCACCGTAAGATTTCTCCATATACTAGGATGCCGGTAACCCCCGTAGGATAAGGTAATACTGCAAAGGTATTATATAAGCCTTCTATAAATTAGATGGCCACTATAGCCTAAGGTTCGTCGTTGGGGTATTCTATACATTAAAGTACCGCAGAAAGAGACCTATATCTATTTTAAGACCACATTAGAGGCGTTCTACAGATTACAAAACCACCAAAATTATCTTCTATACGATAAATGAACATCGCAGGAGTCTTCTGTATAATGGAAAAAATCTCAGTGGTGGTGTTTTAAAGAGTAGAAGACCTCCGTAAACGCATCCAATGGATTATAAATCCACCATATGGGCTTAATATAGATTAGAAGGCCGCCGCACATGTCTTCCCTATATAGGGTGATCACCACAAAAATCTTCCGCAGAAAGAATACGGCTATAAGAGGTACGAGGCTCCTATAGAAGTTTCCGTAAGAGGCTCCTATAATATAGAAAACCTCCGTATGATGGTTCTATAGAATAGAACAAATCCGTAAGTGGTTTCTATACAATAGAAAGCTTCAGTAAGAGGTTTCTATAAAATATCAGACTTTCGATAAAAGAAGCTTCTATAGAATAGGAGGCCTCCAAGGAGGCTGCTATGGAATGTAAGACCACCAACGGAAAGAAGTTTCTATAGAATTGAAGACGTCCGAAGGAGACTTCTATAAAATAGAAGACGCCCGAAGAAGACTTAAATAAAATATAAGACCAATGTAGGAAGCTTTTATAGAATAGAAGACCTCCGTAGAAGACTTCTATATAATAATAGAAGACCTCCGAAGAAGACTTCTAGAGAATAAAAGATTTCCGTAGAAGACTTCTAGAGAATAAAAAATTTCGGTAGAAGATTTCTAGAGAATAGAAGACCTCCGTAGGAGGCTTCTATAGAATAGGAGACCTCCGTAGGAGCCTTCCTTTGAATAGAAGATCTCCTGTAGGAGACTTCTATAGAATAGAAGACCTCCCTAGGAGGCTTCTATAGAATAGAAGACCTCCCTAGGAGGCTTCTATAGAATAGAAGACCTCACTAGGAGGCTTCTATAGAATAGGAGACCTCCGTAGGAGGCTTCTATATAATAGGTAACCTCCGTAGGAGGCTTCTATAGAATAGGTAACCTCCGTAGGAGGCTTCTATAGAATAGGAGACCGCCGTAGGAGGCTTCTATAGAATAGGAGACCTCCGTAGGAGGCTTCCTTTGAATAGAAGATCTCCTGTAGGAGACTTCTATAGAATAGAAGACCTCCATAGAAGGCTTCTATAGAATAGGAAACCTCCGTAGGAGGCTTCTATAGAATAGGTGACCTCCGTAGGAGGCTTCTATAGAATAGGAGACCGCCGTAGGAGGCTTCCATAGAATAGAAGACCTCCGTAGAAGACTTCTAGAATAGAAGACCTCCGTAGGAGGCTTCTATAGAAGAGAATACCTCCGTAGGAGGCTTCTATAGAATAGAATACCTCCGTAGGAGGCCTCTATAGAATAGAAGACCTCCGTAGGAGGCTTCTATAGAATTGAATACCTCCGTAGGAGGCTTCTATAGAATAGAATACCTCCGTAGGAGGCCTCTATAGAATAGAAGACCTCCGTAGGACGCTTCTATAGAATAGGAGACCGCCGTAGGAGGCTTCTATAGAATAGAAGACCTCCGTAGGAGGCTTCAATAGAATAGAAGACCCCCATAGGAGGCTTCTATAAAATAGAAGACCTCCGTAGGAGGCTTATATAGAATAGGAGACCTCCGTAGGAGGCTTCTATAGAATAGGAGACCGCCGTAGGAGGCTTCTATAGAATAGAAGACCTCCGTAGGAGGCTTCAATAGAATAGAAGACCTCCGTAGGGGGCTTCAATAGAATAGAAGACCTCCGTAGGAGGCTTCTATAGAATAGAAGACCTCCCTAGGAGGCTTCTATAGAATAGAAGACCTCCCTAGGAGGCTTCTATAGAATAGGAGACCTCCGTAGGAGGCTTCTATAGAATTGGTGACCTCCGTAGGAGGCTTCTATAGAATAGGAGACCGCCGTAGGAGGCTTCTATAGAATAGAAGACCTACGTAGGAGGCTTCCATAGAATAGAAGACCTCCGTAGAAGACTTCTAGAATAGAAGACCTCCGTAGGAGGCTTCTTTAGAATAGAAGACCTCCGTAGAAGACTTCTAGAATAGAAGACCTCCGTAGGAGGCTTCTCTAGAAAAGAAGACCTCCGTAGGAGGCTTCTATGGAATAGAAGACGTCCGTAGGAGGCTTCTATAGAATATAAGACGTCCGTAGGAGGCTTCTATAGACTAGAAGACCTCCGTACGAGGCTTCTATAGACTAGAAGACCTCCGTAAAATGCTTCTATAGACTATAAGACCTCCATAGGAGGCTTCTATATAATACTTTAAAATAGAAGACCTCCATAAGAGGCTTTTATAGAAGAGAAGGCCTCCGTAGGGGGCTTCCATAGAATAGAAGACCTCGGTAGGAGGCTTCTATAGACTAGAAGACCTCCGTAGGAGGCCTATATGCTAGAAGACCTTCGTAGGAGGATTCTATAGAATAGAAGTCGTCCGTAGGAGGCTTCTATAGATAAGAAGACGTCCGTAGGAGGCTTCTATAGAATAGAAGACGTCCGTAGGAGGCTTCTATAGACTAGAAGACCTCAGTAGGAGGCTTCTATAGAATAGAAGACCTCCGTAGGAATCTTCTATAGAATAGAAGACCTCCGTAGGAGGCTTCTATAGAGGAGGTTTCTACACAATAAAAGACCTCCATATGAGGTGTATATAGAATAGAAGACCTTCGTAGTAGGCTTCTATAGAATAAAAGATCTTCGTAGTATAATTCTATACAATATGAGACTTTCGTTGGAGGCATTTAGAATAGAAGATCTCCGTAGGAGGCTCCTATTTAGAATGAAAGACCTCTCTAGAAGACTTCTATGTAGTATAGGTAACCGCTGTAGCACCTTTTTTTATGGAATAGATGACCACCGTAGCGGGCTTCTATATAAAATAGAAGACCTCCATAAAAAGTTTCTATAGAATAGAAGACCTCCGTAGGAGGTTTCTACAGAAAAAAACCTCCGTTGAAGGCTTCTATAGAATAGAAGGCCTCCGTAGGATGTTTCTACAGAATAGAAGACCTGCGTAGGAAGCTCTTATAAAATAGAAGACCTCCGTAGGAGGCTTCTATAGAATAGAAGACCTCCGTAGGAGGCTCCTATGGAATAGAAGACCTCCGTAGGAGGCTTCTATAGAATAGAAGACCTCCGTAGGAGGCTCCTATAGAATAGAAGACCTCCATAAGAAGTTTCTATAGAATAGAAGACCTCCGTAGGAGGTTTCTACAGAAAAAGACCTCCGTTGAAGGCTTCTATAGAATAGAAGGCCTCCGTAGGATGTTTCTACAGAATAGAAGACCTGCGTAGGAAGCTCTTATAAAATAGAAGACCTCCGTAGGAGACTTCTATAGAATAGAAGACCTCCGTAGGAGGCTTCTATAGAATAGAAGACCTCCGTAGGAGGCTCCTATAGAATAGAAGAACTCCGTAGGAGGCTCCTATAGAATAGAAGAACTCCGTAGGAGGCTCCTATAGAATAGAAGAACTCCGTAGGAGGCTCCTATAGAATAGAAGAACTCCGTTGTAGGCTCCTATAGAATAGAAGACCTCCGTAGGAGGCTTCTATGGAATAGAAGACCTCCATAAGAAGTTTCTATAGAATAGAAGACCTCCGTAGGAGGTTTCTACAGAAAAAGACCTCCGCAGGAGGTTTCTACAGAAAAAGACCTCCGTTGAAGGCTTCTATAGAATAGAAGGCCTCCGTAGGATGTTTCTACAGAATAGAAGACCTGCGTAGGAAGCTCTTATAAAATAGAAGACCTCCGTAGGAGGCTTCTATGGAATAGAAGACCTCCGTAGGAGGCTTCTATAGAATAGGAGACCTCCGTAGGAGGCTTCTATAGAATAGAAGACCTCCGTAGGGGGCTTTTATAGAATATAAGACCTCCGTAAGCGACTTTTATGGAATCGAAGGCCTTCGTATTGGACTTCTATGAAATAAAAGGCTTCCGTAGTAAATTTCTATGGAAAAGAAGGCCTCCGTAGAGGGCTACTATAGAATAGAAGACCTTTGTGGGATGGTTTTGTTGAGTAGAAAAACTCCCTTACAAATTTCTATTTCTATTTAAACAAATATTTTTTTTTTTAATATTGAGCAAATTTAAACTTATTACCGTCGAAAATGTGTTCATCATTACCGCCTACACTTGTAAGCTTTAAGTGCTTTACTCCCTTTATGTCGAATCAATAGATTCAAATTATTATATATTAATTGTCTTTAATTGCTGAATAATTTCCAGTAATGTCCTCTCTGCTATAACCCAAAATCCACCCCCTCCATTACAAATCAATACCATTAGTTATTTATCATTTGCCTATCTTCGGGACAGGCAAACAAATTAACCATTCCAAAAATAATGAAATACCAGAACTCATTTTAGGCATTATTAAAAAGGTTTTACTTCGGTGGCAAAAGAGAAATTGGCAAAGAAAGTGAATCCCAATAAAGTAAAGCAATCTTGCTGTCTAAATAAGAACCTAAGAATATTGATTTGCATTTCATTTAAATTTTAAAGAAAGGGACCGGGAAAACTTTTGTCCCCCTTGTGAGTGGTAAGGATTTCCCTTCATCCATTTCGAGGGAATGCCTGCCACCAGCAGAACTTTATTGAGTAGTAAATGGCAAATATTTGATTTGAAATCAAGCATTTATTGTTTGATTTCCCCCAAATGTAGGCGTCGTAATGTGTTTTGCCAGTAAGCGGCTATGGGTTGGAGTGTTGCTGAATGAATAATGACTATTCTTAGTGCCCCCATTTGCTCTTACGTACGTACGTACCTCTCTAATATCAATTTTACCATCTTGATTGTCATCATAGGCCTCCATAAAACATGATTTCAATTCACCCAGCATTGTGTCGGTTACAGCCTGTAAAGATAGAAGAAAATTTAAAAAAAAAAATCATCACAGTAGAATGAATAAAAGCCCAAGAGTAAACGACAGATAGACAGTCAATAATAAATACACACATAAATAAGAATTTCAAAAATAGAATAATTAAATTACAAGCCAATAGCAGTGACACTTAATATCGATGTGTCAGTGTGCCTTGAAATTGTGCTTGCAGGATCTATTACGTTTTGCCTTGGTCCTGTTCTGCTTATTTTGCACAATTTTCTCGATAAATCATATTTGTCATTCAGGGATTGTGAGCCTTAAGTCGTTCGTGATGCTATTGGCAGTAACAAAACAACAACAAAAATAATAATAATAATGACAGTAGCAATGACAAGTGGAATACGAGGATATGTGGTGATATGCCATGACTATGGTAATTTAAGGATGGACAACAAAAGGGGATATATAACAAAAGTAACAAAACTATTGAATGATTTTCAGCAATTAAACAATGTATGTAGTGTGCGTTTTTAGTAATTCAATATTTTCTTAAAAAATTTGAAATTATTTTAATTTAAGTTGTCTTGAAGTTAACTTAAAACCTGCAAACCAATGTCTGTTGTCATCACTTGCAGTTATCTAATGGAACAGTTTCTCTATGTTTTTTTTTTTTCTTAGAAACAATTTTATCTAGTTATGTCCTATCCCATGCCTTTTTTTCTTTTCTTTGTCACATCCTTTCAGTGTAACAGTGTTAAGAGCTAAGATAAAAAACGACTGGCACATCATAAAGTGGTTGCATGGACCAGCATCAACAGCAGTAGCAATGGTCGTTCCACAAGCTTTAATGCTCCCACACCGTCACCATGGAAAACAAGTAAACGACAGTTGAAAAAGAACAATTTTTTCTTAAAAAAGGGCTAAACTTGTAGTGATGACACATCAACTGACAGTATTGTACTCAGGACCACTTAAAACGCCCTGATATTTTTTTGAACGAAAGCACAAGAAATTCAATAAAATTGTGATCCCACAAAAATAAGGAATGAGGCTTTTACCAGTTGAAATGTTTTTACATCCTAAAATCACATAACAGAGGATTTAAACAAATATTGTGGCTCTTAAAGGGATGGCATGGAAAAGAGAGGAACTAAAATTAAGAAAATGTTTATATCTTTGTATCGGAGTATATTAAAAGACGCGTTTTCAGAGGCAGAGACGGTGTTTAATATCCAAAACATGTTTGTGAATTCCGTCAGATTCAAAATGCTACTTAAGGTCCACGAATAAGAATAAAATATTGTAGGATCGGAAACCTTAGATTTCATGGACATTTAGGTCGGTTGTATTGACAGAATTGACAACACGCATAGGCTCCCTGAATCACTTCTCCAATATGACCCAATACTATATCGCAGCGAATTGAAAATAAGAAAACATAATTTGCTTTGCCGACAGAGATATATTCTCAGCTTATGACTGTATACGAGTAAAAAAACCAATAGCAGGAGCTGTGGGCCTAAATGTTTCAGGGACAGATCCCCAATTTTAAAAATAAATACGATTTTCGTAGGTAAAGGAAGGCGTGTTGGAAATTACCAGTGTAAATATTAAGGCGTTCATAGGGTATCACAAACTCAGGCGCCTAATTTTTCCACTGACAGAGCCACTCAACACAGCCTATACAGTATAACATAACACCTCGTTCTCCGATTTTTCTTCTTAGTCTGGTTCTATCTCCAATTCTAGGAATGTGGCCGCTTCGATAGGTTGTAACAACAAAGTCACTAGAGTTAGCTGCGTAGGTTTGGTAGGACAGTTGGAAATGCCTGTGTCATGCGGACATGTGCGACACACTGCACAGATGTTTTTCACGGTGGCATCAATCTTCTTCTATAGGAATTTAAACGGAAGCACCATCTCAAGCGTAGTTGAGCCGCTATAAGTTTGTCGTGGCAGCTGATGCTGTAATAGATGGAGGATATACTCCGAGGACCGCATTCACACGATAGTTGTGTATGGCATCTGCCAGGGGTTCTGCCTGGTAACGTTAGACAGCCTTTGTAGATCATGAAGATTCCTCCTGGCATGCTGGGGGCCGGGGGTCCTATCCTCCATATGGTAATTAGGAACGAAAACATACCACTGTGTTGCTGCACTGGAGAAATCTTTGTCTTCTCATGTAGATGGTCCACAGAAGACATGATGAGGCACCCTTTTGCAGTCCCTACGTCGCAATTCTGACAGATTTTAATATTTCCAATCTGGAGCCGCATAGCTTACCACAGAACGATCTATAGCGTTATCAACAAGGTTTTTTATCTGCAACCGGCTAAAGACCTTGTCACTACATCTCAGCTTATCGCGGACGACGTAAAAATGCTTTCGAATGTAGCCAATAGAACCTTGTGGTAGTTGGTTGTCGGAATTCTGCAATCGTAGTGAACTGAAAAGCCATAGATTTAGTGGCGCATATTTGTATATTCCTCGAGTGGGGAGGAATAAAGCAACAAACAGCAAACAAATCGTTCCGTACCTTTGCTGTCATCCTTCATGGCTTCAGTAGCGGGACTTCCCTGCCTTTGTGTACGATGTGAGTGGCTAGCGACAGGTTGTCAACTTTGGTGAGGAACTCAACTCTCGGCTAATCCACACCATTACCATTACCGTGGAGATTCCATCAAGGCTCAACGCTTTGGGTCATTTAGCGTTCCTGTTGGCATTCCCAAAAAAAATCTGCTGTAAATTGTGATGGTTCCTCCTCGGCAGGAAGAGATCTAATGGGACGTGGTACTCTTCTCTTAGCCCTGTCACCTCCGGAATGCTCGAAAAACTGTCGATTAAAATAACATGCGCACCTCGGACGAAGCTACCCGAATATCAGAAGAGTTGGGCAGATATTTGAAGTGATGATTAGTGAACACTCTGAATGGTGTCAGGGTTGGCTCGACTAATCTCATCGTTCCTATTTGTTAATCCCGCCACCTCTACTAGGAAATTTGGTCTTACTTCGGACATTCGACCAGCAGGTGTGTTTCTAGCGGCTGCAGCAGTCTCGGAACGTCCTCCCTGCTACAGACAGATTAATGAACTGTCTGAAACTTGGCCAATTATTTTCCCCATGATTGGTGAAAGTGTGGCGTTCAAAATTGATTAACTCGATCGGTATGCTGATGAATAGATATAATTATGGGGAGGTGGCCCGACACAAGAGAAACCACGAGTTCCCAGGATAGGTCTTTTGCCAAGCCAGGAGACACAATGATTATATCTGGCGAACTGTGACACTCAGGTGCAGTTTTTATTGAACTTGGTTTCCTGCACCGCAACGACCTTGATATTCTTCCGACTCATAAAATACACCTTAACTCGGAGTGTATTGAAATTAAATTGCAAAAAACATACTTTTTCAGGGATTGAAGCAGCAACGGCTGGTGTTAAGTGCTGCGTGTGCTGGAAAGTCTCGTATTCAGATGACGACAACGACTCACTGAGGCTGTGTTCACGCGGCATGCAGCAGCATAGTCCTTCTCGTAGTGCCTTACATTGACAAGTCCAGACTAACCCCTGAGATGCACCCATTTCTGTCATCTATAGCATCTCACCGAAGCTTGAGTGCGGTAAATGCGGATGTGAGAAACTGAGCATATTAATATTGGTCCTGAGTTTTCCTTCGTCCCGGCAAGAACCAACAGAATCCGGAGCAAGTATTCCGTGATAAGTAGCTCCGAAAACTATACAAATACAAAGATATGTACACTGAAGAGACAGCCGCTGACCGGAACGCGGGCGTTGTGTGGTTTCAGATCAATCCGGTATCGATGAACCCGCCACCGTGGGATAGTGTGCTCATCAGCAGGACTTTTGGAGCTTTAAAAATTGTACAATCAAAACGATTCGAAAGACAGTCTTGTAAAATTGTGCGAAGGAGTGAACCGATATAGTCCATATTAGATATGGACATTGTCTTGAAGAAATATTGAGATGTGAAAAGTATGGACCGAATCCCTTCGACAGTTATCGTACTCTCCAGTCAGACAGATGGACGGACGGGGCTAAATCTACTTCGAATTGTCTGAAACGGATTTCGCCGAAACACATGTAAGCCCTTTATTTCGATGAGGCACATTTTCGATCGTGTCAAAGTGTATATACCCTCGTTCTTCTAAATCCTCAGCGAGAGAACATATTTTTAAGCAATAGATATAAAGTAATTATTAGTAATATTTCAAATAATAATAAATCCCTTATAATTTCCATTAAATCTCTCTGTCATTAAAATTTCAACATGAAATTAATTCACTTTACTCGTTCAAGGATTCAATTTCCCTACAAGTGGGCTCTATCTCTTAATACCCTCTACACAAATATGCTCTTTTTCAGGCAGCGGCAGCAGCAGCGGCAACAAATTAACATTCCGAAGTGTTTCATGCATACATCATACATATTTTGATGGCACTATTAACACATAATTCCACGAAAAGCCCCATCATCTTTCCCCCCCTCGCCCATCCCCTTGTTGTCAAAATAAAAGGCCAAGCGTTAAGTGCTGGTATTCGAAGGAGATATATCAGTAAACTTGACCCCATTACGTGTCTAATCTGTTCCAATGAAAACGAACCACTTTGCAAATGATGATTTTTTTATTGCTTCGTAATACTTTTGGAATTCGAAACACACAATTATAAAAGCAATTTTAGAAACAGCAAATTTCCTAATAATTACATCATTCAATGATAACAACAACAACAACAAAAAGAACAACGACAAGAATCTCTACTCTTGACACTTAACAAGAGAATTCCATTAGTGAGCGGGTCTTTAACAAACAAAAGGGACAAATATAAATGTAAAATGTAATCAAATTAAGACAAATAAACGAAATGAAAAAAAAAAACATAGTAAAGCAAACCAACAAAATGAGGCAATTGTTTTCTTCTACTCACCTCCGGACTAATATCCGTAGCATTGGCACTTGAAACAAACTCACGCAGAAAACCATCCAATTCTGTGCCCTCAATATAACCATTGCCTGTAAGGAACACAAAAAGAAGAAGGAGGAAAGAGAAAAACATTGTGGACCATTAGAATTCAGTAAACGCCTCCAAAAAGTAGGCTTCAATATTCTGTTTAACATTGTGTCCGCAAAATATGCTACGAGCGCTGCTTACTTACCATCATTATCATAATGGGACCATACATCCATGAATTGATTTGCCGAGAGCTTTTTCAATTCGCGTGATTCTGGATCACGATATTGGCGCATAAAGTTTTGGGCCTTTTCGATTTGGACACGTTTGGCAGCGGCAGCAGCAGCCGAAGCTGCATTACCAGCACCATTTGTGGCTTCCATTTTATTGGTGTGGATGGTAGGTTTGCTGGTTGGTTGGTTGGTTGTTTGGTGGAGGGATGACTTGGTGCAAATTTATTTGTAAGTTAATTTAGGCAAATATTGCGTTACAATCTACAATTTTTATAAGTTTTAAAGGAATATTTCGTGCTTGTTTGCCCAAAACGTTTAGACCAACAACTTTACCAAAAATGAATCGAATGCAGGACGGTTTGAAATTTTGCCAAGTCACGTTTCGTAGAGATGTGACAGTTACACAGCAGCTGGTTTCTTTTTCAAGCTAAAAACAAACACACAAAAAGAAGAAGAAGAAAAACTAGAATTGAGTAATGTTTGGCAAAAGCATGAATACACAGAGATACACACACACATAGATATTTATACAAAGACGTGTACCAACATAAACGGAAATAATTTGATTTGAAATTCGAACATTTTATTTCATACTTCTTTCGTTCTCTCTTTTTCGCCTACTGCCATTGACAATCCGCAATCAATATCAGTTGCAGTTTGGCAAACAGAATACGAATTGATGCTGTAATTTGAGTAGGAAATGATTGATGTCCCCTGGAGCTGTTGCAAAGGCATGTGATGATGTTGAATGTCCTCCTTTTTAGGGCAAATTACAAATTGATGAGGTTATTCTCTCAGGATACACTATTTGCATAAATTCAAGCAAAATGGATCAAAAATGAAGGTAATATTTCCCTGGGAGGACCATAGTCATCATAATTAAAATGGAATTTGTAGAACAATATTATGCATGGGGACAGGATATTTTAATGATTTTTTATTGGAAGATATTTGATGATTGCGGAAGAAGGGGTTGGGAATTTAGGAATTTTTTAAATGCTTTTAGAAGCTGTTGATGAGCACATTTCAAGATTTTCTGATCAGGATATTCAAAACATTTATACATTTTTGGAGCGATCAGAAACATAATATTTGATTTTTGGCTTCAATTGCCTAGGGTTCTTAAAAAGGCAACCCATCCTTAGGAAAGGGTTTTAAAAAGGCACCCTTTCCTTAGGAAAGAGTCTTAAAAGGAAATCATTTCCTTAGGAAAGGGTATCAAAAAGGCATCATTCCCTTAGAAACGGGCCTTAAAAAGCAAACTTTCCTTAGGAAAGGGTCTAAAAAACATACTTTCCTTAGGAAAAGGTATTAAAAAGCATCCTTTCCTTAGGAAATGGTATTAAAAAGCATCCTTTTCGTTAGGAAAGGGTCTTAAAAAGGCACCCTTTTCTTAGGAAAGGTTCTTAAAAAGGCTTACTTTTCTAAGGAAAGGTTCTTAAAAAGCACCCTTTCCTTAGGAAAGGGTCTTAAAAAACAACTTTTCCTTAGGAAAAGGTATTAAAAAGCACCCCTTCCTTAAGAAAGCGTTTTAAAAAGCAACCTTTCCTTAGGAAAGGGACCCAAAAAACACACTTCCCTTAGGAAAGGGTCTTAAAAAGCACAATTTCCTTAGGAAAGGGTCTTAAAAAGGCACCCTTTTCTTAGAAAAGGGTCTTAAAAAGGCAGCCTTTCCTTAGGAAAGAGTCTTAAAAAGCACCCTTTCCTTAGGAAAGGGTCTTAAAAAGCACCCTTTCCTTAGGAAAGGGTCTTAAAAAGCACACTTTCCTTAGGAAAGGGTCTTAAAAAGAACACTTTCCTTAGGGAAGGGTCTTAAAAAGCACCCTTTCCTTAGGAAAGAATCTTAAAAAGCATCCTTTCCTTAGGAAAGTGTCTTAAAAAGCACCCTTTCCTTAGGAAAGTGTCTTTAAAAGCACCCTTTCCTTAGGAAAGTGTCTTAAAAAGCACCCTTTCCTTAGGAAAGGGTCTTAAAAAGCACCCTTTCCTTAGGAAAGGGTCTTAAAAAGCACCCTTTCCTTAGGAAAGGGTCTTAAAAAGCACCCTTTCCTTAGGAAAGTGTCTTAAAAAGCACCCTTTCCTTAGGAAAGTGTCTTAAAAAGCACCCTTTCCTTAGGAAAGTGTCTTAAGAAGCACCCTTTCCTCACGAAAGTGTCTTAAAAAGCACCCTTTCCTCACGAAAGTGTCTTAAAAAGCACCTTTCCTTAGGAAAGTGTCTTAAAAAGCACCCTTTCCTTAGGAAAGGGTCTTAAAAAGCACCCTTTCCTTAGGAAAGGGTCTTAAAAAGCACCCTTTCCTTAGGAAAGGGTCGTAAAAAGCATCCTTTCCTAAGGGTGCTAAGACCCTTTCCTAAGGAAAGGGTGCTTTTTAAGACCCTTTCCTAAGGAAAGCACTCTTTTCTAACGTAGTAGTAGGGTTAAAGCACCCTTTCCTTAGGTAAGGGTCTTAAAAACCACCCTTTCCTTAGGTAAGGGTCTTAAAAACCACCCTTTCCTTAGGTAAGGGTCTTAAAAAGCACACTTTCCTTAGGAAAGGGTCTTAGAAAGCACCCTTTCCTTAGGAAAGGGTCTTAGAAAGCACCCTTTCCTTAGGAAAGGGTCTTAAAAAGCACCCTTTCCTTAGGAAAGGGTCTTAAAAAGCACCCTTTCCTTAGGAAAGGGTCTTAAAAAGCACCCTTTCCTTAGAAAAGGGTCATAAAAAGCACCCTTTCCTTAGAAAAGGGTCATAAAAAGCACCCTTTCCTTAGGAAAGTGTCTTAAAAAGCACCATTTCCTTAGGAAAGGGTCTTAAAAAGGCACCGTTTCCTTAGGAAAGGGTCTTAAAAAGCAACCCTTCCTTAGGAAAGGGTATCAAAAAGCAACCTTTCCTTAGGAAAGGGTCTAAAAAAAAACACCTAAAAAAAACATCTAAAAAAGCACCCTTTCCTTAGGAAAGGGTCTTAAAAAGCACCCTTTCCTTAGGAAAGGGTCTTAAAAAGCACCCTTTCCTTAGGAAAGGGTCTTAAAAAGCACCCTTTCCTTAGGAAAGGGTCTTAAAAAGCACCCTTTCCTTAGGAAAGGGTCTTAAAAAGCACCCTTTCCTTAGGAAAGGGTCTTAAAAAGCACCCTTTCCTTAGGAAAGGGTCTTAAAAAGCACCCTTTCCTTAGGAAAGGGTCTTAAAAAGCACCCTTTCCTTAGGAAAGGGTCTTAAAAAGCACCCTTTCCTTAGGAAAGGGTCTTAAAAAGCACCCTTTCCTTAGGAAAGGGTCTTAAAAAGCACCCTTTCCTTAGGAAAGGGTCTTAAAAAGCACCCTTTCCTTAGGAAAGGGTCTTAAAAAGCACCCTTTCCTTAGGAAAGGGTCTTAAAAAGCACCCTTTCCTTAGGAAAGGGTCTTAAAAAGCACCCTTTCCTTAGGAAAGGGTCTTAAAAAGCACCCTTTCCTTAGGAAAGGGTCTTAAAAAGCACCCTTTCCTTAGGAAAGGGTCTTAAAAAGCACCCTTTCCTTAGGAAAGGGTCTTAAAAAGCACCCTTTCCTTAGGAAAGTGTCTTAAAAAGCACCCTTTCCTTAGGAAAGTGTCTTAAAAAGCACCCTTTCCTTAGGAAAGTGTCTTAAAAAGCACCCTTTCCTTAGGAAAGTGTCTTAAAAAGCACCCTTTCCTTAGGAAAGTGTCTTAAAAAGCACCCTTTCCTTAGGAAAGTGTCTTAAAAAGCACCCTTTCCTTAGGAAAGTGTCTTAAAAAGCACCCTTTCCTTAGGAAAGTGTCTTAAAAAGCACCCTTTCCTTAAGAAAGGGTCTTAAAAAGCACCCTTTCCTTAGAAAAGGGTCATAAAAAGCACCCTTTCCTTAGAAAAGGGTCATAAAAAGCACCCTTTCCTTAGAAAAGGGTCTTAAAAAGCACCCTTTCCTTAGGAAAGTGTCTTAAAAAGCACCCTTTCCTTAGGAAAGGGTATTAAAAAGCACCCTTTCCTTAGGAAAGGGTCTTAAAAAGGCACCGTTTCCTTAGGAAAGGGTCTTAAAAAGCAACCCTTCCTTAGGAAAGGGTATCAAAAAGCAACCTTTCCTTAGGAAAGGGTCTAAAAAAACATCGAAAAAAGCACCCTTTCCTTGGGAAAGGGTCTTAAAAAGCACCCTTTCCTTGGGAAAGGGTCTTAAAAAGCACCCTTTCCTTGGGAAAGGGTCTTAAAAAGCACCCTTTCCTTAGGAAAGGGTCTTAAAAAGCACCCTTTCCTTAGGAAAGGGTGCTTCTTAGGAAGCGTCTAAAAAGGACGCATTGCTTAGGAAAAGGAAAGCCATTACATCGATGAAGTAGATGGCATTATTATAACAGTTATTTTTGTAAATTGTATAACCTTCCAGAAATCTCTTTTCCGAATCAATAGTGAAACTCTTGTTTTTTTAGATCTTAAATTCATTCTTATCATTTAGATGTTATTTGTCGGGTACAGTCACTCATTTTCTTAATCTCTCACATACATATGTATATGTATAGAAAAGTGATTGTAGTCTTTTTGTGAAATCGACGATTACAGCTACCACAGAACTTATCTTCAATAGTACTTCATAAATATTCATAACAATTATAATTCTACTTTAATATTCAACCCCAACTCGAATACGGAATTAATAATTTAAATGATTTAACTTTCCAAGGAAAAAATTAAAAAACTTATTACTTAATTTCGAATTCCCAACACTACTTGCTCGTGCATGTATTTAACATTTCTGTCGATACAAGAGTTTTACAATTCTTTTTCTAAGGTAGGGATTTGAATATTTCAGTTAACCCATTCAACAGCATACAACTATTGAATACAAAACAAAATAAAGGGTAAGGTTAGGGTTTTTGCTATAATACCATTCACATGAAATGTATTCAATTTATTTTACGTGTGAAAGTCACGTTAACATGGAATTTGAATTTCAGGAAATAACATATTGAAATATAACAAGAAATATACATAATTTTGCATATTTTAACAACAGCTGTTGATATTTGAAATTTAAAACTACCCAAGTTGCACGTCAATGTATAGATATGTCAAGGCCATATTTGCAGACAAAAGGCTGTTTGATGTTTGCAAAATTATTTCTAAAATATGACTTGTGGCCTGCCTTTTTCTCTAAGATGATTCGAATTCAAATTAGTATAGTGTAGAAAATATTTGTTTGATTAAAAAGAAAAATGAATCAAAAATGTTTCGAAAAAACAGAATTTTGATAGTAGTTCGAACGAATTTGTATTCGAATCGTCTTAAATAAACAGGCCATTAAAACATATGGATCATGAGAGCGTATAATTAATATTAATGTTTGTCACTGAGGCGAATCATTAATATTTACCTGTCATATTATTTATACGCCCCCTAATACCTTTTAGTGTGCAAATTGAAATACTTATTTACATTGCTTCATCGAAGCGCTTAAATGAAGATATATTTGTTTATTTGCTTAAATGATTTAAAGATAAACAAAATCCTCCCTCCCCGTCAAAAACAACCTGCTGCCAAAGATATTTCCATATCCGACTAAGTACGCGTATATCCGAAAATAACCGTAAATTCCAATTATTTTATTGCATTATCCACCCACTTGGATGGAATTTATTTGCATTTTTTCTTCTCTTTCTCACTTTGATTAAATAAGATTTGCTGACTGTATGAAAAAAGAAAAAACACAGCAGAAGCAAGCTAAAATCTACAGCCACAAAAGTGCGCTTCCTTGTGTTTGGTTTTTTTAATCAGAGGTAAAACCTCATAAAAGAAATGTTGCAGTGACGCTGGTTTTGATTGTACAACTGAAGCTTAATAGCGATGAAAATGAAGACGCTGAGGTAGATGGTAATGATGATTATAGTGGCCCAAAAATATAGCAATAACATTTGAATGTTGCGGAAAACATTAAAATCGTTTCGTTGCTACCTAAGGTAAATACAGGGGAACACTTTGTAGCTGAAATGAGTTGGCAAATTATTTTATTTGTTTACATTATCTTTAGTCAGTATAATTCGAAATGCTTGCAAGGGCAGCATGAATTTGCATATTTTATTTATATAATTGAAAAACACATTTTTTTGTTTAGAAATATTTCCAAGAACTATTAATCCAGAGTATAAATGTTGGTGTAATGGAAGGAACACCCGCCATGTACGCTAATTGCCAGAGTTCGATGAGGCAACATCACATTTTCAACGGTGGCAAAAATAGTAATCTTCACGCCATGTAAAATTTCCCTACAAGTGATGTCTTAAGGATGTCTTAAGGTACGTTGTTCAGACCAGGGCGATCGAACGTTGATTCCATATCATTGAGCAAATATTGATTGCACTGTAATGTTTGTGGTAACATATTGTTAGGAATGTAGCTGGTGGATCTATCTTAATTAAGATGAATATTCATTCATTTAAAAATCTCATTTGTAGCGTATATTTTTATATACCACTAGCAGACCCGGGTGGCGTTACTGGCCCACCGTAATGAGTTTTAATGACAACTTTTTATGGACTTTATGCTTGACAATTCAAAAATAGATATTTTCTACGTCACTTCTACGGTCCATTGTCAAACCGAGGAGGATTTTAAATTTTTCTACAGATTTTGTCTGTTACCTTCCTTTTCTCTTACGGACTTTGTCGGATTTTTCGCCCATTGATGCTGTTTAGTATTTATTATCATGTCCATGTCCCCTGTCTTTATCCTAAAGCGATTTAATTATGAAGGTTAAAAAAATGGTTAAGTCGAATTCTCCCGCTTATTGGGACTTATATGTTTTAGCTTTTCATGGCTGATGGACCGTTAAACCTCACCACCTCACATACCGTTGCCTCGAAAATTAATTTTCAGGTCGATGCACTCATAAGTTTAGCAAATATAGCGATTATAAAACAATATGACCCCGAAATTCGTCCCAAAATAGCATTTTGAACCACGGTACATTCGTGAACATTTTCTGAAAATTCCACAAAATTAGGTTCAGAAGTTTTGGAAAAATAATGTATTGAAAAGACTGGGCATGATCATCAGTTTTCAAGATATAACATATTTAAAAAGTGGGCGTGGTCCGTTATTTTGGCTAAAAATATGTAGCTAAGGTACACACAACCCCACTGCCTCCCAAAATATCCTGAAACCAATATAATCATAAGTTTGGCTTATACATATAGCGTTTAAGAGAAAGGCGTGGCGCTGCTACCCCACCTCCTCCAAAATTCCTAAAATATACATAACAACGGCAAACATTGAGCTTTTGCTGCCAATTTGATGGAAGTCGGTTCAGTAGTATTGGAGATATGACATATTTAAAAAAACAGGCGTGGACGGGCTTTTTTTTATATATCGCATAGGGGAGGTACCCTGCCCCCTCTAGAATTCAATAAAATATGTAGCCTGCTTTTGGGGCCATCTCTGTACATTCCCTGACAATTTCAGAAAAACCGGTTCAGTACTTTTTGCAGAAAAAAATTTAAATGGATAAAAACATAAGTTGGGTTATGACAGCATTTAATTTTTATTAATAAAGATATGGCGTTTTTTAAATATAGCAACGGGAAGTGCCCTATTCCCTTCGAAATTCAGGAAAATATGCATCCTATTTCCAACTGGGGCCATCCCTGTATATTCCCTGAAAATTTCAGGAAAATGGGTTCAGTAGTTTTGTAGATGTAACCTTTAATTTAAAAAGTGGGGGTGGTCAAGTCTTTGGGTCCTAAAAAAGTAGGTAAGGTCGGACACACAACCTTAATTATCTCGCAAATTAATTTCCAAACCGATATATTCGTAATTATTGTAAACCCCTCCGAAATTCAATAAAATTTTTAGCCCATTTTAATTGAGGGCCATTCCTGAACATTCACTGACAATTTTAAAAAAATCGTTTCAGTAGTCTTTGTAAAAAGGATAAACATTTAAAATTGGAAAAAGTGGGCGTGGTCAAATTTTCTTCGCATAACATTTCGAAATGGCGAACAGTTCATAGAAAGAATGATCCATATCGGTCCATCCGTTCTCAACTGATGCCATTACCAACGAACGAAATTTGATTTTTATTTATAAAGATTTATTTTATTTAGCAACAACAACTACTGTGTAGAATTTTCTACAATCAATATTGTTACGGAATTAGATTTAACTAATCTCCGTGTAGACGCTGTTTTATTCCCAAGTACGATTTGTACCATAAATAAAACAGGGTTCGTTTTAGATTACGTTTCTACAATGTTTTATTTACTTTATTACACTTATTCGGAATCGACTTTAATTACTTAGCACACAGCTTGTCTCTAGTTAGCACGCAGCTATTCTTTAACCGATCTGTTCAGTTCAACGCTTAAAACACAACTAACTCGTCATTCCCAGTTCCCCTGTATTTATACCCCAAAGTCTCCCTGTTCGAGAAATATCTAGAACATATGGCAACACCTCGAATCTGTACAACGAACACACAGACGCACATTCGCACTACGCGAACAACCAGACTCACATACATGGGGAAAGATCAATACAGTGGACAAACACAGTAATGACGTAATTACAACAACAAACAAATACACGAAATACAAGAAGTAAAAAACTAAACGATAATTACATGATTATGGCAAAACAAAATAAAAGCACATTAATGAAAGGTAAAGAACTAGAATGATGAAGAGAGTTCTACATGGTAGTTGTTGTTGCTTAAATAAAGTAACTTCGTAATAAAAACTTTACGTTACAATTCAAATTTTTAAATTAACGGAAATTAAACTAAACTAACTTAAACCTATCAGTTACATTCGTAACAATATATAATCGCTTAATCTCAATGTTCCATATTTATTTTGCTATTGTTTTTGTTGTACTCTCTATTTTTGATCACTCAGTCGTAGCTTACGCTGTGACATCATTCATTATTACCCCTTCTACTCTTCGTATCTGTCCATTTGTTGTTTACATTTATCCGTATGTTTGTATATGTATGTGTGGAAGTGCATCTGCGAATTGTGGAGGATGTGCATTTCGTCTGAACATTGTCGAACATCCTAGATTGATTTAATTGAATTAATTGAGCTATCATGACCTAAGGAGTTTTGTATTAAAAAATTATATCTAGCGAAGTCCACACACATCCAACCAATATGCTACGATCTTTTCGCTGGTGGTTTAATTCAGCTCATCATGCGTATTAGATGTGGTGGTAGACAAAGGCTGAGTTGGAAAACTTGTATATATACTAAACTTATTGCAAATTTGCAGTTGTGAAGTATTTTTGAAGTCTTTTTACTATCAAGTCAACCTAGTGTCTCTAGTCATCCTAGAATCCTTCTTCAATACACACACATATAGAAATGGAAGAGGGTTTTAAGATTGAGGTTGCTAGAACAGTCTATGCTTCAGCGAGATAGTATAAATCAGGGGTGCCAAGTTGGTGGTTTTCCCGCTACTTCTGGTGATTTTTGACGTACAAAAACCACTGTTTAAGCTGGAATGTCAACTGTTATAAGGTAAAAATCGCTACAGACCTAGGGTGCGTATGTGGCTGTAACGATTTTTGCCTCGGAACAGTTGGCATCCCTGGTGTAAATACCAGAGAATAGCAGGTGGATAAGTGAGTTTTAATCATACGGCGAAGTATGATCAGCTAGTAAAAAAGTAAATCGTGAATTAAGCAAAGTGTAAACTAAGTAAAGTAAAGCTGTGTGCTTAAAGTAAGGTCACATTAGGCAAATATTTGCTCCAGCGACCGGCAATGTGCGCTTACTGAGAGCAAGGGAGAGTAAATAATGCATTGAAATTTATGCTCACTTGCTCTCAGTAAGCGCAAACCTCTGGTTGCTTAAGCAAATATTTGTCTAATGTGACCTTACCTTTAGTAAATTCTTGTGTAAATAATTAAAGTAAAGTCAATAAAGCATTGTAAAATCTAAACTAAACCTCGGTTTATTTGGTACGAATCGTATCGGGTAATAGAACAATGTCTACACGGAGTTAAGTTAAACCAAATTACGCAACAATATTTTTGTGTAGTATATATTTCTCTTCAATGAGAATATCTTCAGGTTTTCCATAAGAAGGTCTTCTGATCGGCTGTAAGAAAAAGCACAGGTCTTTTATGAGAAGATATCCTGGCCTTCTATGGGAAGTCCAATGGTTTTCTATCGTATAACTATTTGTCTTTTATGGAAGGCTTATTGGGCTTTTTTGAGAAGATCTTCTGATCGTCTATAAAAAGGTAAGAAGAGAAGACATTTGGTGTTCTATGAGGACTGGTTTTCTTCGGTAATACCTTCAGATATTTTACAACAAATTCTACGTCTCGTCTACAATGGTCCTTTGTTCTTCTATGAAAAGATCTTATGGTCTTTTGTGAGAAGAACTGCATCATTTCTGGGAAGATAACCTTCAGGCCTACGTATAGGTTCTCTATGAGAAGGCTTCCTAATATTATATGAATTTTAAAACCTTATAAGAAAAGACCTTCCGGTTTTCTACAATAAAACTTCCCGGCCTTATTTAAGAAGAACTTCTGGACTTGTACACGAAGACCTTATTGTATTGTAACAGTAGACGTTGTCTTTATGAGAACACCTTACATGATGTTCTGCTTTCCTGAGGGAAAATCCTTCTGAATGGAATATTTTCGGGTCTTCTATGAGAAGGCGTCCTTCGAGTTATCTATGAAAATAAAAACTTATTTAAGAAGATCTCTGGTCTTTTATTAAGATACCCTGTGTTGTTCTATCAGAACACCAAGAGACTTCTTTGCGAAAACATTTCGACTTTTTTGAGAAGACATATTATTACCTACGTTATCTCTACGAAGACATTTATATAACCTTACCCTTTAAGCTAAAGAGGGTTTATACACTTTGACAGGACCAAAATTGTGCCTCATCGAAAAAATGGTTTAAGACTCCAAATATGTTTGGACGAAATCCGTTTCAGACAATTTAGAGTTGATTTATCCATGTCCGTCCGTTTTTCTGCGTGGCTGGCTTGTGCGCACGATTACTCTCGAACGGATTAACCGATTTGGTTTACATTTTGGGTATCGTAATAATTTGTCCAAACTTAGTCTTAGATCGAAGAAAGGCTATATCAGTCCACTCCTTCCGGTACCTCCCCAACAAAAGTTCTAACATTTTCTTTAAACTGGAGCGCACGATAACTCTCGAAGGGAGTAACCGAATTGGTCATAACTTTGAATATGGTAATTTTACTTCCAGGCATAGATCAGGTCTGAATATGGACTAAATCGGCATTCTTCCTCGTGTACCTTCCACACAAAATTCGGAAAAAGTGAAGTTTAAGAGCTCCTCTCGATCATTTTAATTTTTTTCAGCAAGTTGTCCTTGCAGCCCCCTTTACGACAGTACAATTTTTTCGAGGGCAAGTCCATACTTCCTGAGATAGGTGCCTAAAAGCTCCAAGAAACCAACTAAAATGGCAAAACCGTAACATAACTCTCGCAGGGAGTTTCTGATTGTCCAAACGTTGTACATCGTATTATTTCATCTAGTCATGTATCAGGCTAGAAGGATGGAATACTGTCCTTCGGGTACGTCCCTCACAAAATTTGGGAAAAGTACAGTTTAACAGCTCATCTCGGATCGTTTTGAAATGTTTTCCCAAAAGTTCTTTTTGTGGGCCCTGTTACGACGGCGCAATTTTTTCGGGGGTAAGTCCATATTTCTTGAGATACAGCACAAGAACTCAAAAAAGCCTGCCTGGACAAACAAAACTGGGTAACACGTAAGATAAACCTCGAAGGGAAAAACCGATTTGGTCGAAACGTTGTACATCGTATTATTTCTTACAGACTCGGATTATGTCCGAAAATTGACTACATCGGACTACTTTTTCGGATTCCCACCCAAAGTTTGGAAAGAGTTCAGTTTAAGGACTCGTTTGTGATCAAAAAACCCCATAGATGACAGAAGTATTGTGTTTACTTATTTTCTATTTATACCCTACACCACCTTGTGGTAAGGGGTATTATGTCTTTGTGCATTAGTTTGTAACATGCAAACGGAAACGAGATAGACCCATAGTTCCTTTTAGGGATATACATAGAATCACTTTCTGAGTCGATTTACGCATGTCCGTCTGTCTGTCCGTCTGTCCATGTATTTTTGTAAACAAAGTACAGGTCGCATTTATTGTCCGATTCGCATGAAAATTGGGGAAGATAGTTTTTTGGTCAAAGGACGAACGCTATTTATTTTGGTAAAAATCGGTTCAGATTTGGATATAGCCCCCATATATATCTTGCCCAATTTAAGGCATTTGGTGCACGAAACACGCTATATGTGTCCGATTTCAATTAAATTTGGAATGTGCAACGGTATTTAGTCTAGAAATAAGTGTGCCAAATTATATAGAAATCGGTTAAAATTTGGCTGTAGCTCCTATATATATTCTCGACCGATTTTAGGTATTTGATGCACGAAACGCGCTATATATGTACGATTTCAATAAAATTTGGAATGTTTGCCGCGATTTGGCCTAGAAATAAGTGTGCCAAGTTATATCGAAATCGGTTCAGATTTGGATATAGCTCCCATATATATTATCGACCGATTTGAGGTATTTGATGCACGAAACACGCTATATACTCGTATGTCCAATTGTGATGAAATTTGGACTATGTGACGGAATTTGGTCTACAAATAAATGTGAAAAATTATATCAAAATCTGTTCTGATTTGGATTTAGCTCCCATATATATTTTACATATTCACAGTGGTGTAGGGTATTATATAGTCGGCCCCGCCCGACTTTGATCCTTTCCTTACTGGTTTTTTATGTGTAGGTCGGAGGCTGAGGGTATATCTCTGTCGGCACAGCTGACTCATAATTTCTTACTTGTTTGGGAAGTTGTTCAGCTTTTCTCTGCGAAGATCTTCTGTTTTTCTATTCAAAACATTTTCTTATATAGGAAGAGCGCCATCAGGACTTCTGTGAAAAATACCTTCTATAAGAATATATTCAGGTCTTCTCTGAGAGGGTGTACTGTACTATATCATCCTATATCCTATAGCCAAATAATACATACCTATTCGACTGTAATCTTAGGCAGTTCATAAACATGACTCCTGCTGCAAACACTGCATTTATTTTTGTTTTTATTTTTGTTGCATTTAAGTCTCTATATTTCCCATCCTTTCTTGATTTCTAAAATGCTCCTAAGAGATTTCGGCAACTACCTTAATTTTTAGAGAAATTATTATTACTTTCTATAACAGTCTCGACGCAACTCAAGGAACACTTATCATTCAATAATCCCATCATTATTTCTACTATTATTGAAAGCTCTCAAATGACAGTAATGACCCACAAAAAGAACAACAACAATTCAATGTAAAGTACCAACGCCAACATTTTCAAAATGGACAATAATACCTTTGGCACTAATGGCCCATCGTCATTGTCATCTTCGTCACACAAAAAATGTTCCTGATATTTCAACGTCATTGTGGTGATGGCAATTTTTGATTTGGTATGTCATGTGTTAAGACCATAGACTTGGCTATCACAAACAGGTAACACAACGACGACATTTGACATGCTGTTGCTGCAACTGAATTTTTGCCGGTATCATCATCGTCGTTGGACATACCTTTGGTTTTCCTTGCTTTTCTAGCCAGGTGTTCGTTCGGTCTTCTGCCATTAGAACAAAACTTTCAATGAGAAATCAATAATGAAAAGCCAACAAAATCAACAACAACACACAGAGAGCAGAAGAAGCAAAACAACAACAAAAATATTGATCAAAAACAGACAACGAAGAATTTAATATCCTTAGCAGGAAAATTGTGTTTGGCATTTTATATTCTTGGAAAATGACCTTTATTCGTTTCATATGTCTAACTGCTGAGTGGAATTTTAGCTATGGGGTTTCCTTGTTTGTTGTTGTTGTGGTTTTTGTATATAATAAGGAGCCGCACAATTTTGTTATCATTACCAAACGGAGGCGTTTTAATAACATAAACAAATAAATAAAGACTCTGCCTTGTAGGCACAAATAAACAAGCAAAGAGAAACGTGAAAATATTTACACCAAGAAAGCAAGGCTAACAAGGATATAACATTCCGATACAAATATTTGTCTTAAATTAATAAATAGACAGACAGCAACAAGTGTTTTTGAAGCATGTTGAGAATTTAATAATGACAAAAACATGGCAGGGCAAGTGGGCTACTGAATCCATTACACGACATGATTCAAAGTTAAAACAATTACTGCACTTGGCCTATATTTTCCACACGACATTGACGGTCATCTATAAATAATTCAGACATTCACTGTTCACCAATAGTAACCAACATTGCCAGGAAAACCATAACCACAACTTACCACACAGTTTTGTCAACATGGGGATAGCATTGCATGTGGACTAGTTAAGTTTAACTAATTTTTACTCACAATCTCACTCACACATTAAACTATGAACCTCTTTTTTGTTAGTTTACTTTATTAATACTTTTTGTGTTGTTATTTTTAGACTATTTTTTTTCGTTGTTTTCCTTGTTCTGTTTTGTTTACTACTTGTTTTGTCGTTGTCTAGTTTTGCCGTTGTCTAGTTTTGCCTTTCGTGTTTTTGTTGCACTGTTTTTGCGGAAACAGACGGAAGTAAACTGAGTCGGCATTGTGTCAAATAAAGATAGTAGGCTAGCTAGCAGGCTGGCTGACTGTTGGTGTGCCTTGTCAAAATGAGGGTGGATGGGCAATTTCATTCGCCATCCTTCCTTCCTTCTTTCGTTTGCCCATAGAAATGTATAAAATGATTAAAAGGCTTTAAAACTAAATAATATAGACATGTTAAGAGGGGTTGAATGTGGAATTTAATGCGGCAATGTGGGTGCGGGGGGTAGTTAAAATGGGATATGGACTTGTATTAAATGATTTTTTAAGCAATTTTTGCCCGTTAGGCCGAAAATTTGAAGAAGATTTGTTTGCAAGTGAAAAAGAAAAACCGAAGATTCCACCAAATTATTTTTATTTAAAGATTTTTTCGGTTTTCTATAAATTATTTGTCTCAATGTAAATTGGTTTGAAGGACTATTACTGAAGAAAATTTTTCTAAAAAAATCACAATTTGATAAATTGTAAGGTAGAGGAGTATCCCTTCCTATTGCAAACCATATACATGTGATTTTCTGCCATAGGTGAGGCAAGAGACACCAAAGACAAATGGAAAATATTTTGATAGATGTGTCAGCAATAGAATTGGGCAATCTAGTTCCTAGTTTACCGGCCAAGTTCCTTAACGTATGAGTGATTTCATACAAACGAACTTATGAAATCAAAACCCTACTAGCACCCTATGTGTTATAATAAGGTAATTTTCCATACGAACTTTCATATAAAAAGCCTTGAGAAAAAAAAAACGAGGGTGTACCCCGAATTATTCTGTGTAAGGGCATTTAATTTTTTCATGATAATACCTCTAGTTGTTCTGTAGAATGGTTCTATATATAGACAGTTTCTTGGTGCTCTATAAGAAGGCACATTGTTTTCTCCTTGACTTCTATCAGGTGTGTTCCTCTGTGGGAAATATTTTTAATCTTCTATAGTAAAACCTATAGACGCAGATTTCTTAGTCTTCTTTAGAAAAGTCTTCCTTTTATTGGAAGAATTTTGGTCTTCTATAGGAATAACTTTTTGGGTGCAACCTTGATGTAATGGTATGCAGAGCACTCTGAATGTCCTGGTTGCCAGGCCAGGCAACATCAAATTTTCAACGGTGACAAAATACCCCTCAGTGTAATGTTCGCCACATTTCCTGTATATTTCAGCATGTACAACTTCTCTACAAATGGTGTCTTAAGATACGCCTTTCGGACTCGGCGCTAATGTGACGGGGTACATTCTGGGATGTTTGTGGAACAATTAGATATATTATAGAAATACCTTTAAATCATAGATGAACAAAACGAGCACTCGCCTTTACGTTTTCGTACCAATCATCATAGAAATGCTCTCTTCTTGTTTATCATTACTTTATATCTTTTATGCATGCGAAGATGTCTTTGTTTTCTTTCGGAAGTGGTCTAGACTTTCACGTGGGACCTGTCTTTCTGTGGAGAGACTTATTGATCAGTTTTCTTTGAAAGACCTATACGAATTATAACCCATACGATTATATTCTTGTTTGTTACTAGGAATACATCTAGGATTTTTTCTAAGAAAACTTATGGGTCTCCAATTAGAAGACCTCAGGATGAACGTCTCTGTATTTTCTTTTGGACTATGGATATTCTAATATATCTTGGTTATTATAGTTTCTAATTTTTCCTAAATACCTCTAGGTCTTATACAATAATACCTTTAGGGATTTTATAGGGATAGAGAGACTTTCAAGTCTTCTATTAGAAGACCCCCAGGTATTTTATTAGAATACCTCAGAGTCTTTACAATGCCTTTGATACGAATACCTCCTGGTCTTGGTAGACATCTAAGTCTATAGGAAGACTTCTGATCTTCTATAAGAAGGCGTCTGGCCTTTAATAGGACGATATTTGTTCTTCTATAGGAAGACTTCTGACCTTCTATAGGGAGAACTCGGCCTTCTATAGGAAAATCTCTGGTCTTCTATAGTAAGACCTCTGCCCCTCTATAGGAAGACTTGTGGCCTTCTATAGGAATATCTGTGGCTTTCTATAGGAAGGCCTCTGTTCTTCTATAGGAAGTCCTCTGGTATTCTACCTAAAAATCTCTAAATGTTCTATCGGAAGAACTCTTTGTTTACTGTAGTAAGACTACTGTGATTCTATAGGAAAACTTCTCTGTCTTTTATAGAAAGTCCTCAACGTTTTTTATAGGAAGAGCTTAAGGGTTCTATAAGAACATCGGTTTATAGAAAGCCCTCCAGTTCTTCTGGAGGGATATTGATAAGCTTCTATAAAAAGATATCATGATCTGCTATAGAAAATATTGAAAGTCTTCTGTTCTTTTATAGGAAGACCTCAAAATTGTGTATGTAAAGACTTCCAAGCTTTCAATAGGATTAAGATTTCCAGGCCATCTATAGGTAGACTTCCAGATCTTCTATAAGAAGACCTCCATGCCTGCTATAGCAATACCTTTGTTTTTTCTATAGAAATACTTCTGTGTATTTTATAGAAAGTCCTTTAGATTTTCCTCTACAACCTTATGGTTTTGTATAGTCTCTAGGTTTTTTAAAGAAAACCATTGGATCTTCACTTGAAAGCCCTCCAGGTATTCTATTTCAATACTTAAAGGTTTCTTTATTTAGTTCCAGGTCTTCCATGAAACGACCAGTAGCTTTTCTATAAGATAACCTTAGATACTTCTACAGTACAGGCGTTCTAATAAAATGTCCCTAAAATTTCTATGGAAAACCTCTAAGTCTCTTACCGGAACAACTATGGGTCTTCTATAGAAAGAACTGAATTATTTATATAGGCATGTCACTATTTTCTATAGCAATATCTCTAAAAGTTCTATAAAATACTTTCATCTCTTTTACAGGAAGATAGGATTACACTAGATCTCATAAGAAGATACCTAGATCTATGATATAGACTCTTTCCGAAAGAAAGGCTGCTCTTTTAGATGCTTTCTGAAAGAAAGGGTGCCCTTTTAGACGCTTTCTGAAAGAAAGAGTGCTCTTTTAGACGCTTTCTGAAAGAAAGGGTGCTCTTTTAGACGCTTTCTGGAAGAAAGGGTGCTCTTTTAGACGCTTTCTGAAAGAAAGGGTGCTCTTTTAGACGCTTTCTGAAAGAAAGGGTGCTCTTTTAGACGCTTTCTGAAAGAAATGGTGCTCTTTTAGACGCTTTCTGAAAGAAAGGGTGCTCTTTTAGACGCTTTCTGAAAGAAAGGGTGCTCTTTTAGACGCTTTCTGAAAGAAATGGTGCTCTTTTAGACGCTTTCTGAAAGAAAGGGTGCTCTTTTAGACGCTTTCTGAAAGAAAGGGTGCTCTTTTAGACGCTTTCTGAAAGAAAGGGTGCTATTTTAGACGCTTTCTGAAAGAAAGGGTGCTCTTTTAGACGCTTTCTGAAAGAAAGGGTGCTCTTTTAGACGCTTTCTGAAAGAAAGGGTGCTCTTTTAGACGCTTTCTGAAAGAAAGGGTGCTCTCTTAGACGCTTTCTGAAAGAAAGGGTGCTCTTTTAGACGCTTTCTGAAAGAAAGGGTGCTCTCTTAGACGCTTTCTGAAAGAAAGGGTGCTCTTTTAGACGCTTTCTGAAAGAAAGGGTGCTTTTTAGACGCTTTCTGAAAGAAAGGGTGCTCTTTTAGACGCTTTCTGAAAGAAAGGGTGCTCTTTTGGGCGCTTTCTGAAAGAAAGGGTGCTCTTTTAGACGCTTTCTGAAAGAAAGGGTGCTCTTTTGGGCGCTTTCTGAAAGAAAGGGTGCTCTTTTAGACGCTTTCTGAAAGAAAGGGTGCTCTTTTAGACGCTTTCTGAAAGAAAGAGTGCTCTTTTAGACGCTTTCTGAAAGAAAGGGTGCTCTTTTAGACGCTTTCTGGAAGAAAGGGTGCTCTTTTAGACGCTTTCTGAAAGAAAGGGTGCTCTTTTAGACGCTTTCTGAAAGAAAGGGTGCTCTTTTAGACGCTTTCTGAAAGAAATGGTGCTCTTTTAGACGCTTTCTGAAAGAAAGGGTGCTCTTTTAGACGCTTTCTGAAAGAAAATGTGCTCTTTTAGACGCTTTCTGAAAGAAAGGGTGCTGTTTAGACGCTTTCTGAAAGATAAGGTGCTCTTTTAGACGCTTTCTGAAAGAAAGGGTGCTCTTTTAGACGCTTTCTGAAAGAAAGGGTGCTCTTTTGGACGCTTTCTGAAAGAAAGGGTGCTCTTTTAGAGACTTTCTGAAAGAAAGGGTGCTCTTTTAGACGCTTTCTGAAAGAAAGGGTGCTCTTTTAGACGCTTTCTGAAAGAAAGGGTGCTCTTTTAGACGCTTTCTGAAAGAAAGGGTGCTATTTTAGACGCTTTCTGAAAGAAAGGGTGCTCTTTTAGACGCTTTCTGAAAGAAAGGGTGCTCTTTTAGACGCTTTCTGAAAGAAAGGGTGCTCTTTTAGACGCTTTCTGAAAGAAAGGGTGCTCTCTTAGACGCTTTCTGAAAGAAAGGGTGCTCTTTTAGACGCTTTCTGAAAGAAAGGGTGCTCTCTTAGACGCTTTCTGAAAGAAAGGGTGCTCTTTCAGACGCTTTCTGAAAGAAAGGGTGCCCTTTTAGACGCTTTCTGAAAGAAAGAGTGCTCTTTTAGACGCTTTCTGGAAGAAAGGGTGCTCTTTTAGACGCTTTCTAAAAGAAAGGGTGCTCTTTTAGACGCTTTCTGAAAGAAATGGTGCTCTTTTAGACGCTTTCTGAAAGAAAGGGTGCTCTTTTAGACGCTTTCTGAAAGAAAGGGTGCTCTTTTAGACGCTTTCTGAAAGAAAGGGTGCTTTTTAGACGCTTTCTGAAAGAAAGGGTGCTCTTTTAGACGCTTTCTGAAAGAAAGGGTGCTCTTTTGGGCGCTTTCTGAAAGAAAGGGTGCTCTTTTAGACGCTTTCTGAAAGAAAGGGTGCTCTTTTGGGCGCTTTCTGAAAGAAAGGGTGCTCTTTTAGACGCTTTCTGAAAGAAAGGGTGCTCTTTTAGACGCTTTCTGAAAGAAAGGGTGCTCTTTTAGACGCTTTCTGAAAGAAAGGGTGCTCTTTTAGACGCTTTCTGAAAGAAAGGGTGCTCTTTTAGACGCTTTCTGAAAGAAAATGTGCTCTTTTAGACGCTTTCTGAAAGAAAGGGTGCTCTTTTAGACGCTTTCTGAAAGAAAATGTGCTCTTTTAGACGCTTTCTGAAAGAAAGGGTGCTCTTTTAGACGCTTTCTGAAAGAAAGGGTGCTCTTTTAGACGCTTTCTGAAAGAAAATGTGCTCTTTTATACGCTTTCTGAAAGAAAGGGTGCTCTTTTAGACGCTTTCTGAAAGAAAGGGTGCTCTTTTAGACGCTTTCTGAAAGAAAGGGTGCTCTTTTAGACGCTTTCTGAAAGAAAGGGTGCTCTTTTAGACGCTTTCTGAAAGAAAGGGTGCTCTTTTAGACGCTTTCTGAAAGAAAGGGTGCTCTTTTAGACGCTTTCTGAAAGAAAATGTGCTCTTTTAGACGCTTTCTGAAAGAAAGTGTACTTTAGATAGAAAGGATGCTTCTATAGGCCCTTTCTAAACGAAAGGGTGCTTCTATAGACTCTTTCTGAAAAAGGGTGCTTCTATAAACCCTTTCTAAAAGAAATTGTGTTTCTTAAAACCCTTTCTGAAAGGCTCTTTCTGAAAGAAATGCTTTCTGAAAGAAAGAGAAAGCAAAATGTTATGCTAAACCTCATGGGTTTCCATAATACGGTCTGATTCGTCGACTTATTCTTCCCTAAAAAAACTTTAGTGATTTCTTAAGTATTGGTCTTCAGTACAAAAGACCCGTAATCTGTACTTTGTAGGTGTCATTTGGTTACGATAGACTTTTATGTCACTTCGTTTCCCCCTACTTCTACTTTTCAGACCACCCTCCTTAGTAGACGGCAAAATAAAAGCAACAACTTTTTTATATACCAAAAAAAAATCAACTTTGTTGCTGCCCCTCTGGCATTGGCATAAAAACGCGCCAGCGCACATTTAAGATTTTGTTTGGTCTTGTTTTCTGTCACTGTCAAGTGTTTGACCTGGTGTCTTTTTTTTTTTTGCTTTTGTTGTTTTATTTACATGGTGTCAAAGTTACTTTGTTATTGCTATTGTTGTTTTAATTTCATTTTAAGTTGTTATTGTTGGGGCCTTTTGTATTGTTTTTTCCTGTTTACGGATATTTATTGCGGTTTTTCTTTTTGGGAAATTCTTTACGAAAGGGAGGGGATGAAAGTAATAGGTTTGGAGAAAGGGAGTAAGGAAAAAGAAGGGCGAAAGTATATTAACAAGTATACCTCCATTGTCCTAGACAAATAAAAATTACTTTTTAATCGAGACAAACGACAACAACTAACATTACAAGTGTACAGATAATCGACAAAAAATCCGCAACAATAACAACAAGAATGATTATGCCTAGTTATGGTTGAGTAGAAAATCAAATTAATTTTTTGGCCATAACAGGCCACACAAAGATTTATCATAATTTCAAGGTTAGCAATCGGTACATTTATTATCATCTCCTTTTGTGGAAATTCTTTTCTCTTTCAATTTGCTAACGGAAAAAAACTATGATAATAATCTCTGCTTAAAGTTTCCAAACAACTATTTGGATTGGTTTTTTGGCATTATGCCCTATAATTATGCAATTTACTTTGGCCGTCTCTTGTTTGCTCTCTACCTTAACATTCGCCATGCTTCGCTTAAGGCGAAATTGATAACAGTATTTGTAGAAGGCATGACTTGCTAGCTGGCACAGCCATTTTTTTGCGAAGATTCCAAAAGTTTTACAAGGCCTTTTTAAGTTTTTTTTTTTGGGAAATAGTTGCACAGTTTTGCGATAAAAGAAGCTCTTAAAATTATGAAATTTATACTTTCAGTTCAGGAAATGGAAGGTAAAGAAGGGGTTTTAAGTGCTAATATAAATCAAGGTGGGAAATTTGTGAACACAAAATTGTTTTCTATTGCTTATATGAGGCAAAGAGCAAGGACATTATTGTCATGAGTATCTTCAGCTTATGGTGATTTGTGATGTGTTATGTAAATGGTACTCAAAATAATTAGTTTTTGCAAAATGCAGGGGTCGGGCTTTAATAAAAAATAAATTCAAATAATGAGAAATATTTTCTATTCCTATGTCTTTTATTATACAAACTTTTATGTTAAGCAACCAACATATTTTGTATTCCATTTGGTTTTCCTTATTATTGTCTGTAGTTGAGGAAAGGCTTAAAAGTTTCGCAAACATTTCTTATTTCCCTTAATCCCATAAAGGAAAAGAAAACTTGCTCGAAATCTCCTCTAACACCATACCTTGCCTTAAATTATTCATAAAGTTTATATTCTATTTCCTCTTGGAATATTTTTTCCAATTCTCTCACAGCCTTTATCAACTATGAAAAATTAATACATCAAAATTAGTAGCTTCTTAACATGTTCATAGAAATTTCAATGATTTGGGATTTTCAATATATTAATTTTTATAAAATGTTCGAATATCCTAAAACATTATTTTGAATGATATGACCCTTGTTTCATAAACAGATGATGCCTGCCACATATTAAACATGCATGACAGACATCCATCAAATTTGAACACATCTACATACATACTGAACAACCATTTCACATTTGGAACGCCACAGCCTTCTTTTGTTTATATAGTTGATGATTTCTTTACATTTCAGCATCATCCTTTCTAAGACAGTTTACTTAATGAAAAATAATACAATATGCACAACAACTGAATGCAATAAAACAACAACCATGACAGCCATTCAAAACTTCTACAAAATAATAGTGAAAAGAAAAAAAACTAAACAAACTCATACACCCACTCAAACACATTCTAATAATCATATGGAAAATGTAGTCTTCTGAAATATTCGTTTTTAGAATGCAAGTTAAGCAGCCAAAAAACCCTGACGATGCTGTCATCTTCTAAACTGTGTTAGTAACACTGGCAACACAACACATCAAGTCAAGTACCAACAACAAGTGGTCCCAAACACACACAGAGATACTTGAAGAATGCTTTTGATGTAAGTGGTTGGGTGAGGTAGAGAAAAAAATGTTAA
Source organism: Musca autumnalis (assembly GCF_047663935.1). NCBI lineage: Eukaryota > Metazoa > Arthropoda > Insecta > Diptera > Muscidae > Musca > Musca autumnalis. The sequence goes on from NW_027412088.1 coordinate 207,174,193, forward strand.
AACTGTGGCATTACAATTCTGTCTCTTTAACTCTTGAACTTGTTGTTGTTGTTCTTCTTCTTTTTCTCCTTCTTTAGTAACAGTGGCCATAGTTTAAGTTCATAAGTGAACATAGAATTGTTAAAGAATGTTGTTTCTCTTACTAAGGCAAAGGCACACAAATATGTACATATGTACATATATAATCATTCATATACAGAAAAGTGAATTTATAATGCCATCGTCATATGTTTTACTTGAGGGTGGAATAAAACAACAAATGGAATGTAACTATTCACGCATAAATAAAGGAAAAGCATTCATACATATGTATGTTTGTGTGTTTTAAAAAATTGTACCAATGTAATATTAACGATTTATACATTCTTAGTTTCACATGTAATATCTCAAGCCCAAACAACATCCATATGTACATAGTAATGAAGGGAGAAATACATATGAAGGAAATGTAATGGGGATGTTCGGCAAATGGATTTTTTATAGAATTTTTTTCTGAAGGAATTTCACACCAATAATCGTGGAATTTTAAAAGAATTTTTCTGAAGAGAGTACACTCCAAAAATCGTGGATTTAAAAAAAATCTGAAGGACTTCTAGAATTTTTTAAAGGATTTTTTCTGAAAGACTTCCATACCAATAATCGTGGATGTCTTAAAGAATTTTTCCGGAGGACTTCCAGACCAAAAATCGTGGATTTTTTAAAGAATTTTTCTGAAGGACTTCGAGAGCAATAATCTTGGATTGGTTTTAAGCATTTTTCTGAAGGTCTTCCAAACCAATAATCTTAGATTATTTAAAGAATTTTTCTGAAGGACATCCACACCAATAATCTTGGATTTTTAAAGAATTTTTCAAGGACTTCCACACCAATTATCGTGGATTTAAAAAAAAAAAAAAACAAAATCTGTAGGACTTCCACACCAATAATCGTGGATGTTTTAAAGAATTTTTCCGGAGGACTTCCAGACCAACAATCGTGGATTTTTTAAAGATTTTTCTGAAGGGCTTCGAGAGCAATAATCTTGGATTGTTCTTAAGAATTTTTCTGAAGGACTTCCAAACGCATAATCTTTTACACCAATAATAATGGATTTTTAATGAATTTTTCTGAAGGACATCCACACCAATAATCGTGGATTTTTAAAGAATTTTTCAAGGACTTCCACACCAATTATCGTGGTTTTTTAAAAAAGAAATTCTGAAGGACTTCCAGAATTTTTTTAAAGGGTTTTTTTCTGAAAGACTTCCACATCAATAATCGTGGATGTTTTACAGAATTTTTCCGTAGGACTTCCAGACCATCAATCGAGGATTTTTTAAAGAATTTTTCTGAAGGACTTCGAGAGCAATAATCTTGGATTGTTCTTAAGATTTTTTCTGAAGGACTTCCAAACCAATAATCTTAGATTATTTAAAGAATTTTTCTGAAGGACTTCCACACCAATAGTCCTGGATTTTTTAAAGAATTTTTCTAAAAGACTTCCAGTTCTATAATCGTGGATTTTTTAAAGAATTTTTCTGAAGGACTTCTACACCAATAATCGTGGATTTTTTAAAGAATTTTTCTGAAGGACTTCTACACCAATAATCGTGGATTTTTTAAAGAATTTTTCTGAAGGACTTTCACATCAATAATCGTGGATCTATTTAAAGAATTTTTTTAAAGACTTCCACACCAATAATCTTGGATATTTTAAAGAATTTTTCTGAAGGACTTCAACATCAATAACAGTGGATTTTTTAAAGAATTTTTCTGAAGGAAGTCAACGCCAATAATCGTGGATTTTTAAATAATTTTTCTGAAGGACTTCTACACCAATAACCGTGGAATTTTTAAAAGAATTTTTCTGAAGGACTTCTACACCAATAATCGTGGATTTAAAGAATTTTTCTGAAGGACTTCAAGGGCAATAATCTTGGATTGTTCTTAAGAATTTTTCTGAAGCACTTCCAAACCAATAATCTTAGATTATTTAAAGAATTTTTCTAAGGAACTTCCGCACCAATGGTCCTGGATTTTTTAAAGAATTTTTCTGATGGACTTCCAGTCCTATAAACGTGGATTTTTAAAATAATTTTTCTGAAGGACTTCGAGCGCAATAATCTTGGATTATTTTTAAGAATTTTTCTGAAGGACTTCCAAACCAATAATCTTAGATTAATTAAATAATTTTTCTGAAGGACTTCCAAACCAATAGTCCTGGATTTTTTAAAGAATTTTTCTGAAGGACTTCCACACCAATAACCGTGGATTTTTTAAAGAATTTTTCTGAAGGACTTCTACACCAATAATCGTGGATTTTTTAAAGAATTTTTTCGAAAGGACAGACCACTAATCGTGGATTTTTTAAAAATTTGTTTATGAAGGAATTTCAGACCAATAATCCTAGATTTTTTAAAAATTTGTTTATGAAGGCCAATAATCGTGGATTTTTTAAAAATTTGTTTGTGAAGGAATTCCAGACCAATAATCGTGGATTTTTAAAGAAAAAATTTCAATAACTTTCCTACCAATCATCGTGGATTTTTTAAATAACTTTTTCTGAAAGGCTTCCAGACCAAAGAATTTTTCTAAAGAACTTCGTGGATTTAAAAAAAGACTTTTCTGAAGGATTTCCAAAAGTCGTAGATTTTTAAAGAATTTTTTATGAAGAATTTCCAGACCAATAATCGAGGATTGTTAAAGATTTTTTTCCGAAGGACTTTTGTACCAATAATCATCGAATTTTTTGAGAATATTTTCTGAAGTATTTCCAGACTAATAATCGTGGATTTTTTAAATATTTTTCTCGAGGACTTTAAGACGGATAACCGTGGATTTGAAGGGATATTAAAGGTTTGTCACGGTCATCAGCACTTGAAATGAAAATGAGAGTTAAATATTTTCTAAACTTATATTCTAAATACATGACATATGTCCGTCTTGTCTGCCATTGTAACCCTTAAAGGATTATTATTTTATTCAATTTTTATACCCTCAGCCTTTAGGCTATGAAGGGTATATACACTTTCATACGGACAAAATGTGCCTCATCGAAATAATGGTTTTAGACCCCAAGTATGTTTGGACGAAATGTGTTACAGACAATTTGGAGTCGATTGAGCAATGTCCGTCCGTCTGTCTGTCTGTCTGTCTGGCTGGCTGGAGCGCACGATAACTCTCGAACGGATGAACCGATTCGGTTCAAATTTTGGCTTTCGTAATATTTTGCCCAAACTTAGTTTAAGTTCGAAGATGGGCTATATCGATCCACTTCTTCCGGTACCTCCCCCACAAAAGTTCGAAAATCTTCGGAAAATTTGTGCGCACGATTACTCTTGAAGGGAGTAACCGATTTGGTCCATACTTTGCCCATCGTGGAGCGTGTACCAGACTTAGATAAGGTTCCAATATGGGCTCAATCGGTCCACTCCTTCGGGTACCTCCCACACAAAATTTCGGATAAGTTCAGTTTAGGACCATCTCGCGAATCGCTTTGATTTTTGCTTTAGCAACTTGTATTTACTGCCCTCCATATGACGGTATAAGTTTCATCAGGGGCAAGTCCATACTTCCTGAGAAAATAGCCTGAAAGTTGCAAAAAACCCCTATGACACCGTGTGAGGAGGTTGGAGGGCAAAATAACTCTCGGACAGGTCTGCCAATTCGGTCCAAAGTTTGGCCTTAGCAATATTTTGTCCAAACATAGTTTAAGTTCGAAGATAAGCCATATCGGTCCACTCCTTCAGGTACCGCCCCCACTAAAGTTCAAAAATGTTCGGAAAAATTTGTGCGTACGATAACTCTTGAAGAGAGTGGCCGAATTGGACCATACCTTACACATCCTAATATATCTACCAGATATAGATCAGGTTCAAAAATGGACTATATTTGTCCACTCCATCCGGTACCTCCCACACAAAATTTCGGATAAGTTCACTTTAAGACCTGCTTTCGAATCACTTTGATTTTTATTGAAGCAACTTGCATTCGCTGCCTCAATTGCGATGGTAAAAGTTGTTTCAGGGGCAAGTCCATACTTCTTGAGCAAACATCCCTGAAGTTGTAAAAAACCCTTATGGTACCATATGTAGTGGCTGGAGATCCATTCTTTTTAGTATCTCCTCCGCAAAACTTTTGATCTTTAATCCTAATCAAAATTTTTGTCAGTTCAAACGCCCAAAATTTTTAAAAGTCCCTAAATACATGTTTTTTTGGGAAAAAATTGTTTCAATATACGCGGGCTGAGGGTATATCTCTGTCGGCAAAGCCGTCTGATACTTTTTTACTTGTTTTATTGTTTATTCTATACTGCACAACAATTCTCAACTTTCCCATACCTGGCCCACCCTATTGTATAGAAAATTGTTGAAATAAAATACCAGATTGTGTTGAATGCGAATCTAGGCTCTAATGCGTGGTGGGCATACGGTTATTTATGTTTGTGTGTGTTGCTTGTTAACAATGTCATTGTGGATTAACATTCATGTACTCTTCTAGCAGCAGTACTACTATTGTGTGTTTATGTAAACATTAACACACACACACTGACATACAACTCTTGATTTTTTGTGTGTGGTTACTGTTTGTTTTTCTTCTTTTGAATATTGAGAGAGAGGGTGAAAGAAACAAAAACCTGAAAGGAAATCTGTAGCTAACCTTCAATGGTGGGTGCAGTTGTTTCTTTGAAATGTTGAATATGTGAAAGAATGAATGAATGAATTCCATATATGACTTATGAATAAGTATGAATCTATAGCATCCAGCAGCTGCAGCATCAGCTAGTATACAATTCATCTCAATATTTTGTATGCTGTTACTGTTAATGCCATTATAAGGAATGGGCTGTACTTCTGCAAATGAGTAAACAGCCTTCGAAGAAAGGCTTAACGGGAATATGTGAAAAGAATAAATTTTCTGAAAGCGATTTTAAAGTGAATAATAATACTGAATAATTTAATATTGATATGTTGGGAGAAGAACAAATAGAAGGTGGTTCTTTAGAATTTGAAGCATACCCACTTCTTTGTTATATAATTAGAATTTAAGAGAATACAAAGCCAAATTTGATTAATGTGTTAGATATCAATTCTTCAACGGCATAGTAATATAGCGATAATTATAGAATGGAAAATATTAGTAATCACCGATAACAATCGGCAGAGACTATAGTTAAAAATATTATTCGATCACTACTTTACTTTTATACTACTCAAATTACTCCAACAATATACATCTGTCCATATCTACCTTAGGCAAATTTCCCTGTGACAATTGTCATATTGTCGGTGAGTGATAATTGTAACAAGGAAAATTTCCTGATGTAAATATGGAAATATTTGGTTACAATGAATATTATCACTGTTACACATTGTATGTACATCTGTAAATTGCTTGTGATTGGAAAAATATTTGTAATTCCACACATGTTATAATTATATATAATTATTATCTTATTATTGATGTTGTTGTTTTCTTCTATTCATTCACCTACTATTTGCTCAAACAACTACATGAATAATGTAATATTGTCTAATGTGACATGTCATACACGTGCCACGTGTTTTATTATATATGTACATACATACGTGTATGTATTTACATTTAAATTTATATATACATATACACGTGTGAATATAATTCTATGTCTATACCTTTTGCTAATATTGCAACTTTCTAAGAACTTCTGTTGGCAACGTTGATAGCCAGCAAAATATCAATATTTTATTTAGATAACATTGACACTAACAAGGATTTGCCTTGAAAAGAAAAAAAAAAACAAATTTAAAACATGATAAGAAAATTATTTTTAATAGAACAAACGTCGGAAATACTTAAAGATTGGTGAAATTTAAATCAATACATATAAATAAAAGAAGTAAGAAGAGACTAAAGTCGGAACGGCACCGAGTATGTATGTAATACCCTACACCACTAGCACTTTTCATGGATCAAAATTCTATTCTATACTAAAGTTATTTGCCAGTTTGGCCTATAATACCAGATGATTTAAGACTAACTGAACCACTAAAATTAGGTCAAACTCTCGAAATCAAATGTACATAGATTACTTCAAAGTCCTATAGAAAACTCCAGGAATTGGGCCAACAAAATTGAAAGGATACTGCTATGGGCCCCTTCTGAAAGAAAGGGTGCTTCTATAGACCCTTTCTCAGAAAAAGTGTGCTTCTATAGACCCTTTCTCAGAGAAAGGGTGCTTCTATTGACCCCTTCTCAGAAAAAGTGTGCTTGTATAGACCCTTTCTCAAAGAAAGGGTGCTTCTATAGACGCTTTTTCAAGGAGAAGGTGCTTCTATATAACCTTTCTCACAGAAAGGGTGTTTCTATATACCCTTTCTCACAGAAATGGTGCTTCTATATACTCTTTCTCACAGAAAGGGTGCTTCTATAGACCTTTTCTCAAAAAAGGGTACTTCTATGGACCCTTTCTAAAAAAAAGGGTGCCTTTATGGACCCTTTCAGAAAGAAAGGGTGCCTCTATGGACCCTTTCTGAAATAAAGGGTGCCTCTATGGACCCTTTCTGAAATAAAGGGTGCCTCTATGAACCCTATCTGAAATAAAGGGTGCCTCTATGGACCCTTTCTGAAATAAAGGGTGCCTCTATCGACCCTTTCTGAAAGAAAGGGTGGCTCTATGGACCCTTTCTGAAATAAAGGGTGCCTCTATCGACCCTTTCTGAAATAAAAGGTGCCTCTATGGACCCTTTCTGAAAGAAAGAACGCTTCTATGGACCCTTTCTGACCTTTTAACCCTGTCTAAAAGAAAGGGTGCTTCTATAGACCCTTTCTTGAAGAAAGGGTGTTTCTGTAGACCCTTTCTGGAAGAAAGGGTGTTTCTTTAGACCCTTTCTGAAATAAGGCGTGCTTCTATGGACCCTTTATGAAAGAGAGGGCGCTTCTACGGAACCTTTCTGAAAGAAAGGGTGCTTCTATAGACCCTTTCTAAATAAATGGTGCTTCTACGGACCCTTTCTAAAAGAATGGGTGCTACTACGGACCCTTTCTAAAAGAAAGGGTGCTACTACGGACCCTTTCTGACAGAAAGGGTGCTTCTACGGACCCTTCCTGAAAGAATACATCAACGGATCCTTTCTGAAAGAATTTCATACCCTTTCCGAAATAAAGGGTGCTTCTATAGACCCTTTCTGAAAGAAAGGGTGATTCTATAAATCCTTTCTAAAAGAAAGGGTGCTTCTATAGACTCTTTCTAAAAGAAAGGGTGCTTCTATAGACGCTTTCTGAAAGAAAGGGTGATTCTAAAGGCCCTTTCTGAAAGAAAGAGTGCTTCTACAGACCATTTCTAAAAGGAGGAAAGGGAGATTCTATAGACCCTTTCTAAATAAAAGAAAGGGTGATTCTATACACCCTTTCTAACTGAAAGAAAGGGAGCTTCTATAGACCTTTTCTAAATGGAAGAAAGGGACCTTCTATAGACCCTTTCTTAAAGAAAGGGTGCTTCTATAGACAATTTCTTAAAGAAAGGTTTCTTCTATAGACCCTTTCTAAAAGAAAGAAAGTGTGCTTCTATATACCCTTTCTAAAAGAAAGGGTGCTTCTATAGGCCCTTTCTTAAAGAAAGGTTTCTTCTATAGACCATTTCTAAAAGAAAGAAAGGGTGCTTCTATATACCCTTTCTAAATGAAGGGTGCTTCTATATACCCTTTCTAAATGAAGGGTGCTTCTATATACCCTTTCTAAATGAAGGGTGCTTCTATAGGCCCTTTCTGAAAGAAGGGGTGCCTATACAGATCCTTTTTGGAAGAAAGGGCGCTTCTATAGACGCTTTTGGAAAGAAAGTGTGCTTCTATAGACCCTTTTGGAAAGAAGGGATGCTTCTATAGACCCTTTTGGAAAGAAAGGGTGCTTCTATAGACCCTTTTGGAAGGAAAGGGTGCTTCTATAGACCCTTTTGGAAAGAAAGCGTGCTTCTATAGACCCTTTTGGAAAGAAAGCGTGCTTCTATAGACCCTTTTGGAAAGAAAGGGTGCTTCTAAAGGCCCTTTCTGAAAGAAAGAAAGAAAGAAAGAAAGAAAGAGTGCTTCTATAGACCCTTTTGGAAAGAAAGGGTGCTTCTATAGACCCTTTTGGAAAGAAAGGGTGCTTCTATAGACCCTTTTGGAAAGAAAGGGTGCTTCTATAGACCCTTTTGGAAAGAAAGGGTGCTTCTATAGACCCTTTCTGAATGAAAGGGAGCTTCTATAGACCCTTTCTCAAAGAAAGGGTGCTTCTATAGACCCTTTCTTAAAGGAAGCGTTCTTCTATAGACACTTTCTTAAAGAAAGGGTTCTTCTATAGACCCTTTTGGAAAGAAAGGGTGCTTCTATAGACCCTTTTGGAAAGAGAGGGTTCTTCTATAGACCCTTTTGGAAAGAAAGGGTGCTTCTATAGACCCTTTTGGAAAGAGAGGGTTCTTCTATAGACCCTTTTGGAAAGAAAGGGTGCTTCTATAGACCCTTTTGGAAAAAAGGGTGCTTCTATAGACCCTTTTGGAAAGAAAGGGTGTTTCTATAGACCCTTTTGGAAAGAAAGGGTGCTTCTATAGACCCTTTTGGAAAGAAAGGGTGCTTCTATAGACCCTTTTGGAAAGAAAGGGTGCTTCTATAGACCCTTTTGGAAAGAAAGGGTGCTTCTATAGACCCTTTCTGAATGAAAGGGAGCTTTTATAGACCCTTTTGGAAAGAAAGTGTGCTTCTATAGACCCTTTCTGAATGAAAGGGAACTTCTATAGACCCTTTGGAAAGTTTGGAAAGAAAGGGTGCTTCTATAGACCCTTTCTGAATGAAAGGGTGCTTCTATAGACCCTTTCTGAATGAAAGGGAGCTTCTATAGACCATTTCTGAATGAAAGGGAGCGTCTATAGAAAGGGTGCTTCTATAGACCCTTTCTTAACGGAAGCGTTCTTCTATAGACCCTTTTGGAAAGAAAGCGTGCTTCTATAGACCCTTTTGGAAAGAGAGGGTTCTTCTATAGACCCTTTTGGAAAGAAAGTGTGCTTCTATAGACCCTTTTGGAAAAAAAGGGTGCTTCTATAGCCCCTTTTGGAAAGAAAGGGTGCTTCTATAGACCCTTTTGGGAAGAAACTGTGCTTCTATAGACCGTTTTGGAAAGAAAGGGTGTTTCTATAGACCCTTTTTGAAAGAATGGGTGCTTCTATAGACCCTTTTGGAAGGAAAGGGTGCTTCTATAGACCCTTTTGGGAAGAAAGGGTGCTTCTATAGACCCTTTTGGAAAGAAAGGGTGCTTCTATAAACCCTTTTCGAAAGAAAGGGTGCTTCTATAAACCCTTTTGGAAAGAAAGGGTGCTTCTATAGACCCTTTTGGAAAGAAAGGGTGCTTCTATAGACCCTTTTGGAAAGAAGGGGTGCTTCTACGGACCCGTTTCTAAAAGAAGGGGTGCTTCTACGGACCCGTTTCTAAAAGAAAGGGTGCTTCTACGGGCTCTTTTTGAAAGAAAGAGTGCTTCTAGGGTCTGAAAGAAAGGATGCATCTATGGATCCTTTCTAAGAGAATAATTGCTTCTATGTGCTCTTTCTGAAAAAATTGCTTCTATGGACCCTTTCTGAAAGAAACGGTGCTTGTATGGAGCCTTTATGAACAAAAGATTATTTCAAATCACTTGCAGCACTTCTTCACCATCAAACATTTTGCTGATACACATATTGCAATTATATGCCACTATGACGTATATTTTATGAAAACATAATAGCTTGCTTCAGTGCGTATTAATCATACGCCACCAGTCACCTAACAAATTGTGTTCCATTTCAAAAATTCGTTCACAATATATCCCAATCTCTGAATTTCCATAAATTCTTTGTGTGGTTTTTAAATTGCTACGAGATGTCATTAAAAATACTGCCATAAAATTTTACTGGTATTTAAACGATAAAAATATGGAAAGATTTTCTGCGAGCTTTACTGTTTGTATTTCAATAGAAATTAATGAAGTATTTAATAGACTCTTTCATCTCTCGCTTCAAGAATGACATACATACACACATAACATTATGGTCTGGCATGCTAAGAAGATAATGCAAAGAATAAGAACATAACATAAATACTTAAAAAAGAAACAGCTTTTCGCATAAACAAACCAAACCAGAGGGCATAGAAAGCTGTACCAAGAATTACAGATACAAAATCAGTAAATAAGAATTCGGATGGTGGTGTATCAATTTCATTACATTTTATTTTGGATCTTTAAGTAATGAATACAAAATTTAAAATTTTGGGGAGTGATTTTCTTTAAAGAAATTCCGTGCCGGAAAAATCTTTTAAAGAAGATTGGATTCTAGAAAATTTAATGAATTACCAGGAATTGTTTATTAAGGCCACGAAATGATGAAAATGCCATTAAAATCCCATAATTGTATTATGAAAAATTAATTTGCCGAGGGTCATTAAGAAATACATTTAATTATAATTTCTGGGAAAAATAAAATTAAAACATCTGCAGCAGTTAAATTATCAGCTTTAATGGCAATTAACATCAAACACAGATTAAAAAATATTTAATAATAATAATAATAACCTCAATATTGAAGATTATCTCATAATAATGAAAATAATCGTCTTCACAGAAATCATATAATTATCTCTTTTTACATTTCACTGATTAATGATGCTATCTAAAATGAGTTATAAACTACACACACTCATGGCTAGCTGACTGCAGATTCCCAGCGTCGTGTATGATAACACAAAAAAAACATGAATAAATTAACAGAGCTGATGTTTATAATGAATGCATCTCAATTTCGTGCTATTGAAGGTCAATTGCTTTGTTCAACAAACAAACACCCATACGTGTAAACAGCCACCACATGTAGTTCCTATGCAACATACCCAGAGCATTATTCGTAGTCATTGCCATGGTAGAACGTTACCACCTTGCCCTTCTTTGGCAAACTTTTTAACAATTTATTTAATTCGCAGAAACCCCACTTAATCATATACAATACAAATTGAATCTCTTTGATTTTTAATTAAACAAACACGCACACAAAAACAGGATGAAGTGAAAGGAGGAGCTGAAAGAGCTTTTGTTGCAAATTTCCAATTTTGTAAAAATCATAACAACAGCGGCTATAATGACATGATTAAGTGGCAGAATGCATTTAGCTTGACTACCAATACAACGTGTGCAAGCATGCACAGAAATTAGTGTTATATTTATAGGCTGCAATTGAAATATTACAGATATGGTACATCCGTCCGTCCAACTAATGGCAAAGAGCTTCTTAATGAGACAGCGTAGATGATTGTTTGTAAACTAAACGCCCACTTCTGGTCTGCATTGCCGGGCAAATATGAAATATTGCTCTTCATTGTAAGGGGATTTTAATTGGAAAACAAATAGGGAAAAATGTTGAGGTTTAGAAAGATTGAAATTAAAAATAAAACAAAATAAGAAAACCTATAATCAAAACGGGACCGAATATGAGATAACCCACACTACCACCCATGTGCATAAACATTTCACGGATCAACTTCTTTTAGGCAGATACTAAAGCTATTCACCCTGGCTTTTAATACCATATGACAACTATAGTTGAAAAATATTTATAAGAAGGCAATTTCCCATTCGGTCTTCATGAAAAAGCATTAAAAGTAATATGTCGTGAAGCAGGCATTTCGAAGTGAAAAATAACTTAAACACTACCATAAAATGATATCTTCCTTTATGTCTTTATTGTCTATTATTGCCTAAAAACCTCATGATTTTTACTACACGAAAGTCCCCCAAAAAATGAGTTAATAAATACAGTCATAATAATAAAAACAGTGTTTAATATTTAAATTACCATATCAAAATATTTTTAACATTTATGATATCGTAAAATCTTGTTTGCCTTACATTAAAGCAAAAAAAAAAACATTTAATTCAATATCGACGGTATCGAAGGTACCGTTAATACCAATAAACTTTGTTGATTGTTATACAACACCAACAAACACGTTAAGAACACCAAATCATAATCGTTACGGCAAAAGACATGCCACAAAACAACACCAAACACACAAAGTCAACAACATCTGCAGAAAATTATATACCAAATACATAAATACTTATAAAAATTTATTTGTTTCTATGTTGTTGTTATTTTCTTATAAATTTCAGTATAAAAGTTTGTGTGTTTTTGAAAGCTGCCAGTCATAAAGGAAGTTAACGTTACTCTCTTCCTGGCAATAAAACATCTTTAAGGCAGACATTTGCCAGAAAAAATAAAAACAAACTTTGAATTCCCTGGCACAGAGAGAAAAACATTGCCTTTGATTGCTTGTCTCTTTCACTTGAGAGTGCTACATTAAAAATAAATATCACTCATTGCCAAAATTTAAAATATTTTAAAATTAAATATTCACTGTCATAATATTTGAATTTGAAATACAGTTTATTAAAATATGTGGAGAATTCTCAGTGACCAAGGGACATAACCCCTTAGATGATAGGAACTTATGGGCTGTGTTTCTTAAAATCATAAAATTTCACACACGAGTGATAAAGAGGCTCTCTCCTTGACCAAACAATGATTTGTATTAACATTGCAAAGTCTTGGACTTATCCTGGACCCTGATTCAATTTAAGTGAATACTTAAACTTTTATGGTATCACCTCAGGGGCTACCTTTAAACCAGTTTAAAGCATTGGGTGTGTAATCCACTTAAGAAAAAAACTTTCCAGAAAAAAGGAACATCTACAGTAACGATATCCCGAATTAGGACTGTATTATTACCTTACAAAAAGTTTGATGTAATGGGAACAACATATATCAAGATTCACAAGAAGAATGACTTATTTTAAACAAAAAGCTAGAATTAACAAGCCAACGGCCTCAAAATTTAAAGCCCCGACATATAAGAAGCATGGCATTCTTGCTCAAGTCATATCTGATAAAAGACTAAAGACCAAGTTCGACCTTATAAAACGATTTCAGAATCACATTTGAATTAGGTCGAACTTGGTCTTTAGTCATTTACCAAATATGACTTAAGCAAGAATGTCATGCTTTTTATGTGTTGAGGCTTTTAGTTTTATTTTTTTTAATCAGAAGATAGGGATCTATCAATCTGTTTAAGGTCGTAATCGACTCTATGTCAATGTTGTTAATTGGTTACTTTGCACCATCGGACTAGAATAACGCATAATTGAAGATTTGATGTTCTCTTTCCCTCCGCATAAAATATCCAATCGAAATTATGGTCAATCTTGTAAGTAGACCAACTTTAAAATTGGCAAATCCACGATCTCACCCTACCATTAATTCCTAAATTAGACTAATAAAAAGAGTTGATGGTTAAGAAAATTACTTAAAGGTGCTAAAAGGTGTTCTGAACGATAAAAAAAAGTCCTGACTGTTTAAGTTAAACGTTTTCAGATAAAAGGAGCACAATATCAGCCAGTAATTAATAGTCTAAATCGCTTAAAAAAACATTATAATTGTTCAAGAAATTATTGCAAATATTATTATTGCAAAATCAACGAATTAAAGTACGAGTTGCTCGACCACCAACCTTATTCTCCTGATTTAGCTCCCAGTGACTTTTACTTGTTCCCAAATCAAAAAAAAATTCCTTGCTGGCAAGCGTTTTACGTCAAATGAAGATGCAATTACAGTTGTAAACCACTATTTTGAAGGCCTTGAGAAAAACTTTTTTAATCAAGGGAAAGAATTGCTAGAAAAGCGTTGGACTAAGTGTATTGAAGTTTCAGGAGATTATATTAAAAAATAAAAATATTTTTGAAAAACTAACTATTCTCTTTCATTGATAGGCTAAGAAGTTTCCGAACCGCCCTCGTATCTATGTACATACGGAGAATATCAGCATCGTGTAAACCGAGTATTCCGTAAAGTTACAAAAGAAAGATTATTTATTGCTCCTTGAAATTAGATCTAGTTTATGTCCAACTCAGGTTAGCAAAGCTCAGGATGTTTATACCAAAGGGAAGTCTATAGAAACCGCTTTACATGATATTGGTTGACTTGCTCTATATTACGGGAGCGTTTAACAACGTGAAGCTCGAATAAATTCATAACGCTTTGGAGGACTTAAGTGTCTGCCCTATGTTGACAGGTTGGATCGATGAAATGCTTGGCAGTAGAGTCATTAATTCGTGTTTAGGAGAGAGTTCTATAAGGAAATCGATTACTAGGGGCATAACTCAGTTGGAAGTACTTTCATCACTGCTTTCACTCTTAGTAATAAACGATCAGTAGATCTTGAAGGCTTTGGGAATAAGGACGTTACTTATGCTGACGACACACAGTGGGAAAAACACCGATCTAGCGTGCAGAAAACCAAAAAAATGGACTTGAAAAAAATAGATATTTGTTACAAAGTTAACGCTGTCATTTTTTATAGCCTCAGCATTTATGCTAGCGAGGGTATAAACACTTTCATACGGGCAAAATGTGCCTCATCTAAATTATGGTTTTAGACCCCAAGTATGTTTGGACGAAATTCGTTTCAGACAACTTGGAGGTGATTTAGTCCGTCCGTCTGTCTGGCTGGAACGCACGTTAATTCTCGAACGGATCAACCGATTGGGTCCAAAATTTGGCTTTCGTAATATTTTGTCCAAACTTAGTTTAAGTTCTAATATGGGTTATATCGGTCCACTCCTTCGGGTACCTCCCCTACAAAAGTTCGAAAATGTTCAGAAAATTTGTGCGCACTATAACTCGGTTGCCACCGTGGTGCAATGGTATGTACACCCGCCTTGCACACATAAGGTCGTGGGTTCGATTCCCCGGCCAGGCAACATCAAAACACTTTTCAACGGTGGCAAAATACCCCTCAGTAATGTTGGCTACATTTCCTGAGTATTTCAGCCATGTAAAACTTCTCTACAAAAGTGGTGTCTTAAACACGCCGTTCGGACTCGGCGATAAACTGTAGGTCCCATATCATTGAGCTAATATGAATCGGGGTGCACTCATTGATATGAGAGAAGTCTCCCTTGTCCCTTATGGTATGTTTGTGGAACAATTATATAACTATTGAAGGCAGTAACCGATTTGGTCCATGCTTTGCTCATCGTGAAATGTCTACCAGACTTAGATTAGGTTTCAATATGGGCTCAATCGGTCCACTCCTTCGGGTACCTCCCACACAAAATTTCGGAAAATATCAGATTAGGACCAGCTCTCGAATCGCTTTGATTTTTGTTGTGACAACTTGTAATCACTGTCCTCCATACAACGGTACAAGTTTCATCGGGGGCAAGTCCATACTTCCTGAGAAAATAGCCTGAAAAGTGCAAAAAAACACCTGTAACACCGTGTGTAGTGGTTGGAGCGCAATATAAATCTAGAACGAATCTGCTGATTCGATCCAAAATTTGGCCTTTGTAATATTTTGTCCAAACTTAGTTTAGGTTCGAAGATAAGCCATATCGGTCCACTCTTTCAGGTACCTCCCCCATAAAAGTTCAAAAATGTTCGGAAATATTGTGCGCACGATAACTCTTGAAGGGGGTGACCGATTTGGTCCATACTTTACACGTCCTAATATATCTACCAGATATAGATCAGGTTCGAATATGGACTATATTTGTGCAGAAACCTCCCACACAAAACTTAGGATAAGTTCACTTTAAGACCTGCTCTCGAATCACTTCGATTTTTGTAGAAGCAACTTGCATTCGCTGCCTCCATTACAACGGTAAAAATTTTTTCAGGGGCAAATCCATACTTTTTGTGAAAGCAGCCCGAAAGAAACCCTATGTGGCTGGAGAACACGAACTGATCAACCTATTTGGTCCAAATTTTGGCCTTCGTCATATTTTGTCCAAACTTAGTTTCAGTTCGGAGATAGGCAATACCGGCCCACAACATCCGGTACTTCCCCCCATTATTTAAAAAAAAATGTCACTAAAATGCTATGCACAATATCTCTTGAACGAGCTGAGGGTATATCTCTGTCGGCAAAGCCGACTGATACTTTTTTACTTGTTTAACTGTAAAATTGCTATTTTTAATTCTCTTTGTCGGTTATCCAAATGAGCCAAACTTATCGCACTTGGTATAATAAACTGAGCTCGTACTTTTCACGAGAAGAAGGGAAATCTGTAATTCTCCATTAGCGCTTTCAGATGGTATACAATTAAGTCTTTGACCACCAATTGCTATGAAAGAGTAAACTTAAAGAGAGAAAGGCGTTCTACTCCTGTAAACTTTTAATAGGTAAAACAAGGGGGAGGGTTAAGATCTCAGGCGATAAATTGGTTTTATAAGACTGTGGTTTGTCCCGTCTTGGCATACGAATGTATTGTATGGTGGCATACGCACTTTACCAAGTTAAGGCAGGCAAAACTGGATATTGTACAACTCGCAGCTTCGATCCTCATCATCGGCGCTCTAAAAAGCACTCCTCAGGATGCGCTGAAGGCTATGCTGGATATCAAACCTTTGAATATTGAAAATATCACAGTCAGAAGCGTTAGATAAATGAAGATGTGGGGCGAGTTGGGTTTGGACACGCTTCTATCCTTCCCAAAGGAAACTGTCTAAGCCATCTGGAGATCAGTGATTACCTCTCACAATTATTCAAATTCAGAGCAGCTAAGATCTTAATTCCAACTAGGAGTTACTGAATCCATGGAAGACCGTCTATGACCATCTATACCGATGGAGGAGGACAGTAAGGGAGGACTTTCCGTGATGTCAGTCGATTATATAAGTCAACTTAAGTGGTTCTGAGAGGTCGGTAGTGGTATTTGTCAAATCCAAGGTTACTTAACATGTGTACAGATCTGCTGGGAAGTTTACAGAATTAAATAAATTTCTATTAGCTACCTGGACATTAAGAAATCTGTACAACGCCAATATGTCGTTTAATTAATAAACTCGACAACTTCTATACAGATCTAACAGTTTGTGCATTTCAGAACGAATACGGTTGCAAGGTCCCGAGACTTATCTGGCCACTTTTATCGAGTCGTAAAAGTTTTTCATTACTTCTACCCTAGAAGGCGGAGATCAGAATTGCTACAGGAGGCATTACTGGAAACAGCTGTGTAATATCCAGAACTTGTTGGTGTTATGAAAGCAATGTCAATTACTGCTGACTATGTGAAGCTGAGGAGGAGACAGAAGCAATCGAGCACCTACTATGTCAATAATCAATGTTAAACACCAGATATAGACTCTTCGGTAATTGTGAGGTCTCATCTTTCTCATAACTATCAGACCCAGCAGTCATTGTCGTTTTCTCAAGAAATATTAGATGGCTATGGAAAAGTACGATTCGTATATGAAGTCCTCTATCTATTTATACTAATCTTTATACTAATCCTTTATTCTATATTTTCTTTTCTACTTACAGGATGAACACTTTTTTTGTCTCAGAGTAAAGCGGTTGTATTAATTACAGTCACGCATCCTTAAACTTAAACCTAACATACAATGGTGTATAAAAAAAAGCTATTTGTCACGAAAACCAGAAGGGAACTTCGCTTTATATGAGAGTACAGCTGAACTTATCCGTGGCTCACTTAAAATGGGAAGGCTAAACCGTTAATGACAAAATTTCAAGCGAAGTTGAATATCTTGGATGGAGTATAGCAGAGGATCGTTATGCTTGGAAATCTAATAAAATCTAAGCTTGAGCTTGTACGTTAAAAAAACTTAATTGTTGTAACCACGTATGTATGTATGTGCTGCCGGACTTCTCATTGTATTTCATTATAAAATTTCACAATAAAAGGTGTCTGACTATGTAACCATGTATGTGCTGCCGGACTTCTCAGTGTATTTCATTACAAAACTTCACAATAAAAGGTGTCAGACTTTTACATAAGACTATTTCCAATAAGTCTTATGTAGAGATTTCGTATGCACATTTTTATTATATTTACAACATCTCGGTTGAAATCGGGGATGATAACTATATAGAAATTTGGTATTGGAAAAGAACCATATCAGGCTATATTCTTGAGTCTCATGGATTGCCAAAGATAAGACAAAGACAAAATTTCTATTTTTGGCCATAAATCGGTCAAAAAAATTCTTTTTATTTTTATACCCTCAGGCTTTAGGCTATGAAGGGTATATGAAGAAAAGACAAAATTTTTTAGTTTTCCATAAAAAAAAAATTAAAAATTTTTTTTTAAGCTACATGAAAGATTTTTGGTACATAGATTGGGAAAAAAATCCCATTCTTAAATCTGTTCGAGATACTAATTTTGGTTGTTGCGCGCGAAAGTTATGGCGGTTTCAATTCTGATAAAAAGAAAAAAATCTTTAAAAGACTCTAATCATTATATTGAGAAAGTCTCTTAATTAGGGGCTCCCTACATACTATATGTTTACTGAGGTCCCATAACTTTAGTGAAAAAGTTGTAAATTTTCGCGGAAATAAGGAAAGCATTCAAAACAATTGGTAGTTTACAAGTTGTTCTAATAAAATTCAAGCTGTTTATGCATCTGAAAAAAATATGAAAAATATGTACGTAATCTAAACATCGCGAAGATTCAAATGAAACCAAAACTATACAAATCCGTTTAGCGGTTTGCATATTATAGCAAAAAACAAAAAATATATTGAAGAAATTTATAAAATTTTTGTAAGAGAAAATATTTATTAAAATTTATTTTGTGAGTTAGTTGAACAAAATGTAAGAAAAATAGGTCGGAGTTTTTCTTCTATTTTAGTTAAATTTCACGCAATAAATCACATGTTTTATTCTAAACACTTCTCGAAAACACGCTAACATCTAGCAGAAGATATGGATATCTTTCAAATAAATGTTGGTTTCCTTTAAATGGGATATAATCTTGAAATAAAATTGTATCGGATAATGTTCATTTTGAAATGCGTGTAAATCGCGAAATCCTCAAAATCACTTGATGCGCATGCGGTTTACCAATACAGCGAATTCTTCTCTTTTAATTTGTACACATTTGCCAGGATTTAGTTTGGCGGCTAAGTTGTAGCATCGTCTGCAGTTTAGTGTGCAACAAACTGTATAACGCTTATATTTTGCACAAAGTGCATACAATTTTTATGCGCATCCGATTTCACTATCAACCGTGAAAAAATACATCGATCTAAACATATTTCAATAAATTCCATCAAGAACCCTGGATGTAGCATAACACGGTATTTTTTGGATAAATCGGATACAGCTCCCATGCCACTAAATTTTTCAAACCGCTGTTTTCGCACAAACGCGAGTGATGACTCACTTTTTTCATTGAAATGGAAACGATCCACATAAAACGCGAATTAGTCAGCGATATTTTGAAAAACATTTTTCGCAAATTTTTTAATTTTTGCAGTAGCCATTTCCGCCGTTCTAGTAGATGGATTTTTACGATCTGTGATTCATATGATCCGGATCGTCGAAAAACTAAAATATCGCGGGGTACCAGCACACTCAAGACGATATTGTAAATAATGTACCAAAAAAATAGGTTTTTTAGAAAAAATATCGCACTAAATTTTGGCCTTTGGCAGTATATTACACTGCTGCTGTGTGGGCTACATACTCAATATACATATCAGATTATGCAAAATCGCGAGTTCTTTAATCATATAATTGGTTTTTCGAAATATCCGAATGCGCGTCCCAGTTATATAAAAAATACAAAAAACACCTGAAATCCGGCTTCAAAATGTCAGCATCCATAAATGGTGGATGCAGTGGAAATTTTGGAAAGTGATACATTAGAAGTGTAATCTTCATTTTGTATTCTCCTACTTTTACTTTGGACTGATGTCCGTCATTTGAATCGTTTAATCAGAAATCGAATAGCAATGTAAAAAACCTGTTTAGCTACAACGTGTTTTACCTATGTTTTTTCCATTACGCGGTCGTAACTACCACGTAAATTAAATTTTTTTGCTAAATTTTTGAACTTTGTACAAAAACATCTAAATTAATCCAGCAATAGTCATAGTTACTGGTAAACTACAATAGTTCGCGTATTATAATAGTGCAAACCTTGGCTTCATGGAAACTAAAAAATTTTGACTTTTCCTCATATACACTTTCATACGGGCAAAATGTGCCTCATCGAAATAATGGTTTTAGACCCCAAGTATGTTTGGACGAAATGTGTTTCAGACAATTTGGAGTCGATTGAGCAATGTCCGTCCGTCTGTCTGTCTGTCTGTCTGGCTGGCTGGAGCGCACGATAACTCTCGGAGGGATGAACCGATTCGGTTCAAATTTTGGCTTTCGTAATATTTTGTCCAAACTTAGTTTAAGTTCGAAGATGAGCTATATCGGTCCACTCCTTCCGGTACCTCCTCCACAAAAGTTCGAAAATGTTCGGAAAATTTGTACGCACGATAACTCTTGAAGGGTGTAACCGATTTAGTCCATACTTTGCCCATCGTGGAGCGTGTACCAGACTTAAATCAGGTTTTAATATGGACTCAATCGGTCCACTCCGTCGAGTACCTCCCACACAAAATTTTGGAAAAGTTCAGTTTAGGAACATCTCTCGAATCGCTTTGATTTTTGCTTTAGCAACTTGTATTCACTGCCCTCCATACGACGGTATAAGTTTCATCAGGGGCAAGTCCATACTTCCTGAGAAAATAGCCTGAAAGTTGCAAAAAACCCCTATGACAACGTGTGAGGAGGTTGGAGGGCAAAATAACTCTCGAACAGGTCTGCCGATTCGGTCCAAAGTTTGGCCTTAGTAATATTTTGTCCAAACATAGTTTAAGTTCGAAGATAAGCCATATCGGGCCACTCCTTCAGGTACCTCCCCCACAAAAGTTCCAAAATGGTCGGAAAAATTGTGCGTACGATAACTCTTGAAGAGAGTGGCCGAATTGGACCATACTTTACACATCCTAATATATCTACCAGATATAGATCAGGTTCAAATATGGACTATATTTGTCCACTCCATCCGGTAGCTCCCACACAAAATTTCGGATACATGTTCACTTTAAGACCTGCTTTCGAATCACTTTGATTTTTGTTGAAGCAACTTGCATTCGCTTCCTCAATTGCGATGGTAAAAGTTGTTTCAGGGGCAAGTCCATACTTCTTGAGCAAACAGCCCGAAGGGTGTAAAAACCCCCTATGGCACCATATGTAGTGGCTGGAGATCCACTTCCATAATGGTCAATGTCGATCAATTCCTTTTTGTATCTCCTCCGCAAATCGTTTGATCTTTAATCATAATCAACATTTTTGTCGGTTCAACGCCCAAAACTTTTAAAACCCCCTAAATACATACGTTTTTTGGGAAAAAAAGTTTCAATATTATCAGGCTGAGGGTATATCTCTGTCGGCAAAGCCGACTGATACTTTTTTACTTGTTTAAACTTGACCTTTTAACCACAACTAGTTATACTGAAGCATGCATGTAAACGGCTGATAATCTCGCAGGTATTGTCAACTTTATAATTAATTAAAAGCAACACGCAATTTCAATTTAAATCTCATTAAAATTAAGGCGGTAGTCATTGAAAAAAAAAAACAACTGTTTATTGAATGGCGCAAAGCGTTCACTAAGCAAATAGCGACGCTTTAAATGATGTCAGTTATTTATTTTTAAATAGTTTAAAGATTATAAGAAATTCTTCCAAAACCGTTTTGAAAAGGACAAAAGCATTGGAAACTGAAGAATGGTAAAAAGCATATGAAATATTTTTTAAACACCAGAATATATTTGGAACATGATTCAGGATATTATAAATAGTGTAATTTGTGGATTGAAATCCCCCATGCTTACAGTTGAAGTAACGTTGACATTTATTGCGTAGTTATCAAATTTTGTAGCTAATAAAAAACTAAATTTCCGCTTGTTTTTCCCATACCGTTTAATACATTTTTGTATGTTCGTTTTAAATATCTATATATTAAAGTATAGAAAAATGAATCAGAGAAAATCTGAAAATTTATATTTACATTTAGTGTCACAGAAATTCGATTTTTGCTTTAGACGCCTTCAGATTTTTTATTATCTTGCTTTCAAAACACTTTTTATTCCACTTTTAATTTTTATTTATTTTTTTTTTAATTTTTGCACTTTGCAAATTTTCTTTATAAATCAATTTTTATATTGCATTTCTTTTACAAATATAAATGAATTGTGTTTAGTGTGATTTTTTGTTTTAATTTTAAATTTTATTCAAAATATTTTTTGTTAAGAGAAGTTGAGCAACTTTTTCTTTTGTGAACGTTTATCACGAATATCCTGTGCAGACTGATTCGAATTTGCTTGAAAACGTGGCTTTTACGTGAAGTGAATTTAACAAAAAAGAAAACCAACAAGGGAAAATCGTTGTCTATGTGTGTGTGTAAATCCCCACACGATGTGTGACGAACAAAAAAGTAACAACAAATGCGCAAAATAAAAACAAACCAAAAACACAACGCCACTCTCTCTCCCATTTCGATTGAAAAGTATCAATGAAATTGTATTTTATGCCGCACAAAATGAGGATGTTAATGTCTGAGCGTGGTAGGAGAGTGTTTCTAGACTATGTGAGAGAGCAATATAATGTCCTAAAAATTTCCCAAAACAAACCGCATGCAAACATGTTGCTCATTTTATATTGGTAATGTTTGTGGGTGGTTCTGTTTATTGCTTGGCAAATGTGCTCCTAGCAAATCACCCAAACACACATACTGTGACATGCAACAAATGTACAGGGCCAAGAGAAAACAATGTTGGCTATAAGCTGCAACATGTAATAACCTTCTTCTGTAGCCACAACATGTTGCAATTAGCAACAATATAAAAACATACTTTCAGGACAAGAGGAGGAGTAAAAATAGTTTTGCCGGTAGTCTGGGAATAAAATCAAGAAAATGCAAAGGCAAAGAAAAGGCAACACAAAAGATCACTTTTACAGAATACAAGTAACAATTAGGGAACTTTAATAGAATGGAAGTCACCTTAAAAGGTCTTCTGTAAAATGGAAGTCAACTTTAGGGGACTAGAGACTAGAATTAGCCTTTGGGGAACTTCTATAGAGTTGGGGACTCTATAGCACAGAACACGGAAGTTAGGACGTCCACAAATATAAATAGAATAGAAGTCTTCTTTAGGGGATTTTATCAAAATAAAATTCGTATTTAGGGGACTTTTATGAATACAAATGACCTCTACGGGATTTTTACAGAAAAGAAGTCACAAATAGGTGACTTTTAAGGAATTGTCACATTAAGGAGATTTCTATTGAATATTAGTAAGGGGACTTCTATAGAGTAGAAGTCGCCCTAAGGGAAGTTGTTTAGAACAGATGCCGCCTTTAGGGGACACCTATTTTGGGTACTTCTATAGAAGATAAGTCACCTTTAGGGGACTTCTTTAGAATAGAAGTCGCCTTTATGGGACTTCGATAGACTACAAGTCGCCTTTTAAAGGAACTTCTATAGAATAGAAGTCGCCTTTATGAGACTGCTATGGACAAGAAGTCACCTTTAGATGTCTTCTATAGAATGGAAGTTCATTTTAGGAGACTTCTATAGGCTTTAAGTCGCTTTTAGCGTACTTCTATAGAACAGAATTCACGTTTAGTTCAGATGTCCCCTACTCTATAGTCCCCTAAAGGCGACTACTACTCTATAAAAGTTCCCTAAAAGGGAGTTCTTGTCTATAGAGGTCCCCTAAAGGCGACTTCTACTCTATAAAAGTTCCCTAAAAGGGACTTCTTGTCTATAGAAGTCCTCTAAAGACGACGTCTAGTCTATAAAAGTCCCCTAATGGCGACTTCTAGTCTATAGAAGTCCTCTAATGGCGACTTCTAGTCTACAGAAGTCCCCTAATAGCGATTTCTAGTCTATAGAAGTCCCCTATAAATGAATTCTGTTCTATAAAAGTCCCATTCTGGTCTATAGAAGTCCCCTAAAGACAGCTTATATTCCTTAGAAATCCCCCAAAAGTGACTTCTGATCTATAGAATTCACTTAAATTACTCCTAAAGATGACTTCTAGTCTGTAAAACCCCCGAAATATGACTTCTAGTCTACAGAAATCCCCTAAAGACGACGTCTAGGCTACAGAAGCCCCCTAATGGCGACTTCTAGTCTATAGAAGTCCCCTAAAGATGAATTCTGATATACAAAAGTCCCCTAATGGCGACTTCTAGTCTATAGAAGTTCCCTAATTGTGACTTCTAGTCTATATAAGTCCCACAAAAATGACTTCTAGTCTATAGATGTCCGCTAAAGTTAGCTTCTATTCTTTAGAAATCACATAAATAGGGCTTCTGGTCTATAGAAGTCTCCTAAAGCCGACTTCTGGTCTATAAAAGTAGCTTAAAGATGACTTCTGGTCTGTAGAATTCTCCTAATGAAGACTTCTGGTCTAGAGATATCCCCTAATGTCGACTTTTAGTCTATAGAAGGCCCTTAAATATGACTTCTAGGCTATAGAAATCGCCTAAAGATGACTTATAGGCTAAAGAAGTCTCCTAAAGCCGACGCCTGGTCTATAGAAGTCCCCTAATGGTGACTTGTAGTCTATAGAAGTCTCCTAAAGATGACTCCTAGTTTATAGAAGTCCCCTAAAGATGAATTCTGGTCTGTAGAAGTCCCCTAATGGTGACTTCTAGTCTATGGAAGTCCCCTAAAGATAAATTCTGGTTTCTAGGAGTCCCGTAATGGTGACCCCTAAGCGACTTCTAGTCTATGGAAATCCCCTAATGGTGACTTCTAGTCTATAGAAGTCCCCTAAAGCTGACTTCTATTCTATAAAAGTCCCCAAATGGTGACTTCTAGTCTATAGAAGTCCCCTAAAGCTGACTTCTAGTCTATAGAAGTCCCCTAATAGTGACTTCCCTAAAGCCGATTTCTAGTCTATAGATGTCCCCTAAAGATAACTTCTAGTCTATAGAAATCCTCTAAAGTCAACTTCTAGGCTATAAAAGTCCCCTAAAGCCGACATTTAGTTTATAGAAGTCCCCTAAAGATGGCTTCTGGTCTATAGAAGTCCCCTAATGCCGACTTCAAGTCTATAGAAGTCCCCTAAAAATGACTTCTAGTCTATAGAAGCCCCTAAAGGTGACTCCTGGTCACCTTTAGCAGCCTCCTAAAGGCGACTTCTAGTCTAGAGAAGACCCCTAAAAGCGACTTCTAGTGTAGAGAAGACCCCTAAAGGCGACTTTTAGTCTATAAAAGTCCCCTAATGGCGACTTCTAGTCTATAGAAGTCACTTAAAACTGACTTCTGGTCTATAGAAGTCCCCTAAAGATAGCTTCTATTCTTTAGAAATCCCCTAAAGATGACTTCTGGTCTATAGAAGTCTCCCAAAGCCGACTACTGGTCTATAAAATTAGCTTAAAGATGACTTCTGGTCTGTAGAATTCTCCTAAAGAAGAGTTCTGGTCTAGAGATATCCCCTAATGTCGACTTTTAGTCTATAGAAGACCTCTAAAGATGACTTTTAGGCTATAGAAGCCCCTATAGCCGACTTCTAGTCTATAGAAGTCCCCTAATGGTGACTTCTAGTCTATAAAATCTTCTAAAGATGACTTCTAGGCTATAGAAGTCCCCTAAAGCCTACTTCTATTCTATAAAAGTCCCCTAATGGTGAGTTCTATTCTATATAAGTCCCCTGAAGATGACTTCTGGTCTACAGAAGTCCTCTAAAGCTGACTTCTAGTCTATAGAAGTCCCCTAAAGCTGACTTCTAGTCTATGGAAATCCCCTAAAGACGACTTCTAGGCTATAGAAGTCCCCTAAAGCTGACTTCTATTCTATAAAAGTCCCCTAATGGTGACTTCTAGTCTATAGAAGTCCCCTAAAGCTGACTTCTAGTCTATAGAATTCCCCTAATAGTGACTTCCCTAAAGCCGATTTCTAGTCTATAGATGTCCCCTAAAGATAACTTCTAGTCTATAGAAATCCTCTAAAGTCAACTTCTAGGCTATAAAAGTCCCCTAAAGCCGACATTTAGTTTATAGAAGTCCCCTAAAGATGGCTTCTGGTCTATAGAAGTCCCCAAATGCCGACTTCAAGTCTATAGAAGTCCCCTAAAAATGACTTCTGGTCTATAGAAGCCCCTAAAGGTGACTCCTGGTCACCTTTAGCAGCCTCCTAAAGGCGACTTCTAATCTAGAGAAGACCCCTAAAAGCGACTTCTAGTGTAGAGAAGACCCCTAAAGGCGACTTATAGTCTATAAAAGTCCCCTAATGGCGACTTCTAAAACTGACTTCTGGTCTATAGAAGTCCCCTAAAGATAGCTTCTATTCTTTAGAAATCCCCTAAAGATGACTTCTGGTCTATAGAAGTCTCCCAAAGCCGACTACTGGTCTATAAAATTAGCTTAAAGATGACTTCTGGTCTGTAGAATTCTCCTAAAGAAGACTTCTGGTCTAGAGATATCCCCTAATGTCGACTTTTAGTCTATAGAAGACCTCTAAAGATGACTTTTAGGCTATAGAAGCCCCTATAGCCGACTTCTAGTCTATAGAAGTCCCCTAATGGTGACTTCTAGTCTATAAAATCTTCTAAAGATGACTTCTAGGCTATAGAAGTCCCCTTAAGCCTACTTCTATTCTATAAAAGTCCCCTAATGGTGAGTTCTATTCTATAGAAGTCCCCTAAAGATGACTTCTGGTCTACAGAAGTCCTCTAAAGCTGACTTCTAGTCTATAGAAGTCCCCTAAAGCTGACTTCTAGTCTATAGAAGTCCCCTAAATCCGACTTCTAGTCTATAGAAATCCTCTAAAGTCAACTTCTAGGCTATAATAGTCCCCTAAAGCCGACATCTAGTGTATAGAAGTCCCCTAAAGATAGCATCTGGTCTATAGAAGTCCCCTAAAGATGACTTCTGGTCTGTTTTATAGAGGTCACCTAAAAGCGACTTTTGTTTTATAGAAGTCTCCAAAGTCGACTTCCGTTCTATGGAAGTCCACCAGTCTACTGACGTTAAGTTCATTTTAATTTAATGCATTCATTTACTCATTCCCATCTATAGAAGTCTCCTAAAGATGACTTCTACTCTAAAGAAGTCCCCTTAAGATGACTTCTGGTCTATAGAAGTCCCCTAATGCCAACTTGAAGTCTATAGAAGTCCCCTACAAATTACTTCTAGTCTATAGAAGCCCCCTAAAGGTGACTCCTGGCCACCCTTATCAGCCTTCTAAAGGGGCTTCTAGTCTAGAGAAGATCCCTAAAGGCGATTTATAGTCAATAGAAATCCCCTAAAGCGACTTCTAGTCTAAAAAATCCCCTAAAGCCGATTTCTATTCTATAAAAGTCATCTAAAGTCGACATCTAGTCTATAGAAGTCCCCCAGTACCGACTTCTAGTCTATAGAAGTCACCTAAAGATGACTTCTGGTCTAAAGAAGCCCCCTAAAGATGACTTCTAGTCTATAGAAGTCCCCCAAAGGTGACTTCTGCCCTTTAAAAATCTCCTAGGCCATAAAAGTCTTCTACATTCGACTTCTGTTCTGTAGAAGTCCCCTAATGGCGACTTCTGTTCTACAGAAATCATCTGAAGCCGACTTCTGTTTTATAGAGGTCACCTAAAAGCGACTTTTGTTTTATAGAAGTCTCCAAAAGTCAACTTCCGTTCTATGGAAGTCCACCAGTCTACTGGCGTTAAGTTCATTTTAATTTAGGGCATTCATTTACTCATCCCCATCCATCCCATTTCCCATCCTTCTTTCCTTTTACGATAACACTTTATTGCGAAATCCCACAGAAACCACGTCTAAACAACATCTTTTTAGAACATCTTTAAGGCCTCTTGGGTCATTTTCGGTTTGTTAATGTTTGGTCGTTTGTTATTAAAACCGCAATTAATTGCTATTGTTGAAGTTATTCCTGTTGTTGTTGCTGTGTCTTTAGTCACATGCCATTTTGGCCACTAGCAATGTGGCTTTCACTTGGCTCAGTTGCCATTTTAGAGTTTTGGGAATAGGGCAGAACTTGTCTCCTTTGCTTATCTTTTAGTTTATATTTGGAAAACTTCATGAAACATTGTTGTTCGTTGCTTTTGGCCATCCATGTGGTGGTGGGCTGGCCAAAGATTTATTCAACTAATCTTTGTTTTTAATTGTTTGAAGTTTTCCATAGAAAGTGACAAAATAGCTCTATTTATTTAAGATTAGACAATAAGTGACCCGAAAAACAAGGCAAGAGGGTGTTTTCTTCCAAATTTAATTAAAACAAATTAAAATGTGTGATGAACTAAACTTTTTAATCAAGTGGTGGTCACTAGTTCAGGGTTAATTAAATTTTGTGGAAATTAAAAAAATTCAAGACAATTTAATGTAAAGTTCTATGAGTATGATGTGAAATGGCCTTTGGAGTAATTTGCTTCAATAATAAAATCGTAGGGGAATTTATAAATTATTATTGCCTTTGATATTCAGTCCTGTCCTTCAGGCACTTCTTTGTTTAGTTTCAGAATTTCAAATGATGATGCGTCATTTTTATTATCTCTTCCCGGAGAGCAAACATTTACTGATGTTTAATATCAATTATGCCAGAAGCAACACAAACACAGACAATATAAAAATCATTTATTACAAATTTTTGAAAACATTGCTGACGGGATGTTGTCGTTAACAAATCCATCCGCCCTCCCTTTTTTTTGCACGACTCCGACGTCGTTTGTGATTACGACCCTATTTATGATTAATTGCTTCCCAACTTGTTGGTATAATGAGGCAAGCAATAGCAATAATACGTAGTATATGTCGCACTACATCCGTACATGGCCAGCTAGCATTTTCACATTGTTTAGGCCATAATATCAAATCGAAATGGTCCATAAAAAGTTTAATAGAAATATTTGAAGTACAGTCGGTAGTCTTTGATATGCAGCAGTAGTCAGTCGTCTAAAGCAATAAACATAGATTTTATTGTTCATGTTCATCTGCTTCTTCTTTTTCAACACACATAGTTGTACATCTGTATTTAATGTTTTAATTCGCACAACAAACACAAAGAACACAAGTGTTTTACTATGTTTTATCTCTTAACCTACACTTCCACCCGATCTATTCAGCATCTATGTGGTCTGACTTGTCTTTGTAATTTCTCTAATTTATTGAGATGAGGTGCTTATGTTGTGTTAAACCAACAACATAATCCATAAGGAAAATTTAAATTGCTATATTGTGCCATAAATGCACAAAGACACACACATATATATCTACATATAATGTATGTATGTATGTTTGAATTAAAATGCAAAATAAATAAACAAACATAAGACAATGAAAACATGTTACCAACAATAATGCTGCTAATCAAAAACAAACAAAAACACCACACAAAACAAAACATGGAACAGATGAGAATATGGTTTCTTTATGTCTTTAAAATAACTAGAGAAATCAAAGCATAGACGCCCTCATTTTAAAAGTATTTATGCCCTAAACGTTACAATTTGCTTCTTCCGTTTTTATGACTATCAAAAGTTTTATAATTTCGCCAAAACAAAAAAACACATACATATAAACATAAATTCATACTTTAGCATTATCGTTTTTTAAACCCATAAATGTCTACTGCTGAGGCTTTGGCTGTTCCTTTGTTCTTCTGATGAAAGCAACAAGTGGCCTTATTTACTTTCAAAGATTTTCATCCTCCGCTTAAGTTGTGTTTTTTGCTCTTGTTACTGTTTAACAATGTAGGCTGGCACTGCGGCGTAACACCCCAAAAGGGACATTATATATATTTGTATGTACATATATGTGTGCACAATCTTAGCAAGGAAAGATGTTACCCACTATTTAACAGAATATTCACATCTTTAACGAATGTTGTTAATGATTTAAGGGGACAGATATTAATTCAAGCAAAAAAGGAGAAATAAGAAATCAATTTTAATGGAATCTGCTTCCAAAAAAAGTAAATACGCTAACAAAAACGTTCAAAGAATTTTTGGCAAAAATTGGTAATGAACTATTCTTAAGTTTGTAGTCCTTAAAAGAAGCTAATAGTACGTATATATATAACAGGATTTAACAAACCCACTGGGTTTCAAATACCAAACCCTTTTCGTATTTTTTCCTTTTATTATTCCACCTGGGAACATACTCGTAGGGGTTCTATAATACATTTCCATGTTAATCTATCTTGACATATTAATTTTATTTCATCGAAAGATTTATTTTTTTAAAATCAGTTTTAATGGTTCTCCTTCAAGTATTTTTTGGACGTCCGGGTAGACGGCTACCATGTGGGTTCCATTCCAGGGCTATTCTGGTGACACTGTTAGACGGTTTGCGCAGTGTATGGCCAATCCATTTCCATTTTCGTCTGGTAATTTGTTGAAGTATTGGATCTTCCTTTGTCTGTCTTAAGAGTTCGTCGTTTGATATAGTGTTTGGCCAGAACACTTTCAGTATAATACGGACACATTTGTTTACAAATGTTTGCAAATTGTGCGCCAAGCTTTTGGTCATTAGCCAAGTCTCGCTGCCATACAGCAATGTTGATTTGACACAGCTATTAAAAAGTCGAAGTTTCGTATTTTTTGAGATGTGGGCTGATTTCCACGTTCTTCTCAAGCGACCGAATGCTGATCTGGCTTTGTTTATCCGACTGTTAACATCGTCGCTTACTCCACCATCTGCTGACATGATGCTACCGAGGTAGCAGAAGGTTTTGACATATTTTATGGGATTATTGCCAATCATAAAGCTGTTTGCGCTAATATTATTTATTCGCATCGCATATGTTTTTTCAATGATTATTTCTAGGCCGATAGTCTTTGCAATTTTAATGAGGTCGTCTAATTTGCTTTGCATTGATTGAAATTGTGTGACAATAAGTATATGTCATCGGCATAATCAAGATCTTCCAACTGTCGGTCAAAGGTCCAATTAATACCTCTTTTTTTAGAACATAAATATAACATAATCTCATCCAAAACTGCTGCAAATAAAAGGGGGGAGAGGGGGCAACCTTGCTTAACTCCAGCGTTCGTATGGAAGGATTCGCTTGTGAGGCCGCTATGACGAACGTGGAGTATGGTACTCTCGTACATTGATTTGATAATATTTATTATTTTCTGCGGCACCACTTTTGCTGCTAGTGTTGCCTATATAGCATCGCGGTTTATAGAGTCGAAAGCTTTTTTGAAATCTACAAATATGAGATACAGTTCTGTTTTCCATTCTATGGATTGCTCTATCATTATGCGCAGTGTATTAATTTGATCTAAGCAGCTTCGGTTTGGTCGAAACCCTGCTTGTTCGTCACGCAGAGACTTCTCTATGCTTTGCAATCTATAATTTAGAAGGATGGACATTAATTTGTAAATTGTGTTTAAAATGGTTATGCCTCTCCAGTTATCGCAGACAGTTAAACCATTTTTCTTTGGCAGTTTTATGATGGCTGTTTTCGACCATGTAGTTGGAAATTGCTCATTTGCCCAAATGTCTTTTACATAAGGTTCTAAAATTTTTGCTGATGCGGTGGGATTTGTTTGCAGTAGTTCGGGGGGTATGCCGTATTCTCCTGGTGATTTATTGCGCTTTCGTTTCAATATGGCGCCTCTTATCTCTTCTACGGTGGGCGTATGTACATATATCGAAAAGTTAATGGGGGTATTCACATTCAGATGAATAGGGAAATTTTCATTGTTGTCATGATCAATATTACTTATACGTTCGATGTGTTATTTCCATAGATGGATTTGATCCTCAGGATTAGTGACTATCTGTCCGTTGGAATCTTTTAGCCCTCGACTAGCTCGTACACTGTTGTTGCATAATCGGTCTACTAACTGGTGGACTTTCCTGGCATCGTTCGCTCCTGCTGCAGCCTCAGCTTCGATGGCTATGTTTTCGATATATTTTCTTTTATCGGTTCTGGCTGCTTTTTTAACTGCTTTTGCTATTATTTTGTATTGCTGGTTGGTATTGACGTTTCCGAGTAATTTTTCCTTTAGGGTATTCCTTTCCTGTATTAATTTCCAGGTGTTGTCAGATATCCAGATTTTTTCTTGCTTCTTTCTTTCTGTATCCTATTTCCTTTTCCGCGATTGTTTTCAACGCGTTCACTGTTTCCTCCCATGGTTTGTTGTTAGTGGATATACATGTTTCTAGAAGTTCACTGACCATCTTTTTCTTCTGATTATTGTTATTAAGTATCTTCACATCGAGTTGCCTACCTATCTTCTTCGATTTACGTTTATAGTTATGACGGAGCTTTATTTTAATCGTGTCAATTAAACGTTCGTGGTCAGTGTCCATATCTGCTCCTCGTTTTGTGCGAACGTCCTGTAAGGAGCCTCTCAATTTGCGACTGATGCAAAGATGATCAATTTGGGTATGGGTTTGGCTATTTGGGGATGTCCAAGTGTATTTGTGAATATCTTTGTGAGGAAATATGGAACCACCAATTATGAGGTCGATGTTTGGCAGAGTTCTATAAGACGATCACCGTTGTTGTTTTTATGCCTAGGCTATGTTTTTCCATTACGTGCGTAATACCCTTATTTTCGGTTCCGATTTTAGCATTAAAGTCTCCAACGAGCACAATTATGTCGCGGTTAGGGATGTTTCGTAGTGTTGCGTTCAGTTGGTTGTAAAATTCGTCTTTTATTAAGGAGTCAGCATCCTCTGTCGGAGCGTAGCATTGTATAATGGAGACATCATTTGCTTCGGAATCTTGCAGTGAGAGATGTTCGATTTTGTTTTGAGATTACTAATCCGACCCCGCTTTCGCATCTAGTCTCCTTACCGCAGTATATGACCACGTTCCCTTCTTCAGTTATTAGTTCGTTACTTCCGCTCCATCGCATTTCACTGATACCTGTGATATCCAGTTTGAATTTAGCAATTTGAGCTTCTAATTGTGCGAGCCTTGATGGTTCCCGGAGCGTCCTAACATTCCATTGAGCGATTCTTATCCGTTTCTGTGTGCTTAGGTCGTCATCATTATTTTGGTGTTGTTTTCTGTATTACTTGAAGTTTCAGTAATCGATTGAGTTTCGAGTAAGAGATTGGCCCTCTGTAGCCTATGACGATGTTGGGGCTGCCAACTTGCAGGTGCCGTCCCACCTGTTCTAGTGTACACATTTGTATAGCGAATCGTTTGATCCAAGCAGACATCCGCTTTTCGCTGTACAGAAGCCATAGATGTGGATCCCACAACGCCAACTGTTTTTCAAACGCAACCATACCAGCTTTCTAAGCCTCTGCTTGCCATTTGTACTATGGGACCAGCTGCCGTCCCTTAGGCTAAGTTTTGGACACCCTCGGGTATTTTATTTCCCCGATGTCCGCCATAGATATCTATGATGAACGTTCTCCAATTCGCCAATGGGAGGGTCCCGATGGAGTATCTAGCAAACCCCACACCCCTTTGCGTATACGTCAAATAAATCCTCATTAAGAAGATTAACCCTGCTATAATATAAACATGGCCTAAGTTACTCATATTTATAGAGGACCTTTAACAGGTCTTCCATTTATAGAAGACTTTTACGAAGTGTTTTATCTATCGAAGACATTCTACCAATTGAAGATCTGTAGTAAGCGTTTTATCAATTTGAAACCTTTAAAGGTAGTCTATCTACAACTGAACTTAAAGAAGTCTTTTTTATATAGCATGATTTTAGGAGACCCTATCCTATTTGTAGACGACCTTACATAATACATACGTTGCCACTACATTCCCGAAGTTACAAGGGAGACTTCTCGCACATCAATAAGTGCGCGCCGATCCATATTGGTCCAATGACATGGGACCTACTTTCTATAGCCGTGTCCAAACGGCGTGTCTCACAACACGACTTCAATCTCACGGCAGCGGGTTCTTTCGCACCTGATTGACTCGAAACCAAAAGTGTTTCGTCCAGTGGCTGCCAACCCAATATCAAGCCTGTGCTGCTACAACAACAACACCACTTGAGTAGGTTAGAAAGGGGGACGGGTGCAACCGAAACTAATGTCAATGTTTCAAATGCCTAAAATATGCTTTGTAAAATCGCCAACACAGTGCTGCCAATGTTTCAAAATCATTCTTAAGCATAGACACAAACCAATAAAGTGGAATTAATTATTTCTTTGTAGTTTTTACCAGCTGTGCGATTCTCTAACTCATTTTTTGAATTACCGACAAAAATCGGTAACTTTAAAACGCAAAATTATGAATGAAAAGTTCAAATAAAAGTTGACAACACTCTTGCTATCGGTAGAACTTTACGACTACTTTTTATTCATCGCTAACTTACCGAAAATATTTAACCTAAATTATAACATTTAAATTTTACCGATTTTTACAGATGGCGCCACAATAAAAACAGCGTAGGCACAATCCAAAATGTGTACTATGCAAATCTGTAAATCTGTGGTACAGTGGAGTTGCGATAATTCGTAATTTAAGGGACCAGTCAATTTTTACAAATTATCGAGGATTACGATTTAGCGAGATTGCGGATTACTGAGGCTAAAATAATGAAATACGAATTATGGAGGTTTTTTATTTACATGTTGAAAAATTCAGAAACCATTCAACAAAGACCTTTTCTTCATCGGGATATTCAGGTAATTACGACGCTTTGCTATGCTGCTCTTTTTATACCCTCAGCCTTTAGTCTAACGAGTGTATACACACTTTGATACAACCAAAAATGTGCCTCATCGTTTGAATATGGTTCTTATCTGTCCACTCCTTCCGGTACCTTCCCCACAAAAGTTTTACATTGATGTGGTAAAATGGTACGTGCAATATATTTGGTACAAACTTCGGTCTCATAATATTTTGTCCAAACTTAGTTTGGTACGTTCGTACGTTGGTTTGCCATTTTTAAGCTTCACTTTCTTCCACTACTGAGGTATGTGTTCTTACCACGACATGTATTTTGCTTATAAGTCGAAGGGACCAAATTGCGTGTAATTTTTACGAAATATCGCGTTTTTTTCTCAAGGGACAGACATTTTATTACGAATTATCGAAGATTGCGAATTATCGCGATTCTTCTGTATATGTATGTGCCATCTGATGGCCAGCTATAAGATCACTCTCAACATCACCCGTTTGTATCACATTTTGGATTGTGTCTACGTTATCTGTATTGTAGCGCCATCGAATAAAAAATTCAAGAACCTACTCAATTACACCTTTTTGTCATCTCCTTTTGTAGTGCGGTTTTTCCGTAGCATAATTTTAGGTATATGTAAATTTCCACGCACATTTTGAATTCTTCTGTATTGTAGCGCCATCGGATAAAAAATACAAGAACCTACTCAATTACACCTTTTTGTCATCTCCTTTTGTAGTGCGGTTTTTTCGTAGCAT
This sequence comes from Musca autumnalis, assembly GCF_047663935.1. NCBI lineage: Eukaryota > Metazoa > Arthropoda > Insecta > Diptera > Muscidae > Musca > Musca autumnalis. The sequence goes on from NW_027412088.1 coordinate 207,209,384, forward strand.
AATTTTAGGTATTTGTAAATTCCCACACATTTTGAATTCTGCCAACGATATTTTATTGTGGCGTCATCTGGTGAAAATTACAAAAACATACTCAAAACCATCTTTCTTGGTTTGTGTCTACACTTAAAAATGATTTTAAAATATTGGCAGCACTATTTTGGCGATTTTCCATAGCATACTTTTAGACATTTAACCTTTGACATCACTTTCGGTTGCATCCGTCCTCATTTCTATCCTACTCACTTGTATAGAAGTTTTTAATGGCTGAAATATTCAGTACCTGTAAGCCGATATTACGCAGAGTAGATCTGCCAAGGCATTACGCTGAGGAGATTTGCCAAGGCAGAATGGACGGAGGCGGACGTGCTTACCACTACATAACGGTAGATGACCTAAAGGAGTTTTTAACTATAGAAGATCTGTAGGACGTCTTATCGCAAAGGGGACGTTCGGAAAGTCTTCGAAATATCGGAGAACGTTAAACTTTTGTCTATAGAGTACCTGTATGAAGTCCTTTATCTACAAAATACCTTTTGGAAAAATATTATATATAAAATACCTTTGGGAAGTTTTCTATCTGTAGAGAACTTTTAGGAGGTCTACCTATAGAAGGGCCTTTGGAGATCTCCTATCACTAGAAGAGCTTTAGAGTCCTTCAATCCATTAAAGAGCTTTATAAGACTTCTATTCATAGAAAAGCTTTATTTATTCAAATTTGAAGAAGAGAAGAACTTTAGAAGGTTTTCTACCAATAAAACAGCTTTAGAAGTTATTCCATGTATACAATAGCTATAGACGATCTTACATCTCTAGATAATATTTTGAGGTTTTCTATCAGGTGAAGAGCTTTAGAAGGCCTTCTGCTTAAAAAGAAGATTTTCTACATGTAGAAGGGCTTTTCAAGGTATTCTATACATAGAATAGCTTTAAGAGGCAACTATATATCGCTTAACAAGACAGAAAAGAAAACTCTACAAGTTTTTATGTATAAAAGAGCTTTAGAATGTTCAATAAACGAGCTTTCGAATTTAATAAATCTATAAAATAGATGTAGAAGGTCTTCTATCCATCAAAAAGTTTACAGATCCCTTAAAAATAGAAGAGCTTTAGAAGGTCTTCTACCTATAGACGAGTTTTATAATGTCTTCCACATGTAGATGAGCTTTAGAAGGTCTTCTCTCTATTGGAGGGGTTTCGAAGGTATTCTATCTAAAGGATAACTTTTGAAGGTCTATAAAAAGCTGTAGAAGGTATTTTTTCAATAAAATAGTTTTAGAAGTTAGTCTATCTATTGAAGAGGTTTAAAAGATCATCAACCCTTAGAAAAGCTTTAAAGGTCTTTCATATGTAGAAAAGTTTTAAGTAAAATGTCTTATATCTGCAGAAGTGCTTTAAAAGGTCTTTTATCTATACGAAACCTTATCCTTACGAAAATCTGTAGAAAGTTTTCATCTCTATAAGACCATTTGAAGGTCTTCCATATATATATCTACAGAACAGCTTTAGAAGACAGATTAGTAAACGCTACGAGTTTTGTATCTATTGAATGGCTATAGAGTGTCTTCTAGCTATAAAAGAGTTTTATATGTTAATCTATCTATAGAATAGCCCCTAGAAGGTCTTTTGTCTCTAGTTTTAGAGGTATTCTACAGTAGAAGAGCCTTTATAATTATACGGTCTATAGAAGAGTTTCAGGAGGTATTTTATATATAGAATAGTTTTTCAAGAGAGAAAAAAGAGCATAACTAGGTCTTTTATGCACAGAAGAGCATTAGGGCTGCTTTTATCTGTAGCATTTTTTATATCTCTAGAAAAGGTTTAGAAATTCTAATAATACCAGAAACTGTTTAAAGCAATACACATATATCTATAGAAGAACTTTAAGATGGCCTCTATAAAAGGTCTTATATTTGTGGAAGAACTTTTATTTGTAGAATGCCTTTAAGAAGTATGCAGTCACCTATCTATAAAATATCTTCTATCTAGAGAAAAGCGTTAAGGGATCTTCTTACTACAGAAGACCTTTTAGAGGTATAGAAGAGCTTTTGATGGCCCCCACCTAGGGAATACCTTAGGCCTCTACTATACAATATCTTTTGGAGATGCTTTTGATGGCCCCCACCTAGGGAATACCTTAGGCCTCTACTATACAATATCTTTTGGAGATGCTCCATCTATTGTATACGCTGTTGAATACAAAAAGTTTCGTAGGAACAAAATATGTGTAGCTTTAATTGTGATTTTTATGCCACGAGCCATACATATTATGGGCAAAGCACATACTCTTACACCACAAAATATCAAATTATTTTCTACTACTTTTCTGTGTGTGTTTTAAGTTCATTAGAATATCAACACTTGTTTGAACATTTGCAAAATGAACCTCTCTGCATATTTTACGGTCTCTTCGTTTCTAATTATTTGCAAGTAGAATTGATGGCTGTTTTCTCCCCCTGATTTCTCTACTCATTTTGTGAAAAGAAAGAAAAATATAGCCTGCGGTGACATTTCAATAGAGATTCGATAACAATGGTAGTAGAACACAGACATTCACACACTCCCTTACAAGTTAAAGTCTTATTTCATTGAAGCCAATGCAAATAAGAAAAAAAGAAGAAAAGAATTGGAATAAATCTACTCAACTTACCGCTGCTGATAATGATGTGGCAGCTATGTATATGGATTGCCATCAAAAGCCAAAAACACTTGATTGGCTTATTGCCAATTTCCTGCAGTGCAGAAGCTATGCTTGCTGCTGCTGGTGTCACATTGAATGCAGCAAAATGTGAACCACACTTGGCCATAGATCAAAGCAACGTTTCTGTTTTGGGCAAAGATATTAAAAGGGTTTAAAACAGAAAAATCTCATTAATTCCAACGAAACTTTATAGGGAAAAATTTGTCACACAGGACAATGATTGTTTGCTAGGATTTCAAATTGTTCGACAGGGCGAGAGAATGTGTGTTCGTGTGTTGAATAAACAATTAAATTTTGTGAAAATGTTGTAAGAAATAAATGTGGGTCAATTGTATTTGAAATGCAGTTCAGATATTTTAGTTCCTTGCTTTGTTTTGTTTGTCTCATCGCCTCACAGGGAGGAGTAGGCGGTTTCAAATGCACTTCCTGCACATTTCGTTTTGTTTGGTACAAAGTGACAACATGACAGCCTCAGCAGTTAATTTGATCACGTTCTCCCGCAAGACACAATTGGTGGTACAGCAAAAAAAAAAACGAATTACATCTTTAGTCAATGTTGAGAATGATAATGAAGTTATTGGTTGTGATGTTGGTTTTTTTTCTCTTTTTTTGTTTTAGTGTTTGTGTTTTATGTTCCATTCTTCAATGAATGGCTTACATAAAAAACATACGAACGACATCAAATGCAATGCAAAGAATGTAAATGTTTAAGGCATGTGACATTGAGGCTCATGTTGTTTTATTTAAATTTAAGGTTCAATTCTTCTATAATTTTGAAAATATGAAAATATTTTTATATTTTCCCAAAGATAATTATAAAATGAATTATTTCTAATATGACGTGCATCCACATCAATATTTCCCATAAACTACAAAAAAGTTGAATTTAATTTACACTTAAATTTGGAATACAACAAATTATTTCAAGTTCATGCCACTTGAACACTTCAAATAACAACTTGAGAGCAATCGTATTGTTGGGAACAGCCTAAAAACTAATTTATATATAGGAAATAATTCAATTAAATTTTCGCCACAATTCTCGCAATTGTCAATCATTTAAACAATGAACGTTTAAAGCGGAAGCAGCTACCATTCAAATGAATGAAATGGAATTGACATTTGAACAATTAAATTGCGAAAAATTCAATCACGACAATCGGGAAAGTGTTTAATGTCATGACGAGTAAACAGCAATCTCAACATAATTTATTCTTTTAACAACAAAAATAATGAAAATACAAAAATAATAACAATAAAGATTTATTTTTTCTAATTGATGCCACAAAGCCAAGACAATAAATTCCCTTTAATGCCAAAATTTTTTACCAAAAAAAATAAGAAAATTCCAAAAAACAGAAATCAAAATAATCTGACAGACATCCGCCCGATTAATCGCCCACAAGAACAAACAATCAGCTAGTCACACAACTTGTTTTATTGCCACCAAAAATGTTTCAACAGCGACGAAAGAAAACAAACAATTTCCATTTATTCCAATTCTTTTGTTAATGGTTGTTTTTCTTTGAATTGTTCGCAAGTAATTCGCGCTCTTAAAAACTAAGAACAGCATTCATTGGTCTTCTCCGATGATATTTGCAGCATATTAAAATCGTAAAATGAAAAACTTTTCAACTCCATTTTTCCATTCTTCTTAGCTTAGCAATTTTATGCTAAGAAAACAAATTTAACAAATTGAATAAAAATCCGCTTATTTCGTACAAGAAAAGCACAAATAGAATGCAGGCAATTGAAGTTTTGGTATACTGGTATTTTGTTAGAACAAAACGAAGGGAAAACTTTAATTGAGTATCAGCAAGTTTTCTTCATTCTTTTATTTGGTAGATGATGATGGTTTTCCATCCATCCACATCCATCCATAAGTTGTGAAATATATGTCGTTGTTCTCAAGAAATTGATGTCAACTCAAACAATTTCAAGCCTAATCTTCCCACCATGGTTTCTTTTTGTAAATTTATGTAGATTTATGATTGATATTCAAATAACAGATTGTTAGGAACAAACCAACGATTTGTCATGAAACATTTATTGGTACCGTGGATTCCATTTTTTGCATAAAAAACAAATTGAAAGAAATCTTTAGGAGGTCTTCCATAGATAGAAGTTATTTAGAAGATATTCTTTATATCGTCACCTGAAATGCCTAAAGCCGTAACCCTCAAAGGTTTACGTTGAGGGTTACGTCTTTGGGCATTTCAGTTGACGATATATAGAATACCCTTTAAATATATGTTGTAGCATACTTTTAGGAGAATTTCTATCAGTAAAATTTATCGCTTTCGTCTCCGCTCTCTCCCAAAAAAACTCAATTTACTTTCCCGAGAAATTTGTGTGTCTAAACACAGACTAAGAGCTCTGCGTTCGTTATTACACGCAGAATCCGGCGAAGGCAGCGATTAATGAAAACTTGCACCCGTTTTGTAATGCCGTTGGTGACCTTCCACGTCGTACATCCATACAGCAAAACAGATTTGATTTCGAATATTCGGAGCTTTGTTCGTAGGCTTAAGCTGTTGTTTTAGCAAATTGGCCAGCATTCCAAATGCTGATTTAGCTTTGCTAAATTTTGCTTCTACATCTACTTCTGTGCCACCATCCGGGTCCACCCCAAACAACATAATTGGTCTGCTGAGGTAAAGCTTTGGCCTCCTGCGTGTAGCTGTTGTTCAGTGTTGGTCTTAATATTCATATATTTGGTTTTGGTTGAATTTATTTCTAGGCCTGTGCCTCTCAGGTTATCTTGAAGCTTTATGACAGATTGTGTTAGGTCTCTGGCTCTGTTTGACAGTAGCCAAATGTCATCCGTATAGGCCAAATAATTTAAAATGTGCCATCAATCCGCCATTGTATACCTTTCCGATCAAACGGAGTTGTAGATCGTCACCATAAATGCCAGAAGTCGTATCTCCAAAAAAGTCAAAATTTGTTTTTTGAATCTAATACATAAGACTAAAATACATGCTCCTGCAAAATTTCAAGCTTCTACGTTAAAAACTAACGATCCTATTCAAGAAAAGGCATTTCGGAAAATGGAATAACATTCATTACTTACACCTATTCGTATATCATTGATAATATCCGATATACTCTCCTTCATAAGATTAATATTCCACAAAACAATTTTTCATTTTATATTTTTTTTTGTTTCTCCTGTAAAATTATTTTGTTAGTTACGACTTTTGACATTTATGGTGACGAGATAGTACGTCCTCGATGACAAGCGGAAATAAGATAGGCGAGAGAATGCAACCTTGTCTTACTCGACTCACAAAGGTTGAGATAATTTTCCTTTATGCAAAACGTAGCAGTTTGCTCCATTATATCCAGCTATTTTAGCAGGGTTTTCTGACTATGGAAGAACCTTTAAGGTCGTCTATATATACCTTAAGAAAGTTTATGTTTCTAGAAAAGTACCTTTAGGAGGTCTTCTACCTATATAAGAACCTTCGAAATTCTTCCATATATAGAAGACCTTCTATCTATAGAATGGGTTTAGAAGATCTTCCATCTACAGACAAAATTTTGGAAGTATTTTATCTACAGCATATTTTTAGGAGGATTTCGGTCTATAGAAGATCTTTTTAGGTTTCCCATCTTATGAACTGCTTTTGAATATCTTCTATATGTATATAGAAGAACTTTGGAGGTCTTCTATCTGCAGAAGAAATTTAGGAGATCTTCTATTTTTAGGAGGAGTCTTCCACCTAAAGAAACTATTTAGGGGGTATTATTTTTAAAGTATACATTTAGGATGCTTTCTGTTCATTAGGCTATATTCTTACTCTGACAAACTTTCACCGGTTTTTCTTTAATAGAAAATCCTTTGGAGTTTTTTTTACCAGGTTTTCCTTTATAGAAGGCCTTTTGGCCATCTTCTATATATAGAAGACCTTTAGAGGTATTCTTTCCATAGAACCCCTTCTGGAGAGCTTCTATGTCAATAATTACATTAGGCAATTTTACTTGCGGCATTTGTCAGTTTGTCGGTGAGATAGGGTGTTGAGAGAACTGACAATTGCCTCGAGGAAAATTGCCAAATATAAAAATGGACTATATGTGGTATACTTTTAAGATGTCTTCTATCCATAGAATAGCTATCTACCTATATAAGAACCTTCGAAATTCTTCCATCTATAGAATGGGTTTAGGAGATCTTCCATCTACCGACAACATTATTAAAGCATACCTTTAGGAGAGTTTTTTTTTTCCATTAGGGCTCTTACTCTAAAAAAATTTTAGTAGGCTTTCTTTTATAGAATTTCTTGTTTGTTTCCAATCCAATTTATTCTACTTCGTGCTTACCAAGTTTTTCAGACCACTATCCTCTCAAGCTTAGCGTCATTCTTCCAAGTATCGAAATTATTTTAAAGCCCCTACCTAGTTTCATAAGTTACGAAAATACGAATTGGAATGATTTCAAATATGATGTAACCCAAGGTATTTTGGACCATTATCCGATTACGGATAGAAATTTGACTAACGATGAAATCGATCAATATGTAGATGACTTCACTTCCGTGGTTAATTTGGTCTCTGAATTTCATTCTGAAAAAATTGACTTGCGAAAAAGACAATTTACAGTATCAGACAGAATAAAACAGCTATTCAAAATTAAATATAATTGGCAAAAGGAGCTTAAACGGATTTACCGTATCTCTAATAACAGGCGCAGTCCGGAATATCTGAGATTATCGAAACAGATCCAATTATTAAGTATAATGATAAAAAGACAGGTAGAACTTGAGCAAATTTCGACTTTCCAAGATAAACTTAAGAAAATTAAGCCAGGACCAAAGGCACATAAGGAAGTTTTTAATATTATTGGTCATCGGAGAACCCGTCCGATAGATAAACTTGCCGTTGATGGTACTGTAATAAGTAATGATTCTGAATGCCTCACGCGTTTAAAATCATTTTTTTATAATATTTATAATGACGCTGCTAGCCTTCCTTCCGTAAGTGAAGATTTTGTAAACGGGTATATTGCAAACGTTCCACAAAACTGCCACGTATTTTCCACTGATTCAGATGCTAGAAATCAAAGAGGGTGTGCAAATCTAACAAATTTAAATGAAATTCTAGCCGTTGCTACCACTATTAAAAATAAGAAATCATCCGGGCTTGACACACTTTCTAATTTCATAATTCTTAAACTTCCAACAAAGGCCTTTGAATTCCTAACCATTATCTTTAATAACTGTATTTCAAACGGTTATTTCCCAGAATCTTGGAAAGTCTCTAAAATTGTTCCAATAAAGAAAAAACCCAATAATGATGACATATCTAATTTGAGACCTATATCCTTGTTATCTAATGTTGGTAAACTTTTTGAAATGATTGTACGTATTAAAATGGATGTCGGAGTCACTTTACCGTATATACCTAGTTCACAGTTCGGGTTTCAAAAAGGACATTCCACAGTTGATGCAATGACAAAATTCACTAATGATATCGTTCTGAACCTAAGAGAAAAGAAATGTACCGTTGCAGTTTCCCTAGATGTAGAAAAGGCCTTTGATCATGCCTCCCACTATGGAATATTGACCAAAATGATAAGGATTGGATTCAGCCCTGAGGTTATTAAACTATTTAAGAGCTTTTTAACAAACAGAAAATTTTGCGTTCTATATAAAAACCAGGTGTCCGAGCTGTCAAATATAAGCTCTGGCGTCCCGCAGGTATCTGTGTTAGCGCCGCACTTATACAACATCTTAATGTACGATTTCCCTCATAACCAGGAAAACGCTTCGGGTATTTTGTACGCTGACGACTCCCTTTTGTACTCGCACCACGAGTCACCAATGTGTGCTACTGACAATATCTCACAATACCTACATAATGTTAAACAATTTTACGATGAGTGGGGAATAAAAATTAACACTTCCAAGAGCGAAGCAATTTGCATTAGAAATGCATCTGGAAAATGTAAGCGTTCTGTAGTTCCTGAGAGTAAGGATTTAAAACTAATTTTAAATGGCATTGAAATTCCCTTTAAAGACAAAATTACGTACCTGGGTGTAGAGTTCAACAAACTTTTTAAATTTAATTCACATGCTAGAAAGGCATTAAATAAGGCCCGTGGAGTTTTTATTTTGTTTTTGAAAATTCTAAACAACAAAGCTTTGCCAGCAAGTACAAAATTAATGTTGTACAAGACATGTATAAGGCCTGTTATTTTGTACGCCTTTCCTATCTGGTTTAGCATATCACCTACTGTTGTGAAAGAGCTAGAGGTTTTTGAGAGAAAAATTTTGAGACTTTGCATCGGGAAAATTTTTATGTGCATCAATAAGAGATATTCGAATAATTTTATTTATGCAAATTCAAAATTGCAACGCATGGGTATCTATATCTGTACGATCCTAGATAAGTTTAATACAAGATTAGAGTTTCATGAAAATGTGCATATGAATGAAGCACGTAATAGTCAAGCGAACATTGGTTGGTATAACACAAATTATCTATCTCCCATAGGGTATAAATACGAGTCTGAAGCGGGTATTACCGAGTTTTATGAGAAGGCACTGGCCGGTACACATCGTGGGTAGTTATTGATTTACCTACTTTTTTGTCTGTTCATTGTTTTGTTTTGTTTCCTTTTTGTTTTGTATCATTAGTTTTAAGTTCATAAACCCTGGATAAATTATCCCTTCTTATTGTATTAGTTTCGGGAGCAAAGACGTATGTAACTTTAAATGATGTATACCCACATTTTATGTCCCCTCTCATGTAAAAGCTAGGTGCTGCAATTTCTGACATGGCATTACGATAATACATTATAGTCATAAGTTCCTCATATTATGTATCTAATTCATATATTTACAATGTTAAAAAAAAAGACTCAATAAATATAAACTTAAACTTAAACTTGTTTGTTTTTTGTAAAATAATGTGCACAGCGGTTCTAAATCGTTTTTATCCTGGTCAAAACTCTGTAACTTTTGAACGAATGGAGATATTTTCATAATTTTTTCTTCTTCGACAGATAACATAATCAGTTCTTCGATGGATTAAAAACAATTGAATTCAGTCTAGTAGTTGCAGAGGAATTATGAAAATCCAAGGAGCATTTTTTTTTAATTTTGGAAAAAATTTTAATTTTTCTAAAAAAAATCGAAAAAATTAAAAAAAAAATCCCAAACATTTTTTAATGTTTTGTATTTTTATGGTTTGTTTATTGATGCTTGACCATTTTTAAATATTTTGAGCATATGAAAAACTCATATTTTGATGCACTCTTATTTTGATGCAAAATATTAAAAAAACTCAAAAGTATTTTTGGGCTGAAAGAGGACACTCTCAGGCATCATTCTGTAAAAACGGAACAGTGTTCCAAGCTCTTCCCTATAAGTACTAGTCCACTAAATTTGGAAATGCACTAAAATTTAAAATTGAAACGGTTCTTAAAGACAACAATCCTACCTACCTATCAAAAAACAGTGAACACAATACCTGTAATAGTTTCCGAGAAATAGATATTTCATTCTCCAGAAATGACGTATTTTCCAAAATTGCGGAAAAATGGTCGTCTTTAGAAGCACGCCACGCCAACACCTTTCAATATTTTGACCTAATTTGTTGGTTTCCTTTGTTTCAATATATTTACTACCGAATCCATATAGAAATTAACAATCGTTGACGACAAAAAATTGGGTTTTGGCCAGGAAAATCGATTCTTGAGCCACCGTGATGCGCCCATCAGTCATTTCAGTTGGTCATCGTAAAATTTAGAACATAATATCCCTGTAAACAGGAACACAAGCAGTACCTTCCGTAAAAATTTCCAAAAGTTTCTCGAACAGACCTTAAACTGTGCATAAACAAAAATGTTGAAGTTTTTTGAGGGAGGTACCCTAAGGAGTGGACCGTAATTTTCGAACCTAATATAAGTTAACATAAATATTACGTGATCTAATTGATTGTTCCGTTCTAGAGATATCGCGCGTACAATTTTGGCGAAAAATGTTGAAATTTTGGGGCAGGGGAAGGAGAGGACCGATAAGCACCATTTCCGAACTTTTTCTAAGATTCACAGACATATTACTATATGAAGTACCCGAAAGAATGGTCCGATATAGTCCATATTTTAACCTGACCTACATATGTCTGGTAGAACTATTACAATGTGGAAAGTATGGGTAAAAATATTACGACGGCCAAATATTGGACCGAAATGGTTGATCCGTTCGACAGTTAAGGCCTCGGCACATACGGTCCGTTGAGCGTCGCATTACAACAACCGCATGGAAACTTCAAGAACAAACTTGGCATCACTTACACATTTTTCATGTGGTTGTTGTTTTTGACGCGTGAAACGACACTCAACGGACCGTATGTATTTGGCCGGACGAACAACATGACTAAATCGAGTCCATATTGTCTGGAATGGATCTGGGCATCACTTCCGAACTTTATCTAAGATTTGCACAAATTTTTCGTTATGCAGAGTTTGGACCAACACAATATCCGATTCGAAAGTTGTCGTGCCTGTCAGCCACTACACATGGTGGCCTTAGGGGGTTTCTTAAAGCTTTCGGGTCATTTTCTCAGGAGGTATGGAAAAAATTTGTCGTAAAAAGAGAGTGGAGAGAGTTATCGTGCACTATAGCCAGGCATACATACGGACATGGTTTAATCGACTCCAAATTGTTTGAAACGGATCTCATCCAAACATAATTGGGGTCTAAAAGCATTATTTGAAAGTGTATATACCCTCTTTAGCCTAAAGGCTGAGGGTAAAAACATTAGCCGGATAACATCGGATAATGTTTTTATAGGAAACTATTGACCGGATAAAAGTTTCTATAGGAACACATTAGTCGGATAAAGTTTTCTGTGTGAAAACATACTTAGATTACGTAGAGAAACATTCGCCGGAGAAAAGGTTTATTTAGAACTAGAACTTCAACAGCCTCATAAAGTTTTCCCCTACTAAAGCAGTAGAGAGCTAAAAATTTATATAAGAAACCATTATTTTGAATACCCTCCACCCATTGAGATATTCATTTGGGACCCTATAAAGTATTCCTGATCAGGATAAAATTCAGAGTCGATCAATGCATCTTCGTCGTCCGTCTGTTGTAATCACTTTAACATACGCAAAAATGGAGATAGGACGATGACATTTTGGGAAGATGCGTCTTTTATTTACAGGTCAAATTCGATGATGTGCTTTATTGGTTCACGTTTTGGTAACGATACCCCCCATTACAGGTAATTTAGCGTTTTCTGTCACATTTTCAGAACGAATTGGCTAAATTATGACATTAAGGGTTCCTAGTTATCAAAAAAAGTATATGCCAACAATTATGGACATAGGTATATGTTTTGGTATAGCCCCCATATAACGTTTCCTCCAGATTTTCGGTATTTCGAGGGTTCTAACTAAATTTTTAACCGAACTAGCTGTAATTTGACGTTTGATCTTCTCTGTTGGGATGAAACTTCTCTACCAAAAATCGTCAACATAGGTCAATGTTTTGATATAGCCCCCAGAGAACGGAACCTCCAGGTTTCTGGTATTTTGATAATTTTATCTAAAAAAAATTTAACCGAACCAGCTGTAATTTGACATTTAAGGTTTCCTGTGGTCACAAAACTTCTTCACTAGAAATCGTCAACATAAGTCCATGTTTTGTTATATCCTCCATATAACAATACCTCTCTATTTTCGGTATTTTGAGGGGCTTAGATACATTGCTTGACGGAACTACCGGTAATTTCACATTTGAGGTTACCTGCAGTTAAAAAACTTTTTCACCAACAATTGTCAAGATAGGTGCACACCTTGATATAACCTACATATAAAGGTTCCACGTGGTTGAACACATTTTAGATTAGATTAGATAATTTAGTCATTTAGGGTATCCGTGGTCAAAAAACTTCTCCACATAAAATTGTGGACAAGAAAGAAGGCTGATTTTTGTATTTTAGTTCAGAATATTTTATGGTGAATAAAATATTCTAAGTCCACCCCGACAACGATTTTCACTTCTTTAATTTCAAAATACATGTTTTGAGTTGTCAACTTGCTCTTATGTACTTTTCTTCATAATATAGAAGACGACGACACAAGAACTGTGTTAATATGAAATTGTAACTATGTATATCAGCCCTATAAACAGCAAGGCTTCTTCTTATTTGCGAATGCTATTCGACCAATCATTAAATCAAGAAGAAAACTTTTATTTGCAGTACTTAAATTGCAACCATCATTAGAGCAGTCATTTGCACGCAGTTTATAGCAAGGATAAAGTTTTTATAGCACGGAGAATAATTTTCACATAATATTTAACAAGAAAGTGAAGGGAAAAATACAAGAAACTTTAAAAGTTGTGTAACAGAAAAAATATTTCATTGCTGGAATTCACCCTCCAGCAAAGACCGATGGAGTTGTGGTCTTGTTTTTCTTTTCTTCTTCTTTTTTGTAGCCACCATGTCTAATGTGCATAATGTCATTTTCTATCCAACACAACTGACAGAAAAAATATAACCATATCTTTGGAATTGTTTAAATATTTGGTATGAAATGGAAACAAAGGCAAAATGTGTAAGCCTGGAGCCAAAGTCACTAATACAACGAGATTTTTAAGAAAAACTTAATTGTTCCACAGACATTCCAGTGGAGACAAGGAAGAAAAGAGTTACCCAAGAAAACTCTGAAGAAATTTGGTAAAACTCCATGTCAGACACCGTAAACGTTATTAAAAGAAAAATATGCCCTCTCCTAAAAAACTCTATTTTCCATATAAATTTCCAATCTCTTGCATAAGGGAAACGACCTTAGTTGTTTTGGGCTTAAACATGTGGGTGTCGGTGATTTCCTAGAACGCCCATTTACATTAAATTGACCATTTAGAAAATCGAAAAACATGGCTATGTAAATTGTGGTCCACAATAAAGTTTTGTAATTGCATGTGTGTGTGTGTGTGTATGGCCGTAGCCAATGACAGTGGCAAAACGGTGGTTATAAGGTGATTGTGTTCGTTTATTGCTTCCGGTATTTTGTGTTTTTGTACATAGAATTCCTATGGTCCTTATCTTCCGAAAATCGTAAAATATGAAATGGTATTTTTTGTTGTTGTTGACTTTTTACCACCAATAAATGCATTTAGCAAAGGATTTATGTGTTTTTATGGTCTTATTTCTTTTATTCCTTTCTTATTCGTACATTTCATATACAATGTGTAATTTGTATGCGAATGTGTGTGCGTGTGTTTAAATGCCATTTCTAATTTATTCCAAAGCTAAAATCCAATAACCGAAACGAATTTCATTACCTCACGTAAGAAATTGTCATAATAAAATGTTTAAGATTATTTGCTGTTGGCAAAATTTTAAGAGAAAAATCGTTTGGACAATGGAGACAACTAATATAAAAACAATGTTTTTTTATATAAAGATTATTACCTATAGAACCATACATACATAGATAATATATTTCAGTGTGAACTCCTCAGGGTATTATTTTAACCATAACCCAGCAAATTTGAAGTAGTTCCATGATTTCATAGGATCTTCTGCATTGGTTCAAGGGAAGTCATGAAAGATACGATCTTCCACGAATAATTTATAAGACTTTACTCTTGTAATACAATTGCCCGTTGTTATGCGTGGTATTCTGGTTCGAAAGGGTTAGCAGATAGCGATAATATCCTGTAATATCGTCCTCGAATTCATTCCCAGTGATGCTGCTGCGATCGAAGACACAGCATATGTAGTTTAATACTTGATTTTAGAATGACCAATGTATTTTTACATTCCAAAATTGAAGATGAACTGATTTCGCTTTTATGTTATTATCTCCTAAATAACCAACAATACACACAAAACATTTCATATATTTTCATATTTTTTTCTTGTTCCCAGATAAACAATGAAGTAGGTGTTGATGTATGTCTGGCATTTTGTCATTCTTTTATTTACCAGTGTCAACAACCATGTCATTGTCGAAAGATTTTGTTTTTCTGAAATATTCGTTGCAGTTTTTTTAGTTTCCTTTCTTCACAACATAATCCTCTTTGTGTGGCATGAATGCAGTTAAATTATAGGAGGGTGATATTAGAATTTTAGATGTCAGCTGATAGTTTGTTATTTCAGTGCACCTATCCCAATATGTCCTTTTCGGATTTTTTTTAAAGTATTTTGGCTCCTTTAAAAGAGATTTCGAATAGTATCTGCATAATGCCCGAGAAGAAACATCTGCCAAAGAACTTCAAGTTTCTGATGACAGAGTCATCTAGATTGGAGAAAGTTATACCAATGACCTCCTCTAGATATCTTGTTTTACAAGTTGGATCATTGCTTCTGTGACATATGCGTAAGTTATATGACAAAATAAAATCGAAAATTGACTCATCTCTGTTGTTGTTGTATTTACTAACCCATTTCAAATGGTGGACATTTGCGTCGCATACCAGAACAACATTATACACGCCCACACTTCGTCCAGCATCTTGCGAACAATGTTCGGTGGGTGCAGGTCTTCAAAATGCTTGTAGACTGAGGTCAGAAGACAAGTCCTCTCCTAGACTCCTCAAACGAAGCGAAGACGTAAAAGTTGGGTATGCTTAGATACCATTTTTTGTATATTACTGAGTTGCGTACGGTGGATTCTCATGGGACCGAATCCATCCCAAACCGAAATTCAACTTTCCCTCACGCTTCTATAAATATCCCTCCCCGATGGAGTCCACAGTCACCCTAATATTCATTCCTCTTACAAGGGGATAGTCCAGCTGGAAACACCTATCTAGATGGTATTTCAGATATGGATGATTTCCCTTTGCAGGTTCTTAGCTGCGGGTTCAGCTCCGGAGTAGATATTGACTCCACCATTTTATTTGGTACAGTAAGATTCGTCAATTCTTGCCGCCGCAGCTTCTATAGGGCTTTGGCTTGAGCAACTACAGGACTTTCGAATTTCCCAAGGTAACTCAGCTTGCCTCAGATGAAGAAGACCTATTCCTATGTTGACAGATTCGAATCTCGTCCACGAATTTGCGAAGATAAATCACATCACGCTTGTAGAGTTGTGTATATTTGACTCTTCTGCCAGATCTGTCCTTAGAATCATTGACTAGTCTTGCAGTTTCTTGTATTCCCTGTCATCAATAAATGATCCTTTGACAACCTCCCTTAAAAGTTTCTTAAGGACCAGTTGGAACTGAGCACCTGAATCTATACCCCCTTCCTCCATGTTAACCTCATATTTCCTGTTAGACTTGGCTGGGATCGTCGTAGTGTCCAGTTCGTCATCTGACTTGGTCGATGAGTTCCCTACTTAGTTAACAGAATCTGAGTCCCGACTTCCTTCCTCCATGTTACTCTCATCTTCCTTAGTAGACTTATTTTTCAACCCCATCATAGTTGTTTATTTTTGCGGAGCTAGCCCGATCCATTTTTGGTCCACAGGAGATCCAGTGGAACCGAAATAGGACCAAACATATATTAGAGATCAATCTCTGTTAGATGCCACTACTCAAACCCCAGCAAACTGAAGGTCCAAGAGAATCCTAAGGTTGAAGAGACATGTTGGATCAAAAAATCCCTTCCCATCCGCCATCCAGAAAGACGCACCCAGTAGAAGAATATTGTTAATTTTTCCTCAATCTTGTTGAGGAAAGGGGTTTTGTATCATATTATGAATTCTAGCTCTTTCTTTCAGAAACGGTGCTTTTATATACCCTTTCTGAGAGAAAGAGTGCTCCTAGAGACATTTTATAAAATAACGGGTGCTTCTATACGCCATTTCCGAAAGAAAGGGAGCTTCTATACACCATTTCTGAAAGAAAGGGTGCTTTTATACACCCTTTCGGAAAGAAAGGGTGCTTCTATACACCCTTTCGGAAAGAAAGGGTGCTTCTATACACCCTTTCGAAAAGAAAGGGTGCTTCTACACACCCTTTCGGAAAGAATGGGTGCTTCTATACACCCTTTCTGAAAGAATGGGTGCTTCTATAAACCCTTTCTGAAAGAATGGGTGCTTCTATACACCCTTTCTGAAAGAATGGGTGCTTCTATACACCCTTTCTGAAAGAATGGGTGCTTCTATACACCCTTTCTGAAAGAATGGGTGCTTCTATACACCCTTTCTGAAAGAATGGGTGCTTCTATACACCCTTTCTGAAAGAATGGGTGCTTCTATACACCCTTTCTGAAAGAATGGGTGCTTCTATACACCCTTTCTGAAAGAATGGGTGCTTCTATACACCCTTTCTGAAAGAATGGGTGCTTCTATACACCCTTTCTGAAAGAATGGGTGCTTCTATACACCCTTTCTGAAAGAATGGGTGCTTCTATATACCCTTTCTGAAAGAATGGGTGCTTCTATACACCCTTTCTGAAAGAATGGGTGCTTCTATACACCCTTTCTGAAAGAATGTGTGCTTCTATACACCCTTTCTGAAAGAATGGGTGCTTCTATACACCCTTTCTGAAAGAATGGGTGCTTCTATACACCCTTTCTGAAAGAAAGGGTGCTTCTATACACCCTTTCTGAAAGAATGGGTGCTTCTATACACCCTTTCTGAAAGAATGGGTGCTTCTATACACCCTTTCTGAAAGAATGGGTGCTTCTATACACCCTTTCTGAAAGAATGGGTGCTTCTATACACCCTTTCTGAAAGAATGGGTGCTTCTATACACCCTTTCTGAAAGAATGGGTGCTTCTATACACCCTTTCTGAAAGAATGGGTGCTTCTATACACCCTTTCTGAAAGAATGGGTGCTTCTATACACCCTTTCTGAAAGAATGGGTGCTTCTATACACACTTTCTGAAAGAATGGGTGCTTCTATACACCCTTTCTGAAAGAATGGGTGCTTCTATACACACTTTCTGAAAGAATGGGTGCTTCTATACACCCTTTCTGAAAGAATGGGTGCTTCTATACACCCTTTTTTAAAGACTTGAGAACCTTGTTCCTGCTCCTTAGCTTATCGCAGACAGTTGTGGTATGTTCGGATGATCTAAATTTCGAGATTTTCGACTTCGTTCTTAGCCTTAGGTGATTATTTTTCTAATTTATCATACGCCTCCTCGAAATTGGCAAAGTAAACATTTCGTGATTTTCTCAAATAAATCAAATTTATGTCCTTATTTTTATTCCTACACTAAATAAAGCAGAAAAGTGGCATGACATGTAATGCATTTCCTTCTTCTTGGCTTTGTGACTTCAATTATTATAAAACAATATTTGTTTTGGAATTTAGCTACATTTTCGAGTCATAACAATAAATGTTAAACCGATATCTCACCACATGCATGTTACACATTAAGAATAATCCCGAGAAATAGTCCATGTATCTATGAAGATATTATTGTGACATTATCATCATTTCTTTCCGCCTCCACTCCAGCCACAAAAAGATGAGGAAAGCAAGAAACATTTTTTGAATTGGTAACACAATGCAATTGTTATTCCTTGTGCTGGCATTGCATGTCGACAACGTTAAACGCTTCTATTTTCAAGTGTCATTTTGTTGTTGTTACAATTATTTCCATGGTCTTTGTTTCCAATTGTGATTCTTAAGAAGCAATAATAAAAATCGAGTTGTTTTAGTACTTTGGGACAACACGTTTGGAGATATAATAAAAATAAATATAATTTGTGGAATTGGAAATGGGCGGGGACACAAATAATTTGAGTGACGGAATAAATATGTGTGCTTCCAATACTTTTTCTTTTTCTTACACGGAAATCAAATGCATTTTTGTTATAAATAGCCCCCAACCAACCTTTTTCCAATACGACAAGTTTCCTAAATTTTTTTTCGATATTTATTGACTTTATTATGGAAGTTCTTTCGTCGTTGTTGAACATTGCAATTATCGTTATTTTAAATAGGCAACGTCAAATGTTCTTGGCCCATAAATGTTGGAATTTATACGCCAAACACTTGTCGCTGAAACAAAAACAAACAAAAAAGGTACTCAAGTGAAAAACTAATGCACACACCCTCTTCATCAGCAATGGCAGTAGCTACGGCAGTGTGGGTCTTGTAATAACCCAAAAAACAGCAAAAAGTTTTAGTTGAGTTCCTCCATAATTTTAGTATTAGTTGTTGTTGGGCTTCGCTGTTATCATTAAACTTTAATTGGAAAAAGTTTCTCACAACAACAAAAAATATTATGAAAAAAGGACGAACTGCCTTGCCTGCTGCCTGACTGAGTGACTGACTAGGTTGTTAAAACAAATGTGCTGTGCTTTTCGCTAGTCTTTGCTAATTTAGGTGAATATTATAAAATGTGTTGCTTTTGTTGTTGTAGGAAATATAAAACACAAAAAGGAAAGAAAGTAACAAAAAGCAACACAATTGGGCCTAATTCTCCAGCACAAAACAACAAAACGTTTACACAAACGACAGACCCATTTTCTCCCCAAAAGACATTGACATTCAATAAAACTAAGCAGGAAAACGAAAGAGTCCTTTTGCGAAAGTGAAAGGCCCCTTCAATTACCATCAATAAACCACAAATACGATTGTAATTGCCTTTCTTGTTTCTAACAAACTTTTGGGCGGTAAAGTTGTGTTTTTTTTAAAAAATTTTAACAACTTTAACCTGTCAGTCCACGAGACAGTTTGTTGGAAATGAAACCAACAGATATATGTGGCATTTCTTTGCTGTAACTTAAACTCCTCCATGAGCATCATGAGTTTTTTGTTTTCTTTGATATTTCTTTTCGTGTCTTCTCATGGCGGAAACTTCACTCAAAAGAAACAACAACCAGCAATTCCGCATGTAACAGCTGTTTTGTTTCTTCTTGAAAGAATTTTAAATACTCTTGGATATACTTGCAGGGTTTTTTGTTTATTTTTTATCTCGTTGAATAGTTTCTTTCCATGGAAACTTGTTTTTAAGTACAGAACTTATTTTCTGTTATTTTTCTTCTTCACGAGTTTGCAGCATGTGTACGTAAGCTGAAACTATATTGTGGAAGCTTTATGCAACGTAATGTGAGAATGATAAATCAACTTAAGTTTGTTAAATGAACTGCAAAATAATTGCAATTTAATTCTACTGAAAGAAGCCTTGGCGAAGGTCAATTACACCGTACCGTTTTATTAAAACACATATAATAGATATTTGTCCACTAGTCCGGAGAGTAAAATCTTTAAAAAAATTATTGATTCAGCGACAGAAATATACCCTTAACCTATAACAGCAGACTGCAACTAATGGACAGATTCAACACTACTTTTAGGTACATAATTCCATTTTTATTTGTTATTTATTTGACCCTTAAATAATATGTAAGTGTATAATGGCATTTCTATGTTATAAATATTTATGCATATATTTTAATTTAATTGATTTTAGGTCTATGCATTGTTAATTAATTAATATCTAGACCACCAGCAAACGATGAGACAATTTCTGCTTAGACATATAAAATACGTAACATGTGAACAATATAATTTATTTATTCGTTTTTGACTATACGTGAAGAGAAGTATTCAATCATTATTTTTAATGTGAAATAGAAAAAATGTCAATGGCCCTATATCCATGAAAAGTAGTCGGATATAGTAACAAAATTACTAAAAAAGGTAATAACAAGTAAAAAAGTATCGGTCGGCTTTGCCGACAGAGATATACCCGCAGCCTGTGTGGATTGCAATACTTTTTTTCCAAAAAAAAAGAAATGTATGGGCGTATGCGACAGAAATACGGATTGGATTAAAGCTCAAAAATTTGCGGGAGATATCGATATATAGGGCTTTTGTACCATACTAGCCTACGAAAAGCATACTATCGGGTCACTAGGGAAAACTTCAGTAAAAATGTCCATAGGATCCTCGAACAGACCCTCAACTAAAAAATTGTGTTGAACATTTGTATGAGTGGTACCCCAAGTATTGGACCGATAGGGCCCAAATTTGAACATAAACTAAGCTTGGACAAAAAATTTCGAGATCAAAAATTTGGGCCAAATTGGTTGCTACGTTTGTAAGATTCTGCGCTTATCATTTTAGCAAATATTTTCAAACATTTGTGGGAGAGGTACCGGAAGCAGTGGACCTATAAGCACTACCATCGAATTTCATCTAATATTCGAAGAAATATTACGATATCCAAAGTGTGGACGAACGCAGTATTCGGTTCGAGCTCTACAGCCACTATATATGGTGCCATCGCGTTTTTTTACAACTTTCGGGCTGTTTTCTCAAGAAGTATGGACTTGCCCCTGAAAAAACTTTTACTGTCGTAATTGAGACAGAGTATGCAAGATGCGACAAAAAAAATCAAAGTGATTCGAGAACAGGTCTTATAGTGAATTTATCCAAAATTTTATGTGGGAGGTACCCGAAGGACTGAACAAAACAAATATAGTCCATATTCGAACCTGATCTATATCTGGTAAATATATTAGGATGTGTAAAGTATGGACCGAATCGCTCACTCCCATCCAGAGTTATCGTGCGCACAATTTTTCCGAACATTTTTGAACTTTTGTGGGGGAGGTACCTGAAGGTGTGGACCGATATGGCTTATCTTCGAACTTAAACTAAGTTTGCACAAAATATTACGAAGGCCACATTTTGGACCGACTCAGTAGATCCGTTCGAGAGTTATCTTGCGCTCCAACCACTACACACGGTGTCATAGGGTTTTTTTTGCACCTTTAAGGCTAGTTTCTCAGGAAGTGGGGACTTGCCGCTGATGAAACTTGCACCGTCGTATGGGGGGCAGTGAATACAAGTTGCTACAACAAAAATCAAAGCGATTCGAGAGCAGGTCCTAAACTGAACTTTTCTGAAATTTTGTGTGGGAGGTACCCGAAGGGGTGGACCGATTGAGTCCATATTTGAACCTCATATTACTCTGGTAGAAAGTTTACGCTATACAAAGTATGGACCAAATCGGTCACTCCCTTCAAGAGTTATCGTGCGCACAATCTTTCCGAATATTTTCAAACTTTTGTGGAGGAGGTACCGGAAGGAGTGGACCGATGTAGCTTATCATCGAACTTAAACTAAGTTTGGGCAAAATATCACGAAAGCCAGAATTTGAACCGAATCGGTTCATCCGTTCGAGAGTTATCGTGCGCTCCAGCCAGCAGGACAGACAGACAGACGGGCGGACATGGCTAGATCGACTCCAAATTGTCTGAAACACATTTCGTCCAAACATACTTGGGGTCTAAAACCATTATTTCGATGAGGCACATTTTCATCGTATCAAAGTGTATATACGCTCTTTAGCCTAAATGCTGAGGGTATAAAGATTTTATAAATTCTCAAATATTTTCTTTCTTTATGGAAAAACTAAACATTTCCTACACCATTATAATTCTCAGATATCCTTTTACCATTTTCGTTTTTTTTTTTCTTAAGCCCAGAATACCACAGACAATCATCCTTTCTTTAGATACCAAACCACAAACCCACTTCGTTACAATTCAATGCATTCCCATAATGTTTTGTTCTTTAGTTTTTGGGTAAACATTTGACAATAAAGGTATTTCCAGGCCACTGCATTAACTCAACATTTGTGTAGGTGTATGTAGGTGTTTTATTTGTAAATGTACATATGTATAAATTTGCCCATTACAAGAATCTTATCAAATATCAGAGTTGTGTCTGTGATTTTCCTAGTGACTCTTCATACACATTTTCTTACATTTGTTTCTGCATTATATTTCAATGTTTCGTTTACTAAATAAATACTTTTCAGACCTTGGTATAATCCTCTTTTAGTTTGTGGTAGCCTCCCTCTCTCTCTGTATCAACTATGACATGCTTACAATCTGCATGTAACTTTCTTTGTCTTTGGCAATGTGCATTTATTTACCTTCATTTGTTCTACAAATTTACTGACACTGTTTAACTAGAGGTTGATGGATAACAATGCAAAATCCTTGAGCCGGGATAGACTAAACAGAATTTAGAATGTGATACATTCTAAAGAAAATATGTCAACATTAACGGTTACATTGAGACTAAGTCCCGGGCCACACTACAGTAATTTCACTGAAATTTTGATATGAAATTATGCGTCTCTAGATCGACGTCCATAGTAGAGTAAAATCGTAAAATTGCTGTAGTGGGGAATTCGATTTAAGAACACCTAGTTTCATGAAATTTTTTAATGAAATTCACGCTAGTGTGGACCGGGACTAAGAAATACAATTCTGTAGCTAATAAATTCAGTAAAGTAAGTATTATAAGGAAGGAAAAAATCATACGTTATGTGCTGCCTTTTTATTTTTTTTATTATTATAATTTGTTGTTTGATTCGAAAGAAAAATGTACATACCTAAACCAAATGGTTGGGGGGGAGGGGGTGGTTAACATATTACAATGGTAATAATAAATTGTAAAGTTATGTAACCTAGTTATTGAGCATTAGGAACTTTCACAACTCTATCGTGAATGTGTTCCATAGAAAAAAATCAATAACGATATTCTTTATGCTATCGTGGAGATGCAATCAGTATGCATATTTTTCAGCTGTGGTTTAACTCGCCATCATAATGTTAAATGAATGACTACGCTTCTCTATAAGCGTTGCCTTACTTCCTCGAATGGCTGTTTGGACTCTGCGATAAGGAGTTCACACAGCTTTGGATTAAAAAGGGAAGCGGTTAGCAGATTTCTTATTCCATTGTGGTGCAATATTGGCCCTAAAGGGTCGCGGACTCTAAATATCGAAAAGACAACGTTACAAGTTTTCATTACTGTGTTCTGGACACACCCTTTACTACAAGGTCCTTTTTAATATGAGAAATCTCTTTTTACCTTCTGATAAATAAACTTATTGGAATTTATTTGTTATATAATAATTTAAATAGGTTTCTGTTTTTTTTTTTTGTACTGAAATTTTATTGAAAATTAAATTAAAAAACTTTGTTATAATTCTAAATGCTTATGATAAGAGTTAATTCATAAGATCTATACAGAGGGAATATTACAATATTTGTATCGACAAATAAAAATAAGTATTTTTAATTTTTAAAAAATTTATAATCAATGGTTTTCAGTTAAAAAAATATTTGGAAATTTGTTTTACACTTTTTGTGCAAATGAAAAGCACCTCCCCATATACAGCTTCTGCCTACTTACTGGCTTTTCTTGTCTTTGGCTTCCAATTCCTTTAGTCGATTCATACGTTGCAATAGTGTAGGATGTGAATGATTCCACGATGAGTACAACCAATCATGAACGGGGAAACCCAGATTATCCAAATTCAATTTGATCAAAGCTTTTTGCAAGAGCTTCGCATAACCTAGTTTCTGGGCAAATTCATCAGCTTGATATTCAAAACGTCGTGACAGCATGGTGAGTGCAAATCCTAAAATGGCATTATATGGTGCCATAACATAAGTCAGAACAATAAAGAGACCAACCAAAATAGGACGTACACCGGGTGCAAAGCCCAAAGCCTCATAGAAAGGTGCATATTTGAAACAATAATTGAACACGAAGAACAACAGCAACAGATTAACTTGCATTATCACAATATTCTTGGTAACATGTCCCAATTTCCAGTGACCCAACTCATGTCCTAAAACAGCAACAACTTCTTCATCAGTACAACCCTTGCCTTTGTCTTCTTCTTTAATTTCGGCTTCATCCTTCTTTCCCTTGTTCAGCAAAAGAGTATCGAAGAGGACAATGCGTTTGGAATTCCACAGACCGTAAAAGTAGGCATTGCTATGTGAGGAACGTTTCGATCCTTCCACAACGTATAATTTAGTAAGGGGGAATTTCAAAGATGCCGCCAATTTCTCAATAGCCGTTCTGAGCTCTCCTTCCTCCAATGGTGTGTATTTATCAAACAATGGTGCAATAAATATGGGATAAATGGTCAGCAATACCAATGATATAATACCAGCAAATGCCCACAAATAAATGAAGAAATATTCTCCACCCCACTGTACAATAAAGACCACAGCTGCAGACAGTAGAACGGTGAGAATGTTGCTCACTAGCAATCCCTTGATTTGATCCCATACAAAGAAGCCGGGTGTTTGCTTATTGAAGCCATGCTTTTCTTCCAGCACAAAGGTACCATAGACTTTGAAGGCCAGCTCCTTAACATATCCATATAAGCCAATGACAACAACAAAAACGCAGCTTACAAGTATTTCATTGTTAACGTCGAAATTGAATTTGGCAACAAGATCCAATGATGTTTGCCAAAATAGAGAGATAATACCGAAATACAGTTCCAAGGGGATGACAACGACGTCGAGTAGAATACTTTTGAATATTCCAAATTGCTCCTTGTCCAAACCATAAATGCGGGCCTTGTTGAATGTTTCTTCACTCATATGTTCTTTCAGCTCAGTAGGTACATTTTTGGCAGTTTTGTAGACTTTTACCTAAAAGACACAGTTATTGTATTGTGAATTGCATTACTTCATGAACTTTTTTTAAATGCCGCTTTTTATATTTTTAAAAACAAAATGAAATTCAGACAAATATAATACAAACACAAGAAGAAGTTGAGGTTGATCAAAAACATATACCTACAAAACGTTACTTAATTACAATCTTTAAAAATAAACCCGACTTATACTACCAAAAATATAGTGTTTTAAATAGTAAATTTTAACTTTTTAATTTGTCCACCAAATTCAGTTTAAAGTATAGATCTTTTTCTAACTTCTATTAGCCCGATTATGAATATCAACTCCCCAAGAGTATTCTCACTCTCTAATTGAAGTTACAACGGCAGAGATACAAAACTCACGAGGAGTTTACATTCATAATCGTCTGTATGCATTTTAGTGTTAACCGCATCGGATATCTCAAAACGAATAAAATGAAAAATAGGTAAAACCTTTTAATGAAACTTACTTGTCTTAGAGATATATAAATCTCGAAAAGATTCTCAAATATGCAAAGGAATATGATTGCATATAAAATAAGTTCTGCTTCGGAAGCCCCCATCGTTCGTGGCTGGTATTTTTAGAAGTAATCTGTAAAAATGGAATAAAATAACATTAAAAATAAATAAGAGTTAAGAAATTATGGTGGGTAAAAATTTATTGATTTATCTCTTTATTTGCAATAGCGATATGATTCTTGAAATTATTGTCCACTGAAAGACATTTTGATACAACAAGGCTAACTCAATTGCATTGGGTATACGCGCGAAATGGGTATACTTTTTGAATCTTAGGAAGGTTATTAGGCATCTGGCATTGAATATAGCTTGAGACGTAAGCATGGCCGACTTCGGTATTGTCAGTTGCTTTGTATTCGTGCATGAAACTAGGGGTTCTTTAATCGATTTCCCCACTACTGTAATTTCATAAAATTACTTTATGGGTACTTTACACGACATGTATTTTACATATGTTCTGTCACTTTGAATGTACATTTTTTATATAAAAAATGACAACCCATATGTAAGAAACATATTGTGTAAAGTACCCATTACTCTAGTATGGAATTCGACTTAAGAAGCACGAATACAAAGCAAATGACAATACGGAAGTTAGCCCATGTAAATTCCATTGTTCCACCATTAAGCAATCAAGGTAGTAACTATTTTCAAGACCCAGAGAAAGGACCTCAGATACTTCATTAGAATTAGAAGTAAAGATTTGGGCGAATCATATATTAGGTGTTTTCGTTTACTCCATAATTTGTAAAAATCCAAAATCCGTAATTTCTTGTTGACGACTGGGGTAGCAAACGCACTGTAGAATAAACGAACAACATCCAGAAGACCGTTCTTCAGAAGTTGGTGATAACACTTGAGAACGAATTAGACCCACTTCAAACATATTGATGAAGTCTCGATATAACAGAGGGCAAATGAATCTGATTAATTACGAAAACCAGTAAATATCATAGGTCACGATAAAGTTGAAATGATAAAGGGCACGACAAGCCAAGTGACTCATAACGCAGTAACTCACCACAATATCTTGACAAATAGAAAAAAAGAGACTATAAAACTACATAAATTTATAAATTCAACTCATTTTTACTTACAGCTTCTTAAAAAAATACACGTAAAAGTTAATTCTAAATTCTGCTCACAACAACGCTAATCGGGCACACTTTTCAACAGAGTCGACAAAAACATGCCGGTAACGCCGATCATTGTTCTACTTGATGTATGGCCACAAGTAAATTTTATGCAACAAGGGGGCATGGTACATTTACAAAGGTAGATGCAACGGCGAATTGCTACAACAAAGCAACTTTTTTTGTAATGTAAAATGTCAAATTTTTCGCGAAATGGTCTCTTTTTGTCGCTTGTGTTTGTCTATAAAGCGAACACATGCTATCTCTTACTTACCGAATCATATGGTTTTTTGTTTTGATTTTTCATGGCGAATTCCTAGTTTTTTGACGTTTTAGATTCTACCTTGGTAATTGTACCATGCAAGGGAGTCTTGTACCCCGTTTATATATAACCGGATTTAACAAACCGACTGGGTTTTAAATTTCAATTCCATTGCTTATATTTCAAATAAATCTTTATAAAGAAGGTTAACCCTGGAAAAAGCTCTAATATAAACAGCATATTGGGGCTCAATTTTGTTTCTATGAAAATTTGAAATGAAAACTTTTATAAAGGAAATAAATGTCAAATGAAAAATTTTATAAGTCAAATATTTTTCATTTAAAATTTTCATAGAACAAGAATTCAGTCCTTGGTCCACATTAGAGCGATAGAAAATCATTAAAAAGTTTCATGAAATTATGCGTCCCTAGATCGATTTAAAAAATATGTACAGTTAGTCAAACTCATGGCAAACTCATGGCACAATACTGATTACGGTTATGCCTCTATCTTACGACGATCCGGATTCCAACTGGGATCGGAGGTAATCAGTGATTACATATCACCACAGTTACACTTCGATGAGATTGATGTACGAATACCCCACAGGGAGGCCTGGACTCACAATTCCCCACCTCTACTCGGTATAGAGATTTATACCGACGGCTCCAAGATGGAAATGGGAACAGGTGCAGGCGTCTACAGCGATGACCTCAATTTACGGCTCTCATATAGGTTGAACGAACATTCTAGTGTATTCCAGGCCGAAATCTTTGCAGTTAAGAAAGCAGCAGAGTTGATAAGCAATAAAAAAAGGGGACATAACTGGACCGGTGACTATCTACGTGGATAGTCAGGCGGCCCTTAAATCACTCAAGTCCCACTCAATCAAGTCTGCTGCGGTCTTGGACTGCAGGAAAGCTCTGGAAGACCTAAAATCAATCGTTACCTTATGCTGGGTCCCGGGTCACTGCAATATCGAAGGCAATGAGATAGCGGATGAGCTGGCACGTAGCGGATCGGAGTCAACCGACATTGTAATCGACAACTCCATCAAGCCACCCTTGTGTCATTTCATGCGGCAGCTAGAACAAGTTTACCGGGACAAGGCTGGTCAGATTTGGAACCATGAACCTGGTTGCAAGGTATCAAAGGCAATCTGGCCCAACCTATCTCAGCAAAGAACTATATCCCTTCTCTCCATGAAGAAATCCGATCTAAAATTAATGGTTGGAACAATCACAGGACACTGCAGGATAAGATCCCTAACCTGCAGATGGGATAGAGACACTACCGACTACTGCAGACTATGCGAAGATGAGGAAGAGACGGAGACGATTGAGCACTTATTATGTCGTTGTCCAGTGCTCATGACCAGGAGACTTCGAACGGTGGGTGAACACACCACAACATCTCTGACAACGTTCTGTCAAGTCGAGCCGACGAAACTGCTTCTTTTGGCCAAAGGCCTAAAATGGCTTCAACGAGAACCAACCAATGCGCCTTAGCATGGCAAACTCTCCTCTCTCGCCCCTATGTCTAAAACATCCTTTTCAACGACTTCCCTACCAAATTACTCTTTTTATTTCATTATCTTGTATAATTCTTTCCTTGACGTCTTTCTTCTTTTCCATTCATTTCTTCTCTTTCAAACCCCCCCCCCCCCCCCCTACAGGATGAACACAATGGACCATAAGGTCTCCGAGTGAAGTGGCTGTCCAATATGACAGCTACGCGTCCTTTAACCTAACCTAACCTAACCTAGTCAACTTAATTATTGCAAAACCAAAATTATTACAAAATTTTAAATAAAACATCATTTTATTGATATATATATAAATATCATTATTAATATTTTTGTTAACAATGCAATTCTTACACATGTTTATTAATATAATAAAATAAAAAGTAGGTAAATTTCACTAAACATTTTCTTAAAATTAACAAAAATGAGTACAACTCATTATTTGCACTGTCAACTAAAAAATTGCAAAATTCGCAACTTTTCAGTTTTTCACGGTATTTTTCGAAAAGTTGGTTCTAATATTTCGTGTGCTCACATTTGGCATCAAAAACAGCTTGTAAACGTATCTGAATTTAATAAATAATTTCCAATGGTATTTTTCAGCCATTCTTCTTTATTGCATTTTATTTAGTCCCCCAGGTTAGTAGGCGACCTATTCCCGACTTTTTCCTTCAGGTGTACCTATGAATTTTCGATGGGGTTAATATCTAGACACTGGAACGGGGTGTAAATGTCTTGGGTACAGTTGTATAGCAACTAAGTCTTACATAAATTAGATTTATGCTTAGGGTCGTTGTCTTGGTAGAACTTATATTGCAATTTGTTTGAATTTTCAGGGTCAACAGGCCCAAATTTCTTGACGCTTTTGGTTAAATCTTTTCTTAAAATATCTAAATAAACCTCCTATGTCATTGTTTCTTCCATAATCAGGATTTTACCAACGTCACTGCTTGGTATACCCCATACTATAAGTGACAGTTTTCCGAACTTTACGGTATGTATTAAATTTTTGTTTTCCATGGCTTTCAAGGGTTTTTCCAATACTTTTTGAGGTCCATTGTGATAGTACAACATAATTTTAGTCTCGTCAGAAAATATAACGCCATCCCAATACTAAAGATGGCGTGAAAAGTTGTCTATAACAAGTCTGAATAGTTTCTATATATTGTGATGGGAGGGCAATGGTTTTTACCTAGTCACTCGTGATGAGTGCTTGTTATTATGTAGAACTTTTCTGACTTTTCCATGTGACACACTTACTCCAAAATCATTTTTAATTAGAAAAAGCTATTTTCTGATCCTGGTTTGGGCTATTTCGTTAATTTCTTTAATCATTCTGCAGTCAATTCGTGACCTGCCACTTAACGCCCTCAATTTGAGCCTGGCTTCTTTCTCGGTGCGGTATATGATGTTGTATACACTTCTCAGCTTGCGAGAGGTGATTTTAGGGATTTCTCTTTCGGATTTACCATTATTATAATTGGAATAGACCAAATTTACCATATTTTCCGAAACCGTTTACCTGATTTTCTCTTTTTCTGAATATACCGTCTATGTTACACACTAAAATTAATTTATGATAAAAAATTATGGATCTACATGTTCACATACCATAAAAGTCTTAAAAAATCCTTAAATGCAAAAAATCGCGGGGGGAAACCCAACGACTTTATTGCACATTAATTCATTTTGCAATTATTTAGTTGACACCACATAAACCGGGTACCTATCCTTTTTGCCCGTTGTTTTTGTTATTTTCAACCGATTTCTGCATTTATTGGCTTGATGTTGTCATTAAAAGGTAAATCAACAGATATTACAAAAAGCCCAACATTATTGAAAGAATTTCTTGTAGTAATACCTAATTAAACATCTAAATTTTTAAAAATTCATCGTTTGCAATAATATAGTTGACTAACTGTATGTTTTTGTTGTTATGTTTGTAGTTTCGTTCAATCTGGCTCTGGGTCCAGTTCCAGGAAAGTGGCTGCTTCGATGGAATGTAACCACAGATCCACTGGAGATAGATGAGTAGGTTTCGGGGCAGTTGAAAAGATGTTTTGCGTCGTGCGGGCCCATGCCACATACTGGGCAGATGTCTTGCACGGCAATAAGAATTTAGGCGACTGCAATATCCCGAGCGTAGTTGAGCCAAAACTACTCTGGTTCGTCGTGGCAACTGACGCTCCTCAGCTGCGATATATGGGGGATGTACTCCGAGGACTTTATTCACACTATATTTGCTTATGGCATTAGCAACTGCATCCGTTTGAATACTATTTAAACCTGCTACATATGCCTGTGGATCTAGGGGTTCTCTACTATATTGTTGGACATCCCTGTCTAGAGCATGAATATCCTTCCTGATATGCCTGAATGTGTCGGGCCTAACCAGCAGATGGTGATTGTGATAGCTCTCACGTTAACACGCAAGGAAGTACTGCAAAGAAAGCATCTCATTGTGTTGCTTTACTGGAAGAATTTTTGCCTCCTCATCCCAGCAAAATAAATTGGAAGTAGTGCAATGTAGACTAGTTCTTTCACGGCATGTTTTTATGCAGTTTAAACGGAGTCGTGAAAAAGGCACTCCATTCCTCACATTTTAACCGCATTTGGATGCAATCCAAACAATCACATCCATTTGTCACATTTTAACAACATCCGGAGGCAGTTCAACGGAGTCGTGAAAAAGGCACTCCAATTCCTCACAATTTAACAGCATCCGGATGCAGTGCAAACGGATTCGTGAAAAAGGCACTCCGTTCACTACATTTTATTAGCAGTTGTTAGAGATCCCTACATGTACATAAATCAGTTTGTTCATCTCTACAGGCAGCGGAATACATTTCCAAAAAGAGCTAATCGTGTTAACGTTTCCAAACATTTGTTAATACAAACTAAATAATTTTTAATTTGTGAACATTTTTCCGGTATCTCACGAGAAGAAAATTTCCCAATGGAGTGCTGTTGGAGTACATATCAAAATCTTAACTGGTGATAGGAAGACAATATCAAACCCATTTAGCAGATGAAGCAAAAGCACTTAAGTTTGGATTAAATGAAAAGCGGAGGAAACACACATGTTTGCGATTGAATTCGATAGAGAATTTTCATAATTTGTGTTAATTTAATAAAGTTATTAATATTTTTGTTTTACACAAATAATAAATGCATTTTATTTTGTTATTCAAACCACGTGCTCTGGACTGCCTCCTATTCTACTCCAAAGGGTCAGTTAAAATGCAATGCCAAAGGGTCAGTTAAAATGCGGTGCCAAAGGTTCAGTTAAAATGCGGTGCCAAAGGTTCAGTTAAAATGCAATGCCAAAGGGTCAGTTAAAATGCGGTGCAATGGAGTGCCTCTTTCCGGGGTCACTCCCTTGTAAAAATCATGAGTGAAAATGCATAATTTGATGCACTTCCAAATCACTTGTACATATCATTTAACTGCCTCTTTGGAGGCAAACTTTTCGCTGGGATATAGATGGTCCACTGAAGACTTGAGGAGGCACCCTGTTGCTGTTCTCAGGGCGGCATTCTGACAGGTTTGCACATTTTTCCAATTCCTATCACATAATCCCGGCGACCAAACTGGCGCCGCATAGCTTACCACAGACCGACCTATCGCGTTATATGTGGTCAACAAGGTTTCTTTATCTGCACCCCAAGTGCTGTCGGCTAGGGACTTGAGGACCTTGTTCCTACTTTACAGTTTGTCGCAGATAGCTGTGGTGTGCGCGCACGGAGTGAAAGTAGTGTCGAATGTGACCACTAAAATTTTGGGGCAGTTAGTGGTCGGAGTTCTGCTACCGTCGACCACGACATTAAATTCTCTTCCAAACTGCGCTGTCCATGTGGTGAACATAGTGGCTGTTGATTTTGTGGCGGAAATCTGCATATTCCTCGAATGGAAAAAGGTGGTAAGATCGGTTAAGTACACAGTTTATACAGTTGGCCATTCAGCCCAAACTAGTTAGCCCTGACTATTTAGTTTGCTGTCAAATACATAAAATACAAAGGAAATCAAATCACAATAATGAACAATCTATTATGTTTGTTGTCAAATGTTGTTAACAGAAGTCTGAATGGCCAACTGTATAAACTGTGGTTAAGTAGCTGTTCAGTCTTTCACAGATGTCATCAGGATAGGTACCCGACGCCAGGATCGTGCAATCATCCGCATACGTTACGATCTCGATGCCGTCTGGAGGGAGCGGAATACAGGAGAGGTAGAGGGTAAACAGTTCCGGAGATATCACCCCCTTGGGGAACTCTCTGTTTCACTCTACGGGGTTTGGACTTCTTGTTCCTGAATTCCACGTACGACTGGCGCACACACATATAATTGACTATCCAACGTTTCAAGCTTCGCCGGAGGGTTGTCTGCTCAATGTGCTCAAACAGCGTGGAGTGTCTGACTGTATCAAAGGCTTTTATATAAGTCGAGCGCCACCATTACTGTTCTATCGCACGGCCGTCTTTGGTTGAGTCCTTGACAAATATATGTGGTAATAGCGTGCAGCGCAGTTGTCTTGCTGTGCTGCTTACGGAATCAATGCTGATGATCAGCAACTTGACAGCTATTCCTGATATTGGGGAGGCAAAGGCCTCAAAGCTCTTTGCTACGGGCGACAACAGCGAAATCGGCCTGTACGATTCACTTTTGCTGGCATCCTTGCCTGGTTTCCATAGCTGTACCACCCTCCCCATTTCCAAGACTTCGGGAACAATGAGGGTGGATAACGACAAGTTGAGAAGTTTTGTGAGATACTGCACTCCCGGCTCATCCAGCTGCTTCAGCATTACCATTAAGATTCCAACAGGGCCCAACGCTTTGGATGATTTAGCGTTCCTAATGGCATTCGCAACATCATCCATTGAAAACTGTGGTGGTTCACACTCGGCAGGAAGAGATCTGGTGCGACGTAATACTCTCCTCTTCGCCCTGTCACTCTCGGGGTGATCGATTGAAATAACTTGCGCACCTCTTCGGATCTTGCATCCTTCCAGGGTTCGGGATTACAGCCTGCGCTGTACCCCTCTGGTCGTTTTGTATTGGACAGCGGGTCAAATACAACACATATATCCGCTGATGTTGGTGGTTCTGGGTCAATCCGTTACGAAAGAACTCGCTGTCCTGGGATTGTGTGTTGTCAATAAAACCAAAGTTTAGGTGTTTTTCGTTCGCAACCATTTTCTTTCGACATAGTGTCAGGGCCAGCCTGTTTCTGTATGTCATACTTTTCTCCATACATATTTAAAAATTTATAAATGTATTTGTAAAAAAGGTTTGTATTTTTGCTATTGTCTTGCCAATACTGGCATTTGTAAACGCAGGGTAAAGAAGAATGTGTGCGAAAGAAACACATCCAAACTCTTGTGTGTTTTTCAAATTTGTTTTTTGTTTTGAAGCAAAAGCAAAGGTAAAATTATTTCGAAAACTAAAGTTCGGGCGTGTTTCATTCCCACACATTCTTCTTTCGACATACATGTACAGAAACTGGCTGCTGTGACTTTTACCTATTTCGATGTGTGGCCATACAGCATAAAGACAAATTTCATTCATTCACAATGACAGAAATATAATTTTCAACAATGTGGCAATACCGTTTTCACACCAGCTGTTCATTATCTTCATTTCAGCGTCTTCCTCTGCATTTTCATTTCGTTTATGGCGAATTTTATTTATTTTGTCCATTTTTTAAATAAAAAGTGTGTTATTTTCATTAATGAAACAAAGTGACAAGTACTTTCTGCGTATGTTGATATAAAATTGCAAGAAAAATGCGACAGTCAGCATCGAAAAAGAGCAACAGCGCAAAATCTCCTGAACCAGACGACAGCAACAGTCGACAAAATTTAAGTGGTTCCAGTACAAGCTCAAATAAAGGCAGGAAAAGGTTTGTGTAAAAAACTATGTTGTCCTTTGTAATATTTCGTCATAGTCCTTGCAAATACTACTGCTACAAAGGAATGTGTTTGAATCCCTTCAACACTAAAGCAATTGTGAATGATTAAAATTTTGCCTCTTTGTTTTTGATTTGCTTAAAATTTTTGTTTTTAATATAATCCATACAGGAAACGTTGCGAAATATTAACAATCAGTGATTTTGAATCCGAATTTGAGGATTGCGATTTGGAAGATGCAGTTGCACTGGAAACAAGGCTGCGCAAAGTGGCGCGTAAAAATTCACTGTCTCATGAAGAAATGATGAAATTGTTGCACGTAAGTTTCTATCTATCCAAAGAATTTCTTGCCATTTACTTTATATTACCTTTATTTTAGAAATTTGTGAAAAATGAACACATTCTAGCCCTTATAACGTTAAAAGCTGAAGATGAGCTGGCTCGAGAAAAGCTTGAGGCTGAACAGAGAGCTATTATAATAACCGATACCCCATCCATTCCAAAGTTAACTCGTTCTAAAGCCAAGGAACTTAAGAAACAGCCTACCATTTCATTACCAAAGATATTGAGTGCTGAACAAACGGAAATAGCATCATTGATCAATGAAGAATTGAACTCTGATGAAGAGGATGAGGAATACACTTTTAAAGAAGAGGATTTTGTGGTAAGTTCGAATTCAAATAATCACATTATTCGTTAACTGCAGTCGTGTTCTTTTTCAGTCCGATGATGACCCCAACACAACAGCATCTGATTTGGATTCCAATCCAAGGACACCACAAACACCTGCCGTACAAGCTGAAGCTGATGATTCGCCTGTAAAACTATCTGAGGATGGTTGTTTTAAAGTACCACTTAACAAAAAGGGTCCCCAGGAAGAACTTAGAATTGCCACACGCACGCGTTCAAAGTTGTGTTTGCAACAAACAACTATAGAGGATATTGAATCGGAATTTATACCACCAGACGTTGACTATACCGAACCAACTGAACCGGACTCTCAGGCTATCGATGAGGATTGGAATCAATTTTTAAATGATTTTTTAAAACCGCTAAGTATGTCTTGCTTGTTTTCTAATAGGATGAAATACTGATTTTTCTTGAACACATTTGCTTAGATTCCAGTCTGGTAGGAGATGATGACGATCCCATCAATGATCCTGAATATGTTGCTGCTGAAAAAGAATTAGGTATGTACCGAGATTATTGCTAACTTTATAGTAGTTGATTGATTTTCCTCCACTCATAATTCCGAATATACAAATTATTATAAATAAGAGACGT
The DNA here is from genome assembly GCF_047663935.1 of Musca autumnalis. Taxonomy (NCBI): domain Eukaryota; kingdom Metazoa; phylum Arthropoda; class Insecta; order Diptera; family Muscidae; genus Musca; species Musca autumnalis. The sequence continues at coordinate 207,245,069 of NW_027412088.1, forward strand.
ATGTATGTACTTTTTAGTTTAGAAGTTTATTATTATAACTTCATTTCTATCCTAAAAACTTAAATGTAACTTAACCTACAGTGCTGACCAATCATTCATTACCCATTTATATTATGGGTCTTCATGTTTATTTGAACATAGAAATCAAAGAGCTAAAGCACTCTGTGCAGGGAAATATGACACCCTATCGTCAATTGCATCATTACATAAGGCTAATGTTGCGCGAACTCAAAAGATGTGGAAAATTGGACAATACCAGTTAAGACAATTTAAATATTACGTCAAGGAAATAACATATATTGACGCATAAGTATCAAATGGAATTGAGAAATTCTCAATTGAAGGAAGACATGATGAAATTGAAAGATGGCGTAAAAAGGTCATGGTTTCAATCATGGTATAAAGTAGATCAAGATCGAATAAATCCACAGAACTCAGTTTTTTCCTGAATCTAGTCCATATTTACATTAGGCGATTTTCCTTGAAAGAGGGTGTTGAGAGGCAAAGGGTTACCATATGCCTCACTCCTTCCTCCATCAAAATGACAATTGCCGCAAGGAAAATTGCCTAATGTAAATATGGACTTAGGCCATGTTCATATTATAGCCTTTTGCAGGGTTAACCTTTTTGATGAGGATTTATTTGACATATACGCAAAGGAATTGACATTTGAAACCCAGTGGGTTTGTTAAATCCGGTTATATATAAACGTACTATTATATAAAAAACAAACATTTTGACGGCTTGAAGAATTTTAAGTCAAAATAGAGTTGTTGTTGTGCTCTTTACGTGACCTGGTAAATAGATCTTGGAAGAGGAATTTTATTAAAATCAGTTTGATATAAATGCAACCTTAGGACGGATAGGTACTATTCCTTGAATGCAACATATCAAAATACTTGTTGTTAGGGACAACATCGTTAGAAAATAGAGGCGGGGGAGGCAAGACATTCACGTATTTTCATATGTTTAAGGGAAAGTATTGTTTTCTGCCTAATTACCAGGTCACGTAAGATGTCAAAATGTTTGTTTACGTTTTCATACAATTTATTCGCAATAACAAAACCAAATTGACAGATTAAAACCACGACGCTGGCGTTTTACGCCACCTTATAATTTCATAATGGTTTCTACTTTATTTTAGTCCCGGTCCACACTAGACTTATTTCATTGAAAAAACTTCATGAAATTATGCGTTTCTAGATCGAGCTCCACAGTAGAGTAAAATCATGTAATTGCTGTAGTGAGGAATTCGATCTAAGAACGACTAATTTCATGAAATTTTTTAATGAAATTCACTCTAGTGTGAACTTATGGATTCGCTGCCTACGCGTTTTTTATTTGAGTGTCGTTCGCGAACTTTTGGTCAAAGTGATGTGTTGAGTATTGGCAACCCTACCATAACAAATGTTTGTGTTTTTTTTGTATTGAAGTAAACATTCACGATAGAGATCTGTGGCAACATAAAAGTCCGTGTTTGCGTTTAATTAACAATTAATTAAAAATACACAAATTTTCATATTTTATGAAAATTTAGTGAAAGTCAACGTATATCTTGAAAATATTTTTTTGAATTACATCAAAAATGAGTGACAGTGGTTCGTTTTCTTTGAAATTCGAGTGTGATGACAGCAATTTGTAAGTATCCCAGAAACTCAAGTACCACAGCTTAGCCTGAATTACAAATTTCGTTTTTTCCAAAATTTTAGCAGTAACAACAGCATAAATAATTACCAACTAGAGGAGGAACAATGTGATAACAGTCAAACATATTCATCAACTCCAATAAAAACCACAGATGGGAAACAAATCTCCGTATATTTGAGTATGGGAAACAAGCTTTTGTTTTCTTCTGGCAAATATTTTTATATTGAACAAACGGTAAGATATAAATTAATATAACTGTAATAAAGTCCACAACGATTGATGTTGTGATTTTTCTCTATAACAGGTAGAACATACGGATTATCAGAAGGAATTTAAGGGAATTGTTGCTATTTGTCATACATGCGGTACTAAAATTAAAGGTTCCCTAAAAGTCAGTTCCAACTTTCTTTGCCATTTGAAAAGCAAACATCCAGATGTTTATCAGGACTTCAATAGACAAAAAAGTAAAAGTGACTACACTGTCACTAGCACAAAGCATTGCAAACGGAATAGTAACAATCGTATTAGTCCATATCCAGCTAGTAATACCGTAGTAAACAAAACAATGGAGAAACAGGAACAGTTTCATTATAAACTTATTCAATTTCTAATAGCCACAAATCAAACATTCGATGTAGTGCAAAATCCCTCATTTTTGGAACTTTTTAGATTCACTGATATACCGATAGAAATAGGTCCGGTGAATTATTATAAAAAACTGGTCAGTGATGCATGCGAATACAAGAGAATGGAATTGTCTCAAATATTCAATGCTCTACCATACATTTGCACCACTTTTGATTCGTGGACATATAATAAGAGCACATATATTGCCATATCAGCTCATTGGATTGATGAACAACTTCAAAGGCAATCTGCTTTGCTATGCTGCAAAAAGATGAAAAACCCAGGAGATTTTGATCAATTGTACAACACAGTTTTAACGCAATACCGTATTACACCATCATCTATTATAGTTTCCACAACAATGAATTTACAAACCTACCCAGAAGATTTTTGTGAATTGGATTTTGACAAAGAAGTTTTACAAGAGACATTACATCAACTAGGCGATCCAGAAAACTCACTTATGGTTTTAGATTGCTCTGATATGTTACAACAATATAAGTTTTTAGAGTTGGACATAGTGGGCCTTAACATGATATGGTGCAGAAATTTTTTGAGAGAAAGGGAAGATTGTGATTGGGCTCTTCACAAAGTTGCAATGGAAAAGTAAGTAGTACCCTTCGGAACCCTATCCTGAATTTAACAGTACATATTTCCTTATTACAGATGTTGTTGTATATGGCGTGAAAGTCAAACTAAAGAGAGAACAGAAGCCATTACATCATTAATTGGCGAATCTTTGATGAAACCACACCCCTACTCCATGATGTCTTTGTACACGGCCATTAGGCAATTAATGAGCTACAAAGAAAAACTTGAAGACATTTGTGGTTGCCTAAACACACCATCCTTATCCAGCCAAGAAGTAGAGTATTTGCAGGAATTCACTTGCCTTTTTGAACCATTGGCCCTTGCGTTTGATTTCTTAGATGTACCACAAAATCACTATTATGGCTGTTTATTGCCCACATTAGTAACACTAAAATGGAAGTTAACACGGCTTCATAACTCTAAGAAACTTAAATATTTATCAGTTGGTCTGAAACGTATCAAAACTGAATTACAAATAAATTTTAATTCTTACTACAATCTGGATGAAAGCGAAGCGGATGTCATTTTAGCAGCACTTACATATCCTCCTGTTAAAACACGTTTTCTCTCTGGGCTAAAGGATAATGCAAATTGTTTAAAAATCCAACCAAGAAACATGTTGCTGAAACATGCTAAGGAGTATCATCAAATTGATGACAATTTGCCAAATCAGTTCTCCGACACTGAAAATAAAGCAGCAATAAATCATGAGGTTAATGGTTTCTTTGATTTTGGTGACACAATAGACTCGGGTAAGATCGATGTTTCATTTCAAACCATCATAAAATTGTTTAATGTTGTTTACTTCCTTATAGCTGATGAAGAATCAAGCACTCCACAATCATTGAAATTGGAAATAGATGCGTATTTATCTGATCCTGATATTAGCTTGTTATCATTGCGAAAATATCCCACGGTTCTGCGTATGTTCTGTCGCTATAACACCTGCATACCCTCACCGTCATCAGTCGTGCGTATATTTCCCATACGCGAAATTTTACGAAAAAGTTTGAATACCCCTTGTGACGAAGAGGAGTTTGAAAATTTATATTTCTATAGTCACTACTATGGCAACAATGAAAATGTATAATTTTATTTTATGAAATTAATAAATAAATTTTATTTTTAATTCTTAAATCAATCGAAATTTTTCAAAAACAAGCGTTTTTGTCATGATTTGGGAACCTTTTCTCTTTGCAGAGACAGCTTTTTAACAAATTTTATTTCAATTGATTTTATTTATAGTTGACGCTGAAGAATTACGTGACGTGAACATTTCGAAAAAAGAAATAGCAGAGTTAATGACTGAACTTTTGAGTAATCTTAATGAAGGCATATCATTTGAAAGCATTGAACTAGAGACTCCACGCAAATTCCTATTAAACTATCAAGATGACCAACTAAATACTCCCAATAGATCGCCAGAAAAAAATGACGAAAATGTTGATTCTGTTAGTCGGCAATTACAATTTGAAGAACAACCATCTAACCATGTGCAGCAGCAGACTCAGACACATGAATCCGTACAGGAATCATGTTCCATTACATCATCCAACAATATTACACAACAAAATATATCCTTTCATCCTGATGTTATGTCAACTCCCTCTACTACTCATAATGTACAGAATAATGAGGTACAAGCTCCCGAGAATGATGAAGCTGTAACAATGATTCCAGTGGCTACACCAAAAAAGAATGCCGACAATTCTCTCACGAGCACAGTCTGTATTCCAAGCAACAACGTTAATACTCAAGTTGATATAATTGCAGTGCCAATACCAGGTCAACCGAACTGCTTTCAGTTGGCAAAAGTCGTGAACTCTCCAGAAGAATTGAAGAATGGACAAAAAGTTCTAACAGGCTTGAAATATCTGGAGGAACAATATAAGGGAAAAGCAGTAAATATAAAATACAATGTGCCATACGAAACAAACTATTGTGGAGAGTACATCTCCATAAAACGACATGCCCTTGCCGAGTACATAGACAAATTTGAAAGTCTAAAACATGCCCAAGTTAATCAAATTTCTAGTACAACAACAGAACCGGAAGCATCAGACAAAGAGTTTACCAAATATCAATACGATTTGATGCAACAGCAGATGCGTATACATGTCCAAATGTTAACCCAAACCTATATACAAACCTATTGTCATCCCGAGCTATGGAAACTGGCATCAAAGCCAAAAGAGATGCTTTTGGAGCTACAGAAAAAGTCCAAAGAAAATGCAAATTTTAAAATTTGGAATTTAGAGAAGGCTATAAATCTCATTAATAAATGGGCCCATGAATTGGATGAGGACAATGAAGAAAATAGAGCCTTGATGCAATTTCTGCATCGGGAAGTTGAATTGACGTAAGTACTTTCCAGCTAAACATCCATTGTAACAATTTAACTTAACTTATACCCTTTTTAGTAATCACAATACACGACAAATTCCACGTTTTCATCCACGACTTTTGGAATGTTTCTTGGAATCGGATGTTTTTATGTACCCTGAATATCTGCCACGTATGCCGTTTACACCAAAAGTAATAAGCCTAGAAACATTCTCACCGGTTGAGACCTATCTGATAGCCATGGGTTTGGAGAAACACGTCAATCTCATACTACAGAAAAATGAAAAAATTGGCCGGAATTCTACACCCGAAAGAATGGCATGCAAGCGTCTGACTAAAGATATATTACAAGGAAAGAATCATAGGCGTGTTTGGCCTTATATAATGCAAATGAAGGAAGCTGAATATTACAATCCCATAAAGGTAATAATGAATGCATTTTTAAGACAACGTTTGGCTTTTCATAATAAATAATTTTTCTTTTTAGTATTACTTTGAACACAAAAGGGCTCCACCCGTGGAACATACACCTATTGTTGGTTTTGCAAACAATACAGTGCCCTTGCCCAAAGATCGTTTTTCCGAATTGCCACTAGTATTCCAGCAATATTTACAAAAGGTAAGCAGTTCTAATGTTGTGTGTGTATTTTATATTATGTATTACAAAAATTGTTTTAACACTCAGTTGTCCGGGTATTGCATGAAATAATATTAAGTTATATATTATCCTATTACTTAAATCTATTAGTGACCAACACGATCTCTTGGAATGAGACGTAACTCTGAACCATGCTTTAAGAAAACGTTTCCAGCAGTTTGTTGGGGGCTAATGCCAATACCGTCATCAGTAATGATTGCACTGGTAGCAGCAGGAACTTTGAATTCCTCAGCAGCAAACTTGAGTACAGCCGTAAAGGGTGTAGCTTCGGGTACACTTAGAACTTTAAATGGTAACTTGGGATCCGAAGTTAAAGTAATTTTGAAAGTAACCTTGGACATGTTGGGTGTTTTTGGTTGGTTGGCAGCTGCAGATATTAACTATTCAATGACAGTACCTAAAAAAAGTTAGTGACGTGGTCAGTTTACAAGTTCTTAGTAAAGTAAATTGCAAAATTTGCTTACTTCTAGTAGAGTCTTCAATAGAATTTGATTTTACTTGGCCTTCCAGTCAAGATGTATATCTCAACAAGACAATTTTTGTAAATGCAGTTAACTTTTCTTAATAGAAACAACGAAATTTGCTGCTTTCTCCTCCAGTTGTAAAAACACAATGTCCGAGTAGATGCAATTGTGAATGCATCATATGGTGTAGATGGCCGGCTATCATTTTATTGTGCTTTGCGTTTGTCATTCTATTTGACAGTTGATTATAACAATTCACAATAATCGACCTTTTATGTTTTGTTTTATTTTTGTTAATGTAGAAAAACGCTCCTCCTCCGCCACCAAAACCACCAAGAAGGAAAAGTATTGTGAAAAATCCAAAGGTAAAAGCTTCAGATAAATTCAGAGACTCATTTCTGGAATTTGTACGTGAAGCTGTGGGCGAAGATCTTCCCATCGAGCAAAGCATTGTTGAGGAGCCATCATCGCAGCCCAGTGACTCCCAAACATTATCGGGCAACAATACGAGCAATACACCTTTAACGACGAAAAGGAACTCGACTGAAACAGATGCACCAAAACCAAAGAGGAAAAGACTTCCTCGTTCTTTGACGATTAATGTGAATTACGTTTTTGGCAGTCCACCGGCAACGAATTTGCCCGCAATACTTCCCAACAATACTTCTAATATTGGTAATCTCAATAATACTTCGTTGATATCGAACTCTAGCTTTGACTCCACATATGGTAATAAAAATTTAAATAGAAGTTCAAATTCCGCCGTGGACACTCCAGTAATAACATATAACTTTGATTTGGCAACAAAAACTCTGCAACCGCAATATAATCAACTTACAACGACATTTTCGCAGCAGTCCTATTCGCTTGGAAGATCAACTTTGAATACTACTGTAGCTGATACCATAACAATTTGTTCAGATGATTCCGTACAAGATTTAGACGATGTAGTTAACACCACAACTGTCAGTGAGGTAAATGAAGGACAGAACACTGTCTCTACTACAGCTGCCCAAGAAACTTCTACAACAACTGTCACAAGCTCTGTGGAGCCAGTACGATATGCTGCAACGGCAGATATAGAAAAATCTCCTGTTGTTTCTTCAAACACAGAGAATTGTACTTCAACAATTACAACATCAGTAGCGCAAAAGAAATCTGCTTCAAGTGCAACGCAAGCAGTACGGAAAACCAATTCTCCTCATAAAGGTCCTGAGAGACTAGTACGGGCTAGTACTGTAGAGGAAAGTCCTTTAACTGTTGTAGAACCCAGTAAAAGTGCAACTCCAACATCGGATAATTCTCATACTTCTTCGAAGAGAACTGGGAATGCGGAGGGACGAATTTCCACCGTAAAAGAAGTTCCAGAACAATCTACAAAACTACCCACACCATCAAAGGCCCCTCAGACAAGTACTAACAAAATTTCTTCATCTGTTCCACAATCAGTGACAAGCGTATCCTCAGTACTGAACCCAGTGACTAATAAAACAGTCACCCCAGACACAACACATGAACCATCCCAGCAAAAATCCCAAAGAACAGCCTCGAATAATTGCCAACAAAAACCAACAGAAATTGTTGATGGCAATAAAGAGAATTGCAGAAATACGTCCAAAATAAAGCAGCAGCTTGTTAAGCAACGACGGAGAACTGTAATATTGTCACACATTACAAAGTTGAATAAAAATATAACTCGAAAATCAGTTGCCTATCGAGAGAAAAGATCCATAAAGCAGCGCTGTGAGGATTTAATAACCGCCTATGGCTTACATTTAGAGACGCTTCAGGTTCGCTATAAACACTCTCCAAAAGTACAACACGTCTATAGAAGATTTAAGGCTTTGGAATTGTACACAAATCTGTTGAAGGGTTTGAAAATGATCTGTAATAAAAGTGCCAGTAACAACAATAGTGGAGGAAACTCCAACTCTAGCCCTAGTGGCTTAAAACGTTCCCGCAATTCACATGCTGAAGATGAAAGTAGCCCCTCTTCTCAAAGAATGGCTAGAAAGATTAATCGGCAAGAGGAAAATTTCAGACACATGCTATTGCCTGATACGCCTGAGGAGACTAATCGTAAGGATGCCAGTAAGTCAGCCACTCTTTATTGTCCTCAGCTCATTGTGACTAAATTCTTGTCTCTCTTTGCAGTTTATGCTTTTAATTTTTATGAAAAGGTGGAGGAGGCTTTTAGGGCTTCCAATAGACCAGACGATTGCAAAAAATTTAACACGATACTAAAGACTTTTGACCCCAAAAAGGACAAAGTATCAGACTTGTATTATGTAAGTATTTTTTCTTTAGCATTCAAAGAAATTCTTTTAACTGTTGTGTAAATTTGTTACAATGTATAGAAATTGGAAAAGTTGTTCTTGCCGGACCATCCCGAATTGGCACAAGTATTCTTAACATTTCTGTTGCCATCAGAGGCTGCAGAAATTGGCAAATTTTTTGAACACTTTATGATTACAAATATGACAACATTTATCAACAAACTGAATATCTACTTCAATAAGCAACCAGCACAGATTCGAAAAATATACAATTGTCTCAATGAATTGGCCGATGATCCCGACGTGACTATGAAGAAGATTGAGTCGAAAATTATACCTCTACTTAAGGGTAATCAATTTTTGATAGATTGGTTTATGCAACAATTTCCCAAAAGTACACCGCCGGAGAGGTAAGGAGAGTATATATTTTGGTCTTAACTCAAGTTTAAGGTCAGGTATCAGATTTTTCAAAAAATTCAGAAAATAAAAACAGGCATCCACCTTCCATATTTCGAAGAGTTCAATTAAAATAATTTATTTTTAGGTTGTTTTCCACCCCCGAACATATATTAAACGTTAAGGAGCAACAAACTAATCGTTCAGGCGAGCATGTGGAAACAATAACAGATTTGGATAACACGACAAATGATGTCCAAAGTCAGACACCCACATGTCAGTTGAGGGTAAGTTTTGTAAAAAAATAATCAACGTTGATTCGTATTGTTCACCCATTACTATTTTCAGTACATCAATGGACGTATTTTCTATGGATCCAAAATGTTATTGCCTGCCAAATTGTCTTTTATGGCTGCCTCCTATAAAGACAACATTCGAACAAATGCCCAACCTACGACACAAATCACAGGATGCGTCCATGCTATTAAGGACCATGGAGAAAAACGTTTGCAATCTAGTTCTGAATTGGCAAATGCTGCCACAAATACTGAGTCTACCGATGAACAGGATAAGTCTGAAGAAGAAGATGTATCAAAGGTCCTTGTGATAGATACTACTGCCGAGGAAGATGATAGCTGTTCATCATTTGAACCCTGTGATGAGAATACTCTTAAAGCACATGCTTTGCGACTGAATCCCTCTTATTATGGTTCCACTTGCTATTCGGCAAGTGCAACTAGTACACCAAATTTAAATAGTAATTTCCAAAGCCATCATCCTAATGCCAAAAAGACTTCATTAAATTTCAGTGAAGATGCTACCAGCGGAAGTAATACCACAGCGGCTGGAAAAACGTCACCTCGCAAAAACCAGACTCATAACTCAATAAACTCCCCATCTACCACAACAACCACATCGTGTCAGTCACATGCGAACGCCCGCGAAAAGCGAAAATCACCGAGTAAGAAAACAAAATCACCATTGATCCACAACACAGGTGGCAGATCAGTTCGTTCTTTCAGCAACCAGCCCATGGTTGTTATACATGAAAACAATTCAGCCATACAATGTGCAAAACGTTTAAAAACTTTGGTTGAAGTGTCGTCGGATGAACAAAATACTGGCGAAGACACAGTTGTGGATACCAAAGAACACATACAAATTGTTGCCAGGACCAAAACAAGTATGAAGACATCGACTTGTGTGGCAAGCAGCAGTGCTGCTGTAACATCAACCACACACAACAATGCCAGCGTTAAACAGGAACAATCAGATGATTTAGAATTCCTGCCAGAGCATGCCTCAGTAACACGAAGTCCTTTCCCATCACTGAAAATGGATACCGACTCCAATGAGGAAGATGCAGCTCCTATAAGGAATACACCATACAAAGTTGGTAGTGATGAAGATTGTAAAATAGATATTGTAGCAAATTTGGTTACCGAACCTAGCAGCAGCAGGAACAAATCAAATGAAACTCCACGACCGTCGGTGCCTTTGCCATTAAATGCAGCATGGACTAGAGATGAGGATAAAGTTATTCTGATTGAAATGAAATTGGGTTCAACAAATCGTGAAGAGCTATACCAACGTATAGCAACAAAGCTGCCAAGAAGAACCTTATTCGAAATAAAGGCCAGGCATCAGTTTCTGGTGGATTTTCTCGCAAAACTACAAGGCAAATAAGTTTTATGTTATTCATTATTATTATTATTAACATTAATAGTATTTTAGCTGTATATAGATTTTGTTAAGAATTCTTTTTTATTTTAATAAACAAGAAAACAAGTATTCGTTCAGAAGAAAAAATATTTTCCAAAAACCTTCAGAAGGCAAAATGGGAGACAGACTCTCAATGAGAAATTTCAATTACATACCCCTCAGAAAAAGAAAAAAAAATATGGAACTCAAGAATCTTCCAAAATGTTGATCAAAAATATGAAATTGTAAATGAATGTTACCTAAGCTATGTATTTGCTATTTTATTGCGATTATGTCGTACGTACCTCTTTACGTTTCAAACTTGCTTTATTATAGGGTCTTATATTCTAAAAAACTTTGGTTATTATTATTCCATACAGGCATATGAGTATTTTGCTTATCATACATTTTTATTGGAATTGGCATTCAATTTAACTGATGAAATGCTCATAATTTCATCATCTCCCATTTCATTGATTTCATCATCATCATCCTCGACATCTTCGTCATTAACAATATCATCTAAATTTGGCGTTTTAATGCGATTTCGTATTATTATATCACGTTCGGCTGGAGTTTGCAAATGCAATGGATTGGTAACGATTTCACAACCATCCATATCTCGTCCTTGTAGTCCAAGTGTTAAATTGACCTTGGATTGATGACCAGCGGGTACTTCACCCGCTCCAGATGACAGTTGGCCACCGCCAACTGGGCGTGTCAGCGTAGTGGGTGGTGGCTTTAGACGAGAAGGATCGAGCAAAGATGGCATTTTTGTAGACTTTTTAGGTGTACGAGCAGGGGAACTTTTTCGTGAATTATTAAAAGATTTCAGTTGCTTTGCTCTAAAGAGATGGAAAATTAATTATACATACGAATATGTATGCAAAATGGGAAATCTTACGCTTCTATGAGTTTCAGCAATAGTCTATGATACGCTTCATACTCTTCACTGCCAAATTCATTGGGATCATGACGAGCGTGTTCATACATATCACAGAACTGGTGGATCATACGTTGTCCGGTACCATTAAGACATGACGATAGAGTGGTTAATAGAAATGCCCGTAAGTTTTCGTGGGCATGACGGACGGCACCATCACTTTTGGCTATTTCACGTTCTGTAAAGGAGAGTATTACATTATCTGTATGAAGTTGATGTTATGAAACATACCCAATATCTTTATATCATCCACAGCTTGCATTCGATAGTAGTATGGTGGTAATGGTTTATCTCGTTGTAGAATATACTTGTCATCATTCCACAGTAATTTGGGTTCAACTTGTATCTTCTGTATACAATCAAGGCGTCGTTCAATCTCCTTTCTGAGGGCCTAGAAGATAAATTGTTCACTTTTTAATATTATACAATCTATGACTGATAAGAATACCAACCTTCTTTGCATCATTCCCAACTGGAACATGTGGACCTCTACGACTTCTCAGTGTAAATCTCATTATTTGTCTTTTTGCGAATATAAACAACATTACAAAAGTCAGAACACCTCCGCCAATGATAATAATTATCATAACACCTGATAACTGCTCCATTTTTGACTGTTTGCTAAAGAAAACAACACATTTATTTAATAGAACAAGTCTCGTTTACGGGCACCACTCGCGCATAAATTTTACAGATCACAACGATATATAGGTTTCCCGGGAAATTCCTGAGATATGGGGTTTACTTTAACAAAACACCATTACCTTGTCTGGCTGAAATACAATATGTACTATATCGTTGTGATCAGGAATACCCATGGTAAACGGAACTTAGCCAGTTAATTTTTATTTCTTTGTAATGTGACAAGTGTGTTAAAATATAAATGAAGTTTGTTAAATGTAAATAAATTGAAAATGGCTTTATACCTTTATCGTTACTGAGTTCTCCTATTCAAAGAATTCTTTGCAAGTAGGGCGAAGTGTTGAATGTTCCTATGTGTGTTTTGTTTGGTTTGTCTCTATTCTAACATCTCTGTCTCGACGATGTTAAATTGTAGACATAGGTTCAACGTTTTCGCCCATAATGATATAAACAAACTTATTTAATAAAATAATTAAATTACAATTAAACTTTTTATTTATTTTTTGTTTTTTTTTTCTTCGAAACGATAACAAATAGGGATAGCTAACTTTCGATTAAACGATTTTTCAAGTTAGTACCAAGGCAAATATAGAAGGTAGCCGATTCGGCGAATTGCTACAACAAAGCAACTTTTGCCGTAACATAATACGTCAAAATTTGTAAAGAGAATCAATTCGCCTTGGCTCTTAAATTTGCAGCGATTTAGCTTCGGCCAATCAGAACAAGATGTTTGTTTACATTTCACAATTACAACAATTTTATTTGACATTTCATGTTCAATCAGCTGATACGAGTCGGCTACCTTCTTTAATGTGCCTTGGTTAGTACCATGCATGGCAGAACTACCAGGTAGTGGTATCACACCAGCTGATCGAATATGAAAAGTCAAATCCCTTTATAAAAAAATTATTTTTGTTGTAATTTCCCCAACAACATAAAGAAAGTTTTGACATAACATATTCAAAATTGTACGATGCCACTACCTGGTAGTTCTGCCATGGTACCATGCATGGCACAATAATAAAGGTCCAACGCCTAAAACAGCTGATCATCATATTAGTTGTCGAAATACTTTATTGTGAATAAAATCACATACAAAGGTAAACAAGCAATTCACAATAATGTGTTATTGTGAACAAATTTTGACGTTTGGTGTGGTAAATGGCCCGATTATTGTTATCGATGTAACACATTCTTAAGCTGGGTACACCTTTGCTCTGTTCCAGAACCTGCAAGAAGCTACTATTTTTCACTACGATAACAATTTTTCCTTTTATGTTATCGAATAAAATAGTAAAAAATAGTAGTTTCTTGAAGTTCTGGAACAGACCAATTGTCAGTTTTGAATGACAGCTTTGTTGTTGCTTGCTAGTGTGGTCGTTCATTTTTGTCATTCATCATACAACCACAAAATATTTTGTGGTTGCTGGACGGTTGGACAGTTATCGATAATTTAAGCATAGTACACACGGTCCAACAAAACTGACAGTCAACGTACTTTTACGGCAATTTCCTGGCAAATAAAAACTTTTTGTTAGCTAAAAATGATTGAAATACAAAATTTAAGGTATAATTTAGTGATTAGGAAAGTAATTATTCAGCTAGACTTTGATATTAACGAAATAGACCTCGATGACTGTCAGTTTTGTTGGACCGTGTGTACTATGCTTTAAAAAAATCGTCATTCAAAACTGACAATGTGTACTGTACTTTATTCCGCCATGCTTTTTATGGCCGATTGTCGTTTAATAAAGACGCCCTATTTTTGGTAATAGCTCATTTAGACTAGCCATAAATCCTCGACTGGATTTAATAAATCCAGTACAAATCTCATTGCATTTAGATATACATTTTGGATGATTTAAATGGCAGTCAGCTGATTTTTGTTCATAGCACAATTACCAAGGTAGATGCATCAGCCAATCTGATCGAATTTGAAACGTCAAAAGAATTTTTGTAAGTTGAATTCGACCCAAAAAACACACATCAAAAAACAAATTTATTGTTTCATACTGAAAATAGGTGTGTATTTTTACGTGATATTTAGTAATAATTATTACTAATGTTGCAGATTTTGACAGTTGTATAAAGGAAAAGTTGCTGGAAAAAATGTTTCAGCAACATTTAGTAAGTAAAAAGACACACCTATTGTTAGCACAACTAATGCTAACTAATGGGTACTTTACACGGTATGTTTTTTACATATGAGTTGTCACTTCTCCCATATAAAATGTATGTGCAAAGTGACAGCTCATATGTAAAAAACATATCGTGTAAAGTACCCATAAAGAGCAAATAAAGAATTATTTTATCGCAGTTTGCCCATCTAAAATAAATAAACGAATTATTTTACCGTTTAGACATCGTAAATATTAGTCTTGGTTGATTAAAACCAACTTTTCACATCAAAAAAAATTAGTTTTTCCGCCTTGTTTACAAATGTTTACATTTTAAATTATTTTTAGTGTAGCAATTCACCGATGCATCTACCTTGTTTCTTGTGCCAGCTTTCAACTTTTTGTATTTTCTAGCAACATGTTGCAAAAAACAGAGTAGTATACGAGGATTTATCCCAGATTTAAAACAAATCATCTCAATACGAGGATTTATTTTTGTATGGGAAATCTGGTAGATTTTGGCTGGATTTAGCAAATAAAACCTGATAATGTGCTAAATCCGGCTAATGAAGTCATATCTAAATGGGCTATTACAGAATTAATTGGTCTGCTCCAGAACTGCAAGAATCTACTAATTTTTACTATTTTTTTCGATAACATAAAGGAAAAAATGTTATCGTAGTAGAAAATAGTAGCTTCTTGTAGGTACTGGAACAGAGCAAATGAAAACCAAGAACCCGATATTTTGGTAGGAAAGCAATAATCGATTACGTATCCCAATAAACGATTACGTATCCCTACAAAAATCATTCACTGATAGATGTTAACACTTCACACAGTAAAGTACACCACTGTGAATGATTGTCATTTAAAACAATCGCACAGATTATACATTTCAACAATAAATTTATAAAAAATAAATACATAGTAGTGAGGAGAGCAAAGGTTATAAATACATCGCCTTTGTCTGTTAAATTCATTTATGGAGCATTGTCAATCAGAACAAATTAATTAATGTGCAATATTTATGAATAACTTTTCTCCTGTATCCTGACAGTTCACTATTGTGAATGAATGGTGGGCACGTCATCCTTAATACAATGTTTTTATGTTTTTATTTCCTGTCGAATAGAAAATTAAAACAAAAATGAAATTAAGTACAAATATTAACCAGCTATGGAATAAAAGACGTACAAATATCGATGAGAACTGGTACACATATTTGTTTTTTGTCGTCCTGCGAATTGTTTTAGTGTTCATACAAACAGGATATGTTCACCCAGATGAATTCTTTCAATCGATTGAGGTCATGAATGGTAAGGCCAACAAAAACTTAAAAATTATAAATTGAACTAACCTGATGTGTTTGTAGGTGATCACTTTCGCTTGGAACATGTTCGGACTTGGGAATTTAATAATACGATGCCGGTGCGTAGCATTACAATACCATTTCTGCTCTTGCGAGTTCCTTGGAGTTTTCTTGAATTTGCAGCCCTTTATATGAGGGAATACTTCAACATTGAGATACTGTGCAGCTATACCTATTTAGTTTTCCCACGTTTGATCTTCTGTGCCATATCATTTGTCAATGATTGGGCTCTATATCGTGTCTGTATGTTGTATAGTCTACGTTTTGAAATACGTCTATTGGCATTGGGAAGTAGTTGGGTAATGTTGGTGTTTGGAACCCACACGTTTTCCAACACCATTGAGATGGCCCTGTGTTCTGTGCTATTGTATTTTGTTGCCGAGTGTATGATCACAACCAATACCATTGTGTACAAGAAAGAAATTCTGGATGAGAAATACGACAAGGCGGCTTCAATTGGAGAACGTGTAAAGATTTGGAAGCTCAAAAACGCTTTACCAACCCATAACTTCAATAAGATTTTTATTATGTCAAGTTTATGCGTCATGGGAGTTTTTAATCGTCCGACATTTTTATTATTTGGTGCTCCCATGGTTTTCTATTGGCTTCTAAGGGGCATGGGTACAAAAAGTGTAACATTTACTGATTTCCATCTGCGAATGCTGCTGTTTTGTGTAAGTGCAATACCGACAATGCTATTCTTTGTTCTTTGCGATTCTTTATATTATAAGTACTTGACTTCGGGAGAGATTATGACCAAGACCATTAGCATAGATAATTTTGTATTTACACCCTGGAATTTTGTAAAGTATAACATTGATCCCAAGAAAACATCTGAACATGGATTACACCCAAAGTATATACATTTGCTAGTTAATGTCCCATTGTTATATGGGATATTGGGTATCATTGCCATGGTTTCGTTTGCCCAACTAATGATACGATTTTTTAAAGCAGAATATCAAGGTTTGCCAAGAGCACAAAGTATTGTGGGCCTTATGTCGGCATCGATTTTCGTACCATTATTCTTTTTATCACTAATCAATCACCAGGAACCTAGATTTCTTATACCTTTAACATTTCCCATAATATTGTTGCATGGTCCCAAACTTGTGACTGGTTTCTGTGCCCACTACCCTTTTCGTGTGGAAAATGAATGGTTGCGTCAAATTTACGAGAAATTTCTATGTACAAAAGCCTCAGCTGTGCATGTCATGAAAATATGGTATATTTCCAATATTGCCTTAACAGTTTTCTTTGGTTTTATGCATCAAGCGGGTGTCTTCCCGTTGGCTCAACATTTCGAAGAACAGATGAAACTTAAGGCACCCGACCAACATATACATCTAATAACGTCTCATACATACATGTTTCCACTGTCACTTGTAAATATTCCCAGCACACAAATGGTCCACTTGAATACTCAGTCTGGTCAGAGGTATAAAAAACGTAAAGATTTTTATCTTTATGAATATGGAAGTCTTGATATGCCTCAACTTATGTCACGCATTAGGCTTATAATGTCTCATTGTGAGTTGAAAAAAGAAACCAAAAAGTTAAGGTATCGTTTGTTCTTGGCCATTCCTTCGTCTTTAAGTGATGATCTCAATATGGCTTTGGTACAAAGTAATGCTACCTACCTAAATTATGAACTAAAGCATGTTTTCTATCCACATGTATCTACGGAAGCTTTACCACAATTTTTGGGAAGGCATCCAGGTGTTGTAGATCCACCCCATTGGTCAGATGATGATTTGAAGGGTACCTGTATGCTTGAACAAGAACCTGAACTAAGTTTTACTTATGTCAGTAAACAACTGTCATCGTTTATTCATCAATTCGGTTTGGCTTTGTATGAATTTGAATTGAAGCGTAATATGCCCAAAAATAAAAAGACCCTAACAAGGACAAAATGTTATACATAACGAGAGTTGTTAAAATATAATTTTATTTACTTACTAGTCCTAAATGTGAAACCAAAGACAAATATACACACATATTCATTTGATTTAGTCAATATTGAAATTGTTTTTTATTATTTTTTTTTCAATAATCACTTTAACATTCCAGCAAACTGAACAAAACGTCTCTAATATACCTAATATATGTAAATTTCGTCTTATATACTTTAATTTTAAAATTTCTGTATATATATTTTTAAGAATAAATTGCTTTTTATAATGATTACCAAGGATGCAAAATGGAATGAAACT
Organism: Musca autumnalis; assembly: GCF_047663935.1. Taxonomy (NCBI): domain Eukaryota; kingdom Metazoa; phylum Arthropoda; class Insecta; order Diptera; family Muscidae; genus Musca; species Musca autumnalis. The sequence goes on from NW_027412088.1 coordinate 207,263,056, forward strand.
CATTGAAAAGACACTCAATTCTTGTTCTCAATAAATATTGTCATCAACTTTCCGATTGTACATCAAGTTCAAAGAAGGCCTATATCGGACGTATGAAGCATTTTTATGATTCCTAACTCACAAACGCCCAAAAAATTAAGCAGAAAACATCCAAAACTTCTTTTTCAGCAACGAAAATTGTATATATTTTAAAATGTAATGATCCTCTGGGGTGACGTAGGGGATGAAAGATACCAAGGAACGGTCCTGACTGGCTTTAACATGGTAAAGTCCAGGACTTATCTTGGTCCCTCTATCATCTCAAGTGGACACTGACCTCCCAGTGGTGTCACCTGGGGAGCTGCCTTTAACACCCGTTAAAGGTAGTGAGCTAACATGTGCCGCGCATTCACCCATAAGAACGTTAAAAACTTGGGTTTGGGCGTCGGGCTAGTAACCCCCGCTAGAAAAAAGCAGCCTACTATGAAAAAACGAAAGAAAAGAAAAACAAACCCCTCTAAAGTTGACGACCCCCGAAAACGTTTTAAGGACCATGGTCTGCGTATCTGCACCTGGAATCTTCGCACTCTTTATAGAGAAGGTGCAGTTTACGCGCTGGCAGATGTACTTGAAAAGTACAAGGCCGACATTACTGCCATACAGGAAATACGATGGACTGGGAAAGATGTCACAACAACACCTAAGGGTGACGCACTGTATTATAGCTGCCATGACACAAAGCATGAGTTTGGTTGCGGTTTTGTAGTTGGTCAGAGGTTAAAACATCTGGTCTCCAGCTTCACCCCAGTGAATGAAAGACTTGCTACAATTCGATTAAAAGCTAAATTCTTCAACATCAGCTTTATCTGCGCTCATTCTCCAACCGAAGACAAGGACGAACAGACCAAAGATATATTCTACGAACGCTTAGAAGAAACATATGACCGTTGTCCTGCCCATGACATTAAAATTGTTCTAGGCGATTTTAATGCCAAAATTGGAAAGGAGAATATCTTTGGCCCAACAGTCGGGAAATTCAGTCTCCACAGTGAAACATCTGACAATGGTATGAGGCTGATAGACTTTGCAGCTGCAAAAAACATGGTAGTTAGCAGTACCAGATATAATCATCTCGATATTCATAAGGGCACCTGGCTGTCTCCAGATCAAAGAACAAGTAATCAAATTGATCATGTTGTGATAGATGGAAGACATTCATCGAGCGTGTTGGATGTACTATCGTTCCGAGGAGCAAACACAGATTCGGACCATTACCTCGTTGCAGCAAAGGTACGTACCCGTCTAAACGTTGTAAATAAAGCACGGACAGACACAACACGACAGTTGGACATCGCTAAGCTACGAACACAACAGATAGCCACAGCATATACCACTCAACTGACCCAATTGCTTAATGAAAGCGCTTCTCGTCCCGATAACATATCCAGCCCAATTATGAACGGCATCTCACCGTGAGTTTTCTCTTTCTCGCCTCCTCCCCTATTATAAACATCATATCGCCGTGAGTGCTGTTATGTTCTCACTCTTCCCTTATTATAAACAACAAGAGGGTAAGCAAAACTCACGTTCGTGAAAAAATTAGCTATTACAAATGTAAAAAAAGTGAGAAAAAGAGGCAAATTTGTGCTGAAATTTCTCACTACCGAAATCAAAGTTAGTTGAACAAAAAAATTTAAGTGTGGTCATTTATTTTAAAAAATACGAATATTTTGTATCTGTAATGATAATTAATTGTATTTTAGGTTGAAAGCAACAAAAAATAATTAGAAATTTTTTATCATTGCGATTATGAATCTTCACGTAGGGAGCTACTCACAAGTGAGTTGCAGTTCACTTTCACCTGCTCGAGCTATTACGATTGGGCAGGGAGGAGCACAAAAAGTGAACAAGGGTTGACAAGTCGGAAAATGGAAAATAATGGCGCGACTTGTGAACCCTTGAAATAATAATTTGTGTTACCATACCGTCATTTTTTGCACAAATAACTTTGGGATTATTAAATTCTTATTTTTTGCATAAAAAGTAAATAAATTTTCAAATTAATAAACATTTCTAGCAAGAAAAATGTCGGTTATTAAAAATCCACTGTAAAAGAACATGAATATTGGTAAAAGAAAATACAACCAAGGTAAATTTATAGAAGGTATGTGCATGAATTACAACAACTAACAAATTTACAAAAACAACATTGTTGGTATTGAAAATTAATTGTCAAAGAAAATATTGAATAATAGGGTCGTTCCAAAAATTTCCTCAGGAAAAACATAAATACATTTTGAAAATCCCCCAAAATAGAACAAATTTGAATGACAATGCAAATATAAAGCATTCTGAACTGTCTTAGGTCATTTTTACTACAAGTTTAGAAAAAAAACAGTATTCTATGGAGGCAAATTTCGAAGTTTCAAATTTCATGAGTAGACCCTATTACATTTTGAAAACTAAATTTACAAAAAAAGTAAGAATACAGCTGATTGCCACTTCTACCTTCTATAAGTGTACCTTGAATACAACATTGAAACAACATGGCAACATCTGTAACAGCTGTTCTTTTGTTTTGACAGATATGTGAAAATTGTTTATTTACACTGAAGAATTCGTGAAATTTATTGGAAAATCGTAAAAAAGTGAACAACAGTAAAAACGTCATTAAATGGCTACAATAAGTAAATGTTTAATGTTGCATTTTGGGTGATAACAGAAATGGCAAGTTCTGAGGAATACCAAGGAAATGGAGTGGAAGCTGTACCAGCGATGTTAGGACATCACAGGAGATCAATGAATGGTTCAAATGAGGTTCAGCATTTAGCCAATTCCAAGAATTGTAAATACAATTCGTGAAACATCCGATATTTTCTCCAGTATAAGAACCAATTCTATGAATGCTAAGTATAATTCCTAATGCTTTCTTCAACACTTAAACCAATTTAATGAATTTTAAATACAATTTCAATAAATTTCAATTGTAATTCCAATTTTTTTTTTGTTCATGGCATATAACAACCGGTACTTAAAATACTATTCCAGGAAATTGCTTGGTGTAGATACCATTCCACTGGGTTATCGACGATGACGTGATTAAGATCTCAAAATGGTTTGGATCTTTTTGGGGCAACGGTCTGGACTTATATTCCATCAAAATATTTGATTCTATTCAAGCTTGAGGGCAAGTGATTGGACATGTCATCTTTTTAGCACCAGCACCCATTTTTTCCAAGACTGCGACCCCAAAAGTTCCAAATCGTGTACATTACTCTCTCTAGGAACAACAATCGCAGACATGGGTTGCTGCAGATTGGGTCCTTGTATATTTGTGAACCGCTTTATACAGTATGCACCTTTTTGATCTGTCCATACCTGAAAACGGGGAACGCTTTAGTTACAGTACTTGCTTGGGCGTTACCGTGAGAGCCATCCCAATCACCATCTAGTAGGTTGGCCCGACACACTAGGTCCATCAAGAATGATCTTCACTTTCTAGAGAGGAAAGCCCAACGATACAGGAGAGAACCCCTTGCTCAACAAGCATTTCAAGCAGGTTTGTATAGCTTTCACATAGTCGCAGTTTCTAATGTAAACAAATATAGTGTGAATAAAGTCCACCACAAACCAGAGTAGTTTTTGCTCAACTATACTCGGGATATTGCAGTCGTCTAAATTCTTATAGGGCAAATGTTGATAGCACCATACATAGCACTCTTCGTCTTTTAAAGGTGCGATGCCAAACCTAGTCATTTAACTTCAGTGGATAGTTACATCCCATTCTTGGAACTGAAGTTAGACCAAAAACAAGAACATTTGTTTTATGCAACTATAAACAATATGGTAGAAATTTATAATAACAATGATATTTCTTTCTTTTTATAAGAATAAAAACAAAAAAATTTTAATTCTTAAGTTGACCTCAAGCCAAAATTAAAACCAAAGAAAAAAGCGTCCAAAGGTCAACAATAACCTCAAAACATAAAAAATTTCTAATTATTTTTTGTTGCTTTCAACCTAAAATACAATTAATTATCATTACAGATACAAAATATTCGTATTTTTTAAAATAAATGACCACACTTAAATTTTTTTGTTCAACTCACTTTGATTTCGGTAGTGAGAAATTTCAGCACAAATTTGCCTCTTTTTCTCACTTTTTTTACATTTGTAATAGCTAATTTTTTCACGAACGTGAGTTTTGCTTACCCTCTTGTTGTTTATAATAAGGGAAGAGTGAGAACATAACAGCACTCACGGCGATATGATGTTTATAATAGGGGAGGAGGCGAGAAAGAGAAAACTCACGGTGAGATGCCGTTCATAATTGGGCTGTATGTTTTGAGGTTATTGTTGACCTTTGGACGCTTTTTTCTTTGGTTTTAATTTTGGCTTGAGGTCAACTTAAGAATTAAAATTTTTTTGTTTTTATTCTTATAAAAAGAAAGAAATATCATTGTTATTATAAATTTCTACCATATTGTTTATAGTTGCATAAACAAATGTTCTTGTTTTTGAAAGCCAATCCCTGAGGATGACCATCAAAGATGGTTGAAATATTGGAAATGGAATAGATTCTACCTTATTGTGATAAGAGTTTCTTTATATTTTTAATCGCAATATGTTTTCGACAAAAACAAATATTAGGACATTTACCGCTAACATTTTTTCAGAGTTCTTTACGAATTCGGTCTGAATCTCTGAATTCTTTCAGAATTTGGTACAAAATTGGGTCTAACTTCAGTTCCAAGAATGGGATGTAACTATCCACTGAAGTTAAATGACTAGGTTTGGCATCGCACCTTTAAAAGACGAAGAGTGCTATGCATGGTGCTATCAACATTTGCCCTATAAGAATTTAGACGACTGCAATATCCCGAGTATAGTTGAGCAAAAACTACTCTGGTTTGTGGTGGACTTTATTCACACTATATTTGTTTACATTAGAAACTGCGACTATGTGAAAGCTATACAAACCTACTTGAAATGCTTGTTGAGCAAGGGGTTCTCTCCTGTATCGTTGGGCTTTCCTCTCTAGAAAGTGAAGATCATTCTTGATGGACCTAGTGTGTCGGGCCAACCTACTAGATGGTGATTGGGATGGCTCTCACGGTAACGCCCAAGCAAGTACTGTAACTAAAGCGTTCCCCGTTTTCAGGTATGGACAGATCAAAAAGGTGCATACTGTATAAAGCGGTTCACAAATATACAAGGACCCAATCTGGAGCAACCCATGTCTGCGATTGTTGTTCCTAGAGAGAGTAATGTACACGATTTGGAACTTTTGGGGTCGCAGTCTTGGAAAAAATGGGTGCTGGTGCTAAAAAGATGACATGTCCAATCACTTGCCCTCAAGCTTGAATAGAATCAAATATTTTGATGGAATATAAGTCCAGACCGTTGCCCCAAAAAGATCCAAACCATTTTGAGATCTTAATCACGTCATCGTCGATAACCCAGTGGAATGGTATCTACACCAAGCAATTTCCTGGAATAGTATTTTATGTACCGGTTGTTATATGCCATGAACAAAAAAAAAAAATTGGAATTACAATTGAAATTTATTGAAATTGTATTTAAAATTCATTAAATTGGTTTAAGTGTTGAAGAAAGCATTAGGAATTATACTTAGCATTCATAGAAATGGTTCTTATACTGGAGAAAATATCGGATGTTTCACGAATTGTATTTACAATTCTTGGAATTGGCTAAATGCTGAACCTCATTTGAACCAATCATTGATCTCCTGTGATGTCCTAACATCGCTGGTACAGCTTCCACTCCATTTCCTTGGTATTCCTCAGAACTTGCCATTTCTGTTATCACCCAAAATGCAACATTAAACATTTACTTATTGTAGCCATTTAATGACGTTTTTAAACGACATTTGTTCACTTTTTTACGATTTTCCAATAAATTTCACGAATTCTTCTGTGTAAATAAACAATTTTCACATATCTGTCAAAACAAAAGAACAGCTGTTACAGATGTTGCCATGTTGTTTCAATGTTGTATTTTCTTTTACCAATATTCATGTTCTTTTACAGTGGATTTTTAATAACCGACATTTTTCTTGCTAGAAATGTTTATTAATTTGAAAATTTATTTACTTTTTATGCAAAAAATAAGAATTTAATAATCCCAAAGTTATTTGTGCAAATAATGACGGTATGGTAACACACATTATTATTTCAAGGGTTCACAAGTCGCGCCATTATTTTCCATTTTCCGACTTGTCAACCCTTGTTCACTTTTTGTGCTCCTCCCTGCCCAATCGTAATAGCTCGAGCAGGTGAAAGTGAACTGCAACTCACTTGTGAGTAGCTCCCTACGTGAAGATTCATAATCGCTATGATCAGCACAATGGCAAAGTATTGCCCACTCCATGCAAACAGCCGCAAAATCAGTACTTGGATACCAGAGACCTCCATCAAAGAATCCATGGTATGACCAGGAGTGCCGTGCTGCAACCGAAGAAAAAATGCGGCATATAGGGCTACTTTACAATCAGTAGCAACGCGTAACGCACGAGAGAGGTATCGGGAGACAAGGAGAGAGGAGAAACGTCTTTTCCGCAGGAAAAAGAGAGAGATGGAAAAGATGGAGTGCGAACAAATAGAGATGTACAGGAGACAGAACGAAGTCCGAAAATTCTACCAAAGAGTGAAGCATCAAACTGATGGCTTTGGTACAGGCATATCCTCCTGTAGAGACCAACAAGGTAATTTGGTAACTGATACAGATAGTGTGCTCAGGATATGGAAAGAACATTTTTCCAAACTGTGAAGTAGCAGTGAAGACGGCGAAGATACCACAGATCCAATCCCAGAAGATGGTATTGAATGTATACCGCCCATCCAAGATGAGGTAAGGACGGCAATTAACCGGCTGAAGAATAATAAGGCTGCAGGAGCAGATGGCCTACCAGCCGAGCTGTTCAAAACCGGAGGCGACACGCTGATAAGGTGTATGCATCAGCTAGTTAGCACCATCTGGCAGGAAGAACGCGTACCCGACGATTCGAACATGACCATCCTATGTCCAGTCCACAAGAAGGGTGATAAGACTGTATGCTCCAATTACAGCTCCCTATTGCATATAAGATAGTATCTGGCATAATGTGTGAGAGACTAAAGCCTATGGTCAATGAAATTATTGGACCCTATCAGTGCGGCTTTAGACCTGGCAAATCCACCATTGACCAGATATTTACCTTGAGACAAATCCTGGAAAAGTTTATTACCAAAAGAGGTTTCAGACAAGGAGACGGCCTGTCGTGTGATCTATTCAACATCCTGCTGGAAAAGGTCATACGAGACGCGAAGGTCAAAAGAAATGGAACGATATACACGAAGAGCCATGTGTTACTGGCTTATGCCGACGACATTGACATCATGGGTCTATCGGTAAAGGAAGTAACTGATATCTTTGCAAAAGTCGAAAGAGAATCTGCTAAAGTTGGTCTGGCAGTAAACGGCGAAAAAAACCAAGTTGATGGTATCGACGCGAAATATGTCCACAAACCCCGCACCCTCTGTGAATGTTGGTACCTACAATTTTGAGGTAGTAAAGGACTTCGTCCACCTCGGCACCGCCATAAACACAACAAATAACATCAGTTGTAAAATACGAAGAAGAATAGTGTTGGCTAACAGATGCTACTTTGGGCTGAGTAAGCAGTTTAGGAATAAAGTCACCTCTCGTCAAACAAAAGTAACACTTTCCAAAACGCTGATACTACCCGTGCTAATGTATGGTTCCGAAGCATGGGTACTTGCTCAAGCGGATAAGGCAGTGCTTGGTGTGTTCGAGAGAAAAATTCTTCGAAAGATCTAAGGGCCAATCTGTGTTGACGGCGAATATCGGCGTCGTATGAACAACGAGCTGTATCAACTATACAATGACATCAATGTCGTCGAGATACAACGATTGCGATGGCTAGGCCATGTTATAAGAATGAGTGATGATGAACCCGATAAAAAGGCGTATAAATACGGGACGCATAGTGGTTCTCGCAGATCTGGAAGGCCAAAGCTTCGTTGGAGCGAACAAGTGAAACGAGATATCAGAAAGTTACATATCCCAGATTGGGAAAATACAGCAGCAAACAGGGAGGATTGGAGATTTTTTCTTAGTTCGGCTTATGGAACAAATGTTCTGTAAAAGGCCAGCTAAGTAAGTAATGATCTGCTCCGCTCCTATTTGTTAAGACTGAGGGTATATCTAACTGATACTTTTACTTGTCTTATTATGCTTTATGGAATACATTTTTTGTTAGGATCCTGTATAATGCCACAAAAATATTAGTCATCAAATCCATACTTCCTTCTCTGTTTTCTAAATGAAAGACAATTTTTTTATTTGAAAGATATTGTTTTAGTTTATTCACGCTTTTTAAAGTAGTTGTTGTTTTTTTTTTCATAGTTTGATTATTTTGGTTTCTCACAATTGTTTTTTTAATTGGTTAAATACAAGTTAATCGTATATTTTTGTTTTGAAGATTTAGGCATTTTATCTTATAAAGATCAAAATGAGCATTGATGTTTGTTGTGTGTTGTTGTTGTGAAGTAAGGATGATAATGTATGTTTTAAAGAAGAATTTAAGTGGTCTATTAATTTTGTTTGGATAACTTAAATCTATGCTTTATTTTGAGGATTAAAATTTTGAAGTGTTTTCATATTGTTTTTCTCTGTTTTCCTATGGATATGGTATAGTGTATTTTGTTTAAAGAATATATATTATTTTTCAAAACCATTAATTTTTTTCTGACAATTTTATAAGTTTTTTTTCAAAGCTAATAAAATTTGGTTAATTAAAATGTTAATGAAAAAATATTATCTTTTAATAAATATAATATTTGTTTTATTTCTAACCACCGGTTACTAATAATAAAAAGTGTTAACAATTTGTTTTTCTAATAATTAATTAATAATAATTATAAATATAGAGCAAAAAATGTTAATGAATAAATTTTTGGTACCCTTTTCTCTAAATTTTAAATGTAATTTAATTGTTATTGTTGTTTTTATTTTTTATTTTTATATGTATATATTTCTATATAATGTTAAGAAGTTTTATAAAGTCTATCAATATGTTAAGGTTTAAAGAATGTTGTTTTATTTTTTAAACATACCTTTTGTTTAGACAAATATTTAGTTGACTAAATATTTAAATGTTCTTAAATTATGTATGTAAATAGTTTAGGTACTAATGCTCCGAGTTATTTTTTTTTTATATTTATTAGTTTATAAGTATAAGTATTATAGCTTTGCTACATAGTATGAAGGAATATTTTTTTGTTTTTATAATTTGTATAGTTTTTTTTTTTCTTAATTCATTATAAAGTAATCATAAAATATATTTGGTTTGCTTTAAAACTAGCAAAAATTAAGTGAAAGTAAGGTTTTGGTTATTAGCTAGAAACTTAGTACTAGTTAGGGAAATTTTATACAATTTTCCAATATTGTGACCAAAGTGACCATATTTAAATCAATGCAAACAAGCCCGTTAAATTTAACGAACAATTAAATTTAAACTAATAGTATTACAACTCAATCCTGTAATATTGAAATTTTGATAAAATCCCCCGGTCTTTTAAAACCATGTAGTGACAATCATGTGAGCTGCCAACACTTGATTTTGTTTTGTCTTTCATATTTTCCCATCAAAGCCATTTTTAAGGCCCACATGCTCCTCATCAAATAGTTTTATATCCAAATTTATTTTAAATTGGAATGTTTACACGCTGTATATATTTTTACTTACATTTTTAAAAAAAATTATTTTTTTCTTACTTATATTTAATTATACACTAGATAAAGTTTAAATTAGACCTGATGAAGCTTTCTTAAGGTTTATATCAAGGACATGAAGGAAGATTAGCTGTGCTACAGTCGACAAATAGAAGAGTCTCAGCATACAGAATCGGGTGCATTTAACACGTTTATATATAACCAAAAAGTGAGGTTATGATTGTCCCATTAGTATTTTGTCAACAACAAGTCCCCAGTTGATAGTTACTGTTTGAACGTATACACTTCTAAATGGTAACTGAGAAGATAATACTAATATTAACAATGTGAAAAAACGCTTATGCATATCCTCACTTTTTGAGCATATTTAGTTGTTAAACGACATATGAAAACCTATGGCACACCATGCTTCTTGATATTGTATTAGGTCGTTCGAGGAATATTTCAAAAACAACATGATATTTAATAAAATATTAGGTCTTTTACCATATATTTAGATTGTCTCAAAGTTAAATTCCGATATTTTCTGCTGCTATCATTTGATGAAAATTTAAATTCAAAGTACAATTTACTATGCGTATTCTGATTTATAATTCAATTTCAATACTTTATCATAGCAAATCATTGGGAAACCACAGAATTCTAAAAAAGAAAGGTCTAGAAAGATTGTGTTTTGTTATAATTTAAAGTGGTTTATTTTTAATCTTAAGTTATTTTTATATATTCTTGTTTTTGCTGTTGTGGTACTTGAAGACTCCTAGCATTTCAATGTTGCTATTGTTACGTTATGACATTTAAAAAATGAAGAAAAAAAACCTAATTCATTATATTTATTTGACTAATATTTAAATTTCGTAATTCTTTATTTATTTTCGGTTTAATTGTTTTGTTTGGGTTCTTCTCAAAGAACGCATTTTTTTTTGCACTCGTATAATGCAGGGGCGAACATTATTAACGAGCGTTCATTTTGACAATGTAATATTTTTTGTTTTTGTTATAATTATTTAAAAACGAATTTTTCAATGAGATTTGATTTTTTAAGAAATATGTATAAGAAATGTAAACGAACGCATTAGAATAAATATATAAAAAATTAAAATATTAAAGTTACAAAATAACTTTGTGACATGGAAAGATTTTCATAAAATGTGTTATTTATTGTAGAATATTATGAAGAAAATAGTGTTATGCAAAAACATAAAAATTGAAGTTAGTCAATTTTAAGAAAATAGGTTTACAAAAAGAAAGTTTATTCTTGGAGAACTACGACTGTGAATCCGATTTCTCTTATTTCCTTATATCTAAAAAATACATCTATAATATTATGAAATACTAAGTCTGAGAAAAACTCTAAAACAAGAGTTTTGATTGTTGAATTGACGCAATGAAAATATATTGATGTAATGAAAATGGATAAAGGTTTTTCGTGTATACTTCATTAGTAGTAAAATAGAATGGTATACTGGAATTGAAAGTTTCATTAATTGTGAAAGGGAGAGATAATATATAATGAGAGAGTTTTACCTAAGTGGGTCACGAAGTGTAGTGAAATTGTGACATGTATGTATGTTTTAAGAGTTAATTATGTATTTATGTTTGCTTATTTTAATAAAATTTGCCTAGAATATAATAACTAAGCAATTGGAGATGAAAATTTTAATAAAAAGAAAAGTTTCATATATTTTCAAAATTAGTTTATAAAATTAAATCTGCATAAATTTCCATGCAAAAGCTCATAATTTTGATGAACAAATTATATGGGAAATTTCCAATATTGGCTACGTGTATTAAATTTTAATATAAATAAAATTAAAAACAAGTAAAAAAGTATTAGCCGGCTTGCCGACAGAGGTATATCCTCAGCCTGTGACGTAATGAAGAAAAGCAAAGCCAGTATGAAAGAACTATCAGAAATAAAGTTCTAATGTCTAAATGTTTGAACTTTTGTGGAGGAGGTACTGGAAGAAGTGCACCGATGTTGTCTATCTTCAAATTTAACAGAAGTTTGAAAGATCTATTACCATGTGCAAAGGTTGGACCAAATCGAGGGCTCCATTAAGGGCCAATCAGTAAGGACATACTGCCGATAAAAATTGGCTTGTAACTGCACATTGGTGAAATAATGTTTAAATGTTGTGTGGGAGGTAACAGAAGAAGATCGGTAAGCTATCAGCCACTTTAGTTGGCCACCGTGGCTTTTTTAGAGCTTTTTGACTAACATGTTAGGAAACATGGATTTGCACGAAAAACATTATTTCGCTGTAAACAGGACCACAAGAAGTAATTTCGGTAAAAAGTTGCAAACTATCCTTGACCAGCCCTTATACTGACCTTAAGTATAAATTGTGAAATATTGTGAGGCAGGTACCCGAAAATGTTTTTCGATATAGACATTCCTGGAACTTGCAAAAAGGGCCGCAAGCACAATCTGGTTCAAAAAAAAAAAAATTGACGATCCAAGAAGTGTCCCTAAACTGTACTTGGGCAGTGAACCTATATAGTCCATGTTCGAAGCTGATCTATGTCCGGAAGAAATATTTCGATGTGTATGTAAACCAACCAAATTGACCAAATTGGGTATATAGTTTTACAGAAAAACAAGTAAAAAAGTATCAGTCGGCTTTGCCGACAGAGATATACCCTCAGCCTGTATATATTGAAACAATTTTTTCCCAAAAAACGTATGTATGTGCTTAGGGGTTTTTATAAATTTTGGGAATTTGAACCGACAAAAATGTTCATTAGGATTAGGGATCAAAAGTTTTGCGGAGGAGATACTAAAAGGAATGGATTTACATTGACCATTATGGAAGTGGATCTTCAGCCACTACATATGGTGCCATATGGGGTTTTTACACACTTCGGGATGTTTACTCAAGAAGTATGGACTTGCCCCTGAAAAAAGTTTACCATCGTAATTGAGGCAGCGAATGCAACTTGCTTCAACAAAAATCAAAGTGATTCGATAGCAGGTCTTAAAGTGAACTTTTCCGACATTTTGTGTGGGAGGTACCGGATTTATTGGACAAATATAGTCCATATTTAAACCTGATTTATATCTAGTAGATATATTAGGATGTGTAAAGTATGGACCAATTCGGACACTCCCTTTAAGAGTTACCGTATGAAAAAATTTTCCGAATATTTTTGAACTTTTGTGGGGGAGGTACATGAAGGAGTGGACTGATATGGCTTATCTTCAAACTTAGACTATGTTTGGACAAAATATTACTAAGGCCAAATTTTGGACTTAATCGGCAGATCCGTTCTAGAGTTATTTTGCGCTCCAACCACCTCACACGGTGTCATAGGGTTTTTTTACAACTTTCAGGCTATTTTCTCCGGAAGTATGGACTTGCCCCTAATGAAACTTGTACCGTCGTATGGAGGGCATTGAATACAAGTTGCTAAAACAAAAATCACAGTGATTCGAGAGATCGCCCTAAACTGAACTTTTCCGAAATTTTGTGTGGGAGGTACTCGAAGGAGTGGGTCGATTGAGGCCATATTGGAACCTAATCTTTCTCTTGTAAAATGTTTACGATATACAAAGTATGAACGAAATCGGTTACTCCCTTCAAGAGTTATCGCGCGGATAATTTTTCCGAACATTTTTGAACTTTTGTGGGGGAGGTACCTGAAGGAGTGGAACGATATGGCCCATCTTCGAACTTAAATCAAATCTGGACAAAATATTTTGATACCCAAAATTTGAATCAAATCGACAGTTATCGTGCGCAACAGCCAGCCAGACAGACAGACGGACGGACATTGCTAGATCGACTCAAAATTGTCTAAAACGTATATCGTACAAACATACTTGGGGTCTAAAACCATTATTTCGATGAGGCACATTTTTGGTCGTATCAAAGTGTAAATACCTTCTTTAGCCTAAAGGCTGAGGGTATAAAAATTGAACTTTTGTGGGTGAGGTACTTTAAGGAGTGGACCGACATGGACCATCTTCGAACTTTATTTAAGGTTGGCCCAAATACTACGAGAACTAAATTTTGGACCGATCCGTTTGATCCGTTTCATAGAATAAAAATAGAGTTACTTTTACCAATTCTTTACAGTATATGTCATATTATTGATAAAAAATATTAAAAAAAATTTGAATAGAAATTTTTATCATAAATTTTTATAAAATATTGAAAATGTCATAGCCTTTTTCTATATATATTTTTTCCAGAACATTTAGTTATTTTAAACAATCTTTCTAACATCAATATTTTTATAAATAATTTTAAATTTAAATAAAAACACTTCGATTAAAATTTCTCCATTTTTTTTTGCTTTACAAATTGCAGAATTTTTCATAGCCTTCTTCCACAAATATTTTTACTACAGAAAATTAAAAAAAAATGCAGGAAACCATAAAAAATTTTAAATTGCAATATAATTATTCTTAATAAATTAATATTTTAAAAAAAACAAAATTTTATAAGTAATTGTAAATTTAAATAAAAGTTTAAGAATTTTAAATGAAAATTCTTCTTCCAAAAATATTTTTACGCAGAACATGAAAAAATTTCATATATTTCAAAATTTTTATAAATAATTTTAAATTTAAATAAAAAATAAAAAAGGCGACGGAAATCTCTAAATTTTCCTCTTTACAAAATGTAACAATTTTTACATGGTCCTCATAAAAAAATATTTTTTACATAGAAACTAAAAAAAAATAATCAATAAAATAATTTAAAATTAAAATCAACTTTTAATAAAAACCCATAATTTCCTAATAAATAAATAAAATAAAAAAACTTGGTCGTATATCATCCATAGATTTTTTTTAACCTTAAAAAATAATATTTTATTTTTTATTTTGACAAAATTTTTAAATTTGATAAATTATCATGTTGAATTATAAATAAATATTCATCGTTTGTTTGGTTTATTTCGGCTTAAGGTCAAATAAAAGAATTGGTATATTTTATTATTTTCTTTATTTTCCAATATTTCGGCTGCAATCTGCAGTCATCTTCAGGGAAATACTAAAAATAACACATATTAACAAATGGAAAATCGTACTAACACGAAAAATTCTTACTTTACTGAGAAAAGCAACAGGTTTCTTACACCGTCTATGCTAAACTAAGCTTTTGTCCGTTTATGTTTATGAACTAAGTTTCTATAAATGTGTGCACAATGGTCCGTGTCAGTCTTAAAATTCATTCTTTTTTCGTTTGGAATATTTATTATATTTAACATTTCTAAGGTAAACCTTCTCTTGTAATTATTTTCTTGTGTCAATAGTTTAACGTCTTTAAAATTTGGTTTATGCCCAGTTATAGTGCAATGTGCTGCAAGCGCCGTCTTCTGTTCAAGTGGTTTGTCCGTTCTCTGATCAGATTTGTGTCCTGATAGCCTAGTCTTAAGTTTAGTCTTTGTTGTACCAACATATACCTTTTGGCATATGTTGGCTCCGTCTCCATTACAACCTATCTTATATACTACATTGCACTTATCGTCATTGTTTATTTTGGATTTTGTTCTACTAAATAGGTTATTGACGTTATTTTTAGATTTTAGAGCTAATTGGTAGGTATCCTTAGAAATGTTAAATATAATAAATATTCCAAACGAAAAAAGAATGAATTTTAAGACTGACACGGACCATTGTGCACACATTTATAGAAACTTAGTTCATAAACATAAACGGACAAAAGCTTAGTTTAGCATAGACGGTGTAAGAAACCTGTTGCTTTTCTCAGTAAAGTAAGAATTTTTCGTGTTAGTACGATTTTCCATTTGTTAATATGTGTTATTTTTAGTATTTCCCTGAAGATGACTGCAGATTGCAGCCGAAATATTGGAAAATAAAGAAAATAATAAAATATACCAATTCTTTTATTTGACCTTAAGCCGAAATAAACCAAACAAACGATAAATTCAAAACAGGTCAACAATAACAACAACACAATAAATAAATATTTTTTTAAAGTCGACAAAAAATTGTCAAAATTGTTGTTCGAGAAGATTGTCTACAGAATTTAGAAACATCGAATATAGAAGACTTTTTATGATTTTTTTGAAGATAATGAATATTTTATATAATTTAATGATTTATTCGTTATGAATTTTTTTAATTCTATTCTTGTTGTTTTTATTTGTAATGACATGGCCAGGGAAGGAGAAGACCTGGCTTCGCTTTGGTATTCCATTTGATGTGGTCTGCTTCATTTTTCTATCGTATTTTTTTCTGCAAAGTAGCCAAATTAAAATAAATCAATTCCAAATACAAATTCAGCCCGATCATAAATATCAACTCCCTGTGAGTTTTCTCACTCTCTCCTTTAAGTTGGGACGGTAGAGCAAGAACTCTCACGGTGAGTTTAGAATTCATTATCGGGCTGAATGTCAAGAACGATAATGTTCAAAACAATTGTTTTTTTTAATGTTTCTTTTTTAAATTCGTTTTCGATTTTTCCATAAACTAATATTGCTTAAAGTTGATGGTTGGTAGTTGATATGTAACAAAAATTTTCTCTCTTATAACTCAAACTAAAATAGAAGAAACTAAAGAACGTAAGTAGAAGACGAAGAAAAAGTAAGAAATTTTTTGTTTTCAGAAAAAAATTTATTTAAATATTTTCTATTTGTTTAACTTAATTAAATTCAATAATTATTGCTCTGTCTTTTTTTAGTTTCAAGAAAATAATTTTACACAAATTTACATTACACTGTAGGAAGAAAGAATTAGACGTAGAAGAGTGATAGAGAGAAATGATTAGAACTAAAAACTATAAACATTTTAATAATTCTAAACAATATCATTTGTTTGTCAGGAGTAATCATTCTTCACGTCATCCATAACGTGAACAGCCCATTTTGTTAGAGGGATGTCTAGTTGTCGTGTTTTCTTTGACTGTTGAACCCAGTTAACCTTTTTTGTTGTTGTTGTTGATGCCATTCAGTCACAAGATTTGTTGTAGTTGGTAAGAAGTTGCGCTCATCTTATTTGCTTACAAATGACGTTGTATTCTTTGTGATCTTTGCTATTTATGTGGGCACAACGTAACCGGGATTCATGTACGAGAAGCCCACAAATTCTGTTTGATCCAAATTCATCATGAAAACTTTATCTGTGGGCGTTAAATCGGTCTTTTCCGAGGTGAATTGCTTATCGAAATTGGAAACA
Organism: Musca autumnalis; assembly: GCF_047663935.1. NCBI lineage: Eukaryota > Metazoa > Arthropoda > Insecta > Diptera > Muscidae > Musca > Musca autumnalis. The sequence continues at coordinate 207,279,935 of NW_027412088.1, forward strand.
TCTTTGCGGTGTTTCTGTGGAAGAAAAACGAATAAAAGTAATATAAGGGGGGTTACTTTGAGTAATACTTTTGAAAGGGACTCACAATTTTTGGCTTAAATGGTGGCTGAACTTCCCTATTCTCAATCTTTTCCCAATCGATACGTCTAAAGAAGGGATGCAAACGTACATCTTCTTCACCTGTTGGTCCACAGCCCAATCGTTTGTTGGGTTGCTTCGTTAGAAACTGTTAACACACGAAAAGTGAAACATGTAAATGGCATTTAAGTAAATCGAAGACGTATGGCTACTTACACCTTTGCAGGCTTCCTTGGCCTCTTTGCTTAAACTCTTAGGATATGATACATTATGATCTGTGATGGCGGCAAATAGTTCCTCTTCATCTTCTCCATCGAAAGGTGGTTGGCCTACTAGCATTTCATACAACAGAACACCATAGGCCCACCAATCAACAGATTTTCCATAGGGCTGGTAAAGTATTATCTGGAAACGCATGAAATGGAAAAAATACAATTTCAATTAAACTTTTCAAATCTTTTTCTATGAGAATTTTTAAATTATTGTTGACCAACACATTAGAAACATTTCAAAAGAAATTTAAAAATTTCACGCATCCTTAAATTTCTAATTTTTTTTGTTGCTAATAGAAATCTCTGCCATTTAACTTCAACTCACCTCAGGCGCTATATAATCCGGTGTACCGCAAAATGTTTTTGTTGTCTTATCACCAATAATATTTTCTTTGCACATACCAAAATCGGCAATTTTAACATGGCCATCGGAATCCAATAAAACATTATCCAACTTAAGATCTCTGTACAGAATGCCTTTGCTATGCAAGAAGAATAGGCCAGCGGCAATTTCGGCAGCATAAAAACTAAACAAACAAACAAACACAAACACAGATTAATGGGAGAATTTGCCATCTTCAGATACAAAACAAAAACTTACACAGCAACAGGTTCCTTAAATTTACCAAATTGTTGTATTTGAAACATTAAATCGCCACCATTAACATATTCCATAACAAAAAATAGGCGATCCATGGTCTGGAAGCAGGAATGTAATTGTACCAAAAATGGTGGTTTCTCTTGCAGGGCCAAAACACGTTTCTCAATCATGGTGCACTCAACATCATCATCTTGAATGATGACATCCTTTTTGAGTATTTTAATGGCATACAATTCTTCAGTGCCTTTGCGTTCGGCTAATAGGACCTGGAATACAAATATGTATTACAATGAGAGGTATAAGGAATAACGGAAAATTTCAACCTTGCCAAATGACCCCTTGCCCAGAACTTTAATAAAATTAAAGTCAGTGGCTCTTATCATATCCTTGTTTAGACTTTGATGGCTATTGGTTTCGGAACGCATAACCAATGGTTTTTTCTGTGATGATTTCTGTTAAGAAAGAAACAAAGTTATTTTGGGGTTTAATCTGTGATATATTCGCCTGACTCACTCTCATCTGAGATTTAAGTTTAAGCAAATCTTGTGTGGCATCAGCACATGGCACATTATAGAATTCACCCTCATCTTGGGTAAGTAATTTGAACCAGCCATTAGCAGGATTCTAAAAGGAGAATGCAGCAGAGCATTATATGGGAATTCAAGCTTTTTTTTGTTTTAATAATAATAAATTTACCTTAATAATTTCTGAGATTCCAAATGATAAGGCGCCCATGAAATCATTGCGTGAAGTACGATCCCAATCCCAGACTTCTATAAGAACTCGTCGATCTTTGTCATCGGCTCTAAGTTCACTGAAAATATTCAAATATGTACATTAGGGTGGTATTAAAAATTTGACGTCGGATTTTTTTGCGGCACCCCCTTGAAGTGTTTAGTTTTGTTAGATTTTAAGATTGCCAAAGTTTGAGCACAATCGGAATATGTTAACACGTGCCACTGGGGCCTCAAGGTTTCCATAGTAATTTGTTGGGGCCAAATGTGAATTTTTACGAAATTGCTCTGAATGCCACATTTGTTGTCCAATTTATTATGGATTTACCAGTTCATTTCTGTGGTTAAAATATTCCGATTTTGCCGAAACTTTGGCAGTCCTAAAATCTAACAAAACTAAACACTTAAGGGTGGTGCCGCATAAAAAAATCCGTCATAAATTTTTTCCATTGGAGTTAAAACTAGTCTAATGTTCATGTCAAATGTTTTTTTTTTTGAGAATTTAAAATGTTTTAATAGGAAATATAAGTTTAAAATAAAAATATATTGAAAACTTAAAATTTTGTATAGAAACATTTCCTTGAAAATTGAATTTTTTAGTTTTCTTCTGAAAAATTTAGTCGAAAATTTAAAAATTTCTACGGAAAATATTCTTCGTGAATAAAAAGAGAATAAAAACACACGAAAAAAGTGTTGTCACGGCGTGTTAGCGTTCAGAGCCAAACTCATAACTTTCAAAGGCAGCGCTAAGCGTTTGTGATGAAAGCACAACTAAATGGGAAAATCCTCATTGTTGTTGTAAAAAAACAAAACAAAAATGTATTTGAAAGAAGAAAAGTTCGAGGACAGCGAAGCAGCTCCACATCCGATATGTCTGAAGACCCTTTACCGAAGGCGAAACATGCATGTCACATAGTGGTGGGTGTGTGGGTTCGAATCGCCGGCATACCTTTTTCACTTGCATTATAGATCAAAAAAAGCTCGATTAAAAAAATAAAAAAATTAATATTTAAAAATGATCTTCGCCTAAAAAGACAACATATTCAAATAAAAAAAAATAGAAACTTTCATCGAAAATATAAAACTTATTCATCGAAAATATTAAAACTTCTTTTTTACAAAATTTTAGTCGAATATTTAAATTTTTGTACATAAATTTTTCTAAAGAAAATTCAAATTTTTCTACAGAAAAATTTCTGAAGAAAATTCAAATTTCAAAAACTAAAGAAAACTTAAAATTTTCTTTAGAAATTTTTCGTCGAAAATTTAAATTTCTTTAGCAAATTCGAATTCAAATTTTTTGTCAAAAATTTAAAATATCCTAAGGAAATGTTCATTAAAACTTTTGAATTTTGTACAAATTTAAATTTTTCATGAAAAAATAAAAAGAAAAAAAAATAAAATTTTCTATTGGAAAATTTAAAACCTTCTAAAGAAAATTTAAAATGTGCTATAGGAAATTATCTTAGAAAATTTAAAATTTTTTGAAATTTTGAAATTCCTGTAGCAACTTTTTGTCAAAAATTTAAAATGTACATAGATCATTTTCGTCGAAATTTTATTTTTTTACAAAAGTTTTCGTCGAATATTTAAACTTTTCTACAGAAAAATTTCTAAAAAAAATTCAAATTTTTCTGTAGAAAATTTTCTATAAGATTTTTCGATGAAAAAATAAAAATTTCTATAGAACAGAAAATTTACAATTTTCTTCAAATTTTTTTTTGTGGAAAACACTGTGCGACAAAAAAAAAAATGACAAGGAAAACTGAGTAGATTATGAAAGTAGAGCTAAAAATATGAGACACGTGTATCGGCGTTTTTAAAGTTTTCATAGGAAAGTATCCAAAGTAGTCGGAGCAAGTTCCGCCCATTTCTAGTTTTTTTTTCGAAATATTCGAGTTAATATATTATGGAAACCTTGAATTTTAGGTGTATAGTGTCTTTGGAAACTTTACAGAGGAGGATGTGGGCAATATTTTTGTTAAATATTGTAACCCTCATGCGGTTCATAAAAGGGGTATTTTTTCAAAAACCTTTCAAAAACTCCTTTAAAATGTGATCACATCAAATCCAAATATTCTAAAAATTTTTACTGTAGGTCTTAGAATACATCAAATCTGTAAATCTTATCTAATCGCCAGATATCTCTAAAAATAAAAAACACGTTTTAGGGTTAAAGTCGGACTTCATCTGAGTTTATTCAAAATTGTGCCACAAAACATAATTTTAGACAGATGACGCCAAAAACAAAAATATTCTTCATCAAATTTCACTATGGGTCACCAAAGAAATGAAATGTCTATTTACTTTAAATATAATAAAAATAGAATTTTTCGGCGAAAATTTAAAATTTCTTTAGACATTTTTCGCGGAAAATTTAAATTTTTTTTAGAAAATGTTCGCCGAAAATTTAAAATTTCTATAGAAAAATTTCGGTGATGTCGTCAAACATTTCAAAATTTTTTTGTCAGTATAAATTTAAATTTTCTTTAGAGAAAAAAAGGACAAAATTTTATAAAATTTTCTATAAAAATTTTTTTTCAGAAAATTTAAAATGTTCCGTAGAAAAATTTTGTTGAAATTTTAAAAATTTTTATAGAAAAATTTTGTCAAAAATTTAAAATTTTCCAAAGAAAATTTTTGTCGAAATTAAAAATATTCTATAGAAAATTTAAAATTTCTTTAGAAAATATTCACCGAAAATTTAAAATTTCTATTGAAAATTTTAAATTCCTATAGAAATTTTTCGGCGAAAACTTAAAATTTCTTTAGAAATTTTTCGCTGAAAATTTAAAATTTTTTTAGAAAATGTTCGCCGAAAATTTAAAATTTCTATTGAAAATTTTCGCCGAAAATTTGAAATTTCTATAGAAATTTTTCGGCGAAAACTTAAAATTTCTTTAGAAATTTTTCGCTGAAAATTTAAAATTTCTTTAGAAAATTTTCGCCGAAAATTTAAAATTTGTATAGAAAAATTTCGGTGATGTCGTCAAACATTTCAACATTTTTTTGTTAGAAAATTGTCAGTATAAATTTAAATTTTCCGTAGAGAAAAAAGAACAAAATTATATAACATTTTCTATAAATTTTTTTTTCGAAAATTTAAAATGTTCTGTAGAATAATTTTGTTGAAATTTTAAAATATTCTATAGAACATTTTCGCCGAAATTCAAAATTTTAAAACATCGAAAATTATACTAAAAAAATTTATTAGAAATTTTGAAAATATAGCAAAATATACTTACTAAGTAATTGTTTCATTCCATACTGGATTTAGACATGCCTTAATCGTACGCGTTTTCTTTTTGCATTTTTCATGTTCATCGGGAATAAGTTTAACCTTAACATAGGGATCACTAAGGCCATTTGGATCCATGGGAATGAGATTGCGACCTTCTTTGACTAAAAAAGAAAAACAAAATTAAAACATGTATGCCTATTATTTTTAAAATTTATTTTTATAAACTTATTTGTGTAAACTTTAATTTAAATATCTCTAGCGGAAGATATGAAAGACAAATATAGTTCCTGCATATGATATAAGCTTATTTATTAATAGAAAAGAGTATTGTGTCGCAAGTGTTTGTAGCGTAGAATACCATCAATGAAATTGGCTTTGTGATATCATCATCTTCATCGACATCACAAATAAATGGCTCTGGGGAATTGAGAGGGAAGCGAGATAGTATAGCGTTTCATCTGTTTTGCTAAACTTGTTGGAAAGTTTCATTTCAAGCGTATAAATGTATATTTTTGTACTTCAAAAGTTTGTAAATCACTCGTTAGATGGAGATAAGGATGGGGTTGTTGTTGTGGTTAAACATCTGGAAAGTTCCTAATCAATCAAAGGAACTAAATATAAACTTGTTAAAGAGTTTCGTTTTGTAGCTGTTCTGGGAATAACTGCAGTTTTTTCTTCGATTCTAAGATCAGAATGGTTAATATTTATTTACTTTATACAAATCATGTGTTCATTTGGCTGTATGTATGTATGTTATATTGACTTCGAATACGGAATTGTTTAGCTCTACACATTACGACCATGTCCTTCTTCCTACTTACTTAGTACGGTTAAGGTGTTGTCTTTAACACCCAATTCAAGGAAAATGCGTCCACGTCGTTCAGTGTGATCACATCCGCATAAGCTGGGCACGTTCTCCTTGCAGCGTGCATGCACGTTCATGTCACATGCTGTTCAAGGTAAACAATACATTTGTTTAACCAAAAACAGCCACAGTTGAAGATAAAAAATAACAAAAACACAAATTAATTTTAGTATATTTTCACAATAAACAACAACACAAAAGGCCATGGTGTTGTTGTGAGGTTTGTATTATCATTTTTGGGAGGTATTTTGTTGCAACTGGTTAGTGGTAGGTTAGTGGGTGGAGGATGATTAGTAGTAAGATAGTAGTGAAAGAGTATTTAGTTAGCTAGAAAACAAAAAAAGGACATTAGACCAACACACAGACCACACACACACACGCACCAAACAAACACACTCACACAATAGAATATAGAATGAAGTGGTTATGGGGACGACACATAAACATACACACACACTCTTTTTGAATAGAACCCAAATAAAAACTATTGAAGCAATTGAAACCGGAAATACAATTTTTGTGAACATAAGCTATACTTACTTACCTGATTTCGGCAGGAAGTCACAAAGGACCTTTAGTTTCATTTCAGGATTTTCGAAAAGGGGAAAATTTCAAATTGATTGAAAACATGTTTTTGTTGCCTTTACTCTTATCAAGGACTGTGTTAAAGGACATGTGTTGTATATAAAATAAATATTGACTTAGTCCTGCTCTCAATGTCAATGGTCAATTTGATGTTTTTTCTCTTCTTATTCAATCTATTGACAACATTTAACAAAACAAGTTACCACAAGTACGGTCAAATGTCTGAATGAGGCTTGTATATGTATGTATATGTGTGTGTGTGTGCTAGTGTAAAATTTTTATTAGGACTTTAAATGTGACAAACACACTCACTAACCCTCACACACGCTTTGTATTGTGGCAAAATCAATTTTCTAAACGAATAAACCTACAAAAATTATTGACCGTAAAAGTGTAAACATGTTCCACTTTTTAATAAATATCTTTATCTTTAGTACCTCACACCTGTCCTATGTTTCTGTGGCTATGTGTGTGTTTGTTATCATGTTGTAGTTATTTTTATATACCATAGTAAATGTCTAACACACAACTGTAAAATGTGTTTTTATTAAAGGAGTCACATGCTCTCATCTTTAGATCAATATGAAAGGGTATTCTTGTCCCACAAAAATGATGACTGGACCATGTATGTATGTGCCCTTCTTCTATTTTTATGTGGACATATGTGGGGAATAAAAAACTTTGTTTGGAACAAAGTTAACTTTAATTCTTTAATAGATTTAAAAGAGAAAACGCGATAACTGGAATATGACAGCTGGCCCTGAATAGGGTCTTAAGGTTTCTCAATGACCACTTGATACCAATTGCCCATTATCTTATTTTCATTATTATTCTCTTTCAATTTCACCACAATTTTTGTTATTAACTAAAAATTCAATTTTCTTATTGTGTTATTGAAAATTTTACACAGTGTGTTGAATATTGGCATTTTAACCACGATTACTAATTTGTTTTATATGCCCATTTGTATGTGTGTGTGTACGTGTAAAATATTAATTGCATGGTGTTTGGTATACCACTAACTATAATGAAGTACATGTATTGCATTTATGGTAATTTGCATGTGCATGCGGGTGTGTGCAAGCGAGTATGCATTTTTAATTATAACTGCGTTTTATCCATTGAATTGAAAGCTGAGAAACAACAACAACTGTCACATTGGCACACACACACATGATTAAGCAATAACTTTATAAAGCATTGAAGGCAGTTCAGGCAAAACCAAGCGTTTGGTAGTGGTGGCAAGGAAGAAGAGGATGTTGACACACACACACACCAAAGAGTCACCAGCTTAAAGACAGGTGGTTTTTGGCGTTGAGATTGAAAATTGCCATTACCATTACACTGTTGTTCCTGCACAAATCCTGCTCAGCATTGTATACAGGAAAATTGTGCCTTCCAGCTGAGGATTCAGTTTGTTTGAGCTCAAGCATCCGGATGAATATTTTCCGCATGCCATAATTAAAATTGATTAAAATTCAATTCCAATAAATTTTTAATTTATTACGTTGTGACATTATTGCCTGCCGGATCTCGATCATATAATCAGACCAAAGAAATTTTTATCTGTGCCAGTGTAGAGTAGCAAGACAAGGTGGCGTTGTTGATGGTGTGTGTGTGTGTGGGTGTAAAAAATATAAATTATTGGTCATAATGACAATGTTGATGGGTTTTCGCATCGCTCAAGGTGACATAAAGTGCTGTAATAAATTGATAAGATGATTAAGATCTACGACAGTAGAGTTTTGAAGTCAGTCTACGGTAAATATGGTATCTTGGGATCAAAGAAGGTTGAAGGAATTATTAATTTATGCCATCCTCCTGTTGAAACCATGACAGAGTTTAATTAAGATCTACGACAGTAGAGATTTGAATAGGGATAGGTAATGGAAAGCAATAATCGATGGCGGTTATTTCACTTGTCATAAAACTCGACTTTCGACTTTTTCATAACCGCAGAAAATCGATTATGATCGATATTTCGTCGATTTTCGAGTTTTCTTTTGAAAATGTAAAACCGCCAAAACTGTAAAACTGCCAAGTCAGCAATCAATGGGCAAACTCGAAAATCGATCACAAGATAATCGATTATGCGATTTTCCCTCCAGCCAAAAGTCGACCACGATTTTTAGACTTTTAACTGCAAAAAGTCGACTAATCGATTAATCGAAAGTCGACTTACCTATCCCTAGTTTTGAAGTCAGTCAAAGGAAAATATGGTATCTTGGGATCTAAGAAGGTTGAAGGAATTATTAATTTATCCCATCCTTCTGTTGAAACCATGACAGAGTTTCCAATATTGAAGTAGGAACTTTGACATTTGACAAATCATACACATATGAGCAATTCTTCAATGGGTCGTATCGCTTCAGGTTTTGCAATATCTTCCATATAATGGTACCACGCGATTTGATTTATTTGTCTTATATATGAACACATATTTATCTTCCTATGGAAAGACATATTGGTTTTCTATTAGGGAATCTCTTGTCATATCTTCTGTAAAAATACACCTTTATCTTCCATGTGAAGACCTCTTAGACATCGATAAGAATACCTCTTTGCCTCTTATAATAGACCTTTTGGACTTCCACAAGAAAGTCTTTTGTATGTAAACCTAGTAGTCTTTTTATAAAAAGGTCCAATTGGTTGTCTATAAAAATACCTCTTGGACTTCTATAACCAGACCTTCTGGTCTTCTACAAGAAAAACATTTGGTTGTCTACAAGAGGACTCTTTGGTCTTCGGTAGGAAACCATGTTGATTTCGTATAAAAGAGATTTTGAGCTGTTATATCGACAAGATAAGACCTCTTGAGACCATACAAGACTTCTATAGACAAGAGACGGCCTCTTGAAGACCTCTACAGACAAGAAAATATCCCTTGAGGTCATATATATATAGATAAGATAAGACCTCCTTGGGTCTTCCATAGATAAGAAAAGACTTCTTTAGGTCTGCCATAGACAAGAGAAGACCTATTGAGATCTACCATAGACAAGATAAGAGCTGTTGAAGTCTTCTATAGTCAAGAGAACATCTCTTGAAGACCTCTATATACAAGATAAGGCCTCTTGAGGTCTCCCAAGTCAAGACAAGACCTTTTGAAGTCTTCTATGGTAAAGAGAAGACCTTTTGAAGATCTCTATAGATAAGAAAAGACCCATTGAGGTATTCTATAGGCAAAATAATACCTCTTCATGTCTTCTATCGACAAGAGATGACCTCTCTACGTCTTCTACAGATCGGAGAAGACCTCTTGCAGTCTTCTGTCGACTAGATAAAACCTCTTGAGATCTTCCATAGACAAAGTAAGTCCTCTTGAAGTCTTTTGTAGACAAGACAAGACCTCTTGAAGTCTTATATGAAAAAGTCATCCTGAGCTCTTGAGACAAGAGAATACCTCTTTATGTTTTCTACAAACAAGAGAAGACCTCTTGAGGTCTTCTATAGGCAAGAGAAGACCTCTTAAGGTCTTCTGTAGACAAGAGTAGATCTCTTGAGGTCTTCTACAGACAAGATAAGAGCTGTTGATGTCTTCTATAGTCAAGAGAAGACCTCTTAAAGATCTCTATAATAGATAAGACCTTTTGAAGTCTTCTGTGGCCAAGTGAACACCTTTTGAAGATCTTTATAGATAAGAGAAGACCCATTGAGGTCTTCTATAGGGAAAAAATACCTCTTCAGGTCTTCTATCGACAAGAGAAGACCACTTTACGTCTTCTACAGATCAGAGAAGACCTCTTGAGGTCTTCTACAGATCAGATAAGACCTCTTGAGGTCTTATATATATGAAAAAGTCATCCTGAGGTCTTGAGACTAGAGAATACCTCCTTAAGTTTTCTATAAACAAGAGAAGACCTCTTGAGGTCTTCTCTAGGCAAGAGAAGACCTCTTAAGGTCTTCTGTAGACAAGAGTAGATCTCTTGAAATCCTTTATAGACAAGAGGAGATGTATTCTATCGACTAGAGAAAACCTCTTGAGATCTTCCATCGACAATATAAGACCTCTTGGGGTCTTATGTAGATAAGAGAAGTCTTTTTGAGGTCTTCTACAGGCAACAGAAAACCTTTTGAGGTCTTCTATAGGTAGGTAACGACCTCTTGGGGTCTTCTGTAGACAGGAGAAGTCCATTTGAAGTCTTCTATAGACTGGGAAGGTCTCTTGAGGTATTCTATAGACAGGAGAAGACCACTTGATCTCTTCTGTGGACAAGAGAGTTTATCTTGCGGTCTTTTATAGACGTTTTTTGTAGACAAGGCCCTCTGAGGTCTTTTATAAACCTCTTGTGGTCTGCTATAGACAAGAGAAGATCTCTTGAGGTCTCCTATAGACAAGAGAAGACCTATTGAGGTCTTCTTTAGGCAAGAGAAAATCTCTTGAGATCTTCTGTAGACAAGGGATGACCTCTGAGGTCCTCCATAGACAAGAGAATATCTCTTGTGGCCTTCTATAAATAAGAGATAACGTCTTGAGATTTTCAATAGACAGGAGAAGACCTCTTAGTCTTCTTTAAGAAAACGAATTTGCCTCATCTCTTGGTTTTTTATAAGAAAAACGTTTAGTCTCCTTCTATAAGAAAACCTCTTCATAAAGCAGACTTTATGTTATTTATTTATAAAATGAACTCGTAGTCTTCAATATGAACAGCTATGGACTTTTATGGGATAATATATTGTCCTTTTTAAATGGAACTCGAGATATTCAATATGAACATCTCTTGAATCAATAAGATATTTATATTTTTCAATCACAACGACAATCTGTATGAAAATTGGAAAATATGGCCCTAAAACCTATATATCAAAAACAAGTTACGCTAAGAATGTTATATGTTATGGTTACAGATTTCTTTTATTCAGAGACTCATAATGAAATTTCATTTGGAACATTTCTTTCTTTAACAATATTCCCAAAAAGTAAAGGATTTTGCTAGATTTTGATCCAGTATGGAACTGTGTAAAATTAACGGTCCAAAATTAAAACATATAATTTCATCCTAATATATATAAATTTGTAATCTAATTTTTTTAAGGAAATAGTGTACATAGATTTATGGTTTATTTTGAAACTCATAGTGAAATTTTGTGTAGAAGTTTTCATCCTTTGACACTTTTCACCTATAACCAAGTTTTATATTACTTCCATGCATCAACTAGAAAAAAGAAGGAAAAAATGTTCATCAAAAAAATTGGGAACTGGGATATTTTCATGTTTTTTCAGCAAAATTGATACTGATATTTTCATGCTATAGAATGTAAATAGACATTTCATTTCTTTGGTGACCTATGGTGAAATTTGACGAAGAATATTTTTGTCTCTGACATCATCTCTCTAAAATTATTTATTTATTTATATTATTATATTTTGTGGGACAATTTTGAATAAACTCAGATGAAGTCCGACTTTAACCCTAAAACGTGTTTTTCATTTTTAGAGATTCCTGGCGATTAGACAAGAGTTACAGATTTGGTGTATTCTGAGACCTATAGTAAAATTTTATGGTGAACAATTTTGTAGAATATTCGGATTTGATACGATCACATTTTTAATGAGTTTTTGAAAGATTTTCGAAAAAAGGACAAAAAAGACCCCTTTGATGAACCGCATGAGGGTTAATATTTTTAACAAAAATATTTCTCACACCCTCCTAAGTAAAGTTGCCAAAGACACTATATACCTGAAATGCAAGGATTCCAAGATATCTAAACTCGAATATTTCGAAAAATTTAACAATGGGCGGAACTTGCCCCGCCTATTTTGGTTACTTTCCGACGTAAACTCTGAAAACGCCGATACACGTGTCTCATATTTTTAGCTCTACTTTCATAATCTACTCGATTTTCCTTGTAATTTTTGTTGTTGTCGAACAGTGTTATTAGAAGACTCTCTGGTCTTCTGCAATGATACACATGGTCTTTTTTCAAAAGATCACTTAGTCCAGTCATTTAGTAAAGAACTTGTGTTCTCTGCAAGAGAATTTAAAGGTCTTCTTTAGGATCACAACTTCAATAAGAAAGATTTCTTTATTTTATAATTTATAATAATTTGTCTTTTAGAAGATACCTATACTGTTTTTACAAGAGGACTCTTGGATTCTATAATAAGATGTCCTTGTCTTGTCTAAGAAATATAACCTTTATCGTTTTTTCGAGAACTTATTGTTCTTGAAACCCCCAACAGTATGCAACAGTTTTGATATTTAAGCAATTTTACCAAGACATATAAAGACATAACACTACATATTGGAATTTTTAAACGTAACCAATAGCATTTATCTGTCTGGTTTTGTTTTTGTTAGTGCAAGAGATATTTGTCCTCTATGAAGAATAAAAAAAGACAAATGCCAACAGCAGCAACAGGGTGTTGAATAAATCGTTATACATTTCACCTTGGTACCGTACAAATGTACTTCAATTTCCGCTATTTAAATGGAAATTGGAAAGAAACTCTCGCAACGAATCTTAGTGGCAACAAATGTAGCCACAAGTGCAACAGCAGCAACAACAACAGTAACAGCAATAGTATTAACAAATGCAGTGGTAAATAAAATATCAATTTGTTGAAATTAATGTGTTTTTGGCCAGTGAATGCCAAATGGGAGAGAGACTGCCAGACACGGAGACAGAGAGTTTGGAGTAGGGAACAAAAGTAGAATGTCTGTCGTTCCACACTTAGTAGCGAAGTTTTTTCCGATATGTGTGCACAAGTGGTTGGTAGAATAGCAACAAATTGCTATTGGTAGTGCCATTGCTATCTGTTTGGAACATGCATATGTATGCATGTGTTTTATGGTAAAAAGTTGTTACTTTTTTGTTGTTCTGTTGCATTTCACTTCAACACACCACACATTCCTTTTTTTACAAATGTTTTTCTGGTTTCGTTTATTTGTTGAGGGTTTTTTTTCTATTTTTTACGCTTCCTCCCTTCATCAGCTACCTCTTTTGTAACTGGTAGTTGCTGTTGTTTTCTTTATCAATGTTTGAACAAAACAAATTGATTTTTCTCCTCTCACCATTTTTCATTCATTAAATTTATACAGAATGTGTGAAACTGCATTTTTATTTATACAATTTATTTGTCTAGTGTTGAGAAAAAAAAGCTGTGATAAAATTGCACTATTCATGTGCATAGAGTGTATATTGTGTTTTTGTTGTTGTTTTTGTCTTTTTATAGTTACCAACATTGCTTTTAGTTGTTACGATACATCAATCTTTAACAGTGTTGAGATTGTTTGCGTGTTCATGTCTGTCTATCTGTTTGTCAGAGTACTTGGTTGGTTGGTTTAGCGTGTCAAGTTGTTTAAACTGGCAACAGCAACAACAACGTCATGGTTATATCTGACAAATACTTTATCAATTTAACAAATAGTTTCTTATTCATTAATTTTCTTTACTTTCGTCTTGCTTGCGGGTAAAAAGCTTTTGTGTGTTCGCCTTGTCACTGCTTTCAACTTCATTTTACCTTTGGCTTTTTAAAGTTGTTGTTGCAGCACACTTTTCTTGCAGCTGTTGATTTTTCAAATGAATTGCACTTTCAAGTGACTTATTTTGCAAGAGAAAATACTCAAACAGAAGAGAAAGAAACACACAACAAATGTGTAACTTTTTAGACAAATGCTGTTTTTCTTTTCACAAAGAAAAATGATTTTCTTTGCTTTCAACTTGTTGAAGGTGGAAGTCTTTAATGTTTGTTATAACACTTAACGGTCATAAGTTCCACAAAAAAAAAAGAGTTTTTAAGGAATCTTTAGTGCTCCTTGAATATGATTTACTGGTATCTAACAAATTTACACCTTGGGGCGTATGACTGTTGTCACCATGTATACGCCTTGATGTTTTAGACAAAATCTATTGCTGCGTGACTTCCTAATGCTTCCTATTTTCCCATAGGATAATAAAATAAATAATAAAGCATTGTCTTTGCATATGAATCACAACAGCACACATAAGTGTCTTTCACCATAAAGCATTTATTTTATTTGTTGCGGACTCATAAAATCTATGACAAAAATTATATGTAAATTATAGTCCTTCTATGGAAATGTGTGTAGGCAAAAGGTACAGGATTGGCTCCAGTATTTATTTTATATCTTAATTTTGAATTGTAACAAATGGGGCCTCCACATAGTAATGCTAATGCCATTGTCATAACCTCCATAATTTTATATTCTCCCCCCCCCCCCTTTATTTCCTTTTTTTGCTTTATGTGTCACATAAATGCCGACTATGTATGCATGTATGTGTGCGTGTGTACACATATTAGTTAGTTGTATTCCATGTGAGTGGGTACATTTACATTTTGATGGGATTTATGTATGCATGTCATTCTTTTTGTTGTTGCTGTTCTTGTTGTCGTTGTTTTGTCCTCCAGTCACAAAAAAAAATCCGTACAACAGGGACTTGCTGCTCACATGAATATGTTTTTAGAAGGGATACCCTTACAACAAAACAACATCCCCAGCAGTTGCACAACAAGAACAACAGCATCAGTGGCAGTTGTAGCGCAAACAAATCAAAAGCCTTTAACGCTTATGCGCCATTGTGTCTGCAAGAGTTATTGTCTGTAACATTGTCTAAGTTGTCCTTCAGGATTTTTTTTGTTGCCACTGCTGCTGTTGCTGTTCGGTTTTGTTAGCCTCATTTGTATGGAATATATTTACATATACATATCCCTGGGCACTTTCCATTGTTTTGGCGTAAGGTTGTCACACATATTTGCTTTATCCTGACTAAAACTACAAACATCCTTACAAATGTACACACACATATACTGTGTATATGTAAAAAAGGATAAATGTTTTGTTTTCTTTATAAATCTTTTTTGTCGTCATTGTTGTTGTTGCTGCCTCTGCTGTGGTTATAAGAGTTGTTGGGCTACTTGTCTGGCATTGTCATTCAGTTGGATAAACCTGCAACCATAGCCTGAACCTCACTTTGCATAGGGATAATCACAATACAAACACATGTGAGCAGAAAACAATTCCTTTACAAAAGCAATAAAACCTTTTGAGAGGATGATGCTGATGAAGATGATTACTGTTAAATATAATAATGCGCTTGACATTAAAATGCCATTGTATTTTTCGTTGGATTTTGGAAGCTTATTTTACTATTTATCACATGTGTATGTTTGTGTATAAGAGGGGAAAAGTATTTAATCAACTGTTTACATTAACTCTTACCTTTTAGTTGACATTGTTGAAAGAGTTTCTAAAAAGGTCTTATCTGAATGCTATGCCCAAGGAAAGCTACTTATTTGGGAAACCGAAAAAAAAACTTGAACATTTCAAAGAATTCGAAAATATCAAATTTTATACTGAAGTGACTGTTTATTGACCCTATATAGTTTCAATAATCATCGTAAAAGTGTTCTGAAACTATTTCCGAAAAGAGATATTTTATCATATTGGTGTGTATAAGTATTGACATACTGTATATGTCCTATGTTGCTTCCATTCTTAAGAAGGATGCCGGAAGATGTGTGTTTCTGTTAATTTCTTCTTAGAGCATGTGTATTTCTACATTCCCACACATATAGAAAGGTGCCATCTGTGGACCTTGCGATACCTAAAGAACCCTCCTATGATGCCTTTTATAGAGGATTCGGTGCTCAATTTTTTATAGACTGAGCCTATCTTTATGGACGCTCTTTATAGAAGCTCCTTCTATGGAGAGAAAATTTTTTCTATAGATCCCTTAATAAAGTCAAGGTTTTATAACAGGCCCTTTTATAAATGAAGGGTCCTCCTATGGACACATTCTTAAAACAAGAGTCTTTCTTTGGAACTTTTTGTATAGGAAAAGTCTTTCTGAAATGGTTTATTCATAGAGAAAGTATGTTTCCTTGGATCTTCTTCTACAGAAACGGCCAATCTATCTACCTGTTTGTAGAGAAAGGGTATCTTTATGAACCTATTCATTGATAAAGAGTCCTTATATAAACCCTTTCACTGAGAATAATGTTTCTAAGGGTTTCTATCAGAAAAAAACACTTTTTTATAGAAGAGACGCCTTTCTACAGAAGAGGTGTTTCTAAAGACTCTTTTCCACCGACAAATGTTTTGATAAATCCTTTTACACAGAAAGCGTACGTCTGATGACACTTTCCATAAAAACGGTAAAAACTCTTTTCTTCAGGATACTTCTATAGACTCTTTTCCATAGAAAAAGTGATTTCTTTTCCCACAGAAAGAGTGATTTTAAAACCATTCCTCACAGAAAGGTCCCACAGAAAGAGTGATTTTAAAACCATTCCTCACAGAATAGGTCCTACTAAAGACCCTTTCGTTCTCCTAAAGATTATTTCACATAGAAAGAGTGTTTCTAAAGATCCCTCCGCACAGAATAGATTCTTCTTTCTCACAGAAGGGATGCCTCTAAAGGTCCTTTCCCACAGAGAGTGACCTACGAAACATCCTTTCCTACTGAAAGAGTGCTTCTAACGGCGCTTTATCACAAAACGAATGCTTCTAAATATCCTTTCCTACAGAAAGGGTGATTCTAACATCATTCCTCACAGAAAGGGTGCTACCAAATATACTTTCCCACAGGAAGGGTACTTTTAAAGGAGATTCTAAGACCATTCCCACAGATAAGGTGTTTCTAAGACCTCCCTCACAGAAAGGGTGCTTCTAATGATCCTTTCCAACCAAAATGGTGCTTCTAGAGGTCCTTTCTCACAGAAACGCTGATCTAAAGATCCTTTCTAGAGATACTTTTCACATACAGGATGCTTTTATAGATACTTTCACAGAAAGGTGATTCTAAGACCATTCTGCACAGAAAGGGTTCTTTCCTCACAGAAAGGGTGCTTCTAAATATCCTTTCCAACAAAAATGGTGCTTCTAAAGGTCATTTCTCACAGAAACGCTGCTTCTAATGATCCTTTCCCACAGAAAACGTGCATCTGGAAGTACTTTCCACAGATAGGGTGCTTCTAGAGATACTTTCCACAGACAGGATGCTTTTAGAGATACTTTCACAGAAATGGTGCATATAAATACCTTTACCAAAGAAGTGAAATTTAGAAGATCCTTCCTAAAGGTGTTTTATCACAGAAGCTATGCTAGTAAAGATCATTTCCGACAGAAAGAGTGCTTCTAAAGGTCCTTTAAAAATTTGATTTTCCGCAGAAAGGGCGATTCTTAGACCATTCCTCACAGAAACAGTCCTTCTAAATATTTTTTCCCGCACAAAGCGTGCCTCTAAAGAAAGGGTGCTTCTTCCTCAAAGAAGGGATGCTTCCAAAGGACCTTTCCTACAGGAAGGATGATTCGAAAGGAAGCGATGCTTCCAAGACCATTCCTGACAGAAATAGTGCCACTAAAGATCTCTTCCCACAGAAAGGATACTTCTCAAGATCGTTTCCGACGGAATGACTGCTTCTAAGGGCGCATCTAAATATACTTTACCCCTGAAAAGTTGCTTCTAAATATTCTTTCCTACAGAAATGTACTTCTCAAGCTCCTTTGTCACAGAAAAGGTACACCTAGAGGTACTTTCCACAGAAAGACCTTTACCAACAAGTGAGATTTAGAAGACCCTTCCCTATGAAAATGTACTTTTGAAATTCTTTCCCCAAACGACCTTTCCTACAGGAAGGGTGGTTCGAACGGAAGCGATGTTTCCAAGACCATTCCTGACAGAAATAGTGCCACTAAAGATCTCTTCCCACAGAAAGGATACTTCTCAAGATCGTTTCCGACGAAATGACTGCTTCTAAGGGCGCATCTAAATATACTTTACCCCTGAAAAGTTGCTTCTAAATATCCATTCCCACAGAAATGTACTTCTCAAGCTCCTTTGTCACAGAAAAGGTACACCTAGAGGTACTTTCCACAGAAAGACCTTTACCAACAAGTGAGATTTAGAAGACCCTTCCCTATGAAAATGTACTTTTGAAATTCTTTTCCCACAGAGAGGGTTATTCTAAATACTCTTTCTGTTCTAAAGACCTTTCATTACAGATAGGGTACTTCTTCAGATTCGTTTTGCCTCTAAAATTGTGATCTTAAAGACAATATTCATCAAAAGGTTGAGACCCTTTTCCATTGGAATTGTATTCCAAGTGTCCAGAAAATGTGCTTAAGAAAGGCCGGAAAATATGACAAGATCCTTAAGAAAGTATGCTCTAAAAGTGCTTTTCCATAAAATGAATGATCTTTTTTTTTGATTTGCTATAGTCTAGGAACAACGTACAACCCTACAGAACGGCCACTGAACTTCTATACCACAAGTTCCTTGTCTTTCCTCCAGATTATAACCCAGATTGTTGCTGTGCATATCCGTTTGGAAGGACCAAATTAGTGCCAACTTATCTTCTAAATGAAATAGAGTCACATTTTCTTGGATTTCAACAGAAAATGTTAATTCTTCACAGTTTTGTTGCCATGTATGGGGTTTAGTCTTTAACGGCAAAGTCAGATCCATATTATTACGGTTAAAGAAATCCTCTGTTAATGGGCTTTGTTACATATTTTTGGTTCTATTCCGAGCTTTTGAGGTCATCTAACAAAGAACAGAAAATATTTCCCTTCAAACGTAAATATTCAGCCCCACATCTATGTCAAACATTGTTCCACAGTTGTTCATGGTGGTGCTACTATTGTTTTCGCAACTGTATGTATTGTCGTAAAGTAAAGACTACTCTGTTGTTCATATAAGTATGTAATTATATCATGCTCGCTATACTAAATTGTTTGTCTTTAATTTCGTTTGAAAACTCCCCAAAATGCTATATTATTACCCATTATTACTCCCTCTATTGCAGATACCATGAAACATCATCAACATGAATAGAACGAAAGGTATTTTCGTAAAATTGTCTCTGGGTGTGTGTGTGAGTCTCCAAAAAGCCAATATTGGTTCGTTTTTGCCTCTTTATTTGTCAACAGGTATGTATGATATATTGTATTTACAGCACATTAGCACATTACAATGTAGCACTTATTACACAAATACACACACATTCTTACAAATTCCCATTGGAGACTATGTGTTATGGCCAACTCAGTCTCATAACGGACTCTCTAATACATGTTAATTTGTGTGAAATTCATTTTTCACCAAAATTTTGCGTGACTGACCATGTTGTGGTTTGCTTGTGTCTATCATAATCACGCATACATGTTGCTCAGATCAAAAAAGAGGGAAGCTAATATTCTCCATCACCATATACTGTATATGCCAAAATTTAGGTAGGTTGTAACATACTCACTTTTTCATATTTTCTAACGCTACTCATCCGTAGCTGTTTCTCTTCGCATTTTCAACCCATTTAAAAATAAACGTGTAACACAAATTATCATCTAAATGTGAATTATAATGATGGTGATGTTAATGCAGAAAGGGAAAATTAGAAGGATGTTGGTGGGGGAGGAGAGAAAGGAAATGTTAAATTATGATGATTATGTTTGTTAACTAAACGCCAAGTGATGCAGATAATGGCCATAAAACAGTTGGCCACAAATAAAGTTTTTATGCAATATGGTGAAAACCACAGTAACAACAACTAGAACATTTTAATAAGGAGAGTAACATGTGTTCCATTTAGGCTTCTTTCCATTTGCGCTAGCTTTAGAACTGAGCAAAACACTTGAATGCTTTGCTGCAGTCAACCAACCACATAATAAAATAAACACCTTTCTATGAATAGTCAACAAGAACAATAACGAAAAATAAGACAAATACCAAACCAACACCAATATAAGTAGTTTCGAAGCACTGTGAGTAAAATAGTGTGAGTTGAATTCAGAGAGTGTGTGGGCTAATAACATTATCCATCCCATTTAGCCAGAGACTTATGCACGTAGATCAAACAAGCATTTTAGCACACACACACACACAAATAGCACCACTCTCTTTCGCACACCGAACAAGAGATGTGGCAGAAGAGACTTAACACCTTCCACTCCATACCACCAGTTCAATGTGATTGATGATTTTGAATTCAAAACAACAACAACTGTAACCACACACCACTACAATGTTGAAATGAAGAATGAATAGGACGATGAATGTTGATGCGGTGAATGATTGAATTGGAATGTACCCGGGTATACTGCTATGGAATTATGGCGATGATGATGATGAGGATTGTTGTTTTTTTTTTGGTTCTATTGGTATGAGTATGCAACAAATAGTATGGTATGTAGTAACAGAATTGAATTTACCTCGACATTTGAGACCCTTATGGGTTATACCATGCAACAAAGAACCGCAGTGATCACAAAACGTCGGTGACAGGAACGTTATGTTTTCCCATTTGTGTGGCATCTGATGGGCCTGAGGATAGGTGAGAAAACTAATGGAAAATTAACAGACTTTTTCTTGGCAATGTTAGCAACACTATTTTCGGGGAGTAAATACACTACACAACATCGATATGCGTAAATCCTCTGCATAACTAAATTTTGGGTTACAAAATGGAATGGCTTTTTCGGTGAAATGTCACTGTTCATTCAATTTTCAATTCCTCATCAAGGTAATTGAATGAGGATATGGACATGTGCGTCCTTTTTTTGCATGCACATTGTTTTGTGGAGAACGACAACAGTAACATGACACACCTAAGAGCCAATAACAATTTGTGGTTGATTTCATGTCAATGTGACCTATGGAATTGCTGCTTTCGGACAAATAATACAAAATACAAATGTGGTCTTTGATAAATTCTAAAGTAATATAAACAAAAAATAAATATAAGTTATAGCCTTTTTACGACTACATTTTTTGGTCATAAAAATTTCGAATCCTAAATTTGTTTATTTATTTCATATAAATGTATATTACATAATATAAACCTGTAAGTCATTCCATGTTAAATTGAACTAAAGCATTCTTTTTGTTCTTAAAAAATTAGCTTGGCATCACAAAAGGTTAGTGTTGAGGTGTGAAAAGTTCCCAACATTTGATGTTCCTGATTAAGATTAAATTTAAGATTAAATTTTTATAGCCCCTCAGGGCGTATACGTATTGTTGTTACTAATACGTCAATGTGTACGGTAAATTGCCCATCATAAAAAATGTCAATAAAAATTTTCACGAGAACGCTGGACGTTAGTCAATCATGATTTTTTGATGACTTTCATAGAGAATTGGGTGCTTCTATGGGTCCATTCCCACCCATTCATTCCACGGATCTTTTCGTAGAGAAAGTATGCTTCCTTGAGCCCTCTTCTACAGGCCGCTCTCTACAACCGTTCGTAGATAGAGGGTCGTTCTGTGCATTAATCCATAAAGAGATAGTTCTTCTATAAATCTTTTCACAGAAAAGGACTCTTGTATGAGTCTGTTTTGGATTCTTTCTGGCATTAAGTAAACGCTCTATAGAAGAGATGCTTTTCTACAGAAAAAGAGGTTCCTAAAGATACTTTTCTATGGCTCTTGGTAGATTTTTTCCTCAGAAAAGGTGCTTCATGTCCTAGGAGTTGCTAAAGAACTTTACAACAGAAAATATGATTACAATTTTTTTTCACATCAAGGATCTTTTAAAGATTTTTTCCCACAGGAAAGGGTGCTTCTAAAAATCCTTTCCCACAGAAAGGGTGCTTCTAAAGATTCTTTCCCACAGAAAGGGTGCTTCTAAAGATAATTTCCCACAGGTAAGGGTGCTTCTTAAGATCATTTCCCACAGAAAGGGTACTTCTAAAGATACTTTCCCACAGAAAGGGTGCTTCTAAATATCCTTTCCCACAGAAAGGGTGCTTCTAAAGATTCTTTCCACAGAGAGGGTGCTTCTAAAGATCCTTTCCCACAGAAATGGTGCTTCTAAAGATTTTTTCCACAGAAAGGGTGTTACTAAAGATTCTTTCCACAGAAAGGGTGTTACTAAAGATCCTTTCCAACAAAAATTCTCACATACAGGAGCTTTTTAAGATGTTTTTCCCACAGGAAAGTGTGCTTCTAAAGATCCTTTCCCACAGAAATGGAGCTTCTAAAGATTTTTTCCACAGAAAGGGTGTTACTAAAGATTCTTTCGACAGAAAGGGTGTTACTAAAGATCCTTTCCAACAAAAATTCTCACATCAAGGAGCTTTTTAAGATGTTTTTCCCACAGGAAAGTGTGCTTCTAAAGATCCTTTCCCACAGAAATGGTGCTTCTAAAGATTTTTTCCACAGAAAGGGTGTTACTAAAGATTCTTTCCACAGAAAGGGTGTTACTAAAGATCCTTTCCAACAAAAATTCTCACATCAAGGAGCTTTTTAAGATGTTTTCCCACAAGAAAGGGTGCTTCTAAAAATCTTTTCCCACAGAAAGGGTGCTTCTAAAGATTCTATCCCACAGGAAAGGGTGCTTCAAAAGATCCTTTCCAACAGAAATGGTGCTTCAAAAGATCCTTTCCAACAGAAAGAGTGTTTCTAAAGATCCTTTCCCACAGAAATGGTGCTTCAAAAGATCCTTTCCAACAGAAAGGGTGCTTCTAAAGATCTTTTCCCACAGAAAGAAAAATCCTTTCCCACAGAAAGAAAAATCCTTTCCCACAGAAAGGGTGATTCTAAGACCATCCTTACAGAAAGGGTGCTACAAAAGATCCTTTTAACAGAAAAGTGTTACTAAAGATCTTTGTCACGGAAAGGGTGTTTATAAAGATAATGTCTCATAGAAAGGATGCTTTTAAAAATCCTTTCCCACGCCACTATGTTTGAGGAGATGAATCTCCACAGAATCTCCACGGTTGTGCACACAATGTGCCCTTGTTTACAGCATTTGTATACTAAGTATGACAATTAAAAAACGCTGGTGACCTTTCCCTCGCCGGCCGTAACTACTATTCAGCCTAATCTGATCAAGTCTATGGGGCGTATCAGTTTTAACACAAGGTATACGTAACCGCTTACCTCACTCTCGTGGAAAGACTTATAAAGACTTTGGCAAGAGCATGAAGGTCGAAGATTGGCCTTCTTATGCTTCATTTTTATAGGAGTAAATTTTTTTTTTCATCCTTCTAGTGGGAGGAAGCATCGCTTAAGTTATCGATATTTTCGAAGATTTTAGTCTCATACTAATCCTGTTCCAGAAAATTCGACTACTCAAAATCCGAGCTCCGATTTATTCGCGAGTAAAAAATGGTGGAAATGTGGAAAATTTTTTTTGGGTGCAATTTTTTGGTGGGTTTGGGGTAAGTTTATTTGTGGGTGGGGTAATTTTTTGTTTGGTTGGGGAGAGGGGACAAGTTGTCCCCCTCAACTGGCTAGAATTCGAGAAGAGTTTCAATCGCGAGTATTCTGAGTAGGGTGTCCAAAACCGAAACCGGTTAACCTGTTACCCGGTTTCGAGTTACAAAACCGAAACCGGTTTTCGCCAAAAACGTCATTTTCGGTTAACCGACAAAACCGGTTATTTGTGTCGGTTAACGGGTTTTAAAAAAATAATGATATTTTTTTATTTCACTACAATTGTTTCCTTGAAAGTAAACTAAACTTAACTATTAACCTTTAAATTTGAAATATTTTTTGTTTAAAATGTAAAGTTGTGCCAATTTAGTTCAATTGAACGATCTAGTTCACTACGCAGTTCCAATAGCCCACATCGTTTTTATGTGAAAACTACGTATACGTAATATCACACAGCAGTTTGTATGACGTTATTCACACGTTTTGGAACTAGTACAGTGAACTAGGAACTAGAGCTGTAGTAGCTACAATTTAAACCCAATGTTTAGTCCAACATAGTTATTATAAACAGATCGCCGAATGTTCACTATGATCAGCCTTACTAGGGGTAATCTGTGCATTATTAACACAATCTTTAGACGAATGTCAGGTTATAAAGGGTAACGGTAACAAAATGAATGTTGGATTCAGGCATTTCACGATAACTTGAGGTTTGAGCGAGACGAAGAATTTTGGTAGACAATTTTATATTTGTATGGTTTACCATTCTTAGAGCACAATTTCTGCCTTTATTTTGCAGAACCCATTTCGAGATTGAATACCAATAACAAGGATATTTTGAGAAAATTATATAATAACGAAGTCGTTATACTTAATTTACCCCTTGTCGCACATTGTTAATCAACTATTTATAAATTATAAGCAATTTTGTACCTTTTTAACAAAACCGGTTTAAACCGGTTAACCGGTTTTGGCAAATGCTGAAAACCGAAAACCGGTTTTTGAAAAAATTGAAAATTTCGGTTAACCGAAAACCGTTTTAATTAATTCTCTTTCGAGTTGAGCTGTTAGGCCTTTAGAGATACATTGAAAAATTAGGAGTCTACCGAAGTCCCGTTTTGTTTGGAAAAACCGGTTTTTTGGACACCCTAATTCTGAGCTCTGCTGAAAATACAGTACGACAATCTTAAACGATTGGAGAGCTTGGCAACTTTTCTAGAAGTCATATCCGATAAATTTTTCTATAGGAAAAGCTATCTACGATATACTTTTCTATAGGAAAAGTCATCTGCGATAAATTTCCTATAGAAAAAGTTATCTGTGATGAAGCTTTCTATAGGAACAGTCATCTGCGATAAATGATGAACTTTTCTATAGGAAAAGTCATCTACGATGAACTTTTCTATAGGAAAAGTCATCTACGATGAACTTTTCTATAGGAAAAGTCATCTACGATGAACTTTTCTATAGGAAAAGTCATCTACGATGAACTTTTCTATAGGAAAAGTCATCTACGATGAACTTTTCTATAGGAAAAGTCATCTACGATGAACTTTTCTATAGAAGAAGTCATCTACGATGAGCTTTTCTATAGGAAAAGTCATCTACGATGAACTTTTCTATAGAAAAAGTCGTCTGCGATGAACTTTTCTATAGAAAAAGTCATCTACGATGAACTTTTCTATAGGAAAAGTCATCTACGATGAACTTTTCTATAGGAAAAGTCATCTACGATGAACTTTTCTATAGAAGAAGTCATCTACGATGAGCTTTTCTATAGGAAAAGTCATCTACGATGAGCTTTTCTTTAGAAAAAGTCATCTACGATGAACTTTTCTATAGGAAAAGTCATCTACGATGAACTTTTCTATAGGATAAGTCATCTACGATGAGTGAGTTCAGATGTTACTTGTAGAGAAGTTTTACATTACTAAAATGCATGCTGAGGGTTTTAACCAAGATTATGCTGGGGTTTTTAACCACCGATGTGCCGCATTAGCTAAATAACCACCAGCGAAATTATCCTTGCATATTGGGTGCATATGTGGGACTTCGCTAGATTTCATTTTTCAATGCAACTCCTCTCAGTTCACGATCCATTAATCAATTAAAAAATGCAATTAATGAAAAGTTACCATTCTCTTTTTGGTCTGAAATTGGTAGCGTATAGGTATTTTTATACGTTATACGCCCCAATGTTTATTACATTATTATATTATTACGAAGGCTTGGTTAACAATTTTACATGGAATGACTTCTTCGACACACATAATTTTTTTATAAAAAATTTTAAACTTTTGTTTCAATTTTATACAATTAATTCAAATCAATTCACCATGGGTTAATTTTTTTTTTCTAAAACTATTTCGTTTTCCATATGGAGAGGGAAAATCAAAGCTTATTATAGGGACATTTAAACCAGCAACGAGACAAAATAACATTGTTGTTTCCACTTCCTAGCTACATTTTGCCTGATGACATTTATTAAAGAGATGAAATTCCTGTTATCTATGTCAACTTTCCAAGAATTTAAGTTGTTTGTTTTCTAGTTTCATATCTCCTTGTTTCGGTCATTCGATGCTCAACAAAGGAGAATATCTAAAGACACAACTAAATTTCTTTATCAAAAATATTTAAGAAAATTGTTATATCTAACCTTGGCCTTCCAGTCAGACTTAAATGACCAACAGGGGTTAGGGTGAGCATAAGTTGTTCAACAATGTTCACTGACATAAGTTTTTGTTACAAGTAGGCAGTTGTAATATTTGTTACTTGACATTCTTCTTTACATTTCCAAGTATACTTGTTGTCTGGCCATAACAGATGTTGGGCTGTTGGTTTCAAGGTAACACAAATGTTGTTTCCATTACAAGATAACCATGATAAGCATCTTCAAAGTGTTTGTAGGCTTTGGAGAGGTGGATGTTTTTTGACAAGGTATAAGGGAGACGAGACATTTGACAATGGAATTATTTTGTCTAGGTCAAATAAAAAAAGCAAATTGTAATCAGGGGTTCAATTCTGTTTCTATGAAAATGTGAAATGAAAACTTTTATAAAGGAAAAAACTGTCCAATTAAAAAAATTATAAAGGAAATATTTATCATGTCAAATTTTCATAGAATAAGAATCCAGCCCCAGGTTTTTGCAAAATTATTTGGAATATGCTTTAGAGCGTATAACTATTACAGTAGCGTATACGCCATAAGAAGGGTTTGGCCGATGTGGAGAGATAAATAAATTTAAAAGATTGAAGATAAATATTAATTGACTTCGAATTTACTCTATACATAATGTGACACATTCCACACTTCATATGTTTATTAAGCGGCACTGTATAGAACATATTAGAAATCTATTTATTAAATTTTGGAATGTTTTGACAATTCAGTTTATAAAAAAGTAAAAAACCAACTGATTGTCACTTGCACCTTGTATTATTACACCATGGGTTCTAAGCTGATTTTGATTTTCTTTTCCAATGCGTATAATTGATGGTGTCACGTATACGTCACACATACCACATGAGTACAAATAAAAATTAAAGACAACTAACATAATTTTAGCTTATGTTTTCCTTTTAATTTCCAATGATTTTCCCTGAATTCCGTTAAAATTCCTCAGTACCTGTCACTTGTCGACACGCCTGTTGTCATTTCAAAGTTTGTAGTAATATAGAAATACTTTATAAAGTGACCATTATGGTAATGCCAGATCAGACAGTATTTGTTTTTTTCTCGTCTCCTGTCATTTGTGTTTTTTATTTCTTTTCCAACAAAATTTATGCCGAACAAATTTTTAATAAAAAAACACAACGATGAAAACTTTTGACACTTTCTATATTTTGTACAAAGCGCTTTTGTTTTTTTTTTCTTTCTTGTCCACAGTCATTTTATGCTTTGCCAACTTTTGGTTGGGCAATACGTTGGAAGAACAAAGTTATATTACATGCCAAATTGGAAATGGGGAAAATGATTTTTGTAGCAGAAAAATGCTAGACGTCCAAATGGAAACAGAAGCGGAAGTGATTGTCTTTAAAGTTACCTTCGTAATAAATTTAAGTTTAAAGGAAATTCAATTGATTTTTTTTGAAGTCTCCCCTCACCTCTATCAACCTCTCTATAAACCTATTGTAAATTGGTGGTGAAATAATTAAACGTTGTAACTAATTGGGTAGTAAATTACAGCTAACTGCTGTTTAATGAGAACAACTTCGATACGTGGAGTTTATTGGAAATTGTGTAATGAAATCTTCGATAGCAGTGGTTTTGGGGGGCGTATGATGGCCATTGTGTGAACTTAATCATACGCAGTGGTGTATGAGATTTCATTAAGCCGTGGCTGTCTGTGGGACGTATGAGTTGTTTGTTGTTAATTATACGTCACAGTGTATGATGGAGTTTTTAATTAACAACAGCTCAATTACAGTTCAAAGGGGTTGAAGGTGAGAGGCTTATTTAAAACATTTTCAATATTTACCTCAGAATTATACATATAGCTCATTTACTCAAAGAGTGACACATCTCAAAAAATCCAGTTTCGAGAAAAACGCGTTTTAAGCTGGCGATTGAAAATTGATTTCCCAACTTAAAAGCATTACTGCACAAAAAATATAATAATTACTTGGATTTTTTTGCAAACAGCTATCCGGATATCAGTACTAAATTTCTGTGCAAGATCAAGCATGATTTGAAGTGTTTTAGCTTCATGAACTCAAAAAACGTTTTTGTTGAATTATGCTGTAACTGTAACGTTGAGTTTTAGAGATATCAAGATGAAAATTTGACATACGGTGAATAGAAATCATAGAACAAATAAAAGTTGCTAACTCAGCAAACGCAGTTTTTGAGTTATGCCACTCTTTGTGTAAATGAGCGATATGTATTTTAATTATAATTAAATGATAATTATCATTCTGTGTGATTTTTAGCCATGAATTTTAAATATTTTAATGAGCTGCCCATTAAATCGAACATTCAATCAAATTTAAATATCTGCCAATGCAAAATAAATTACAAATTGCAGAATTAATTAAAAGATTGTGATTAACGGGCCTCGGTTAATTTCTGTTAAAATAAGTGTAATTGGTTAAATAATTGAATGTCGCTAATAGGAAATTGTAAAGATTGGTTTTGGAACTTTCTCGGGATGTATGCAGTAGCGCAGACCAAATTTAGCTGAGTTTTCAAAAATATCCAACACCAGGGTATTGGATATAAGCGCAGAATGTCGGAGAAACTGGATGAATAGAATCGGACCCAATTTTACTCAAATTTGTTACAAAACGAAAATATTACAGCAACGGCATTTTGGTATTCGAGTATGAGGTTGTTGGAAGTCGGAATTGGGGCCCGCAAATACAAGCTGGGTTAGGGTTCTTCTGTAGACCCTTTCTATAAGAAAGCGTGTTTCAATAGACCCTTTCTAAAAGAAATGGTGCTTCAATAAACCCTTTCTTAAAGAAATGGTGCTTCTATAGAGCCTTTCTATAAAATAGGGTACTTCTAAAGAGCTTTTCTATAAGAAAAGTTGTTTTTATAGAGCCTTTCTAAAAGAAAGATTGCTTCTATAGAGCCTGAGAATGGATGTTTCTATCGAGATTTTCTATATGAAAGAGTGCTTCTATAGAGCCTTTCTATAAGAAAGAGTTCTTCTATAGAGCCTTTCTTTAAGAAAGAGTGTTTCTATAGAGCCGTTCTCTACGAAAGTGTGCTTCTATAGAAGCTTTCAATAAGAAGGAGTGCTTCTATAGAAGCTTTCTATAAGAAAGTGTGCTTCTAAAAAAGCTTTCTATAAGAAATAGTGTTTCTATAGATGATTTCTATAAGAAAGGGTGATCCTATTGAACCTTTCTATAAGAAAGGGTGCTTCTGTAAAGCCTTTCCTTCTGTAGAGCCTTTTTATAAGAAAGGGCGATTCTATAGATGCTTCTTATAAGAAAGGGTGCTTCTATATTGTCTTTCTATAAGAGAGGGTACTTCTATAAAACCTTTTTATAAGAAAGGGCCCTTCTGTAAAGCATTTCTATAAGAAGGAGTGCTTCTATCGAGCCTTTCGATAATAAAGGGTGCTTCTATAGAGTCATTCTATAAAATAGGGTATTTCTATAAGAGAGGGTGCTTCTAAAGAGCCTTTCTATAAGAGAAGGTGCTTCTATACAGACATTCTATACGAAAGGTGCTTCTATAGACCCTTGCTATACGAAAGGGTGCTTACATAGACCCTTTCTATAAGAAAGGATGCTTACATAGACCCTTTCTATAAGAAAGGATGCTTACATAGACCCTTTCTATAAGAAAGGATGCTTACATAGACCCTTTCTTTAAGAAAGGATGCTTACATAGACCCTTTCTATAAGAAAGGATACTTACATAGACCCTTTCTATAAGAAAGGATGCTTCTATAAACACCTTTTTTATGAGAAAGGGTGCTTCTATAGACCCTTTCTGTAAGATATTGTGATTCTATAGACCCTTTCTTTACTAATGGGTCCTTCTATACACCCCTTCTATAAGAAAGGTTGCTTGTATAGACCCTTTCTATAAGAAATGGTGCTTCTATCGAGCCTTTCTATAAGAAAGGGCGCTTCTGTAAAGCATTTCTATAAGAAAGTGTGCTTCTATCGAGCCTTTCTATAAGAAAGGGTGCTTCTAAAGAGTCATTCTATAAAATAGGGTATTTCTATAAGAGAGGGTGCTTCTAAAGAGCCTTTCTATAAGAGAGGGTGCTTCTATAGATCCTTTCTATAAGAGAGGGGGCTTCTGTAAAGCCTTTCTATAACAAAAGGGTGATTCTATAGAGCCTTTCCATAAGAATGGGTGATTCTATAGATCCTTCCTATAAGAAAGGGTGCTTCTATAGAGTCTTTCTATAAGAAAGGGTGCTTCTATAGAGACGTTCTATAAGAAAGAGTGTTTTTATAGCGTCATTCTATAAAAAGGGTACTTCTATAGAATCTTTTTATAAGAAAGGGTGTTCCTATAAAGCCTTTCTATAAGAGAGGGTGCTTCTATAGAGCCTTTCTATAAGAAAGGGTGCTTCTATAGAGCCTTTTTATAAGAAAGGGTGCTTCTATACAGACTTTCTGTAAGAAAGGGTGCTTCTATACAGACATTCTATACGAAAGGGTGCTTCTATAGACCTTTGCTATACCAAAGGGTGCTTCTATAGACCTTTGCTATATCAAAGGGTGCTTCTATAGACCTTTGCTATATCAAAGGGTGCTTCTATAGACCTTTGCTATATCAAAGGGTGCTTCTATAGACCTTTGCTATATCAAAGGGTGCTTCTATAGACCTTTGCTATATCAAAGGGTGCTTCTATAGACCTTTGCTATATCAAAGGGTGCTTCTATAGACCTTTGCTATATCGAAGGGTGCTTCTATAGACCTTTGCTATATCAAAGGGTGCTTCTATAGACCTTTGCTATATCAAAGGGTGCTTCTATAGACCTTTGCTATATCAAAGGGTGCTTCTATAGACCTTTGCTATATCAAAGGGTGCTTCTATAGACCTTTGCTATATCAAAGGGTGCTTCTATAGACCTTTGCTATATCAAAGGGTGCTTCTATAGACCTTTGCTATATCAAAGGGTGCTTCTATAGACCTTTGCTATATCAAAGGGTGCTTCTATAGACCCTTTATATCCCATCGTTTTTGTACCCTCCACCATATGGAGGGTATAATTAAATTTGTCATTCCGTTTGAAACACATCGAAATATACGTCGGAGACCCTATAAAGTATATATATTATTGATCAGCATAAAATTCTATGTCGATTTAACCATGTCCGTCTGCCCGTCCGTCCGTCCGTCTGTCTGTTTAAATCGAGATACAGCTCGCAATTTTAAAGGTAGAGAGTTAATGTTTGGCACAGAAGTTTTTATTACTTGCAGGATGGTTGGTATTGAAAATGGGATATATCAGTCCATGTTTTGATATAGCCCCCATAGAACGGTATTTTTAAGGTTTTAGCTTAATTATCCCACCAAAATGGGTAAAATTTTGTATTTAGTTATCGTTGGGTGTATAAAACTTTCCCCCAGAATTTTGTCGGTATCGGTCCATGCCTTCATATAGCCCCCATAGAACGGTACCTCCCGATATTCGGTATTTTGGAGGTTTTAGCTTCATTATCGCACCGAAACTTCTAATATTTGGTACTTAGTCTACGTTGGGGGTATACAACTTTCTCCCAGAATTTTTTCGATATCGGTCCATGCTTTCATATAGCCCCCATAGAACGGTACCTCCCGATTTTCGGTATTTTGAAGGTTTTAGATTCATTATCACACCGCAATGGCTAAAATTTGGTACTAAGTTTACGTTAGGGGTATAAAACTTTCCCCCAGAATTTTGTCGGTATCGGTCCATGCCTTCATATAGCCCCCATAGAACAGTACCTCCCGATTTTCGGTATTTTGAAGATTTTAGCTTCATTATCACACCGAAATGGCTAAAATTTGGTACTAAAACATTCCACCAGAAATTTGTCGGTATTGGTCCATGCCTTCATATAGCCCCCATAGAACGGTACCTCCCGATTTTCGGTGTTGTGAAGGTTTTAGCTTCATTAGCACAGCGAAATGGCTGGAATTTGGTACTTATTCTACGTTGGGGGTATAAAACGTTTTACCAGAATTTTGTCGGTATCGCTCCATGCCTTCATATAGCCCCCATAGAACGGTACCTCCCGATTTTCGGTATTTTGAAGGTTGTGGCCTCAACATTCCTGCGAAATGGCTGAAATTTGGTATTTAGACAACGTTGGGGATAATCAATTTTCTTCTTTAAATTTGTCGTATAGGTCAACGCCTTTATATAGCCCCCATAGAACGATATCTCCCGATTTTCGGTATTTAGTCTTCTTTGGGTCTAAAAACTTTCGGTCAGAAATTTATCGGTATGGATCGACGTTCTGAAATAGGTTTCATAGAATGGTGCCTCACATTGTTTTACCAAAATTGCTGAAATTTAGTATTAAATCTTATTCATACATTCCATTTTACTAGAGTTGTGCCAAAGGAACTATATGGAACTATATAGTTCACTTCGCAGTTCCAATGGCCCACATTTTTTCTTTAAACAAACTGCGTATACTTAACATCACACGTTATATTTCATGATGTTACGCATACGTTTTGGAACTAGTACAAGGAACTAGGAACTAGATTACCCAACTCTACATTTTACTTCAATATAACTCGTGGTGGAGGGTATAACAAGTTCGGCCAGGCCGAACTTAACGCCGTTTTTACTTGTTTATTTTTCTCTTTTTTCGCGAAAAAAATCTTTCTTTCTCCACCTTAAAAAAATATGAGTTACAAACTGATTTGAAACACAACATTGTGTCTCTTAGAGTCGGACTTTGGGTTATACGTAACGACATATTACACATGTTGTATACACCATACGTCGCTATTAAAAACAATCATACGTTCCACTGTCCTTCACATTGTTGTTCTATTTCAAGGGGGAGGTATTACCCACCCACTTGTTTTCACCAATTTTCATATTTCTTCGGAATGGTTTGAAATAATGGATTATCCAAAAAATGACCATTATAATGTCCCTTACGGCTTTGACGCATCAAACATATATTATTCTTGGGTATTTTATAATACAATTTGGAAAAAAATAAATGTCAAATAAAAATTCCAACATGTTTGGCAATCGATCATTATCATTGCCTGCAACCTAAGCGATTGTCATTATCTATGACAGCAAAGGTAAATGGACCGAGAATTTAATATGTAGCCGAAATCCAAGCTACCACAAAAATGAAGTTTCTAAATGACAGTAAACAACATTTTTATTGTGTTTGCCTTTCTAAAACTTATTAATATTTATGATAACACGATTTTATCCACTCCTGCCCCTCTAGCAGAAGAAACGTGTTGTTATGGCAACATGAACCTGCAAAAACTTGTGTAAATATTTATTTAATAGTAAATTTTAAATAATATTTTTTCTTCACTTTGTTGATTTGTTGGGAAAATTCAACAATAACAAGAAGAACACGTGGAACGTATGTCCTAAGGATTTTCGTTTTGCTATAATGTCACACGTGTGGAATTTTCGGCATAATACAGAAACAAGCCACCAGTAAATTTTGTATAAACAGTTGACATTTATTTAGTTGCCTTTTAAAAAATGTTTATTTAAATTAAATAACATTGGCAGAGATGAAAGAGAAAACGCAAAGCAGTTTTTGTTGGTTTAAAGAAAATTGACTTAATTTGAATTTAGATTAAATTAATATATGTATTAAGTGTTGGGGATTAGATTTGCAAACAAAGATCTTGATTGGCAAAGTCTTGGTGGCTGCAGTAACCGTTAAAGACAGGCGCATAAAATAATAAATAATTGGGTTGAGGAGTAGATGTCAATAACCATAAATTATTACTGTTGAGAATGAAAAACCATATTGGTCTGTTCCAGAACCTGCTATAGTCGACTATTTTTGAAATTTTTTACTATGTTTTCCTTTACAAGTTTAAAAACTGTTAAAAGTTTTTGAGTACGGGAACCCACACATTTTTTTTTAAATCATTCGACCTCTTTTACCTGTGTTGACTGGAGTTGGGCAATCTCGTTTAATTGTACGATCCGGATCACTGTCCTCGTTCGAAAACGAATTAAGTATACGCAGTTTTACCGGTGTCCATTGAAGCAGATAGTGATCCTGATCGTTCAATTGAACGAGATTGCCAAACTCTAGTGTTGACAGCAATCATATGCCCCATGTATTAAAAGATAATCGTAATTTTTTCCCAGTGCCTCTTAAACTGCTATATAAAAATGCAAACAAATTTATTTATCACTGCAATTGTTTATAACTGTTGATGTTGTTGTAACATTTAATCTAACCAGCAATTGCCAACTGTCAGGAATTGTCAACAGGTCTTGCGTGAACATCATTACCAACAACAAATACACACAGCAGAAACCGATTTGAACATTTTTACAGTTATGGTAATGTAGAGAGACACCAGCATTTGTGACATTTGTATTGATATTTATGTATGTATTTGTGTTGTATTCAGTAGGATAACATATGGTCCATTTACATGTCAAACAATATATGTGGGGAAAAGGAACAGATTTGTATGAGCGTTTATTAGGGTACTTCTAAAGCAAGTCTTTTTGTGGAACCCTACAAATTCCTTTAAAGAACAACACCTCCTCCAGAACAAAAAACAATTCCAAACAAAACAAAAATTTTCTATTGTTCCCCACAGATGCCTTTGGCAATTTGCATTTAAATCCAACTACTGATTACTCTAATATATCAAGTGAAAACTTTATCTACATCTGGGTTAAATTTCCTTTGCTGCTTGTCTATGCAATATGTTTTTGTTATTGTCGTTGTTGTTGTTGTTTCTGCACACACAAAAGTTATTTGTTGAATGATCATGGAATTGTTAAACATTTATCTTACCATGGAGTTTCAGACAATACTTCCATGTTATTACAGATTTACATTTTTATTGTTGTTATAGTTGCTGTTGTCGTTATTGTTGTGTGGAGAGAAAACTACAACAACAACTGAATGCTAACAAAAAGTCATTTATTGTTGTAACCATAAACTTTGTTTAACATTTAAAAACAATTGATCTGTAAATATTCACATGGGAGTTTGTTCACATAACTTTCCTATGGGCAGACGAGGTTGGGGAAAATAAGAATTTTAATTATTTTGGTTTTAAGAGGACGAACATGAAACTATTAAGACTTTAATGGTGATTTTAAAATTTATAATTTTAAAAGTAGCAAATTTGACAAATTGCAAATATCGATTTGTGGAAAGAAAGCTGTAATTTATATGGGAAACGGTATAGAAAAAAATACACATTTTTACCCAGTAATGTCAATAAATTTAAACGGACAGAACGGTACTAATACAAAAGTATATATGGACTAAAAGGTGACAATTTGGACATCTTCCCGCGAATATCATGTTGTTCCCTAAAAGTTCTAGTCCACTGAAATTGGAATTTCATTAAAATTTAGTACCTTAATCCTTCCCGTTTATTTGCCCAATATATTTGACATTTAGCAATGTTTTTAGACGGGCAGAAATTATTTTTTAACACTGAAAACGTTGGGTAAAATCAAATAGCTCACTACGTGTAGCAAAAGTTAGGTATTTTCCAAAATGGGAAAAAATTGCCATCTTAAGGAGCGAGGGTGTTTGTCAGTTATCCTATCGGGCGCGTCCCCACTGGCGGATGGGTGGAGGTGGATGGTCGTGCTACTCTATCGTTTACGAGGGAAATCACTTGTGACATGACCCGTCTAGGGTGGAGTGGCACGACCACCTACTTCTGGAACCTCTGAGGTTCCCGTGGACAAAAAACCGACTACGGGGGTGTTCCCCTAAAACAAAAAACAAACATTCAGGACAAGAAAAGAATAAACGTTACGGTGCAGGGCCTAAATAACCCAGTAGCGGCGGGGAATAGTGATCTGCCTGCGAGTCACACCTCGTCGTCATCAAGCGATTGTGAGCAAACATATCCCACAGATGTGGTTGCCAAGCACGCAATCGAAAGGTAAAAAAGATGAGGATAAGGGGAAGCGTAGGGAGAGCTTAATCTGGACCCAGCCATCCGAGGATGGGGGCGACCCTGACTCCGAATCAGACAGCAGCTGCAAAATCAACACCACCGTTGTGGAGAAGCCCGTTAACGAGGAGGTCCACAAGATGGTAGAAGAGGTAAGCGAAAGCGTATCAAAACTTACAACGGAGAAAAAAGTTCGGTGGACTGGAGCCCAGAGACGTAGGTACAGGAGGATCCAGGCACAGCTAAATAAAGAACAGCGGGCCGCCCCAATAGAGATCAACAATCCCTCCACTTCTTCGGAAGCGGCGAAGAGGATCAGATCTCCAGAGGAAGAAAATACCGCAAAACCAAGTAAGAAGAAACTGAGCTTCCCACCATCAAATGCCCTAAGCAATTCCTCTCAAAACCCACGCGAAGGAGACTGCCCAAAGAACCCTCCGACGGAGGGCGAGAAGGAGTGCTAGGGCACGAAGAAGGTGAGTGCTACCGCGAAATCCTCTGGAATTTCCAAGGGCTTCGATAAAAAGCCCAGGGCCATCCAGAAGAGGAAGATGGGCACAGAGACTGTTTCGGAGCCGCCATCTACTTACGCCAAGGTGGCTAGGAAGAACTACAGGGACGAGAGGTGCTATGCAGTGATCGATACCAGTAGAGGGTCCGGCAGATTACCTAAAGAACACCAGCAGGCCATCGAAAATATGGTCAGCGATAAAATACTGGAACACATTTTAAAGAGTGGGCCAATAAAAATTGTCAGCAGCGAGCTCAAAGGGGATCTGTTAGAATACCACAACAGTGTGACAACTCCTTGGGAAGGCGGCAAATTGAAGCTGGTGAGGAAGGACGAGATACCTTACCTGACTAAAGCGACGGTTTACGTCAAAGGCTATGGCTGCAAGTTCGAGACAGAACGCATGCTCGGGGTCTTTGGCAAGCAAAATGAGACCTTGGAAGTGAAGAGGTGGGAAGTCTTCCACAGGGAGGAGAAAGGGGATGGCACTCTCCTTGTGGTTGGAATTGACGACCTCTCACTAGCCAGTCTTACAAAGACAAAGGGCAAGGCGTATTACATCTGTATTGCAGTCACCTTTAAAGTTGGAAGGGCACCAATCCAGCAAGGAGGACAAACCACCGAGCAAAACCGAAGAGCGGGTTGAAGCCATCAGCGACTCCCAAGAAGCCCGCTTACTGGATGACTCATGATTGAGGTCATCCAGATAAAACTCCATCGGAGCGAAACGGCAACTCAAGCCCTGATGGATAAAATAAACAAAGGTAATATACACATCGGTTTAATCGAGGAACCTTGGACCGTAAAGAACAAGGTTTCCGGACTAAACCACATTAATTACCAACTCTTTTACGCTAATACAGGAAACCGACCGAGGACCTGTATTATATGCCATAAAAACTTATGCTTTCTTTTCTCCCCAGAGTTGTCAACCTCGGACGCCACAGTGTTGAAGCAAGGGAATCGTAATATGGTATATAGCATCAATTTACCTGCCGTTCGACTCGCCGACATTACCACCTTCGTCGGAGCTGCAGCAATTGGTGAGGAAAATCAAGCAAACAGGTAACGAAGTACTAGTAGGTAGCGATGCTAACTCTCACCACATTTCGTGGGGTAGTACTAACACCAACAAGAGGGGTCAAGCCCTTATAGAATTTTTGAATACTAACGACCTGATAAACCTTAACATAGGAAATACACCTACCTTTGTTAACAGAGTTAGGGAGGAAGTATTAGATGAAACAATATGTTCAGAAAATCTAATAAACGAGGTACTTGAGTGGAGGGTTTCAAAGGAACACTCCTTCTCTGACCATAGGTATATTAGGTTTAAAATATCAAGGCCACCGCCGAATCCGATAACTTTCCGAAACAAATCCAAAACAAGTTGGACTAAATTCGGAAAACAAGTTAAAGATAGACTAGGGCAAGAAGTTGAGGTTTGCCTAAGCAAAGAAGATATAGCTAGAAATGTCAATAAACTAACAGAGGCTCTAGTAAGGTCTTTCGAAGAAAGTTGCCCACTTCGAGAGAGGAAATCTGCCTACGAAAAACCCTGGATGACAGGGGAAATTCGTAACAAAGGCAAAGAGGTCCGAAGACTTTACAATAGGGCAAAACGTAAAAAAGCGGCTGTATTCTGGGACAACTACCAAACAAAACTAAAGGAATACAACAAAATGACAAGAAACGCCAAACGGAACTCCTGGAAGCTTTTTTGTGAACAGGTAGATAGCGTAAATGACGTCTCTAAAATTAAAAAGTTCCTGACAATGAGTTTTATCGTGTTGAACATCATGTGAAACTGTATAGAAATGACACATTATACACAAAACAATCATTTATGCCGAAGACATCGACACCGTGGTATGAACTCTGCAATCTGTAATAAACTCCATTGAAAAAGTCCGCAAAGAATCTGCTGAAATGGGTCTAAACGGTGAAACTGTATAGAAGAATATTTTCGTCTTCAAAATTACCACTTCGACTACCAGAATAATTCAAAAACTTCCGAAGTTACTTTAAAGGAAGTTTTTGGGCCCCAATCTTCAGATAGAAATATGGAATGAAATTTCCGAAAATGAAATATTTATAGGCTTCCGAGTTTTTTCTTTGAGTTGGAAAAAAGCGCATTTAAAAATTATATAAGGTATTCGCCTTTTTAAACATATACTTTAGGGAGCTGTTAGTGTGCGAATACATGATTTTTCAATTAGTAAAATTGTGTTTGTTTGTGTGTGGGGAGAGAAACCTTAACTAAGAGTACGTGAGTGCCCTTTTGCGATAAGCAAAACAAGGCACACGTGCTCTCAGGGAACGTATCTTTCTCCACACACACAGTACAACTTAACCCTGCACTCACACAACAGCTTCCTAGTGCAAAAAATATGGTGCGGATTCCTGCTGTAGACACATATTAATAATGACCATCATACGCACCCTAGTGCCAAAAATGAATATTTTTGCTGTTGTCATTCCCCTTTTTTAAGAAGGCACTACTTTTTGACTTTTAATGACTTTAATTCCGTAATCTTACATAACGAAAAAGGGTTTATCTTTACATAGCAATTATCCCCGTTTAGGATATAAACTTTTGGAAATATTAAACCTGGCTATTTGGGTATTCACCTCGACAATTTAATGTCGTATTGACCCTTTTAAAAGGCAATAATCTTTGGCATTTAAATTATATTTTTATGAGTTTTAAAAGAAAAGATGTGAGAGAAATTTGTTTCGAGTTGAAAAAAAACTTTTGCATGTTTCAACCAAATAGGCTATTTAAATGTAAAACATAAAGAAAGCGACAAATCTCCCAGTCAAATGCAGAATTTCTTAAGGACATTTGCCAAGTTTGCCAATAAAAAAAGAAAAAAATATCCAATCGTAAAATGTTACAACAAATTCCTTTTTTAACGATCTCAGTTGCTCAAATATTTCGGATATAAGACATAAGAAATTATAAAAGAAGAAGTAATTAGAAACAATATGAGTGGAATTTTTCCTTTAACTTCAATTTAAAGCATAACTTGAATCATAAAAAAAGCATACAATTCATTGTTAAATTCATAAAAACGTTGCATACTTTTAGGTATGAACACAAAGTAAGGGGTGAATAACATAAAACATATGTTACACTCTCTCCCTTTCCCTTGTGGGAGTGAAGAAAAGTAAGAATAAATATTTACACATGTTAGAATATGTATAATTTGAAAAACACACATATGTATATTAAATAGTTAAGAAGAAGAAGAAAACATTATGTTAATTAGCCATGAAAGTAAACAAATGTTCTGCATACATTTAGGGCTGGGAAATACAAAGAAGTTGTTGTAAGACATTTAATGTTAAAAATCACACACACACACACAGTTACACAGGCATACATTCTCATACAATCATTCTCTTTTTTAATTTTATTTTCACTCACTCCATATTTTTGTTAGAAAATTAACATTAAACTTTGCAGACCAAGAAAAATAGAGAACTTAACGTAGAGAGATAGTGAAAGATTTTTTTGTTTTTAATTTTGAACTGGGACGGGCTAAGCAAAAGTTAGAGAAATAGACAGAGTGAAAAAAGGAATAGCCTGTTGTTTTTAGTTTGGATTTGGGGTTATTTTTGGTTATTTACTTTATTGGGCTGGAGGACAATTAGAAGAAGAGGAAGAAGTGATTTTTAACGTTACCTGAACATTTTAGACCTTGATGATAGATGCCATATAATAGGGAACCGCAGTGATCGCAGAATGTGGGTCCTGCGTATGTAAATGGTTCAAAATGGTGTACAGTTTTGGGTGAATCCTTTGGGTTTTTGTTTTGTATTTGCAAGGTTTTAAGTTTTGAGACATGTCAGAACATACGGTTTTCGAATCATACGTTTCATTCCGGGCCAATTTGAAATGGTTTTGGTATATTCGTTTTTTGTTTTGTTTTTTATTTGGTATGGTTGATTTGAATTGATTGATTTATAGATTATTTCATAATTGTTTTTGTTTTTTTTGTTCGAAAATTTTGTTGTGTAGTAAAAAAGCAAGTGTTTAAACAAAAACATTTGAACACCCACAAGAAAAGAATAATAAATTATTTCAAAATAAAACAAAAGAACAAAAAATGTGTAAAAAACATTACAAAGAATAATAAATAAATTGAAACTTAAATCTAATAGCCAGGGGTGGGTGAAAGTGGAAACATAAAAATCTCTTAAATTGTTATAGACTCTTTCATGCTGGCAAGAACATTCGTCTAGTTGAACTTAAAACAAAAAGTAAGCGAAAAAGACTAAAACTTTGTCTACAAACAAAGCAAAACATAAAAATAAAAACTTATGAGCTGATGCAGCCTCTTTTTTGGTTCTATTAGGGCCAAAGCAAAAAAGAATTTATATGGTTTTCATCATCGTCTTTAACACTTGACCATTTAATGGCCAAAAACATTTGAGAGGCGAAAATTGAGCGAGAAAGCAGTGTTCATTACAAGCAAGCAAGAC
Organism: Musca autumnalis; assembly: GCF_047663935.1. Lineage (NCBI taxonomy): Eukaryota > Metazoa > Arthropoda > Insecta > Diptera > Muscidae > Musca > Musca autumnalis. The sequence goes on from NW_027412088.1 coordinate 207,320,994, forward strand.
CATCATCCGCCCTCCAAAGAATAAAAAAGCTCAATTACCAAAGTTCTATTGTTTTCGATTAAGCATGGCAATGACTTGAACTTTGAATTGCCGAAATTCAAGACAATGCCTGCAAGTAAGCTATTGGGATAATCAAAACAAGGTCAAAGCCTTAAAGTAGGCTGCAAATGTATGTATGTTCATAGGCATTTGAATACAAAAAGTGTTTAAAAGAGTAAAACATCACAAATCGAAGCAGAATATTTTCTGTATGATTTAAACGTGTAAGAAATGCACTGTGCTACAGTTTTTAGATTAGCCTAAAATGTGGCCTTAGTTACGAAAATGTTAAATTCTAAAGAAGGAAAACATTTAATCGTTGCCTCTGATATTTGTTTTTTTCCAAGAGTAGGGGAGTTTGCATATGCTACAAAATGTTTTCAACTGGCTTTTAATGTTCGTGTAACAGAGAACGAACCTCATTGTCATCTCCGATGAACTTTTCTATAGGAAAAGTCATCTCCGATGAACTTTTATCTAACAAAAAAGTCATCTTCGATGAACTTTTATCTAATAAAAAAGTCATCTTCGATTAACTTTTCTATAGGAAAAGTCATCTTCGATGAACTTGTCTATAGGAAAAGCCATCTTCGATAAACTTTTCTATAGGAAAAGCCATCTTCGATAAACTTTTCTATAGGAAAAGCCATCTTCGATAAACTTTTCTATAGGGAAAGTCATCTTCGATGAACGTTTCTATAGGAAAAGTCATCTTCGATGAACGTTTCTATAGGAAAAGTCATCTGCGATGAACTTTTCTCTAGGAAAAGTCATCTGCGATGAACTTTTCTCTAGGAAAAGTCATCTCCGATGAACTTTTCTATAGGAAAAGTCATCTTCGATGAACTTCTCCCTGATGAACTCTCTGATGAACTTTTCTCTATAAAAAGTCATCTCCGATGAACTTTTCTCTATAAAAAGTCATCTCCGATGAACTTTTCTCTAGGAAAAGTCATCTCCGATGAACTTTTCGCTAGGAAAAGTCATCTTCGATGAACTTTTCTATAGGAAATGTCATCTTCGATGAAAAGTCATCTCCGATGAGCTTTTCTATAGGAAAAGTCATCTCCGATGAACCTTTCTATAGGAAAAGTCATCTCTGATGAACTTTTCTATAGGAAAAGTCGTTTCCGATAAATTTTTCTATAGGAAAAGTCTTCTCCGATCATTTTTTTCTCTAGGAAAAGTCTTCTCCGATCATTTTTCTCTAGGAGAAGTCATCTCCGATGTAGTTTTATATAAGAAAAATTATCTCCGGCAAACTTTTGTCTAGGAAAAGTCATCCCCGATACACTTTTCTCTAGGAAAAGTCATCTCTGATGAACTTTTCTATAGGAAAAGTCATCTCCGATCAAATTTTCTGTAGGAGAAATCATCTCATATCAACTTTTCTAAAGGAAAAGTAATCTTCGATGAACTTTTCTATAGGAAAAGTCAACTTCGATGAACTTTTCTATAGGAAAAGTCATCTTCAATGAACTTTTCTATAGGAAAAGTCATCTTCGATGAACGATAGGAAAAGTCAACTTCGATGAACTTTTCTATAGGAAAAGTCAACTTCGATGAACTTTTCTATAGGAAAAGTCATCTTCGATGAACTTTTCTACAGGAAAAGTCATCTTCGATGAACTTTTCTATAGGAAAAGTCATCTTCGATGATCTTTCTATAGGAATAGCCATCTTCGATGAACTTTTCTATAGGAAAAGTCATCTCCGATGAACATTACTATAGAAAAAGTCATCTCCGATGAACTTTTCTATTGGAAGAATCATCTCCGATGACCTTGAATTCGAATCGTTTTAGAGAAACAGGTAATTACTTTTTGTTAGAAGCTTAGTCTGTTAAATAACTTTTACGCCTTTGTCGGTTGTCAATGCTGATTTATGGATGGAGCTCGTGTTGTTAGAAATGCTAGATTCCTGATAATTCGGAAACGGAATAAACTAAACATTCAACACTTTTTTATAGTTCAGTCTGCTTAATTAAAAAATCCCTTGCTATTCATCAAGTCCTTTGGCCTTACGAATTATCGAGAATACGATTTTAAGAACCTGTTCGGACATTTCGTGTGTTTTAAGACAATTCCACCAAAACCTTTTCTAGTTCCCCACTTCACATGCAAAATTCTAAGACCGTAACTTCATCGGGCATGAAAATTGGTGATCTGTCGGTCACTCATCATCTACAAAATTTTATATATACAATCTCTCTCTCTCTCTTTGAAAAGTAAATTTTCTGAAGGCCTAGGCCACATTAATGGCTATTTCATTTCTGAAATCACATTTTGTGCAGCACAGTGTTTATTTGTTATACAAAATTCATTAAATTTTTGTTTATTTATGTATATAATAACACTTACACAATTATGCCTAAAACTATGCACCAAAAACCATATAATATGTTTTTTGCCCGTAACCCATTATTGGCTAGAAATAAATTTAAGTTAAGCTAGTCTTAAAAATGAATGAAAAAAAACTAAACTAAATTAACACAAAAAATAAAGACAAAACAACTAAATTTGGACATTTGACAACAACAAATAACATAAATAATTGACAACTTACGGAATCAATTCCTTTATCCTTGCCCGGGCATACAAATGTAACATATTCATGACAACGCTTGTGAACGACATACGAACAAACTGTAAATGTAAAAAAGAAGAAGAAGAACATGAAAATCATATACATGAAACAATGGGAAATAACATAAAATTTAAACTCGCACACACACACAAGTGTACAGCAGCTGCATTTAACCTATTGCTAGTAGTGGTGGTGGTGGCAGCAGAAGACAAGCAACACCACACGTGTCACATGTCGTAAAGATGAAAAAGTTTTTGAGGCCAAAACTTTTCCAAAAAAATAAAAGAAAATCTTTATGTGACATCTGGATTGTATGTAATGCACTTTGCCGTTTCTGCTGCTTCCTCATTTGTTTCTACTGCTGTTGCTTTTATTTCTCTCGGCATGTGTGTGTGTGCGCGCTCGTGTGTTTTGTGGCGTTCAGCTGGTGGTTGCCTTGTCTTAAATTTTCTTTTGTATGGCAACACTACTTTACCTTGGCATTGAAAACCTTGCTTGCCAAAACCCCTGTAAAGATATAAAAGAACGAGAAAATAAAATTACAATTTTATAAAGAAAAAGTTTTTATTTTCAAGGGAGGAAAGGAGGAAACTACGGATACAGCAACGACAATCATATTATTTACCTTAAAAAGTGTTTTTTGTTGTTTTTTTTTTCTAAAGAGTTTTAAGGTTTTTGTTACAACAATAGCTTATACATTTTGTTTCTTTTTTTGCCAATGTCTGTCCAGATTTTTGTGAAGAGCTTAAAGACACTTAAAAATTTCCTTAATTTTCTTAATATTCCTCTGTCTGAGAGTGCTATTGGTTTTGTGGGTGTGTGCCTGCGTTTGATTTGAAACATTTCAAGGATGTCCAGTACTTTTGGTTTTTGCAACAAATTTTATTGTTTTCATTTTGTGGCTTATGTTTGATAAAACCAACACAATTTAAAAGTTTATTTTCTTTGTGGAAGGAAGGTAAATAAAAATCCCTTTTAAAGTATAAGCAGCAAATGGCGTACAGAGGTGTGTAAAATACATTTTAGAATCGTTTAGCTATATTAAAACATTAGACTTATTAAATGTTGAGAACAGTCATGATGCTTTAGGAGAATAATGGAAAATTTTTCGGGTCTTTTCAGAAAAAAATACTTGTTACTGGTGTGGGTAGTTCTTGGAAATTTTTCTTCCTAAAAAAATCCTCACTATGAACGAATTCAATTTTTTCATGAACAGCTTTTGCTTTTCGTAGAAGACCTTTCCAAAGCAATAATTTTTTCTTCAATTTCTCTTTAAATTGAAGTATTTTTTCCCACAAATGCTTTAATTTCCAAATAACTGATTTTTTCTTCCTATTCTATAATTTTCTTTGTCACATTGTTTATTTTTTTGTTTTTTTTTTTTTTTTTTTGGGAATTTCAAAACCTGCCTAGAATGTTGAGTGATTTCTCAATTATAAATGTAGAAAAGCGAGATGCCTATGGAAAATTTCAATAACCTTTAAACTGTAACGACAATTTCCTAACATTAAAGACATTTTGAGACAGTTCGTCTAAAAAGAAATAGACAGAATATATTGTAATCCAAAATATAGGGTGGAATTGAAACAATCATCTGAAATTGGGGAGTTTTTTCTTTATCAAACAAAACGGCGATTTATAATAAAAAATGCTGAAATTATCAAAACACAGCAAGTAGATTAAATATCAACGTTTATTACAAAGCTATTTGGGGTTAATTTCATATTCCTTGTTCAGCAAGGGAATTCATTTAAGTATGTGTTTTAGGTGATTCAAAAACATTGCTTTTAAAAGTCAAATAGATATTGAACTCAAGTTCATAAGAGATTTTTCTCTCTTCTCTCTCTTTTATTCAAATTCTACTAAACTAAAAAAAACAATTTTTTTTTTAAATTCCACATTCACATATTTTGGCTTTCAATGTTCTTTGTTGAATATAAAATCCTCGCTTGTTCTGTGGACCACCCTAATACACGACTCTTGTTATTATATGCCATCATATTCACTTAAAGATATTGCGTTTGTCTGTGTTTAATCCCAACCATTGTCTTCGACCACAACATAATCTTGGGAGTTTACTTCGATTTCAAAAGTCAATGTCATTTATCTCTCACGTAGCTGCGTAAAGAAAATCAAATCAAATCACACTCACACTCACACACAAACAGACCGAAGTATTCTTATCTGTTTCTAATAAATCGTACGAAGGGATGAGAATAAATAATTAGTTTTGGTTTTAAGGGGTTCTTACTAAACAAAACAATAAAATATTTAACTTACAGATTGCAGATAATAATTTCGAAATGTGGCATTATATGTACGACGAACTTTTCTGTAGAAAAAGTCATCTACGATGAACTTTTCTATACGAAAAGTCATCTACGATAAACCTTTCTATACGAAAAGTCATCTACGATGAACTTTTCTATAGGAAAAGTCATCTACGATGAACTTTTCTATACGAAAAGTCATCTACGATAAACCTTTCTATACGAAAAGTCATCTACGATGAACTTTTCTATAGGAAAAGTCGTCTACGATGAACTTTTCTATACGAAAAGTCATCTACGATGAACTTTTCTATAGGAAAAGTCGTCTACGATGAACTTTTCTATAGGAAAAGTCATCTACGATGAACTTTTCTATAGGAAAAGTCATCTACGATGAACTTTTCTATAGGAAAAGTCATCTACGATGAACTTTTCTATAGGAAAAGTCATCTACGATGAACTTTTCTATAGGAAAAGTCATCTACGATGAACTTTTCTATAGGAAAAGTCATCTACCATGAACTTTCATCTACGATGAACCTTTCTATACGAGAAGTCATCTACGATGAACTTTTCTATACGAGAAGTCATCTACGATGAACTTTTCTATACGAAAAGTCATCTACGATGAACTTTTCTATACGAAAAGTCATCTACGATGAACTTTTCTATACGAGAAGTCATCTACGATGAACTTTTCTATACGAAAAGTCATCTACGATGAACTTTTCTATACGAAAAGTCATCTACGATGAACTTTTCTATACGAAAAGTCATCTACGATGAACTTTTCTATACGAAAAGTCATCTACGATGAACTTTTCTATACGAAAAGTCATCTACGATGAACTTTTCTATACGAAAAGTCATCTACGATGAACTTTTCTATACGAAAAGTCATCTACGATGAACTTTTCTATACGAAAAGTCATCTACGATGAACTTTTCTATACGAAAAGTCATCTACGATGAACTTTTCTATACGAAAAGTCATCTACGATGAACTTTTCTATACGAAAAGTCATCTACGATGAACTTTTCTATACGAAAAGTCATCTACGATGAACTTTTCTATACGAAAAGTCATCTACGATGAACTTTTCTATACGAAACGTGATCTACGATGAACTATTTAATACGAAAATTCATCTACGATGAACTTTTCTATACGAAAAGTCATCTACGAACTTTTCTATAGGAAAAGTCATCTACGATGAACTTTTCTATAGGAAAAGTCATCTACGATGAACTTTTCTATAGAAAAAGTCATCTACGATGAACTTTTCTATAGGAAAAATCATCTACGATGAACTTTTCTATAGGAAAAATCATCTACGATGAACTTTTCTATAGGAAAAGTCATCTACGATGAACTTTTCTATACGAAAAGTCATCTACGATAAACCTTTCTATACGAAAAGTCATCTACGATGAACTTTTCTATAGGAAAAGTCGTCTACGATGAACTTTTCTATAGGAAAAGTCATCTACGATGAACTTTTCTATAGGAAAAGTCATCTACGATGAACTTTTCTATAGGAAAAGTCATCTACGATGAACTTTTCTATAGGAAAAGTCATCTACGATGAACTTTTCTATAGGAAAAGTCATCTACGATGAACTTTTCTATAGGAAAAGTCATCTACGATGAACTTTTCTATAGGAAAAGTCATCTACGATGAACTTTTCTATAGGAAAAGTCATCTACGATGAACTTTTCTATAGGAAAAGTCATCTACGATGAACTTTTCTATAGGAAAAGTCATCTACGATGAACTTTTCTATAGGAAAAGTCATCTACGATGAACTTTTCTATAGGAAAAGTCATCTACCATGAACTTTCATCTACGATGAACCTTTCTATACGAGAAGTCATCTACGATGAACTTTTCTATACGAGAAGTCATCTACGATGAACTATTTTATACGAAAATTCATCTACGATGAACTTTTCTATACGAAAAGTCATCTACGAACTTTTCTATACGAAAAGTCATCTACGAACTTTTCTATAGGAAAAGTCATCTACGATGAACTTTTCTATAGGAAAAGTCATCTACGATGAACTTTTCTATAGAAAAAGTCATCTACGATGAACTTTTCTATAGGAAAAATCATCTACGATGAACTTTTCTATAGGAAAAATCATCTACGATGAACTTTTCTATAGGAAAAGTCAGCTACGATGAACTTTTTTATAGGAAAGTCATCTACGATGAACTTTTTTATGGAAAAAGTCATCACCGATGAATTTTTATATAGGAAAAGTCATCTACTATGAACTTTTCTATAGGAAAAGTCATCTACGATGAACTTTTCTATAGGAAAAGTCATCTACGATGAACTTTTCTATAGGAAAAGTCATCTACGATGAACTTTTCTATAGGAAAAGTCATCTACGATGAACTTTTCTATAGGAAAAGTCATCTACGATGAACTTTTCTATAGGAAAAGTCATCTACGATGAACTTTTCTATAGGAAAAGTCATCTACGATGAACTTTTCTATAGGAAAAGTCATCTACGATGAACTTTTCTATAGGGAAAGTCATCTACGATGAACTTTTCTATAGGAAAAGTCATCTACGATGAACTTTTCTATAGGAAAAGTCATCTACGATGAACTTTTCTATAGGAAAAGTCATCTACGAAGATCTTTTCTATAGGAAAAATCATCTACGATGAACTTTTTTAAAGGAAAAATCATCTACGATGAACTTTTTTAAAGGAAAAGTCATCTACGATGAACTTTTCTATAGGAAAAGTCATCTACGATGAACTTTTCTATAGGAAAAGTTATTTTCGATTAACTTTTCTATAGGAAAAGTCATCTACGATGAACTTTTCTATAGAAAAAGTCATCTACGATGAACTTTTCTATAGGAAAAATCATCTACGATGAACTTTTCTATAGGAAAAATCATCTACGATGAACTTTTCTATACGAAAAGTCATCTACGATGAACTTTTCTATACGAAAAGTCATCTACGATGAACTTTCCCATACGAAAAGTCATCTACGATGAACTTTCCTATACGAAAAGTCATCTACGATGAACTTTCCTATACGAAAAGTCATCACCGATGTCCTAAAAGAAAAGTTAGTTTCGATTAACTATCGTATAAGAAAATTCATATCTTATGAACTTTCCTCAAAGAAAATTCATCTCGGATTAATTTCCCCTTAAGAAAAACAAACTCTGATGAACTTTCTTATAAGAAAAATCATCTCCGGTGATCTTTCCTAGAAGACAAGTCATATCTCATCATTCATTCATCATTCTCAAAGGTCATTGGCCCTGAACTGTACTGAAGAAAATTAGCTGTATAGACCTTTTCAACTCATTTCAATTAACATTTTTCCTTTTCTATTTTGTATTCCATTTTGACACCTTTGTCGATTTTTAGGCAGATCCCTGATGAAACCAAAATCACACACCAGTCTACCATTGGAATCGCCTCCCATTATGCATAAACACCAGAAGCATGCCACTGCACCACCACTACTACAACTCTCATAGTCTTGGTCATGTCTGTGCACACTAAGTGTTATTAGTGGGACCACTTGTCGTGTCAGTCTAATACAATCGTTATAAATACAAGGAGGATATGGATGAGTAGTACGTTTGCAGGGTCTCTTTTATTAGTGCTGTGCCTGTATCGGTCTGAGTGTCGATGAGTGTGAATGAGAGCTTCCATATATTGCCATCTATGCTATTACTCACCATAAAGAGATGACATTTTAGAGGCTTTAACTGGCTTTAGCATTAGTGCCAGTGACAATGTCATTACATGAGCTGTGACATCATAATAGTGACATATGAGCAGCAGCAGCAATAATAGTTCCTGCATAACTGCTACTTACTTGCTAATGTCATAATGTTGCCAGTTTATAGTGTGAGTTGTTTTCGTGTGTGTCTGTGTGTTTCTCAGTCAAATACCACAACTTGGTTTGGGAGCACATGTTTGTTCACTTTTTGTCAATGTGGTTGTGTGTGTGTGTGGGGGGGGAGGGGCGCATATAAACGTATGTTTGCCTTTATGAGGTTTCCACCAAATACGCCACAAAGTCAGGGTTTGGTTGGAAGGAGGCAACACAAGGAAGATATTTGTTAAGACATTTTATGGATTTAATTGTTTGTCATAGTTGTGGGTGTTCGTTCAGTAGTTCCAGTGCTGGAGAATTCATAATGGTTCTTGGCAATGGCTTTGACCGGCATAGTAGTGTAGCTTGGTAATATTATCTTGAAATGGTTTACGCTTCATATGTTCACATCACTATGCGTTTTGTTATTAGTTAAAGTAGCTTATGGCTTATAGTTTGAGGGGATTTTCGTTGCCGCATGTTGTTCTTTATATAAATGAAATGGACATGGATTTATGTGTGTAGTAGTGGTATGTATGTTTGTCTTAGATGTCATCTTTAATATTCATCATAAGAGAAATTGCTTTTAATGTGAAAACTATGCCAGTTTTTCACATGTTAAATATCTGTTAGTGGGTTAATGGTTAGTTATGGGACATTAGTTAAGATATCAAAGTAAAGCGAGTGGAAGAGCTTAACACTTTTATATCAGAAAGTCATTGATAAAAAAGTTTTCTACAACGGAAGTAATGATGGCAGATACTTTTGCTAAAAAAGGAAAGAATCATTAATTATTCCATAAGAAAATGTATGATTGATTATCTGCCCCATGAGATTGATGAACTTTTCTACTGAATTTTTTATGTGTATAATGAAATAACTTCCGAGTCCGAACGGCGTGTCTTACGACACCACTTGTAGAGAAGTTTTTCATGGCTTAAATACTCAGGAAATGTCGCCAGCATTACTGAGGGGGAATTTTGCCACCGTTGAAAATTTGATGTTGCTTGGCCTGGGATTCGAACCGCATACCTTCTGAGTGCAAGGTGAACGTGCTAACCATTGCACCACGGCGATAAGCTTTCCTATAAAAAAAGTCATCTTCGATGAGCTTTCTGTAAGAAAAGTTATCTTCGATGAACTTTTCTATAAGTAAAGTTATCTTCGATGAGCTTTTCTACAAGAAACGTCATCTTCGATGAGCTTTTCCATATGAAAAGTCATCATCGATGAGTTTTTCTATAAGAAAAGTCATATTCGAAGAGCTTTTGCTATAGTAAAAAGTCATCTTCGATGAGCTTTTCTATAAGAAAAGTCATCTTCGGTGAGCTTTTCTATACGAAAATTTCTCTGTGATGAGCCTTTCTGTAACAAAAGTCATCTCTGCTGAGCTTTGCTATAAGAATTATCATCTTCGATGAGCTTTTCTATACGAAAAGTCATCTCCGATCACCTTTTTCATAAGAAAGGACATCTTCGATGCACTTTTCGCTGCAATTTTCTCCAAAAAATCATTCCTCATTAGCTTTTCTACAAGAAAAATCATCTCCCATGAGCTTTTCTATAAGAAAAGTCATCTTCGATGAGCGTTTCTATAAGAAAAGTCATCTTCGATGAGCTTTTCTATAAGGAGGGTGATCTACGATGAGCTTTTGCTATAAGAAAAGTTATCTTCGATGAGCTTTTCTATAAGAAACGTCATCTTCTATGAGCTTTTCCATAAGAAAAGTCATCATCGATGAGTTTTTTATAAGAAAAGTCGTCATTGATGAGCTTTTCTATAAGAAATGTCATAATTGATGAGCCTTTCTATAAAAAAGTCATAATTCGATGAGCTCTTGCTATAAGAAAAGTCATCCTCGATATGCTTTTCTATTAAAAGTCATCTTCGTTGAGCTTTTCTATAAGAAAAGTTATCTTCGATGAGCTTTTCTATAAGAAACGTCATCTGCAATGAGCTTTTCCATAAGAAAAGTCATCATCGATGAGCTCTTCTACAAAAAACGTCATCTTCGATAAGCTTTTCCATAAGAAAAGTCATCTTCGATGAGCTTTTCTACACGAAAAATCATCTCCCATGAGCTTTTCTATAGGAAATGTCATCTCCGATAAGCTTTTCCATAAGGAAGGACATCCTCGATGCACTTTTCGCTGCATTTTTTTTCCAAAAATCATTCCTCATTTGCTTTTCTACAAGAAAAATCGTCTCCCATGAGCTTTTCTATAAGAAAAGTCATCTTCGATGGACATTTTTAAGAAAAGTCCTCGCATATGAGCTTTTCTGTAAGAAAAGACCTTTCATGAGCTTTTCTATAAAAAAGTCATCTCCAATGAGCTTTTCGATAAGAAAACATATCTCTCATGAATTTTTCTATACAACTATCATCTCTCATAAGTTTTTCCATATTAAAGTAATCTTTGATGAGCTTTTTTTTATAAAAGGGTCATTCCCGATGAGCTTTTTTGTAAAAAAATCATTTCCGATGAAAAGAAAAAAAGCCATCTTCGATGAGCTCTTCTATAAGAAAAGTCATCTTCGGTGAGTTTTTCTATACGTAAAGTCCTCTCTGATGAGCTTTTCTATAAGAAACGTCATCTTCGATGAGATTTTCTATAGGAAAAGTCATCTTCGATGAGCTTTTCTATAAGAAAAGTCATCTTCGATGAGCTTTTCTATAAGAAAAGTCATCATCGATGAGCTTCTGCTATAAGAAAAATCATCTTCGATGGCTTTTCTATTAAAAAGTCATCTACGATGAGCTTTTGCTACAAGAAAAATCATTTTCGATGAGCTTTTGCTATTAGAAAAGTCATCTTCGTTGAGTTTTTCTATAAGAAAAGTCATCTTCGTTGAGTTTTTCTATAAGAAAAGTCATCTTCGATGAGCTTTTCTTCAAGAAAAGTTATCGTTGATGAGCTTTTCTGTAAGAAAAGTCATCTTGGATGAGCTTTTCTATAAGAAAAGTCATCTTGGATGAGCTTTTCTATAAGAAAAGTCATCTTGGATGAGCTTGTCTATAAGAAAAGTCATCTTCGATGAGCTTTTCTATTACAAAAGTCATCTTCGATGGACATTTCTAAGAAAAGTCTTCTTATATAACTTTTCTGTAAGAAAATACATCTCTCATGAGCTTTTCTATAAAAAAGTCATCTCCCATGAGCTTTTTGATAAGAAAAGTTATCTCTCATGAGTTTTTCTTTACAAAAATCATCTCTCATAAGCTTTTCTATAAGAAAGTCATCGTTGATGAGCTTTTCTATAAAAGGTGCTTTTTGTAACAAACTTCATCTCCGATGAGCTTTTCTAGGAGATAAGTCATCTTCGATGAGAGTTTCTACAAAGAGTGTCATCTCCGATGATCTCTTCTTTGTGGCTAATGAACTTTTGTGCTGGAAAAGCTTATTAGTGAACTCCTGCAAAGAAAGGTGTCAGGTGAGATGATTTACTTTCGCAACAACAAACTTAAATGGCTCCAACTAAATTAGTGATTTTTTAACGTCAGAGCTATTTTCCATTATGGAAAAATATATTGAAAAGTGCCCTTTACATGCTTCATTAAATTTTAGCAATTTACTTAACAGGATATCGTCTGATTTTCTATAGGTTTATGTGCAAAAGTTTCTCAACGTTAAAGTTCTAACTGGTAATTGATTCCTTTACCCATTTTCTACACACACAAACACATATGTACGAGCATGTTAAAGGCAAAATCATGGCCCATTCACAATTTACGCTCGTATAAACATAATGAAGGAACAGTTTTTGTAGTTTAATCTTTAACAAGGTTACTACACTCTCGCTTGAATACACCCACTCACTCACCAGCGTGAACACACATCTCGTAGCCTCAGCACTCTCATCATCTAAACAGCCTTGTTCATTTCTTGACATGGCTCATTCATTCATAAGCGCCAAGTGTGACTGAGTGGAGGAAGTACAGACAAGTGTTTTTAAGGCTGTTTTCTTTTGTGCCACCAGATACGTTTTCCTCAATTTGGCGCACAGAACAACCGCCAAAGTTAGAGAAGACGGGGCAACAACGACCCCATGAAACTGAAACTTAAGGTTATTTGTTTTTTTTATTGTGTGCCTTTAAAATGCCAGTCGTCTTCCTTCCTCCCCGTTCTTCTTTAAATTTATATTCATACCAAGTTGAAGGTAATTTTGCATTCATACAAAAATGACCTCAATTTCAAGATGCATAGACATAGTATAAAGGATATCCTTCACCCTCACCTTAATGACATTGCATGCATGCATATGTATGCATCGAACATCCCTTGTGGTTGTGGAAGGGATGTTGATTTTTTCCGCTAGTCTTGTGAACTGCTCGTTTTGTTTGAGCCAACATTATGTGAATGAATGTGTTAAAGAATATTTTCCAAACGAGGTGTTTAGATTTTTAATTACAGCACAGAAATGCTATGCAATTTTCAAAATTAAGCTTTGCTTTTCATTTTTAGTTTATTCAGGCCTTAAGCTATTGTCTGCAATTTGTTTGCTTTTGTGGTTATCCGAGTGGAAATAGTTTCTTTTTTTTTAAACAAAATGTATGTTGTATGTACATGTCACCCCCTTGAGGATTTTGTTACACCTCCTAAATGTATGCAACAATATTGAATTAAAAATAGGGGAGTGTATAACTTTACAAAGGGTAAACGATTGGGAAGGATAGTTGAATTAATTTTGGAATGATAGACAAATTCTAATGGTAGAAAACTTAACAGCTGAGGAGACTGCTACAAACGAATTTTGCTCCGTTGAACTTTTCAATAGAACTTCAGTAATAATGTTTTCATCTATATATATTTACTTTCTTTTAGTTATACTCGTCACTAATGACTACCTCATGTCCCCATGGACGAACTGTTCTAGAAGAAAATTATCCCCATCTAGATTAATTTTAATAATAAAAATTATATTCTTTCTGAAAACTCTTAAAAAATAAACTGATGATTTTTCTCTAGAGAAAATTTCATCACTTAACATGTTTTCAGCCCTCCAAACCTTTTCCCCCTATATTATCCCACACCACATAGTTACGAACAACGTCAGAGGAAAATCCTTAAAATATACAAAACATTTATTTTATTCTGTTTGTTTTTCCATGCGATAAAAATTGTCCAATTCAATTTATGTTAATGAAAATATTTAAATAACTCCTAAAAGTATGCTGAGGTTTGCAGATGCAATGTGCTGATACCTAAAAATATGCAACACTGTTGTCATTCTACATTAAGATGATGATGGACCAAAACAAATATTTGAGTTCATACTTAGACAAAAAATTCGAAATTTTATTGAATTTGTGGTGGACAAACCAGAGATTATTTTGGCTTTGTTTACCCCACACAGCTATGCTAATTAAGATAAGGCCCTAATCTAGGCTATATAAAAATTCAATCTGTTTTCCATTCAAGTATTCTGATAATCTTTCTTTTGCAGCGTTTCCTAGAATTTGTGGTTTATTATTTCATGGGCTCCGCATAACAAAAGACCGGAAGAAATAAAAAATACTTGACCTTTTAAGGTTGAATGCCATTAGAACGTTTTATGGCGAAATATAAATAGCCATGGGGGGAAATATAAGCGAATGTTTTTAGTAACTTTACTTTTTGTGAATTTGAAATATTTTCCTGGTGAACCAGGTTCTTTTAAATTTAATAACAACAAAAAGTACCAACAATAAATGAATACAATTCCTACTTAAACTTAAAAACGCAGAAATATTTTTCAAAAGTATGTTTCAATCCTTAACATCCACTGACAGACTCTCCTTGAAGTGTGGAAGTGAGTTTATCCTAGTTGAAGAGTTTTCACCAGGTTTTGTAAAAAACCAACGTTAAAACTCGTTAACATGTTGACACTCTTGTGTTGAGATCAATTTTCAGGTTTTCACTTCCAGCTAAAGTGAGATAAACGCCAAACAGCAGCTAAGTGGATACGGAAGGGCTCCAAGGGTTTCCTATCTGCAAGCAATTATTGCTGTGCGTGTATTACGTTTTTCTTTTTTGCTTTCTTACCTCTTCACAATTTGCAAACAGTTTTACTTTTCAGTTGTTTTGTTGGCATTCGGTTTTGGCTTGGAAAACCAAGAAACGTTTTTTTTTCAATCAACACCGGCTTAATGTTTTGTGTAAATTTGCATTGCATGACTACGCAAAGATATTTTGCAGAACGAAATGTAAAATCAGCTTCTTCTATTTCCTTCTTTTCTTCTTCTTTTTCAGTGCAAATTTAATATTGTAGCAGATATGGTGCGACGTAAACTGAGACTTTTTTGACATACAATATGTACGTGTTATTTTTCTGTTCTGCGATGAACTTTTATATAAAAGTCATACCCGATGATTTTTTCGATATGATATGTTATCTCGGATGAACTTTTTCGTAGGAAAATTAATCACCGTTGAACTTTACTATACGAAAATTCAACCCCGGCGAAAAAAAAATTCATCTCGATTATCTGTACGTATAGGAAAATACATCTCGGTTGAACTTTTCTATAGGAAAATTCATCTCGAATGAACTTTTCTATGAGAAAAGTCATCTCGGATGAACTTTTCTATGAGAAAAGTCATCTCGGATGAACTTTTCTATAGGAAAAGTAATCTCGGATGAACTTTTCTATAGGAAAAGTAATCTCGGATGAACTTTTCTATTAGAAAATTCATCTCGGATGAACTTTTCTAGAAGAAAAGCCATCTTCGATGAACTTTTATAGAAGAAAAGTCTTCTTTGATGAACTTTTCTAGAAGAAAAGTCATCTTCAATGAACTTTTTTATAGGAAAAGTCATCTTCGATGAAGTTTTCTTGAAGAAAAGTCATCTTCGATGAAGTTTTCTTGAAGAAAAGTCATCTTCGATTAACCTTTCTATAGGAAAAGTCATCTCGGATGAACTTTTCTATAGGAAAAGTCATCTCGATGGAATTTTCTATAGGAAGAGTCATCTTCAATGAACTTTTTTATAGGAAAAGTCTTCTTCGATGAAATTTTCTATTGGAAAAATCATCTTCGATGAAATTTTCTATAGGAAAAGTCATCTTCGTTGAACTTTTCTATAGGAAGAGGCATATTCGATAAACCTTTCTATAGGAAAAGGCATCTTCGATTAACTTTTCTATAGGAAAAGTCATCTTCGATTAACTTTTCTATAGGAAAAGTTATCTCCGATGAACTTTTCTATAAGAAAAGTCATCTTCGATGAACTTTTCTATAGGAAAAGGGAGGTCGCCCCTCGGTCGGCAGGGGTGGGAAAGAGAGGCGTGGGGACGTTCGAAAAAAAAAGTCATCTTCGATGAACTTTTCTATAGGAAAAGTCATCTTCGATGAACTTTTCTATAGGAAAAGTCATCTTCGATGAACTTTTCTATAGGAAAAGTCATCTTCGATGAACTTTTCTATAGGAAAGGTCATCTTCGATGAACTTTTCTACAGGAAAGGTCATCTTCGATGAACTTTTCTACAGGAAAAGTCATCTCCGATGAACATTTCTATATAGGAGAAGTCATCTCCGATGAACATTTCTATATAGGAAAAGTCATCTCCGATGTACTTTTCTATATAGGAAAAGTCATCTCCGATGTACTTTTCTATATAGGAAAAGTCATCTCCGATGTACTTTTCTATATAGGAAAAGTCATCTCCGATGTACTTTTCTATATAGGAAAAGTCATCTCCGATGTACTTTTCTATATAGGAAAAGTCATCTCCGATGTACTTTTCTATATAGGAAAAGTCATCTCCGATGTACTTTTCTATATAGGAAAAGTCATCTCCGATGTACTTTTCTATATAGGAAAAGTCATCTCCGATGTACTTTTCTATATAGGAAAAGTCATCTCCGATGTACTTTTCTATATAGGAAAAGTCATCTTCGATTAACTTTTCTATAGGAAAAGTCATCTTCGATGAACTTTTCTAGAACTTTCATCGCGGATAAACTTTTCTAGTAGAAAAGTCATCTTCAATGAAGTTTTCTATAGGAAAAGTCCTCTCCGATGAGCTTTAGTATATATAGGAAAAGTCATCTCCGATGGACATTTCTACATAGGAAAATTCATTTCCGATGTATTTTTCTATATAGAAAAAGTCATCTACAATGAAAATGTCTATATAGGAAAAGTCATCTCCGATGTACTTTTCTATATAGGAAAAGTCATTTTCGATGTACTTTTCTATATAGGAAAAGTCATCTTCGATAAACTTTTTTATAGAGAAAGTCATCTCCGATGAACTTTTCTATAGGAAAAGTCATCTCCGATGAACTTTTCTATAGGAAAAGTCATCTTCGATGAACTTTTCTATAGGAAAGTCATCTTCGATGAACTTTTCTATAGGAAAAGTCATCTCCGATGAACTTTTCTATAGGAAAAGTCATCTTTGATGAACTTTTCTATAGGAATAGTCATCTCCGATGAACTTTTCTATAGCAAAAGTCATCTTCGATGAAATTTTCTATAGGAAAAGTCATCTTCGATGAACTTTTCTAGAGTCATCTTCGATGAAGTTTTCTTGAAGAAAGTCATCTTCGATTAAAATTTCTATAGGAAAAGTCATCTTGGATGAACTTGTCTATAGGAAAATTCATCGCGGATGTACTTTTCTGTAGGAAAAGTCATCTCGGATAAACTTTTCTAGAGAAAAGTCATCTTCGATGAACTTTTCTATATAGGAAAAGTCATCTTCGATGAACTTTTTTATAGGAAAAGTCATCTTCGATGAACTTTTCTATAGGAAAAGTCATCTTCGATGAATTTTTCTATAGGAAAAGTCATCTTCGATGAACTTTTCTATAGGAAAAGTCATCTTCGATGGATTTTTCTATAGGAAAAGTGATCTTCGATGAACTTTTCTATAGGAAAAGTGATCTTCGATGAACTTTTCTATAGGAAAAGTTATCGTCGATGAACTTTTCTATAGGAAAAGTCATCTTCGATGAACTTTTCTATAGGAAAACCTTTCTATAGGAAAAGTCATCTCCGATGAACTCTTCTATAGGAAAAGTCATCTCGGATGAACTTTTCTATAGGAAAAGTCATCTCGGATCAACTTTTCTATAGGAAAAGTCATCTGCGATGAACTTTTCTATAGGAAAAGTCATCTGCGATGAACTTTTCTATAGGAAAAGTCATCTCCGATGAACTTTTCTATAGGAAAAGTCATCTGCGATGAACTTTTCTATAGAAAAGGTCATCTCCGATGAACTTTTCTATATGGGAAAAGTCATATCTGATGAACTTCATTTCCAAAGAACTTTTCGATGAACTTTTCTATAGGAAAAGTCATCTTCGATGAACTTTTCTATAGGAAAAGTCATCTTCGATGAACTTTTCTATAGGAAAAGTCATCTTCGATGAACTTTTCTATAGGAAAAGTCATCTTCGATGAACTTTTCTATAGGAAAAGTCATCTTCGATGAACTTTTCTATAGGAAAAGTCATCTTCGATGAACTTTTCTATAGGAAAAGTCATCTTCGATGAACTTTTCTATAGGAAAAGTCATCTTCGATGAACTTTTCTATAGGAAAAGTCATCTTCGATGAACTTTTCTATAGGAAAAGTCATCTTCGATGAACTATTCAATAGGAAAAGTGATCTCCGATGAACATTTCTATATAGGAGAAGTCATCTCCGATGTACTTTTCTATATAGGAAAAGTCATCTTCGATGAACTTTTCTATAGGAAAAGTCATCTTCGATGAACTTTTCTATAGGAAAAGTTATCGTCGATGAACTTTTCTATAGGAAAAGTCATCTTCGATGAACTTTTCTATAGGAAAACCTTTCTATAGGAAAAGTCATCTCCGATGAACTCTTCTATAGGAAAAGTCATCTCGGATGAACTTTTCTATAGGAAAAGTCATCTCGGATCAACTTTTCTATAGGAAAAGTCATCTGCGATGAACTTTTCTATAGGAAAAGTCATCTCCGATGAACTTTTCTATAGGAAAAGTCATCTTCGATGAACTTTTCTATAGGAAAAGTCATCTTCGATGAACTTTTCTATAGGAAAAGTCATCTTCGATGAACTTTTCTATAGGAAAAGTCATCTTCGATGAACTTTTCTATAGGAAAAGTCATCTCCGATGAACTTTTCTATATGGGAAAAGTCATATCTGATGAACTTCATTTCCAAAGAACTTTTCGATGAACTTTTCTATAGGAAAAGTCATCTTCGATGAACTTTTCTATAGGAAAAGTCATCTTCGATGAACTTTTCTATAGGAAAAGTCATCTTCGATGAACTTTTCTATAGGAAAAGTCATCTTCGATGAACTTTTCTATAGGAAACGTCATCTTCGATGAACTTTTCTATAGGAAAAGTCATCTTCGATGAACTTTTCTATAGGAAAAGTCATCTTCGATGAACTTTTCTATAGGAAAAGTCATCTTCGATGAACTTTTCTATAGGAAAAGTCATCTTCGATGAACTTTTCTAAAGGAAAAGTCATCTTCGATGAACTTTTCTATAGGAAAAGTCATCTTCGATGAACTTTTCTATAGGAAAAGTAATCTTCGATGAACTTTTCTATAGGAAAAGTCATCTTCGATGAACTTATCTATAGATAAAGTCATCTTCGATGAACTTTTCTATAGGAAAAGTCATCTTCGATGAACTTTTCTATAGGAAAAGTTATCTTCGATGAACTTTTCTATAGGAAACGTCATCTTGGATGAACTTTTTATAGGAAAGGTCATCTTGGATGAACTTTTCTATATAGGAAAAGTCTTCTCCAATGAAATTTTCTATAAAGGAAAAGTCATCTTCGATGAACTTTTTTTTAGGAAAAGTCATCTTCGATGAACTTTTCTATAGGAAATGTCATCTTCGATGGACTTTTCTATTGGAAAAGTCATCTTCGATGAACTTTTTTATAGGAAAAGTCATCTTCGATGAACTTTTCTATAGGAAAAGTCATCTTTTCTGTAGGAAAAATCATCTCCATTTAACATTTCCATGTAAAAAGTCATCTCGTTATTTGTATATGAAAAATCACCTGTGATAAACTTTTTTATATCTTCAATTAACTTTTAACGATGGGAGTTGCTGATGAATCTGTTTGTGATGTTTACGACCTTTCCATATTTTATTGCCACAATTGACAACTCCGTTCTGTATCTTTATTTTTCTAGCAATTGTGAATATATTCCATTTTTATGCCATTCCTCCTGATGAGCATTGCTTTCGTTTATTGCAAGAGTATTGGTGCCTTTAACTCTTGAATAAAGGAAAGCAGAGTTTTTGTGATTTAATAACTTTTGTGGTCCCTGTTGTTATTGTTGCTATTGCTTTACCGTTTGCTCTTAGTCGTTATTCTCAATATCGAAAACATCTTCGTTTTCATTTTGGTCGAAAGTCATCCAGCTGCGTCTACTTCTTCTGTTCGTTTGATGATGATATCTTTTGTTGAAGGACTTTTCTTACAGTGATTGATTGGCAAAGTACGTTGTTGGTTGATGATATTCCATAGCAAATTGCAGTGGTATTACTTTTAAGTCATCTTCGTGCAAGAGACTTCTTCAATCTCAATCAGTTGTAGTTTGTATAAAATGTACATAGCTTTGGGTGAAATAAATTCCAGACATTGATCCTTATTTCTAGTGAATAGATTGCCTGTTACATAGTTGAATATTTTATAAAGAAAAAACATATTTAAAAATATAATTGGAACGTTTCTTTATGATGTGGTTTGAGTTACAGTAGTGGAAGGTTTGTAAACGATGTTTTTGATTTGAGATTTCAAGTAAGGAACCTTTACATTTTAATCACTTTAATAGCTAAAAGATATGCTTTGTCTTTGATGCTTCCTAAAAATATGCACTAAAAATGAAATGGACCTTAGACATGAGATTCGACATGTAATGATGGTAAATCTTCTGCTGTGCCATCAAATTGTTACAAGTGATGATTTCGTTTTGAAAATTTCATTACAATCACAACTACTTTTAGCCAAGTGAATAATTAATAAGTGGAGAAGGTAAAAAGAAGAAAACAACCACGACAAATACATACATCCACTGGTATCCATGTTGGTAGCCACTGTTGAAAAGAAAAGACGAAAGAAAGAGAAAAACATCATAGAAATACCAAAAACACATAACAAATGCCATGAACTAAACCACAATGTTGTCTTCGGCCAAAAAGAGGAGTTAAGGACTTCAGGGACAAATGATGAATTATTCAGTAGCATTTTTACGATTGTGAAGAGTGCAGGCTGCCGGCTTCTATATGTGGCATAAGTATTTGTTAATAATAGTGGCCCTAAAGCAGCAAATAATACTTAGCGTTGGTAATTTTGCAAGCTTTACTTGCTGGGGTCATCATCACCATCATCCAGACAATACATTTACAACAACGAATAGCAGCTATAATTGTTATGATGACAGTTATGGCTTATTTCATTAGCTTTGATAAATATTAATTAAGAAATATCTTAGGGAAATAAGTTCAATATACACAGAAGCATATGTATTTTTGTTGTGTGTGTGTGGGAGGAAATTACTTCGAGGTTTTGCAAGGACTGTTAAAATTTATTATTAATGACCATAATAACAATATGCTTAATAAACCCCAATTGTGGCTTGAGAATATGATAAATTTTGTGCGCTCCCCCTAAATATAGGCAATAAATTACAATATTTACTTTCAATGGCATTCTTTTAGGATTACATTTAATATTATTGAATTTTTACATATTTTTAAACGCTGTTAGAGATCATAAATAATGTTTGGTTTTTTCCCAAAGCATATTTTTAGGCTTTACTACAAAATACCAGACAGACTACCATGGCGGTTGATGGTTTTTATTGGCTTTGGTTTAGATTTTTTTGCTGCTGTCTTTTTATAATCCAATTTACATTCCATAGCTACTGGAACCGCAACTATGAATTGCTTTTGACACCAAAGCCTACCGCAATGACGCATGACTAAGCCCAAACCAATAAAAAAGCATTGCTGCTGTTCTTTGTTGTCCAAACACTGTGTGTTATCTATACAAGGGATTTTCAGGGCCTTTGTTGGCATAGACATATTTGTTTTTTTTCCTATTTGTGTGCAAATGGCAGCCATAAATAAGCCAACATCACAAAAGTGCGAACAATAAAACATAAAAGAAAATTATTCTCTCGAATGCAAACAATTATGTTAAATTATACAGAGTAAAGAGGAAGAAGAAGGGCCACCGTGGTGCAATGGTTAGCACGTCCGCCTTGCACTCAGAAGGTCTGCGGTTCGAATCCCAGGCCAAGCAACATCAAAATTTTCAACGGTGGCAAAACTCCCCCTCAGTAATGCTGGCGACATTTCCTGAGTATTTAAGCCTTGAAAAACTTCTCTACAAGTGGTGTCGTAAGACACGCCGTTCGGACTCGGCAATAAAAAGTAGGTCCCATATCATTGAGCTAATATGAATCGGCGTGCACTCATTGATATGAGAGAAGTCTCCCTTGTCCCATCTGGGATGTTTGTGGAACAATTATATAAAGAGGAAGAAGTCGGGTGAGAATTCATTGCCTCTATTGCTCAATATTTTCTTTCCACACCATTTCTTGTGGCCAAGATTTGTGGTTTCAGCTTAAAAGCATTTTTGCGGTATAACTGTGAAGTTCCATTGAAATGCTGCAGATGCAGTTATTGTGGTTGGCCAATGTTTTCTTTGTGGGTGTGCGTGTGTGTGAGTGCTTTTTTGTGTGCCTTCAGCAGTGCTCTGTTGATTCTGTTCCTGGGAATTGCCGATTTATTCAAACGAATGATATGCAACCATCACTGGTCTCTGCAGCGTTTGTTCAAATGAGATTTTCATTGAATAAAGATGAGATAATCCCAGGAATATGAACACATGCTTAACAGGAAAGGCGTATACCAGGAATATTGTTGGTTACTTTCTTAAATAAATTCATGTTGGAAGTTTATTTCAACTTTTCAAATTGTATGAATATTTTGTGTAATTTTTAGAGCTATGTACCAAAATTCCAGTGTAAAATAACAAAAAAAGAGTCCAAAGCCTTTTGACATTCCACTCCACTCCTACTCCACCTTCACTCGTAAAGAGCTTTCACAAACTCAAACGAGAAAATACATCCAAAAATAATCCCCATTCTTGGTGATATGATGGTTGTCTGAGATAGTAAGCTTAATGTGTATATAGCATACTTTTAGGATCTACAAATCTATCTAGTATATAAATTAAATAAATACCAGACTACCGGTTTTTTTTTGGCAAATAGAACTGGACCAACATAATACCAAAAATACCAAATATACATACAAATTTACATACTTAACATAAAATATATTAAGATACCCACCGTGCTCTTGAAACAATTTTAAATGGAAGGTCTTACACCTTGGACGTGTTTGCGGATTCTGAAACTACAATGTTCATAGATGAGAAAAATCAACAAGCAAAAAAAAAAAAAAATCGCCGGAGCGCTTTTTAAGTATATCGCGATTTAAGTTGACATTTTTAGGGGTTGTTTAGGTTTTCACGATTTTGCTTAGAAACCGCAAGTCCTATCAAAATGGGACTAAAGAAAATGTTGTAGCTATGTAAATTCCCTACAAGATCGACCCTTATAGTATTTTCGTACTTTTTACAATTTGTGAGATATAGAAGTTCAAATTGGAACAATGCACTGACTATATCGCCCCCTTATAAAACAATGTCATGAAGGGTGGCCTTAACTGACTTGTGATGAAAACCGCTTACACTGGAAAAGTTTTTGTGAATTCTGAAAAAAAAAATCAAAAAAAAACAAGAAAAAATCGCTGCAGGGATTTTTAAATAAATCGCAGTCAAAATTCACATTTTTAGATGTTTTTTAGGTTTTCACGATTTTGCTTGGAAACAGCATGTCCAATCGAAATGGAGCTAAAGAAAATGTTGTAGCTGTGAAAATTCTCTAGAGGACTGACCTTTATCATTTGTTCCCATCCTGTACCATTTTTGAGATAAAGAAGCTCAGTTTACATTTTTAGGTTTTTTTGTTAGGGTTTCGAGATTTTGCTTGAATAAGGTAAGTCTTATCGATATGGGACCTGAGAAAATCTTAAAGGTGTGAAAGTTCTCTACAAGACTGGCTTAAGTAACCTATCCTTAGTTGTAACATTTTTTTAGATATATAAGTTTAAGTTGGGATTTTGCAGCCATGACATTGCTTTATAAGGGGCGATACAGAATTTAATTGAATTTGAATTGTTCCAATTTGAACTTCTATATCTCAAAAACGGTAAAACCGACGAGAAATCTATAAAGGCCAATCTTGTAGAGAATTTTCATAGCTACAACATTTTCTTTAGTCCTATTTTGATAGGACTTGCGGTTTCTAAGCAAAATCGTGAAAACCTAAGCAACCCCTAAAAATTTCAACTTGAATCGCGATTTATTTAAAAAGCGCTCCGGCGATTTTTTTTGTTTTTTGATTTTTATCATCTATAAAAATTGTAGTTTCAGAATCCACAAAAACTTCCAAGGTGTAAGCACCTTCAATTTAAAATTGTTTCAAGAGCACCGTGGAATAGATTACTTTCTGATTCATTCTGATACCTTTCGCTGGAAGACCACATTCGCAATGTGCCTTCCATTCAGAAAAGATAATTTTTAAAATAAAATACTCCTTAGGCCTCTCGATTTAGTATAGAAGACTTTCTAATCCATTCTTTTTAGAAGTAAAGATATCGACCTTTTGATGCCAGCTATCAGAAAGGAAGGCGACTAGGTATAGAAAGCCTCCTGTGTTTTTTGGGTTTTCGGACATTATTTTTAGAATTGAAGACCTGACATACCTTCTAGCCGGAAAATAAGACATCCCGAAAAATTGTACTTAAAAGTGAAAGCTTACTGAGAGCGTTGTGTTAGAAAAGAAAACCTTGTGATGGCTCCCAGTTAAAATATAGACATTTTGATTAGATGAGAGGACACAGTGTGCCTGTCTATTCTGAACAAAATGCCATGTGAGACCTTCATGTATGTACAGAAGATCTTCGGATACATTATTGTTAGAATAGAAGGCCTTAAAGTTGGATTCCAGATAATATCCGATTAGACGATTCATATTTAGTAAGAAGTATCTTCTGAAAGACTAATCATCAGGAGTCTTGTTAGTATTCTAATTAGAATAGAAAACATTGCTAGAGAATAATACATTCTGAGGCCTTACACATTTTGATTAGATGAGAGGACACAGAGTGCCTTCCTATTCTGAATAAAATGCCACGTGAGACCTTCATGTATGTACAGAAGACCTTCGGATACATTCTTGTTAGAATAGAAGGCCGTAAAGTTGGATCACGTGAGGTCATTTCCAGATAATATCCGATTAGACGATTCATAGTTAGTAAGAAGAATCTTCTGAAAGCCTCCTGATGATTTGTTGTTCTTGTTAGTATTCTAATTAGAATAGAAAACATGGGATACCTTCTTGCTAGAGAATAATACTTTCTGAGGCCTTCTTCTAAATATTGAAGAGATCACACTGAATTGCAATTAGAAGGGATTGCCGATCTTAGACCTTTTAGTTTAAATAAGTACTTCATAAGGGTGTTTAATTAGGACAGGAAACCTTTTGATGGCTTCTAATTGAAAAAGATACATTTTTGGTTCGAAAAAGAACACGGTTCATCATTCCATTCTAAATAAAATACCGCCTAAGACCTTCTTGTATGAATAGAAGACCTTCAAATTTATTCTCGTTAGAATAGAAGAGTCTTCGAGGCCTTTAACTATGGATCGAAGGCCTGCCGATGAATTCAAGGTAGAAGTTAAACTTCCCCAAAAGCTTTATAGTAGGGAAATATGTTTTTCTAATATGTTCTACCAAGGAAAGAAGATCTGAGGCCTTCTTATTAGAATATCACCTGGTATCTTTCTCCAATATCCGGTTAGAGGAAGGTCTTCTAAAAGTCTTCTTAGAATTTCTTGTTAGAATAGGAAATCTACCGGGGCTGTTCTAATCAGAATAAAAGATCTGATCCGTCTTCTGAATATTGGAGACTCTTGTAGTTAAAAGAGGAAGCTTGTTGGTGGTTTCTAGATGGAAAAGGGACATTTTTGTTAGTGTAACGACCAAAAATCCCGGTGGTCATTTTTGTTCACACCTAAACCATCTCCATATCCCAGTATAATCATATCCTTAATAAACTACTTGCCTTAATAATAAAACTATTTGCTTCTCTTCTGGTGGGCATTACTACAAACTACATTGGGACCCTTAGTAGTTGTGTGGTGGTAACAAATTTCTGGTAAACAAGTTACTCCTTCGTACGATCCCAATACATTATCACAACAGCAGCAACGCATCACTGCCATTGATGGAGATGGACACACGTTATGTTGTTGTGATACCCCATTCGAGTAAACAAGTTCCCGTTACTCCACCTATCCTTACGTTTTCTTTGGTCCTTACATGTCCTTTGATCCTTAAATATCCTTTGATCCTTGCATATCCTTTGATCCTTACATATCCTTTGAACCTTACATATCCTTTGATCCTTCCATATCCTTGTAGTGCTTGAGTACTTATTAAGGTCTCTTGCAACCGTAGCCTTGAATATCCTTGTAGTGCTTGAGTACTTGTTAAGGTCTCTTGCAACCGTAGCCTTGAATATCCTTGTAGTGCTTGAGTACTTATTAAGGTCTCTTGCAACTGTAGCCTTGAATAACCTTGTAGTGCTTGAGTACTTATTAAGGTCTCTTGCAACCGTAGCCTTGAATATCCTTGTAGTGCTTGAGTACTTATTATGGTCTCTCGCAACCTTGGCCTTGATTATCCTTGTAGGTCCGGCTTGAGTACTTGTCCAAGTCTCTCGCATATCAACTGATCCTGTAGCCATAGAAGATCTACCCCATATCCTGAGGACCCAACGTACTTACTCAGGTCTCTGGCCTACCAATCCCCGACCCTCCTGGCTTATCGAGTACTTATCCAGGTCTCGAAGCGAAGAACCTGTTGGCGTAGAGTTTCTGTGCGGACTGAAGACTGAAATACCTGGTTCCTTAGGCTAAGTAGATTAAGTGAACTGTAAAGAGTAATTTACCAATTGCAAAATAAAAATAAAAAGTGCGTAGAATCATAACCCCTGACTTTTCCTTTCTGCCTGCAATCAATAAATTTCTGTAAGGTTCCCTGGACCCCGACTAGCTATTCCAGGAAAGGGGAAACACCCGTCGTTACATTAGAAAGGAGGACCTAGAGTGCATTATATTCTGCGTAAAATACCTCCTGTAAAGCTCTTGAATGAATAAAGGACAACCTGAGTACTCGTTGTAAGAATAGAAGACCTTCTCGTTAGAATAAAAGACCCACTGAAGCCTTCAAGTTTGGAGCGAAGGATATAAATTAAGAATAAATGCTCTTTCCATATGTTATACCAAGGAAAGAGCACCTTATAAGGCCTTCTTATTACTATAAAACATCACATAGAACCTTTTCCTGATAAATTCAAGTCAGAAACGACTATCTACTGACGTCATATGATTTGAAAAGAGGGTAGTCTGACTTGTTCTTTCACAAAAGATGACCTTCTACAGATGAAGACCTCACGAAACGTACAATGCCTATTTGGAAGATAAGGTATGCTGAGATATTTTTGTATGCCCTCAGCCTTTAGGCCTCATTGAAATAATAGTTTTAGACCCCAAGTATGTTTGGACGAACTCCGTTTCAGACAATTCGAAGTCGATTTAGCCCTACCCGTTCGTCTGTCTGTCTGCCTGTCGGGCACGATATTTCTCGAACGAATTAACCGATATTTGGCTCAAACTTAGATCAAGTTCTAAAATGGCCCAAATCGATCCAATCGTTCGGGTATCTCCCACACAAAATTGTAATTTTTATACCCTCAGCATTTATGCTTACGAGGGTATATACACTTTCATACGGGCAAAATGTGCCTCATCGAAATAAAGGTTTTAGACCCCAAGTATGTTTGGACGAAATGTGTTTTAGACAATTTGGAGTCGATTGAGCAATGTCCGTCCGTCTGTCTGGCTGGCTGGAGCGCACGATAACTCTCGAATGGATTAACCGATTCGGTCCAAAATTTGGCTTCCGTAATATTTTGCACAAACTTAGCTTAAGTTTGAAGATGGGCTTTATCGGTCCGCTCCTTCCGGTACCTCCCCCACAAAAGTTCGAAAATGTTCGGAAAATTTGTGCGCACGATAACTCTTGAAGGGAGTAACCGATTTGGTCCATATTTTGCCCATAGTGAAATGTGTGCCAGACTTAAATAAGGTTTCAATATGGACTCAATCGGTCCAATCCTTCGGGTACCTCCCACAAAAAATTTCGGAAAAGTTCAGTTTAAGGCCATCGCTCGAATCGCTTTGATTTTTGTTTTAGCATCTTGTATTCACTGCCATCCATACGACGGTACAAGTTTAATCTGGGGCAAGTCCATACTTTCAGAGAAAATAGCCTGAAAGTTGCAAAAAAAATCCCCTATGACACCGTGTGAGGTGGTTGGAGCGCAAGATAACTCTCGAACGGATCTGCCGATTCGGTCCAAAAATTGGCCTTAGTAATATTTTGTCCAATCATAGTTTAAGTTTGAAGATAAGCCATATAGGTCCACTCTTTCAAGTACCTCCCCCACAAAAGTTCAAAAATGTTCGGAAAAATTGTTCGTACGGTAACTCTTGAAGGAAGTGGCCGAATTGGTCTATACTTTACACATCCTAATATATCTACCAGATATAGATCAGGTTAAAATATGTACTATATTTGTCCACTCCATCCGGTACCTCCCACACAAAATTTCGGATAACTTCACTTTAAGACCTGATATCGAATCACTTTGATTTTTGTTTTTTGTTTTTTTTTTTTTTTTGGGCAAGTCCATACTTCTTGAGCAAACAGCCCGAAGGGTGTAAAAACCCCCTATGGCACCATATGTTGTGGCTGGAGATCCACTTCCATAACGGTCAATGTCGATCCATTTCTATTAGTATTTCCTCCGAAAAACTTTTGATCTTTAATCCTAATCAACATTTTTGTCGGTTCAAACGCCCAACATTTTTAAAACCCCCTAAATACATACGTATTTTGGGGAAAA
Organism: Musca autumnalis; assembly: GCF_047663935.1. NCBI lineage: Eukaryota > Metazoa > Arthropoda > Insecta > Diptera > Muscidae > Musca > Musca autumnalis. The sequence goes on from NW_027412088.1 coordinate 207,349,812, forward strand.
ACTTTTTTTTTCAATATACACAGCCTGAGGGTATATCTCTGTCAGCAAAGCCGACTTATACTTTTCAGGACATCACTTTCCCATAAATAATTTTATTTGATATCTAATTTCTTGATTACCACTTGTCATTTTTTGTAAATCTTCCTTTACTTTTCATGTCAATTCAAATGCCATTTTACTCTAAAAACTATCAACAAAAATATTGAACCTAATTTCGCAATGATTTGCATATTGCGATTGCTTATGCAAATGCACGATATTTGCATGGAAATTGCTACAATTTTCATAATGAAAAGTCACAACTCAATGTTAATGCTTTTGCGATAACAGAACGAACGAACGAGACGGGGACGATATGTCATAATAAGCGGTCCAAAATCGTTGAAAGGGAAATGAATTAAACCAAACATTTGCTTGGTCACAATAAAGGAGAACAAAACAGACAAGGAAAGCAATGGATAAACACTTTACTTATAACTCAACCACACAAATACATACACCCACATATCCTTTCACCAAAATGATAATTTTGTGAATTGTGTGTAAGGATGTGGTGGCTTAGATAACGATTTGTATTATGATATCTATGCACACAAGCACACACATGGCTAAACCTCAAGGACTTGTAAGTCAATACATAGTTGATTGTATTGGATGTGGCGTTGTGTGATGTCTGCTGGTGACATTTCCACCTCCTTTGGAGAACAACTGAAACGAATGTCTTGTTTAATATCGAATCAAACACAACGGGTGTTGGTGGTGCTGGCGCGCATTCAATGCATCAATGCTAATAATGCCAGTCATTAGATATTTATCCAACAGTTGCTGCTGTTAAGTATCTCTAATGATGCTTCTTGAATTGAAGCCAAATTAAATCACTGCAGTAGACCAAGACAAAGAAGAAGAAGAAAGTGGCAAAAGAACACATGTAATGGATGGATTTGTGAAAAACAAATTCAAAATCATCACAAAGATATCAAATTAAATGTTGAAATAAAAATGTATGCGGGCATTGTCGTCCTTGTTTTGTTGCATTTTTAGGAACAACAACAACAAATCTACCAAAAAAAAAAAAAACTCTTCTTTTTAATTTGAACTGAAAAATCGCCCTGTTGTAGACAGATACTCTTTGTTTGTTAGTCATTTCCAATTGAATGCGTTTCTTCTTCTTCTTATTTTTTTTTTATCAAATTGTTCCCCTTGTTTTCATCGCACATTGCAGTGTATTTGTATAGTTAAAATCAGGGAATGAATGCATGAAATGGATTTTATGTTCTGAAAACAAAGTGAACAAATCGATAGTGTTTTGTATGTAGTTGTAGTTGTTGTGATAGACTGTGTAAACTGTAGGGATTTACAAGTAATACTATTTGTTATAAATTCCATAATTGGGGAATATAATTTTGGAATTCTGGCGAAGAAGAGATTTGTCTATAAATTGTATTGAAATCACGAATATGATCGATTTGGGTGAATGAATACGACTGAAAGGTAGTTTAACAAGTAAAAAAATGTCAATATTCTTCGCCGACAGAAATATAATCTCAACCTGTCGGTATACAAGAACAAATATAGGAGTGGTGAAATATGTATAGAACGGATCCCTGTTTTAAAAAACAAATACCATTTTCGTAGGCGACAAAAGTAATTTTGGAAATTTTTTGCGTACATTTAGGCGTTTGTTGGGTAGATATCATAAAGTGGGCCTAATATTTCCACTGAGAGACCTAATCAACACAGTCTACCGGAACAAAATTTTGGCATTGTAACACATACTACTAAAAACTTTAGTACGAGAGATAAACAATTTTTACAAAGGAGTGGCCCAAATATTGGGTCATTTCGAGGCTATGTCTCAGGAATAATTGTCTTCCCCTTGCAAATAAAAGAATATTGTGTTGTAGTCTAACTAACACTCTCTCAAAATTTGCACACGCATTACTCCATCGGGTGCCACCGTTGTGCAATGGATTGTACACCCGCTGAAGTATTTCAGCCATGTAAAACTTCTCTATAAGTGGTGTCTTAAGACACGCCGTTCGGTAAACAGTATGTCCCTTATCATTGGGCTAATATGAATCGGGGTGCAGTCATTGATATGAATTAAGTCTCCCTTGTCCCTTCTGATCAGGATCTAATTTTAGTTGGTCACCGTCATTATGTAGGGAAGCATAGACTTGCCCACAAACAAATTATATCGCTGTAATCAGAGTCACACGGACTACCTTCGAAGAAAATTTCAAAACAATCCTCGAACTGCACTTAAGCAAAGCTATGAACCTTTGCTGACCAAATCGGTAACTCCCTTCAACAGTTAACGTTTGCACCATTTTAGAAAACAATTTTAAACTTTTACTGGGAAGGAAAGGAGTGTATGGGTCATCTTCGAACTTGATCTAAGTGTAGCGAAAACATTACGAGTTGCAGAAAATCGGATAGCCGACAAACGTTCGAACAGAGTTTAATTGATTCCAAATTGTTTGTAACGGTTGTATTATTTCGATAGGGTACATTACTTTAAGTTGTTGTTGTAGCTACAGGTCTATGAATGTGTCTGATTTGAAGGGTTGTAACCACAAAGCTACTGAAGTTAGTTGAGTAGGTTTGGCAAGGCTGTTGAAAATGTGCAGTTTTGCGGACCTCTAACGCATACTGGGCAGATGATTTCCACGGTGTCATCAATCATTGCCTTATAGGAATTTAGACGGCTGCACCATCCTGAACCTAGTTGAGGCAAAATTATTCTGTTTTGCCTGACGTTCTTCAGCTGTGATGGATTGGGTAAGTACTTCGCAACCACGACAGCATCCGAGTGAATGGCCACTTAATGAACGCGAAAAACGAAATTTTTCATGAATTTTTCACAAGAAATCTACAAAATTTTTTAGAAGATTTTATTTTCATCTGATAGATCACACCTTCAGCTACTTTTGGAATTTTGTTTTGTTGAAAAATGTTGCACAGTGCTCTGACAAATCGCCGCCTAAGAAACACTGTTTTTACTAAAGCAGTTTGCTGTGCCCACTGCAGCTCAGAAACGAATAAACCGATCAGCATATGTTTTTGTGGGATCATTAAGTAACTAATAATCTTGTACTTAAGCGAAACTAAATTAAAAGTATCCATTTTTAGACAAAATTTTGAACTGTCAAACTCAAAATTTTGATTTTAACTAAAAAATTGATCGCTTTTTTTCGCAATAAATACGCCAAAAACTTTTTTTAAAAGTCTCTTGCTTAAGTACAAACTTTTTATATGTATAACAATCCAACAGAAATATATGAAGATCGGATCATCCGTTTTCAAGCTACAGTGGGCGCATTCCTAAATGCCATTTTGAGAAAACCGCGTTTCTAACGTCGATGTTGCATACAAATCACAATGAATTTTCTCTTTCTAATGGTCATATCTCTCTCGAAATTTTTGCAACATATTATATTCTACCTATATTTTAAAATGAGCCATAACCCCTTAAAAAGCTTGCTTATCCAAGGGTTCTCTCTTGTAACGTTGGACCCCTATCTCTAAATCATGAATATCCCTCCTGACATGCCTTGGTGGTGGTCCTGACCACAATCTAGTGATTGGGGTGATTCTTACGGTAAAACCCGAGCAAATACCACAAGAAGAGCATACAATTGTGTTGCCTTACTGGAAGAATCTTCTTCTCTTTATGCGGGTGATTCACTGATCACGTGAGGGGTATCCTGTTGTAGTGTCTTGGTGGTGTTCTAAACGGTTTGAATATAATTTCAATCGCCATTCCAAACTGGCGCCACATAGTTTACCTCAGACCGACGTATCCCGTTATATGTGGTCAACAAGTTTTCTTTGTCTGCATCCCAAGTACTGCCGGATAAGGACTTGAGACCTTGTTGCTACATCTCAGCTTGTCGCAGGTAGCTGTGACATGTCCGCACGACTCGAACGTATCGTGAAATTTGACCCCTAGGATTTCGGGGAATTTTGTTATCATCGACCAGGACATTGAACTCGGTACTCATCTCCACAGTCCATGTGGTGAGTAGAGTGGCCCTAGGCTAAGTGGCGGATATTTGCATATTCATCGCGCGGAAAAAGTTGGTAAGATCGTATTGGACAAATTACATTAGTTAAGGTACCCGACGCCAGTATCGTACAAGCATGTGCATACATAAAGATATCAATGTCGTCTGGAATACAGGTTTCTACCTTAGCTGTATTCCAGACGATATTGAGTTAATTAGTTCCGACATGCTGAGAACTTTGGTGAAATACTCAACTCCCGGCGTTCCTAATAGCATTTTGCGTTCCTAATAGCATTTGCAACATCATCCATTGTAAATCTTCAATCCCACTTCGGATCAGTCAGCGTATACGTTGCACAAACGTGATTGAGGACCAATCTTTCTTCTTCGCAGGATTTGAGAGCGACTTAATAGTAGCCTACAATTCCCGAATTCCAGCTTCAATGTTGCAAATCTTTAGACGATCTGGCCACTTTTTCCGATTGTACTTACGGACCAACATATTATCTTCCAGTTTTACCTCACTAACTCTGGGGTCACTAGGGTTAGCTCGACGAAGCTCATCAAGCTCATATGCTACTCCCGCCACCTCAACTGTGAAGTTTGATCTCACTTTGGGTATTCGACCAGCAGGTATATGGCGAGGCGCTGCAGCTGTAATGATTTCTCTGAACATCCTTTCTTTCACCCGAACATCAGAAGATTTGGACAATTTTCCGAAGCGACGATTGGTGAACTTTCTGAAGCTAGACCAATTAGCTTTGGGAAGATTCAGAGGTAATTTTGATTAACGGCTGTGTAGCTGCCGAAGTGCATTCCATATTTGAGTTAAGTACTTTAGGGTTAGTTCGATACTGTAATGTCCTGCGTTCTGAAAACCTATTATCTCTTCAACGTCTTAACCTTTGTTGACAACTCTTGTAGTCTCATCTTTTTTGCTAGTCGTTTATCATGAAAAATCCACTGCCGTCTGTAAAGTGCAATACACATTTTCTTTTTGTTGTTGTTATCGTTGTTTTTAAGACTGTAATAAAATTCAGCTCTATTTGATGATTCTTTTCAATGCATGTGTAAGAATCAATGGCGATTGATTCGATTCAATCCGAGTGGAAAAAGAAAGCAAATGAAGCGTTATTTTAGTGATCATTTAATAAAAACACATATAACTTAAAGTTTATATAGTCAGTAAGTACGTACATACATACATATGTCCCCACAATATCCTTGAAGGGACAAGGGAGGCTTCTCTCATATCAATGAGTGCACGGCGATTCATATTCGCTCAATAATATGGGAACTACTTTTTATTGCTGAGTCCGTATGGCGACATCACTTGTAGAGAAGTTTTGCATGGATAAAATACTCAGGAAATGTAAGCCAGCATTATTCTGAGGGGACTTGCCGCCGCCGAAAATGTTAATGTTCTGTTCAGGGATTAAATCACAGACCTTTTGAGTGCAAGGCGGACGTGCTTACCACAGCACCATGGTGTCTCCAAGAGTCAGCGATTAAATCACAGACCTTTTGAGTGCAAGACGGACGTGCTTACCCACCCAAATATTGAATATCAACTAACTGGAGTTATGGCAAATTTAAAGTTTATATTTTGCAGGACATGACATGCACGGTGAGCCTTAACTAATTTTAAATGGAAGGTGCTTACACCTCGGAAGTTTTTGCTGATTCTGAAACTACAATGCTCATAGATGAGAAATATCATGAAACAAAAAAATCGCCGGAGGGATTTTAAAATAAATCGCGATTTATGTTCACATTTTTAGGGGTTCTTTAGGTTTTCACGATTTTGCTTGGAAACCGCGAGATCTATGTAAATGACACTAAAGCAAATGTTGTAGGAGAGAAAATTCTCCACAAGATTGGCCTTTATGATATTTTCGTAGGTTTTACCGTTTTTGAGATATAGAAGTTCAAATTGGGACAATTCAAATTGGGACAAGTCTCCTCATAAAACAATGTTATGACTGCAATTTCCCAACTTAAACGTATATATTTCAAAAATGGTACAACCTAAGAAAAAATAAATCAGCCTATCTTGTAGAGAATTTTCACGGCTACAAAATTTTCTTTAGTCCCATTTTGATATGACTTGCGGTTTTCAAGCAAAATCGTGAAGATTTAAGATAAAAACCTAAAAATTTGAATTGAAAAACGGTAAAACCTACGAAAATATCATAAAGGCCAATCTTGTGGAGAATTTTCACAGCTACAACATTTTCTTTAGGCTCATTTCGATACGACTTGCGGTTGCCAAGCAAAATCGTGAAAACCAAAAAAAAAAACCCTAAAATTGTGAATTTTGATCGCGATTTTTTTAAAAATCCCTCCGACGATTTTGTCTCTTTTTTTATTTTTCTCATCTATGAACATTGCTGTTTCAGAATCCGCAAAAACATCCCATGTGTAAGCCGTTTTCATTAAAAGTTAGTTAAGGGACACTGTGCATGATATTGTTTTATAAGGGGGAGATACAGTCAGTGTATTGTCCCAATTTGAACTTCCATATCTTAAAAACGGTAAAATATACGAAAATATCATAAAGGCCAATCTTGTGGAGAATTTTCTCTGCTACAACATTTGCTTTAGTGCCATTTACATAGAACTCGCGGTTTCCAAACAAAATCGTGAAAACCTAAAGAACCCCTAAAAATGTGAACTTAAATCGCGATTTATTTTAAAATCCCTCCGGCGATTTTTTTTGTTTCATGATATTTCTCATCTATGACCATTGTAGTTTCAGAATCAGCAAAAACTTCCGAGGTGTAAGCACCTTCCATTTAAAATTAGTTAAGGCTCACCGTGATGACGTTATTTCAAAGTATTGAACATAAACAGTGATATATCTGAAGCCTGGAAGTTTGAGATCGGCTTCAAGAACACCACCGTAGTCTGCAAAGCCAGTGATAGCTTTGATTATTCCATATTCATATTTCAAAATTTAACCTTCTTTAGAATTCATATTCGATTCAGGTTGATTTCGACTATGGTTAGTTGACTAACGAATTCTTTCAGCTATGAACTGCAATATATATAGACCCAAGCTAAATCTTGACTACCATTATTTTTATTTGACTTAAAGACACATAAAATACGTGTGAACGGAACATCATCTGTGGATAAATTTCAAATGAAAAACAAAACAAACAAAAAATTACTACTTCATATATGTAATTAATATTAATATTTAATCCTGTTTATTATCAACTCATGTCACAAGTTTGCATAATTAGATGTGAAAAGGAGAAAAAAACTAAAATATTTAGTTTAATTAAATATTCTATTACATGGCAACATAAATATTTAATTTATTTCATTCCACAGATGTGGTCGCTTTCGACATACAGTTTTAACGAAGAGTAAGTATATGAAAATGTGTCATACTCAATATTGCAAAGAAGTTTATGGAAAAGAAATCCTCAAATAATACATTTCTTATAGAGTTATGTCGTCTGTTCTATATATTCAAGTGATCTAACATTGCATCTAAGCTTCTTTTTCATTCTTATTTTCAATTATTTATGTCGTGTGAGAATAACCAAAACTAAACAATTGCACAAAGCGATGAGTAAAGAATGATGAGAATAGAAGAAAAAACAATTAATTTCCCACATGTATTAAGTGATTTTCATTCGTATAGCTTAATTACTTTTTTATATGTATTTTTTTCTGTAGTAAAAGAGAACTCTTATCTCACATTTTCTATGGCAACTGTGTTGTCCAAGTAATCCCTGGAGGGATTTATGTCAGAAGTGTGATGTAAATAGTAATTTAGATGTCCTTGTTGTTTTACTAATCTTTTCCACACCCACTCACACACAAAAGTTTTTTCTTCCAAAGCTCTTTTTCTCTCTCATCCTTCCTAACATTTACATTCACAGCCATAGAGAAGACGGCTCAAATAATGTTGAAGAAATACTTGTTAATAGTAATCAGCATTGATTTGGGTATTCACCAGTGACATTAAAGGAAATAGGAAGCTGGTTTGTTCAATCTGCACATTCACCAAAATAGTAGTTATAATAACAATCTTTGGCCCAGTTGGAGAGTAATAAACACTTAATCACATGCACAGTAAACCTAACACAAAACATTCAATACTTTTGGGAGTGGCCATTCTAAGAAGAAACTTGATATTTGTATTAGGAAAAAAAACTTTTTGTGGAGTTTTTGTTAATAGTTTTTGATATTTATGACCATACATAAGAAGTTATGAAAATATACAAATAATAATAGCGGAACATATGATATTTGGTCCCCAGTGGTAGTTTGCTAAAATAAAACATTAGGCAAATATTTGGATTTAATACCGTACATAACTACTCGAAGAGAATTTGGTGTGTTTTTTTCTTCAAGAAATTCGTAACTCATTTAATTATTAATATACGGTCTAATATTTGGTTTTAATATCGTGCATAAATAAATTTGATGCGGTTTTTTTTGTGAAAAAAATTACTCATTTAATTATTATATTGACCGTATACTTCATTTAGCTATCCATAAATCAACATCTTAAAATGTTTATGTGATAAAAGATTTTTAATAATTGAGAGCACCATTTCCGAATGTTTCTCAAATCTAAGATATTGTAATGTAGGGTATCTATCGCAACATCTTTTTTTTCATTCTTTTTGAACTATGATTTCCCAAGAAATGGCCCTTCCCTTGTGTGATAAAAATATTGAATTCGCAAAGACTAACAAATTGAAAAAACAGCAAAAAAAGAAAATCGATAAAACAGCAGCAAGTCGATGAGAGGGAGAGAGAGTAAATAAATCATATTTTCCGACAATTTGAACAAGGCCATGGGCTAAAAGCTGGATAATTACAACGACGAATGTGGTGGATACGAAATCAAAATAAGATTGAAATATGAAACTATAAGCGGCATAATAACTTGTAGTTTTTTTGTGTGCAACTGTCAAACCTACAATGATAGATAAGTGATTAAGAAAGAGGAAAAAGAGGATATGGTGGAATATTTATTATTAATAGGGATAATGTCATTTTATTGGTAATTAAGTTAATCTACAAAGTAATAAGTTTGTTGAGATTTTTATTATTGGCAAGATTTAATGTTAATGGATTCTACGGAAGGTATATAAAGGCATTGACTAGTGTGGGTTGTTATCCGATAAATGTAATGGGAATTAGATGCAAAAATTAATTATTTATAGGTGTAATGATAATAGACTTATTTTATACTAAATGTCTGTCTACATAATTTTCGTTTCCTCGCAAAGATGGTATTTGAAGTCTAGCGAAACACAAATACAATTTTAAAATAACTTAATGTGTTAATAATATTTATTTTAAAATACAATACATATTCACCAAATAAACCCCTAATTTACACACATAACTTTATTTGATAGTATAGCCTAAAAGTATACTCCAACTTTTCAACGGCATATGCATATAATAGTTATACCACAATTATATATGTACCTTTGTCAAATTGTCGCAGATACCTTTAGCAAATTATCTACAACTTATTAATATATGAACTTACTTCTACTCATGATTGGACATGTACAAGGATTGTCATTGGACGTATAGAATTTTGAAAAGAATATTCTTACCTGAAAATAAACAAAGAAAGAAAATAATGATTAGTTAATGAAAACTATATTGAAGTTTAAAGGTTAGTCAAATGGTTTTCGAAAATTTCGAAATTATTGGTTGTTCCATAGCAGACATTTACAGAATTTATGAGGAAATAGAAATATATTCATATAAAAGCAGTAAGAGATTTGGGCAGTGAATATTTAAATACCACCTTTGGTAGCATATCCTCTACTACATTTAAATGGCGAATGTGGTGTCTAAAATTTGAAAATGCCCAGTCTGGTGTGGAACTGTCGAGGAACGCTTAACATATACGTACATCCCCCGATAAACTGCTGTAATCCAAGTTATAGGCCCAACATTAGCCCGCTTTTGGAAGGTCATAACCGACAGGGGTTTGTGGACTTCAATGCACATCATGAGATGTGACATTCGGTCCTCGGCAATGACCAGAGAAGTATGGCGCTGGCTGGTCATTGAGGACGCTCCTCACCAGAATTAGCAGCAGTTCGCCAGATGTATTCATCGTGTCTCCTAGTCTGACAAATGATGTCAGCTGGAAACCCGTCGTTTCTCTTGGAACCAATGACCGGAAACAAACAAAACGATTCCCGTACCAATCACACAAAGCCACAGACTTTTCAGCTTCTCTGAATCGTTTCATTCTCACAACTAAAACAAAACCACAAACTTTTCAATGTAAAAGATGAAAACTGTACGATTGCTGAAGTGTACTTCGGCTATGCTTTGCCGATTTGTTTCATTCACCACCCAAACAAAAAGAATTTTTGGCAAACGTTTGCTGTGCGTTATGGTCAATGACACACTCAGGCGCAAACACACACATGTGATTGCTTAACAACCCTATAAGTTGGCATCAGCATACCACAGTGCATTTTATCAACCACCAAACACTTTTGATTTATTCACACGTGCTTAGTACTATTCCGTTTTCTATCTGCTCTTGTGGAGTTGAGTACTTTTCGCTTTTCGTTTTGTTCGCACTCACGAATGTAAACAAAACGGAACTAAACAGCGAGCTCGGCCAACGTGGGTTATGTTTCGTTTTGTATTGTTCCTATGGAAAATACGAAACGAAACGATTGGAAATGTTATTTAAAGTATTTTTACGTACGCTGCTTGGGACAGACCATCTCCCCATAATTGTATTTATCAGCAGACCGCCCGATTTCATCACCTCCGATTGCCGTAGTTTTATCAATCATGAGAATGCTAATTGGTCTATTTTCAGGGAATTCACTAATCACCGCTTCAAAAATCTGTCAATCCCTTCTGATGTTCGGGTAGCAGAAAGGACGTTCCGGGATATCATCACAGTTACAGTCGTACGCTATATACCTGCTGGTCGAATACACAAAGTGAAACGATATTTCCCAGCAGAAGCGGCGGGAGTAGCAAATGAGCGTGATGAGCATCATCGAGCCAACCCCAGTGCCAATGATCTGACCCTGGTAATATACATCATCTGAATAGTTGCAACATTAGAGCCGAAATAAGTGAATTGTTGGCAACGGTTAAACCACTCTCGAACACTGGGAGGAAGGAAGATTGGATCTCATTCACGTTTGGCAATGTTACGCTGACTGAGCCGAAGAGATAGTGACAGGGCGAGGACACTACATATCTTCCTGTGCAGAAGATGTTACCACAATGTCATTAGCAACGCTAAATCATCCAAAACGATGGGCTCTGATGAAATCTCCATGATAATGCAGAAATAGCTGGATGAGCCGAGACTTGAGTATATCACCAAAGTTCTGAACTTGTCGCTAGCAACCCACATCGTTTCCGAAGTCTGAAAAGTGGCAGGTTGTCCCGCTACTAAAGCCAGCAAGGATTCCGTAAAACTGAATCATACACACCGACTTCACTTTTGTCGTAGCAGAGCCACTTGAAGCTTTACTCCTCCCCAGTGACTTGCCGATCGTCAGCAGCAGCACAGCATAACAACTTCGCTGCACACCATCTCTCTACATATTATTCGAAGACTAAACCAGAATAAGCCGTGCGATAGGACAATGTTGGTGGCGTTTCCCTTATCAAAGGCCTTTGTCCAGCACTCCATGCTGTTTGAGAACATTGAACGGGGTACCCTTCGCCCATGTTTGAAACGTAGGATAATCAATTATATGTGTGGACGCCGTTCGTGAACAAGAAGTCCAAACCCAGTAGAGTGAAACAGGGAGTTCCCCAAGTCTACGGAACTTTTTAACCTCTACCTCTCCTGTGGTCCGCCACCTCCAGACGGCATTGAGATCGTAACGTATGCGGACGATTGTGTGACGTTGGCGTCAGGTACCTTTCCAGATGTCATTTGTGAAAGGCTGAATTCCTATTTGACCGATCTTACCCCTTTTTTTCACGAGAGGAATATGCAAATCTCCGCCATTAAATCTACGGCCACTTTGTTCACCACATGGACGGCAGAGGCGAAAATAGAGTCGATGGTAGCAGAATTACCACAACAAACTACCCCAAAATTCTAAGGGTCACATTCGACGTTCGTTCATGTTATCCGCACATGCCACAGCTATCTGGCACTAGCTGAGATGTAGGAGCAATGTCCTCAAGTCCCTAGCCGGTAGCACTTGGGGTGCAGACAAAGACATATAACGCGATAGATCGGTCTGTGGTAAGCTATGTGGCATCAGTATGGTCCGCGAATATAAGTGCAACGCGATGGAAAAATATTCAAACATGTCAGAATGCCGCACTGAGAACTGCAACAGGGTGCCTCCTCTTATCTTCCACATGAGGAGACAAAAATTCTTTCAGTACAGCAACACAATTGCATGTTTTCGTTGCAGTGCTTGCTCGGGTGTTACAGTGAGAGCCGTCCTAATCATCATATGCTAGACAAGACTCCCCACCCGGGCATGTCAGGTGGGATCTTCATGAACGTTACAAAAGAGAACCCTAGATCAACAAGCCTATCAAGCAGGTTTAAATAGCACCCACACGGATGCAGTCGCAGATGCCATAAACTACTGCCGTGTGAATGCGGTCCTCGTAGAACATCCCCATCTATCGCGGCTGAGGAGCGTCAGCTGCCACGACGAACCAGCCGTCTAAATTTCTATAGGGCAAGGATCGATGTAAAGTGCAAAACATTTGTCCAGCATGTGGCACAGGCCCGCACCATACACGGCAGCTGTTCAACTGCCCTGCCAAACCTACTCAACTAACTCCAGTAGATCTGTGGTTACATCCAATCCAAGCAGTCACATTCCTAGAACTGGAGATAGACCCAGAGCCAGATTAAGCAGAAAATTAACTTTGTTCACAAACATCCCAGACGTGACAAGGGAGGCTTCTCGAGTGCACACCGATTCATATTAGATCACTGATATGGGACCTACTGTTATCACCGAGTCTGAACGGTGTGTCTTAAGATATCACTTGTAGAGAAGTTAAACATGCCTGAAATACTCAGGAAATATCGCCAACTGAGGGGTATTTTGTCACCGTTGAAAATTTGATGTTGTCTGACCGGGAAATCGAACCCATGACATTCAGCGTGCAAGGCGGGTGTGCATACCATTGACACACTGTTAAAACAACAACAGGTGTTTGCGGAGATATCACCCCGCTTTGGGGAACTGCCTGTTTTACTCTTCGGGTCATTCACTTATTATTTCCGAATTCCACAAACGACTGGCAGGTTGGAGGGTAGTCGTCTCTATATCTTTAAACAGCTTGACATGGTTGAAGATATCGAATGGCCTCGATATGTCAAGAGCCGCCTAGTAACTTGTTGTTCAGTGTTCAGACGAGGAAGCTCTCTTGTTAGTCCTTTTGTCTCTGCCGGGAGATTTGGTCTAATTTCGGTTAGATCTGCAGGTATGTCGTGAGCGACTCCAGCTGTGATGAAGTCCCCTGAAATTCTCTCAGCTGCCAGAGGATCTGTGGGAATGGGCAGCACTCTAAAGAGGTGATCGGGAAGTTATATAAATCCTTGACAATCAGCTTTTTCTTTTTCATGGTTTAGAAAAGTACGGCGGTCAGAGGTTATGAATTAGGGTGGTCTGTTAACGGGGATTATGATATGGTGGTGGTTTTCCAGGACACGCCATTTATCAGGCGGGATGCCACAACGGTGATGTCTGACGAGCTGTGAAATCCATATAGGAGCGTCTTCGTCCACCCTGCAAAATGTAGAGCTATCAATTTACTCGGTCAGCACTGTAGCCCTCTGTCCATAGCCTAGGACTCATGATGAGCATTGAAGTCTCCTAGCGCAAGACGGTTGTTTCCTTCCAAAAACGAAATAATATCAGGTTGTATGTACACATTAAGTAACACAACCTATACATTATATGCATGGGTCCCTATAGTCAAACTCAAGTGAGATAAATCTGTACTGGACAGATTAGTGTATAAGAAAAGCATGTCCACCTTATCCGCTTCTTGTGCGCTACTTCCGTAAAACGTTGACGTTGAGCTTTGTTTCCTGGATCCGATTCATAAAGTCTACAATTTTATTGCTGAGTCTGTTGCAATTGAATTGCAGAACAATGCATTCCCGAAGCGCTGAACAAGAACATGTGGTGTAAGGTGCTGCGGTTGTTGTTGGAGACAGGCTGGTATATGTTCTGGAGCGGCGCACCCATTCCCCACATTAACTACACCTCACCGATATTGACATGTGGTGAATGCGGACGTGAGATCTTATTTATTTCCTTCCACTCCACTGGTGTCATTTGGATCGGAAACTGTATAAGCTGTATACGGATTTCGACTTAGTTACTCCCCTAAAAAAATCAATATATCTCCTGTTAAAAATAAATAGCCTCCTATCACTCACTCACCCATATATCTTTACCAGCTACTGACATCCTTGCCATTAATAATTTGACCTCTGGTCAAATGTAATGCTATCGCCTTTGTTATTTCTCTTAACTAAAATGTTGATGAATATTTATGGAATTCTGCTCAATATAAATAGACATCTTATGGCGTTCATAAAATATGTATGGACTTTATTATGATGCCATAGAATACCTTGAAAGAATATTAAATTTCAATTATGAAGATAACAATTTTCATAAATTTCAATGGTTCATTTAACTTTTCTTTTTATTTTCGTCAAACTCAGCCATTAAATACTCTGCTTACAAATTTTGTAATTTAAGCTTCACGGGTATTTTGAAGCAATTCTGTGAAAATGCTCAATATTTATTCCTTGTCAGGAGAGAGCGTAGATTCTCTGAAAATGGAAGAACAACAATCTTTCCTTTTTTGACATGTCTCCATGTCATTTTTCCATTTATTTATGGTTTGTGGCATTTTTTTTCGTGGAAACTGTTGACATTGAAAATTGTCACTGATATACAGCATGGTTTTTTGGTAAATCAATTTTGAAAATGTTAAATAAACATTAACCTAGTTTTGACAATTCCAAGAATGAGGGGCACACCCACTTCATGAAGTAGCAAAAAATTGAATTTTCCCTAAAGATGACATTTACAAGAGAGATGTAAAGCAGAGGAAGAAGAAGAAGATGTCAACTTGAAATTGGGCGCTTGAGCTGCATATAATTGAAATGTGAAATGTGAGTACATTTTAGCCTAAAGCTTAGTGTTGGTAGGCAGCATGTTTACGAAATTCATAGGTCTTTAAGGTAATTTCGAGTTAATTGAAAAATTGTTTTGTCAGTCGAGGTGTAAAATTACAATTTAATTACTCCAAGGCTTTGGGTGGCATTTAGGTAAATAGAAATTTTGAAATTCCTTCATGTCTTGTTGTAGTTTCTCAAGACGTAACTTAATATATTTTTTGTGTGGAGGTAGGAAATGTACTTAGAATTCTGACACGCATTTTCTAAGAAATTGCTAAAGGTTGCAAAGAAAACAAAAAAATAAACGTTCTTGTTTTGTATTGTTGCCATAAATAAGTATGTAGCCAAGCCTGACATTATTTTGTTTCTTCTTAATTACCTTGATTGCTGTAGCGAAAAAAGTGCCTAGCTAATGAACACAACAATATATTTCATTTTAAAATAGTAACGCTTAGCATGTTTGTAACTAACAGTCCGACACCCAGCCACACTCACTTCCTCTTCACCCATTGCGCCATTATTCACGTTCACAACTATGGCTGTTTTATTTTAAAAATTAAGGCTTGAAAGTATTTCTGGTTGTTGCTGTTACCATTGTTCCTGCCGCTGCCATTGCCGTTAATGTTGTGCTCATTTCTAGTCCTTCAGGCATGACGAGATGACTAAATTTATAACATGCACAACATGTTAGCCTTATTCCAACACATTTATTTTATTGTCCCCTCTTTCGCCCTTTTGTCATCCCATTTTCCGTTTAGGCTTTGAAAAGGTGTTTGTATGTGTATCTACATCGGATACATTAATGCATGTGAATTTTCACAGGTAGGAAAGCGGAAACGTTGTGTCGTTCATCAGTGTGAATGTTTCGTTCGTTTCGATGTTTGAAAAGTTCTGGCAAAAAACAAAAAACGAGCTGTGACAACGGATGTTTTGAGCCTGTAACAAAAGTCTTTGTGCTAATGACACTGGACCAGAAAATTATACTTAATTGCAGTGTGGTTATTTTATAACATGAAATTAATTCTCGTGATAGTTTATGAAATAATGTTTTGGAGGAGAGTGGAGTGGAGAAATTTGAGTTTAAAAAATGTTCGGATATTTAATAAAAGTATAGATTTCGAGTTGAAATAAATATTCTGGATAGCCACATTTTAAATGAGCACTTTGAAAAAACCGACTTTCTCTGAATATTGATGATTTTAAGGTAAGAAAAAGTGTGGACCTAGAACTGAAAGTTATTACACAGATTTCCGCCCTAAAATAAACGAAAGAGGTTTAAATCTTTTCTTTTTAAGGTTCAAGATTGTGAACCTGAAAACCATTTCGCGTACTAGATAATATAGTTCTATAGATCATACATGAACCATTTCAATAGAACGATTGAGTGCAATGGAGCATATGGGCTAATTCTGTCTATATATGTAAGCTTTGTTCCTTTACTTTTTAATGGTAAAAGTGGCAAAAGAGAAAACTGTCAAAATTGCTTTCCCATGACCAGTTTTACCACAAAAGTAAAGGAACGGAAAAATTGTAGATCTGGTAACAATGTCAAAAATCAACGTAAGAATTTAATTTTCTTCTTTCATTTCAATGTTTTTAATTTTGTTTTGTCAGCGTTCGCTTATGTCTTTTACCCGAATAAATTTGTCTGGTAGCCTGTGGTAGAAGAGAAAGCCAGTTCTGTTCTCCCTCTCTTAAAAATTGCTTCCAGTTTTACCATTTTTTGGTGTTACAGAATGCTTTGCAGATTAAAAATGGTAACTTTAGGCAAGTAAAGGAACACAACTGTAGTTGAATTCCGTCCATTCCTGCAGCTGAACAAACAATTAACGGTTCTTAATTTAAGCATGAGCTAATTATGCTTTCTTAATTTGTCTACTTCTTCATTTCTGTGGAGTTATGTAGTTACGGAGCGAACTATTTGTAAGGAACTATTCCTGAAAGAAACTATTGGATTTAGTTCATATAGTTCTTGTCGTCCATATAATTCCATTCATTGATATAGTTCATATCCTTTCTTTAATTCCACAATCGATCGATCGATCGATCTTTCTCATTCGTTTCGTTCCTTATTCAGATGCTGCCACATTTTGAAATAAACGTTAATCACATGCACTTTACATCACTGTAATTTATTTATCATCCACCAAACGATGTAAAAAAACAATGAAGGAGAAAAATTCAATGAACTATTTCGATTTTGGAACGAAGAAAATAAAAATATGAGGATGAACAAGAAGGGTTCACTGAACTTTATCCATCTCGGAACTATATTAAAGAACTAGTTCCTTTGGGAAATGGAACTAGAAAATTTGATTCGCTCCGCCAACTAGATTGCCAAACTCTAAACTTCTTCTTACTTCTTGTTACTTGTAGTCAAGATTTTGGACGTGAAATCCACCTTCCATCTTACAAAGTAGAGTAGTATAGATCACAAGTGAACTAGTTCAATTTAACGATTCACTGTAAAGAACGTACGAACTACGTCAGTCATTTTTGTTTAGTTATGCAGCTAAATGAACCATTTTCAATGTATCGTAATAATATGAACTAGTTTAGATTGATAGCTTATAACCCTAATGGTCTCAAGTAGTAAGTGAAATGATTACTATTCCGTTATAAACTACTGGCCGTTATATCCAGCCTGACGAATTGAGAAATCTAAGAAGATCTCCCATATCTAGTTCAGTTGTTTCAGCGAGATCGTGAAGGAATGGCCGTCTTAGAACTTTAAATCTACTTAGCATTTGTGCAGGGCAGAGAGAGAGGAGATGCTCAACCCTTTCCTCTTCTTTTTTGTTTTTGCAGCTGCGGCAGTGGTAATTATATGGTAGATTTAGGTATACATAAAGTCATGCTATTAAAAGAAAATGTCCTGTCTTAACATAGAAATACTTCCCGCCTTAAATCGAAATCATAAAATGGTTCTGTTGTTTACCTTACATTATTAACTGCGATTAATAGTGAACGTGAACTCCTGAAGGTGTTCCATAGGCAGTCCCATTTCAACGCCTAATTTTTTATTCACAGCATTAAGCCATCGGTACATAAGCGGCTGTCCTTTTTTACTTAAGGTAATTCTGGTGAAGGACTATAAGGCAAAGGACAACAAGTTCGAATTTCTCTCGGCCTTTCTTTATTCTTTTAAATGGCTTAAGGAAGAATACCATGGTTCTTATGTACCAAGGCCTTTAAGTTTATATTTTCCTACGGTTTGCTTATTAAAGGTTCGATTGTTTAAATATTCCGCCTTAAAGCGTGTTACTCAAATAAAAAATAATGGCGTATAGATGGCGTTATAATTCAATACGACATCAATGATTTTTAGTAGTTTCCTTTATGTTATGAATTTCTAAATACCATGCATTTGTAAGCAGAGGCCTATATTTACTTGCATGCTAATCACACTGAATTTCGAAAATCCCCATCTAATCTAGTTTCAGCTATCCTAAAAGTATACTCAACAATTTATCTTTCTCAGACAAATCACTATAAACTTCAATTTTGACGAATAGGTGGTGCTATACAACTTAGCAGTTTTTTGAATTTCAACGTGTTTTCAAAGAGATTAACCTCGCAGGTCATTAATTTTGTATAGATGACTTACAGATCGCCTCATAGAATCCCAGTAGATCCTCAGTTAGAGAACCACTATTTTTTGGTATAGAACAGCTATAAATCGTATTATAGAAGTAGTAAAATTTTAATAAATCGAATTTAAAAAGATGGCAATTTGAAAACGAACAATCTCCCATTTATATTGTTAAATATAACATATAGATGTCATTACGCCATATATTCTATATCAAAGATATACTTAAAGCAATCCACCTATTTTTTAATGTTAAAATTTAGGTTTCACATTAAGGACTTGCTATTTTCACTTGGATCACCAATTGGGTCAAGATTTTGGCTAAAACGATTTTCTACAGCCTATAGGTAGATATTAGTTCGCGGCGATTTATAGGGAAGGAAAAACATCTTATTGGGTCCTTCGCGTTTCTGATTCCTGGGATTGTACTAAGCTAAAAAGTCGACTAGACCATATATCTACGGTGAAAATCGAGCCTACCGCAAGGCCCAAACTGCCTGAAGGAGATTTCCAATGCTTTTGCGATGTTCTTTATTGTTGTGTTGCCTACAAGTTTGCAGCCAAAATATCCAGAAAACGTGAATAAAAACCTTCAAACCAATTTTCACCGTAGATATATGGTCTAGTGGACTTTTTTGTTCAGTACAATCCCAGGAATCAGAAACGCGAAGGACCCAATAAGATGTTTGTCTTTCCATACACATCGCCCCGATATAATTCTCACCTATCGGCTGTAGAAACCAAATCTTCAAATCGTTTCACCCTACTGGGTATTCATTCAGTAAATCATCAGCTATCTGTTTTATAGTTCCATTTAGACATTTACTTTTTAATTTAATGAGCTAATTGGCACTGACTTTCGTGAATCCACCTAGTTTTATCTTGTCACAGCATTTTGTCCCAGTCAGCCTAAAAGTATACTCAAGACTTTACTTTTCTCATACAAATCACCAAATTAATTTAAATTTTGGCAAGTAGTTGGCGCTATACAAATTAAATTGATTTAAAAAATGTGGAAAGTTTCAAAACCGAGTTCCAATCCTTTAAAATTATTACCACCATCCCGAAAGCGACAAGAGAACATCCTTCATATTGCCGATTTAGATGAATGGATACCACTGCTGAGGACAGCTGGAACCACATTTGAAAAAGTAATTATATCCTTTCTAGGGTTCGAGTCCAATAACTTCTGTGTACTACTACACATTATGACCACTGCACCACGTGGGTATAAAAAATTCTTTGTTATGGTATTTAAAGGAAACGCCTCTCTGAATAATCCAAAAATTATAGAAAGGGTTGAATATTTTTTATTCAGCCTACTGATAAAGTAAGGGCTTCATTTGCATACAACTGCTGGTTGAAAATAATTATATGCCCTCCATAATAAAATAATACCCCTCCAGACTTGACGCAAATATCAACAAAATTATTTGCATTCTTCTGCGTACCAGACAAATACTCGGTATGTATGTAGTAGGGATTGTACAGGCTTTGGGGATGTGATGACATTTTTCTATTGTTACTGTTCTTATTAAAAAACAAGACAGTAACAAGAACAATACTCATCCCCCACTTCCCCGGAATTGTACCAAGCAATTGCTTAGACTGTCACTCAATGGCGGATAATTTCAATGGCATTTGGGTTGGTCGGTCTCATCTCTGGTCGGCTGTGACATTTGAAGATGTCACATCCGAAGATGTCACTAAAAATAGGCAGGCGGCAGAAAGTCAGTTGCCAGTCAGTCAGTCATTCGTTTAAATAGTTAGTTGTCTATTTACTGTTTTTCCATGTGATTGTATTTTCAATTTAGCTGCTCATTTGTTTCATTGTTATGACGATGATGATGCTCTACAGCGGCAGCAGCAGTAAGAGCAACGTTGTTTAGTGTTGCCCGTCCTGTATGGCGTGTAAATATTTGTATAACATTTTTTACGAGAAGCTGAGTATTGCTGCTGCTGCTATTTTATAGGTTGTTTGACAAATAGATGTTGATGTCATCAATTGTCTTGAATTGCGAAGAAGATAGACGACTAGAAGCTTAAGCCTGCGTAATTTCAACAATAATAGTATGAAAATAGTCTAAGTGTATTTGGATGCTATTAAATTTCTAAGATATTACTTAATAAGAAAGTTGGAATTTAATTCCATTCAATTGAAGTTAAAACACTTGGAATTATTTTTCATAAAATATAACAAAAATCTCTATATATTTTTTGTTGACTGTGAAAATAGGTAATTGCCTATTTTCTTTCCAGATACAAGATTTATTTCCTGAATTTGCTTCTATGGCCCTTTACCGTTTGCTGGAGTCTATTTCCCGCCCTAGATAAGCAAACTCAGTAGCAACACACTGTCCAAAAGATAATCGAATAATCCACAATGTTTTCGTTGAACACGTTAACAGATATGTAAACAAGTTAAAAATAAAAACAAACGGAAACAACTCCATCCAATAAAAAACGAACCAAAAAAGGTAAGCTCTTAAAAGTATGCAACAATTTGTTTGCTTTAATCAATAACTCTCAACCACCCCACCAAAGACCAACAATGAAATGACCCGGCCCATCTATCAAGGTTTACAACAACTATTGTGTGTGGTTGTGTTTGTGTATTCGACTGTCTGGTAGGTGGAATGAAACTATTATCTATTAAATATTTAATGGCTGGTTCGGTGTATGGTAAAGTCAATGCGCCTTTGTGTGTCTATGTGTATATGTGACAATAAGAGAGTGTAAATGATAGAATTTAATGCCCCTGAATAATAGAAAGAGAACATGCAACAAATGGCAGCACGAACGAACAAGTCATACATACCAACATTCACAGATTCTATTTTTATAGTTCGGGGCAATTTACTTTCGGGCTTCATTGTCTGTCTGGTGTAACCTCGGGTTATTTGTTTAGGTATTATTATTTTTTTTTTCATTTCGTGTCATCAACCTAAATTTCACATTTAATGTGATAATGCACTGAAAAACAAACAAATACACATTCTCTTAAAAGTATGCTACACTTCATGTGAAGACAATAACCCAGAAGGTGAAAGAACTCCATAGCGATGTGTGCTGCTTGGCAAATCCCCTAATGCCATGTTTGGGGCTAACAAGAAGATTTTTTAGACTCTCATTAAACTAAATAATTGCTGTTATGGCTTAGCGTGACCATTGGGGATTTTCTTTTCACGTTCCATTATATATTGTTGGTGATTAAAACGAAAGAATTCTTGAATATTTTTTTTTCCATCCGCAGGCATACTTTTAGGCAAGGGTTGCCTTTTTAAGTTAGGCTATTTTGGGTCATTTAACAAATTATTCCGGTATACATTGAGGTATTTTTAAGTATTAAAAATTGAGGTCGTTGTTGAGACTTTGGGGGTGTATTTGTATTTGTCTTAAACTTTAAATGAGATATACATAAATTTGAATTTTAGCATGCTCATCGCAATGTTTTGTGGAGTTGTTTTTTTTTAAGAAGAAGCATTTAATCTAAATGTAGCCCTTATGAAAAACCACATAGGGCTTGGAATATCCACACACATTTTCAAATAGACTAACCTCACAGGCACCTAATTTCTGAAAAGAGAATGGACAGATTGTCTCATAGATACCTAGTAGATGCTCACTTAAAAAGCCAGTAGATTTTCTTATATTAATGCTAAAAGTCATATTATAGGGCATTATCAGGTCTTCTTATAGGGTACTATTAGATGTTCGTAAAGCTACATAGATATTTATTTTTTCAATTTTAATGCAATCGGTATCACTGAATTGCGAAAACTGTTCCTAATTTAATTTTTCACAGTTTTTAGTCTCATTCAGCCTGAAAGTATACTTAACAGTTTATCTTTTTCAAACAAATTAACAATATAGATATAAATTTTGACTAATAGGTGGCGCTATACAACTTAGCAGTTTCTTAATTTCAACGTGTTTTTAAAGAGACTAACCTCTCAGGCCAATAATTTTGTGTAGATGATTAACAGATCGTATCATGCCAGGAGATCCAGGAGATTTCTTGGTAAAAATAAATAGTTAAGTCTTCTATTAGAATTCCAGTTGGACTTCTTTTACATAATGGATCAGTAGGTCTTCTGAGAAGGCCAGTAGGATTTTGTATAAAACTCGATAGGTTTTCATATAGAAGGCAACTAGGCTTTAGGAGACCACTAGGTCTCCCAATCCCACGGCAGCGGGTTTAACGTACCGGATTGACCCGAAACCATAGTGTTTCGGCCGGCGGCTGCCAACCCAGCATCAAGCCTATGCCTTTACGTAGGTTTCATGTTGCTACAACAAGAACAACAACAACAACTAGGTTTTCCTATAGAGCATCAGAAGAACTTCTTACTGAAAAAATAGGTAGGTCTCTAGGTCTTCTATAGAAGAAGTACAATATTGCTGAATATTGAAAATCACAACGCCAAAACCTGTAGGGCTTGTTGAAAACAAAAATTAAAACCTGTAGGGCTTATAGAACCCATTCTTCCACTAATTGTAAACGAGGGCTGAACGGTAACTATCTGGCCTAACAATGAAATCGCGAATATTTACCTTATTGGCGAAGCACTTTTTCCACTCCGAATGAGACACTTCCAAAACATAGGTTTTGAATGCTTTTATAGAATCTTCAGGCAACAAAAATCCTTGACCACGCATTTTTCCTTGATGTGAAGTCATTGGATCCCCAGTCAAGGATGTACGGCGGATGACCCATCAATTCCATGTTTTGTCCGGTCAAACAGGCGTTGGTTTGAATTGATGTGTGAGAGCCCACATTGTCATAATGCAGAATGATTTTTCTTCTCTTGTTCGTTTTTCGAATTTCTCAGTAGACTTCAGGCAAACAATTGGTAGTCTACTCTTGCTCTGATTATCCACGTCGAAAGTTGTGAAAAATTCTTGGACGAAAATATTCACAAGTAAATTCCATTTTTTGCAGAGTCACTGTAAACAACACATAAAATGGTCGTACGACAAACTGTCCTGAATAAGTCTAGGCTAAAAACTGTCAAACTTTCCAAAAAGAAATTTCAAATGGCGCCTGGCAATACGCGGTGTTGCCTAGGCCAGGTAGTTTTCGTGCAGCCCTCGTAGAAAAATAAAAGTCCAGCAGGGTTTATTACAAAATAGGTCATAGAACAAGTAGGAAAGGAGAACAGTGGGTCTTCAGAAAGAAAACGAGTAGGTCGTAGTCAAGTATGTCTTCTTATAGAAGATCCGTAGATCTTCTTATAAAAGACCAGTAAAACTTCCTATAGAAAGCGAGGACAGGACTTTTTATGGTAGACTAGCAGATCTTCTTACAGACATCTAGTAGAGCTTCTTATAGACGGCCAGTGAATCTTCTTATAGAAGACGAGTAGGTATTCTTATTATTCCTTCCAAGAAAGTCTTCCTGAAGAAAGATTTTTTGAAAGCCTATAGGCCTCCTTTTAGGTAAATCTCCGTAGAGAAGACTTCCTAACTTGTGGATTTTTCTTTCCAAGGACAGTGGGGCTTTATATAGAATAACAGCAGGACTTATCATAGAAAGCCAGTAGGGCTTCTTACAGAAAAGGCCTATAGGATTTTATACAGGAGTACAGTCGGATAATTTAAAAAAGACGAGTAGGTCCAGACCAGCATGTTTTCTAATAGATCCACAGTAGTATATTTATCGAAGACCAGTGGATCTTATTATAGAAGACGAGTACGCCTTCTTATAGAAGACTAGTATGTCATCTTATAGAAGGCAATAAATCTTGTAGGGTTTTTTTTTTATAAGACCAGCAGGTCTTCTTATAAGACCAGCAGGTCTTCTTATAGAAACCCAGTAGGGCTTCTTAAACAAGAGGAGTAGGTCTTCCTATAGAAGACCAGTAATACTTTCTATAAAAGATAGAAGACAAGAAAGTCGGCTTGTCGGTGCTTTTCAAAGAAGACATGCAGATCTTCCTATAGAAGCCCAATAGGGTTTTTTATAAAAAGGTATGTAGGACTTCTTAAAGAAGATCAGTTGATTTTCTTATAGAATACCAGTATGTTATACTATAGAAGATCAGTAGAATTTCGTATTGAAAACAAAAAGTCCGGAAGTGATTTCTTATAGAAGACCAGTATGTCTTCTTATAGAAACACGGTTGGGTTGCTTTTAAAAAGACCTGTAGGACTTCTTAAAGAAGATCAGTAAGACTTTCTATAAAAGACAAGAAAGGTCTGTAAGACTTCTTAAAGAAGATCACTGGATCTTTTTATAGCAGGCCAGTAGGTATTCTTATAGAAGACGAGTACGTCTTCCTGTAGAAGACCAGTAAGATATCCTATAGATTACAAGAAATCCGTAAGGTTTTCTTATTAAAATTCTTGTAGGACTTCTTAAAGAAGATCCACTGAGAAACCCAGTAGGGCTTCTTATAGAAGACCAGTAAAACTTTCTTTAAAAGATAAGAAACCCGGAAGACCAGTAGTCGTCTTATAGAAACATATTGTGGCTTCTTATAGAACTCCAGTAGGTTTTCTTATAGAATACCAGTGGGTCTTCTTATAGGAGACGTGTAGGTCTTCTTATAAAAGTTAAGAAACCCGGTAGACCTTTTTTATAGAAGACCAACAGGTGCTCTTAAAGAAGTCCTGTAGGGGTTTCTTCTTATAAAAAAGGTCAGTAGGGCTTCTAACGAAGATCAGTAGATTTTTTTATAGAAAAGTATTATGTCTTCCTATAGAAGATCGGTATGACTTACTATTGAAAACAAAAAATCCGGAAGTGCTTTTTTTATAGAAGAGCAGTATGTCTTCTCATAGAAACCCGGTTGGGTTGCTTACTTCTTACTTCTTAAAGAAGATCAGTGGATCTTCTTATAAAAGACCAGTAGGTCTTCTAATAGTAGACGAGTAGGTCTTCTTATAGAAGATAAGCAATACCTAATAATGGAAAATGAATAGGTATTCTTGTAGAACACCCGTAAGACTTCCTATAAGAGACAAGAAACCCGGTAGCAGGTCTTCTTATAGAAACTTCTTGAAGAGGATCAGTGGGTCTTCTTATAGAAGATCAGTGGGTCTTCTTATAGAAGATCAGTTTGTCTTAGAAGAAATCCCGTAGGGCTTCTTACAGATACCCAGTAGGGCTTCTTGTAAGAAGGCCTGTAGGACTTCTTAAAAAAGATCAAGGGATCGAAGGCTTGTAGGCATTCATCGAGGTAAGTCGCCCTATAGAAGACATTCTAACAGTCTTTCTCTAGAGGGCCAGTAGAGATTTTTTAGAAACCAAAACAGGATTTTTTAAGAAGGTCAGTAGGGCTTCTTAGTGAAAACCGCTAAGGTTTTTCGAATGAGGCAATGAGCCTTCATGCAGAAGACCCATAAGGTTTACTAGGAGATCAGTCGGGTTTCTTTTAGAAAAGCACAGTAAGGTTTTTACGGAAACCATGGGCCATCTATCTAATAGAAACCCATTGTAGGTTCTCGTAAAAAAACAATTGGGGTTATCCTGAATGAAATTTCCCGTGAGTTTTGTTTTTCCGCCGTTGCAACTTAAGGGAGAAAGTGAAAAAATTCACGGGAAATTGCCGTTCATGGTAACCCCCAATAAGAATTTGTTATCGATGGCCAGTATGGGTGTTACAGAAGCCGCGTTGGACTTTTTAAAGAATTCCAGTGGGAATTATTGTAAAAAACACGTTGGGCTTATAATAGAAGTCTAGTGGGTATTCTTATAGAAAGCCTTGGACTTTATATAGAAGTCAGTAGGGATTCATAGGGATGTCAGTGGGGCTTCATAAAAAGTTAGTAGGATTTCTTACAGAAGATCCCTAATTATTATTATACAAGCCCACTATGGCTTCTTGCAGAAAAGTCCAGAAATTATGATACAGAAGGCCAGTTTGACTTCTTATAAAACATAAGTAGGTCCTTATATAGGGGACCACTAAGCTTCATTTATTTTTTTTTTGTAATATGTAGGGCATCTTTAAGAAGATCCACGTTAAATGAACTTGGGGGGTATAACACAGGCCGTTATTTGGGGGATATTTAGCTTTCAGATCTTCTTGTGACAGATCCGAGAAAGGTCCTTCTACAAAATATAATCAAATTTTTATATGTCAGAGGATTATCTCAAAAAGTCAGAAGATGTGTGTAGTCTTCTTCATCGTTGATTTTGCATCTTTTTCTCATGTGTCTTCTTATTAGACAAGTGAATTGAAATTTATGTTGTGTGGGTCCTTTGCATGGCTTTAAATAAATAATGGTTTGTTTTATTTTCTTTTTCCAAAAGGATCCTCTTTGTTTTCCTAAGTAGCTATAAATAATAGCAACAACCATTCATTAACAATGTAATCGGGACGTGGTGGTTTTTGTTTTTGTCCGACGCAACCGTTTAAATTGTGCTGATAAAAATGTGGTTACGTTTCGACGACGTTTATCACGTTTTCTAGCAAAATGTTCATTAATAATGTTACTTGGGCTCTTTTTTGGGGATTTTTTTCCTTCAGTGGTCGTCGTTGCGTACTCCTAATTTATTATACAAATTGTTATTGTTAGCACTGATGTTAACATTCTGTAGTAGTTGTTGTCATTCCCTTACCAAATAACGCCAACAATAGGTATAATGATCAATTATTTACAGGTGCTGTGATAAATGTTTGTTTGCATTTTTTTGTGGGCCATAAATCACCTGAAAATTCAGATGGCAAACTATGTCTGGTGGGTGGTGTAAAAAAACCAGGAAGACAGAGGAGTTTCGTTGGAG
Source organism: Musca autumnalis (assembly GCF_047663935.1). Taxonomy (NCBI): domain Eukaryota; kingdom Metazoa; phylum Arthropoda; class Insecta; order Diptera; family Muscidae; genus Musca; species Musca autumnalis. The sequence goes on from NW_027412088.1 coordinate 207,377,303, forward strand.
TTTCCTTGTTTGACTTTCAACGCTCAAGTAATAGAAGGCATCATTAGCCACTTTAGCTAATGAATAGACGACGACGTCGAAGAAGAAGAGAAACATAAATCTGTTCAATAATGACCAAAATAAATCAATACAATTGTTAAGTGGAGAGGCATTGATTGCCAATAAATAACAAACAGGCAGGGAAAGAAATCCTAGAATAATTGACTTATTAGAATATAAAATACTATTGGACAAAATTAGTGAAGCATAGAGAAAAGTTATAACATTCGGCCTATACGAGTATTGTGTGACTTATGATTTGAATTAGAAAATCACACATTAGTAAAAAGAAACAGCACCTTGGAAAGGACGAATCAGAAAACGTAATCCATTAGGTTTGATGTGGCACGTGACCAGAAATGCTACGCCTTTTTCCTTTATCAAAATCCGGACAATAATTCGAAAAACAAATGAATGAATCCTAGCTGGGCAGTGTTTAAACAATTTGTTGTTTGCTTTTCCTCTCCTGAATATTCAAAAGAATTGCTACTAATTTCAAGCACATTTGATTTAATTGCATTTTGAAAGGGTCCTTGCTTTCGTTCACATGGGTCAAATTGTCGTATTGTTCTGTCCGGTTCTTCTTTGTAGTGCCCAAAATATAATTTCATGTCTAGCAGAAGAAGTGGAAAACGAAGGAAATTCAAACAAATCCCCGAGTAGAACATTTTTTCTCACTGATTGTCCATCGTTATGTTCCGTTGCTCAGCAGCAGCAGCAACAGCTCCACTCAACCAATTCACCAGCTGTCCTATTGGCAACCGAAGAAAAACAACGAAAACAACATTTGTTTCTGAAGCGTGCTTCCAAAAAAATATAATTGATGTCTTTCTGAGTGATGTGAGCTCAAGTGTAAATTTTCGTTGTTGTTGTTTTTTGTCGTTAGCATTTTCCATCTGTTAGGTGGTGGGATTGGGTTGCAAATGTACAATTTCGTATGGATGAATTTAAATATTTCAGCTTTAACAATATTTCATTTATGACACAACAACAATAACAAATAAAAGAAACATTTCCACAAAAGAAATATTAAAAACAATTGGACTTTCATTGTACGGGGAAAAACATATGATCACGCAATGAGTTTTCTTTTGTTGGTTTTCCAAAGGATTTACTTATCGACACAAAAAAGGATGTCAGTAGCATGCGAAGTTCCTAGAAAAGTCTTTAAGTTGAGTTTTTTAAAATTTAAACAAACATTTATGAAATTCTGTAAGTTTTTCTGAAGGATTTTTTGTGGGAAGGCCTACAGAACTTCTTGAAGGTTTTCGAATAGAGTCCCTGCAGGACGTCCTTTAGAACACCGGTATGTCTTCCTATAGAAGGCATCTAAGTCTTCCTATGGAAGACCTGTAGGTATTTCTATAGAAAACTTCTTGGTTTTTCCAAAGGAGACCTTTGCGCCTTCCTACAGAATATATAAGACCTGTAGATCTGCTTATAGAAATCTATGGAATATATGAACGTCTTCCTATAGAATACCTGCATTCCTTCCTATGTGAGAGCTCTAGGTCATCCTATAGAAGACTTTTTCGTTTCTCTAAAGAAGACCTTCAGACCTTCCTATAGAATATAGAAGATCTGAATGCCTTTCTATAAAAGTCCTCTAGGATCTCTTATAGAAAAACCTTCAGGTCTTCCTATAGAATATAGAAGTTCTGAATGCCTTTTTATAAAAGTCCTCTAGGTTCTCTTATAGAAATCTCGTAGGTCTTTCAATAAAAGAGATGTAGGTCTTCCTATAGAAGACCTCTGTATGTCCTCCTAGAAGACCTCTGTATGTAGGTCTTTCTTCTTTAGTAATTTTCTGTAGAAGACCTAGCGGTCTTTTTGTAGGTCTTCCTATGGAAGATCTATAGGATTTCCCATCCTATAACGGTAGGTTTTCCTATGAAAGACCTCTAGGTCTTGCTATACTATACCGGTAGGTATTCCTATGAAAGACCTCTAGGTATTCCTAAGAACGCCATCTAGGTCTTCCTATAGAATACCTGAATATCTTCTTTTCCTAGGAGTTTTCTTTATACGACCTGCAGGTTTTCTGGCAGGATAGAAGACATTTAGTTCTTCCTATAAAAGACCTGTAGGTCTACCTACAGAAGACTTATAGTGTTCCTATAGAAGACCCGTAGTTTTTCTATAGCAAATCTGTAGGTCTTCTATAGATAACCTGTAGATATCCCTATATAAAACCTGCAGGCCTTCCTGTGAAAGACCTGGACGTCTTTCTTGCAGATGACCTGGAGACCTTCCTGTGGAAGATCTGGAGTCTTCCTGCAGAATACCTGGAAGTCTGTGTCTCCCTATAACAGACCTGTAAGTCTTCCTATAGAAGACCTATAGGTCTATCTATAGTAGAGCCTTAAGTCTTCCTCAAGAACACATATAGCATATTCCTACGGAAGACCTGTTGGGCTTCCTATAGCATACCTGAAGGTGTTCCTCTAGAGACATACAGAATATTCCTATGGAAGACCTGTAGGTCTTTCCATAGAAGACCGGAATGATTTCCTATATAAGACCTAAATGTCTTACCTATAGAAGACTTCTCTTCCTATAGAAGACTTCTCTTCCTATAGAAGACTTCTAGGTCGGTCTTCCTATAGAATACCTGTAGGTCTTCCTTTACAGACATAAAGAATAGCCCTATAGAAGACCTGAATGACTACATATAGAATACTTAAATGCCTTACTACAGAAGTCCTGAAGTTCTTCCTATAAAAGACCTGTAGATCCTCCTAGGAAGGTCTTCCTATAGAAGTCCTCTAGGTTGGTCTTCCTAGTCAATACCTATATGTCTTCCAATAAAAGACTTGTAGGTCTTACTATAGAAGACCTCTAGGTTTTCCAACAGAAGATCTGTAAGTCTTTCTATGGAAGTCATATAGGTCTTCCTATAGAAGACTTGTAGGTATTTCTGTAGAAAACCTGTAGATTCTCCCATGGAAGACCTCTAGGTCTTCCCATTGAACACAAGTACGTCTGCCCATAGAAGACCTGTTGGTGTTGTTTTAGAAGGCTTGCAGGTATTTCAATAGAAGATCAGTAGGTCTTCCATATAGAAACTTGATAAGATTTCCAATGAAGGACTTACAAGCTCTCCTGTATGTCATCCCACAGAAGACCTGTAGGTATTACTATATTTCTTTCTATAGAATATCAGTATGTTCCTATGGTAGAATACCTCTAGGTCTTTCTATAAAAGTCCTCTAGGCCTTCCCATAGAAGACCTGTAGGTCTTCCCATAGAAGACCTGTAGAAGATCTGTAGGTCTTGCCATAGAATACCTGTAGGTCTTCCCATAGAAGATCTGTAGGTCTTGCCATAGAAGACCTGTAGGTCTTCCCATGGAAGACCTGTAGGTCTTCCCATAGAAGACCTGTAGGTCTTCCCATAGAAGACCTGTAGGTCTTCCCATAGAAGACCTGTAGGTCTTCCCATAGAAGACCTTCCCATAGAATACCTGTAGGTCTTCCCATAGAAGACCTGTAGGTCTCCCCATAGAAGACCTGTAGGTCTTTCCATAGAAGCCCTGTAGGTCTTCTCATAGAAGACCTGTAGGCCCTCCCCTAGAAGACCTGTAGGTCTTCCCATAGAAGCCCTGTAGGTCTTCCCATAGAAGCCCTGTAGGTCTTCTCATAGAAGACCTGTAGGTCTTCTCATAGAAGACCTGTAAGCCTTCCCATAGAAAACCTGTAGGCCTTCCCATAGAAAACCTGTAGGTCTTCCCATAGAAAACCTGTATGCCATCCCATAGAAAACCTGAAGATCTGTAGGTCTTCCCATAGAACATCTGTAAGTCTATCCATACAAGACCTGTAGGTCTTCCCATAGGTGACCTGTAGGTTTTGCAATAGAAGATCTCTAGGTCTTGTATGTCTTCCCATAGAAGACATGTAGGTCTTCTTTTTTTCTTTAAAATGCCAGTATATACCTGTGGTAGAAGACCTGTAATTCTTCCTTTAGAAAACACATATTGAAGATCGATAAGATTTCCTATGGAAGACTTTAAAGTGCTCCCGTATGTCATCCCACAGAAGACTTTTAGGTCTTACTATAGTTGTTGTTGTTGTAACAGTGTTTTATTGTTATGTTTGTATGTTCGTTCTCCTGTTCAATCTGGCTCTGGGCCTACCTCCAGCTCCAGGAAAGTGGCTACTTCGATGGAATGTAACCATAGATACACTGGAGTGAGATGAGTAGGTTTGGCAGGGCATTTGAATAGGTGCTTAGTATCGTGCGGGCCCATGCCGCATACTTGTCAGATGTCTTGCACGGTGCGATCAATTCCCGCCCAATAGGAATTTAGGCGACCGGCCAGCGGCTGCCACCTCAGTGTACATGTGTTTGTCCTACTGTAGTAGAAATGTATGGCTTCCCCCGGACCTATCATTTTTTTAGAAAACCACGTATTCGTTTAATTGCACAGTCTTCCTATAATGTCAGAACGTTGCCTTGAACCGGCAAGTTATCCTTTATGGGATATCATAAAACTCGTATGTATATACTCTTCCTAAATTCTGTGTGTATGATTTTATGTATGCTCTTCTTTCTCACAAGAATTTACCTCATTACGTAGCCATGTGCTTTTTATTTCATTTTAATTTCGCAATAAAACATTTCTGTAATTTCAATGAAATCAATAAACCATTTTTACAGGAATTTTCCATAAAATATCCTTTAAATGTTTTCGTCCTTTTGTCGGTATCCATTCATATTTTCATTATATTCAGAAAACAAGCCAACCTATAATCTGTAATTCCCCACCAAGCAGCTATTCATTCAGTCAGTCAGTCGGAATTGTTAATGCCATTGCCATGCTGGGAGCAATGGAACTTGTATTGGCTTTTTTGTTTGAAATTATTGATTGGTTTACCAATTCACAAAAAGAAAACAAAAAGGGAAACGGAATGTCAGGAAAAACGCATCAGATAATAACAAATTTTATTACGACATTTTTTATTTGTTCTATTAACGCCCTATTGATTTTTTCATCGATTCTTTTATATACTGCAGTACATTTAAGCCCAAGAAATGGCAGCGATTTTCTTTGCGGACGGGTTTTCCAGCTGGCAAAAGTTAAAGGGGGTGTAAACGTCAAGTATGAGGACAAAAAAGGTGAGGACAAATCCACAAGAGGTTTTGTCACTTGGCAAATTTCTAAATGAAGTGATGGAGGAGGGATTTTAGATATACATATAACCTTAGCAAAGGTTAGTTTTTTTAATATTGAAATGATATGAATCGTTATTATTTTATGTGGATAATGTACCCACATTATGAGAGGCCATCTCAGATTCTCATATTATTTTTCGGTGAGAAATAGGCGTAAAATATTTTATTGTGTTTATTGTTAAACTCACACACAAAACAATAGAGGAGGATGGCGGAAGCAAAAAAAGTGGAAGGAAGAAATATAAAATATAAATAAGGGACATTTCAAAACCAATTCTACGTTTTCCACTCAAGCACACCCATACATTTGCACATTGATAGTTAGGGCTAAGTGCTGCTTAGCAATAATCGGTGTGCCATGTGTTATTGAAGGTCTACTTAATGTGGCGGCCTAGAGTAGGTAGGCAGAAAAACAAGTAGACAAAAAGAAACACACAACAAAATAAGAAAGAAATTGTAATAAAATATCATGAAGCGGAAGGAAATAAAGACAATCATTGTCAATGTGTCATAGAAATGACAGTTGCTTATTTTGTTGCGTTTTTTTCTAAAACTGATTTCTTTAAGTATGATATTCTTGTTACATTTCGTTTTGCTTTGGCAGGGAGGTTCTTTGCTATGCTGCCAGAATTGTTAAATCTATTTTGTGCTATTTTCCCTCTCCCCAACACATCTGTAACTCTTTGTGTGTATAGTTGTATATTTAGTCGGGGTGAGTGAACGTTTTTATAAATTTATGAAAGTCATCCAAAGAATAATATGAGAGGAGGAGAGATGAAAGATATTTTTAGCTATGTGTGTTATGTTTTTTCCTTGGTCCCTGCAATATTTTTCTTTTCTATGTTGTCGCTCTTGCCTCCTGATACATATTTAATGAAAATATTAACATTGTATCCTGGAACATGCTACTGGCAGTCAGCAAAGCACAGCACACATGTATCCATCCATTCATCCATCCATTTCTACACGCAACCGTTACGAATATTAGTACATATTTATAAATGTCCACAAAAAAACTTTTCTCTCACACACGAACACAGAAAATGGAACAAGTGAGTGATCCACTTAGGCTAATATAATCTGGGGTGCCATTCCATATGAAAAAAAATAAAGTAAAATAATTTTGATTGTCAAGTAGATTTTATCTAAATTGTTGTTTCTTTGACATTAAGATAATGGCATCAAAGAGAATTGCTAATGAGAGGAAATTGTTGTTAGCTATTGACTAACTATAAACATGAGGAGGGTGAATATTTGTTCTTCCTGGAGTGGTTTGAGACACGGCTAAATAAGAAATAAAATTACGATAGATTTATGGAATAAAAACGATGCAATGGAATGAAGACAAACCAGATTTATCTTTAACAAAGGACATATTTCTTTTGAGATCCAGGGAAGATTGTAGCAATAATTAGGAGTGGAATGTATGCTTGTGAAACGTTGCAATAATTAAACACTTCTCCTAAATTGGCAATGTTCAGAAACAGGACAACTTGGGCTCTTTGAACTCTGAAATTATAGTGGAATCAAATCGACAGTGTGTTTCAAGCTTAAGACATTCGCTGTCATAGCTTTGCCTAATATATCTTTTATAATTGTATTATAATAAGACTCATTCGTCCTTTACCTCAACACGTAATTCTTTTCTATATGAACAGTTAGATGTCTTCTATAAGATCTGGTCCTCTGTCTTCATTTCTATAAGAAACAAGGGAAGCCTACATACATCCAAAGTTTATAGCAAGGCTTGTATATCCTATTCATAATAGCTTTGTTCCTTTACTGTTTTAATGGTAAAAATGGTAAAAGAGAAAACTGTCAAAATTGCTCGAAAACGCTCTCTTATGAACAGTTTTACCAGAAAAGTAAAGGAACAAAAAAATGGGAGATCTGGTAGCAATGTCAAAAAGAAACATAAAAATTAAATTTTCTTCTTTTATTTCACAGTTTTCCTCTGTTTTTTTTTGTTCATTTTTTCTTCATTGTCAAATAAACGTCAAAAATATTGAAAAATCGGTTTTACCATTTTTACCTGAAGAAATTCGCCTGGTAGCTTGTGGAAGAAGAGAAATGTATTTTTGTTCTCTCTACTCTCTCTTTCTTAAAAATGGCTTCCAGTTTTACCACTTTTTCGGGTTAAGGAACGCTTTGCAGGTTAAAAATTGTAATATGGTAAAAATGGTAACATCAGGTAAGTAAAGGAATTATTAATGTTGCTTTGTTTTCTATTAGAACTGACCCTCTTAAAGAAGACTTACTATCACTTTACGAAATACCTGCAAATATTCTATAAAAATATATAATTGTTTTCTATAAGTATTGGTATTCTATACAAAGACTTACTACAATTCTCTAAAAAACCAAGAAAACCTACAATTCACCTAAAATAAGGGCTACCTGTTACTCATAAACTACTAGAGGTATTGGGTGACGTAGGGGATGGAAGATACCAAGGAACGGTCCTGACCGGTTTTAACATGGAAAAGCCCAGGATTTATATTGGCCTCTCTTTCATCTCAAGTGGACACAGACCTCCCCGTGGTGTCACCTGGGGAACTGCCTTTAACACCCGTTAAAGGTATTGAGCTAACATTTGCCGCGCGTTCACCCATAAGAACGATAAAAACTTGGGTTTGGGCGTCGGGTTAGTAACCCTCCCCTAGAAAAAACATCCTACTATGAAAAAACGAAAGAAAAGAAAAACAAACCCCTCTAAAGTTGACGAACCGCAAACGTTTTAAGGACCATGATGTGCGAATCTTCACCTTGAATGTTCGCACTCTTTATAGAGAAGGTGCAGTCTTCGCATTGGCAGACGTACTTGAAAAGTACAAGGCCGATATTACTGCCATACAGGAAATACGTTGGATTGGGAAAGGCGTCACAACAACACATAAAGGTGACGCACTGTATTATAGCTGCCATGACGTAAAGCATGAGTTTGGTTGCGGATTCGTAGTTAGTCGGAGGCTAAAACATCTGGTATCAAGCTTTACCTAGTGAATGAAAGACTTGCTGCAATTCGAATAAACACTAAATTCTTCAACATCAACTTTATTTGCGCTAAAACCCCCATTGACGGAAATGACGAACAGACCAATGATATATTTTACGAGCGCTTAGAAGAAACTTATGACCGTTGCCCTGTCCATGACATTAAAATCATTCTAGGCGATTTTAATGCTAAAATTGGAAAGGAGAATATCTTTGGCCCAACAGTCGGGAAATCCAGTCTCCACAGGGAAACATCTGACAATGGTATGAGGCTGATAGACTTTGCAGCTGCAAAAAACATGGTAGTTAGCAGTACCAGATTTAATCCAGATCAGAAAACAAGAAATCAAATTGATCATGTTGTAATAGATGGAAAACATTCATCCAGCGTGTTGGATGTACGATCGTTCCGAGGCGCAAACTTTGATTCGGACCACTACCTTGTTGCAGCAAAAGTACGCACCCGCTTAAGCGTAGCAAACAAAGTACGAACAGACACAACACGAAAGTTAGACATCGGTAAGCTGCAATCACAACAGATAGTTACAGCATATTCCACTCAACTAGCTCAATTGCTTAATCAAAGCACTCCTCATTCCGATAACATATCAGCGCAATGGCATGTAAACAGCCGCAAAATCCATACTTGGATACCAGAGACCTCCACCAAGGAAAATCCATGGTATGATCAGGAGTGTCGTGCTGTCACCGAAGAGAAAAATGCGGCATATAGGGCTACTTTACAATCCGTAGCAACGCGTAGCGAACGAGAGAGATACAGGGAGAAAAGGAGAGAGGAGAAACGTATTATGCGCAGGAAAAAGAGAGAGATGGAAAAGCGAGAGTGTGAAAAAATCGAGATGTACAGGAGCCAGGATGAAGTCCGAAAATTCTACCAAAGAGTCAAGCATCAAACTGATGGCTTTGGTACAGGCACATCCTCCTGTAGTGACCGGCAAGGTAATTTGGTAACTGATAGAGATAGTGTACTCAGGATATGGAAAGAACATTTTTCAAATCTGTTGGTATCCCAATCTCAGAAGATGGTATTGAATGTATACCGCCCAGCCAAGATGAGGTAAGGACAGTAATAAATCGGCTGAAGAATAATAAGGCAGCAGGAGCTGTTCAAAACCGGAGGCGACACGCTGATAAGGTGTATTCATCAGCTAGTTACCACCATCTGGCAGGAAGAACGAGTACCCGACGATTGGAATCTGAGTGTCTTGTGCCCCGTCCATAAGAAGGGAGATAAGACTGTATGCTCTAACTATAGGGGCATAAGTCTGCTCCCTATTGCCTACAAGATCGTGTCAGGGATATTGTGCGAACGACTAAAGCCTATGGTAAACGAGATAATTGGACCCCATACCAATGCGTCTTTAGACCTAGCAAGTCCACCATTGACCAGATATTTACCCTGTGGCAAATCCTGGAGAAGACCCAAGAGATGCAGTTTTTTTTTGTCGATTATAAAGCAGCCTTCGACAGCCCGCTGCGTTCAAGGGTATTCCAAGCCATGTCTGAATTTGGTATCCCCGCAAAGCTCATCCGGCTTTGTAAAACTGACACGAGTTCCTCAGTTAAAATAGGAAAGATATCCTTTCGTGTGATCTCTTCAACATCCTGCTGGAAAAGGTTATACGAGAGGCAAATGTCAAAAGAACTGGCACAATCTACACCAATAGTCACATGTTACTTGCTTATACTGATGATATAGACATCATGGGCCGATCAGTAAAAGAAGTAACTGATACCTTTATGAAGGTCGAAGGAGAATCTGCTAAAGTGGGTCTGGCGGCAAACGGTGAGAAGACCAAGTTGATGGTGTCGACGCGCTATGCGTCCATCGAGCTCGGACCGACTGTGGAAGTTGGTTCCTATAATATTGAGGTAGAAAAAGACTTCTTCTACCTCGGCACCTCCGTAAACACAACAAACGACATCAGTTGTGAAATAAAAAGAATTGTATTGGTCAACAGATGCTACTTTGGTTTAAGTAAGCAGTTTAAAAACAAAGCTACATCTCGTCAAACAAAAATAACGCTTTACAAAACACTGATACTACCCGTGCTGATGTATGGCTTCGAAGCCTGGGTATTTGCGCAAGCAGACATGGCAGTGCTTGGTGTGTTTGAGAGAAAAATTCTTCGAAAGATATATGGACCAATCTGCGTTGACGGTGAATATCGACGTCGCATGAACCACGAGCTGTATCTGCTATACAACGACATCAATATTGTTAAACATATCGAGATGCAGCGATTGCGTTGGCTAGGCCATATCATAAGAATGAGCGATGATGAACCCGCTAAAAAGTCGTATAAATACGGACCGCTTGGCGGTGCACGCAGAATTGGCATGCCAAGGAATAGATGGCGCAAACAAGTGGATGATGAGATGAAAAGACGAGGTATTCCAGAGTGCGAAGCAACAAATAGAGAGAATTGGAGATCTTTTCTTAGTACGGTCTATGGAACAAATGTTCTGTAATGGCCAGCTATGTAAGTAAAAGTAAGTACTAGAGGTATACTGAAGTACCAAATGACGACATGCTGATTTTCTAAAAGTTTACCTAGCAGTATGTCTCTATGAAGACATATTGATCTCTCTAGCTAGATCTCTATATGAAGACCTAGCAAGATCTTTATACGGAGACCTACTTGAGTTTTCTAAGAAGGTCTGCGGGTTATCTATTAGAATATTTACATATGTTATATTAGAAGACTTTCTGTCCTGATGAATTAACTACTAGTCCTCTATTAGAATAGTTTTCATCTACTCGAAGGGCTACCAGTCCGAATTAATAAGAATTCCGGCTCTTCTTTAAGAAAGCCTTCTTGTACTGTACCGAAATACTTATTGGTAAATAATAGGAAGACCTACTGTTTTCACAGAAGTAGGTTTCCTCTCCTCTGTTTTAGCTTAAGAAGAATTCTTTATCCAGCCTCTTGACATAGAAAGTAACTGTTATTCACGTTGGTAACGTTGCATTTAAAGAAGTAATGCTGTTCCCTTGACTTGGAGAAAATATGATCTACGTTGTCTGGAATCGGTGGAAATCTTATGCATGCTGTGTTGAAGATTTTAGTCTACTTTCAAACTTAAATGACTTCAGATAGCTTTTTTCGAAAATTTCCGTTTCGTAGAAGGTCTCCTGCCTTCAGAGGAACTGTTGAAGATCTTCAGTCTTCCTTCTCTAGAAGAACAGTAGAACATCATCAGTCGTCTGTCTGAAGACCTTAAAATATTTTCGGCCTTTAGATTAGCTGATAATGTCTTCTGTCTATGGAAGACATTTAAATTGTCTTCTGTCTACCAGGGACCTGTTGAAGTTCTGTTTATACAATTTATCTATCAGTTTTCTTTAAGCAGAGCTTCTTAATTCGTTGGTGAATGTGAAATGTTTTTTGTCCAGGAAGGTTTTTTGTCTATAGAAGATGTAGAAAGAAAATAAGTAGAAGCTCTTCTATCTATAACAATATCTCCTGATCAAATAACACCATTCTTTTCTCTTAAGAGGGACTTTAGAAGACTTTCTCATAATTGAAAACATGTTGAACCTGCAGGAGATCTGTAGAATCTATTTCGTTTAAAAGGCCTAGTGACCTGTGAGGCTCGTTTGCCTATAAAAGACTCGTAAAAGATTTTCTGTCTATAGAATCTACTTTGCCTATAGAAGACCATTAGAGAGTCTATTGTTTATAGAAACAATTTAAAAGCAGTTCTGTCTATAGATGTCATTTCTAGGTTCCAGGGACGAATCGAAAAAATGTTCAAATTCCAGGGACGAATCGAAAAAATGTTCAGATTCCAGGGACGAATCGAAAAAATGTTCAGAAAATTGTTGGAACATGTTGCTTCTATAAACTCATATTTGGACTAAATGGGCCAACTTATCCACCATAAAAGAATTTTCTGTATACTTTGGTGGAGTCAGTAGGTATTCCAAACATTCATGATACCGACCGATTCCAAAAATTTTAAAGGTTTTAGTCACATTTCGATCTGAAATATTATAAATTCTTCCCCTTCTTTCCCCTCTACAATTTTCCGGTAATGCTATTCTGGCTTCGTCTATATTTGCCTCTATATTGCTTTCCTGGGTAGGGTATTCTAACATCAGAAATCGAATTGTTCTCGGTGAAAATGGGCCGAAAGCTATGTATATCGGTCCAGTCGTTCGGGTACCACACTCACAAACATTTTGTGAAAAGAGCAGTTTAAGCTATCGAATTGTTCTCGGCGGTCCTATTACGACGGTGTAGGGGTAGTCCATACTTTCTGAGAAAATGGGCCGAAAGCTGTAAAAACCCCCAACGGTCACCATGTGCCGATGCCGGTGAGCACGACAAGTTTCGATAACTCTAGAACGGAGCAACCGATGTGGACCGAACGTCGTAATATATCTTGCAGAGTTTAGGTCCGAGAATGGAATGAATTTGACATTTTTTCATAAAAGAGACCAGTACACTGTGGTTCCGCCCGTGGACAAAAATCGAAAATTTTATAGCGAGAAATTTGATTGCGATTGAAAGAAATATCCTCAAAACACATTACATTTTTAATATCCAATATTATATTTCCCAATTGACAGCGATAATATGTAAAGTTAAGTCGAAGAAGTTCAGACTTGTATGTTGAGCCTTAAAAACAAAAAATAGATCCGCAGAGCATTCGTAGTTTATGTGTGAAATTAAAAAAAATATTAAAATTATTTTTTTTTTTTAAATACAGGGTAAAGTCTCTAGTTTACGATAAAACGAGATCCAGCTGCCCCCAGCTGTCACCCTGTAAGTTATTCCCCTTATACCACGCCTTTAAAATCGCCAAAATTCCGAAAATCGGGAGCTACGTTTATATGGGAGCTATACCTAAACGTAGACCTATATTGAACATTTTTTGCAAGGAGGTATGTTGATCCCTCAGAATTCTAAATGCAAAATTACAGCCAAATCGGTTGGAAAATTTGGCTAAAATCGTCAAAATACCGAATATCGGTAGCTACGTTTATATGGGAGCTATACCTAAACGTGGACCTATATTGAACATTTGTTGCAAGGAGGTATATTGTTCCCCCAGAACACAAAATGCAAAATAACATCCAAATCGATTGGAAAATTTGGCTAAAATTGTCAAAATTCCGAATATCGGGAGGTACGTTTATATGGGAGCTATACCTAAACGTTTACCTATATTGAACATTTTTTGCAAGGAGGTATGTTGATCCCTCAGAACTCTAAATGCAAAATTACAGCCAAATCGGTTGGAAAATTTGGCTAAAATCGTCAAAATACCGAATATCGGGAGGTACATTTATATGGGAGCTATACCTAAACGTGGACCTATATTGAACATTTGTTGCAAGGAGGTATATTGTTCCCCCAGAACACAAAATGCAAAATTACATCCAAATCGATTGGAAAATTTGGCTAAAAGTGTCAAAATTCCGAATATCGGGAGGTACGTTTATATGGGAGCTATACCTAAACGTCGAACTACGTTCATTAAAATTGTTTTTCTCTCTGTTGGGCGCGTTGTAAACCTTTGTTTAAAATTTCGAGGCGGTAGCTCGATTATAACTATTTTTGACACTCCTTTCCACACAAGTGGGACCACAGTGCAGTAATGGGATTCTCTAACGCATTTTTTGGTTATCGACAAAAATCGTTAAAATGTGTATAATTTCGGTAATTAACGATATTATTCGGTAAGTTAGCGACCAATAAAACGTTGTCGCAAAGTTCTACCGACAGCAACAGTGATGTCAAACTTTTATTCGAACTTTTCATTCATAATTTTGCGTTTTAATTTGACCGATTTTTGTCAGGGGCAAGTTCATACTTCCCGAGAAAATGGACAGAAAGCTTTAAACACCCCTATAGGCCCCAAGTGTGGTGGCTGATGCACACAGAAACATTCGTACTAAGTATCCGAGTTGATCCAAACTTTAGACAGTTCTGTGACTCAAATCAAGTTCGAAGATGAGCAATATCGGTCCACTACTTAGAGTGACTCACCTGCAAAAGTTCAACAAATTTCGCCGAAATTCATTTTAATCTGGATAGTTTTGAATTTATTGCAGCAAACCCTACTGCCAACAAGCAAAGTGGCTAAGGCTCATTATAACAATATAAGCGATATAGTCCAAGCTTCGATTTTGTGATTATGTCCAGTGCTGGACTAATCGGATCACTTCTTCTAGTGCCTCCCCACAAAAGTCCATAAAAGTTCACGTGAGTGACATTTTATTCATAATATTTTATGCGGGTATTTATGTGATCCTGGTCATGTGCTATATATATTGTTCTGGAGGGAGACAGTGTTACCACTAATTAATATGGTTAATGAGCACGAAAACTCTATTTCTTTCAAATTTAGATCGGATACCTCCCCCAAAATAAGGCTAAAAATATTTAGTATAAAGCCATTTTAAGTTCTTTATTATACCCTCAGCCTTTAGGCTAAGGAGGGTATATACACTTTGATACGATGAAAATGTGCCTCATCGAAATAATGGTTTTAGACCCCAAGTATGTTTGGACCAAATGTGTTTCAGACAATTTGGAGTCGATCTAGCCATGTCCGTCCGTCTGTCTGTCTGTCCTGCTGGCTGGAGCGCACGATAACTCTCGAACGGATGACCCGATTCGGTTCAAATTTTGGCTTTTGTAATATTTTGCCAAACTTAGTTCAAGTTCGAAGATGGGTTATATCGGCCCACTCCTTCCGGTACCTCCCCCACAAAAGTTCGAAAATGTTCGGAAAATTTGTGCGCACGATAACTCTTGAAGGGAGTAACCGATTTGGTCCATACTCCCATCGTGGAGCGTGTACCAGACTTAGATCAGGTTTTAATATGGACTCAATCGGTCCACTCCGTCGGGTACCTCCCACACAAAAATTTGGAAAAGTTCGGTTTAGGACCATCTCTCGAATCGCTTTGATTTTTGCTTTAGCTTCTTGTATTCACTGCCCTCCATACGACGGTATAAGTTTCATCAGGGGCAAGTCCATACTTCCTGAGAAAATAGCCTGAAAGTTGCAAAAAAACCCTATGACACCGTGTGAGGAGGTTGGAGGGCAAAATAACTCTCGAACAGGTCTGCCGATTCGGTCCAAAGTTTGGCCTTAGTAATATTTTGTCCAAACATTGTTTAAGTTCGAAGATAAGCTATATCGGTCCACTCCTTCAGGTACCTCCCCCACAAAAGTTCAAAAATGTTCGGAAAAATTGTGCGTACGATAACTCTTGAAGAGAGTGGCCGAATTGGACCATACTTTACACATCCTAATATATCTACCAGATATAGATCAGGTTCACATATGGACTATATTTGTCCACTCCATCCGGTACCTCCCACACAAAATTTCGGATACATGTTCACTTTAAGACCTGCTTTCGAATCACTTTGATTATTGTTGAAGCAACTTGCATTCGCTGCCTCAATTGCGATGGTAAAAGTTGTATCAGGGGCAAGTCCATACTTCTTGAGCAAACAGCCCGAAGGGTGTAAAAACCCCCTATGGCACCATATGTAGTGTAGTCCACTTCCATAATGGTCAATGTCGATCCATTCCTTTTTGTATCTCCTCCGCAAAACGTTTGATCTTTAATCATAATCAAACGCCCAAAATTTTTAAAACCCCCTAAATACATACGTTCTTTGGGAAAAAAAGTTTCAATATATTCAGGCTGAGGGTATATCTCTGTCGGCAAAGCCGACTGATACTTTTTTACTTGTTTTACTTGTTCTATGTATGGGATGATTGGAAGACATACTTATACATACAAAGTTCATAACAAGGCTTCTATATCCTATTCATAATGAATTATTAATGTTGCTTTGTTTTCTATAAGAACTTATGCTCTTTAAGAAGTCTTACTATCTCCTTAAGAAATACCAACAAATATTCTATAAGAATATATAATTATTTTCTATAAGTATTGGTATTCTATACAAAGTCTTACTACACTTCTCTAAAAGCCAAGAGAACCTACAAGTCGCCTGTAATAAGGGGCTACTGGTTATCCATGAACTACTATAGGTATACTGAAGTATCAAATGACAACATGCTTGTTTTCTATAAGTTGACCTAGAAATAGGTCTCTATGAAGACATATTGATCTTTCTAGCTAGACCTCTATATGAAAACCTATTGTTATCTATATCAAGATCTTTATACAAAGACCTACTTGAGTTTTCTAAGAAGACCTACGGGTTCTCTATTAGAGTATTTACATATTTTATATTAGAGGACTTTCTGGTCCGATGAATTAACTACTAGTCCTCTATTAGAATAGTTTTCATCTACTAGAAGGGCTTCCAGTCTGAATTAAGAAGAATTCCGGCTCTTCTTTAAGAAAGCCTTCTTGTACTGTACCGAAATTCTTATTGGTAAATAATAGGAAGCCCTACTGTTTTCATAGAAGTAGGTTTCCTCTCCTCGGTTTTAGCTTAAGAAGAATTCTTCCAGCCTCTTGACATAGGAAGTAACTGTCACTCACGTTTGTAACGATGCATTTAAAGAAGTAATGCTGTTCCCTTGACAGGGAGAAAATATGATCTACATTGTCTGCAATTGGTGGAAATCTTATCCACGCTGTGTTGAAGATTTTGGTAAACTTTCAAACTTAAATAACTTATTAGACTTTAGATATTGCTCCCTTCGACAATTTACGTTTTGAGAAGGTCTCCTGCCTTCAGAAGAACTGTTGAATATCTTCAGTCCTCCGTATCTAGAAGAACAGTATAACATCTTCAGTCGTCCGTCTGAAGACCTTAACATATTTTCGGCCTTTAGATTAGCTTATAATGTCTTCTGTCTATGGAAGACATTTAAATTGTCTTCTGTCTATCAGGGACCTCTAGAAGTTCTCTTTATAGAACTTATCTACCAGTCTTCTTTAAGCAGAGCTTCTATATTCTTTGGTAAAATAACGGTTTTTTTGTCCAGGAAGGTGGCCTTCTGTGTAAAGAAAATACATATGTAGAAGCTCTTCTATCTATAATAATATCTCCTGATCAAAGAACACCATTCGATGATCTTCTCTCTTAAGGGGGGCTTTAGAAGACTTTCTCATAATTGAAAACATGTGGAACCTCTTAAGAGGGGCTTTAGAAGACTTTCTCATAATTGAAAACATGTGCAACCTGTAGGATATCTGTAAAATCGATTTCGTTATAAAATACCTAGCGATCTGTGAAGTTCTTTTGCATATAAAAGACTCGTAAAAGATTTTCTGTCTATAGAAAATATTTAGAATCTATTTTGCCATTAGAGAGTCTTTTGTTTATAGAAACATTTTAAAAGCACTTCTGTCTGTGGAAGCCATTTCTAGGTTCCAGGGCGCTTCCCCGAAATGAAAAAACTCATATTTGTGCTAAATGTGCCAACTTATCCACCATAAAAGAATTTTCTGTATACTTTGGTGGAGTCAGTAGGTATTCCAATCATTCATGGTACCGACCGATTCCAAAAATTTTAAATTTTGTAGTCACATTTCGATCTGAAATAATATAAATTCTTCCCATTCTTCCCCCTCTACAATTTTCCGGTAATGCTATTCTGGCTTCGTCTATATTTGCCTCTATATTGCTTTCCTGGCTAGGGTATGCTAACATCAGAAACCGATTTGTTAAATACTTTCCATATGGTAATATTTCTACCAAAAATTGGTCAGGTTCGAGTATGGACTACATATATCGGTCAAGTCGTTCGGGTACCTCGCCCACAAAAGTTTAAAAATTTTGGGAAAAGACCAGTTTAAGCTATCGAATTGTTCTCGGTGCCCCTATTACGACGGTACAATTTTTTTCTCTTCTGAGAAAATGGAACGATAGCTGTAAAAAACCCTCAACGGTCGCAATATGCCGTGGCCGGTGAGCACGACAACTTTCGATAACTCTAGAACGGAGCGACCGATGTGGACCAAACGTCGTAATATTTCTTGCAGAGTTTAGGTCCGAGAATGGAATGAATTTGACATTTTTTCATAAAAGTGTAGTTTAAGACCAGCTCTCGGTTCTTTTTAACTTTTTGGAAACATGTTGGTTGCCGTCGTGGCCCCTAGTACGACGATATATTTTTTCAGGGCCAAGTTCATACTTCCTGAGAAAATGGCCAGAAAAGCTGTAAATACCTCTTAAAGCCCCAAGTGCAGTGGCTGGTGCGCACAGAAACATTCATACTAAGTACGCGAGTTGGTCCAAACTTTAGACATTGTAACAATTCTGTTACTCAAATCAAATTCGAAGGTAACTCACCTTCAAAAGTTCAACAAATTTCGCCGAAATTCTGTTTAATCTGAATAGTTTTAATGTATTGCAGGAAACCCTAATGCCAAAAAGTAAAGTGGCTTAGGCGTATTATAACAATATAACCAATGTATAACCAATATAGTCCAAGCTTCGATTTTGTGATTATGCCCAGTGCTGGACTAATCAGACCACTTCTTTTGGTGCCTCCCCATAAAAGTCCATAAAAAGTCACGTAAGTGAAATTTTATTCATAATGTTTTATGCGGGTATATATGTGATCCTGGTCATGTGCGAAATATACATTTCTGGGGGGAGACGGTGCACACTGGTCCCAACCTGCGACAAAAATCGAAAAATCGATATCAGCAAATCTCTGCGACAATTCAGCAAATTGTCTTTAAACATATCATATTTTAATATTCCAGCACTGTTTTTGTAATTTATAACGGTATTTAACGAAACAAAACAAAAGAACTTGACATTTACGTATGATCTCTTAAGAACTTTAAAAACATCCGTAAGGTTGTGACTTCTTACAAGGCAAGTAACTCAGAATTGAAAGGATAAAATATTTTTTTTCGGAATGGAAGTTTTAGTACAAGATTTTCTAATTACTTTTACATAAAAATGTGTACACATTATTTCCATAAAATGTGCTAGAAATCACATTTTTTATAATACTTTTTTGTGGATTTGTTTTTCCAAGTCCAAAAAATTGAAGTTGAGTTTTACTAACTTCGCCATCCTTCGCCACTCTCCAAATTTTTTGAAGAATGTTCGAAAGAGTGTCAAGTTTACAATAAAATTGGTTCCAGCTGCATATATTTGCATTTCCGTGTGTGGCATTAAAAATATTGACGATGCGTCTGGTCGTTTCAGTGAATATGCCGTATTACTGTATTCTCAGTTTCTTCTTTGTTTTGTGTTCTAATTGTTTGTTTTGGTTTTTTCTTTAAAGATTTAGACATTTTTGTTTTGGGATCTACTTATGGGTGTATTTTTTTACATTATATATTTTATGATGCTACATATAACACTGTGCAACAAGGTTTCTGTGCGGTGGAAAATTCCTTTTGGAGATGAAAGCCCTTAGTGAGTATATTAAGAACCCAAAAGGAAATTTTACTCATATGTCAAGTTTCTGAGATATCGCGCGATGAATTTTTTGAATTTTCGCCTATGATGCTTGAGAAAATGGCTTTATATCTCTGTTTGCCGTTATTGTAGCTTCGTTTTGAGATTACATGTCTTCAGTCAAATCGAATGGCGAATCTTTTTATAGAACATTTCATTCTTCTAACTCAATTCCTTTCATGTCCTTTTCGTCCTTTCTTTCTTGAACCGTAGTAAAAGTACCACAAGATGAGATTTTACAGCATCCAAATATTCCACAAAAATGTTGCTCAGAGAATTGTAGGTACTGTTCTCATTGACAACTAATCGATATTGTCACGTTTTCATTGTCTTTTTAGACATTTACCCGGTTTTTGTTCAGAAAAACCTCTGTTTTGTTTTTCTGTATATTCGTTATTTGTTATGTATTAGTAGGTAGACATACCCATTGGTTATCGCTTATATTGACATCTGGGATGTATCTGAAATATTTACCATATATAGCTCCCGATATGCTGAACACGTTAATGAAAAATTTTCTTGGAAAATAAATCCGGTTATCTAATATTTTGAACCGGATATAGTGATATAAAACCCGGATTTTGTACCGATTTTAAGTAACCGATTAAGCTTATATGTATACCATTAGAAAGCTAATACAATTTGCCAATCAGGGAAAATAAATTTTTTGACAGCATCTTACCTGAGTTCGGTGCTAAAACAAAAAACCCGTATTCTTGAACCGTTTTTAAGGAGAAATATTACTGCGCGTAAATATGAAGATAAAAGCTTGGTGGGTGAAATATTCTTTTTGCCGATGAAAGTCGATGATGTTAATATTATGAACCCGGAAGGACAGTTATGCCATAGGTCAAACTTCTGAGTTATGGCGTGATGCATACATTCTTGATGAACTTTAACAGCACGACAATAAACCCGTAACATAAATTCCATTTCGCTATAACTCAGAAGTTTGACCTATGGCATAACTGTCCTTC
This sequence comes from Musca autumnalis, assembly GCF_047663935.1. Taxonomy (NCBI): domain Eukaryota; kingdom Metazoa; phylum Arthropoda; class Insecta; order Diptera; family Muscidae; genus Musca; species Musca autumnalis. The sequence goes on from NW_027412088.1 coordinate 207,397,884, forward strand.
CGGGTTCATAATATTAACATCATTAACGTGTTCAGCATATCGGGAGCTATATATGGTAAATATTTCAGATACATCCCAGATGTCAATATAAGCGATAACCAATGGGTATGTCTACCTACTAATACATAACAAATAACGAATATACAGAAAAACAAAACAGAGGTTTTTCTGAACAAAAACCGGGTAAATGTCTAAAAAGACAATGAAAACGTGACAATATCGATTAGTTGTCAATGAGAACCGTACCTAAAATTCTCTGAGCAACATTTTTGTGGAATATTTGGATGCTGTAAAATCTCATATTGTGGTACTTTTACTACGGTCCAAAAAGAAAGGACGAAAAGGACATGAAAGGAATTGAGTTAGAAGAATGAAATGTTCTATAAAAAGATTCGCCATTCGATTTGACTGAAGACATGTATTCTCAAAACGAAGCTACAATAACGGCAAACAGAGATATAAAGCTATTTTCTCAAGCATCATAGGCGAAAATTCGAAAAATTCATAGCGCGATATCTCAGAAACTTGACCTATGGGGAAAATTTCCTTTTGGGTTCTTAATATACTCACTAAGGGCTTTCATCTCCAAAAGGAATTTTCCACCGCACAGACCTTGAGTTCCAATTTGTGGCACAGTGTAATATGAAAAAAATAAAAATGTAAAGTTCGGTCGCACCGAACTTTATTATATACGCTACCATGAAATATTCTGACCTCAAATGGAATAATTTGTTTCCTTTCCTGACCACGATACCAGTCGGAGACGTTTTTGACCACTAAGAACTGCAAATAGCAAATTACAACCAATTCGAACCGAAAATGTTGATAAAATCTTCAAAATAACAGAAATAGGGAGGTACCCTAAGACCACAATTTTTGGCGCAGAAGGTTATTGATCATTGAGAACTCCAAATGGCAAATTGTAACCAAATCGAGCCGAAAATGTTGATAAAATCTTCAAAATACCTGAAATCGGGAGGTACCGTAATATGAGGGCTATACCGAAAACTGGACCTAAGACCAAAATTTTTTGCGCAGAAGGTTTTTGACCATTGGGAACCCCAAATACCAAAGTACAGCCAATTAGGGCCGAAAATGTAGATAAAAGCTCCAAAAAAACTGAAATCGGATGGTACCGCTACATGGGTGCTATAGGAAAAACTAGACCCATATTGATGATTTTTTGGCTAAAGTATTTTTTACTCATTTTTAGCATATACTGAAAAAATCAGATCGATCCGACGAGTATAAATATTTTTGTCACTCCTTCTCATACAAGTGGGACCACTGTGCGGTGTTACCACCAATAAATATGGTTCATGAGCACGAAAACTCGTAAATGGTAGTAATATTCCTTTCAAATATAAATCGGATACCTCCCCCAAAATAAGGCTAAAAATTAATTTGGTATACATATGCGGCTACGAGAGTTGTTAGGTGTTTCGGTTGAATTCGCATTTAAACGAATTCATCAGTCACACTTATTCTTGAGCTTGGGGAAGGGTTCTTTGTTTCAAATTGGGGAAGGGTTCTTTGTTTCAATACAAAGAACTAAGAGAACTGATGTGTCCAAGTGGCGTTGGACGATACTAGTCTTCTCTGCCATACCCTAAAGTAATCAATTTTAACTACATCCCACTTTAATTTTTGTATGAATTCGGGGTCAATGTTCTACCTTAGTCTAGGAAAACTTCATATTAAGAACAAATATATTTATATATGAGAAAAGTCTCTCTTGTCGTTTCTGCGATGTTTGTGGAAAAATTATTTTATTTACTGTGAATAATAAAAAATGCATACCCCTCGTGGAAATAGAAAAACTCATACGAAATTAAATTACAAAAACTCTTTGAAAATTCTATATTTTCAGAAGATGACTAATCATGACATTCGCAGCCTACCCCAATGAATGATTAGTTTAGTAATGATATTCGAAAATCCACAAAGGACTTGTTATTACTATTTCATCTGTGCAGAATCTCATTTTCTAACTAATGTGGGATTATGAACATTTGTGTTCTCCAATACTAGGGTAAAACAGCTTATATTTTAGACATTTCATCTTTTGGCGAAAAAGAAAACAATTCTAACTACCACTTTTGCCTTACCATCTGTTTCACAGTATCTCTTTAATATTTTTGAAGTGTCATCCATATATCATATTGGAGTGAATCCTTCTTGGCAAGCAATGCTGCCACTAAATTACACCCTCAGGTTTTTGTTTGTTTGTAAATCCCCTCAGACAACAAATAAAAAAATAGCAGGTCTGTATTTTATGACACCAAAAGCAACCTTCCATGTGGTCAAATAGGGTTTTGGGCAAACACATTTGAAAAGACAAAAAAAAAAAAAAAACAAATGTAGAGAAAAACAAAAATAACCACATTTGGTGTAATGGCCAAACGCTGGCTGGCATTATTTTTCTGTTTTCTTTTTCACCAATTTTGCTTGCCAAATGCTAATGATTTGTGGTTCTTGGGCAAATGTAGGGCTTCGCAATTTAATACGAAAAATTACACATTTCAAGTTGACTATTTAAAGGAAAAAATATTTTTTTTTGTTCTGATAGAGAGAAGCTTTGTGGTTAGTCTCGTCTCGTTATATGCAAAAATTGTCTAACCACCATCGTTGTTCGTTGTTCATCTGTTGCAAAAAATGTAAATTATTTTGTTTTTCTTTCACACCTTACAAGTGTAAATTTACAAATGTTTACTATTTGTGTTAGTGTTTGTGTGTGTGTTTGCTTTTATTACTCTCTGTCCACTCAATGAGCATTCAGGTTACAATGGTTCAGGGTCATTTTTCATTTGACTTTTGCCAGTTGGGCAGCTTGTCCGCCCAGAGGGAATATAAACATTAATAGAATTTTACAGTAAAAAAAAAAACTAAAAAGAGAACCCAAATGCCCCAAAAATTACTCTATTGGGACATGGTTAAGAAATACTAAATTAAGTTTAGTTGTGTTCTTTTTTTTGTATCTCTAATTCTATGCCAAATGGAACATATGTTAAATTAATGGCAGAAAATTATATAAATTATACATGAGCTCAAGTGGGGCTTGCCTAAAATGCCTAACTAGGGAGACAATTTAAGGGAAAGTACAAACAAAGTGAGGATTAACACAGAAATTTTGTTTTTATCTCAGAAATGTATCTATTAAAGAAAAACATGTGTTTGGACATATCAACAAAGCTCAATTATATGTAAAACTCAAATAAAAAAGGTAAACAAGGGTAAACTGTATTCATCGATTGGACAATAAATGTAGTCTGTAGAGTGATTTTGTGAAAATTCGCCCTTTGGTCCCATACAAATCCGCCTTTGGCGCCCTACAGACCACTTTGAGGCCCTAGTGGCACGTGTTAACATATTTCGATCGAGCTCAAACTTTGGCAATATTAATGTTTAATTAATTTAATTTTAGGACGGTTAAAACCAGTCTAATGCGCACTGAATTCTTCTTTAAGTTTGTCCTAAGCTAATATAGTTTTAATTATTATTATTTTCGTATTTTCACAAAAATAATTTCTTTTGTGTTCCCCTCTTTAAACTTTTTTATATTTTCGCTACAACCCTCATAAGTTAAAATATAATACAATGATCCAAATCACATTTTCCCCCGACTAACCCCTCAATAGTCATACATTTAATGTTTTAATAAAGTAAATAAACAACAATGAATTTCTTTTTTTATGGCTTCCTTTCAAACGAAAATGAAAACACCAATGGTCGGCTAAAACTCGTGGAAATGTAAAAAACGTCCATATCCACACATACATACTATAGATGCGGATAAAAGAGTAATGTAGCAGTCCATTACTGTAAACTTCCTGAACTTCTAACGGCATTAAAGTTTTAATGGCTTCTGGTAAATACCCCACACTTTTGATGCTTCTCCTATTTTACTACCACTACGACTACTCTTTTTGTTGGTGCTGTTGTAAAACCAATGAAATGTAATTACATAAATACCAGAGATTTCCTTTATTATCACATTATGCAGGATTGGTAAGAAAAAAAACGTTCAGTAACAACAATGATTGGCTCGAGAAGGGTATCTAGAAAGAACCATACTATGCCAGAGAAAGAAAAAAATAAGCAAAGGAAAAGTACAAAAAATGCAATATTTGCATTTTGTATTTTTTTAGAAGCCTAAGAAATTTCTTTTTGTAAAGGGTTTTCTACAGTTAGGTGACAATGGTTATTAAAATATGGGGTAGTTAGTTTTGCTAAACAATTTTATATTGGTCCACATTGTTTCCTTAAGTGGTGGTGACGTGGGATCGTATACTTGATTTTCGGAATGAACGAGAGAGTGAAGAGAGAATTGAATTTTGTGGAAAATGCTTTCGAAATTCCAATATTCTTGCTAAAATGCGATTTAAGAATGTCTACTGTCATAAGCAAACTATGTGAGGATAAAGGTATTATTTCTTGCTGCCCCTAGAACTTTTTTCAATATTTAGCTGATGCCTGAAGAATGGCTGACAATGTTGAAGGCCTCAGCTGCCCTCTGTTGCAATATAGAGAAATCCATCAAAGCCTCCTGTTACAATACACCAGACCAGACATGTTCACATTTGGCACAGCGGTGCCGATGTTTTTCGGCATTTTACATACACACGACCCGAATTGATTTCTCGCTTTAGTTTTGTGCTGAATGTCATACAAGAAGGTTGATGTCGCTTGTTTTTATAACTGTTGATACACTAAGAAGCTTTGGGGTTGTATACAAAATAGGCAAGAAAGGGAAGATGAATTTTTGTTTTGCATCAACATTTTCAATGATGCTGAATGCCTTGTCTGTAATAAAACTTTAAAAGTTGTATCTGCATATTCTTTAAAGCTACATACATGCTAATATTTTTCTTCATTTCGCACACGATATGAAAAATCGACCCATCCGTTTTGTCAGTGTAATATTACCCATACATTCGCAAAAATATTGCTCGCTTTTTTGGTGACGTCTGCACTAGACCGGTGGTGCCCAAAATATTTTGTGCATTAGTCTCTCTGAGCGGGTCTTTCCTATGCTAAAAAACGACAGATGAGAATAAAGAGAACATATGTTGTTGTTGCAGTCACGTTAACGTATATGGGTCATCTTAGCTGCACTAGACCATAGAGAAGTTCCCTCAGAATTCTTAGCACCTCAGATACACTCTGTTATGATTTAGGTGACCACATCTGCTTTATGCATAAAAACAGAATTCCTCTAAGGACTCAAGCCAGAATGATAAAGGCAGCACAATCAACTTTTGTCACAATCAACGCCTTTCTACTCCTTAAAAAACTACTGCAGAAGCATCATAGCCCATATTGTGTGTATTGGTTCTCGATTTGTTCTCCGATCGTACCAGTTTTTTTGGACCCATACTTTTGGTTATTTTCAGATGATATCTAGAGAGTCAAACAAATATTAGAGATATGACAAAAGTTGAACATTTTTGGATTAACTGCAGTTAAAAAACTGTTACGCTGGTAGTCGTTGCGTTCCTGATTACAATAATATTTTTTATTTAGGCAACTCATACTTTCCCAGATAAGTGCCTCGCAAACTACTAACAACATTAATCAAAATTGTGTTTGGACCTTGCTAGTACTTCCACCACAAACAACTGTTTTGAGTTTAAATACAGTTTTTTTTTTCGAAATTTCGGTTAAAAGTGGTACTCAAAACGGTTTCCTCCGGGTTGACATATTTAGATTTTAGACATGGCAAAACCACCTAAAAAATCAGTCGGCTTTGTCCTCAGCCTGTGATGAGACTTTCATCTATGGACAGATCGAATATCGACTGCATATCCAATTTTTTTCGAAAAATGATGTACGAGTACGCCACAGTCATCTACTCTACAGTAGACGACCCTTGGGGTCATCTACTCTGCAGTAGACGACCCTTGGGGTCATCTACTCTACAGTAGACGACCCTTGGGGTCATCTACTCTACAGTAGACGACCCTTGGGGTCATCTACTCTACAGTAGACGACCCTTGGGGTCATCTACTCTACAGTAGACGACCCTTGAGGTCATCTACTCTACAGAATACGACTCTTGGGGTCATCTACTCTACAGTAGGCGACCCTTTTGGGTCATCTACTCTACAGTAGACGACCATTGGGGTCATCTATTCTACAGTAGACCACCCTTGGGGTCATCTACACTACAGTAGACTACCCTTGGGGTCATCTACTCTACATAAGACGACCCTTGGGTTCATCTACTCTAAAGGAGAGGATCCTTGGGGTCAACTACTCTACAGTGCACCACCCTTGGGGTCATCTACTCAACAGTAGACGACCCTTGGGGTCATATACTCTACAGTAGACAGCACTTGGGGTCATATACTCTACAGTTGACGACCCTTGGGGTCATATACTCTACAGTAGACGACTCTTGGGGTCATATACTCTACTGTAGACGACCCTTGGGGTCCTCTACTCTGCAGTATACGACCCTTGAGGTCATCTACTCTACAGAATACGACTCTTGGGGTCATCTACTCTACAGTAGGCGACCCTTTTTGGATCATCTACTCTACAGTAGACGACCATTGGGGTCATCTATTCTACAGTATACTCTACAGTAGACGACCCTTGGGGTCCTCTACTCTGCAGTAGACGACCCTTAAGGTCATCTACTCTGCAGAATACGACTCTTGGGGTCATCTACTCTACAGTAGGCGACCCTTTTTGGGTCATCTACTCTACATTAGACGACCATTGGGGTCATCTATTCTACAGTAGACCACCCTTGGGTTCATCCACACTACAGTAGACGACCCTAGGGGTCATCTACATTACAGTAAACGACCCTTGGGGTCATCTACTTTACAGTAGACGACCCTAGTGGTCATCTACTTTACAGTAGACGACCCTTGGGGTCATCTACTCTACAGTATACAACCCTTGGGGTCATCTACTCTACAGTATACAACCCTTGGGGTCATATACTCTACAGTAGACGACCCTTGGGGTCATATACTCTACAGTAGACGACCCTTGGGGTCATCAACTTTACAGTAGAAGACCCTTGGGGTCATTTACTCTACAGTAGACGACCCTTGGGGTCATCTACTCTGCAGTAGACGAACCTTGCGGTCATCTACTCTGCAGTAGACGAACCTTGCGGCCATCTGCTCTGCAGTAGACGACCCTTGGGTCATCTACTTTACAGTAGACGACCCTAGGGGTCATCTACTTTACAGTAGACGACCCTTGGGGTCAACTACTCTACAGTATACGACCCTTGGGGTCATCTACTTTTCAGTAGACGACCCTTGGGGTCATCTACTTTTCAGTAGACGACCCTTGGGGTCATCTACTTTTCAGTAGACGACCCTTGGGGTCATCTACTTTTCAGTAGACGACCCTTGGGATCATCTACTTCACAGTAGACGATCTACAGTAGACGACCCTTGGGGTCATATACTCTACAGTAGACGACCCTTGGGGTCATATACTCTACAGTAGACGACCCTTGGGGTCATATACTCTACAGTAGACGACCCTTGGGGTCATCTATTTTACAGTAGACGACCCTTGGGGTCATCTACTTTACAGTAGACGACCCTTTGGGTCATCTACTTTACAGTAGACGACCCTTGGGGTCATCTACTTTACAGTAGACTACCCTTGGGGTCATCTACTTTACAGTAGACGACCCTTGAGGTCATCTACTCAACAGTAGACGACCCTTGAGGTCATCTACTCTACAGTATACGACCCTTTTTGGGTCATCTACTCTACAGTAGACGACCCTTTTTGGGTCATCTACTCTACAGTAGACGACCATTGGGGTCATCTACTCTACAGTAGACGACCATTGGGGTCATCTACTCTACAGTAGACGACCCGTGGGATCATCTACTCTACAGTAGACGACCCTTGGGGTCATCTACTCTACAGTAGACGACCCTTGGGGTCATCTACTCTACAGTAGACGACCCTTGGGGTCATCTACTCTGCAGTAGACGGCTCTTGGGTTCATCTACTGTACAGATGACGACTCTTGTGTTCATCTACTCTACAGTAGACGACCGTTGGGGTCATCTACTATACAGTAGACGACCGTTGGGGTCATCTACTATACAGTAGACGACCCTTGCGGTCATCTACTTTACAGTAGACGAACCTTGCGGTCATCTACTTTACAATAGACGAACCTTGCGGTCATCTACTTTACAGTAGACGAACCTTGGTGTCATCTACTTTACAGTAGACGACCCTTGGGGTCAGAGAAGAATCTTAGAGAAGAATTTAACTTTTGTGAGGAAGATTTCAGGAGAAGTGGAACAATATGGAACTTGTCGTTTACTTGATAGTGGAGTCTAAATAATTTTTTAATTAAGTCATAGGAGGAATATAATTTTCGTTAGAACACAACTCTTCATTTACCTCTTGTAAGACCCTTTATTGTAATTTGTTCCTGAACTTTTAGATCTGCTCTCACTCACCACATTAGTTAGTACGTTTAATTTTCTATCAAATTCTCTCACAATTTTCCTATTTTTCATTCCATAAATACACCACCCTTTCGCCTGGCTGGTGTCTTCTTTGCCATATTCATTGCCTTATTTGCATAATAAGTTGCAATTTTTTTTTTGTTTCGCAATTTGTAGTGGTGGCGGTTAGAATGATTCCCTCCCAGCTTAACCGCACCCTAGCTAACCAAGCTAACTAACTAACTAATGCTTATAAATAGATGCATAGTAAGAAAATTCCAAGGTAGAAAAAACAATAGAACGACAACTAAAACAATTAAAAAATTGTAAAGCTTGGGCTGGCGGTAATTAATTGGGGTTGTCGCCTTTTAAAAGTGTTAAATTGGTTAGATAATTGATTTAAATTTGTGGGCCTAAGTTAATTCCATGTAACTGGGTTGAGGAGGAGAAAAAATGTGCATGTACTTACCATATGAAATCTTTGCAATGTGAACAGAAAGTGGGTTGCTTAAAGAAGCGTGGTATGAAACAGTGATCCTTGACATTGAAAACGTTTTTCTTTTTGAGGGCTCCCTTGCGCAGCCTGGATTTCATTTTGTTCTCGCCAACGGCTTCATCGACTGTGCCTTGGGCGGCCTGTTGCTCGCCATTGTTTTCGCTGTTGTGTTCGGACATGATGCGATTTGAAGTGATGTTGTTGGATTCGAGTTGTTTGTTGTTTGTTTTATTTGGTATTTAAGTAAATGCAACTTTTTTGGATTTTTTTGCGATGTTTATTTTTTATGGTTGTTGAAGAATGATCGGTGTTGAATTTTCCTTTGTTGTTTAATTTGTTGTTTTCACTATTTATGTGTAGCTGTTGTTATTGTAGATTTTTGTGTGTATTTTTTTATTTATTTATTTTGTTTTTAATTAATGTTTATATCTCCATTATGGTGTTGTGTTTGTTTTCATTCTCATGGGGTTTTTTGTGTTGTTTTTTAGTTTCTTGTCTGCTATCCTGCTAACTATAAGAAAATGTATAGATTAATTATTAGGAACAATAATTACACTAATTAGAAATGTTTGAAATGTTGTTTTAATGTTTTTAATGTGCTCATTTGTTTTGCGTTGTTGTAATGGCGGATCGTTTCCCTATTGTTTTTTATATATTTCAAATTATCTATCCTTTTCTTCTTTTAGTTTGCCATTTGTTAGTTTTGTAATTATGCGTTTTCGTTTTGTTTTTATGTTGTTTTCTTCTTCTTTTTAATATTTTGCACATCACCTCCTGTGGAGGAGCTTTCATTCGTTCGTTCGTTTATTCGCTCATCATCACCGTTAATGAGGGCTTTGTGTGTTCTTCCACCTTTTGTTGTATTTTCCACTGAAATGCTCTTTTCTATTAGCGTGTTTTTATTGATTTACAAAAGACCTGAGCTATCACATAACATCCAAGTGGGTGGGTGTGTGTGTAATGCTAATGTTGATACAGATTTGAAATTGCAGCTCAGATATTTAATTGAGTTCAAAGGTGTAAAATTGAAAAATGATAATTCTTAGTACCACTTTGCAAAGATAGAATTGCGGCCTTGGTTTTGATGGCATTTTGCTGGATATTCGATTGTGGTTAAATTTTAGCGAAATGATGTTATGTTATGATGTTAGTGATGAGGTACGAAATGATGCAACATTTTTCGAACGAACAATAATAATGAAGAATTTATGTGTTTGTTAGGAAGAAGTTATATGTATTTCTCAGTATACATTTGCCAAAGTACATTCAAGTAGTACCTATAAAATGCACACATGGTACGTAGAGTTAACCAATCGCTATATATGTACCTGGCAGTACAGTTATTAGGGGATTATACAAAAAAAATTGCGTCGCAACATAACCTAAATTCGACGCGGTTGCTTATACCCAAGATGGATATTAACGTGAGTGGGCTGATAAAAACCTAACAAAAATTTGTATACAATTTTCAAAAATTGTCTTATCTGCGTTCCTTTCCCCATAGGCAAGAATTGGGCGTACAATGATCGCAAACATTCAATGATGAATGGGCTGTGGTCTCAGTCCCCAGCTCGTACCAATGGTATTCTTGCAGGAATACAGTGTTTGCAGGAACACAGTGATATTAAATTGGTGGTCCAGAATGATGCAGAGTTACTTAACTTCTGAAGGCATCTCTAGGGTAACTCCATCCAGCCTTGATAAGTTGACTGATTTGATTTTCCTAATGTTCTTGATCAGTGACAGCTTTGTCTTTTATGTGATCACACCAATACCATTACGATATGTGCCAGTCTGCTAGTTCCTATAACATTGTAGCGTAATGACAATTTATTGGTTACTCCATACAAAAAAACTGCTATAAATCCTAGTTACCGAAAATCTGAAGGTACCGTTATATGGGGCATATACTAAAACATGGACCTATATTGGACAATTTGGGTGGAGAAGTGTTTTGACCACTAAGAACATCAAATGTCAAATTGTAGCTAGTTTCGCTTAAAAATTGTCAAAATACCGAAAAACGGGAAGTATCGTTACATGGGGCCTGCAGGGAACACTAAATGTCAAATTACGGGCACTTTTGTCGAAAAAAATTTAGCTAAATCCCTCAAAATACCGACAGTCAGGTTGTATCGTTATATTGGGGCTATACCAAAACATGGTAGGTGAAGAGGTTTTGTGACCACTGGAAATCTCAATCGTCAAACTACAGGTAGTTCATTTAAAAAATGTTGCCAAAATTCTAAATACCGAAAATATGAACCTACATTACAAAATTTTGGTGGAAAAGTGTTTGACCACTAAAAAATTCAAATGTCAAATTGCAGTTAGTTTCGATTAAAAATTGTAGCAAAGTACCGAAAATCCAGTGTAACTGGGCTATACCAAAACATGAACCTATGTTGACAATCTTTGATGGTGAAGTTTTGTGACCACTGGGAGCCTCAAATGTTAAATAACATGTAGTTTGGTCAAAAAATGTAGGTAGTGTTATATGGGGTATATATCAAAACATGGACCTATATAGACACTTTTTGGATCCTCAAATTTGAAATTACAGCTAGTTTGTTTAAAAATTGTTGCTAAAATTCCAGAAAATCGGTAGGTACCGTTATATGTGGGCTATATAAAAACGCGGGCTAATATAGCCCATCTTTGGAATTACCCTGCCTATGGAAGAAAGACCTTCATTATTGTAGAAGGGTAAGCGGATACACGCAGAGAAGATATATTGTTGGAGCAATCATATTCTAAGAGCAAAATAGTGTATTTTGAAAATCTGAAAATATATATTGTTGGTGCAAATTACACTATTTTGATCTTAGAATATGATTGCTCCTACAAAATCTCTTTTCTGCGTTTATGGCTATATCGACTCAAATTTTTATCCTGATCACTTCATAGTGCCGCAAATAATTATTTCAATGCGTCACATACGGAAAACCAAACTTAATATACCCTCCATACTATGGCAGAGGATATAAAATAAGAGGAGGACATAGGGGACCTTAATCTTGACCCAACCAACAGAGACTGGAAACGACCCGGACTCTGAATCTTACAGCAACATGCTAGAGTAACTCAAAACTAGCTACAAAAAGGAAACAATTGTCACAGGCTCAACGACGAACGTTCAAAAATGCTTCCAAGGCACTATAGGTAATTTGCCCTGTTTTTGAGACAAAAATTAATAACAGCGGAATTAAAGGATTTTGTAACTTTTTAAATTATTTATGTGTAAAAGTGAGATAAAACAAAGATTTTTACAGAGAAATTCGGATATAACGAACAACGGTTATAAGCAACTACGTATATAACGAACAAAGCTATTTTTTCTAATGCAATTTTCATTAGTTTTCTTATACACAACAAACTGTTGAAAGCGATCACGATAGTAAGTAACAAAAATTTTGTCCCCGCGAGTAGATTTTCCAACGAATTGTTACTACAGTTTGGAATATTTTTTGAATATACGTTAATAAAGACGAGTTTAGTACTCCCCTAAGCCGTATCAATGATTAATATGTAATAGAGAGATAAAATAAAGTTTACTACTGCCGCACCGTTTATAGAAAACCACGGATATACCGAAAACGTTGTCGCCATTACTTACCTTACTTGCAATGAAATTGTAAACAACAATATTTATTACACTTATTGTTTATTTCCTCAAACCAAACTTCCACAATTTTAAGACTTTTTATTAAGAAGTACCCTTATAAAATCTCATAAATATCAAAAAACGGGCAAAATCGGGTTTTGAAACCTAGTAATACCAATGCAGAAGACTTTCAGTAATGTGTTCTAGGTGGCAAAATCACGGCCAAACACGGCCAATTTAGTATAAGTCTATATGAAGTGAGTTTAAGAAAAATAAAATATTTATGTCTGACTTTTTGTATTTTTTGGTCGCTACACAAAATGTTTAAGCCATATTATATATTAAATAAATTCCTCTCGCAATTGCCAATCTATTCCACTTTACATATATTTATATTTGGTTTATTTTTCCACGGTTTTAAATACATTGAAATATGCCTTACAATATAATTTTTTTATTTCTTCTTCGAAATTCTTTCTTTGACTGAAATTTAAACCGCGATAATGACGCTATTTTGAAAAATATCATTCATATTAATAAATTTTGACATGTTCGTTTTTCAATGCCAACTAAAAAATTATTATTATTGAAAGTAGCAAAATCGACTTTTTGCCTCAAAAACTGGGCAAATTACCTATAGTGCAAGGAGACGAAATATACACCCTCCACTTCCTCAGAAGCGGCGAAGAGGTAAACAAGTATTAGTATGTCATATGGATTTGAGAAATGGGTGCTTCAACAAACAAATGACGGTACTTGATATGTTTGAGAGCGACAATCTTCGAACGATCACACAGAAGAGATGAACCACAGCTTTTATGGAATATATCGTCACCATAAATGTCCGAAGTCGTATCTCCAAAAAAGTCAAAATTAGTTTTTTGAGTGAATCTAATACATAAGACTAAAATACATGCTCTTGCAAAATTTCAAGCTTTACGTTAAAAATAGCGATCCTATTCAAGAAAAGGCATTTCGTAAAATGGGATAACATTGCAGATTTTGTGGTAATGACGGATCCCAAAACCAAGCGTTCCCCGTTTTTGGTTTCATTACTTACTCCCATTCGTATATGATTGATAATATCCCATAAAATCGCCTTCATAAGATTAATATTCCGTAAAACAGTTTTTCAGTTTATAACGTTTGTTGCTTCTCCTGAAAAATTAATATTTTGCTGGCTACGACTTTTGGCATTTACGGTGACGATATATTCCGTTCCAAGCCATCTAAGTACGTTTTTCGAATTTCTCAGGAGATTTCAAGCAAGCAAATTGTAGTGTACCACTCATAATTAACCGTTCTACATTTCTCAAACCGTATAGTCTCCACACGGTCAGTTTAGCCGAAGAAACAGGCGACCATATGCTTCGAAGTGCTTCTTACATGAACAACTTTCGATGGATTTGGCTCGCTTTCGAAGACCTAAACGGTTGATTCCTGATTTATTTCGGGCTCCTAAGCATTGGTCCAAGGTTCGTCGTCTGTTACGATTTTATAAACGTCGTTTTTGTTTACAATTTTTTTGCACCAGTCCACAACAGCCTTTTTTGATCGATTTTCCAAATTTGCTGAATCTAATGAGAAAAATCCATTTTCGTCAATGTGTTCACACAAAATCAAATGTTAGTTGGTGGAAGAAATGCCCAATGATGCCTCTATCTCACGGTATGTAATATGGCGATCTTGCATTATCCGTTCACGCACGGCTTAATTTTTTTTTGGCACAACTGCCGATTTTGGGCTACCCTCACGACCAGTTTTTCATAGTGCTATATGATGGCCCTTTATGGACATTCAAAGATTTAATTTGATCGATGCACTTTTGGTGTGATTATCCACGTCGAAAGTTGTGATCGGACGAAAAATGTTCACAAGTAAATTCAATTTTTGTTGTTGTAAGGTGATTTTTTCAAGTTACTGTAAACAACACAACACATGATCATATTTCAAACTGTCCTGAGTATGTTAAGGCAAAAAACTGCCAAACCTTCAAAAACAAAATTGAAATGGTGTCTGGGAACACGGGGTGTTGCCTAGGACAGAAAGTTATCGGGCAGCCCTCGTAGGTACATCTTTATAAATAAAAATCAAACGTCGTTCGTTGGTAATGGCATCAGTTGAGAACGGCTGGACCGATTTGGATAATTCTTTTTATGAAATGTTCGCCATAACCCGACATAGGTTTTATGCAAAGAAAATTTTATCACGCCTCCTTTTTTCAAATTTTATCTTTTCTACAAAAACTACTGAACCTATTTTTCTGAAATTGTCAGGGAATTTACAGGGATGGCCCCCGTTGAAAATAGGCTACAAATTTTGTTGAATTTCGGAGGGGGCGGGGTACTTCCCCAATACCCTATTTCTTTACAAATGCTATATTTACAATAATTACGATTGTATCGGTTTGGAAATTAATTTGCGAGAAAATTGTGGTTGTTTCTCCGACCTTACTTACTTATTTGGCACCCAAAAACATGACCACGCCCACTTTTTAAAATATGTTTCATCTTCAAAACAACTGAACCGATTTTCTTGAAATTGTCAGGGAATGTACAGGGATGACCCCCGAAACAGGCTACATATTTTATTGAATTCCAGACGGGGCGCGGTACCTCCCCTATGCGATATACAACAAAAATTATATATTTTCAAATATTACCAGTGTATAGGTTTACAAATTTACGAATTAATCTACAATCCAGGTACTTCTTTGGGGCCCAAAGATCCGACCACACCTTTTTTTAAATATGTTATATCTCCAATACTACTGAACCAATTTCCATGAAATTTGCAGCAAAAGCTCAAGGTTTGCCGTTGTTATGTATATTTTATGAATTTCGGAGGAGGTGGGGTACCTTATCCTATATGTATAAGCCAAACCAATGATTATATCAGTTTCAGCATAAATTTTGGGAGACAATGGGGTTGTGCGTATACAAGGTACATATTTGAAGCCAAATTACCGGACCACGCCCACTTTTTAAATATGTTATATATTGAAAACTAATGACCACACCCACTCTTCTCAATACATTATTTTTTGAAAACTAATGAATCTAATTTCATTCAATTTTCAGAAAATTTTCCGGAATGTTCCGTGGTCCAAAATGCCCATTATTTGTAGACGAATTTCCGGGGCTTATTTTTATACCCTACACCACACTGTGGTAAGGGGTATTATGTCTTTGTGCATTTGTATGTAACAGACAAAAGGAAATGAAATAGACCCATAGTTCCTTTTGGGGATATACATTTAATCACTTTCTGAGTCGATTTATGCATGTCCGTCCGTCTATCCGTCTGTCCATGTATTTTTGTTCGCAACGTACAGGTCGAATTTTTTGTCCGATTCAGCTGGAAATTGGGGACTACAATTTTTTTAGCCATAGGAAGAACGCTATTGCTTTTGGTGAAAATCGGTTCAGATTTGGATATAGCTCCCATATATATTTTCACCCGATTTCACGTATTTGCTGCACCAAACACGCTATATACGTCCAATTTTGATGAAAGTTTGAATGTGTGACTGAATTCGGTCTATAAATAAGTGTACCATATTATATCGAAGTCGGTTCAGATTTGGATATAGCTCTCATATATATTTTCGGCCGATTTCACGTATTTTCTGTACCACACACGTTATATATGTCCGATTTCGATGAAATTTTGAATGTGTGACTGAATTCGGTCTAGAAATAAATATGCCGGTTCAGATTTGGATATAGCTCCCATATGTATTTTCGCCCGATTTCACGTATTTGATGCACCAAACACGCTATGTACGTCTGATTTTGATGAAATTTTCAATGCTTGGCTGAATTCGCTCTAGAAATAAGTGTGCCAAATTATATCGAAATCGGTTCAGATTTGGATATAGTTCCTATATATATTTTCGGCCGATTTCACGTATTTTCTGTACCAAACACGCTATATATGTCCGATTTCGATAAAATTTAGAATGTATGACGGAATTCGGTCTAGAAATAAATGTGCCAAATTATATCGAAATCGGTTTAGATTTGGATATAGCTCCCATATATATTTTCGACCGATTTCGCGTATTTGCTGCACCAAACACGCTATGTACGCCTGATTGTGATGAAATTTTGAATGCTTGGCTGAATTCGCTCTAGAAATAAGTGTGTCAAATTATATCGAAATCGGTTCAGATTTGGATATAGTTCCCATATATATTTTACATATTCACAGTAGTGTAGGGTATCATATAGTCGGCACCGCCCGACTTTGACCCTTTCCTTACTGGTTTTATAATCGCTATATTTGCTAAACTTATGTGTGCATCGGCTTGCAAATTAATTTTCGGGATAACGGTGGTTGAGCCTTCGACCAAGAAACACGGTATACATATTTACAAATTTCCTTAAATGGTCCATCAGCTATGAAAAACTGAAACATATAAGTCTCAATAAGCGGGAGAATTCGTCTTAACCATCTTTTTAACTTTTATAATTAGATCGCTTTCGTAAAAAGACAGGGGACAAGTCCTTATGAGAATAGAAAGGTTACAGACAAAATCTTTACATGCATTTAAAATCCTCCTCGGTTTGACAATGGACCGAAGAAGTGAGGTAGAAAATAGCAATTTTTGTATTGTCAAGCATAAAGTCCATAAAAAAGTTGTCATTGAAACTCATTACGACGGGCTGCAACGTGGACTGGGGTCTGCTGGTATGTGAATAAAACTGGAGTTTATTTTTAAAATCGATTTTGAAAAATCACAAAGCAAACCAAACTGTCAGAGTGAAATTAAAGGCAGTACTTAATAACATACGCCTAAAGTCCTCCACTTTAAAACTGGAGAACTTAACTAATAAGTTCATGGGACGATATCTGAGGGAATGTTATTTTTTAAAACTATGATTACTTTAATATTTTTTCTTTTCTTTAAAACAGATTTGACATTTTAAGAGTTAAGAACCTCTCCAATTTTTTTTAATATCCTCTATATTCAACTCAAGTTTCATTTTGAAATGTTGAAAATTAATTAGAAAAAATCGTAATCTTTAGGAATGGACGAACGGCTTTGCACTCTCATAAATTAATTATTTTGTTTGAAGAAATTTTCAGTTTTAAATAATTTCCCTTACAAACTCGTGACCCAGCAACTTTATTAAACTTTTGCCGAAAAGTTGCTGATGTCAATGGGTGTAGTTCAAAAGAAAAAATTTCAGCAGACAATGCAAAATGAAATCAAAAAGAAAAACCTATTTTTTTAATTAATTTTTTTTTTTTTTCGTTAGAAACGAGCTTTTATGGCCAATGGCTAATTTTTTTATTTTAATTAATATAACGGTGCCGCGCTAATACATTTTTTGTGGCAAAATAGCTTAGCAAAGACAATGGCAAAAAGTCGATGTTCATGCCTCAAAGATGACAACTACACAGACACAGGAATAATAACAAAAGTCAATACAATGATAAATACATTGAATGAATCAATGAATGAGTGAAGAATGTACATTGGAATGGATGGCAGGGGTTATTGACACTCTTTGCTTTGTCTTCCTTTTACAAAACACTGCCCTTTGATGGTTGGCAAAGAAATCGAATACAATGACATGATAATAAACTATAGAAAAATCTGCACAATGACGTCGTTGCTTGCTTTGTTGTTATTATTACATATATCGGTGGCCATTTCGCATTGTCCTTTTTTTAGATTTTCAAAGTTAAGCATAAAATGCAACAGTGTCACAGTGTCTTTTTTTACACGCAAAGCGGCCTGGAATTAAGAACAGTCATATAATTGGCAATTTTACATTTCCCTTCGATACCCTTCCTCGGTTTGGCTGGTTTGTTTTTTTAAATAACACAATCCAATTTGAATTATGTGACCATTTGTCGTTTCACACGTTTATCGCTTAGCTTGTTTGGTAATTTGTCTGTTAAAGACTATCGATTAGTTTTGACAAAACAAAAATGTTAAGTTATTTAATTAATCATTTTTTTCGCTGTTGAACAAATTTTCATTCTCATTCATCACGTTTGGATGTGGGATGGCGGTGGTGGTGGTGCTGTTGGCGGTGCTTATCACAAGTATTGGGGGTGGTGCGGCATCTATATTTTTTTTTTGATTTCTTTCTTCTTCTTCTTTATGTGCTTTATTTTCTAAACATCAATTATTTAATTATACTGTCTGGCATTGTTGATTTGCTATTCTGTGGGTTTGCATGTTTTTGCTGTTGTCGTTGTTATTGCTACTACATTTATCGTTCGTTCGCTTGGCTTTTTGTTATGGATATTTATTTATTTATTTTTTGTTGTTTTTGTTTTTTCTTAAAACACTCGCCGCGTATCACTCAACGTATCTTTTGGCGATTTCGTGCGGAGGGGTTTTTTTGGCCAAGAATGCATATTTTTTATTTCTTCAATGGAAAACACCACCACCAACGTTCTGGTCTCTTGTCAGAATCTTGTTTTGTTTAAGCGAATGGGGGTCTCTCTGTATTATTTATTTATTTATTTTTTTCTTCCATCATTCACAAATTCCTTCTTTTTTGAAATTTTCTTTAAAAAAATAACAAAAAACACAACACAGTTTACGGGTAGCGCTAGCGTTTACATACACGTCCGTTTGGATCCACAATTCGCAACGTTGTGAAAAGTTTTTCGTTGGATACCTTCACTGAACGTGTGGAGCAGTACGACGACGACGTGCTCAATGTGTAACAGCCAGAGTAACGTTTAATGTTGCTGCGATATTGTGGCCCATCATCATCATCATCATCGTCGTCGTTGTTGTGGCTGTCGTCGTCATTGTGAGTGGTGAAAATCTTTGCTGAGTTTGTGATTTTTCTCCCAAGTTACAGAGCTGTGAGAAAATGAGCTTTAAGGGTAGTTAAAAGCTTTCATGCCATTACAACTGTGGAAAATACAATGCCACAGGTTTTGTTTACTCTCACTCTCTTTCTGTGATACACTCTGTGATTTGTGAGGGAGCCAAGAAAGGTGTGAGAGTTTCTCTCCGCATTATACCCTCATATTCTCATCCCCAATATGTGGAAACTCGGGAAAAGGGGTTGCTTTTTGGTTTTGGTTAATTGTGGGCTTCTTTAATTGAATGTTGTTGTTGCTTTTGTTGTTTCTTTGCCATTTTTTGTTGCTGGAAAAACAAACGAGTCCCTGTGAACACAAACATTAAGCTTGGGCTCTTGCCATTGTTGTTGTTGCTGCTGCTGATTTCTTGCACCTTTTGTTGGTGTGCTAATAGTGTTGTTCTGCTTCTTCTTCTTATCATGTAATATTGTTGCTGTTGTTGCCTCTTCCTTATTTTGTTTATTTGTGTTGCTGTTGCCGTTGTCCGTAAATATAAGCAACACGTTAATCATTTATGCCAAAAAGAAATTGTAATTGTTTGGACGTCGTCGTTGCGTGTTTGTTTTTGTTGCAAGTAATGAGAAGAAACAATGAGTGTTGTGTTTCGACGAGAACGAGATTGGGAGAGGAAGTATCGTATTTGTGAGTTAAGGAGCAAATATTTATTTTAATAAGATTTAAAAGGGATTTCTGAAGAAGGTAAACAGGTGTAAAGTATGAAAAATGATTTGCCCTATCCATTCATCGGGTGGTATGTGATTAGGTCTTTATGTAGCGTTAGGATTTTTTGTAAGAATGTATGTTATTGCCATGTGTATAATATTACTGAGGGTTAATGAGTGGTTATTTTCGTTGATAAATTCTATGATTATTGAATTAATACAACTATGTAAACAAGTGAAAAAGTATCAGTCGCCTTTGCCGACAGAGATATACCCACAGCCTATGTGAATTGAAACTTTGAGAATTTTTTTACCCTTTTTGGGCATTTGCACTAGCCGACAAAATGTGGATTATGATTAAAGTTCAAAAGTGTTGCGTAGGAGGTATTCAAAGGAATGGACCGACATAGTCCATTATGAAAGTGGACCTAATTTTGAGAGTCATACCATTTCGATAGATAACGCGCCCATTAGCCATTTCAGTGGGACATTGTATAACTTTTGGACCAGTATGCCAGGTAGTATGGACTTGTCCACGGAAAACATAATATCACTGTAAACAGGACCACAAAGAACAGCATCGGTAAACGTATTCAAAGGATCTTCGAACAGACCCTAAACTGTACTTAGACACAAATGTTGAACAGTTGTGTGGAGGTACCCTAAGGAGAGGTCCGATTTGGGCCATTTTAGAAGTTAAACTAAATTTGGACAATATATTAGGAGAAAGTTTGGACCAAATTGGACCATTTTAGTGACATTTTTTAAATATTGGTGGGAAGTACCGGAATTTGTTGACCGGTATTGCCCATCTTCGAATTGAAACTAAGTTTTCTGACTACGAAAGTCGTTACACTTGTTTTCGTCCCCACCATTGATGTTATATTTTGTTTTGTTGTTAATATACATACGTTGGATTATATTATTATTGACAATAAATTCATGAATTTCTCCTTTTAACAGTCCTCGTATAGTTTCACTGTTAACCGTTGAGTTCACTGACCGATCGGGTCAAGGCCACGTGTTGGCGAACAACTGGTAACAGGTGAACCTATCACCAAGGTTATCCCTACCCTTAAAGGAATTTATGAATTTATTAGAGGTAATAGGTACCACCAGTTTTTCCTATAAAAGGGCAGGAGGAATTACAAGGGGGATCAGTCGGTGAACAAGTGTCGAAGTGTACAGTGCGCGTATATACCCCGAGTGTCCAGTCGAAGTAAAACCTGGTGACTCAGAGTGGTGATTTATTCTTTTTACAGTCGTGTCAACCTGAGTAGTGTCCGTAACTCTCGGGCTCCCCTCGTGCCAATCTGAGTAGTGTCCGTAACTCTCGGATTCCTCTCGTGTCAACCTGAGTAGTGGCCGTAACTCTCGAGCTTCCCTCGTGCTAATCTGAGTAGTGTCCGTAACTCTCGGATTCCCCTCGTGTCAACCTGAGTAGTGTCCGTAACTCTCGGGCTTCCCTCGTGCTAATCTGAGTAGTGTCCGTAACTCTCGGATTCCCCTTCGTCAACCCTCGTCTGACCTTAGGATCGGCAGTGGATCTCCAGCAAATCCCAACCCCATATTAACCACCGGACCGGGTCTTCGGCAGGCCATATCTCCGAAACAGAAGGGAGTACTTATCCAGGTCTCCATCAGGGCCAGCAAAGCTAACGTCTTGGCAAGGAGTACTTATCCAGGTCTCCTTCGGGCAGCCTACTGGAGCACCTTTCTGGCGCTACTGTGGAAGGCCTACGGGAATACTTATCCAGGTCTCCCACAGCGGCAGGGAACGACGAGAAAGAGTATCTATTCAGGGCTACGTGGAACAATCTACCGGAGTACTTATCCAGGTCTCCCACAACGGCAGAGAACGACGAGAAGACCATCAGCTGGGCGTACTTATCTAGGTCGCTGCGATAGTTCTGACTGGGAAGACGTAGCCGACATATATTTATTCAACCGATCAAAAAATCCGCCAATCAATCTTAAACAATAAAGCCACAAATTGGTTAAAACCCAAACAAACCGTGTTTTCTCTCTCTCGGTCACTTTTATAAATTTCTGTGGCAGACTCTGGCCCCCCGAGAGCTATCCCAGCGATCAGAGGGAACTTGTGACGCTACAGTTTGGACAAAATATTATGAAGGTCAAATTTTGTACCGAATCGGCAGATCCGTTCGAGAGTTATTTTACGCTCCAGCCACTACAGATGGTGCCATAGGGGTTTTTTATCCCATTCGGACTGTTTTCTCAACAGGAATGAACTTGCCCCTGAAAAAAACTTTTACCGCCGTAATTGAGGCAAGCGAATGCAGCTACCAAGGCAACACGAGTGTTTTAGTCGGTTAAGAACCGGATGTTGTCGCCGCACAATGGTTCAGGAATCGATTTTCCTGGCCACAAATCAAAATTTTGTTTTGTCAAAGATATTTAGTTTCTCTGTGGGATTCGATAGTAAACATATTGATACTAAGGAAACCAACAAATTATGTAAAATCATTGGAAGGTATGGGCGTGGTGTGCCCCTAAAGACGAACATTTTCCCCATTTTTTGGGAAATTCGTAATTTTTGCAAATTTTTGGAGAAAGAAGTAGCTATTTCTCGGAAACTATTACAGAAATTGTGTTCATTGTTTTTTTTTGTAAGATAGATAGGATTGTGGCCTTTAAAAATCGTTTTAGTAAATTACCGTAGCGTTTACACAACATGAGCTATTTAATTTTTCCTCAGATACTAAATTTTATGAAATTCCAAATTTAGTGGACTAGAACTTTTGCGGAACAACATGGAACAATGTTCTGTTTTCACAGAAAGATGTCCGAGAGTCTCTTCTTTCAGCGCATATATACGTCCCGTCCCGTTCCGTTCGTTTAACACTTTATTCAATTTATTGAAATTACATGGGTAAAAATGTGTGTTTTTCTATACTGTTTTCCATATGAATTACAACTTTTTGACACAATTTAACATTTTTTTGAGTATATGAGTTTTTATACGAGTTATATGAGTATTTTTTAATTTTTGAAAAAAATTAAATTTTTTGTTTTTTTTTTAATTTTTTAAAAATTTATTTTAGAATTTTTTTTTCAGTTTTTTTCGGTTATTTTATAGTTTATTTGTTGGTGTTTGACCATCCTTAAGACATATGAAGATATAACACTCATATTTGGATAAAAAATAGTAAGAAAAAACTAAAAGTTTAATTTGACCTTGAATTTATATGCAACTACCAGACCGAATTTGACAGCTTATAACTCATCTTAAAGCTGATGGTGTTATCTGTCTAACAAAAAAAGAATTATGAAAATATCTCTATCCGTTCAAAAGTTACAGAATTTTGACCAGGAAAAAACGAATTTGAACCACTGCACTATAGGTAATTTGCCCTGTTTTTGAGTCAAAAATTAATAACGGCGGAATTAAACAATTTTGTAACTTTTTAAATTATTTATATGTAAAACTGAGCTAAAACGAAGATTTGTACAGTGAAATTCGGATATAACGAACAACGGTTATAAGCAACTACGCATATAAGTAACAAAGCAATTTCTTAAAATCGAATTTTCATAAGTTTTTTTATAAACAATAAACCGCTGAAAACGATCAGGATAGCTAGTAAAAAAAATTTTGACCCGCGAGTACATTTTCCAACGAATTGTTACTACAGTTTTGTATATTTTTTGAATATACGTTAATAAAGACAAGTTTAGTACTCCTTTAAACCGCATCAATGATTAATATGTAAAAGAGAGATAAAATAAAGCTTTCTACTGCCGCACCGTTTATAGAAAAACACGGATATACCGAACTATTTGTCGCCATTACTTATTTTACTTGCAATGAAATTGTAAACAACAATATTTTTTACATTTATTATTTATTTCCTCAAACCAAACTTCCACAATTTTAAGACTTTTTATTGAGAAGTAACCTAATAAAATCTCATAAATATCAAAAAACGGGCAAAATCGGGTTTTGAAACCTAGTAATTCCAATGCAGAAGACTTTCATTAATGTGTTCTAGGTGGCAAAATCACGGCCAAACACGGCCAATTTAGTATAAGTCTATATGAAGTGAGTTTAAGAAAAATAAAATATTTATTTCTGACTTTTTGTGTTTTTTGGTCGCTACCCAAAATGTTTAAGCTATATTTTATATTAAATAAATTCCTCTCGCAATTGCCAATCTATTCCATTTTACATATATTTATATTTGGTTTATTTTTCCGCGGTTTTAAGTACATTGAAATATGCCTTACAATATATATTTTTTTAGTTCTTCTTCGAAATTCTCACTTTGACTGCAATTTAAACCGCGATAATGACGCGATAATGAAAAATATCATTCATATTAATAAATTTTGACATGTTCTTTTTTCAATGCCAACTGAAAAATTATTATTATTAAAAGTTGCAAAATCGACTTTTTGCCTCAAAAACTGGGCAAATTACCTATAGTGCACTGTGAGCCGCCTCGATTCAAATTTGGCCCGAATTAATGGCACGATACCCAACACATAAGCTGTAGGTGGATTGGTGCCGTACGACACGCTGTATTTGTTTAGATGCCCAGCTAACCCCACTCGCCTCTCTTCTGTTTCTTTGTGAACGCAGCCAGTCCAGGTAGCAAATGTTGCAAAAGGTTTTTATCGGCCAACATCTTCGGGTACCTCCGACACAGAAGTTCAAAATTGTCGCTACATGCAGTTGGCCGTTTGAGAGGAATGGCTTATAGGCGCATTAAGGGCCAACCAACCTCTGATCTCGTAATATTTCAAGTGAAGTTCGGGGATATATTATATCAGATCAATCCAGATCACTCACGAAATTTCAACATTCTCGCTTAAGTGCAGTTTAAAGGATGAGGATTTTTTTTGAAAGTCTTACCGAAGGTAGTATTGAGCTTACAACGCATGCAAGTGACATCGACATATTTATCCGAACATTTCGATCGATAATTGGAACATTTGTAAAAAAGAGAAAAACAAATAAATAAATAAAACAAGTAAAAAAGCGTCAGTCGGCTTTGCCGACAGATGTATACCCTCAGCCAATGTGAAGTGAAACTTTCACCTATGGACAGATCGAATGTATTTAATGTCTCTTCAGAATTTTGTGGCTATTTGGATATTTAAATTTGCCGACAAAAATGTGGATTAGGAATTAACTGCACTAAGACACAAATGTTGAACTTTTGTGGGAGAGGTACCTTTAGGGAGGACCGATATGGGCTATTTTAGATGTTAAACTAAATTTTTACGAAATGTTCATTTCATTTTGCATTTTAGTGAAATTTTTTAGATATTGGGGAGAAGTACCGGAAGTTTCGGACCGACATTGCCCATGAAACTAAGTTTGGATACAATATGACGAAGACCAAATGTTGGACAAAATCGGTTGAACAGTTCGATAGTTATCGTGCTCTCTGACCACCACATATGGTGACATATTGGTTTTTTTACACCTTTTGGGCTGTTTTCCCAAGAAATGTGGACTTGCCCCTGAAAAAACTTTTACAGTCGTAGTGGAGGTAGCGAATGCAAGTTGCTTCAACAAAAATCAAAGTGATTCGAGAGTAGGTCTTAAAGTGAACTTACCCGAAATTTTGTAAGAGAGCTACCAGAAGGAGAATAAAAATATGCTCCATATTCGAACCTGAAATATATCTGGTAGATATATTAGGATGTGCAAAGTGTGGATTACACCGGTCACTCCCTTCAAGAGTTATCGTGCGCACAATTTTTCCGAACATTTTTGCAGTTTTGTGGGGGAGGTACCTGAAGGAGTGGACCGATATGGCTTATATTCGAACTTAAACCAAGTTTGGACAAAATATTACAAAGGCCAAATTTTGGACCGAATCTGCAGATCCGCCCGATAGTTATCTTGCGCTCCAACCACTACACACGGTGTCATAGTGGTTTTTGGCACCTTTCAAGCTATTTTCTCAGGAAGTATGAACTTGCCCCTGATGAAACGTGTACCGGCGTATGTTGGCCAGTGAATACAAGTTTTTTTTTTTTAAAAAGTCAAATCGAAAGAAGGCCCTAAACTGAACTTTTCCGAAATTTTGTGTGGGAGATACCCAAAAGAGTGGACCGATGGAACCTCATGTAAGACTGATACAAATTTCAAGATGTGCAAAGTATGGACCAAATCGATTATTCCCTTCAACATTTCCGAAAATTTTCGAAATTGTTGGGGGGAGGAACCGGAAGGAGTGGATCGATATATCCCAACTTCGAACATAAACTAAGTTTGGATCGGTTGATCCGATCGAGATCAACTCCAAGTTATCTGAAACGTATTTGGTCCAAACATACTTGGGGTCTAAAACCACTATTTCGATGAGAAACATTTTGCCCGTATGAAATTAATAGCATAAATGTTGAGTGTATAAAAATAAATGACAGCATGTTGAAAGACACATCCCACTGTTCTGAAAATTATAACTGTTGTGTCTCATCGAAGTAATGCTTTTAAGCTTATCTCTCGGTCTGTCCGGATAACTCTTGAATGGATCAACCAATTTTGTCCAAACACTAATCTAGTACGAACATGAGCATATCGGTCCTCTGTCTTTGGTAACTCCCCGGCGATAGTTCAAATTTGTTAACTAAAATGCTGCACAGAATGGCACTCGAAGCGAATAACAGATTTGGTCCAAACATAATTTTTTCATGACATAGATGAGGTTCGGATATGGAGTACATCGTTTTAATCCATCGGGTACTTTTCACACAAAATTTAAATTTGTTTGGCAAAAGTTCAGTTTAAGAGTTCGTTTGCAGCAGGATGGCCTCGCGGTCCCTATTACGACGATATAAATTTTTTCGGGCGCAATTCAATACCATTATGGCACAAAAGCAGGGTCTTTTCTGCACCAAGTAAAATGATTGGTGACAGAAAAGAAGAAGCAGTTTCCAAATTGTCCAACATCAGCATCGATTCCGAAAAATGCACAGCACCACAACATTATTACACGACATATCCACGGTCGATGACTAAACCAAAAGAGACCATGCCACCGAAAAGTTGAGGTGGCTCTTGGCCTATCCTAACTGTTTAAAACGTTGGATAATCAACTATATGTGTGTTCTCGAGTCGTTTGTGGAATTCCGAAATAAGACCCATAGAGTGAAACAAGATGTTTCCTAAGGCGGGGTGACATCTCCGGAACTGTTTAACCACTACCTAGAAATCGTAATTTATGCGGATTATTGTACGACGTTGACGTTGGGTCCTAATTCAGTCAATTTTATCAGAGCAGGAGTAGCTGCCATCATTATAGTATTTAGGGCCATGCCAAAACCATGGATGTTAGGGCTAGTATGTCACATATATATTCACTGGACAATAGCCGTAGACTATCCCAGCATTTTCACATACAATATCAGGAACCTATGACCGATCTGGGATATCAATATTTTCCCTATATATACCATAGATATTTCAAAAACCGTTTGGATCGAGCACACATAATATTCTGAAAGACTTTATTATCCAAAAACTTCAATAAAATATATTATGTGACCGCAGATAACGAAAATGTGAATAAAAACGGTAGAATATGGTCCTAAATCATATATAAAAAGCGAAAGCTTCTGAAGATGTTAAATATTATAGCTACAAATCTCTTTTGTTCAGACTCATAATGAAATTTGATTTGGAACATTTCTTTTTTTGACACAACCCCCAAAGAGTGAGGTATTTTAGGAGATTTTGGCTCAGTGTGGAATAAATTTTAATTAAGAGTCTAAAAGTGTAACAAATAATTTCTAACTATAATATCTAATTTTGTAACGTCATTTTCTTAACAAAGTATTTTACTCAGATATCTAGTTTGTTCTGGGACTTACAAAGAAATTTTGTGTAGAATATTTCTTCTTTTCACACCTTTCGTCTAGAAGTAAATTTCATGTTACTTTCATGCATCAACTCGAAAAAAGAACAAAACAAATTTATTCAAAAAGTATTTGGGTGTTTTGTTGGCAAACTTGATGTATATATTTTCTTGATATATATTGCAAATACATATTTCATTTATTCGGCGACTTATATTGAAATTTGATGGAGATTATTTTTGTCTTTGACGTCTTCTATCTAGAATGAAGTTTTGTGGGACAAAACTTAATAAACTCAGCTAAAGTACAACATTAACCCTAAAACGTGATTTTACTTTTGGCAGATTCCTGGCGTATAGTAAAATGTTATGACAAATAATTTTGTATAATATTTTGAGTTGATACGAACACATTTTAAAGGAGTTTTTAAACGTTTCTGAAAAAGGGACCAAAAAGACCCCTTTGGTGACTCGCATGAGGGTTAATTTTTTTCATAAAAAGATACCCCGTATTGTTGTCAGTAATATTGCCAAAGACACTTTATACCTAAAATGCAAGGATTCCAAGAAATCTAATGTCGAATATTTCAAAACCTGTAGAAATGGGCGGAACTTGTCACGCCTATTTAGGTTACTTCCCGACGTAAACTTTCAAAACGCCGATGCACGTGTCTTCTTTTTTTCGGTCCTCTTTCATAATCTGGTCGAATTATCTTGTATTTTTTTTTTGTGTTGTACAGTGTTATATTTAATTTTTTCTGTATTCTATATTTTTCTTTTTTGCATTTGTTTCACTTCTAAATCGGCGACTAATAAATTCACCTACGGTACATATTTTCATATCCATACAATTTTAATTTACCTACTAACCCAAATTTATTGATGATATTTTTTTTCTTGCACTGCCTACACTCGCTCATTACAGTTTTATTTTGTGTTTTTATGCCTTGTCTCTAATGTTTAGTTTATTGTTGTTTTTGCAATAAAACTATCAAAGTAAATTTTACATTGCCACGCTAGAGAATACAATTAAAATGATGCTAATAAAAATTAACAATTAATGGCTGGCGTGAATGTACATACATACATACAGAACAATAATGGAGTCCACAAAATGAGAACTGGACCGGGGAATATAAGATAACAGAGCACATATCTATTGAGATATAAAGATTCCGATACGGAGTCTTAAGTTTTATTTTGTGGTAACATTGTTTGTAATTAAAATCTGTAGACGCAGCATATTGTTGGTGACAGCAGCAGCAGGAATGCCGGGGCTGATGACAAGGGGCGGGGAAATGACAACGACGTATTAAACCAGTTTTTCTGAAACTTCCCAATTATGTCGTATTAAATGTCATTTTTGGTTAGATTTGTTCGATTTTTCCTATTTGTACTACTTACTGTTTTCATAAAGTCGTTGTTTTTGTTGTTGTAGAGCAATCTAACAAAAACTCAATGCAATTTTGTAGTCATAAATGAAATAGTTTTTAGCTGTTATACGAGTAGTAGTAGCTAACTAATATATGTATGTTACTTGTGGTTGGTATGGTTGAAGGTTAATGGGTTTCTGTTCTGTTTGAAATTGTTATTTTTTGTTTAAAACGACGCACACACTCACATGCAAAAGCTATGCGTATCTAACCGCCTATATTAGTATCTGTCGATTTATCATTTTCAGCTTGTAAAGCAGTTGTGGTTGTGTAAATGATATTTATTTGCTGTGAGAGCTTAGTTCAATAATACTAAACACTAAAAGGTATTTATTTGGTAGTACATATGTAATTTCTAAAGTAGCCAATTCGAAAACACCAAATGTTGACACTTGCAGCTTTTTGTAAAATGGGAAAGTGATCTACGTAGAATTTGTGTAAATAGAAATCTATTGGGAAAACCACAAACAGAAACACCTTTGGTGAGGAAGTATGATTCTTTTCATGTGATTAGAAGTACCGTGGGAATGTCTCTTTATCTGAGCCGTACTTAGAATTTTCATTTTGGACTATTTTTAAGTCTTACACGGTGCTCTTGAAACAATTTTAAATGGAAGGTGCTTACACCTTGGAAGTTTTTGCGGATTCTGAAACTACAATGTTCATAGATGAGAAAAATCAAAAAACAAAAAAAATCGCCGGAGCGCTTTTAAATAAATCGCGATATAAATTGAAATTTTTAGGGGTTGTTTAGGTCTTCACGATTTTGCTTAGAAACCGCAAGTCGAATCAAAATGGGACTAAAGAAAATGTTGTAGCTATGAAAATTCTCTACAAGATCGACGTTAATGGTATTTTCGTAGTTTTTACCATTTTTGAGATATAGAAGTTCAAATTGGGACAATTCAAATTCAATTCAATTCTGTATCGCTCCCTTATAAAACAATGTCATGAAGGTTGCGCCTTAACTAACTTTTGATGAAAACCGCTTACACAGGGGAAGTTTTTGTGAATTCTGAAACAGCAATGTTCATAGATGAGAAAAATCCAAAAACGAGAAATAATCGCTGTAGGGATTTTTAAATAAATCGCGGTCAAAATTCACATTTTTAGGTGTTTTATAGGTTTTCACGATTTTGCTTGGAAACCGTAAGTCCAATCGAAATGGAGCTAAAGAAAATGTTGTAGCTGTGAAAATTCTCTAGAGGATTGACGTCTATTATTTGTTTCCAGCCTGTACCATTTTTGAGATAAAAAAGCTGAGTTTAAATTTTTAGATTTTTTGTTACGGTTTCGTGATTTTGCTTGAATACGGTAAGTCTTATCGATATGGGACCTGAGAAAATCTTAAAGCTGTGAAAATTCTCTACAAGACTGGCTTTAGTAACTTATCCTAAGTTGTACCATTTTTTTAGATATATGAGTTTAAGTTGGGAATTTGCAGTCATCACATCGTTTTATAAGGGGGCGATACAGAATTGAATTGAATTTGAATTGTCCCAATTTGAACTTCTATATCTCAAAAACGGTAAAACCGACGAGAATATCATAAAGGTCAATCTTGTAGAGAATTTTCATAGCTACAATATTTTCTTCAGTCCCATTTTGATAGGACTTGCGGTTTCTAAGCAAAATCGTGAAAACCTAAACAACACCTAAAAATGTCAATTTAAATCGCGATTTATTTAAAAAGCGCTCCGGCGATTTTTTTTGTTTTTTTGATTTTTCTCATCTATAAACATTGTAGTTTCAGAATCCGCAAAAACTTTCGAGGTGTAAGCACCTTCCATTTAAAATTGTTTCAAGAGCACCGTGCTTAGCAATCAATTTTGATTTTCTTTGAATTCAAACTAAAAAGTCTATCTCTCTTTCCATGACATTTTCTCTGGTTAATTTAACTGAATTCCAAGAAGTATTTAGCAAATATTTTCATATCAGGTTTTTTTCTGTTGTTTGTTTGACCAGGTCGTTTTTCCTTCTGTTGCTAAATGAATTCAGTTTTTTTATTTCTAATTTTTAATTGCATGTTTGCAAGCAATTTAATTTGTCTTAATACCTGACACATTCTGTACTGTTTTTTTTTTTATGGGCAATATGAATAAATGAGCTTCAGCACACTCATGTGGCCTGTGGAAATATTTTGCATAGCTTTAAAATTTTGAAATGTGTGTTTTTAAATGTTCAGTTGAGAAAATTATTTTGTTACCTAAAATAAATACAAACGAATATATAATAATATTTCCGTAATACACAAAAATATTAGATTTTGTAAAGGGTGTCCAAAATTGATGTATTATTTTCATTTGAATGAAAATTATACTTTTTTGTTGATATAAAAAAAATTATTTCAGTTTATTAGGTATAGGTTTCGATTAATTAAGTGAAAAAAAAGATTTCGGTTAAGTGATCCTTTCCTTCCGACTCGGAGGGTTTCTAAACATTTATAGAAATTTGACAATATTTTTTTATGAAAACGATTTTCCTGCTGTTTGTAAATTGCCAGCGAAAGTAATAAGGCACCTCAACTTAGCACACCCTGTTTAATTTACAGTACAATATTTTTATGAATATTTATCTAAAGGTGGTTTCATGTTCTTTTTATGTTCGTTTTTATTTTAAAAGCTAATTTTGTAAAGGCGTTAATTTTTTACTGCATTCTTATTGTCTTCAAAACCGCATTGTATTATCACACATACTGAGACGTAGATACATACATATAGTACACTTAAAAAAAATAATAAATAAATAATAAAATAATAACTAATTAGATAAAATAAATAAAATAAATAAAATAAATAAAATAAAAAAATAAATAAAATAAATAAAACAAGTAAGAAAAGTCTATAGTCGGACGGAGCCGACCATGGGATACCCTATACCACTATCCCTGGACAATCGCTCTCCACGGAACTTATTTTCAATGATTGTGAAAATTTAATTATCAAATATCACAGATGTAATGTATAATACTTATGACCAAAACCAAAAAGTTATCTAGCATGACAAAGGAATTTAGTTCACACAAACTAAAATGTAATGAAACCCACGAAGTACTACTACTTCCGTTGTTTAATCGCTACGTTATTGAAATTTTAACCAATTTCACACAAAAGTTTCAGTCCATTTAACCCGCTAAGTATTCTCTGATCTTCACGTTGGTTTGTACACTTCTTTTTCATCATAAACACAAACTTTGTTCAAAATTTTGCAGGTTATTATTTTGACCTACAGAGCCGCTTCAAAATTGGATAAAATTTTGTTTTTGGTCCATTTCATCCCCTGAACATTTCACGATCATCACCAAAAACTAATCATTTCTATTGTGGCCCGAACCCAACCTCCTTAAAAATTCGTTACAATCGGTCCATAATTGCGGCCTTAAGTTTGTTTATAATTTTTAATGGACGGACACACATCGCTAAATCGCTTTATCTCGTCGAGATATGAATTTTGGCATACTAGGACGAATATTTCGTGTTGTTACATAATTTTTTGGATAGACAATATGTAGCATGGGATAAAAATGTGGTTCTCTACACAGAACCGATTATATATTAGGCAGTAGACCCGTTATCTAGCAAACACTTTATTGCAATTTACATCAGGGGATAGGTCAGTATTTTTTTCCCATATGTAGGCTACTTTGCGAAATATATATGTCCTCAAGGAATTGAAATATCGACCAAAAATAAAATTTTTATATTTTTTAAACAAAAGTAATGGTCCATTTCACCCGTTAAAGAATATCAGATCATCATTCAAAATTGTACGCATCTTTTTCGACCCATACTTTTACCCGGTGCAAAATTTCGTGACTATTGATGTATAATTGCGACTTCTAGCGAGTTTATTATTACACTACCAACAAATAACGGAATATATTAGGCTGTAACTCTGTTATCTGATCATGCACACCAATATAATTGGCATCAATTGAAAGGTCAAGCGTTCCACTTTCAAGTATATCTCACTTGTCCGGAATATCACTTCCAGGAATTAAGATATAAGCTGTATATTTAAAATTTTCACAATTTTCACACAAAAGTTTTGGTCCATTTAACCCTCTAAATATTATCCTATCGCCATCTCAAACTGCAAGCTTCTCCTTTGTGATATACTCTTACCTTACTTAAAATTACGCGTTGATCGGACTATTATTGAGACCTACAGAGCCGCTAGAAAATTGGATAAATATTATGCTTTTGGTCCATTTCACCCGCTAAATATTTCACGATCATCACCAATAAGAATAGGGATCTATTCTGATCTGAACCCGACCTCCATACAAAATTTCGTGATGATCGGTCCATAATTGCGGCCTGGAGCGTGTTTACAATTTATAATGGACAGACGGACGGACGGACACACATCTCAAAATCGCTTTATCTCGTCGAGATATGAAGATTGGTATACCACATTGGGGGTCTCCGACGAATATTTCGCGGTGTTACATGAATTTTTACCAAATCAAACTTATAATACCCTTTTCCACATTGTGGTATAGGGTATAATAAATAAAAAATATAAATACTAATGACATTTTTAGTTAGGCCGAAAATTCTAATAGGATCAAATGTTTTCCAAACCTTGCCTACAATAGTTGGTGTTTTCCGCTCATATAACCGTTGGTTTACCAACGACTGCAGTCGGTATACCTCAACCTTTACTTTTATGAGTTCAACAAGTAAAATAGAAGCCTTTTATTACCAAACTAGGCCCCAGCAAAGCCGTAATATGTCTTGCTTCCTATGAAACAATTGATAAAGAGCCTACCAATTTGGGTTATCACTTCGGCATCTTCTCATAATCCAAAGTATTTGACCCCACTTTTATCCCACATTGAACTTAGATATCTAACTTTACAGCAGAGACGCGCTTCTTTGCAAAGACAGTATAGTGAGGGCGCCCACTGATTTGTTTTTGCATTTGCTTCTCTCTCTCTCTCTTACAGTGTAAGTGAATAAAAACAAACAATAAACATCATGTGGTTGTTGTTTTCTTCACTCATACATACACACATACTAAAACATTGATGGAAATTCTTGGGCAACGCTGCTTTACAGCAGAATTCGGCACCTCTTTACACGCGAGCAAGCAAAGAGAGCTTCTCTCTCCACTCACTAATTGAAAAACCATGCAATGACAACAGTGTTTGCTCAAATTGTTGTTGTTGTGTGCCGAATGCTGCTTTACAGTGACCCGTGATGAGTCCCTCAATGATTTCCATCCCTAATAGAGTTGAGCAATTGAACGACCTAGTTCACTGTCCTAGTTCAATAACGTATGAGTAACATCATACAAACTAACGTGAAATAATAAGTATACGCATTTTGTTCAAAGAAGCGACCAGTGTCCATTGAACTATATTGTGAACTTACTTACTTACTTACTTAGCTGGCCCATTACAGAACATTTGTTCTATAGGCCGAACTAAGAAAAGATCTCCAATTCTCTCTATTTATTGCTTCGCACTCTCGAATACCGCGTCTTTTCATCTCCTCATCAACTTGTTTGCGCCATCTATTCCTTGGCCTGCCAATTCTGCGTGCACCGCCATGTGGCATGTATTCATACGCCTTTTTAGCGGGTTCATCATCGCTCATTCTTATGATATGGCCTAGCCAACGCAATCGCTGCATCTCGATACGTTTAACAATATTGATGTCGTTGTATAGCAGATACAGCTCGTGGTTCATGCGACGTCGATATTCACCGTCAACGCAGATTGGTCCGTAGATCTTTCGAAGAATTTTTCTCTCAAACACACCAAGCACTGCCATGTCTGCTTGCGCAAGTACCCAGGCTTCGGAGCCATACATCAGCACGAGTAGTATCAGTGTTTTGTAGAGCGTTATTTTTGTTTGACGAGATGTGGCTTTGTTTTTAAACTGCTTACTTAATCCAAAGTAGCATCTGTTGGCCAATACAATTCTTCTTTTTATTTCACAACTGATGTCGTTTGTTGTGTTGACGGAGGTGCCGAGGTAGACGAAGTCTTTTACTACCTCAATATTATAGGAACCAACTTCCACAGTCGGTCCGAGCTCAATGGACGCATTGCGCGTCGACACCATCAACTTGGTCTTCTCACCGTTTACCGCCAGACCCACTTTAGCAGATTCTCCTTCGACCTTTATAAAGGTATCAGTTACTTCTTTTACTGATCGACCCATGATGTCTATATCATCAGCATAAGCAAGTAACATGTGACTATTGGTGTAGATTGTGCCACTTCTTTTGACGTTTGCCTCTCGTATAACCTTTTCTAGCAGGATGTTGAAGAGGTCACACGAAAGGCTGTCTCCTTGTCTGAAACCTCTTTTGGTACCAAATTCTTCGGAGAGGTTCTTTCCTATTTTAACTGAGGACCTCGTGTCAGTTAAAGTCATTTTACAAAGCCGGATGAGCTTTGCGGGAATACCAAATTCAGACATGGCTTGGAATACCTTTGAGCGCAGCGGGCTGTCGAAGGCTGCTTTATAATCGACAAAAAGGTGGTAGGTGTCGATCTGCATCTCTTGGGTCTTCTCCAGGATTTGCCGCAGGGTAAATATCTGGTCAATGGTGGACTTGCCAGGTCTAAAGCCGCATTGGTATGGTCCAATAATCTCGTTGACCATTGGCTTTAGTCGTTCGCACAATATCCCTGACACAATCTTGTAGGCAATAGGGAGTAGACTTATGCCCCTATAGTTAGAGCATACAGTCTTATCTCCCTTCTTGTGGACGGGGCACAGGATACTCAGGTTCCAATCGTCGGGTACTCGTTCTTCCTGCCAGATGGTGCTAACTAGCTGATGAATACACCTTATCAGCGTGTCGCCTCCGGTTTTGAACAGCTCGGCTGGTAAGCCATCGGCCCCTGCTGCCTTATTATTCTTCAGCCGATTTATTGCTGTCTTTACCTCATCTTGGCTGGGCGGTATACATTCAATACCATCTTCTGGGATTGGGACTGTGGTATCTTCGTCGTCTTCGCTGCTATTGGATACCAACAGATTTGAAAAATGTTCTTTCCATATCCTGAGTACACTATCTGTATCAGTTACCAAATTACCTTGCTGGTCTCTACAGGAGGATGTGCCTGTACCAAAGCCATCAGTTGGATGCTTGACTCTTTGGTAGAATTTTCGGACTTCATTCTGGCTCCTGTACATCTCGATTTTTTCACACTCAAGCTTTTCCATCTCTCTCTTTTTCCTGCGGAAAAGTCGTTTCTCCTCTCTCCTTTTCTCCCTGTATCTCTCTCGTGCGCTACGCGTTGCTACGGATTGTAAAGTAGCCTTATATGCCGCATTTTTCTCTTCGGTGGCAGCACGACACTCCTCATCATACCATGGATTCCTTGGTGGAGGTCTCTGGTATCCAAGTATGGATTTTGCGGCTGCTTGCATGGAGTGGGCAATGCTTTGCCATTGCGCTGATATGTTATCGGGATGAGGAGGGCTTTGATTAAGCAATTGGGCTAGTTGAGTGGAATATGCTGTGGCTATCTGTTGTGATTGCAGCTTACCGATGTCTAACTTTCGTGTTGTGTCTGTTCGTACTTTGTTTGCTACGTTTAAGCGGGTGCGTACCTTTGCTGCAACAAGGTAGTGGTCCGAATCAATGTTTGCGCCTCGGAACGATCGTACATCCAACACGCTCGATGAATGTCTTCCATCTATCACAACATGATCAATTTGGTTTCTTGTTTTCTGATCTGGAGACAGCCAGGTGCCCTTATGAATATCGAGATGATTAAATCTGGTACTGCTAACTACCATGTTTTTTGCAGCTGCAAAGTCTATCAGTCTCATACCATTGTCAGATGTTTCACTGTGGAGACTGAATTTCCCGACTGTTGGGCCAAAGATATTCTCCTTTCCAATTTTGGCATTAAAATCGCCTAGAATGATTTTAATGTCATGGGCAGGGCAACGGTCATATGTTTCTTCTAAGCGCTCGTAAAATATATCTTTGGTCTGTTCGTCCTTTTCTTCAGTGGGAGCATGAGCGCAAATAAAGCTGATGTTGAAGAATTTAGCTTTTATTCGAATTGCAGCAAGTCTTTCATTCACTGGGGTGAAGCTGGATACAAGATGTTTTAGTCTCCGACTAACTACGAATCCACAACCAAACTCATGCTTTACGTCATGGCAGCTATAATACAGTGCGTCACCTTTAGGTGTTGTTGTGACGCCTTTCCCAATCCATCGTATTTCCTGTATGGCAGTAATATCGGTCTTGTACTTTTCAAGTACGTCTGCCAATGCGAAGACTGCACCTTCTCTATAAAGAGTGCGAACATTCCAGGTGCAGATTCGCAGATCATGGTCCTTAAAACGTTTGCGGGGTTCGTCAACTTTAGAGGGGTTTGTTTTTCTTTTCTTTCGTTTTTTCATAGTAGGCTGTTTTTTCTAGGGGAGGGTTACTAACCCGACGCCCAAACCCAAGTTTTTAACGTTCTTATGGGTGAACGCGCGGCACATGTTAGCTCACTACCTTTAACGGGTGTTAGAGGCAGTTCCCCAGGTGACACCACGGGGAGGTCAGTGTCCACTTGGGATGAAAGAGGGACCAAGATAAATCCTGGGCTTTGCCATGTTAAAACCGGTCAGGACCGTTCCTTGGTATCTTCCATCCCCTACGTCACTAGGTAGTTCAATATAGTTCAATTTGCACAACTCTAATCCCTAATTTATTGTTTAAGAGAAGGGAGATCGTTGCCAAATTACTTTAAATATTCAGCCTCCAGGTTCCATATGCGTCTTCTCTATGTAGATGTTACAAATTTTGCCAATGTAGTAACACTTTAGTGGTCTAACAAATTTATCATCAATATCTATAGACTTAGAGCTATTCCGAGCTAGTTCATCACCTTATTTGTTTCCTGGATCCCAGCAAAGTTTAATGTTATTGCGTATAGCATAGAGAGACCTTCTGAAATCAAGGACAACTCTCGAGTTTATGGTCCATTTCTTGAGAACCTTCAGGGCCGTCTGTTCTCAACCTATAGTCACGGGTCCTGTGAGACTGGGTTTAAGTCCTCTAAACAATTCTGCTGTTTTTCTGATAGCAAGAATTTCTGCTTTAAAGACTCTCAGCTTAAGCTTATATGAGTGTCTGATTAGTGACTTTTCGCAGTAGACACTGGCGCTAGTGCTTTCCTTAATCTTGGATCCATCTGTATATATTGCCAGACCGTCCATATGAGCATTACTTTCAGCGCAAATGCTTAACTGTTGCATGGAATAATTGCTGATGGCCAGTCAAACCTGAAAAAGGTGGGCAAACCGAATTTGTTGTTTCAAACAATCTTCGACATTCGATTAAAAGACCAAGTCGTCATAGGGATTGAGGTCGATGCTGAGCCAGTCTTCCCAACTTTCTGGCTCTTTATGTTGTGGCCGCTTATTTTATTTAACAACTCAACCTCTGAAGCAGAGGAGGGATCAGCTGATGTTGTGGCGGATTGAGTTGGAGTTGCATGCACATCACTCACAATGTGAAATGTAAGGGCTATTGAACTGAACTTCCCCTCAGTGGACATTACAGTGGGATAAAGTTTATTGACATCCGGAACTCTCTTGGGTGTAACTCCTATAGAAGGCCTTCAAAGATCTTCTGTTGGATATAGAAGACCTTTATAGTTCTTCTGTCGCCAAAAGAAGGCCTTAAAATGTCTTATTTTCATATAGAGACCTTGTCTTGTATTATCTGTAGAAGATCTTTAAAGGTCTTCTATCGTTTATAGAAGGCGTTCAGAGTTCTGTCCTCGCCCATAGAAGTCCGTCAATGATCTTCTGTTGCCTAAAGAAACCATGTGTCGCCTATAGAAGACCTTTATAGATAATCTGATGCCTAAAAAAGCCTTCAAAGGACTTTTGTCGCCTATATAAGTTTTTCCAAGGTCTTCGGTTACCTATAGAATTTTGTGTTCTATAAAAGAGCCTTAAAATGTCTTCTTTTGCTATAGAAGGCCCCCGAAAGTCTTCTATCGCTTGTAGAGGACCTTCCAAGGACATATAGAAGGT
Organism: Musca autumnalis; assembly: GCF_047663935.1. Lineage (NCBI taxonomy): Eukaryota > Metazoa > Arthropoda > Insecta > Diptera > Muscidae > Musca > Musca autumnalis. The sequence goes on from NW_027412088.1 coordinate 207,437,211, forward strand.
CAAAGGTCATGTATCATCTATAGAAGACATTTATAGATTTCTTTCGCCTACAGAAAGCCATTAATGCAGTTGATGTCGTACTCGAACTCAACTTCTTCTAAGGTCTTCTTTTCCTCTTCCAAGGTCGTCTGTCGCCTATAAAAGATCTTCTGTCGTCTATAGAAGGCTTTCAAAATTCTTCTGTCACCTACAGAAGGCCTTCAAAGGTCGTCTATCGCCTACAGAAGGTCTTTTGTTGTCTATGGAATGGCTTCAAAGGTCTTCAATGGTCTTCTGTTACCAAAAGAAAATCTTCAAAGATTTTATGTCGTGTAAAAAAGGTTTTTAAAAGTTTTCTAATGGCTATAAAAGGCTTTCAAAGGTCTTCTGTCGCTTATAGAATTCCTTTAAAGGTCATCTTTCGCTTATAGAAGGCCCTTAAAGGCCATCTGCCGCTTATAAAAGGCTTTCAAAGGGTTTCTGTCGTCTATAGAAGGGCTCCAAAAATCAACTGTCTCTTATAGAAGAACTTCCTAGGCCTCCTGTCCCACTTGAACTCAATTTCCACTCGGCGAACATTACAGTAATATGAACTTTATTGAGATCGGGATAATCTAGGGTATGTGAGTTTATCTACTCCAAAATTTGCTCTCTACCTTACTTCGCAACAATTTGGTTTCTCTCACCGTGATGGACGAGGGTTCCACAACGGCGAACTTTCTGAAAAGGTGATGATGTGGGGTAACCTACTCTATCTTTAGTCTCCCTGTTTACGATGTGATATGGTGTGGTGGAAGCTTCTTGGTCGGGATCGGTTTATTAACGACTACAGTCGCTGGAACAACTCTGGTATGCAGTTCACCCTCAGATAATCTGTTGTCGACTTGAGCAGAACCACTATCCACACCATTTTCTTTAAAGAATTTTTTTCTCTGTGCAATTTCTCGTTAATATTCCCTTTGAATGTGTAAATATTTCACGGTTTATTACAAATACATTATATACATATGTATGTACATATAGTTTTGTTTTGTGTAACATTTCACTTGTCTACGGTAAACAGCATTTAGAGGATACATTTCTTTTCGTTTCGTTCTGTTCTGTTCTTTCTCTCACATTTTTCGATACTTTTGCACGTGAATTCTGACACAAACAAATCGATATTGTGTGACTGAATTCATTTAACGAATTTGTTTGTAGTTTGTTAATTATTTGCTGGTCTCAGTGTTGTGTGGTAATCACTGTTAAATAGTTGTTATTTTGTCTAGTGGCAGCTGCTGTTGCTGGTGGCGGTGGTGGTGCATTCATAAGAATGCACTACATTTCGAGAATATATGCGGTTTTTATCTTTTTGTCTACGTTCCATTAAAGCAAATGACACGTTTCGCGGTTTGATGTCTTATGATTTCGTGTTGTCGTGGTTCTTGTTGTTGTTGTTGCACAATAACACTCTACAAAACTATTCAATAAGCAAACACAACCCGTCAGCAGCGGTGTACGCAGATGATTTGTCGTCCATCGTTCGTAGTCTACATTTTTTTCAATTGAATTTGAATTACAATTCGATTGGGGAGACGGAGAGCCAGACTATGGGGCTTGTTTGACGTAGTTATGGGCCTCGCTTTGCAAGGCGTTGTTGTTGTTATTCCACATCTAGCATTTACACTTTAATTAATATCAATTAATGGCGAACAAATAAATCACACTGCTCTACACTACACGATTTGAGCACCAGCATACCGCAGAACGACCACTTCACATTCAACAATTGGTGTTGATAGACACTTGACACTGCCGCAAGGCACAGTCATCAATTCTTTTTTAATTTTTTTTCATACTGAGAGTTGAAGTGTTTCTTTGGGTGTTTTTTTTAACGGTTTCTTTTTGCACAGCATCATATTTTAGATTTTCCCATTGGAATTTCTTGTTGGTTGTATTTGTCAAAAATAAAATTTATTTTTGTTTTATTTCACTCACTTTTTGCTTTTTAATATAATTTTTAGATGTGTGGTTTTGATTGCGGCATTGCCGTTTCATATTTCGTTTACATTTTTTTTACAATTCTACACCATAGACACGATCTGACTACTGACTGACGTTTTGTTCACATTAATAACACCGTACATCGGATCGCCATCGAGCAATTAATAATCATCAAACATGTTGTAGTTGTTGTTTTTGTTATTGCCTATCACCAGCCGGTATCTTTGTTTGTTTGTTTGTTTGAGGTACTTAACACGATACAATTTTGTTGAGAGGGGTAACAAATTTATAATAGCGGCGCTTGTTTTTATTCCGCGGCATAATATTGAACTGAATTAATTCACACAAATTGGTATTCTTTAGAAGAGCACACTCATCGTCTTCAAATGCACGATATTAGCGAAGAGCGCGTAATGTTTGGTTGAGAGTCGCTTGGTATTTGAATTTTAAATGATTTTGAAAAAATAAAACAAAATTTTTCATATCAATAATGATGTGGCCAGATTGATTTAAAATGGATAGAGGATTATGATGTGACCTAATTTTATGAGAAATCAATTCCAAAATTATCTGTCACATAAAGGAGGCTTTCAAAGATCTTCTGTCGTCTATGGAAGACATTCATAGGCCAACAGAAGGCCTTAAATGGTATATAGAAGACCTTCAAAATCTTCTAAGGTCTTCTGTCGCCTATAATAGGTCTTCAAATATCAATTGTCACCTACAAAAGAACCTGAAAGGTTTTCTATCATCTAAAGAAGGCATTCAGAGGACCTTCAAAGGTCTTCTGTCACTCATAGATGGTCTCAAACGGTCTTCTATCATCTATGGATGTCCTTAAAGGGTCTTTTGCCGCCTACAAAAAGTCTTCTGTCGCTTATAGAATACCTTCAAAAGTCTTCTGTCACCCATAAAATGCCTTCAAAGGTCTTCTGTCACCTATAAAAGGCCTTCTGTCGCCTACAAAAGACCTTCCAAGGTATTGTGTCGTCTATAGAAGGTCTTCAACGATCTTCTGTCGTCAATAGAAGGCCTTCTAAGGTATTCTGTCGCCTAAAGAAAGCCTTCAAAGGTATTTTTCGCCTATAGAAGGTCTTCAAAGGTATTCTGTCGCCCATAGAAGGCCTTAAAATTTATTCTGTCGGCTATAGTAGACCTTCCAAGGTCTTTGGATGCTTCTAAAAGGTCTTCAACGGTCTTCGTCGTCTATAGAAGGTCTTCAAAGGTCTTCTGTCGCCTATAAAAGGTGTTCAAAGGTATTGAGCTGCTTATCAATAGGTCTTCAACGGTCTTCTTTTGTCTACATAAGACCTTCAAAGGCCTTCTGTCGCCTGTAGAAGGCCTTCAAAGGTGTTCTGTCGTCTATATAAGGCATTCAAAGGTCCTCTGTCGCCTATAGAAAGCCTCTAAAGGTCTTCTGTCACCTATTGAAGACCTTCCAAGGTCTTCTGACGCTTATATAAGGTCTTCAACGGTCTTCTGTCGCCTACAGAATGCCTTCAAAGGTATTCTGTCGCCTACAGAAGGTTTTCAAAGGTATTCTGTCGCCTATAGGAGGCCTTAAAAGGTATTCTGTCGCCTATAGAAGACCTTCCAAGGTCTTCGGACGCTTCTAGAAGGTCTTCAACGGTCTTCTGTCGTCTATAGAAGGTCTTCAAAGGTCTTCTGTCGCCTATAGAAGGTGTTCAAAGCTATTGTGCCGCCTATCAAAAGGTCTTCAACGGTCTTCTTTTGTCTATAGAAGAACTTCAAAGGTCTTCTGTCGCCTATAGAAGGTCTTCAAAGGTATTCTGTCGCCTATAGAAGGTCTTCAAAGGTATTCTGTCGTCTATAGAAGGCATTCAGAGGTCCTCTGTCGCCTATAGAAAGCCTTCAAAGGTCTTCTGTCGACTATTTAACCCCTTCCAAGGTCTTCCGACGCTTATATAAGGTCTTCAACGGTCTTCTGTCGTCTATAGAAGGCCTTCAAAGATATTCTGTCGCCTACAGAATGTGTTTTAATGTACTATGTCGCCTCTAGAAGACCTTCAAAGGTCTGCTGTCTATTAAAGGCCTTCTTTCGCAATAAAATAGAAGGCATTTGCAGCTCTTCTGTCGCTTATAGATGGCCTTCAAAGGTTTTCTGTCTCCTTTTGAAGACCTTCCAAGGTATTATGTCGCCTGTAGAAGGTTTTCAAAGGTATTCAAAGGTCTTCTGTCGGATATTGAAGACCTTCTAAGGTCTTCTGTCGCCAATAGAAGGTCTTCAATGGTCGCCTGTACACTTTAGAAGGACTTCTGTTGTCAATAGAACCTTATTTCGCATATTAAAGACCTTCTTTCGTATATAGAAAGCCTTTGTAGCTCTTCTGTCGCCTATATAAGGCTTTCAAAATCCTTCTGTAGTTTATAGAAGACCTCCAATGTCTTCTGTAGCCTATAAAAAAACTTCAAAAGTCTTCTGTCGTCTACAGAAGGTCTTCTACGGATTTCTGTCGCTTATAAGAGGCCTTCAAAGGTCATCTGTCTGCTATAGAAGGTCTTCAAAGGTATTCTGTGGTCTTTAGAAGGCATTCAGAGGTCCTCTGTCGCCTATAGAATGCCTTCAAAGGTCTTCTGTCGACTATTGAAGACCTTCGAAGGTCGTCTGACGCTTATATAAGGTCTTCAACGGTCGCCTTTGCAGCTCTTCTGTCACGTATAGAAGGCCTTCAAAGATTTTCTGTCTCCTTTAGAAGACCTTCCAAGGTGTTATGTCCTGTAGTAGGTCTTCAAAGGTATTCTGTAGTCTATAGAAGGCATTCAAAGGTCTTCTGTCGGATATTGAAGACCTTCTAAGGACTTCTGTCGCCTATAGAAGGTCTTCAATGGTCGTCTGTATACTTTAGAAGGCCTTAAAAGGTCTTCTGTGGTCTATAGAAGGCCTGCTTTCGCATATAAAAGAATGTCTGTCGCCTATATAAGACTTTCAAAATCCTCCTGTCGTTTATAGAAGACCTCCAAGGTCTTTTGTCGCTTATAAAAGACCTTCAAAGGTTTTCTGTCGCCAACAGAAGGTCTTCTACGGATTTCTGTCGCTTATAAGAGGCCTTCAAAGGTCTTCTGTCGTATATAGAACACCTTCGAAGGTTTTCTGTGGCCTATAGAAGGTTTTCAAAGCTCTACTGTCGTCTATAGAAGTCGCTCAGAGCTCTTCTGTCGTCTAAAGAAATGCCTTTCGTCGGATATAGAAAGCGGTTTTTTGTCGCCTATATATGGCTTTCAAATGTTTTCTGTCGATGAGGTCTTCAAATTTTTTTCTTAGCATTTTCTAAGAAAATTAGGTTTAAAATCATTTTCTTTAAAAGATGATAACTTTTTTATGGAAGTTGGTATCTTTAAGTTGTTTTTTTTTTCGATAAAAGTTGGTGTTTGATATTGTCAGGTTCTACAGAAGATGAGATCATGATGTCGGATTTTTTAAATTGATAGCGCACTGAAATAGTTTTTTTAAGATCGTTTATCGTTTATTTTTTGTCTCGAAGTCTTCTTCTCTATAGAAGAGACTTCATGAAGTCGTCTTTATTTCTAAAAATTACGTCGGGAGTGATGACTTAAAATCGTATTCAATAAATAATAACGTTGTAGTCGACGTCGTGCATTCATAGAACATAGAACATTATGTCTTCTTTTAAAGAAGTTTGTGTTTTGAAGTCGACTTCTTTTATGGGAAAGTTTCCTTGGAGTCTTCTTCGCTTGATGAAGTCATGATATCTACAAGATGACGTCTTCATTTAAGAACTATATTTGATATAACGCTTTGAAATCGCCTTCTTCAATAGAAGATTGCATCTTGAAGTCTTATTCTTCATCTACAGAAGATAATGCCTTAAAGTCGTTTTTTTACTTTTCGCCCAATCTTTGTTGGGAATAAAATATCGATCCTATGGGCAGCTCTCCACTTTTAATACTTTTAATGTAAATATTTTCATTTCACTTGCCAACAAAATAATGCCTAAATATTATTGTCTCCATTGTTGTTGCTGTTGTTGTCGCCGGCGAAATATAAGTTGTTTTTATTTGAATATTCTTCTTATTCTGACTGAACAACAAATTGAACTTGCCGACCAGTTTGTTTGCCATAGAACGCATTGGTCACTGAAACTTTGTAGAATATCTGGCTGTGTGTCTCTTGATTTTGGCCTTAACGAAAAATATGAATGTATGCTGGCCAGCTAGCAGCCATTTCTTGTTTTTGTTGTTGCTATTGGGATATGTACTCGTACGTCAAGCTACACCGGTTTAATACTTTTGGGAGGGTTCGTTCTTTAGTTGTTGTTTCTATGCTGTTGTCGCCACAAAACGTTTCGATTGTTTTTGAATTTGTAATGAGAATTTCGGGTTTTTCACTTTGTATTGGTACGCATATTGCTTACTTATGGTATGTAATTTGGCGGAGAAGGAAGGAAGGATAGGGGGTGAGGTGAAGCACGTTTTAATTTCATATGCCAGTTTAGTTAAAATGATTAATGCAGCAACTGCTAAATGCTTAGGCTCTTTGTTGATGCTGCCTGTCCCTGCTTCACCTACTCTTCCTCCTTCCGATGCTGATGATGACTACACAACTTTGGCATAACTAAGAATTCCACCACGAAATGCCATCAAAATTAAAACCACAAAGACATGGTTGACATGTTTAATGTGTGACACGACGTGTGTGTGAGAGTGCGTGCGTGCCTGACTGTTTGGGGGTTAACCACTGCTCTCAACACATTTGCAATTGAAATCGTTATTCAATTGCCATAATTAGTAATTGGTGTCATATTAATGTCCCGTTAATTAAATAATCTTGTCATTTTAAACACTTTAACTGACATTAAATTGTCTGTCTGTCGGCTTATCTTTTGTGACTGGGGGCCAGTATAATTTTCTTTTCAAACGTTTCAGTTTCTTTGTTCTCAGCTGCTCATAACGACACAGATCTGACACTTACAACGACTTTAAATGGCATTTGTGTAAATTGTTATTAAAAAACTGAAATCCTATACGGAATGAGTGCAATGTAATGCACCTCCACTGCATAGCTGTGTACTCGTACAACACCACAACGTTCATACAGAAAAAAGAAACCATGCGGACTTATGTCTTTTTTTGCAAATTCTATAAAGCCAATCTCTTGTAAAAACGCCAACACTTGTGTTCACCGAAAATGTGCAAGCTGCTCTCAGGTCACTTGCAGTAGAGCAACAACAACAACTGCGGCAGAAGAGATATACAACACTGGTAGCACATATTGGAGATGGTTAGCTGCGTATTTTACCGTATTTTCGGTCTAATGAATAAAACCTAATTTACAGTGTTAAAAAGACGACTTAAAGTCGTCATCTTCAGTTGAAGTCGACTAAAAGCTGCAGTCTTCAGTTACAGATGACTTGAAGTCTCCATCGTCAAATGTCTTTTGACATCTATAGAATGCTTTCAAAGGACTTCTGTCGCCTATATACGTTCTTCCGTGGTCTTCTTCGAAAGCGTTATTTCGCCTAGAGAAGGTCTTCAAAGAAATTCTGTCGCCTATAGAAGACTTTAAAAGATTTTCAAAGCTATAAAAGGTTTTCAAACATCATCACCCATCATCACGTCACCTATGGAAGAACTTCGAAGGTTTTCTGTTGCCAGCAGAAACCTTCGAAGGCCTTCTGTCACCCATAGTAGGACTTTAAAGGACTTCTGTCGTCTACCGATGACCTTTGTGATTTCTGTTGCCTATAGTAAGCCTTCAAAGGTCTTCTGTCGTCTATAAACGGCTTATAAAATCTTGTGACCAGAAGTCGTTATCTTCAGTAGAAGACGACTTGAAGTCGTCATCTTCAGTAGTAGAATCGACTTGAAGTCGTCATCTTCACTAGAAGACGACTTAACGTCGTCGTCTTCAGTAGAAGACGACTTGAAGTCGACATCTTCAGTAGAAGTCGACTTGAAGTCATCTTCAGTAGAAGACGACTTAAAGTCGTCATCTTCATTAGAACACGACTTGAAGTCGTCATCTTCAGTAGAAGACGACTTAAAGTCGTCATCTTCATTAGAACACGACTTGAAGTCGTCATCTTCAGTAGAAGACGATTTGAAGTCGTCATCTTCTGTAGAAGTCGACTTGAAGTCGCCATCTTCTGTAGAAGACGACTTGAAGTCGTCACCTTCACTAGAAGAAGTCTTCAAGTCGTCATCTTCAGTAGAAGACGACTAGAAGTCGCAATCTTCTGTAGAAGACGACGACTTGAAGCCGTCATCTTCAGCAGAATACGACTTAAAAACGTCACCTTCAGTCGAAGACGACTTGAATTCGTCATCTTGAAGTCATCATCTTCAGTAGAAGACGACTTGAATTCGTCGTCTTCAGTAGACGACGACTTGAAGCCGTCATCTTCAGTAGAAGACGACTTGAATTCGTCGTCTTCAGTAGACGACGACTTGAAGTCGTCATCTTCAGTAGAAGACGACTTGAAGTCGTCATCTTCAGTAGAAGACGACTTGAAGTCGTCATCTTCAGTAGAAGACGACGTGAAGTCGTCATCTTCAGTAGAAGACGACTTAAAGTCGTCATCTTCAGTAGAAGACGACTTGAAGTCTTCATCAGTAGAAGACGACTTGAAGTCTTCATCAGTAGAAGACGACTTGAAGTCGTCATCTTCAGTTGAAGACGACTTGAAGTCGTCATCTTCAGTAGAAGACGACTTGAAGTCGTCGTCTTCAGTAGTAGAAGACGACTTGAACTCGTCTTCTTCTGTAGAAGACGACTTGAAGTCGTCATCTTCAGTAGAAGACGACTTGAAGTCGTCATCAGTAAAAGACGACTTGAAGTCGTCGTCTTCAGTAAAAGACGACTTGAAGTCGTCATCTTCAGTAGAAGACGACTTGAAGTCGTCATCAGTAAAAGACGACTTGAAGTCGTCATCTTCAGTAGAAGACGACTTGAAGTCGTCATCAGTAAAAGACGACTTGAAGTCGTCATCTTCAGTAGAAGACGACTTGAAGTCGTCATCTTCAGTAGAAGACGACTTGAAGTCGTCATCTTCAGTAGAAGACGACTTGAAGTCGTCGTCTTCAGTAGAAGGCGCCTTGAAGTCGTCATCTTCAGTAGAAGGCGACTTGAAGTCGTCGTCTTCAGTAGAAGACGACTTGAAGTCGTCATCTTCAGTAGAAGACGACTTGAAGTCGTCGTCTTCAGTAGAAGACGACTTGAAGTCGTCATCTTCAGTAGAAGACGACTTGAAGTCGTCGTCTTCAGTAGAAGGCGACTTGAAGTCGTCGTCTTCAGTAGAAGGCGACTTGAAGTCGTCATCATCTGTAGAAGACTTGAAGTCGTCATCTTCAGTAGAAGACGACTTGAAGTCGTCATCTTCAGTAGAAGGCGACTTGAAGTCGTCGTCTTCAGTAGAAGACGACTTGAAGTCGTCATCTTCAGTAGAAGACGACTTGAAGTCGTCGTCTTCAGTAGAAGGCGACTTGAAGTCGTCGTCTTCAGTAGAAGGCGACTTGAAGTCGTCATCATCTGTAGAAGACTTGAAGTCGTCATCTTCTGTAGAAGACGACTTGTAGTCGTCATCTTCTGTAGAAGGCGACTTGTAGTCGTCATCTTCTGTAGAAGACGACTTGAAGTCGTCATCTTCTGCAGAAGACGACTTGAAGTCGTCATCTTCTGTAGGAGACGACTTGAAGTCGTAATCTTCTGTAGCGGACGACTTGAAGTCGTCGTCTTCAGTAGAAACATAGTCGCCCTCTTCAGTAGAAGACGAGTTGAAGTCGTCATCTTCAGTAGAAGACGACTAGAAGTCGTCATCTTCAGTAGAAGACGACTTGAAGTCGTCATCTTCAATAGAAGACGACTTGAAGTCGTCATCTTCAGTAGAAGTCGAACTGAAGTCATCATCTTCACTAGAAGAAGTCTTCAAGTCGTCATCTGCAGTAGAAGACGACTTGAAGTCGTCATCTTCAGTAGAAGTCGACTTGAAGTCGCCATCTTCAGTAGAAGACGACGACGTGAAGTCGTAATATTCAGTAGAAGACGACGACGTGAAGTCGTAATATTCAGTAGAAGACGACTTGAAGTCGTCATCTTCAGTAGAAGACGACTTGAAGTCGTCATCTTCAGTAGAAGACGATTTGAAGTCGTCATCTTCAGTAGAAGATGACTTGAAGTCGTCATCTTCAGTAGAAGACGACTTGAAGTCGTCATCTTCAGTAGAAGACGACTTGAAGTCGTCATCTCCTGCAGAAGATGGATACAGAAGACGCCTTGAAGTCATTTTCCGTAACCTACTTCAAGACGTCTTCTACTTCTACTGAAGATGACGACTTCAACTCGTCTTCTACTAAAACTGGTGACTTCAAGTCTTCTTTTTACTTAAGTTTACGACTTCAAGTCGTCTTCAACTGAAGATGACAACTTCAAGTCGTCTTCTGCTGACGATGATGACTTGAAGTCATGTTCAGTAGGAAACGACTTAAAGTTCGGTACAGAAAACGACTTGAAGTCGCCATCTTCAGTAGAAGACGACTTGAAGTCGTTGTCCCCATTCGAAAATGACTTGAAGTCGTTATCCTCATTCTGAGACGTTCGCAATCGCCATTTGTTCATGAGCTTTTTATTCTCCATATGTGGTTTTGGAAATTGTCACTTTCTGACTGTCGTAAACCTTTACAGACCATCACTGGTAAACATTTACTACACACGTTTACATATTACTTATGACTTGTGTGGTGATTTTTTTGTTTTTTGTTGTTGTTGTTGTTATTTTTTAATGCAACGCTTTGTTGCAATTTTTATGATACACACGGCGGCACTCGTTGAAAAGTTACGACCCGGGGTTGCCGTTTACCGGTCACTCAGTGTACGCCACAGATAGAAGACTGACACTAAAGCGCCAAAGCACATTAAACGTCATTATATATTTTCACTTGTTCAAAAAATATACATTTAATAAATATATTTTGTTGTTGTTGCAGTTGTTGCTCATATTCTGTGTGCAACTACAAATAGAAGCAAGAACAACAATGATGACAAGTGCAAGCTGGATATTTATTTATATATTATTCTGTGTGTATTTATGGACGTATGTATGTATATCTTTCTGTATTTCAACTTATGTGGTATTTGACACAGTAATACGCATTTGCTGAGACAACACAAAAAGACAAATCAAGACACAAAACGACGAAACGACGAAACCCATTGACAGACTAAATGATAGACAGCGGGACATACAGACTGCCATGGTAGGCATTTTCAAAGATTGAAATAGCAAAACATCCAAATGAACAACAATAACAACAAATGATTTTGATATTTGTTTTGTTTGTCAATATTTTGTCTTCTTTCATTTGAGGGGAGGAGGATGATGGTCTTAGGAAACAACATATGGCTTTGACTTGCAGCGTATAAATTAAGCAAAGTTAAGAGACTATAAATAATATTGGCCATACTAGTTAAATGGAGAGGAAAAATTTTAAAGTAAAACTCCAAATTTTCTAAACATGCGACTAGATTTGTTGTAAAGCTCTTCCTTTTATAAGTGAGAACCCTTCCTTTGGCAAATGTTCACATCATTAACCCTCTCTGAGGTTCATTGAGCTTCTTTGTAATACATACTTTCTTCGTCGTCTAACTTTGGTATTATTTAATTACTTAGTCGATTAAAAAGTGTGCGAATTAACAAAAAAATCTCGCTAATTACTTATTTTGTACAAGCTGGCAAACCAAAAACAAAGCAAAATCATCATCGCCATCACCATCAACTTGATTTTATGCCAACGACACTTTAAATTGAAGTGTCATTGACACTGCCATAGCGAAATGTTTTCATAAAGACATTCCATTCCATCTATCCATTCTTTCATTCTGAAGTGTTTCTGTATCTGACTGACATTTCGCAACACAGCCAATTGAAGTGTATCAATTAACTTAAATGGTCGGTCACATTGTGTGGATGGGTGGTGCCGCTTTTGATTGGCGGTTATGAAATTGTTAGATTTTCTTAAGTGTCTAGTTTTGATTTCAATTTCATCAAATATTTTTTTTTGTGTAATAAATGTAATTGATCTATTTTTTATTATTGTTTAGATTTGAAAATAATCTATGGAAAAAGAAGTATTGATTTTTATTACTTTATTGGGGGTGATAGGGGATGATAGGAATAAGAAACGGCCCACCTTTCACTTAACTTGACAAAATCCAGGACTTATCTTGGCAACAACATAATCTCAAGTGCATAGTAACCTTCTAGAGGTATCACTTGAAATGCTGCCTCCAACGCTTGATAAAGCTACTAACATGCTAAAAGTGAAGGCATAGACTTGAATGTAAAGCTCTACCCAGCAAAATGTTCGATGCCAAAGATTCCATTCAATCATGGGTGCAAGTGATCTGGCATGTCATCTTTTTATCATCTTCATCGATGAATTTTATATGAGCGTGGACCCCAAGAGATGCTATTCATTTTTGGATTCAAAGCATGTCATTTAAACCAATGCTTTGACATGTCATTTTCACCAATGCTTTGGCATGTCATTTTCAAATGACATTATCAAATGACATTATCATTACGACGAGAGTTTTAACAACGTTGGTTGTGATTTCGAATCTCCGAATTGTAAATAATTAATCTAATATACATATTTAGAAAAATTTTATAAATAAAAACACAAAATTCATCTCTATTGGATCGATGGAATGGGTTCAAATGCTGATGAAAAGATCCGATCTTTTACGACTTCCTTTGCATTGGTTCAAATGCTAATGAAAAGATCGGATCTTTCACGACTTCGATTGAACCAATGCAAAAGTTGCCATGAAATCACGTCATCGCATGGAACCCCTTCCTTAAAATTTTGCTGGGTAGTAATGAAAAATAACTCGATTCATGGTAATTGTCATTGTCAAAAAATACTATCAATCTTTCTTATAAAAAACTGGAAAGAATTCTCAGAAGGTTTTCTTATATGATTGTTTCCTAGAGGATCGGATTTTTTCTCATAAAATATTATAAGGTATTCTCATAGAGAAGTGACAGATCTGTTTACTTGTAAAAACTGTGTAATAGGGTAATTCTTCTTATAATTGATCAGTAGATATTTGCATAGAAGAAGGTCTCCTCATAGAAGATGAAGAGGTATTTTTATAAAAAGTTGGAAGACCTGCTCAAAATAGACCGGGGTGCTTCTCATATGTAGACCGGCAGGTGTTTTTATACCAAGATATGAAGGACCGATGAATCCGTCTTAGAAGACCAGTAAGGTCTTTACAAAAATCGTGTATTTATTCTCATAGGTAGCCGAAAGTTCTTCCCATATAAAACGTCTGTCAGCTTACCTTGAAAGTGAATGGATAATATCTCGATGCGTTGTTGTTGAGTAACGCAAATATGTTCGATCGTGTATTATTTCAGTTATCAAGTTCTGGTTCCTCTGTATTCAGACTTAAAAATTCTGCAACTTGGGCAGCTAAAGAAATTCAGAGTACATACCAGAGTCCCCAAACACGGCATTCACACTGTATCTCTTTACAGTTAGCGCGCTGCATCAGTGTAAATGCTATCCAAGCCTGCCTGATAGGCCCGTTGGTCTAGAGCAGCGTCGCCCAAGAATTTCCATCAATGTTTTAGTATGTGTGTATGTATGAGTGAAGAAAACAACAACCACATGATATTTATCGTTTGTTTTTATTCACGTGCACTGTAAGTGAGATAGAAGAAAATGCAAAAACAACTCAGTGGGCGCCCTCTTTGCAAAGAAGACCGTCTCTGTAGAGGCGCATTGTAGATACTGGCAAAGATGAGTGTTGCTGGCACCTGGGATTTGATGGTTTTACTTCTCTGATTTTCTTTTGTATCTGGCTCTATGTTAATTTGCATAAGCAGTTTTGACTGTTACTTCGTTCTATTTTAGCACTGTTTAAGGGAGGATTACAGATCTTGTTAACAGCTGTTACATCCGATTGTGGTGTCGACGCTGTTACATTTGTTGTAACATACTTTTAAAATTGTGTTGGATCGGTTCTGCTTACCGTTAAGTCAGTCGCCCGCATTGGCTGTCGATAGCCCGGAGGCTGTACTCTTCCTCCGGGCTATCGACAGCCAATGCGGGCGACTGACTTAAAAGACTGTTGGTTACTGGATACATTGGGTGACTCTGTGGCAAGGTCCCACCCCCATACGACGAGCACTAAGACCGGTGGAATATGCGTGGTTAGCCCTAGAGTTCATCTGCAAATAATTTTATGGAAAATTTCGTCATTCCTGAAGCATGCACACTACATCTCTGGTCTAGACTCTGGAGGTTCTCGTTTATACCTTTGGACCTTTCTCTCTCTAGATCATGAAGATTTCTCCTGGCATGCCAGGGTGAGGAATGCTCACTGCGATAACAGCCAAGAAGGTACTACAACGACAACCACCTGTTTTGTTGATGCACCAGTAAAACCTTCGACTCATCATGAAGATAGTCCACTGGCGTCATGAGGAGGCACTCTGTTGCAGTGCTCAGGGCGGTTTGAATATTTTTCCACTGCGTATCGTCAACATTTGCTTACCACGCTGGAGCCGCATAGATTACCACAGACCGGCCTATTGCTTTGTAAGTTGTGTACAAGGTTTCTTTGTCAGCAACCCAAGTGCTGCAGGCTAGCGACTTGACGTCCTTGTTCCTACTTCTGATCTTATGGCAAATATCTGTGGCTTGCGCGGACGACTGAAACATGAAACCTATCACATATGTCCTTGACGCCAAGATCGTACAATCATCTGCATACATTACGATCTCAATACCGTCTACAGGTTGTGGAAGTTCAGAAATAAAATAATTGTTCCACAAACATCCCATAAGGGACAAGGGAGACTTCTCTCATATCAATGAATGCACCCCGATTCATGTTAGCTCAATGATATGGGACTACAGCTTATCGCCGAGTCCGAACGGCGTGTCTAAGACACCACTTTTGTAGAGAAGTTTTACATGGCTGAAATACTCACTGAGGGGAATTTTGCCACCGTTGAAATGTTTTGATGTTGCCTGGCCGGGGAATCGAACCCACGACCTTATGTGTGCAAGGCGGGTGTGCATACCATTGCACCTCGGTGGCACTCAAGTTCAGAAAGGTACAGGTTAAACAGTTTCGGAGATATCATCCCGCCTTGGGGAATTCAATTTTCCACTCTACGGGTTTTGGACCACATGGGGTGGAGTAGTGCCTCTAGAATCTTTGCAACGGCACAGGAGGGGAATCGACCTGTACGATTCACCTCTGCTTGCATCTTTGCCAGGCTTTAGTAGCGGGACCACCCTGCCAACTTCCAGGCTTCTGGTATAATATGGGTGGCTAACGATAGGTTGAGGACACTTGTTATATACTCATCTCCGGGTTCATCCAGTTGCTTGATAATTACCATTGATATTCCGTGTGGGCCGAACGCTTTGGATAAATTCGCGTTTCGAATGACGTCTGCAACATCGCCCATCCTAAATTGTGGTGGTAACTCCTCGGCTGGGAGGGATCTTCTTATACAGCGTCGCACACTCCTCCTCGCCCTATATTTCTCGGGGTGTTCTATAAACTGCCGCACTTCTTTGGAACAGTTACTGTCACGCAGTTGAAAGTAACGGTCGTTCCATCATCCTTCTTTCCCGGATTCGTGTGTGATGTAACCGTTGCCCACGATTTATTATACCAATGCTGCATTGCTTCAGGTTCACTTTAAGAGTAAGTTCTCCAACTATTGGATCTTTAGGGTTCGTACGACGAAGCTCATCACGCTCATTTGCTTGTCCCGTGGCCTCTGCTGGGAAATTTGGTCTGATTTCGGGTATTCGACCAGCAGTAGGCTATCCGAGGATCTCAGGGAGTGGGCAGCTCTTGGAACCGGTGATTGGTAAATTCTCTAAACCCTCGTCAATCAGCTTTACCATGGTTCCGAAAAGTACTGCATTCAGGGTTAATGAAGTCGGGTGGTCTATTTACGGAAATGATAGGAAGGTGGTTTGAGCCAAGGGAAATGACGGGTTGTCAGGATACCTCATTTATCAAAGCTGGTGACACGCGACAATGGTGATATCTGGCGAACGGTGACAATCTTCTTTTATCCTTGTAGGATCGTTTTTAATTTGCTCGGCCAGCGCTGTACCCCTCTGGTCAATACCTACGAGGGAATGCTAAAGCTCATGATGGGCATTGAAGTACCCTAGAACCAGAAAGATATTGTCCTCTAAAAGCGAACTAATATTGGGCATATAACGCAGGGCACAGCTATTCATCGGCGGAATCAGTTGGAATGCGTGACATCAGTTGGCGTAAAAAAGAAAAGCGAGCTACTTATCCCATGTTGTCTCGACATGATTTCGGGTATTCGACCAGCAGTAGGCTATCCGAGGATCTCAGGGAGTGTGCAGCTCTCGGAACCGGTGATTGGTAAATTCTCTAAACCCTCGTCAATCAGCTTTACCATGGTTCCGAAAAGTACTGCATTCAGGGTTAATGAAGTCGGGTGGTCTATTTACGGAAATGATAGGAAGGTGGTTTGAGCCAAGGGAAATGACGGGTTGTCAGGATACCTCATTTATCAAAGCTGGGCACAGCTATTCATCGGCGGAATCAGGTGAAATGGAATCAGTTGGTGTAAAACAGAAAAGCGAGCAACTTATCCTAAGTTTGTCTCCAAGTTCCAACATTGTATTCTAGCCTATCCAGTAAATATTACACATGAAACATCCTGTGGTTTCCCAACTGGCCAGTTCTAATTGCCTGTTTTTTCTCTCACTTTTCCCCTTTCTAATTTCGTGCCACACATTCAGTTTAATTGACTTTGTTTGAGAACAATTATAAACAAAAAACCACAAATGTTGCTAAAATAAAACATTTCAAGTAAAAATGTGCTGGGTACTCATCTTTTTATTCGGTCGGTTTGAATATTCCATTTAAATTTCGTTTCATACCCTAAGGGGAGGGTTTGGGTTTTTAATTGCTTTTTATCATTGCTGACTAAGTTTCAGAAATGATAGCCACCTGGTAGGTGGGGAAGGATTCTGGGCGCTGTGTTATTGTGCGGCACTGTGAATATTTATCGCTGATGATTTTTATTTTCTCAACTCTCATTAAAAACTGTGTGGCACGTGTTGCTTCACAGATGCTGATGATGATAAGGAAATGCCAGTCAGTAGAGGAGGGTGGGAGAGGAACACCGAAACAGCAAATCATTAATAATTTATAATGAGAACAATATGAGGAATATACTCGCGAATGCTGGCACGCTAATGAAATAAAGAGTGGCTGACAGGCCATTCAAATGAGTGGCGGAAATATTCTCACTTAATGTCAAAGGATTTGAAAGTAATATTTAATTTTTAGTTGTCATATTTCAACAACTAAGAGGCTTACCATCATTTCCCCGGAAAGGTGAAAAGGTGAGTTTGAAGCAAATCATTATTTTTAGCAGCAGGATTTTGGTGCTGATTTTATTGATCACTGTTTTATACTTCTTCCTTGTTTTTTGTTGTATCTCTGTCCCAGCTGCTGTTATATGATGGTTGTTTCAATATTATAAAATCACATAACCCACATAATGTTCTTGTGTTTTTTTTTGTTTGGCCTCTTCAAATTGCCATTAGGGAAGTTTCCTTTGAAAAATTTTGCTGATGTTGACATTTTTGTTTTGTTATTTTGTGTTTATCTTCCTTTTTGTTGATGTTGTTTTTTCTTTCAACTTCATTTTTTTGCAATTAAAAACAACAAAAACATATAAATCAAACAGATGCTGTTTTACGCGTGTCAAGGCAAAAAAGGGGTTTCTGTCTGTCATTGAATTAATTTCAACCCACATTAAAGGATGGTGAATGCCTGAAGCTATCTGTAAGAACTCAAAATCTCATTGTTCAAAGGTCACCTACATAATTACAAAATAATGTTTCATTCGTCGGTAATTTATCATAACTCTAAGTATATTTAAATTATGTTATGAAATTTGTTTTCTGCCTTGTGAAATTTAAGATTTCGAAGACAATGCGTAGATGGGAAATGTAACGTGGCTTTCTTGTCGGCTGGGGTAAGTTCAGTCGTGTCCAGGGTCTCTATAAGGACCCACTAATCCTTACGAAATGAAAAGACTAGTATTCTCCCTTTCCTGGGGGCTAAATCGGGAATTTATTGATTAAATACTAATTTACAATCTACTTGTGTTTAAATGCTTACTTACTTACTTAGCTGGCCTTTTACAGAACATTTGTTCCATAAGCCGAACTAAGAAAAAATTTCCAATCCTCTCTGTTTGCTGCTGTATTTTCCCAATCTGGGATATGTAGCTTTCTGATATCTCGTTTCACTTGTTCGCTTTAACGAAGCTTTGGCCGTCCAGATCTGTATTTATACGCCTTTTTAGCGGGTTCATCATCACTCATTCTTATAACATGGCCTAGCCATCGCAATCGTTGTATCTCGATTCGTTCAACTACATTGATGTCATTGTATAGTTGATACAGCTCGTTGTTTATACGACGCCGATATTAGCCGTCAACACAGATTGGCCCGTAGATCTTTGGAAAAATATTTCTCTCGAACACACCAAGCACTGCCTTATCTGCTTGAGCAAGTAGCTATGCTTCGGAACCATACATTGGCACGGATAGTATCAGTGTTTTGTAAAGTGTTACATTTGTTTGACGAGAGGTGGCTTTATTCCTAAACTGCTTACTCAGTCCAAAGTAGCATCTGTTAGCCAACACTATTCTTCTTCGTATTTTACAACTGATGTTATTTGTTGTGTTTATGGCGGTGCCGAGGTAGACGAAGTTTACTACCTCAAAATTGTAGGTACCGACATTCACAGATTGTGCGGGGTTTGTGGACATATTACGCGTCGATACCATCAACTTGGTTTTTTCGCCGTTTACTGCCAGACCAACATTAGCAGATTCTCTTTCGACTTTTGCAAAGGTGTCAGTTACTTCCTTTACCGATCGACCCATGATGTTAATGTCGTCGGCATAAGCCAGTAACATATGGCTGTTCGTGTATATCGTTCCATTTCTTTTGACCTTCGCGTCTCGTATGACCTTTTCCAGCAGGATGTTGAATAGATCTCACGACAGGCCGTCTCCTTGTCTGAAACCTCTTTTGGTAATGAACTCTTCGGAGAGGTTCTTTCCTATTTTAACTGAGGATCTCGTCTCAGTTAAAGTCATTCTACAGAGCCGAATGAGCTTTGCAGGAATACCAAAATCAGACATGGCTTGGAACACCTTTGAACGTATAGGGCTGTCGAATGCTGCTTTATAATCCAGGATTTGTCTCTAGGTAAATATCTGGTCAATGGTGGATTTTCCAGGTCTAAAGCCGCACTGATAGGGTCCAATAATTTCATTGACCATAGGCTTTAGTCTCTCACACAATATGCCAGATACTATCTTATATGCAATAGGTAGCAGACTTATGAACCTGTAATTGGAGCACACAGTCTTATCACCCTTCTTGTGGACTGGACATAGGATGCTCACGTTCCGATCGTCGGGTACGCGTTCTTCCTGCCAGATGGTGCTAACTAGCTGATGCATACACCTTATCAGCGTGTCGCCTCCGGTTTTGAACAGCTCGGCTGGTAGGCCTCTGCTCCTGCCGCCTTATTATTCTTCAGCCGGTTTATTGCTGTCCTTACCTCATCTTGGCTGGGCGGTATACATTCAATACCATCTTCTGGGATTGGATCTGTGTTATATTCGCCGTCTTCACTGCTATCGGATACCAACAGTTTGGAAAAATGTTCTTTCCATATCCTGAGCACACTATCTGTATCAGTTACCAAATTACTTTGTTGGTCTCTACAGGAGGATATGCCTGTACCAAAGCCATCAGTTGGATGCTTCACTCTTTGGTAGAATTTTCGGACTTCGTTCTGTCTCCTGTACATCTCTATTTTTCACACTCCCTCTTTTCCATCTCTCTCTTTTTCCTGCGGAAAAGAGGTTTCTCCTCTCTCCTTTTCTCCCGATACCTCTCTCGTGCGCTACGCGTTGCTACTGCTTGTAAAGTATCCCTATATGCCGCATTTTTTTCTTCGGTAGCAGCACGGCACTCCTGGTCATACCATGGATTCTTTGGTGGAGGTTTCTGGTATCCAAGTACTGATTATGCGGCTGTTTGCATGGAGTGGGCAATATTTTGCCATTGTGCTGATATGTTATCGGGACGAGAAGCGCTTTCATTAAGCAATTGGGTCAGTTGCTGTGGCTATCTGTTGTGTTTGCAGCTTAGCGATGTCCAACTTTCGTGTTGTATCTGTCCGTGCTTTATTTGCAACGTTTAGACGGGTACGTGCCTTTGCTGCAACGAGGTAATGGTCCGAATCTGTGTTTGATCCTCGGAACGATCGTACATCCAACACGCTCGATGTATTTAAATGCGATAAGAATGAATTCAATGGGTATATATTTGGATTAACGTTGGCGTGAGGATTATGCAGACTCGCTGGGGTTTGACAGCTGAGGAGCTAGTGTTGAATTAGCTGGTTATTCTTCGAGAGAAACGGTGTTGTCTGTGTTCGGATGTGAATGATCGGGAACACGATGTATTCGGTGTTCGGCTGCAGATGATCGGAAAGACTATGTATTCGGTGTTCGGCTGCAAATGATCGAGAAGACGATGTATTCGGTGTTCGGCTGCAGATGATCGGGATGGATACGGCATTAGGGTGTTGAAACGATGGATTCGTCGCTCGAGTGTTAGTCTAAAGTTATGCTCTAGTTTCTACCATGTGGAATATTCGATTGACTCGCGGTACGAAGGTTGCAAAAATACACTGGAGTGAAATGTACCAGTGTGTGGCCTGTTATACCACTAGTGTCAGGTAGAGAGTGTTGCCAAAGCGCTGTTTTTCCATAACTGTAATAGGTTTCATGGTAGTTCTTGCGGTATTCTCGTAGAAAACTAAACGTAGCATTGATGTTTTTAGAGAATACCATACGAATTTGTTCCCTTATAAGGAGCCAAAAATTTAATCCAAAACAAGTGAGCCAAGGCTATAGTCGGGTCGGGGCCGACTATGTGATACCCTACACCACTTCCCCTGTGCATAAGCTTTTGACTGGTAAAATACAAAATATTAAAATTGGGATAGCTTAGCGCCTTTGCTCTGAATGTATTCATTAATACAGGTCAATTTTATTGAAACGCGTTTAAGTGCATCGTCAGAATAACTCAAATAAAACAAGTGAGCAAAGGCTATAGTCGGGATGGGACCGACCATGTGATACCCTACACCACTACCCCTGTGCATAAGCTTTTCACTGCTAAACATTTTTTTAGGGAATATAATCCGACTACCACCAAAAATAATATGCCATAAGCAACCAAAATTTCGTGACCATCCGATCAAAATTACGACCTGTAGCTTGATTTCAAAAAATGAAAGAATTCGATTCATTATCGACTATTGTGGTATCTCCCTTGTCTGACCACCTTCGCCAACCTGCTTTAGACCAATGTAAAGGTAATATTTTCTTCTTCCATTTGCAGGCTTTGCCGTTGGAATACCACTACTAGAAGCCGATATATCCACAAAGAATAAAACTTTGAATTTGTCTCCAAATGAGTTTTCCCCCGTTCCGACCCCTAAATACTATCCGACTATCACCAAAATCAATAGGCTTCTTCCTCTGTGGAAAAATTGGGTTTATTACTGAATTTTGCAATATCTCGGTTTGCTCACTTACGCCAACATACTTTGCATCAATATTGCTTTTGGAATACTCCAACCAGAAGCGGAGATATTCGCATAAGAAAAAAACGTTGACTTTCCTCCACATAAGTTTTTCGCTTATTCCGACTCCTGAATATTATCCGACCATCACCAAACTAAATAGGCTTCTTCCTCTGTGGGACCCGCATCCACTCCCACGATCCGATCAAAATTGCGACCTGTAGCGTGACTACAAGCAAATCAGAAAATGGGATGCATTACCGACTACTGCGATATCTCTGTTGTTTGAGCAGCTACGACAACCTAGTTTACATCGTTGTAAGGTGATATTTTCTACTTTCCTTGCCAAGTTTTGCTTTAGATATACCTCTAAAAGAAACAGAGATATTGGCTTTGAAATAAAACGTAGACCTTTTCTCTAAATAAGTTTTTGCCCATTCCGACCCCTGAATATTATCCGACCATCATTAAAATCAGTAGGCTTCTTCCTCTGTGGGACTCCCATTTACCCCCAAAATTTCGTGACAATCCGATCAAAATTGCGACCTGTAGCGTGATTACAAAAAAATCGGAAAATGGGATGCATTATCGACTATTTCCATATTTCTAGTATTTGACCACCTAGTACAACCTAGTTTACATCGATGTAAAGGTGATATTTTCTACTTTCCTTGCCAGGTTTTGCTTTAGATATACCTCTAAAAGAAACAGAGATATTGGCTTTGAAATAAAACGTTGACCTTTCTCCAAATAAGTGTTTGCCCATTCCGACCCCTGAATATTATCCGACCATCATCAAAATCAATAGACTTCTTTCTCTTTGGGTCCCCCATTAACCCCCAAAATTTCGTGACGATCCGATCAAAATTACGACCTGTAGCGTGATTACAAAAATTTCGGAAAATCGGATGCATTGTCGACTATTGCCATATCTCTGCTATTTGACCACCTACGCCAACCTACTTTACATCGTTGTAAAGGTGATATTTCGTAGTTTCCTTGCCTAGTTTTGCTTTTGATATACCTCTTAAAGAAACAGAGATATTGGCTCTGAAATAAAATGTTGACTTTTCTCCAAATAAGTGTTTGCCCATTCCGACCCCTAAATATTATCCTACCATCACCAAAATCAATAGGCTTCTTCATCTGTGAGACCCCCATTAACCCTCAAATTTTCGTGACGATCCGATCAAAATTGCGACCTGTAGCGTGATTTCCAAAAAATAGAAAAATGGGATGTATTACCGACTATTGCGATATCTCCGTCATGTGGTTACCTACGCCGACCTAGTTTGCATCATTGTAAAGACGGGATCTTCTACTTTCATAGTCAGGCTTTGCTTTTGGAAAGTTTACAACTAAAGCTGTGATATTCGTCAATATAATTAAAATCGCAAAAATGAAAATTGGGGTTTTATTTGCAACTATTATGATATCTTCGTTGTTTGATCACCTACGAACACCTACTTTACATCATTACAAAGCTGATATTTTCTACTTCAATTGTCAGGTTTTGCTTTTGGTATACCCCATATAGAAGCTGAGATATTCGCTTTGGAAAAGAACGTTGTCTTTTTATCCACCTAAGTTTTTTGCCCTTTCCGACCCCTAAATATTATCCGACCATCACCAAAATCAATAGGCTTCTTCCCCTCCGGGACCGCCATCAACATCCAAAATTTCGTGACGATCCGATCAAAATTGCGACCTGTAGCGTGATTACAAGGTTTAGATGGACAGACGGACAGACGGACAGACGGACGGACGGACGGACTGACGGACGGACACACATAGCCAGATCGACTCAGCTCGTCGAGACAATCATTTTGGTATATATAAGTATGGGTCTACGACCATTATTTCGATGCGTTACAAACTTTTTGGCCAAAACCAACTTATAATACCCTCCCCACATAGTGGTGTAGGGTATAAAAATGGAAAAGTGGGATGTATGCCAACCATCAACCATCACATTCCGACCCCTGCATAATATCCGACCATTACCAAGATCAATAGGTTTATTCCTCTGTGGGAGCCCCATTAACACCCAAAATTTCGTGACGATCCGATCAAAATTGCGACCTGTAGAGTGATTACAAAGAAATGGAAAAATGGGATGTATTAACGACTATTGCGTTATCTCCGTTATTTGGCCACCTACGTCAACCTACTTTGCATGATTGTAAAAATGAGATTTTCTACTTTCATCTTCAGACTTTGTTTTTGGAAGGTCCCTAACCAAAGCTGTCATATTCGTCATTATTATTAAAATCGAAAAAAAAGAAAAGTTGTGTTCTATTAGCGGCTATTGCGATATCTTCGTTGTTTGACCACCTACAACAACCCACTTTACATCGTTGCAAAGGCGATATTTTCTACTTTTATTATTTAGGTTTTGCTTTTGGCATACCCCCTATAGAAGCTGAGATATTCGGTTTGGAAAGAAACATTGTCTTTTTCTCCAAAAAAGTTTTTTGCCCATTCCGACCCCTAAATATTATCCGACCATCACCAAAATAAATAGGCTTTTTCCCCTGCGGGACCCCCATCAACACCCAAAATTTGGTGACGATCCGATCAAAATAGCGACATGTAGCGTGATTTCTTTAAAAGTGGAAAAATGGGATGTATTACCGACTATTGTGATATCTTCGTTATTTGGCCACCTACTCTAGCCTACTTTGCATCATTGTAAAGACAGGATTTTCTACTTTCATAGCCAGGTTTTGTTTTTGAAAAGTATCCAACAAAAGCTGTGTTATTCGTCATTAGAATTAAAATCGAATAAATGAAAAGTTGGGTTCTATAAGCGACTATTGCGATATCTTCGTTGTTTGACCACCTACGACAACCTACCATACATCGCTATAAAGGTGATATTTTCTGCTTTCATTACCAGGCTTTGCCTTTAATATACCCCATATAGATACGGAGATATTCGCTTTGAAATAAAACGTTGACTTTTTCCGCAAATAAGTTTTTTGCCCATTCCGTCCCCTAAATATTATCCGACCATCACCAAAATCAATAGGCTTCTTCCCCTCCGGGACCCTCATCAACGTCCAAAATTTGGTGACGATCCGATCAAAATTGCGACCTGTAGCGTGATTACAAGGTTTAGATGGACAGACGGACAGACGGACGGACGGACGGACTGACGGACGGACGGACACACATAGCCAGATCGACTCAGCTCGTCGAGACATTCATTTTGGTATATATAAGTATAGGTCTACGACCATTATTTCGATGCGTTACAAACTTTTTGGCCAAAACCAACTTATAATACCCTCCCCACATAGTGGTGTAGGGTATAACCAGGCATGCTCACCATGATCCGCATTCTTAACAAAAAAGACTGGAGATGGACAATGGGTATACAATAGGGTTATAACGTTTTTTACAACCTCGTATCCCTGTATCATATTTTGATGGGTTTTTACCTAAGATTAGATAAAATATTAATTATAAGTTTTTTTGCCTAAGCACAAAATCATTTGAAAAGTTTCTATATGAGCTTTTTTGACAAACTTTTGAAGTCATCATAAGCAGATATATAACTGAAAATAAGCTTTGGATCCACACGACATAACCAAAATTACATAACCTTTTATTTCTCAATAAATTTATTATCATATCATTTTATATGTATATCATTTTATATCATATATAATTACACCCTCAGCATTTATGCTAACGAGGGTGTGTACACTTTCATACGGGCAAATGTGCAAATGTGCCTCATCGAAATAATGGTTTTAGACCCCAAGTATGTTTGGACGAAATGTGTTTCAGACAATTTGGAGTCGATTGAGCAATGTCCGTCCGTCTGTCTGTCTGGCTGGCTGGAGCGCACGATAACTCTCGAACGGATCAACTATTTTGTCCAAACTTAGTTTAAGTTCGAAGATGGGTTATATCGGTCCACTCCTTCCGGTACCTCCCCCACAAAAGTTCGAAAATTTTCGGAAAATTTGTACGTACGATAACTCGTGAATGAAGTTACCGATTTGGTCCATACTTTGCAAATCGTAAAATGGCTACTAGACATAGATGAGGTTCCAATATGGACTCAATCGGTCCACTCCTTCGGCCAAGCCGACTGATACTTTTTTACTTGTTTTATTTCACATTTCATACCAATTTAACGTGGGTTGTGAGTGACCGTTTTCAATATTTAAATAGAATAAATGTTATTATAGTCAATAGTAGGCAAAAGGCCATTCATTCGTGCAACAGGAAATATTTAAAAAAAATTCCATGGTATTAAAAAAATGTGGTTTGTGCGTGATCTTTTTTAATGTCAAGTTTACACTTGCGCTCTAAAATCCACTGGATTTCACGAAATCCTGAAATACACCCCGGTGTTTACACTTATTTTTTTGTTGATTTCAAACATATCACACTAATCAAGGTAGATGCATAGGCGCAGCTGATCGAACATGAATTTTCAAAACAAGTTGTTGTAAATTGAATTAGTCATCAAAAATATACGACGATATAGAACTTTACAACTTTATTTCGAAAATTATCGTAAACTTATCTATATATCGTATTAATTGTGTATAGCACTAACAAATGAAAATATAAAAAATGATTTTATCGTTGAGACATCATAATAATAAATTTTGATAAATAAAAGTTGTGTTCAGAACTTGCAAAATATTACACTTGCAGCAGTTTTCCCGTTTAGTGCTAAGAATGCGTTACCGTACTAAGAAATCTAGCAAGACTTGCACTACTCTTTAAACCAAAAAAAGCGCCGACTAACACCCTATTCTCCTGTTTTCTGTCACACAATTTTGGCATAGTAGAAACTAGCAACATGTTCATTATCATCTAAATACGATAGCTGATACGTTGATTTTGACATTTTTACTGGAGTTTTTGCAATTTCCGCCATTTTTCCGTTCCAGTATTTTTTTTAGAAATTTGTATGGGGAAGCAATTTTTGACAATTCGCTCTTTTTTTCCAACATTACCATTAAAAAAGTACGGGACACGGGGCACATTGTTTACAAATTTTGATACTAAAATTTTTTTGTTGCAGCAATTGACCATCTACCTTGTTTATTGTGATACGTGAAAAGTGTTGCAACTTTTGGTACTTTTTCAGTCACAAACAGGGTCGTATATCATGTGTACTGTGATTTCGATGTTGATTTCGTTGAAATCACGAAATGAGATGATTTCATTTTTCTATGCGAAATCATGATAAATTTTGCTTGATTTTGCGCGAAATCACGAAACGCCTTCGAAATCACGAAAAGACGCCGAATGTAAACCAAACATAATACTTCAATAGAATAAACATTATATTAGTCATAAATAGGCAAAACTTCATTCATTCCTGTTACAGGAAATCATTTTTGAGAAAAAACGTTTAAAAAGTCATAACCCTAATATTCAACCTATCGATCAAAATATTTGAAACAGGTCCACGTTTTCACCTAGCCCTCATATAAAGATATTTCTCGATTTCAAGAATCATCATTAGGAATTTATCCACAAATGTCTTCAGAATTTATACAAATGTCCTTTCCTATTGGTACCTTATTATTAGGAATTTAACCACAAATGTCTTCAGAATTTATACAAATGCCCTTTCATATTGGTACTTCACCCATTTTTTTGGCAAATTTAATTAGATTGGAATTGGTTTCTAATTATGCATGCCATTCAAACTCAGTCCGTCAGTCATGTAGCCCATAAAGCATTAGCATGTTTTTCATTCAAATGAGATGAAACATTTTGTTAACATTTGTAATTCAATACAGCCTCAGTGGTTTTTGGCAAAACCGACCTCCATTATTGACAAGTCGCGTTTTTTTCCATAGTTATGGATAATGCATTCATGGTAGACGGCATTCATAGCCACGTACCTAAATATGTATGTTTGAATGCATTTGGAACAGTTGCAACAATCATGCCACATGATTGTTGGTTTTATTTTGAACCCATTTATCAATTGGCAAGTGATGGGCAAAGGCTAACAATGCGAATATCCCTGCTTTGGCGTGTCATTTGCTCCCTCGCCCCCACCCCTGTCTAATGCAACAATTCATTCATTCATTTTACAGTGTTTAAATGACAATTACCATTAGCAGAGAATCAACGAACACCACCACCGCAACCAATGGCCACAACAACATTGTTAGCTTTTGTGCTGCTCCTCCTCCTGCTCCTCGTTCTCCCACAGTGTGTCATTAGCAATACCATTAGAGTGGCCATCATCAATACATTGCTTTTACTAGCTTCGGTGTTAGTGGTGAAGCTTTAATGAGCATTATATTGGTTGTGGCCCATTTTCACTATGTTCACACACACACACACCAACACACAAATTTTTGTTGGCCACAAAATCGCATCTCTTTGCCAGAAACAATCCTGGCTATTATTGTATCCGTGTTGTTGTTGTTGTCATTTGTATCCCCCCGCATAATTATAATTGATTTCAGTTGAGTGGGTGGCTGGTGGTGAGGCCGAACAAACAAGACGTGTGCTTAGTTGTTTACATTGATGCTGTTGCTATTGATGCCGTGGCATGGCATTGTCTATCGTTCCAGACAGATCCTGCAGCTGCCATTGTTCCTTAGCTTGTTGTTATTATTGTCGTAAACGTGGTTTGAACAAAGCAAACATTGCTGTATTGTGTCCCCTCACGAGATATCTATTTATAGTTTCTTGTAGGGAATCAGCCAGCAGTGGCTTAAAGTAAAGCATCTCCTTTATAATAAGGAGATAAATTTTAAATAAATTTAACTAACAAACTTTGCTATAGATTTTGTTTAGTGTGAACGTAAATGTTGTGATTGGAAAATATTGAATGTAAAAGTTTACTCGATTAAAATTCCAATTTAATGAAACAAATAACTTAAGGAGTTATGATATATTAGAAACAAAAGGAGTGACAATCTTTAGAGTAACCTACCTTCTATCGAAACAGATCCAGTGAGCAAGTGTGTTGAAATTAACTTGTAATATATGAAAATTTAAATATCAATTTAGGCTTAGACATGCATACAAACTGAATTGTCATAAAAATAGATACATTTTGAATAAAAATGTCTTTACTTCATTCTTTATATTCAAAACGATTAGTTGAATTTATTCTACCACTTCCACATTTACATCAAAGTGAATTACTGATGAGCACTGTTGAGCTAATGAACTAAGGTTGGTGAATAGTGAACCACTGGTGAACTAATGTAGCACTAGTAAGCTAGTGAGCTAAGTTTTGGAGTTTTTTAGTATTTATTTCAAAAGATTTCGGTCAAGTCAGTATAGTCAGTTTGATTTTTTTGATCATGTGGGTTAGACTGTTTTGGGTCTGAACGCCTCATAAAGAGTCACTAGGTCTACCTTTAAAATAACATTACAAGACCATTAGATCGTCCAGAAGCTCATTGGGGGGTTTTACGATAGAAGACCGTTTAGTTTTCCGATGAAAGACCATTATAACATCTTGTAGAATACATAAAAGACCTAACTTACTTACTTAGCTGGCCCATTACAGAACATTTGTTCCATAGACCGAACTAAGAAAAGATCTCCAATCCTCCCTGTTTTTCGCTTCGCTTTTTGGAATACCGCGCCTTTTCATTTCTTCATCCACTTGTATGCTCCATCGAAGCTTAAGCCTGCCGATTCTGCGTGCACCGCCATGTGGCATGTATTCATACGCCTTTTTAGCGGGCTCATCATCGCTCATTCTTATGATATGGCTTAGCCAACGCAATCGTTGCATCTCGATACGTTTAACTATATTCATGTCTTTGTATAGCTGATATAGCTCGTGTTTTATACGACGTATTCACCGTCAACGCAAATCGGCCCGTAGATCTTTCGAAGAATTTTCCTCTCAAACACACCAAGCACTGCCTTATCTGCTTGCGCAAGTACCCATGCTTCGGAGCCATACATTAGCACGGGTAGTATCAGCGTTTTATATAGTGTTATTTTTGTTTGACGAGATGTGGCTTTGTTTTTAAATTGCTTACTTAAACCGTAGTAGCATCTGTTGGCCAATACAATTCTTCTTCTTATTTTACAACTGATGTTGTTTGTTGTGTTTATGGCAGTACCGAGGTAGACGAAGTCTTTAACTACCTCAAAATTGTAGGTACCAACTTCCACAGTTGGTCAGAGCTCTATGGACGCTTTGCGCGTCGACACCATCAATTTGCTCTTTTCGCCATTTACCGCCAGACCCACCTTCGCAGATTCTGCTTAGACCTTCCTAAAGGTATCAGTTACTTCCTTTACTGATCTCCCATGATGTCTATGTCATCAGCATAAGCAAGTAACATGTGGCTATTGGTGTAAATTGTGCCATTTCTTTTGACATTTGCATCTCGTATTACCTTTTCCAGTAAAATGTTGAATAGGTCACACGAAAAGCTGTCTCCTTGTCTGAAACCTCTTTTGGTACAAAATTCTTCGGAGAGGTTCTTTCCAATTTTAACTGAGGACCTAGTATTAGCTAAAGTCATCTTACAAAGCCGAATGAGCTTTGCGGGGATACCAAATTCAGACATTGCTTGGAATACCTTTGAACGTAGCGGGCTGTCGAATGCTGCTTTATAATCAACAAAAAGGTGATATGTGTCGATCTGCATCTGTTGGGTCTTCTCTAGGATTTGCCGCAGGGTAAATATCTGGTCAATGGTGGACTTGTCAGGTCTAAAGCCACATTGGTATGGTCCAATTATTTCGTTGACCATTGGCTTTAGTCGTTCGCACAATATCCCTGACACTATCTTATAGGCAATAGGGAGAAGACTTATGCCCCTATAGTTGGAGCATACAGTCTTATCTCCTTTCTTGTGGACGGGACACAGGATGCTCAGGTTCCAATCGTCGGGTACGCGTTCTTCCTGCCAGATGGTGCTAACTAGCTGATGCATACACCTTATCAGCGCGTCGCCTCCGGTTTTAAACAGCTCGGCTGGTAAGCCATCGGCTCCTGCTGCTTTATTATTCTTCAGCCGGTTGATTGCTGTTTTTACCTCATCTTGGCCGGGCGGTATACATTCTATACCATCTCCTGGGATTGGATCCGTGGTATCATCGTCTTCGCTACTATTGGATACCAGCAGATTGGAGAAATGTTCCTTCCATGTGCTGAGTACGCTATCTGTATCTGTTACCAGATCACCTTGCTGGTCTCTACAGGAGGATGTGCCTGTACCAAAGCCATCTGTTTGATGTTTCATTCTTTGGTAGAATTTTCGGACTTCATTGTGGCTCCTGTACATCTCGATTTTTTCACACTCCCGCTTTTCAATTTCTCTCTTTTTCTTGCGGAAAAGACGTTTCTCTTCTCTCCTTTTCTCCCGATATCTCTCTCGTGCGCTACGCGTTGCTACTTATTGTAAAGTAGCTCTATATGCCGCATTTTTCTCTTCGGTAGCAGCACGACACTCCTGGTCATACAATGACCTTTGCTTTATTTGCAACGTTTAGACGGGTACGCACCTTTGCTGTAACAAGGTAGTGGTCCGAATCAATGTTTGCGCCTCGGAACGATCGTACATCCAACACGCTCGATGAATGTCTTCCATCTATCACAACATGATCAATTTGATTACTTGTTCATTGATCTGGAGACAGCCAGGTGCCCTTATGAATATCGAGATGATTAAATCTGGTACTGCTAACTACCATGTTTCTTGCAGCTGCAAAGTCTAACAGCCTCATACCATTGTCAGCTGTTTCACTGTGGAGACTGAATTTCCCGACTGTTGAGCCAAATATATTCTCCTTTCCAATTTTGGCATTAAATCGTCTAGAATGATTTTAATGTCATGGGCAGGACAACGGTCATATGTTTCTTCTAAGCGCTCGTAAAATATATCTTTGGTATGTTCGTCCTTTTCTTCAGTGGGAAAATGAGCGCAAATAAAGCTGATGTTGAAGAATTTAGCTTTTATTCTAATTGCAGCAAGTCTTTCATTCACTGGGGTGAAGCTTGATTCCAGATGTTTTAGCCTCCGACTAACTACGAATCCGCAACCAAACTCATGCTTTACGTCATGGCAGCTATAATACAGTGCGTCACCTTTAGGTGTTGTTGTGACGCCTTTCCCAATCAATCGTATTTCCTGTATGACAGTAATATCGGCCTTGTACTTTTCAAGTACATCTGCCAATGCGAAGACTGCACCTTCTCTATAAAGAGTGCGAACATTCCAGGTGCAGATTCGCAGATCATGGTCCTTAAAACGTTTTCGGGGTTCGTCAACTTTAGAGGGGTTTGTTTTTCTTTTCTTTCGTTTTTTCTTAGTAGCCTGTTTTTTCTAAGGGAAGGTTACTAACCCGACGCCCAAACCCAAGTTTTAACGTTCTTATGGGTGAACGCGCGGCACATGTTAGCTCACTACCTTTAACGGGTGTTAAAGGCAGTTCCTCAGGTGACACCACGGGGAGGTCAGTGGCCACTTGAGATGAAAGAAGGACTAAGATAAATCCTGGGCTTTGCCATGTTAAAACCGGTCGTGTTTCTAGTGCCACGAACAAAAGGTATTCTCTCAGAAGATCGCAATGTTTTCTTAAAAGAGCGAACAATTTTCTTATAGAAGATGATTAAATTTCCCCATTGAAGGTCTTGTCATATAATAGTAGATATATTTGTAGAAGACTGGTCTTCCAGGTATCATGGAAGATCCGAAGGTTTTCATATGGAACATCGAATGCTATTCCTAGCCAAGACTGTAAGATATTCTCTCGAGTATGGGAATGGTTTCTTATAGAAGATTACAAAGTCTTCTCCTACAGAACTGGAACTCTTTTTCATTGAAAGATCGGAATGTTTTTATTTATAAAATATCTGAAAATTGTCCAAGAGAAGGCCGGAAGGGTCCAGTATGTATTCTCGAAGTAATCCGAGATTTCTTCTCATCTAAAACCGGTAGACCCTATAATAAAATACCAAAATTTATTGTCATTAAAGTCCGGAAGGAAGACTAGAAGGGGCTCTCATAGATTCCGGAATGTATTCTTCTAGACATCCGGAAAAGTATTCCCATAGAAATGCGAAGAGTCTTCTAATATACAAGATCTTCCTTGATTATGTCTTCTCATAAAAGCTCAATTAGTCTTCTCATGGTGGACCAGAAGTTCTTCTTGTAGAAGATCCGTAAATTGTTTTTCTCAAAGAGACTATTTGATCTTCTAATGTCGAGAATTAGGGGTTTTTTAAAAAGAAGAATATGGTCTCCTCATAAAAGACCTGAAGGGCTTCTTAAAATGTCCTTAGGTCTTTCGCTAGAATTATTCGATCTTTATGGTCTTCTCATCTAAGGCCGGAGGATTTTTTGCAGCACTTCTTTCTCATAGCAAAGAAATTCATTAGGTCTTCTTCACATAGAAGGCAACCAGAACCTTTCAATGAGCGGCTGACAGTTAGGAATAAAAAAAACTGAGATTAAGGTTTCAATCCATAATTCACTGTATACACGAACTGCAGGAACATGGCCGACAATGTGTGACACCGAAAATCGGGCCTAGTTTTTCAAGTTAGAATTTCCAGTCGCGACGGTGTTCACTTTAGTATTTGAACTTTTGAAGTTCTTGGAACCACTGTAGCGGACGTCTAGTGGAAGTGGGGAGCCTTCAACAGGTGAAAGTGGGCAGAATGGTGTCCCATGGTAAATCTATGAATCATGGGTAGTCAGGTGAACTGACAATCGTGGGGACAAAATTGTGGAAGGCACGAAATTGAGTTTCTTAAAGTTAATAGAGCGCTGGTTACGCCGAGTTGTTATAAGTTGCCATTGCACCGCTCACTATGTAGTCTCAGCAGATCGACTCCAAAGTGGGCGAATTTCCCAAGCCACCTTCCTAAATACGACGAGCTGTGGAGAAAATGTGCCGTAAAAAGTCACTGCCGGGGAATCACAGTATGCGACAAGCTCTGAGTAACCTCGGATAATCGCTGCTATCCCAAGCGACGAAGGTGAATTTTTCAGGGGTGAGTTTTCATCCGCTAGAGAAGAGATCGAAGTTGCGGCGATATCTAGACGGAACTCCTATCGGGGCCACAACTAGCGTAACGGTTCGACGGTGAGTGACAGGTTAGCGGAAACGGTCGAAAGCTATTTTTATATAACGTCTAAATTTAGTTGTGCCTCGATCGAATATATCGAATCAATACGTTCCTATATCATCAGCCAAGGTTCCTTATTCCCGTCGCTGATACAAACAAAGTTTCTGTGACAGACCTTTGGTCAACGTGAGCCTACCCGATACACGAGTGATTGACGCATTAAAACGTAGACAATTTTAATGATATTTTTGTATATGTTCTAATTTGAGAGGGGGAGAGTTTGAACTTTAGTTTACCGAGAGTTCTGCAGGGGAGAAATACAAAAATTTCTATCAAATGCTCAGTTGACTTGATAGTATAGTTTGAAAGAAAAAACGTTCTGTCAGTAACACCTATGTAAGTAAGCAGTGTTCGGAGCACTAGTAAAGTATTTTCGTTCGACGCCACCATAAGGTCATTGTGGTCCACATTGAAAATCCATACAGAGTTTCCATAAAAAGACTCGACGGCAATCCCATCAGAAATAATAAATAAGAATGTTTCCTTTACTTTTGACACTCTCTGTAGCAATTTACATTCTCCCTGCATTTTTTCCATTACTTTGCTCAATTACGCACATACATATCTTAGGCTGTTTTTTACGTTCCACCTAATTCTTCAGCACTTCAAGATACCGATCATTTGCAATGATGACGATGGGTCTGTCCGTCTGTTCCTACAACTGCTCAGTAATTGGAATTTGTTTTACTATTGGCTTTTCTACTTCGCCCTCATCAAGAGCTTATGTAAAATATATGACGCCAAGGGTGGAAGAGATAAACTGTGACATAACTAAAAACGCAATTGATGTTGATGTAAACATGAAGTGTGACAGTTGGGGGAGAGACAAAATGCAAAACTAGAAAAACAAAATTAAAAATACAATGACGCAGATAAATTGAAAATCTATTTGTTGTTAGTGTGAGGTAAACGTCATCGACCACAATAAAATGTAAATGAGATGGTGATGGCAATGATGATGTCGATCGAAGCTCAATGTGCCCTAGATAAATTATCGCAGTTTACAATGTAAATCGTAACAAATAACAGATATTAGGTTGAGTTTGATAGAGAAGAATGACTTCAAAAGCATCTCAATCTGCTAATTTGCAATAATGTTCGTATAAATAGAGGTTATCAATAATCGTCCAGATGAGCACGATGAGCTGAATAACCACCAGCGAAATGATCTTAGCATATTGTTTGGATATATGGATTTCGCTAGATATCAGTTGTTTCAATGAAAAAACTCATGATAGCTCAATTAATTTGGGTGACGTAGGGGATGGAAGATACCAAGGAACTGTCCTGACCGGTTTTAACATGGCAAAGCCCAGGATTTATCTTGGTCCCTCTTTCATCCCAAGTGGACACTGACCTCCCCGTGGTGTCACCTTGGGAACTGCCTTTAACACCCGTTAAAGGTAGTGAGCTAACATGTGCCGCGCGTTCACCCATAAGAACGCTAAAAACTTGGGTTTGGGCGTCGGGTTAGTAACCCTCCCCTAGAAAAAACAGCCTACTATGAAAAAAAACAAACCCCTCTAAAGTTGACGAACCCCGCAAACGTTTAAAGGACCATGATCTGTGAATCTGCACCTGGAATGTTCGCACTCTTTATAGAGAAGGTGCAGTCTTCGCATTGGCAGACGTACTTAAAAAGTACAAGGCCGATATTACTGCCATACAGGAAATACGATGGATTGGGAAAGGCGTCACAACAACACCTAAAGGTGACGCACTGTGTTATAGCTGCCATGACGTAAAGCATGAGTTTGGTTGCGGATTCGTAGTTAGTCGGAGACTAAAACATCTGGTATCTAGCTTCACCCCAGTGAATGAAAGACTTGCTGCAATTCGAATAAAAGCTAAATTCTTCAACATCAGCTTTATTTGCGCTCATTTTCCCACTGAAGAAAAGGACGAACAGACCAAAGATATATTTTACGAGCGCTTAGAAGAAACATATGACCGTTGCCCTGCCTATGACATTAAAATCATTCTAGGCGATTTTAATTCGAAAATTGGAAAGGAGAATATCTTTGGCCCAACAGTCGGGAAATTCAGTCTCCACAGTGAAACATCTGACAATGGTATGAGGCTGATAGACTTTGCAGCTGCAAAAAACATGGTAGTTAGCAGTACCAGATTTAATCATCTCGATATTCATAAGGGCACCTGGCTGTCTCCAGATCAAAGAACAAGTAATCAAATTGATCATGTTGTGGTAGAAGGAAGACATTCATCCAGCGTGTTGGATGTACGATCGTTCCGAGGCGCAAACATTGATTCGGACCACTACCTTGTTGCAGCAAAGGTACAGACACAACGCGGAAGTTGGACATCGATAGGCTGTAAACACAACAGATAGCCACAGCATATTCCACTCAACTAGCCCAATTGCTTAATGCGAGCACTCCTTGTCCCGATAACATAACACAATGGCAAAATATTGCCCACTCCATGCAAACAGCCGCAAAATCCATACTTGGATTCCAGAGACCTCCACAAAGGAATTCATGGTATGACCAAGAGTGTCGTGCTGCTACCGAAGAGAAAAATGCGGCATATAGAGCTACTTTACAATCAGTAGCAACGCGTAGCGCAAGAGAGAGATATCGGGAGAAAAGGAGAGAAGAGAAACGTCTTTTCCGCAATAAAAAGAGAGAAATGGAAAAGCGAGAGTGTGAAAAAATCGAGATGTACAGGAGCCAGAATGAAGTCCGAAAATTCTACCAAAGAGTGAAACATAAAGCAGATGGCTTTGGAACAGGCCCATCCTCCTGTAGAGACCAGCAAGGTAATCTGGTAACAGATACAGATAGCGTACTCAGCACATGGAAGGAACATTTCTCCAATCTGCTGGTAATTTAATTGATTAAATATTGGTATTTAAATAGGATTTAGTATAACAGTGTACACCATTTCCATATTAAATATTGTTAATATGGAAATGGTGTTCCCTTACCGCATACGAATTGGCGGGCATTTGCTAGTGTATATAAAAAAATTCGTATGGGGACTCTTTTCATATTCCCACAGCTGGTGTGATACCACTACCTTGGTTATCGTGCCATGCACCTAATGTTGTAAAAAATTTTTGATTGAAAACAAAATGTATTAAATATTTGTCAAAAAAAAAAAAAAAAAAAAAAAAACGAATTTTTATTCGAATCGTTCTTGTGAAACAGACACTAAGGCCATGTTTATATTACAGCCTCTGGCAGGGTTAACCTTCTTAATGAATTTTGGGTATCGAAATATTTTGTCCAGATTTGATTTAAGTTCGAATCGCTTTGATTTTTGGTGCAGCAACTTGTATTCATTACCCCCATTACGACGGGTACACCCTACCCAAAGTTTGGAAAAAATGCACTCGTCTTGGATCATTCTGAATTTTTTTCCAACATGTAGTTTTTTGCGACCTTTTCCATCCTGGAAAATTTTCCCAACACCTAAAATCCTACAGAAGTATTGTATTAACTTTTTTCTTCGGGTACGTGGCTGAGGGTATATCTCTGTCGGCTCAGCTGACTGATACTTTCTTACTTGTTTTCTTTACCTTGGACATGATATTTTTATAACGAAACATCCTTTTGTTTAACCTTCTAAACATTCTTCGGCCTTTGGTGCTGCATTAATTTTCTACATAATTTTAAATTGAAGTTTAGATTTAAAACAATATTTTTTTGTTTTATTTGAAATTGCAAAATAAATATTGTTTCAGTTGAAATTAGTTATAAATTCATGCCATAATTAATGAAAGCAAGTTTACCCCGAAAAAAACCAACCAACCAGTGCCAAAACCAACAAAAACTCAACGAACCACCAACACATTTTGGAATATTTAATGAAGATCTCAACATAAAAATAAACAAATCGGCTAATGTACTGCATTAGAAATTGTTAAACAATGTTTAAATGGCTGGAAGTATCAAACCCAAAATCCAGACCACAATTATTTTTACAATAATTGTTGCCAACAATTGCAAAGCATCTGCGCTTAGTTTTGTTGTGTCGTTCGAATAATTGTTATTGATTTTGCTTCTCTGTTGACAATCACAACCGCAAATGTAGTGGAACCAACAACAGAACAATATCGAATGAATTCAATAGAGATTTCTATTATTATATAATTATAAATATTGACCAA
This sequence comes from Musca autumnalis, assembly GCF_047663935.1. Taxonomy (NCBI): domain Eukaryota; kingdom Metazoa; phylum Arthropoda; class Insecta; order Diptera; family Muscidae; genus Musca; species Musca autumnalis. Next base: position 207,475,099 of record NW_027412088.1, read on the forward strand.
TGTTTTAGATTGAAATGAAGAGGAATGTGGTAATGGGTTTAAGGGATTTAATTGAAATAAAGCAATCAAAATAAAATATTTTTGAAACAACAAATATTTATAAATGACAATAAATTAAGTTTTAGAATGAGCTATTGATTGGTCAATCTATCGTGCTTTTGTGTTTTCAAGGACTACCAAAAATGTTTGGCATATGTCCATAAGCCATGGTTTCCACGAAGAACAAATTCCATTTTTATACCCTCAGCCTTTAGGCTAAAGAGGGTATTTACACTTTGATACGACCAAAAATGTGCCTCATCGAAATAATGGTTTTAGACCCCAAGTATGTTTGTACGATATCCGTTTCAGACAATTTTGAGTAGATCTAGCAATGTCCGTCCGTCTGTCTGTCTGTCTGTCTGTCTGTCTGTCTGTCTGGCAGGCTGGTGCGCACGATAACTCTCGAACGGATCAATCGATTCGGTTCAAATTTTGGGTGTCGAAATATTTTGTCCAGATTCGATTTAAGTTCGAAGATGGGCCATATAGGTCCACTCCTTCAGGTACCTCCCCCACAAATGTTCAAAAATTGTCGCAAAACTTGTGCGCACGATAACTCTTGTAGGGAATAACCGATTTGGTCCATACTTTGCACATCGTGTAATCTCTACCAAACTTAGATGAGGTTCCAATATGGACTCAATCGGTCCACTCCTTTGTGTACCTCCCACACAAAATTTCGGAAAAGTTCAGTTTAGGACCTGGTCTCGAATCGCTTTGATTTTTGTTTACGCAAGTTGTATTTGCTGTCCTCTATACGACGCTGTAAGTTTCATTAGGGGCAAGTCCATACTTCCTGAGAAAATAGCCTGAAAGTTACAAGAAACCCTATGACACCGTGTGTAGTGGTTGGAGCGCAAGATAACTCTCGAATGGATCTGCCGATTCGGTCCAAAATTTGGCTTTCGTAATATTTTGTCCAAACTTAGTTCAAGTTCAAAGATGGATTATATCGGTCCACTCCTTCCGGTACCTCCCCCACAAAAGTTCGAAAATGTTCGGAAAATTTGTGCGTACGATAACTCTTGAAGGGAATAACCGATTTGGTCTATACTTTGCACATTATGAAATTTCTACCAGACATAGATGAGGTTTCAATATGGACTCAATTGGTAAACTCCTTCGAGTACCTCCCACACAAAATTTCGGAAAAGTTCAGTTTAGGACCTGCTCTCGAATCGCCTTGGTTTTTGTTGTAGCATCTTGTATTCACTGTCCCCTATACGAAGGTACAAGTTTCCTCAGGGGCAAGTCCATACTTCCTGTAAAAATAGCCTGAAAGTTGAAAAACAAACCCTATGACACCATGTTAATGGGTGGAAGCGCAAGATATTGCTCGAACGGAAATGCCGATTCCGGCCAAAATTTGGCCTTCGTAATATTGTTTCCAAACTTACTTTAAGTTCGTAGATAAGCCATATCGGTCCACTCCTTCAGGTACCTACCACACAAAAGTTCAAAAATATTCGGAAAAATTGTGCGCACGATAACTCTTGATGGGAGTGACCGATTTGGTCCAAACTTTACACATTCTCATAGTAACTACCAGATATAGATCAGGTTCCAATACGGACTATATTTGTCCACTCCATCCCGTACCCCCCACACAAAATTTTGGATAAGTTCACTTTAAGACCTGCTATTGAATCACTTTGATTTTTGTTGAAGCAACTTACATTCGTTGCCTCAATTACGATGGTAAAAGTTGTTTCAGGGGCAAGTCCATACTTCTTGAGAAAACAGCCCGAAGGGTGTAAAAACACCCTATGGCACCCCCATGGTCTATGTCGGTCCATTCCAATTTGCACAGGCTGAGGGTATATCTCTGTCGGCAAAGCCGACTGATACTTTTTTACTTGTTTTAGTTTACTCTTGACCCCGTCACATTCAAAACTTACCCCACATTTTTCATTTTTTTTCTCTTGAATTCAATAACTAAATTTAAGAAATCAAATATTTATTAAATAGTGTAATTTAGGGGGGGAATTTTTCGTCGAAAAGTTTCCACAAAGTTCAATACAGGTTTCAGCAGTCATTCGTGAAATTGTATGCTATTTGATATTCTTGTTGACTACACGTAAAAAAGCAGGAAAAATACGAAAACAGTTAAAGAAAAACTTTTGGTTTTACTGTTTGGTATTTATGTTTTTTTTTTCTGTTTTGTTGTAAAAGTTGTGTATAGCCCCCAAGCAATATTTTATTCTTGTTCCTGGAGAAAGAAAGTAAATTTCTTCCTGTTACTTTTTGTTGTTGTTATTGTTTATTACTAAAGGCTCTTTAACTTGTGATTGCGTATCTAAAATGGATGGTGGGACGTGTTTTTTGTTTCCTCTTCTCAACATCCGTTTGCCGTAAGTAGTGAAACATGTTGTGGCTTGGCAATGCAAGAATGGAAATTGTAGTTGTTTTTTTTTTTGTTCGTTCTTTTGTAAGAAATCCAAGAAGCTGAGTGACTGAGTGAAACGACATGACATCTGACAATGTTTTATATTCAATTTAATGTCGTATTAAATGTTGAAATGTTTTGATTTCAATTGAATTTTTAAACGATACCACCTCATCATCTGGAATATGTAAATGTAGATAAGGAGGAGCATTAATTTTATTGCATTTCGGTAATTAAATGGAGAAGGAAGGTGGTTCTGGGATTTTCATCTAGGTTTAAATTCGGCGATTTTTCCTTTTATTTGTAAATACTGGAACCCCTTACGGGAGGTCCGTGGTGCAATGACAGGGTTTAATACCCAGGTCTGAATAATGTGGGCGACATTTATAAAGTACTGCAACCATCTCTACAAGTTTTGTCTTCCAAGCAAACCAAATGTCGGATGTCCGACACATCTGAACAATCTCGGAAACAAAATCTTTCAGATTTCGTGGCGATTTCTATACGATTTTTTGTAGGGGAATTCGTTCCGATTTCGGAAAGAATGTCGGAAATAAATTTCCTTTCGAATATAGCAATGTTTTTCTTCAGATTTCGCTACGAATTCGGAGCGAAATAATTCAAGATAGTGCTGATAGACTCAACATATTCTTACACAAAGTTTACATTGTTCCACTATAACTACAAAATGATAACAACAGTGAGAATCATTAGAAACGCTTGAAAATACAATCGTCCAATAAAAACATAACAAAAATTTTTATCAATACAAAGGGCGTCAGAGAAAATATTTTTCCTTCGATATTCATATGACATTATTCCGAAATCGTTCAGAAATCTTTACTAAGATTCGGAAGGTACCTCCGATTTTCAACCACATTATTCCGAAATCGTTCAGAAATTTGTACGAAAATTCCGTTCCGAAATTATGTCAACCACTTCATACAACTTTCGTTAAGATATCGTTACAATTTTGGATCCGACATCGGACGTAGCGTCCGAATTTTGTTCCGATTTCGTTACGATGTCGGTACGATTGGTTTGCTGGGTTAAGACATGCCATTTGGACTAATATATAAATAGGATCATTGATTATTATTGAGCTACAATCCCTCAGTAGCCACTTCTACGCACCGGGTTGACTCGGAAGTATCTTCGAGTAGAGGCCATCACCTCAGCATTTATGTGTTTGCGTTCCTATAGCAGATAACACCACATATTGTAGTTCAGCGCCACGGAAATTCATAGTTCCTGAAATTCAAAGACAGCGAAATCGTGGGCTTCATGAGTCAGAGAAACATCATGGTCGCCGCGAATCACGAAACAAAGCTCACCGTCACCTGCAGCTTGCAACCTTGCAATGATAACAAAGTTTTTGCCAGAGAAGGACTTGTCTTCCTTATACACAAGTATGTCCAGTACAGACTTATCTCGCTTCAGCTTGACTCCAGTGACCCGTGCATAAAGTGTATGGGGGTAGCAGTAAATTGTGGGACTACCGAGATAGATTTGCTCAATGAGTATATACCGCCGATGAATAGTTGTGACCTGCGTTATATGCCTGCAGATCGCTTTCGGAGTGCAATAGATGTCTGGTGGCAGGAACTTCAACGCTCATCTTGAGCTTTGGCATTCCGTCCTAGGTATAGTTATGGCAGAGGCCGGTAAAGCTCCTACGAGAATTAGAGCAGTTTGTCACAGCTCGCCAGACACTGCCATTTTGGCACCCAGTCCGATAAATTAGGTATCCTGGAAACCCACCAGATTATCTTACTATCATCGCCTCCGTTTACAGACAAACTTCATAATCGACTTCATAACCTCTGACCGGTGCCCAAAAGCTGATTGGAAAGGGTTGAGAGAATTTACCAATCACCGCTTCAGAGAGCTGCTCAATCACTCAGATCCACAGGTAGCTGAGACAATATTCCGGGACATCATCATCATCATCACAGCCGCACATACCTGCTGGTCGATTACCTGAAATTATACCAAAATTCCTAGCAGAGGCGACGGACTAGCAAATGTACGTGATGAGCTTTGACGTAAGAACCCTGACGACCTAAAATTTGGGGAACTTACTCTTAAAATCAACAGGACAGTAGGCAAGCATAGCCAGAAAAGTGGCTAGACCACCTGAAACATTGGTTTAGAATTAAGTAAATTGTGGGCAACGTTAAAATCACTCTTCAATCTGCGAAAGATGGATGATAGAACTGCTGTTACTTTCAATGGCGTGGCATTGACATATCGGATGAAATGCGTGTGTTATTTTAAAGGCATTTTAAGAACACCCCGAGAGTATAAAAATAAAAGGAGCGTTCTATGCCGTTTCAGAGCTCTCTCAGCCATGTAAGTTCCACCACAATTTACGATTTGCTATGTTGCAGATGTCACTCGTAATGCGAAATCATCCAAAGCGTAGGGCACACACGGAATCTCAATGGTAATGCTTAAGCCCCTGGATGAACCCGAAGTTGAGTATAAGGGCCTGTTTATGTATGTCGATAAGAAAACGAATGCGGAAGAAAAACTACAAAATTTGAGTGTGTATTTTAAATTTGTTTTTTGTTTAAAGTTGACAGAGTGGTCCCCCTACTGAAGCCAGATAAGGGTGGCAGCAGAGGTGAATCGTACAGACCAATCTCCTTCTTGTTGCCAGTAGCGAAGATTCTAGAGGCACTTCTCTACATGATGAGACACTGTTTTCCAGTTACTCAACATCAGCATGGATTCCAAAAAATGCACAGTACCACAACAGCATTACACGCCACTGCTAAACACATCAGCCGATAACTGAACCAGAACAAGCAGTGCGACCGAACAGTCATGGCGGCTCTAGAGATATCGAAGTCCTTCAATATCATCACCCACGCCAAGCTGTTTTAGGACATAGAGGATACTTCCATTAAGCCGTGCTTAAAATCGCCAGTCGTTTTTGGAATTTAGAAATAAAAAACGAAGGCCCGTAGGGGGAAACAGGGAGTTCCCCAAGCTGGGTGAAATCTCAGGAACTGTTTAACATGTACCTTAGGAAACGTAATTTAGGCGTATCCCGCTAAATCACGACGGCTGAAGTGAGGATCCCCTGAACATATTGGTTGATGGTGTGCTGATTCTGACCGGTAACTATCCCTATGTCCCGGTAACTATGCAACTTAATATAGCATATTTAGTCGTCCACGCAAGCCACAGTTTTGCGACAAGATCAGAAGCACTTGGGTTCTTCACAAAAAAAAAACTTTCGACAGCCGCCTCAATTCTTTTTTTCTTTTGTTATACCCCACACCACTATGTGGGGAGGGTATTATAAGTTGGTTTTGGCAAAAAAGTTTGTAACGCATCGAAATAATGGTCGTAGACCCATACTTATATATACCAAAATGAATGTCTCGACGAGCTGAGTCGATCTGGCTATGTGTGTCCGTCCGTCTGTCCGTCCGTCCGTCTGTCCGTCCGTCCGTCCGTCTGTCCATCTAAACCTTGTAATCACGCTACAGGTCGCAATTTTGATCGGATCGTCACGAAATTTTGGTTGTTGATGGGGGTCCCGGAGGGGAAGAAGCCTATTGATTTTGATGATGGTCGGACAATATTTAGGGGTCGGAAAGGGCAAAAAACTTAGGTGGATAAAAAGACAACGTTTTTTTCCAAAGCGAATATCTCAGCTTCTATATGGGGTATACCAAAAGCAAAACCTGACAATGAAAAAGAAAATATCACCTTTCTAATGATGTAAAGTAGGTGCTCGTAGGTGATCAAACAACGAAGATATCACAATAGCAGCAAATAAAACCCCAATTTTCATTTTTGCAATTTTAATTATATTGACGACTATCACAGATTTGGTTGAAAATTTTCCAAAAGCAAAGCCTGGCTATGAAAGTAGAAGATCCCGTCTTTACAATGATGCAAACTAGGTCGGCGTAGGTAACCAAGTAACGGAGATATCGCAATAGTCGGTAATACATCTCATTTTTCTATTTTTTTGTAATCACGCTACAGGTCGCAATTTTGATCGGATCGTCACGAAATTTTGGGGGTTAATGGGGGTCCCAAAGAGAGAGAAGCCTATTGATTTTGATGATGGTCGGATATTATTCAGGGTCGGAATGGGCAAACACTTATTTGGAGAAAGGTCAACGTTTTATTTCAAAGCCAATATCTCTGTTTCTTTAGGAGGTATATCAAAAGCAAAACTTGGCAAGGAAAGTAGAAAATATCACCTTTACAACGATGTAAAGTAGGTTGTCGTAGCTGAACAACAGAGATATCGCAATAGTCGGTAATGCATCCCATTTTCCGATTTGTTTGTAATCACGCTACAAGTCGCAATTCTGATCGGATCGTCACGGGAGTTGATGCGGGTCCCACAGAGGAAGAATCCTATTTAGTTTGGTGATGGTCGGATAATATTCAGGAGATGGAATAAGCGAAAAACTTATGTGGAGAAAAGTCAACGTTTTTTCTTATGCAAATATCTCCGCTTCTGGTTGGAGTATTCCAAAAGGAATACCCGTCAATGGAAGAAGAAAATATCTCGTTTTTATTGATGCAAAGTATGTTGGCGTAAGTGAGCAAACCGAGATATTGCAAAATTCAGTAATATACCCAATTTTTCCATTTTTTGTAATCACGCTACAAGTTGGAATTTTGTCCGGATAGTGACGATATTTTGGGGGTAGATGGGGGCCCCACAGAGGAAGAAGCCTACTGATTTTGGTGATAGTCGGATAATATTTGGAGACAAATTCAAAGTTTTATTCTTTGTGAATATATCGACTTCTAGTAAGGGTTTTCCAACTGCAAAGCCTGTCAATGGAAGAAGAAAATATTACCTTTACAATAATTGGCGAAGGTGGTCAAACAAGGGAGATACCACAATAGTCGGTAATGCATCCAATTCTTCCATTTTTTGCAATTAAGCTACAGGTCGTAATTTTGATCGGATGGTCAAGAAATTTTGGTTGCTTATGGGGGTCCCAGAGAGAAAGAGGCATATTATTTTTGGTGGTAGTCGGATTATATTCCCTAAAAGAAATGTTTACCAGTGAAAAGCTTATGCACAAGGGTAGTGGTGTAGGGTGTCACATGGTCGGCCCCGTCCCGACTATAGCCTTTGCTCACTTGTTTTTTGTTAATTTTTTTCTTCATTGCCAAATAATCGTCGAACAAATGTCGAAAAATCAGTTCTACCATTTTTTACCCGAAGAAATTTGTCTGGTAGCCTGTGGTAGCAGAGAACGCCATTTTTGTTCTCTCTCTTAAAAATTGCTTCTAGTTTTACCATTTTTTGCGTTAAGGAACGCTTTGCAGGTTAAAATGGTAAACTCAGGCAAGTAAAGAAGTAAAGAAAAACAACCATAGAAGCGAAGATAATTTATTTGATATAGCAACAATAACTATTCGAAGCATCTTTTTATACCCTCAGCATTTATGCTAATTAGGGTATAACCACTTTCATACGGGCAAAATGTGCCTAATCGAAATAATGCTTTTAGACCCCAAGTATCTTTGGACGAAATCCGTTTCAGGCAATTTGGAGTTGATTTAGCCATGTCCGTCCGTCTGTCTGTCTGGCTGGTGCGCACGATAACTCTCGAACGGATCAGCCGATTCGGTCCAAAATTTGGCTTTCGTAATATTTTGTCCAAACTTAGTTCAAGTTCGACGATGAGCCACATATGTAGGTCCACTCCTTCCGGTACCTCCTCCACAAAACTTCGGAAATGTTCGGAAAATTTTTGCGCACGACAACTCTTGAAGAGAGTAACCGATTTGGTCCATACTTTGCAAATCGTCAAATTTGTACTAGACTTAGATGAGGTTCCAATATGGACCCAATCGGTCCACTCCTTCCGGTACCTCCCACACAAAATTTCGAAAAAGTTCAGTTAAGGACCTGCTCTCAAATCGCTTTGATTTTTGTTGTAGCAACTTCTATTCACTGTCCCCTATACGACGGTACTACTTGGAAAATAGACTGAAAGTTGCAAAAAAAAAAAATCCTACGACAGTGACCCCAGTGGTTGGAGCGCAAGATAACTCTCGAACGTATCTGCCGACTCGGACCAAAAATTTGGCCTTCGTAATATTTTGACCAAACTAAGTTTAAGTTCAAAGATAAGCCATATCAGTCCGCTCCTTCAGGTACCTCCCCCACATGAGTTCAAAAATGTTCGGAAAAATTCTGCGCATGTTAACTCTTGATGGTAGTCAACGATTTGGTCCATACTTTACACATCCTAATATATCTAACAAATATATATCAGATTCGAATATGGGCTATATTTGTCCACTCCTTCGAGTACCTCCCACACAAAATTTTGGATAAGTTCACTTTAAGACCTGCTCTGGAATCACATTGATTTTTGTGAAGCAGCTTTCAATCGCTGCCTCAATGACGACGGAAAAAGTTTTTTTAGGGGCAAGTCCATACTTCTTGAGAAAACAGCCCGAAAGGTTTAAAAACCCTGTATGGCACCATATATAGTGGCTGGAGAGTACAACAACTCTCGAACCAAATACTGAGTTGGTCCACACTTTGCATATCGTAATATTTCTTCGAATATTAAATGAAATTCGAAGGTGGTGCTTGTAGGTCCACTCCTTCCGGTACCTCTTCCATAAAATTCGACAATATTTGCTAAAATGGTACGAGTGATATCTCATAAACAGAGCAACCTGGTTGAGGGTCTGTTCGAGATTCCTAGTGGTCCTCTTTACTGCGATATTATGATCTTCGTAGACAAGTACATGTTTCCTGACGTAATGGTCCAAATTCTCTGAATTATATGGTGACCGACTGAAACGACAGGTGGTCGCGATATCTATCGACGGGAATGACACCCAAAACAAGAACCAATTCCAAAATGGACTATGTCGGTCCATTCCTTTAGATACCTTCCCCGCAAAACTTTTGAACTCAAGTCGTTTCATACGCCGAAAATTTTGAATACCCCTTAAATATATACATTTTTGGGAAAAAGTGTTTCAATTCACATAGGCTGAGGGTATATCTCTGTCGGCAAAGCCGACTGATCCTTTTTCACTTGTTAAATTAGATTTTATTTGACCGAATAGTTCTGAGTTGTTGTTGATATATAAACCCTAGTGTTGGGTCAAGGGAGACTTATGCCGTTTCAATTCGTAAACCCTACTACGGAAAATGTTCAATAGTAGTAGCAGATAATTAGTTACATTTAGTAAGTCATTGTATATATAAAACTTCAGGTCCCGAAACCATCTTACGAAATAAATTTGACGCTATTGACAGTTCCATATATACACTCAATCCAATCTTTTCCCATCGATATCGTTGTACCATTGAGTGTACTGTATCATATCAATAAAGTTATCAATACTGGCAAAAACCCAAGGGAATCTAATCAATGTTCGTGTGTTTTCTTACTTGTGTTAGCCATACATTAACATATTAACAGGACTCCATAGCTCACCTCACCTTCCACTATTCTGACCCTTAATCCTTGGTGATTTCCATTGTGCTTCAACATCAATCACACTGGTAAAGTTTGCAACTTTAATGGGCAATCATTAACAAACTCAGTGTGAGTTTGAGTCGTACGTCGTTGCTCCTTTTAATTTGTTTAACAATTAACCTTTCAAACTATCAACAACAGCCAACAACAACTAAAATGGATAAATTGATAATGGATATTGAGCTAAGTCAGCAATAGTATAAATAACACCAATACCAACACCACCATCACTAACAAGAACAACAGCAACTAGTTTTTCCATTTAGAAAATTGCAAAGCTATCAAAATCACTTAACTTTCTTCAGAACCATTGTCCCACTCGCTTGTTGGCAAATGCTTTATGGCAAGGAATAGTAACGATAACAAACCATTTGCAAACTATGCATAGTTTTAAGGCTTTAAGTTCCTTCCACTGCACTGCAGTGGTTTGTCATTGTGGACGACGGCAAGCATTGTTCTCTAACCGCATTTAAGATTCTATTGATTTCAGAAGGAAAGAGGAAGGAACAAGGGTAAAAGAAAAATCAACAAAGGAGAGAGTGCATTTACTTGTGGGAAAAAGAAAAATTCCTTTGGCTTCATTCTTGTTAATCCTGGGGTATTCACTTAGAGCCAGCAAGCATCTCCCTCAATTTGTTATGCAAAAAACGTTTACAACGATATCGCATTTATGTGTATCGCATCGCTTGTTGTGAACAGGTGGTGGTAGGATTATACGTTTCCTTTGCCCGTAAAGTAAAATAAGTTGTCAACTATTGGAAGTTGAAACTACCTTTAGGATATGTGTATCAATGATTGCCATGGTATAACCAGCCAGCCACAGTATTGCAAGAGAAAACTATGACATTATGGGAAGGAGGAGCAAGACTATCTGAATGAACCATGAAATAGAAAAATGATTTTATTCTATAGATTAAGTGCTTTATTGTCTTTGAACAAAGTCTGTTTTCTATGGTAATATCCTTCGTCCATGATAGGTAGACGACCGACCAGCATTTTATGAATAGAAATGAAAATCTATTGTTCACCCTTTACATTCATTTTTCCGCTCGACTTATTAACTTATGATTAAGAAAATTTTTGTTTTGCTATTTGCCCTAGGATTTCTTCTTTATTAACTTTTATATTGAAATTTATTTCCTTGCAGACTTTGTGTCTTTGTTTGTTTTATTTAAAAAATGGTCCTTTGTTGGAGAATAGAATAGAATGTGTTAAAGGTCGAAAACCTATTGCTTGGTGAAATATTGTTAATGCATTATTATAAAGCGAACATTAGCTGAGAAGGTAAGGTTAGTGTTAAGGATGCGTAACCATAATAGAATTTTGAATATTTTCAAGTAGACATCTACACATTTGTTAGTGTAGGACTAAGGTATTTTAAGAACATCTTGGCTATCGAAAACATCGCTATTTGTCAATTATTTCCTATAGCAAAGGTTTCCACTTGAAAGACACTACAGTTGTGGTCCAATTTATAGGAATGACGGATACTGAGCTCCTCACAATATACCGGATGCCGTGCCCTCCTAGATTTTTGAGCCTTCATTGTAGATGCTTAATCTATCCGAAAAGGGTTGAACATTGGTTAAATAATTTCTCTCTTGTAGATAGATTTCCGCTGTCTTGAAGTCTAGCACTGGTGCGATGTAGTCACTGACTTTAAAATCGACTTTATAACAATGTGTAGATGCTTAATCTATCCGAAAAGGGTTGAACATTGGTTAAATAATTTCTCTCTTGTAGATAGATTTCCGCTGTCTTGAAGTCTAGCACTGGTGCGATGTAGTCACTGACTTTAAAATCGACTTTATAACAATGTGTAACAGCATAACGGCCTAACCGACATTTTTAAAAATATTAAACTGACTATACTGATGTAACCGGAACCCTTTGAAATAAATACTAAAAAACTCCACATTGCATTGTTTCAGCAGGTAGTATTACCTACTGTTATACAATGCCATAGGGTGTCTTTTGTATTTATTTCAAAAGGTTCCGATTTAATCAGTATAGTCAGTTTGATTTTTTTCAACATGTGGGTTAGGCCGTTTTGGCTATTAGCGCCTCATATATAACATTAAACAAAGGCAATGGGCCCCAATATTATGCGTCATATTTCGCAAGATTAAAGATAAAGCTTTGAAATTTGATAGAAACCTTTGGATTTCATATAGAGCACAGTGGTCGCCGTCATTGGGCAAAATTAAAAAAATGAAAGTCTAATTTTTGGTACCAAATAATTTCATATCTACTCCTAATATGTTAAATTTCTCTAAAATAAATTTTTTATGGATTACTTCTAACTGTACTCTTTGCGAATAGCATCAAAAAAGATAAAATTTAACAGGTTGGGCTTCGTGGGGAATTCAGTGCAAAAGTTAGGTGAAACTAAAATATTAATATCAAACTAAATGAACTCTATATTGACCAAACTTAATTCGAATATTGAAAAACAATTTATTAACTAAAATTTTATGCAGTATACTTGTGTTGACTGAAGGACTTTTGTAAAGTTATTTCTTCATTATAATTAAATTTCATGTAAAGTTTTAGTAATGTTCCCCCTCTTTCCCCCCAACGAAATGTTTTTAAAAGATCAGCAGAATCTTTAGACTAGATTCTATTTTCAAAATGTCAGCTGCATCTTTCCCCATGGAACTTGTTCCCAAAATACTAAGGATACTTTTCAGGGTGTTTTTGTCATTTTTTCAAATGTGCAGGTGATACATTTCAGCTTTTTAAACATATAGAATATACCTTGTGCGGTTCAGTTATATGAACGATACGTCAAAATGTGACCCTCAATATAAAATTTGGAAAGTTCAGCCATTTTGATTGATTATTACGGCTAGAACCCTAAAAACACCGAATATTGGGCGGTACCGATTTATGGGGACAACATCAAAGGGTGGTCCTACAATAATCGACAATTTTTTGGTGGTAGCTTACCTCCAGGAAAGATTAAGTGGAATTTCGGTCATTTCGAATTAATAGTTTATATAAAACCATCATATGGGGACCTTATCAAAAAGTGGACCCAATTCAATTTTTTTTTTTTTGCAATTTCATTAATGGATGTGGGCAAGACCCCTAAAATGCCAGAAATCAAGGGGGCTATACCTTAAAATGGAGCTATGCTTATTTATCTTTTTGCTTTTTTATTTTGTGTTGCTAAACTAATCTTTACTTTACTGAATTTTTCATAATTTTCAAAAATATAATGTTTTTTTGTTTTGTTCAATAATTATTTTCAAAATTATGAGAAATTCAGTTATAGTTTTTTTGAGGGGGTTTTCAGACTTAAACCACTATAACTTAGCCATTTGTTAACCGATTTAAACAAATAATAACTAGTTCTAAAGATATTATTCACCCCTTTAAAAGGAAGAAGGATCACTAGAAATCCGTTGTGAAAAAAAGAAGATATGTCCGTTTAAATTTAAAAATTTAAGAAATCCAGATTTTCACTACTTTTACCGTTATAAAAAAATAAAACGAAGTGACCCCAACGAACTAAAGGCATTGTCGTTGTCCATGGATCCCAACACGATATAATTTTGCATCAGAACACTTGAATATTTTTCTGGTCAACTTTTGTAGCACAGTGTCACTTATAGAAATTTTTCGAAAAGTTTGCACCTTCTCAAGGTCAAAACTGCCTGAAGGAGCGTTCCAATGCTTTTGCGATGTATTAAAGAGTTTTCAATTACTGTCTTGGCTACAATTTTTGTCTCGAAAATTTCAATGATTTGGCTGTTATATGCCAAAATATCCAAAAAACTTCAATAAAAAACTTAAAGTCAAAATCGGGAGGCTCGATTTTCACGGTAGATATATGGTCCAGTGGACTTTTTTGCTCAGTTCAATCCCAGGAATCAGAAACGCGAAGGGCTCATTAAGGTTTTCAAATCGCCCCGGCCTAATATACATATATAGGTACCCCCTTATTTTAGCTTTTTTCAGGGTCTTGACCATATTTTCCTACTGATGATGTTTAATTTGGCATTTTCGTTTCCCAGCTAGAAAAACACCTTTTCGCAGAAAATTTTCAATGTAAGTCAATGCTTAGGAGTAGCGTCCATATTAAAATACCTCCTGATTTTACATATTTCGGAGGTATTGGAAGCATTTTCCAAACCATTTGGCTGAATATTTGTATTTTGGGCGTAGAAACCCTTCCCGCAGAAGATTTTCAATTTAGGTATATATTTTGGAATAGCTCCCATATAACGGTACCCCGGACCAATGTATTTGGCCACTGGTAGGATGCTTGCATATCGTAGGTGTATAGGACGCCATGCTTGAAACTCATTGAACCTTTTTACACTCCTGGAGACCTGCAATTTAACTGCTACATTAAATGGTTGGAATTTTTGGGATCACATTCAAGACCGCCTATGGTGTACTTCTGACAGCTTCAGCAATGAGCATTGACTCGGCTTGTGGCACATTTCCCTAGCTTAGCAAGTTATTATTTCCCATTTTTCGACAGGACATCCATAGATTAAGATAAGGCAGACCACAGTTATATACAATCAGGGTATAATGTGTTGCCTTAGTCTCCAGATTTTGCATGTCGAGTTCGTACAGGAGTAGAATGCAATTAAGCCTATATTATGCAGTTTCTCAGAGATTCTTTTCTTTTAAAAATTGGCTTCCAGAGAATACTAAAATCCATTCCGTCTCAAACAGAAGAAACAGTCGTAAATTTTCCTCTTCTTGGTGAAGAGTTAAAGTTCTGTTTTTTTCCGGATTTACGCTGTTTAATCTTCGTTTAAACAACTTTAAAATGTACTAAATTATTTTTGCTTTCAATGAATTTTAACTATTGTTTGTACCTTTTATGAAATAGCTAATGTAAATATGTCTTAAGTTTTTAATTGTCAAGTCTCTCGTCTCTTGGTTACTCCAAATGAATTGCGCTCTTGACGAAAGTAACATTTAAATTTATGCTAAACCAGTGCTCTTTCTCTTTTTAAATATAACACTTCTTAAACGCACGCCGACTGGTAAGCACCTCTCCTCATCTCTAAACTTTTTATACAATAAATAAACTGAATTACGTTTTATAACGATTTGTGAAAATATTAATTCCTTGTGTTTTATTTTCTCATCTCTCATTTCTCCGCAAATTATTCCTCATTTGATATGAGGAATAATTAATAAAAATATACAGTCCACTACTTTCTACTATTTGCTGTTCCTGTTGGATATTTCTTTGGCTCGTCTCTACACAGCAAAACCCTACCAACAAAACATCAACTTTATTCATGGTCCTTTCTCTGCCGTTTAAGGAAAGATCAGCGAAATAATCAACAAATAAACCGAGGTAACATACTACACAACTCCTACTCTATTTTATAAACAACAAGTCGGTAAGTTTGATATCAAATTTATTCTCAGTGAAAAAAAAAAACGAATCAACAATCCTCTGTGAAAAACAACAAAAGTCCAAAGTTCAAAAGTGCTAACAGAAGAGAGAAAAACATCAAAGCAAATCTTAAACATATCCTTCTCATGTCTTAATTGTACAATTGCTACAGCGAATCTATATCACGTCATAGCCTAGAGCAAGTGTGTCACATTACCAGTCGAGGGTATACGAGTTCAAATCCCGGTCAGACCTCCCAGTTTTTAATTTTCAATTTCGTTTGGCGAAACACATTTGTCCTTCTACGTTTATTTTTTTTATACCAACACTCGTCAAAATTTTTTTATTTTTATTTGCGATTATTAGTATACAGGAAAGAACTTTGTCAATATTCTATTGTCTCTTTGGCAAAATAAGCCTTGATTAAACTGTGGTGCCGTAGATAATCGCGGAACTCCCAGCCGTAGGAACGTGGGTTCGTATCCCAACCGGATCAAACGTTTTTTTTTCTTTTTCTACATTTTAAACAGTTTCGAATACAACACAATACATAATGTCGGAAAGTACACCCACTCCCACCAACACTCCAAATATTGCTATAATAACGTCTCCTGAGCACGGAAAGTTTTTATTTGATTGCGATCACTTGAACAATTTTTGTACGCAATTCGCACACAGCGACATTATTGACCAGACTGATACAGTTCTCCATATCAAATTAGATGATCTAGAACATCGATGGACATCAGTACAAGAGTCGTACAAAAACATCATGTTGTCTGTTATTTCTGCCGACGTCAAGGATATTAGAGAAAGCATCAAACAAAATTTTGATGTAAGTTCAGAAGCTTATTACACTGCCAAATCTCAAATATTAGACGTTCTAAAAATATCAGAAGCAAATACACAACAAAACACCGCAAAAATTCAAAATTCTACTCATGTGCCTCTAAATATTAATCAATCTCCTTTCATAAACTCTGATATTTATCTCAAAGTTCCTCCATGTGATACCGAGATTTTCACCGGAAGTTACGAAGAATGGCCTTCCTTCCGTGATATGTTCACGGCAGTGTATACTGATCACCCACAACTTTCTCAGGTTCAAAAGCTCTATCATCTAAGAAACAAAACTAGAGGTCCAGCTAGTGCTATCGTCAAAAGATATCCTCTCTCTAATGACAATTTCCTATTGGCCTGGAATGCGCTCAAATCACGTTATGAGAACAAGCGCGTCTTGGTTGACAAACAGATCAACATTCTCTTTAATATTCCAGTTGCAACCGCAGAAAATAGTGAATCTATACAAAATATTCACTCTACAGTTAATGATTGTCTCTGCATCCTAAAAACTCTTCAAGTTGATGTGTCAAGTTGGGATCCAATACTGATTCATTTAGTTTCTACAAAACTACCTGAGCAAACCCTGTCTCTATGGGAGCAATCGCTAAAATCTCACAAAGAATTGCCAACATGGTCTCAACTCGATGAATTTCTTTCAAATAGATTCGAAGTAGTAGAGCGCATTGCAAGTATTCGAAATGCAAAGGAGAATCAAGCCATACTTCCGTCTCATGATTACTATAAAACGCCAAACTATGCCTCATATGAAAAATTTGCTTTAAAATGCTCGTACTGTCATGCGAATCATCAAGTGAGAGCTTGTGCTGATTTCCGCAAATTGACAACTCAACAGCGTCTCGATTTCGTTACAAAAAGTAACATATGTGGCAACTGCTTATCCCCATCTCACATTAAAATTAATTGCAAATCTACAAACACTTGTTTAATATGCAACAAAACCCACCATACTCTTTTACACATCAACAGCTTTTACTCTGAAACGCCCAATTCTATCAAATATGATGCAAATAAAAATCGACAATCATACTCGTCTCAAATTGGAAGCTCTACCATACCCGTCTCGTCTCAAATAGAAAGCTCTGCCATACCCGTCTCGTCTCAAATACAAGCAAATTTTCAACCGCAAGCAATACAATTCTTCTACGAACAGCTTTAGTTCAAATTCAAAACAATGGCCAATTACACACTTTACGAGCATTAATAGATTCTGGATCTCAAAAAACATTCATTACTCAAATTTGTGCAAATCGATTAAAGCTCCCCATTAAAAATACTAATTGCTTTGAAATTACTGGTGTTGGTGGTCAAAAACAAGTCACTAAAAGCGAATGTAAGATATCAATAGTTGCTAAGAAGCACAATATAAAATTCTCTGTGTCAGCCATCGTATTACCTCAAGTCACTAAACCTCTTCCCGCAGTCTCTATTAAAATCTGTGATCCCAACTCTCTCAAAAATATCGATTTGGCAGACCCACGCTTTTATGAATCCACGGAAATAGATATCATCCTTGGAGCAGACGTCGAAAGATTCATAAGTCTGGATGGCATTAAGAAAAATGTATTTGGGAATACATCTGCATATAACACCATATTTGGATGGGTACTTAGTGGCCCGATTTTCGCAGAAAATTCTCTCGCCTCTACCGCAAACTTCATTGCATCAAATTTTGTTTCAATTGGCAAAAATAAAAAACGTAAAAACTCGTCTCAAAAAACTTCTAAGTCTGCAAGACTATACCAATTTTGTGATACTCTTAATACATCTGTAACAAAATCTACCTCAAATGCTCATTGCTCTACTGTAATCTATACAAACACATTTGATTCTTGCCCAAAAAATAGTCTCAATTCGTTGGTGGGGAAGGACTAACCTATTGGTTAGTTTCTTAAATGATTCTCTTCTCAAAATATATTTGTAATTAATTTCATTAACTCACATTTTTCTTTCAGTGTTAATATTGTTCAATACTTATGCTCACACACCTACTCACTTACCAACAATGTCAAACTTTGCAATAGCTTAACATAGCATAGTGCTAGTGTGCTGTACTAGCAGTCAAGAGGACGTAGGTTCGAGCCCTACTCCAAACAAACTTTTATTTAATTCAAAAAACTTTAAAAATTGATCCCGACCATGTAAAAATTCGACATTACAAATAAAAACAAGTAAACATTAGGAAAAAGAAATGTACAGAACTAACATTTAAAAATAGAACTCACAAAAATTGTAAAACAAAATATAACTACATTACATCACTCACTTAGCCAAAATCTCAACCCAAACTCTAACGAACTGGCGTAGCTTAGTGCTAGGGTATTTGGTTAGGAGTCTAGAGGTCCTGAGTTCGAGCACTATTCCAAGCGAATTTTTGTTTATTTAAAAAAACCTAAAAAAATGATCCAGTACATCAAAAAATGCAAATAAAGGAAATTACAAATAAAAAGAAGTAAAAAATTAAGAAATAAAATAAATTTGCAAAAAATAGCTTTTAAAAATAGAACTTACAAAGTTGCGGAACAAAATAGAAATTAAAATAACTAAGGAGAAATCTAAGAAATCGATTATTCTTAATTATTTGGGTGTTTCTATAATTAAAATAGATCATATACAGTCAGTATCATTCCTTTTTCAAGTGGCTGCTTAGCCCAGTGGAAGTGTTGTAGTCTACCACGACTAAGGAAAGGGGTTCGATTCTTGAGTCGGTCGATTTTCCCAAATGACTTTTTCATTCGTAAATAAATTATTTAAAATTTAAAACAGCTCAAATCCATTTCTAAAACTAAAACAAAAACAAAATCCAGACCGCATGAATTACAACACGTGTCCTACTTCTAAAAATAGAGTGCAAAATGTAAACCGCCGAATTCTAACGTTGTAATCTAATCATACAATCACATGTCTCATGCCAGCCACCTCATACTAAGCCCGGCTCATCACGTATAGCCCTGTAGCCCAGAGCAAGCGTGCCAGACTATCGAAGAGAAGGTTGAGAGTTCGATCCCCACTCTGGGAATATTAAAAAATAATTTTTAATTGAAAATGAAAAATAATTACTATTGTCTCATGTCTCTTCACATATAGAATGCTATGAACTTTTATTAATATGTCTTCCATTGCAGGTCAAACGAACCGAGTAAAGCTACAATATTCCATATTCTCATTGCAGCAGGAATACTACGACATCCAGATCACCAGCAGCGTCATCACTTATTGTCAATTCCGGCCAATGGCGGGGGAGCATGTTTAATCTTCGTTTAAACAACTTTAAAATGTACTAAATTATTTTTGCTTTCAATGAATTTTAACTATTGTTTGTACCTTTTATGAAATAGCTAATGTAAATATGTCTTAAGTTTTTAATTGTCAAGTCTCTCGTCTCTTGGTTACTTTCGTCCAAATGAATTGCGCTCTTGACGAAAGTAACATTTAAATTTATGCTAAACCAGTGCTCTTTCTCTTTTTAAATATAACACTTCTTAAACGCACGCCGACTGGTAAGCACCTCTCCTCATCTCTAAACTTTTTATACAATAAATAAACTGAATTACGTTTTATAACGATTTGTGAAAATATTAATTCCTTGTGTTTTATTTTCTCATCTCTCATTTCTCCGCAAATTATTCCTCATTTGCTATGAGGAATAATTAATAAAAATATACAGTCCACTACTTTCTACTATTTGCTGTTCCTGTTGGATATTTCTTTGGCTCGTCTCTACACAGCAAAACCCTACCAACAAAACATCAACTTTATTCATACGCTTAGACCGTTTCGATGAGCTCGATTCCAGAGCTTTAACAGGGTCACCTGCATTCATTAGGACAACGTAGATGGAAAATTTCCCAAAAGAATGATGGTTACGTCAGCCACAATCATCCTTTCGACCCGATCAAAGTATCTGAATATCTCATTTATCACTAGGAGCCATGACAAAGGTTACTGCACACCTCCGTGGGTTGTGTTTCTGTTGACAGACTTCCTAATGAAACTCGTACCTAATTGGGAGTTTATAATTCTTCTCTCCAGCATCCAATTAATCCATTCAATGAGGCGAGAGCAGATACCCAGATAAGATAGCGCATTGAGAATTGACTTCAGAGGAGTAAGCACCTTCCATTTAAAATTGTTTCAAGAGCACCGTGAGTATATATTCCTGATCAGCATAAAATTCTAAGACGATATAACCATGTTCGTCCAGCCATTTGTTGAAATAAAGATACATCTCGCAATATTTAAGATGGAGCTTTGTAATTTGTACAGAAGTTTCTATTACCCTAGGATGTTTTGTATTGAAAGTCGTTTTGATATAGATCCATAGAACGATATCAACCGATTATCGGTATTTTAAAGGGTGCGACCTTAATATCGCACCGGAATGGCTGAAATTTGGTATTTAGTCTTCTTTGGGAGTTTAAAAATGTTCCACCTGAAATTAGTCGGTAGTTTGAAGGTTTTAGAGTCATTATCATACCGAGACTCTTAAATTTTGTATTTAGTCTTAGATGGGTATAGAACGGTACCTCCAATAGAACGGTATCTGCCGATTTTCGGTCATTTTAAGAATTGGATGTTAAGATTTCTTTGTGGGTATACAGCTTTCCACCCGAAATTTGTCGGTTGACAGCCGCTAACCGAAACACTATGGTTTCGGATCGTGGTATTCCTGCTGGCTTCCTTGCCTGTCTTCAGTATTGCCAATTAGGGTTTTAAAGAAATATTGCCAATTTGGGTTTTAGAGAAGTATTGCCAATTTAGGCTTTAAACAAGTATTGCCAATTTGGGTTTTAAAGAAGTATTGCCAATTTGGGGTTTAAGGAAGTATTGCCAATTTGGAGTTTAAAGAAGTATTCCCGATTTGGGTTTGGACTATTTTTCAGACTTCGGTAAAGATGTGGGTGGCTAGCGACAAGTTGAAAACTTTGGTGAGATATTCGACGGGCCAACGATTTGACGTGCACCTACTTCATATAGCTCCCAAAGAACGGTACCTTCCGACTCTTGATATTTTGAAATTTTTAGCCACATTATTCAACCGAAATGACTGAAATTTGGTCTTTGTTGGTAAAACAATAATTTTTTCCAGAAATTTCTCGGTACAGGTCCACGTTTTGATACAGCCCCACAGAACAGTATACCCGATTTTTGGTATTTTGAATGTTTATGCTTCATTTATTAACCAGAATTACTTAAATTTGGTATTTAGTCTTCGCTAGGAGTACAAAAACTTATAGGATGTGTAAAACATGCCTTGCAAAAATCAGACAGTATAGGTCCATTTTACGACGAAGTTAACGCAGTTCTTAGGTTAGGTTAGGTTGAAAAGAGGGGCGATATAAAAATCACCACATGTCCGTATGGATATACACTGAAGCCAGGGTTGGCCTGTTGTGCGCTCTAAATTTGGAAACCAGTAGTGGGATTCTCAAACTCACTTTTTCAGTTACCGACAAAAATCGGTAAAATTAAAATGCCTATAATTTCGGTAATTAACGATGATTCTCGGTAAGTTAGTAACGAATAAAAAGTAGTCGTAAAGTTCTACCGATAGCAAGAGTGTTGTCAACATTTATTTGATTTTTTTTATTATTTTTTTTTTTTGTTTTTCAAAATAGTCAGGCTTAATCCCATAGTCGTTGTTTTAATATTTTATTAAAACAATTTTAATTTATTAGTGGGAAAAAAATGGCGATGTTTACCAAGGGGTAAGGCAGGGAATACTATAGTTTCAGATCTCGCCGCAGATCTTCATCAGTTCCCTTATTTCTTGTTTTTCAACAAGAAACTTTTTATACCCAAGTGTCAATTGCTAGCTCAAATAGATACTTGCGATTAGTCGTAGTTCGTCGAGAATCGACGAACGCATAGCAGTGGGAAAGATTTGGTTTTGTTTGCAAGTGAAGTTGCTAGAGTTTAGGTAGTGCCAAAGAAATTCTCGATCAGAGTGTTTCTTTGCGCACGTATCTATTTGAGCTAGCAATTGACACTTGGGTATAAAAAGTTTCTTGTTGAAAAACAAGAAATAAGGGAACTGATGAAGATCTGTGGCGAGATCTGAAACTATAGTATTCCCTGCCTTACCCCTTGGTAAACATCGCCAATTTTTTCCCACTAATAAATTAAAGTTGTTTTAATAAAATATTAAAACAACGACTATGGGATTAAGCCTGAATATTTTGAAAAACAAAATAGAAGTCGTCATCCCAAACAAAAAACGCCAACCCTCCCAATTTTTTTATTTTTTATTATTTTTTATTAATTAATTTTACCGATTTTTTTCTGTAACTTCAATACTTGAAGAAATTATTGCTTGGGATTATTTTAAAAATTAATCATTTTAGAAATTCTGTGCCATTGACAAAATCTCTTAAGTTTTTGAACTTGCTTGCCCTAATTTGGCTGAGTTCTTGTATGGTATCGTCACCAAGAAATTGGTTCCTCAGCGTAGCAAAAGCTGGGCAATGGCAGTGATAGTGTTCCAACGTTTCGTCGTCTTCTACGCATAATCTGCATTCGCTGCTTTCCGCACAACCTATTTTGTGCAGATGCTCTTGTAGCCCTAGGTGTCCCGTAAGGATGCCTGTCAGTCTTCTAATGTCTTTTTTACTTATCAAGAGTAGTTCCTTCGTTTTGTCCTCGTGTGGGTTCCCCCATAGGATTTTTGGTTTTCCCTTCTCTTTAGAATTACAGAGGGATATATGAGCATTCTTTGCCCATACCTTTAACTCTAGACGCGCAGCTTTAAAAGGCTTATCGTTATCTAGGTTTATTGCAGTTTGTTCCCTTGCATATTTTGCTAAGGAGTTAGCTATCTCGTTACCCCTAATCCCCTCATGTCCGGGTACCCATATAATGTTAACCGAACCATGATTGGAGTAGTCGTTAATTGACTTTTTACATTGCAAAACAGTTTTTGATTTAACTATCTTGCTTGTTATAGCTTTAATTGTTGCTTTATTATCCGTTAGGATGTTTGCGGTGGTTGGCCTTGCATAAGCCTTAAACCAGTTCAGACACTCTGTAATCGTTCGGATTTCGGCCTGTAGGATCGTGTTGTGATCCGGGAGTCGAAGGGAGTTTCTCGATTCCTGGTCTTCGATATAGATAACAAACAAACATGCCCTATCTGTCATAGGTATGGGATCAGAACTGGAGACGCATAATGCAACATCGCCGGGTTGATCCCATCTGGGCCGCGGGATGTAGAAGTGTGGAATGTGTAGATCGCCGAGAAAGAGATCTACTCGCAACTGATTGTTCCAACCCATGTTCCTGACATCACTTTTGATATAAAAGAAGAATAATATAACAGCTGCAAGAATTTATTTTATTTAATTATTTACTTTTTTGTTTCATTCTCCATCATATTTTCCTTCTCATTCAACATTTATTCTCAGTGCAATTGAATTTATTATTTTATTAATGTTCTCCTCTTTAGCATTTTATTATTCTTTGTATTAATTATCCTTGACATGGTTGGTCGGTGTCTCTTGGAGGCCAAGGAATTCTCTTTAACTTTACCCATTATGCTTTAGCTGGCTTATGTGTGCTTTATTTTATGCTAAAGACGAAAAATCCGGGAAAAAGAAAAGAAAGACAAAATATACTTGGGGATCGATTAAAACTCATCATCACCATGGCATAATTCTGTGTTGTCGTTGTTGCTCCCTTTGCCCTCTGAAACTTATCCAATAAGTTATTTTCGTTAGCTACGTTGACCACCATCCATGGAATAAAAATAAAGACAAGTAAACCATCTGCTGTGCCTTTATTTATCATTTGACCTTGGTAAATATGATGTGGTGATGACTCTCCGCCATGGAGCTAAAAGTAAGGCAAGGCCATAGAGGATATGTTTGTAACGTACATACTCGTATGTTAACGTTCATGCCCATGTGGTCTACCCAATTTTCAAAGAGTTCTGTTTTTATATTTCTGCTCACAGTCATTTTGTTTGAGAGTTTTTATATCACTTAACCAATTTTCTGTTCTGGGGCAGCAGCATGAGTATAAAAAATCAATATTCTTCTTTTCAGCTGCTGACTATAGCCCTTTCTTTATTCCTTTATGTCGTTAGTTTCCGTTTGCTCAATGAGTTTGTATGTGCGGAGGGCGGGGGTCTAAGTTTTTGCCATAATGACTCTTCTGCTTCATTTGTTTTCATTTTAATTTCACGCTTAATGAAACATAATTTTCTAATCAAATGAAAAACACTCAAAGGTATTTTTCAAGCTAACCAAAAATACATTCTATAAATTCGTTGGGAAATATACGTGAAAAAATACACAGGAGTCTATTATTGGTGTGAGTGTATGTGTTTATTGGGGTGGCACTAGAAGGATTTAAAAATAAACTGATGTGAATTTGTTGTAAAAAATGCTTGCTTTTGACTTTTAGGGAAACTGCAAGCCTTAAATGCAAAGATTTAATACTAACAATTTTATTATGATAGCAATGTCTTTTGTATACATGGAAGCTATATGCCGTGCATACTACTGATTCCTTAAAATTCAACTGTGTTTTCTGTTTCACCCAAAAATGGGTGGAGTCTAAAACCATTTCTTGGATGAGACACATTTATGACCAAATCAAAGTACACAAAATTAAGTTTATAAAAAGTCGGTCCACCCTAGTTAATCTATTTGAAAGAGGATTCCAATTGGTTTGTAAACATTATATGAACACTTGGAAGCTCAAAAAGCACAGTGAAAGTTTTTTTTGAAAATCTTTTTAAAAAATTTATTTATTTCTTATTTTAGCCTATAACTTTAGTTGCTTGTGTTATATTAATATATAATTTTATTGCATAAAAAAACACTTTGCAAATGAATAAATGCTACTTCTACAAATTAATTCTTTTGTTTTTGTTGAAAACCTTTTTAAAAAGGGTTATTAAATTCTAAGTTTAACCGACAACTTTAGTTGATTGTGTTATATTTAATTTTTTTCTAATTTTTTTATGAATAAATAAAATTTCTAAAAAATATATTCTTCAGTGTGATTTTTAAAAATTCACAAACTTGTTAAATTTAATTTTTTAACCTCCACTTATAAGAAACCTTCCACACTGTGCCCCCGATTTCATTGTTGTTGCCACCATAAATGGCAGCACGAACTTAGACAGGCACATAATGAGCATCATGTTGCCAGCCAACAACCTGTAGGCTATTTGATAAAAGTTTACGTTACTGTTGTTGTACGAAAACAACAACATTTCATATCAGTTGAAAAAGAAAAACTAAGGCAGCAAAATGAAAATAGCACCGAAGGCCTGTGTTTCTCTATCAACATTTTGTGAAACTAATTTTGTATTGTTCCAGGCTTGGCAGGTTTTTTTTTTGAACAAGACTATTCTTCTTGTTAACATTTTTAATATAAAAATGTTTTAAATAACGTCAATATTAGTTTAATTTAATTTTTGAAACAACTTTTAAAGGACAATTATGGACTGTCTAGGTCATGCATAAAGATTGTAGAGTGTTGTTTAGATAGGAGAAATTGCCTTAAATTCCTGGGAGATTTAAGCAGCTTAGATAAGAAAAATAAGTTGATAGATGTGTGAGGGGTCAAACATCCCCTAGAAAATTTTTATAATTTTTTACTTAGATAAGAAAGAATGGAATGGGAAAAGATATCTTATCAACAATGTACTGACCATATCATTATAATTTTTTAATGCATTTTCTCGGGCTACAATTTCTCTGAGGGTGACGTAGGGGATGGAAGATACCAAGCAACGGTCCTGACCGGTTTTAACATGGCAAAGCCCAGGATTTATCTTGGTTCCTCTTTCATCCCAAGTGCACACTGACCTCCCCGTGGTGTCACCTGGGGAACTGCCTCTAACACCCGTTAAAGGTAGTGAGCTAACATGTGCCGGGCGTTCACCCATAAGAACGTTAAAAACTTGGGTTTGGGCGTCGGGTTAGTAACCCTCCCCTAGAAAAAACAGCCACTAATGTTGACGAACCCCGCAAACGTTTTAAGGACCATGATCTGCGAATCTGCACCTGGAATGTTCGCACTCTTTATAGAGAAGGTGCTGTCTTCGCATTGGCAGACGTACTTGAAAAGTACAAGACCGATATTACTGCCATACAGGAAAACGATGGATTGGGAAAGGCGTCACAACAACACCTAAAGGTGACGAACTGTATTATAGCAGGCATGACGTAAAGCATGAGTTTGGTTGTGGATTCGTAGTTAATCGGAGACTAAAACATCTGGTATCCAGCTTCACCCCAGTGAATGAAAGACTTGCTGCAATTCGAATAAAAGCTAAATTCTTCAACATCAGCTTTATTTGCGCTCATGCTCCCACTGAAGAAAAGGACGAACAGACCAAAGATATATTTTACGAGCGCTTAGAAGAAACATATGACCGTTGCCCTGCCCATGACATTAAAACCATTCTAGGCGATTTTAATGCCCACATTGGAAAGGAGAATATCTTTGGCCCAACAGTCGGGAAATTCAGTCTCCATAGTGAAACATCTGACAATGGTATGAGGCTGATAGACTTTGCAGCTGCAAAAAACACGGTAGTTAGCAGTACCAGATTTAATCATCTCGATATTCATAAGGGCATCTGGCTGTCTCCAGATCAGAAAACAAGAAATTTAAATTGATCATGTTGTGATAGATGGAAGACATTCAACGAGCGTGTTGGATGTACGATCGTTCCGAGGAGCAAACATTGATTCGGACCACTACCTTATTGCAGCAAAGGTACGCACCCGCTTAAACGTAGCAAACAAAGTACAAACAGACACAACACGAAAGTTAGACATCGGTAAGCTGCAATCACAACAGATAGCCACAGCCTATTCCACTCAACTAGCCCAATTGCTTAATCAAAGCAGTCCTCATCCCGATAACATATCAGCGCAATGGTAAAGCATTGCCCACTCCATGCAAACAGCCGCAAAATCCATACTTGGATACCAGAGACCTCCACCAAGGCATCCATGGTATGATAAGGAGTATCGTGCTGCCAATGAAGAAAAAATGCGGCATATAGAGCTACTTTACAATCCGTAGCAACGCGTAGCGCACGAGAAAGATACAGGGAGAAAAGGAGAGAGGGGAAACGTCTTTTCCGCAGAAAAAAGAGAGAGATGGATAAGCCGGAGTGTGAAAAAATCGAGATGTACAGGAGCCAGAATGAAGTCCGAAAATTCTACCAAAGAGTCAAGCATCAAACTGATGGCTTTGGTACAGGTACATCTTCCTGTAGAGACCAGCAAGGTAATTTGGTAACTGATACAGATAGTGTACTCAGGATATGGAAAGAACATTTTTCAAATCTGTTAGTATCCAATAGCAGCGAAGACGACGAAGATACCACAGTCCCAATCCCAGAAGATGGTACTGCATTTATACTGCCCAGCCAAGATGAAGTAAAGACAGCAATAAATCGGCTGAAGAATAATAAGGCAGCAGGGGCCGATGGCTTACCAGCCGAGATAACACAATAAGGCAGATAAGACTGTATGCTCTAACTATAGGGGCATAAGTCTACTCCCTATTGCCTACAAGATCGTGTCAGGGATATTGTGCGAACGACTAAAGCCTATGGTCAACGAGATAATTGGACCATACCAATGCGGCTTTAGACCTGGCAAGTCCACCATTGACCAGATATTTACCCTGCGGCAAATCCTGGAGAAGACCCAAGAGATGCAGATCGACACCTACCACCTTTTTGTCGATTATAAAGCAGCCTTCGGCAGCCCGCTGCGTTCAAAGGTATTCCAAGCCATGTCTGAATTTGGTATCCCCGCAAAGCTCATCCGGCTTTGTAAAATGACTTTAACTGACACGAAATCCTCAGTTAAAATAGGAAAGAACCTCTCCGAAGAGTTTGGTACCAAAAGAGGTTTCAGACAAGGAGACAGCCTTTCGTATGACCTCTTCAACATCCTGCTAGAAAAGGTTATACGAAAGGCAAACGTCAAAAGAAGTGGCACAATCTACACCAATAGTCACATGTTACTTGCTTATGCTGATGATATAGACATCATGGGCCGATCAGTAAAGAAGTAACTGATACCTTTATAAAGGTCGAAGGAGAATCTGCTAAAGTGGGTCTGGCGGTAAACGGTGAGAAGACCAAGTTGATGGTGTCGACGCGCAATGCTTCCATTGAGCTCGGACCGACTGTGGAAGTTGGTTCCTATAATATTGAGGTAGTAAAAGACTTCGTCTACCTCGGCACCTCCGTAAACATAACAAACGACATCAGTTGTGAAATAAAAAGAAGAATTGTATTGGCCAACAGATGCTACTTTGGTTTAAGTAAGCAGTTTAAAAACAAAGCCACATCTCGTCAAACAAAAATAACGCTCTACAAAACACTGATACTACCCGTGCCGATGTATGGCTCCGAAGCCTGGGTACTTGCGCAAGCAGACATGGCAGTGCTTGGTGTGTTTGAGAGAAAAATTCTTCGAAAGATCTACGGATCAATCTGCGTTGACGGTGAATATCGACGTCGCATGAACCACGAGCTGTATCTGCTATACAACGACATCAATATTGTTAAACGTATCGAGATGCAGCGACTGCGTTGGCTAGGCCATATCATAAGAATGAGCGATGATGAACCCGCTAAAAAGTCGTATAAATACGGACCGCTTGGCGGTGCACGCAAAATTGGCAGGCCAAGGAATAGATGGCGCAAACAAGTGGATGATGAGATGAAAAGGCACGGTATTCCAGAGTGCGAAGCAATAAATAGAGAGGAATGGAGATCTCTTCTTAGTTCGGCCTATAGAACAAATGTTATGTAATGGGCCAGCTAAGTAAGTAAGTACAATTTCTTTGAACGAATTAATAGGAAAAGAACTTTGTTTTCATGGCGAAAATGTAGTAAATTCACCATTTTTTCAGATTTTTATACCCTCAGCTTTTAGGCTAAAGAGGGTATATACACCTTTATACGACCAAAAATAATGGATTTAGACTCCAAGTATGTTTGGAAGAAATCTGTTTCAGACAATTTGCTGTCGTTTGAACAATGTCTGTCCGTCCGTCCGACCGCCTGTCTGTCTGCCGTACAGGTCGCACTTTTTGTCCGATTCAGCTGAAAATTGGGGACTACAATTTTTTTTAGCCATAGGAAGAATGATTTCGCGTATTTGCTGCACCAAACACGCTACATAAGTCAGATTTCAATGATATTTGGAACGTGTGACTGAATTCGGTCTGGAAATAAATGTGCCAAATTATATTGAAATCGGTTAAGATATGGATATAGTTCCGATTTATATTTTACGTATTCACAGTGGTGTAGGGTATCATATAGTCGGCTTGCCCGATTTTGATCCTTTCCTTACTGGTTTTTGTTGTGAGTACGACATATGTTTTAAGTGCAAGTAAATATACTCAAAATATCGCGCAACTAATACGTATAGCAAAATATTGTAGTGGATTTTGAAGGAGGAGGTAATAGCTTAATTTTCATTAAAAAGTAGTGTTTTAGCGTGTTGTGGAATTCTAGTTAGCTGCATATTTTCTTAGTGTATTTTGTAATGTCAATTCGATCATATACTTAAATTTGACCTAAGGTTTCAGTCATGATGCCCACCAGTGCCCACCTCGAGAATAATTTTCCAAAGTTGGTCATTGGTTTAAGATTATTCAGAATTAAAGTCAGCTGCCATCTAGTGCCAGACTATAAATGGTGGGTCGCTGACTAAAGCTGCCCTAGAATAGGGTTTCTATGGATATATCAGCGTATAACTCTGTTATCTGACCACGTACATTATTAACATAATTGGCATCAGTGGCAAGATGAAGAAATCTTCTTCCAAATTTGTTTTGCGTTGGCGGTACGTGCCTTCCAGGAAGAACGCTATAAGATCTATATTAAAAACTTTACCAATTTCAGACAAAAATGTAGATTTTTTTAATCCGCTTATTTTTGCATCATAAGATAATCGGGACCTTTGTTCAGGTCATTTTGTATTAACAGCATAAAACAATTCATACCGTATACCCCCTCCAGAGGGGAAAGAGGGGAGAATGTTACCCTCGTGGTTTCTTAAAACACTCTTCGCAGCAGCCCAAAGCTGTAACCGGTGCATTGGCTTGATTTTTACACTCTAAATATTTTTGGCCACTCTCTCCACACAAGTGGATCCACTGTGCGGTCTGGTCTAAAGTTTGACATTCTATGCGGCCCTTATTAAGACGGTACAATTTTTGGGGGGTCAAATCCATACTTTCTGAGAAATTGGCACAGAAACTCAAAAACCACCTATAGACGTCAAAATAGACATTGAAATAGCAAAAATTCCCACAAAGCTGAATTTTGGTGGAATGCTAGGGTTTGCGATTAGAAGTAAATAATATCCTAAAAGTCCCCATCAATTCCATGTCTGCAAAAACAGTTATTCGGGGTCAAAGTTCTTGAAAACGGTGGATCTAATCAAGAAGTGACTAGAGCAAATATTGTAGATAGAAAAATTCTCTATAAGTTTGGTTCTTATATTTTTTGTTTTTTTTTTTGTTTTTTTTTTTTGTTGCTAGAAGGAACCGTTCTTGAGATATAGCGGTTCTAATAAACACATAATTTATATGCACTTATAAGGAAAAAACGCACATATTCAGGTGAACCGGCTGAAATAACCGGAGTTACCGGGTATGACCCCCAAAAAATATAAAAAAAAAATCCGACCAAGGGGAACGACCCCAAAGAAAACTATCCGATTTTTCTGAATTTTTGTCAAAAGGTAGGGTTTGTTGTCCTGATTACGGGAATTAATAATTTTCATGGGCGGCGGATCCGTTTCGCCGGTTATATGACCCGAAAAATGTAAACCCAGGTTAGACCCGGTTCTACTGAAACGACCCGGTTCTAACACACGGCGTTGTTATTTTAACCGGTAAGCCTCGTGATGTTACTTCTTCACATGAATAATTTGACACCTATATCACGATATCTTAAGAATGGTGACTCCTATTGAATAGTCATAAAAATCATTCTTCTAGAGAATTTTTAAGCCTACAACTTTTACTTTAGTCGATTTCTTATATGTCTTTCCGTTTTTGAGAAAAAATCAAAACACCTGAATAAGGCCTCCAAAAATGACCTTTGACCCCGTAATAACTTCGTTTGCACACATGGGATCGATGGGGACTTTTAAGACGTTACTTCTATTGGCAAACTTTAGCTTTCCACCAAAATTCAGCTTTGTGGGAATTTTTGTTATTTACTATTACCCCTTATACGGTTACCCCTTTATTATTACCCCTTATACTCATGTCTATTTTGACTGTACTACACCTTTTTCAGATGTAATTCGCAACATTTTAGTTGTAATTCGTAACATTTTAGTTAAAAACTCTTTAGTACATCGTCAAACCATTGAAACGCTCCTTCAGACAGTTTTGGCCTTTCGAAAGAGCAAATTTTGGTAATTTATCAATATTCCCACTTAAAAGTTGCACATTCACAAAAATTTTGCACTTACGCAAAATGAGCCAAGTCAAGAACCCCACGTTGCCCGATTCGTTTTCCTCTCTTTTTAGCCAAATCAAGAACCCCACGTTGACCGATTCGTTTTTCCTCTCATTTTAGCCAAGTCAAGAACCCCACGTTGCCAGATTCGAAAAAAAAACTGCTGTCAAAATGTGGAAGCTCGATTTTCACCGTAGACTATTTTGTTTAGTTCAATCCCAAGATTCAAAAACGTGAAGCGCCCCTTAAAATGTTCAAATCGCCCCACCCTATTCTACATATTTACTTCTGTTTTCCTAGCTACCAACTTTTAACTTAGAATTCCTAAAACAAGGAAGCCTCTAACGAATTTGTCACAAAAACATCTTGAGTAAGACAAGTTACGTACATCGTACAAATATTACATGAAAATGACAAATTTACAGACAAAAATTTATTCGCACAATGCTTTTAGCTGAACTCAGCAAATTTCATAAAACCATTTCATAACCAAATATTTCCATATTATAATGGACATTTGCACTTATTCTTCATGAAAATTGTGCCAAAGGAAATTCATTCATGAAGTCAGCCATGTCCATCAGCAAAAATAGTAGAAGAACGGATGAAGAGTAAAAAGGGGGAAATCATCTCCAATAAACGTGACTGGAATATTACTCAATGGCTTCGCAAGTAAAACAACAGAAAAGAAAACATAAATAAACAGAAGTCAAAAGGAAAAGTGTTATTACTTGGCAATTTGGGTTACAACCCCAAAACCGCCCACAAAAACTCCCATTTATCCATTCATCTAAAAAGCACTGCAGCACCACCAACTCTAGACAAGCCCTGACTATGGACCATAATAATGATTATTTGTGAGTGTTTTAACAAATGTCGACAGAATAGATTTGTTAAATCATATTACAATAAATAAAAAAGAACGAAAAATGGCTGACTAACCCAACATTATTCAATGGAGACATGTAGTTGAAGTACTTTGGCTTCCAGTGTTATTGGTTATGACTACAACATAAAAATTGACTATCTGCTATTTTGTGGTAATTTTTTATGGAGTAATGATATATGTACATATGTGACGTTGTCTTGGTTATGCTTTTGATAAAGTATGTAGCTGCATTAAAACTAAATTATTGACCATTTTAGTTTTGGATATTACTAAAGTTGTACATTATTTTATTTTCATAACTTACCACTTAATCACTTTTGTCATTCTAGTGGACCTTCTTACTCAATTACGAGATAGTTCATTTCACTTTACTTGCAGTAATAGCTGGAAGAGAGAAAGAGCTCATTTATTACAGCAATTGATTGGCATGTAGTTAACATGAATATCTAATGTCAGATATAAATTTCAAGTTACACGTCTTGGCAAAACTAAATACAGTCAAACTTCTCCATCACGTAGCAGCTGGGAAATAGTGAATTAATGAATTTTAGGGAATATTATTTAAATATATATTTTTTGTGACAGAATATTTATTTGTTCTTCATATTCGATCTTTATATAAAAATTCTTTCCTCATAGAGAAGTTCGACTGTTAATATGTTTGCCATCTCAAAACTGAGGATGCGAAAAGCACCACAAATATAAATAACCCAACATAAATATAAATGAGTATAACTTAATTTAAAATTCTGGGAGATGCATACATCAACATATTTTTGGTTCGAAGAGGTCTTACAAATTGAACAATGTGTTAAATCGGAAAACGTTAGTCAAATAGTTAATACACAATTTATGTTCGCTCATTAGTAACGCTTTGGATTTTTTTGCACAAATGTAGGAAGTCAAGGACTCCTACTTGACTTCCTACTCACAATTTTTTTGCATACACTTGTCATATATTTTTTTCTTTAATCGAATTCTACAGTCTCCAGATGTACCAATGTTTTGATAGAAATCTTCAGCAAAAACTGTTATGTACGATTATTTGTTGGCATTTAAAAGGAAACGGAAGCAAAAGAAAGAAAAATTGAACACACTTCACACATGTCGTTGCTTGTACGTGACTGGCTTGGTTAAAGTGGTGGTGATAGGTGTCACATTACAATAACATGTTTTCTTTCATTTGCTACTTCTTAACCGAACACAGAAAAACTATTAATTATATATGTCATTATTTTTATGAAGTTTTACGATTGACATTCGGAACTGCAGATGGTTTTTTAAGGAAATTGAGATTAGTGTACTAAATTGCCTTAAACTTACATAGCCTTTAGCAAAATCAGAAGTTTAAGGCCGAGCGAAGCGACGCGAGTTGTTAACTAACTTTAAATGAAAAGTGGTTAGACCTGGTAAGTTTTTGCGGATTCTGGAACTACAATGTCCATAGATGAGAAAAATAAAAAAAAATCGCCGGAAGGATTTTTGAATGAATCGAGGCCAAAGTTCAAATTTTTAGGGTTTTTAAGGTTTTTAGGATTTTGCTATCGAAAATGGACTGGGGGAAATGTTGTAGAAGTGAAAATTTTCTCTAAGGTTGGCTTTTATGATTTTTTCCTAGGCCTTACCATTTTTGATATATGGAAGTTGAAATTGAGACAATTTACTGACTCCATTAAATATTGACAAAAAAAAAAAAAAAAACAAGTAAAAAAGTATCAGTCGGCTTTGCCGACAAAGATATACCCTCAGCCTGTGTATATTGAAACAATTTTTTTCCCAAAAACCGCATGTATTTAGGGAGTTTTAAAAAATTTGGGCGTTTGAACTGAGAAAAATTTTGATTAGGATTATAGATCAAAAGTTTTGCGTAGGAGATACTAAAAAGAATGGATCTCCAGCCACTACATATGGTACCATAGGGGTTTTTTTACAACTTCAGGGATGTTTGCTCAAAAAGTATGGACTTGCCCCTGAAACAAATTTAACCATCGCAATTGAGGCAGCGAATGCAAGTTGCTTCAACAAAAATCAAAGTGATTCGAGAGCAGGTCTTAAAGTGAACATGTATCCGAAATTTTGTGTGGGAGGTACCGGATGGAGTGGATAAATATAGTGCATATTTGAACCTGATCTATATCTGGTAGATATATTAGGATGTGTAAAGTATAGACCAATTCGGCCACTCTCTTCAAGAGTTATAGTACGCACAATTTTTCCGAACATTTTGGAACTTTTGTGGGGGAGGTACCTGAAGGAGTGGACCGATATAACTTATCTTCGAAAATAAACTATGTTTGGACAAAATATTACTAAGGCCAAACTTTGGACCGAATCGGCAGACCTGTTCGAGAGTTATTTTGCCCTCCAACCTCCTCACACGGTGTCATAGGGGTTTTTTTTTTTGCAACTTTCAGGCTATTTTCTCAAGAAGTATGGACTTGCCCCTGATGAAACTTATACCGTCGTATGGAGGGCAGTGAATACAAGTTGCTAAAGCAAAAATCAAAGCGATTCGAGAGATGGTCCTAAACTGAACTTTTCCAAATTTTGGTGTGGGAGGTACCCGACGAAGTGGACCGATTGAGTCCATATTAAAACCTGATCTAAGTCTGGTACACGCTCCACGATGGGCAAGGTATGGACCGAACATTTTCGAACTTTTGTGGGGGAGGTACCGGAAGGAGTG
Source organism: Musca autumnalis (assembly GCF_047663935.1). Lineage (NCBI taxonomy): Eukaryota > Metazoa > Arthropoda > Insecta > Diptera > Muscidae > Musca > Musca autumnalis. The sequence goes on from NW_027412088.1 coordinate 207,510,299, forward strand.
GACCGACATAGCTCATCTTCGAACTTAAACTAAGTTTGGGCAAAATATTACGAAAGCCAAAATTTGAACCGAATCGGTTCGTCCGTTCGAGAGTTATCGTGCGCTCCAGCCAGCCAGACAGACAGACGGATATTGCTCAATCGACTCCAAATTGTCTGAAACACATTTCGTCCAAACATACTTGGGGTCTAAAACCATTATTTCGATGAGGCACATTTTGCCCGTATGAAAGTGTATATACCCTCGTCAGCATAAATGCTGAGGGTATAAAAAAAAATTGTTCCACAACATCCCATACGTGATAAGGGAGACTTCTCTCATATCAATGAGTGCACCCCGATTCATATTTAGCTCAATGATATGGGACCTACTGTTTATCGCCGAGTACGAATGGCGTGTCTTAAGACACCACTTGTGGATAAGTTTTTCAACGCTGAAACTCAGGACATGTCGCCAACATTACTGAGGGGTATTTTGCCACCGTTGAAAAAGTTTGATGTTGCGTGGCCGGGGAATCGAACCCCCGACCTTCTGCGTGCAAGGCGGGCGTGCATACCAGGTGGCACCAACCCATTAAATATTGACATTGTTTTATAAGCAGGCCATGGAGTTAGTGCCTCGTAGCAGCCGCATCTCTATCGCTTTTTTGTGTTCGGTCGGGACGGAGGAAACCCTGGACCAATTTGGCTATGCTCGGTTTGTCACATCCGCATCAACCACACTCAAACTTCGGTGAGATGTAATAGATGTCGGGAGTGAATGCATCTCTGATGTTGCTTGCCCATGTGAGCGACCACGACAGGAACTATACTACCGCGTGCTGCAAGAACACAGGCTCCAGTGAATCATCGTAACTGCCCAAAAGTAACCGCACCTGTAGCATTTTATTAAAGCAGTCGTTGGTGGTTCCAATCCGTGGAAACGCATAATTTTTTCAAATTTATTGCAATGGATTCCGAGGGAAGATCGACGAAATAGTGGACCTTACGAGTCGGAAGAATATTATGGTCGTGGTGGTGCCGAAAATCAAGCACAACAACAACTGCCGCTTCAGCGTTGTGATGGATACAACGTACTTAGGAAGGATTGCACCTGAAGAGGAGGTGGCGGACTAGATTTCCTGTTGCTCGTCTAATGTTCTGGACATGGAATGTATGGGCATAGCAATCAGGTGTGGAACTATCGAGCGATGCTTATCGTATACATCGGGCCAATAAATAGCTCTACTCCAGGTTATAGGCCCAGCATTAGCTCGCTTTGGGAAGGTCATAACCGACAGGTCTTAGGGAATCTTAAATATCTTCTTGAGTTGTGGCATTCGGTCCTAAGTAATAATTGTTCCACAAACATCCCTGAAGGGACGAGGGAGACTTCTCTCATATCAATGAGTGCACCCCGATTCATATTGGCTCAATGATATGGGACCTACTTTTTATTGCCGAGTCCAAACGGCGTGTCTTAAGATACCACTTGTAGAGAAGTTTTTCATGGCTTAAATACTCAGGAAATGTCGCCAACATTACTGAGGGGTATTTTGCCACCGTTGAAAATTTGATGTTGCCTGGCCTGGGAATCGAACCGCAGACCTTTAGCGTGCAAGGCGGGTGTGCATACCATTGCACCACGGTGGCACCACTGTCCTAAGTAATGACCACAATTCGTCAGATATAACCTGGTCTGTCACCTGGTCTGATAAATGACCTCATTTGGCAACTCGTCGTTTCTCTTAAGTCAAACAGACCATCTTCCTACAGTCGTCTCCATCAGCAGACCTCACCTGACAACTCGTCGTTTCTCTTAAGTCAGACCATCTTCTTACAATCGTCTCCATCAGCAGACCGGCGACTTCATCGCCCTGTCTGTAATTGGCCTAGTTTCAGAGATTTCATCAATTACCGCTTCAGAGAACTGTCCAAACCTTCTGATGTACATAGAGAAGACGTTACTAGACATTATAACTGTTGCAGCCATTCGCCATATACCTACTGGTCGAATAACTGAAGTGAGACCAAATTTCCCAGCAGATGCGTGAGACCAAGATAGCAAAAGAGCGTGATGAGCTTCGTCGTGCCAACCCCAGCGACCCAAAAGTCAGGGAACTGACACTGGAACTTAACAGGTTGGTCAGTGAGCATAAGCGAAACAAGTGGCTAAATCATCTGAAGAACATGCAACATTGGAGACGGAATATGTGAATTGTGGGCAACGAAAAATAGGACCTCAGTCACGTTTGGCGACATTACGCTGCTGATTCGAAGAGGTGCAGAAGTGGTTTTAATCGATAATTTGTCGAGCACCCTGGGATTGACAAAGAGAAGAGTACTGCGTCGCATTAGACCTCTTCCTTTCGAGGAGCTACCGCCATAATTACCAATAGAATTATTCTAAATGCCATTTGGAACGCTAAATCATCCAAATCATTCTAACCATGGTGTTGCTGAATTAGCTGGATAAACCGGGAGTTCAGTATCATGCGAAAGCTTTCAACTTGTCACTATCCACCCACATCGTGCCCGAAGTGTGAACAATGGGCAGGGTGAATCGTACAGACGAATTTCTCGTTTGCCGCCCGTGGCAAAGGCTCTTGAGGGTTTACTGCTCTCAGCATCAGATGCCGATCATCACGCATCACGTACGCGCATGCCATAGCTATAGCTGCGACTAGCTGGAATGTGGAAAAAATGTAATCAAGTTCCTAGCCGGCAGCATTTGTGGTACAGACAAAGGAACCTTGTTAACCTCATATAATGCACATCGCTCCAGTTTTGGTCCGCCAAAATAAGTGCAACGCAATGGAATAGTATTCAGAACTGTCAGAGATCGCTCTGACAACTACAACAGGTGCCTCATCATATCATCAGTGGACCATCTGCATGAGTAATCGATGATTCTTTCAGTTCTTGCTTGGATGTAACTACGAGAGTCATCCCAATCAATATGTGGTGGACAGGACTCCCCAACCAAGTATGTCAGGAGGGATCTTCATGATATAGAGAGAGCGAGAGAAGTCCAACGTTACAAGAGAGAACACTTAGATCAGCAAGGCTAACAAGAAGGTTTGGTTAAAATTGACACAGATGCAGTTCCAGATGCTATAAACAGCTATCGCAACTGTTTTGGCTTAGGCACGTTCTGGATTGTGCAGTCACCTAAATTCCTATTGGGCAAGGATTGATGACAAGACATTTGCCCAGCATGCGGTACAGGCCCACACCTCACACAGGCCTTTTTCAATTGCCCTGCCAAACCTACTCAACATTTTAATAATTACCAAACTATTGATTTTCTCATTTCAATGGAATTATCTCAGAAATCAATTAAAAATCCTAATCTACATTGATTTCGTAAGAGATTATATTTGTAATTACATTTTCCAATATCCAAATTTTAAAGGAGTTCTTTGTTAAATGAAAACCACACTCCTTTCAGGTTTACCAGAAAATTTTCAATTTTACAGAAATAAGCCCAGTCGGTAAACATCACTTGTTGCTGGTATTTATAATTCCGACATTGTAATAATACTGGTTAAGTTCTTAGATTCTCTTACGTTTAGTTTGTTTGTCTTCAACATTTTGATTATATTTTCATATTTTTTAATTTTTCTGATTGTTTTTCAGCTGCAGCTGCGCTGCTGTTGCCTTTGGTGCTTCCTGCTTTGGTCATTGTGCAAACAAAATAAAAGGAAAATGTAATGGAATCATAAACACTGTTCAAACACAAACTGTAAGACAAGCAAAACAAACCCTTAGAAGTTTAAAGTCTGATGTTATTGGCTGTCATGGCCACACCTACAAACAACCTTCAGTTTTAATAGCTTCAATTGTCTATTGTTTCCGTAAATTTGCAAAGAAAAAGGATGCAAATGTTTGCAGAATAGCTGTGGGAAAAGAATTAACACAAAGAAAATTGATTTATGTTGCTTAAGCAGATTTTTAATGCTTCAAGTTCTTGCACCACCCAAAGGGAAACATTTTCAGTGGGCAAACAATTAAAATGCCAATAAAGATATGAAAAGTAGTGAAAAAGTGACTTTGGCATTAAAGTTTAAATTAATTAGAAATTTTAAAGTAATTAGAAAATAATTTAATAATCAAAAGAAGATTGTCGTTATATCAGATTAAATAAGATGTACTTAAAATTCAAAAACAAAATGCAAATGCAAAATGTAAAAACCACCCGAATGCAATAAATTCAGCCTGGAAACTTCCGCTTACAACATATAACCGAGGAAATTTCTATAAGAAACGTACTTCTATTGCAACAAATTCGATAGATTAGTTGACATCAGTGTAATAGAGTCTTATTTCGGGACAAATAAAAATGCACAGAAATCCTTCCTCTAAGCTAAAATATATGTAAAAAATTCTTAAAGAAAGCTTTCACTGTCAAATAAAAGCCAAAGTGGAACCTCCCTTTACGAGGGGTATTTTTAAGGCGTGACCCCACTTGTAAATTTCAGAAAATCGGAACATTTTTATTGGCCTATTTTAAAGTATAAGCAGTAGGCAGGGGCGATTTGAAAACCTTCATGGCCCCTTCGCGTTTCTTATTCCTGGGATTGAACTGAGCAAAAAAGTCCACTGGACCATATATCTACCGTGAAAATCGAGCCTCCCGATTTTGACTTTAAGTTTTTTATTGACGTTTTTTGGATATATTCGCATATAACAGCCAAACCATTGAGATTTTCGATCCAACACAAAGACAAACATTGTAGCCAAGACAGTAATAGAAAACTCTCTAATACATCGCAAAATCATTGGAACGGTCCTTCAGTCAGTTTTGGCCTTACGAATGTGCAAACTTTTCGGAAAATGTCGATAAAGGACATTGTGCTATAAAATTTGACATTCAAGTGTTCTGATGCAAAATTATATCGTGTTGGGATCCATGGACAACGACAATGCCTTTAGTTCGTTTGGGTCACTTCGTTTTATTTTTTATAACGGTAAAAGTAGTGAAAATCTGGGTTTCTTACATTTTCAAATTTAAACAGTCATATCTTCTTTTGTTCACAACGGATTTCTTTGATCTTTCTTCCTTTTAAAGGGATAAATAATATCTTTAGAACAAGATATTATTTGTTTAAATCGGCTAACAAATGGCTAAGTTATAGTGGTTTAAGTCTGAAAACCCCCACAAAAAAACTATAACTGAATTTCTCATAATTTTCAAAAATATAATGTTTTTTTGTTTTGTTCCATAATTATTTTCAAAATTATGAGAAATTCAGTCATAGTTTTTTTGTGGGGGTTTTCAGACTTAAACCACTATAACATAGCCATTTATTAACCGATTTAAACAAATAATAATTTGTTCTCAAGATATTATTTATCCCTTTAAAAGGAAGAAGGATCACTAGAAATCCGTTGTGAAAAAAAGAAGATATGACTGTTTAAATTTGAAAATGTAAAAAACCCAGAAGTTCACTACTTTTACCGTTATAAAAAAATAAAACGAAGTGACCCAAACGAACTAAAGGCATTGTCGTTGTCCATGGATCCCAACACGATATAATTTTGCATCAGAACACTTGAATATTTTTCGGGTCAAATTTTGTAGCACAATGTCATTTATCGACATTTTCCGAAAAGTTTGCACATTCTTAAGGCCAAAACTGCCTGAAGGAGCGTTCCAATGCTTTTGCGATGTATTAGAGAGTTTTCTATTACTGTCTTGGCTACAATGTTTGTCTTTGTGTTGGATCGAAAATCTCAATGGTTTGGCTGTTATATGCGAATATATCCAAAAAACGTCAATAAAAAACTTAAAGTCAAAATCGGGAGGCTCGATTTTCACGGTAGATATATGGTCCAGTAGACTTTTTTGCTCAGTTCAATCCCAGGAATCAGAAACGCGAAGGGCTCATTAAGGTTTTTTTCCTTCCACACAAATCGCCCCACCCTAATAAGCAGCATGGAATTTGTGGTAAAACTTTCAAATCGATTGGAACAAAGGTGGCTGAGATATAAATGTTGGAAGGGAAAAATTCATTGTGATTTGTATGTAGCATAGATACTTATAATGTGTTTTTCTCGAAATGACATTTTGAAAACAGTGCCAACTCTTGCTCTGGGTGACGTAGGGGATGGAAGATACCAAGGAACGGTCCTGACCGGTTTAACACGGCAAAGCCCAGGATTTATCTTGGTCCCTCTTTCATCTCAAGTGGACACTGACCTCCCCGTGGTGTCACCTGGGGAACTGCCTTTAACACCCGTTAAGGTAGTGAGCTAACATGTGCCGCGCGTTCACCCATAAGAACGTTAAAAACTTGGGTTTGGGCGTCGAGCTAGTAACCCTCCCCTAGAAAAAACAGCCTACTATGAAAAACAAAAGAAAAAAAAAACAAACCCCTCTAAAGTTGACGAACCCCGCTAAAGTTGACGAACCCCGCTAAAGTTGACGAACCCCGCAGTCTTCACATTGGCAGACGTACTTTAAAAGTACAAGGCCGATATTACTACCATACAGGAAATACGATGGATTGGGAAAGGCGTCACAACAACACCTAAAGATGACGCACTGTATTATAGCTGCCATGACGTAAAGCATGAGTTTGGTTGCGGATTCGTAGTTAGTCGGAGGCTAAAACATCTGGTATCAAGCTTCACCCCAGTGAATGAAAGACTTGCTGCAATTCGAATAAAAGCTAAATTCTTCAACATCAGCTTTCTTTGCGCTTATGCTCCCACTGAAGAAAAGGACGAACAGACCAAAGATATATTTTACGAGCGCTTAGAAGAAACATATGACCGTTGCCCTGCACATGACATTAAAATCATTCTAGGCGATTTTAATGCCAAAATTGGAAAGGAGAATATCTTTGGCCCAACAGTCGGGAAATTCAGTCTCCACTGTGAAACATCTGACAATGCACTATAGGTCAAACAGCCAATTTTACTGGCCAAAAGTCAGATTTCGCACTTTGTACTTTCACTTATTTTGTGTTACTTTCTTGTAAGAAACCCTTCAAATATAATAAAGATAATTTTTTTTATAAGAAATTATACCGTTACATTGCAGGCTGCCAAATATGTATTATCCAAATATCTTTAAAAACTTGTTAACGAAATATGTTTACGTTCAGGGTGAAACAAAATCACAATATTAGCATAAGTAACGATTTGATTAGAAAGTATTCGATATCTATTTATCAAAAATGCCCTCCTTTCATCATTTATTTGTATAACTAGTTATTAAATGGGTGTTGACTTTGAATTTTCGAAGAAAATTGAAAATTTTGAGGTTATGTAAGCTTTTAAAGTCTCGGCAACGTTCGGCAATGAAAGTGAACATTGAAATTGGTTCATTAACTCGTGCCAAATCTAGAAAATTTTATAAGATTTTGCGTAAATTTGCTCGGCAAGAATTATACAACTTTTTTTAGGTTACCATATTTTCTATAATATTAACTTTTTTGAAGTCAGGGTTAAACCTCTTACCAAATAATGTTAGCCAAATTGGAGTCTACAGCATTCTGCTGTGTTCTAAAGCCAAATTATTTACAAATCTTTTGTAAATATATACAGTTATAGTCAAAATATGTCACATCGTATTGTGGGATTTTCAAGGTAATACTTTTAAGGCATATTCACATTAAAACTAAAACGAAACACAACAAAAAAGCTTCTAAACTTATCGGACGTCGATGCCTTGAATTCTGTAGACAAATAACAGACCTTCCAGTTTTTGTCCCCAAAGGGTTAAGGTACCAGTTGTGTATTTGGTCCATAAAGGGTTAATTTTTTGGCCCACGTTGTTCCATTTTTCTCCCTGAATCTAAAAACGCTATATTAACTTAAACAAAATACTTGTTTTAACTTTAAAACTTTTGGCCAATAAAATGACCCGTTTGACCTATAGTGCAATGGTATGAGGCTGATAGACTATGCAGCTGCAAAAAACATGGTAGTTAGCAGTACCAGATTTAATCATCTCCATATTCATAAGGGTACCTGGCTGTCTCCAGATCAGAAAACAAGAAATCAAATTGATCATGTTGTGATAGATGGAAGACATTCAACGAGCGTGTTGGATGTACGATCGTTCCGAGGCGCAAACATAGATTCGGACCACTACCTTGTTGCAGCAAAGGTACGCACCCGCTTAAACGTAGAAAACAAAGTAAGAAACAGACACAACACGATAGTTAGACATCGGTAAGCTGCAAGCCCAACAGATAGCCACAGCATATTCCACTCAACTAGCCCAATTGCTTAATCAAAGCACTCCTCATCCCGATAACATATCAGCGCAATGGTAAAGCATTGCCCACTCCATGCAAACAGCCGCAAAATCCATACTTGGATACCAGAGACCTCCACCAAGGAATCCATGGCATGATCAGGAGTGTCGTGCTGCCACTGAAGAAAAAATGCGGCATATAGAGCTACTTTACAATCCGTAGCAACGCGTAGCGCACGAGAGATATACAGGGAGAAAAGGAGAGAGGAGAAACGTCTTTTCCGCCCGAAAGCCCGAAAATTCTACCAAAGAGTCAAGCATCAAACTGATGGCTTTGGTACAGGCACATTCTCCTGTAGAGACCAGCAAGGTAGTTTGGTAACTGATACAGATAGTGTACTCAGGATATGGAAAGAACATTTTTCAAAACTGTTAGTATCCAATAGCAGCGAAGACGACGAAGATACCACAGTCCCAATCCCAGAAGATGGTATTGAATGTATACCGCCCAGCCAAGATGAGGTAAAGACAGCAATAAATCGGCTGAAGAATAATAAGGCAGCAGGAGCCGATGGCTTGCCAGCCGACCTGTTCAAAACCGGAGGCGACACGCTGATAAGGTGTATTCATCAGCTAGTTTGCACCATCTGGCAGGAAGAACGAGTACCCGACAATTGGCACCTGAGTATCCTGTGCCCCGTCCACAAGAAGGGAGATAAGAATGTATGCTCTAACTATAGGGGCATAAGTCTATTCCCTATTGCCTACAAGATCGTGTCAGGGATATTGTGCGAATGACTAAAGCCTATGGTCAACGAGATAATTGGACCCCATACCAATGCGGCTTTAGACCTAACATGTCCACCATTGACCAGATATTGACCCCGCGGCAAATCCAAGAGATGCAGATTGACACCTACCACCTTTTTGTCGATTATAAAGCAGCCTTCAACAGCCCGCTGGGTTCAAAGTTATTCCAAGCCATGTCTGAATTTGGTATCCCCGCAAAGCTCATCCAGCTTTTAAAATGACTTTAACTGACACGAGGTCCTCAGTTAAAATAGAAAAGAACCTCTCCGAAGAGTTTGGTACCAAAAGAGGTTTAAGACAAAGAGACAGCCTTTCGTGCGATCTCTTCAACATCCTGCTGGAAAAGGTTATACGAGAGGCAAACGTCAAAAGAAGTGGCACAATCTACACCAATAGCCACATGTTACTTGCTTATGCTGATGATATAGACATCATGAGCCGATCCGTAAAAGAAGTAACTGATACCTTTATGAAGGTCGAAGGAGAATCTGCTAAAGTGGGTCTGGCGGTAAACGGTGAGAAGACCAAGTTGATGGTGCCGACGCGCAATGCGTCCATTGAGCTCGGACCGACTGTGGAAGTTGGTTCCTATAATATTGAGGTAGTAAAAGACTTCGTCTACCTCGACACCTCCGTAAACACAACAAACGACATCAATTGTGAAATAAAAAGAAGAATTGTAATGGCCAACAGATGCTACTTTGGTTTAAGTAAGCAAAACACTGATACTACCCGTGCTGACCTATGGCTCCGAAGCCTGGGTACTTGCGCAAGCAGACATGGCAGTGCTTGGTGTGTTTGAGAGAAAAATTCTTCGAAAGATCTACGGACCAATCTGCGTTGACGGTGAATATCGACTTCGTATGAACCAAGAGCTATATCAGCTATAAAAAGACATGAATATAGTTAAACGTATCGAGATGCAACGATTGCGTTGGCTAGGCCATATCATGAGAATGAGCGATGATGAACCCGCTAAAAAGTCGTATAAATACGGACCGCTTGGCGGTGCACGCAGAATTGGCAGGCCAAGGAATAGATGGCGCAAACAAGTGGATGATGAGATGAAAAGGCGCGGTATTCCAGAGTGCGAAGCAACAAATAGAGAGAAATGGAGATATTTTCTTAGTTCGGCCTATGGAACAAATGTTCTGTAATGGGCCAGCTAAGTAAGTAAGTAAGCCAACTCTTGCTAATAAACCTATTGTCGTATAATTTTGTGGGCTTATCAAGGACATCAAAAACCAGTCCTTCACCGATTTAATTAATTTTTTTAACTAATTAATTATAGACAAATTTTGAACTTTTGTGGTGGAGGTATCCGAAGAAGTGGACCGATATGGCCCATCTTCAGACTTAAACTAATTTTGCGAAAAATATTACGAAGTGCAACACTTGGTTCGAATCCGTTGATCCGTTCGAGAGTTATCGTGCGCACCAGCCAGACAGACAGACGGACGGACATGGCTAAATCGACTCCAAATTGTATGAAACCAATTTCGTCCAAACATACTTGGGGTGTAAAACGGTTATTTCGATGAGGCACACTTTTGGTCGTATCAAAGTATATATACTCTTGTTAGCATAAATGCTGAGGGTATAAAAAAGATTCATAGTTTTCTTGGAAAAATCATGAAAAATGGCTTTAATTGAGCTTTACAACTGGGGGTCACCCCCTAAGCGGAAGTGTATTTGCCCTTCTTGGGCGAAATGACATCAAACCTCCCCACACCTGCCCCCTCCTATCCTTGTTGCACCAAACAGCTACTTCTTATTTATTGTTATGGAAAACAAATGACGCATAAATAGACCGCGGCAATTTTAGGTAAAGTGTTAATAAATTTCAACATTAACCTGCATTTCTATTTTACTTATCAAAAAGTAATCACATAAAAATACGTGAAGGTTCCTAGCTTTCCTAGCATTTTGGTGTGGTGTGGCATTTTCTCTTCCTATTAAACAAACATTTATTCAATGAATGGCAACATAATTTTTGTTTGATAGCTCAAAATGCCAAAGCAATGAAATGCCTGTCCCTCCAATTTATGGGAATTCCAATAAAAACAAAACGTTTTTACGATTCCTGTTCTTATTTAGAAATACCAACCAACCTCTTTCGTTCATTTCTTGGCTTCCATTTCTTGCTTACTCCGTCTTCTCCCCCTCCACCTTCTCTTCTTCCTCACATAGTTTGGTTATTAACAACAAGTGTTTGTTCTCACTCACCAAAGAAATATGTATGTCTACCATGCAGCCAGTCAGCTAACTAGTAAAACTCACAGGAAGTACCAGAAGTGAGGAAATTTCGATATCCTGCTGCCAATGTTTTTCACGAACACCACCACCGACGACAACAACAGCAAAACGGCCAAGAGGCAAAATGGTGCCAAAAATATGCTTCACTTCCTTTCAAAAGTAGATTTGTTTGATTTGTTCCGTTCGTTTTGTTGGCCAAAGAAAGCCAACCCTAGAAGAATAAGCCATAAAGTATAGAAATTGGCAAAGTGAGAAAAGAAAACGTATTGTAATAGAAGTTGAATGTTAATAATATACAGCTCTCCTCTCCGCCTACTCTTCCTCCTACTCCACGTTTTACATTTATCGGCTTCCTTCATCCAGGGTAAAATGGAAATATATTTATTTTAATAGAATTGAACAGACAATTCTGAAGAAGACCAAATGCAGTTTTGTGGGACCACAGGTGTTAAATAAATGGGAATAATTTTTTATTATGGAATTAAATTAAGTATTTGTCGGAGAGCAATCTGGCTAGATGTTTTGTATGGAGATTGGCTTGAATTGGAAATTGCTGGCATGACTGCTGTTCTTTTGATTGTTTAATATGCTATCAACAGAATTCCAATAATGAGGATTACAAAGGATAAGCAAATAATGCCAAAAACAAATATTTGTTGAACATTTATTAAAATCATTTATTCTAATAGCATTATTATAACAAACAATTGGTTTTAACGAGTAATCTGCTGAAAGTAATTTCAGGAGATAAAGAACGCATTCCAAATCGACATACATACATTGAATAATATTCAGAGGCAAGAAAAAATCATCATATTATATAAAAACAAAAAATCAGCTATCAGAGTATTTCATGCATAAATATAATAAGGGTTACACAAAAAACGTCCATATATTCCTAATTTTTTGAGATTTTCAAGTCAATATATGGATCTCCCAAGGAAATACATTTACAATAAAGACAACAAGGACTAGCTTTGGTAACACTTCCAGTTTATTCCTTGGGTTCTCCCTTGGTGAGTTAGCGTGTTAGGTTGCATAACATTTTTAAAGACTTGTGTGTGATGTTTCAGGAGGAGAATACCGAACATGATTTTCATTTTAATATAAATATTACGGGGTATCTGACTAGCACACAACGTAGACATGTTAACCAAGTCCTACTAAGCATTTATAGTTTAAACATATAAACACACTGTAAGGCAGGGAGATTTTCCTCAGCCTCGAATCGTATGCCGGCAACATAATCAAACTCGGTTTGGGGGAACTTTGTGGCCTGACAAAAAATATAGAATCTTTTGGGGTATTTAGCTTAACGAATGTAGACGTTCCGAATAAATGCAGACAGTTTGCTAATAGATTTGATTTGGATAAAAGCATAAAACCGTTGAACTTTTGCACAAGAGGTACCTAAAGGAATGGACAGACATAGTCCATTTTGGAAGTAGATCTAATATTGAGAGTAATTTTTGTTGATCGCCGTTGGATATTTTTGAGCTTTTGGACCATTGTGTCCATTGACTTGCTCACGAAACTCATTATATCGCTGTAAATGGGACCGAAAAGTGTGTAAGTGTGTAAAAATTTCAAAACGATTCTCAAACAGCAGATAAACTACACTACAGCGAAAATGTTGAACTTTTGTGAGGGAGTCACTCGAAAATGTTGTACAATATAAATTTTCTTCGAACTTGATACATGTCTGGAATATATTTTACGATGTACAAAGCTTCGGGAACCTTCGTAAGTAATCGTTCATATCAGTCCTTTAGTTGGTTTGCTTAGAACTTTTAGGCTATTACATAAAAAAGTATGGACTTGCCCACAAAAAAAATAAAAAATCAATTCCTGAACAGCACTTAAACGGCTCTTAAGTGAAAAATTTAAACTTTTTTGAAGGAGACGCCGGAAAAATGTTTTCTTAGAAATATTACGATGTGCAAAGGTTGAACCAATCACAGTTCAAATTTCAAAACGAAATTTTGAAGTTTTGTGAGCAAGTTACCTCAAGGTGTTTTTCGATATACACCATTTTGTATCTTGAGGTAGGTTTGAAATACATTACGTTCATTAGTTATTGTGCTAATCAGTCACTTTAGTTGCAGGCAGGGTCTTTTAGTGTTTTTGTATCACCTCAGGAAATATGGATTTGCCTTCGAAAGAGATTTTACCGTCGTAATAGGAAACCCGAGTAAAAGTTGTCGTAAAATCGCAAAAAATTAAAACGATCGAATACATGTCCCTAAACTGCACTTTTGCAAATATTTTTGAAATTTTGTGTAATAGGTACCCTACACTCTGGTCCGATATGGCTCATCTTCGAATTTAAACTAAGTTTGGATAAATTATTACGAGATCCAATGTTTGGACCACTTCGATTGATCCCTTGAAGAGTTATGGTGCGCTCCGTCCACCCAACCAGATAGTCGGATAAACATGGCTTAATCGACTCCAAATAGTCTGAAAGGGATTTCGTCCAAACATACATGGGGCCTAAACCATTCAAAACCGGTGCGCCTCAACCAACTTTAAATGGAGGGTGCTTACACCTGGGAAGGTTTTGCAAATTCTGAAACTACAATGTTAATAGATTAGAAAAATTAAAAAATTGTGGAGCTTTTTTTTAAATAAATCGCTATTAAAGTTCATATTTTTGGGTTTTTTCGGTTTTCACGATTTTGCTTGGAAACCGCAAGTCCTATCGGAATGGAATTAGAGAATATCTTGTAGCAGTGAAAATTCTCTACAAGATTAACCTTCATGATATTTTTGGTAGGTTTTAAAGTTTTTGCTATTTTATGGGAAAAATTTCCCGAACGTGTTATTTCTCGGAGATCACCTCTCCACTTTGCCACAGATATCTTGAGATAAACACCTTGTGACTTCTTCCTTTGGGTCAATGTGAAATATAAAATCTACACCAACAGCCCAGCATCAATTCAAGACCTGATGGATTCAATTCGTAAAGCTATCGAGGATGTAGGGCAGACACTTTGCGATTTGGTTATGCAAAATTTCATGAAAAGAATATGACCTTGCAAGCGTGCTCGTGGTGACTATTAGGTTGATATTGTATTTCATTATTTATTATGAAATGAACATCCGATCAATATTCTCTCAAAACTGATTTTTAAATTTTCCTCTTATTGGAAACTCCGTTACATTTAAGGAGTGTCATTTTATGGATACATCTAACAATAAATCCCTAAAATTCTCTTATCTTGAAATATACCTCTGTTTATATAGTGAGTGGTTTATGTAAAACTAGCAAATGCCCGCTACTTCGTATGCGGAATATATAATCAATATTTAATGCGGGAATGGTGAATGCTGGAGATTCTGTTGTACTAAGACCTATTTTTATTACCAATATTTTTTTCGATTGTAGCCAGAATTTACAAAAAAATCTGCCGTATCGCATCCCTACACAACTACCATATTTTTTATTTCGAATTTTCAAAACTACGTATCATATTGCAAATTTCAGATTTGACTCCTGGTTCTAACCCTTCCAACATATATTCTAACCCCAATTTACTATTTAGTACTTTTTGTATAAATAAGTACGAATTTGAAAAGCCTCCTCCCTACCTCCACTCTAAACACCAATTGCTAATCTAATGCCAAATTTCAAAATTCCAGTTCTACCCCTTACAAATTCGCAAATTGTACAAAATTCTATACCATATAGCAAATACCAAAAGGTACCAAATTTTGTACCATTTAGCACTTTTCGTACACGATTTTCCAAAATGTACTTTCATATCTATCCGTTCACCTAAACCCAATTTATAGCCAATGTAGTTCCATTTAGCACTTTTCCATAAGTACTCAATCCTACATTCCAACAGTAATCTGTTCACGCAAATAGAAATAGTAGCGAATTCTGTACCATTTAGTACTGCTTCGTGCACGTTAGTACGATTTTCCAAAGCTACCTCTATATCTCAATTCTATATTCCAACAGTAATCTTAATTCCATATTTCAGGATTCCAGCTCTTCAAATCCAAATCATACTAAGCTCACTACCATTTAGGACTTTTCGATCTTTGGTACATCTTTCTTACTCTTCATCAGTGACTCCAATTCCAAATTTCAGGATTCCAACTCTATCCGTTCACCCAAATCCAATTTGTACTAAATTTAGTACCATTAAGAACTTTTCGTGCACTGATGTATAGTTCGAATTTCCAAAAACCTTTTCTTGTTACTATCCACCAGTTACCCTAATTTCAAATTTCAGGATTCCAGCTCTATCCGTTCACCCAAATCCAAATTGTACTAAATTTAGTATCATTTAGTACTTTTCGTACCCTTATAGTTCGAATTTACAAAAACTTTCATTGTTACTCTTCATCAGTGACCCTCATTGCAAATGTTTGTATTCCAGCTCTATCCGTTCACCCAAATCCAAATTGTACTATATTTAGTACCATTTAGTACTTTTTGTATACTTTTAATTCGAATTTCAAAAACTTTTCTTTTTTACTCTCCATCAGTGATCCTCATTCCAAATTTTAGGATTCCAGCTCTATTCGTTCACCCAAATCCAAATTGTACTAAATTTAGTACCATTTAGTACTTTTCGTACCCCTATAGTTCGAATTTACAAAAACCTTTCATTGTTACTCTTCATCAGTGACCCTCATTCCAAATGTCTGTATTCCAGCTCAATCTGTTCACCCAAATCAAAATTGTACTAAATTTAGTACCATTTAGTACTTTTCGTACGCTTATAGTTCGAATTTCCAAAAACCTTTCTTTGTTACTCTTCATCAGTGACCCTCATTCCAAATGTTTTTATTCCAGCTCTATCCGTTCACCCAAACTCAAATTGTACAAAATTTAGTACAATTTATTACTTTTCGTACACTTATAGTTCGAATTCCAAAAACCTTTAATTTTTACTCTTCATCAGTAATCCTCATTCCAAATTCCAGGAATCCGGCTCTATCCGTTCACCCAAATCTAAATTATACTAAATTTAGTACCATTTAGTACTTTTCGTGCATTTATAGTTCGAATTTCTAAAAACCTTTCTTTGTTACTCTCCACCAGTGACCCTAATTCCAAATTCCAGGATTCCAGCTCTATCCGTTCACCCAAATCCAAATTGTACTAAATTTAGTACCATTTAGTACTTTTCGTACCCCTATATTTCGAATTTACAAAAACCTATCATTGTTACTCTTCATCAGTGACCCTCATTCCAAATGTCTGTATTCCAGCTCAATCTGTTCACCCAAATCCAAATTGTACTAAATTTAGTACCATTTAGTACTTTTCGTACCCCTATATTTCGAATTTACAAAAACCTATCATTGTTACTCTTCATCAGTGACCCTCATTCCAAATGTCTGTATTCCAGCTCAATCTGTTCACCCAAATCAAAATTGTACTAAATTTAGTACCATTTAGTACTTTTCGTGCCCTTATAGTTCGAATTTCCAAAAACCTATCATTGTTACTCTTCATCAGTGACCCTCATTCCAAATGTTTGTATTCCAGCTCTATCCGTTCACCCAAACCCAAATTGTACTAAATTTAGTACAATTTATTACTTTTCGTACACTTATAGTCCGAATTCCAAAAACCTTTCATTTTAACTCTTCATCAGTGATCCTCATTCCAAATTTCACGATTCCAGCTCTATCCGTTCACCCAAATCCAAATTGTACTAAATTTAGTACCATTTAGTACTTTTCATGTACTTATAGTTCGCATTTCTAAAAACTTTTCTTTGTTACTCTCCATCAGTGACCCTCATTACAAATTTCAGGATTCCAGCTCAATCCGTTCACCGAAATCCAAATTGTACTAAATTTGGTACCATTTAGAACTTTTCGTGCACTTATAGTTCGGATTTCCAAAAAATTTTCTTTGTTATTCTCCACCACTGACCATAATTTCAAATTTCAGGATTCTAGCTCTATCCGTTCACCCAAATCCAAATTGTACTAAATTTAGTACCATTTAGTACTTTTCGTACACTTATAGTTCGAATTCCAAAAAACTTTCATTTTTACTCTTCATCAGTGATCCTCATTCCAAATTTCAGGATTCCAGCTCTATCCGTTCACCCAAATCCAAATTGTACTAAATTTAGTACCATTTAGTACTTTTCGTGCACTTATAGTTCGAATTTCTAAAAACTTTTATTTGTTATTCTCCATCAGTGACCCTCATTGCAAATTTCAGAATTCCAGCTCAATCCGTTCACCCAAATCCAAATTGTACTAAATTTAGTACCATTTAGTACTTTTCGTACCCCTATAGTTCGAATTTACAAAAACCTTTTATTGTAACTCTTCATCAGTGACCCTCATTCCAAATGTCTGTATTCCAGCTCAATCTGTTCATCCAAATCAAAATTGTACTAAATTTAGTACCATTTAGTACTTTTCGTACCCTTATAGTTCGAATTTCCAAAAACCTTTCTTTGTTACTCTTCATCAGTGACCATCATTCCAAATGTTTGTATTCCAGCTCTATCCGTTCACTCAAATCCAAATTGTACTAAATTTAGTACCATTTAGTACTTTTCGTACCCTTGTAGTTCGAATTTCCAAAAACCCTTTGGTACATCTTTCTAACTCTCCATCAGTTACCCTCATTCCGAATTTCAGAATTCTAGCTCTTCCCGTTTGCCTAATACCAAGGGTACCATATTTAGTGCCTTTTAGTACTTTTTGTACACTTCTAGGTCGAATTTCCAAAAACCCAGCCTTATCTCACCCCTACACACCAACAGCAACCTACACCCAAAATTTCAAGTTTCTAGCTTCAGCCGTTTCGTCTGGGCGTTGATGAATCAGTCAGTCAGTCACTCACCTCACTACTCTTTTATATATATAGATAACGACCTAGTTAACTTTAACACCTAATGTCCAGACATTTTTCAGAGAAACTTCAGATTATACACTTGCTGGTGTATCTGAAAAGTACGTCTTAGCCGTCTTATAGCAGAGCAATTAAACAGGAAAGTACATATCTATAAACAAACCGAACTTTTTATACCATCCACCATGAGATGTATTGTTGGAAAGTTGTATGCCTCCAGCGAAGACTTACCCCCTGTTTATGTATTTCGAAACGAAAATACACCCAAACTTTAGTTTTAGAAATAATATTTCATTTGCTTTTGCTTCAAAACAAAAAAACAAATTTGAAAAACTCACTCAAATTTGGTAGTTTTTGTTACGCATTCATTTTCTTATTGACATATGTACATAAACAGGCCTTAATACAAAATTTCAGCCATTTGGCAAAGATATTGTGGCCACAACCTTCAAAATACCGAAAATCTGGAGTTACCGTTCAATGGTGGCTATATGAAGACGTGGACCTTTACCGACAGATTTCAGGTGCTCTCTCTTAAAAACAACAGACGGACATGGTTATATCGACTTAGAATCTTATGCTGATCATGAATATATGTATATTAGGCCGGGGCGATTTGTATGGAAGGAAAAACCCTTAATGGGCCCTTCGCGTTTCTGATTCCTGGGATTAAACTGAGCAAAAAAGTCTACAAGACCATAGGCCTACGGTGAAAATCGAGCCCCTACATTTTGACATTAAGTTTTTTACCCACGTTTTTTGACATTTTGGTATATAACGGCCAAACCATTAAGATTTTCGATCCAACACAAAGACAAAAATTGTAGCCAAGACAGTAATTAAAGGCTCTCTAATACATCGCAAAAGCATTGTAATACTTCTTCACTCGGTTTTGGTCTTGAGAAGGTGCAAACTTTTCGGAAAATGCCGATAAACGGCACTGTGCTACAAAAGTTGACTAGAAAAAAATTAAGCGTTTTGATGCAAAATTCTATCGTGTTGGGATCCACGGAGAACGAGAATGGATTTACTTCGTTTGGGTCACTTCGTTTTATTTTTTTATAACGGTAAAAGCAGTGAAAATCTGGATTTCTTACATTTTCAAATTTAAACGGGCATATCTTCTTTTTTTCACAAAGGATTTCTATTGATCTTTCCTACTTTTAAAGGGGTAAATTATATCTTTCGGACAAGTTATTATTTTCTTAAATCGGTTAACAAATGGCTAAATTATAGTGGTTTAAGTCTGAAAACCCCCACAAAAAAACTATAACTGAGTTTCTTACAATTTTCAAAATAAATATTGAACAAAACAAAATGTAAAAATATTTTTGAAAATTATGAGAAATTTAATTATAGTTTTTTGGTGGAGTTCTTCAGACTTAAACCACTATAAGAAATTGTCATCACAGAGTAATTGTCATCACAAACCACTACACTACATGTTTCACAACAGGTGAGGTTGCTCATCAGGTGTATTTTGTGTGGCAATCTGTATTTTATTTTTTTTTATGAATATACTACATAGGTGTTTTTAAACACTCATCCACGCTTACGCTCTTTATCATGACAATAAATGCATCTTTTTCTCTGAATATGTTATATATGAAATCTTTATATAATTTCATATGCTATTCTGTCATGATTTATATTTATACTTTATTTCTTGTAGACCTCAAAGCTTCTGCAACTATTTCCCAGTCTATAAGTATTGGAAGTCTATTTTAAATTTCTAATAATAATCTTTCCACAAATTATGTTCCTGAAGAACTTGAAATATTTGTTCTCTGTACCACCAATGTCCATCGTGAAGCGGATGAGTCATGCTTTCTTTTAAAAATGTCGTTAGTCTGTCTAAGAAATTCTGTCATGATCTACAGCTTTACTTTAATTTATCCATTGGTACTCTAGTTTTTGCCTACTCGTCTTTTTAAAGAAAAACCTATTCAAAATTTGAATTAAACTTCAACAAATAAACGCGTCGGTGTTATGTGGGTGTAAATTCTAAAAATTTTCCACATCTGACACAAAAATATTCATCATCATCGAAACCTTGCTGGTATGTTAAGCAAATATTTATATGGAAAATAATTCAAAAGTGCTGACGTAAAATCTTCATTATCGAAATCGAAAGGTCAAAATACCACAAGAATTTTTTCAATGAACAAAACATTTTTTTGGTTAGAAATTCTTTCACATCTTTTGAGTAGTAGAAAAATTTGGTAAAGCTTTAGAAGATAAGCAGGCTGCATAAGTAAACATGTGGTGGTGGTGGTAAATTTAACAGCAATTTCACAATTTGGGTTCATATTCTAACATATCATTGTCTGTTCCAGTACATTTTATTCGTAATTTGGAACAAAAACAAAACAAAATCCCCTCCCCTCGAAAAGTAGTTAAGGAATATTTGTTCTAAAGGTCCATGTAACATACATGTATACATGTATGTGTAAAATGTTTTATGGTTTTAATTGTTTACTTGTGTGTGTGTTATTAGGGTGAAATAATTTGTATGTGTCTGAGTTTGAATATGTCAGACAGACCATCATTGCCTGTGGGAGGATAATGGATTATCACATTTTTACTTCTTAAGGCTTTAATGAATGACATTTTCTCATTTCACACAGAAACCCACAGTATTTTCTAACATGTTCACCCACACTTTGACACACACGTCATTACATTTCGTTTAACACGATGATGGGTTTTTATTGTTTGTTATGTTTCTACTTCTTATCCTTTTATTTTTAGGTTTTAAGAAGAAATTGAGAAAAAAGAACGCCATCAGTAATAAAAACACTTAAACATTAGGGACTAGAGTCGGTAATAGGAGATAAATAGAATGCTGCTTAAAGTAAGACTCATGTACTATGATGTTCAGTGTGAACGTGTAAATCATAAACAAGAAGACAATGGCAATAAAACATGACAGTAATTGAGGTTAAGTACTTAGGTGTTTACTCCGATTGCATGGGAAGAAGAGAGTTTGAAGAGTTTTTCTATTTCATATAAAAGTTTCAAATTTCATTTCCAAAAAAAAAAAACAAGTAAAAAAATTTCAGTGGGCTTTGCCGACAGATATATACCCTCAGCCAATGTGAAGCGAAACTTTCACCTCCGGACATATCGAATGTATTTCAGGTCTCTTCAGAATTTTGTGGCCCTTTTGGACATTTGAACTTGCCGACAAAAATTAGGATTAGGACTTAACTGCACTAAGACACAAATGTTGAACTTTTGTAGGGCAGGTACCCTTAGGGAGAACCGATATGGGCAATTTTAGAAGTTAAACTAAATTTTGATAAAAATATTAGGAGATCCAAAGTTTGGACCAAATTGGTTGCCCCATTCAAGTGATATCGTCCTAGCATTTTAGGGACATTTTTTAAATATTGGGGAGAAGTACCGAAAGTTGTGGACCGGTATTGCCCATGAAACTATGTTTGGATATAATATGACGAAGACCAAATGTTGGACCAAATCGGTTGAACAGTTCGAGAGTTATCGTGCTCTCCGACCGCCACATATGGTGACATAGGGGATTTTTACACCTTTCGGGCTGTTTACCTAAGAAATATGGACTTGCCCCTGAAAAAACGTTTACCGTCGTAATGGAGGTAGCGAATACAAATCGCTTCAACAAAAATCAAAGTGATTCGAGAGCAGGTCTTAAAGTGAACTTATCCGAAATTTTGTGTGAGAGGTACCAGAAGGAGTAGACAAATATAGTCCATATTTGAACCTGATCTATATCTAGTAGATATATTAGGATGTGCAAAGTATGGTTTACATCGGTCACTCCCTTCAAGAGTTATCGTGGGCAAATTTTTTCCGAACATTTTTGAAGTGTTGTGTGGGGGAGTTACCTGAAGGAGTGGACCGATATTTCTTATCTTCGAATGTAAAATATGTTTTGATCAAATATTACGAAGGCCAAATTTTGAACCGAATCGACCGATCCGTTCGAGAGTTATCTTGCGCTCCAACCACTACACAAGGTGTCATACGGCCTTTTTGCACCTTTCCGGCCATTTTCTCAGGAAGTATGGACTTGCCCCTGATGAAACTTGTACCGTCGTATGGGGGGAAGTGAATACAAGTTGTTGCACTAACAATCAAAGCGATTCGAGAGCAGGTCCTAAACTGAACTTATCGGAAATTTTTTGTGGAAGGTACCCGAAGGAGTTGGTCGATTGAGTCCGTATTGGAACCTCATCTAAGTCTGGTAGAAATTTCACGATGTGCAAAATATAGATCAAATCGGTGTGCACAAATTTTCCGAACATTTCCGAACTTTTGTGGGGGTGGTACCGAAAGGGGTGGACCGATATAACCCATCTTCGAACATAAACTAAGTTTGGACAAAATTTTACGTGCGCTCCAGCCAGACAGACTAAATCAACTCCAAACTGTCTTAAATAACCTTAGTTTCCTAGCGGATTGAATTAGGTTTGCACGATTATTTATTCCGAATTATTACTTCCGAAGACCATGTTAGTTCATCTACAGTAAAATCTTAACAATTTATTCTTTAAATTTTCCTTTTAGCATTTAAACAACTAATCTTCTCTACCCATAATACCAATACGTTTCTGGTTACCCCCGTACGTATGAAGAATCCCATTACTTATGCGTTACGATATACGAATAATGAACGGAAATCATTTATTTATATGGGACTATTATTCAACAGTTATGTGTTGGCTAACACCTAAAAAAACACCTTTCTATGGCATAAATCACCCTCAGCGAATGCCGTTGACTTTAACATTATTAGTAGGGATTTGTTTTCATTTAAATACCCAAGTTGGAAAAGGTTAAATTAGCCCAGAGTTAAAAGCCAGTCACGCTTACATGCACACAAGCCTCGGTAACATGTTTTGCACAACTATGTTTTGTTTTCTGTTGTTAAATATAAAATGTGTAACCTAAAATGTAAATTTAACCTGTCCGTATCCAAATCATGCTTTAAGGCAAACAATAAAATGACATTTTTCCGGACGTTTTAAAAGGTTGACAGCATCAAAACTTCATTATTAACCTAATCATTAGCCTTATTTTAACTAAGGTGGTAATCTCAAACTCCGTTAGGGTGAATGTAAATATTTGAAAAAAATCGCAAGTTTTAAGTTTCTTTATGGCAGATATTCTTGGATTTCATTTTTAACAAGGAGAGATATTGGGATTTGCTTAATGTCTTCCCTGCTTAACAAGTGTTTCTGAGCAACGCAATTTCGCTTACTTTAAAATCTCCCTCAAAAGAAAAAAAAACAATGAACCCAAACAAATCACCAGAAAAGCTTTGCATGTTGGGAATTAAAGCTTTTGCAAGGTATTTGGTTACTACCACAACCCCTTTAACATTGTAAACAAATATAGGGCAAACAACAAAGTGGGCCAGTAATGCGAGTACGAACGAATGAAAGAGCACATTGTGCGAAACCATGGTGAATTATGTTGGCCTTTGGCAGCGGAGTAGAGCATAAAAAAACACAATGTCAAAACTCCGTATTGAACTCACCCCAAACAAATGTCTGGGAGATTATACTCTGTGAGAAACTCGAGATTACTCCAGTGGAGTAAAATGTGTTGAAGAGTGGTATTAAAAAAGAGAGAAAGCAAATGCCTGAGCCTGGGGACACCAGAAACTGTTTACATTGTGTGGTATTGGTATTTGGCAAGTTCTGTGTATTTTGTATTATTAACCTGTAAATACAATTGTTGCTTTTGCAGCAGTGTTGCCAAATGGTATGAAATTTTACTATGGAGTTTTGTTTAAGCCCTGTCAAAAGTGCAATTGGTCATGTTGTCGTTATAAATACATATGTACATAAAAGAGTAAGCCGATAAATGACGGAATGATCATTTCGAGTAATGCTTATCATTAAAAATAGGATTTGTTTCACTATTAATGCAAATATTAAGACATAGATAAAACTTACCGGTTTCCGTTCTAAATGGATTCTCAATGTATTATTTTTACGAAAATGTTGTTTTGTGTATATTTTTAGGGGCGAAATATAAATGAACATCACTCAAAATAGAATCAGCAAATAGAAAATTTCTGTTAGAAATAGGTAGGTAGGTGACAAAAGAAGTTTTAAAAGTTTTTAACGCAAATTTTTACGAGTTTATGGGGTAGGTGCCAATAGTACAGTCTATACAGACTAAAGTTAAAAATTTTTGTGCTATGTCAGGAAGCATGGTCTACGAACAAAAATATATCGTTGTAATCAGAATCACAACGACTAGCTTTTATAAAGGTCCTCGGACCATCTTTAAGCTGCACCTAAGCATAAATTTTGAACTGTTGTGAGGTTGGTAGGTTTTGTCCGATATAGAGCCTCTTAGAACTTGACGTACATTTGGAAAAATATTTACGACGTGTAAAGTTTCAGCCAAAGTCGTAAATAATCCTCTCATCAGTAATTATAGTTGGTGCCGATAAGGTTTTATAGAGCTTTTGGGCCATTATCTCAGGATTTGCCAAGGACAACCTGATGCAAAAAATTTCGAAACAATTTCAACATAATTTGAAATTTTTATTTAGGACGTAACCGAAGGCTTGGCCCCATATATTTCATATTCAAACCTGATCTACGTATGGATGCAAAATTACGAGAATCGAACAGTTGGTACAAATCGTTTGATCCGTTCGAGAGTTATCGTGCGCAACATTTTAGAGAAATTATTGAACTTTTCTGGAGGAGGTATCCGAAGGTGTGGCCCGTATGGCCCATCTTCGAAATTTATATACGTTTTGACAAAATAGTACGAGAACTAAATTTTGGAACCAATCGCTTGATTCGTTTGAAGTTTACTGTGCACTCCAGCCAGCCAGAAAGACAAACGGGCGGGCAGGGCTATATCGACTCCAAATTGACTCCATTATTTCGATGAGGCACATTTTTGATCGTATCAATGTTTACATGCCCTCTTTAGTCTTAAGGCTGAGGGTATAATGAATGAACAAGTAAAAAGTCGTTAAGTTCGGCCGTGCCGAACTTTTTATACCCTCCACCATAAAATATTCCTTACTAAAATGGAATAATTTTTTCCCTCCGCCCACAATTATAGGTCCAAAAATTTTTCGACCATGGATAACCCAAATCCGTAAATTATCTAATCTTATCTACAACAGAGATATACCCTCAGCCTGTGTATATTGAAACAATTTTTTTTCCAAAATACGTATGTATTTAGGGGGTTTTAAAAATTTTGGTCGTTTGAACAGACAACAATGTTGATTAGGATTAAAGATCAAAAGTTTTGCGGAGGAGATACTAATAGGAATATCCAGCCGTAACATATGGTGCCACAGGGGGTTTTTACACTCTTCGGGCTGTTTGCTCAAGAAGTATGGACTTGCCCCTAAAAAAACTTTTATCATCGTAATTGAGGCAGCGAATGCAAGTTGCTTCTACAAACATCAAAGTGATTCGATATCAGGTCTTAAAGTGAACTTATCCGAAATTTTGTGTGGGAGGTACCGGATAGAGTGGACAAATATAGTCCATATTTGAACCTGATCTATATCTGGTAGATATATTAGGATGTGTAAAGTATAGACCAATTCGGTACCTCTTTTGTGGGGGAGGTACCTGAAGGACTGGACCGATATGGCTTATCTTCAAACTTAAACTATGTTTGGACCGAATCGGCAGATCCGTTCGAGAGTTATCGTGCGCTCCAACCACCTTACACGGTGTCATAGGGGTTTTTTGCAACTTGAATGCTGTTTTCCCAGGAAGTATGGACTTGCCCCTGATGAAACTTGTACCGTCGTATGGAGGGCAGTGAATACAAGTTTCTAAACAAAAATCAAAGCGATTCGAGAGATTTTTCCGAAATTTTGTGTAGGAGGTACCCGAAGGAGTGGACCTATTGAGACCATATTGGAACCTCATATTACTCTGGTAGAAAGTTTACACTATACAAAGTATGGACCAAATCGGTCACTCCCTTCAAGAGTTATCGTGCGCACAAACTTTCCGAACATTTTCGAACTTTTGTGGGGGAGGTACCGGAAGAAGTGGACCGATGTAGCTCATCTTCGAACTTAAACTAAGTTTGGGAAAAAAGTATGGATCTATGTCGACAATTTCTGGTGAACAAGTTTTGTGACTGCAGAGAGCCTCAAATGGCAAATTTCGGGCAGTTCCTTAAACAAATGTTGCCAAAACCCTCAAAATACCGAAATTCGTTATATGGGGCCTATACCAAATCATGGATCTATATTGACAACTTTTGGTGGAGAAGTGTTGTGACCCATAGGAACTTCAAATGTTAAATTACATCAAGTTCGGTCAAGAAATACAGCTAAACATCTCAAAATACGGAAAAGCGATAGATACGCCTATACCAAAAAGTGGAACTATATTGAACATTTTAAATGAAAACGTTTTGTGGCTCCTTGGAATCTCAAATGTCACATATCGGGTACTTCGCCAGACAATGTACCTGAAACCTCCTAATACGGGAATCGTAAGGTGCCGTAATATGGGATATACCAAAACATGGACCTATGTTGACGATTTTTTGTGGAGAAGTTTCGAGATCATTGAGAACCTCAAATGTCAAATTGCAGCAAGCTATGTCTAAAAATGCGACTAAAAATTTCAAAATACCTGAAATCTGGCGGTACCGTTACATGGGGGCTATATAAAAACATGGACCGATATATCCCATCATCGAACTTGACCTACATACCTTTAAACAAAAGACGCATCTTTCCAAAATTTCAGCGTCCTATCTCAATTTCTGTGGATGCTAGAGTGATTACAACAGACGGACATGACCGTCGCAAATGATTACTTCAATGCGTTACAAACGGAAAAAATAAACTTAATATACCTTCCATACTATGGTGGAGGGTATAAAAATGAAATAATAGAAAACGTTTTATTGATATGAACAGATGTCATATTTTCCAAATTCGAATCTGCCGCATAATGAGCATAACGACAGAACCCTCTCGAGTTAACACTGTAAAAGCTGATGTAAAGAACCATTGTCGCATTATAGGTTATTTGATATGTACCTTCGAGCAAAAGTCTTTCCAGAACTTCTTGGAGGTCATTGGAGTAGACAACAGAACATGCGCTAAGGCCAACCTACGGCATGGATATCCTCCATTGACCAATTTGGTGAGTTCATTGACTCAGAGTCAATAAGTTCATTGACTCAGAGGTTACAAAGTTGAAGCTCCAGACGATGGATTGCAGAATTTTTTCTGTTTCCAGGGCCGTGGAGGAGTTGAAAGCAAAGACCGCCGTAAACGAGCATGAGAGCGATAATCCGCTCTCATGCTCGTTTACGGCGGTCATAGCTTTCAAAAAGGCTGGAGCAGTTTTATTTATTTTTTCTTCTATTCTATTCAACCACTCACTGAACCTAGGGTACTTTGCAAAAGCCTGGAAAAAGCCTATTTTGAAGAAACGTTCGATATTCGACGATTGTGGTAGCTATCGTCTCATTTCGATGCTTTCAGCTTTTGGGAAGCTATACAAGTCTTTCATACTCAAAAGCCTTAAACAATTAGTTGAAGACAATTGATTCCTAAAGGACAGTCAATTTCTATCCGATCCTTAAAATAGGTGGTAAAGTTATCCAGGACAAGGAAAAATCAGTTACATGAAAAAGATTTTATTCTTAAAAAGCCAAAAGAATTTATTTTGCCTCCAAGGTGTCCTTCGGCGCAATAGCAATCTCTCTAATAGAATATACCCCTTGATCGACAAACAGGTGATCAAACACATTGTCTCCCATGCCTTCCAGGTCTGGTTCCTTGTCTCTTCGTGTCAGATGAATAGATCGATATTGAACCACTCGTTGGGTCTTAGACCATGTTCGACGGGATGAATGCTATAAAAGTTCATCATGTAGGGCAACTTATGATGGAGCAAATAGAATGGAACAAATAGAATAGAACAAATTGTATAATCGTAAGCACTTGTACTCTATATGCCTGGTACTCTATATGACTTGTACTCTATATGCCTGGGTTCGATGCCCAGGCCAGGCAGCATCACATTTTCAACGGTGTCAAAAATACCCCTCTGCGTAATTTTGGCGTCATTTTCTGAATATTTCTCAAAATGTGGTGTCTTTCGGACTCGGCTATAAAGTGTAGGTATCATATCATTGAGCTAATATGAATCGTGGTGCACTTGTCCCTTCGGGGATGGTTGTGGCAACATATGTATGTATGGCCTAATTTATTCCTTGGCAATAGGCGTACATATAAAATATATAAGATTTTATTTTAAATAAAATTCTAAAAACTCAACTGTCATTACTATTTTTATCAAACATTTAAAAACTTGTAATTTCCCATTCCGCATACATGCTCACACAACTACCACTACCTGACTGAGGTATATTCCCAGAGGTCTGCATTTTTAAGGTTCTTCCCTCTGTTACTAATAAAGCTTTAATTGCATCTTCCTTTACGTTAAATATTTATGACATTTTTTTAATAATTTACATCTCGACTGAAGGAAAATTTTCCACCAACACAGCTTTCCTTGATTTTTTCACCATCCCAGAATAATTTCATATATTTCAGTTGTTGCTTTTCCCTCATGATGAAAATGATAATGATATTTCCATTTTTTTACCTTACGGTTTGTACCTGCTGCATGTAATTTGAATGGTGGCGGCTGCCACTGATGTGGTTAGGACACGTTACACCCGCAAAAAGCGTGGCTACGTGCTAAACGCCATGTCTGAGATAGGTTTCTTGTGTTTTCACGTTTTTGTATTATTCTTGTTTTTTTTTTTCAAGGATTATGGAGCACTGGCTTAGAAGTGTCTGACATTGTGGGGCATGAAAAAAGGATAATATGATATGGCCAACTGGTTGCTTTGTGGCTTTAAGATATCAGTGGCATTGGCAACAGCTATTTGCTGGTTGTTGTTTTTCAAAATGCGTGACAACATTTAATAGATACTAATCTACCTTTTTAACACTCACAAAATTCAAGTGAATGGTTTCTAAATATGGGTGTATGTATGTGATGGTGTGTGTGTGTGTGTGTGAATGCATGTGTCACCATTTTTATGGCTTGGAAAGCTCCATAGCGTGTTTTTATCATCATAAACATAAACATTGTGTTAGCAATAAACTCTGAAAGTCAAAGACTTTAACGCTGTTTTTTTTGTTGTTGTTGTTGCTACTGTTGCTGTTTTTTGCCTTGGATTTTAAAGTCATCACTTCGAAAACAAAGGATCATGAAAATGAAAATTGATTCAACAACCATTGAACCAAGAATTTTATACCGGCCATAAGACAATATTTATGATCTTCTTCTTTTTCCAAAATCGACTGGCTTTGATTTTTAATAACTTTTTTATCTGCCAACAAAAATTGGAATAAACGACATCTCTTAAACTATTGTTAATGACACATGTCAGTGTGGTTGTGAGAGCTCAACATGGTTAGCTGTACATTTTTATGGACAAAATCTTAGACTGCAGAGAAAAGTTTCTTTTGGGGTGAAAGTTTTATGTTTCAAAAATTAAATAAAACTTTAGACAGTAGAGTAGGTAGATAGGTTACTATTGGCGCCCTTAAGAAAAAAATTTAAATTTTGGGTTCAAATACAATAATGAGGAATTACTTCCAGTCCTTCTGATACATGTGGTCAACAAGATACACAGAAATTCATTTCGGAAGCGGACCACTGGACCAAATATGACTTTTTGGAGGCAAAATGTTCAGAAAGTGTATACCTGCAAAACTACCTAGCGTACCTCCCTGCATGTGGTAAGGTAATAAATAATTCTAACCCCTGTGGAAATAATCTAGCTACGCCTCTTCCTGGTGTTATGAAAAAAACTTTCGTTTTTATCTTTTCGTGTGTCGAGTATGCATATCACACAGCCCGTTTCCAACACATCCTTATTCTGTCCTCTATTATATGTAAATTGCCTTTATCTATTTTTCGAAAAAAAACTTTTCTTTTGAAAGTGTCCTTAAGTGAATAAAACAACAACAACAACAAAAATTGATGATGAATGACAGTACATCTAACTGCTTGCATTCATGAACTTTTCTAGGGAAGAACTTTCTCCAGAAAGAATTTTTGGAAATAAAATATAATGTGCTCATGGTTAAGGCTATAAATGCGGGTGCAAAAGGATAACTATATATGGTTTTGCTATTGTCGAAATAAACATTTTTGGAAGTTTCTTTTTAATCAAATCGATTGGTTACCAAACACATTCCTTGATGAGCAGAACAGTGTCAATATTAAATTTAGAGCAATAGTAGCCAAGTAGCCCTCAAGGGAGAGTGTCTTAAGTAGCCTTTAGCAGAGGAACAAAGCAAGCATAAGCAAGAAAAACGTTTGTATAATCATGAATTCTTTTGTAAAGTTTAGGAATTCTAAATTACGCAAGAGGATGATGGTTGCTGAGAATGATAAATAAACATCATCTTCTGTGGTATCAATAGAAGTAAGAGTGGCTTGACACTACAAGGATGCACTGACGACTTGGTGGACAAGAAGATAGTAGACACAACGCCAGACATTAGTAGGCTTACTTACTTAGCTGGTCCATTACAGAACATTTGTTCCATAGACCGAACTAAGAAAGATCTCCAATTCTCTCTGTTTAGTGCTTCGATTTCTGGAATACCGCGCCTTGTCATCTCTTCATCCACTGTTTGCGCCATCTATTTTTTGGCCTGCCAATTCTGCGTGCACCGCCATGTAGCTCGAATTTATACGTCTTTTGTAGCGGGTTCATCATCGCTCATTCTTATTATATGGCCTAGCCAACGCAATCGCTGCATCTCGATATGTTTAACTATATTGCTGTCGTTGTATAGCAGATACAGCTCGTGGTTCATGCGACATCGATATTCACCGTCAACGCAGATTGGCCCGTAGATCTTTCGAAGAATTTTTCTCTCAAACACGCCAAGCACTGCCTTATCTGCTTGTGCAAGTACCCAGGCTTCGGACATTAGTAGGCATCGGCGATTTATTCTGTGGTCTCTACATCGCCATCACAACCAAAATTTTAGTAATGCGATATTTTCACAGTCCCAACACACAAACAGTTGTCCCTTCCTCCTTTTTCATCTTTCTATAAGACGCAAATGTGTAGACTAGGGTTATGACTTTTTTAGAACCTCGTATCCCTGTATCATATTTTGATGAGTTTTTACTTAAGATTATATAAAATCTTAATTATAAAAAAAGAAAGACAAAATGTTTTCTATATGAGCTTTTTCGGCAGACTTTTGAAGTTACTATAAGCAGATATATAACTGAAAATCAGCGTTGAAGCCACACGACATAACCAACAACAACAAAAGGTTTGTTAAGTCATGGGGAAGGTACCCCACCTCCTCCGAAATTCATAAAATATACATAACAACGGCAAACATTGAGCTTTCGATGGAAATCGGTTCAGTAGTATTGGAGATATAACATATTTAAAAAAAAAAACAGGCGTGGTCGGGTCTTTAGGCCCCCACGAAGTATCTAGATTGTAGATTAATTTGTGAATTTTTAAACCGACACTCTTGCAGTTTTTGCAAATATAGCGTGCGTAGGGGATGGAAGATACAAAGGAACGGTTCTGACTGGTTTTAACATGGCAAAGCCCAGGATTTATCTTGGTCCCTCTTTCATCTCAAGTGGACACTGACCTTCCCGTCGTGTCACCTGGGGAACTGCCTTAAACACCCGTTAAAGGTAGTGAGCTAACATGTGCCGCGCGTTCACCCATAAGAACGTTAAAAACGTGGGTTTGGGCGTCGGGTTAGTAACCCTCCCCTAGAAAAAACAGCCTACTATGAAAAAACAAAAGAAAAGAAAAGCAAACCTCTCTAAAATTGACGAACCCCGCAAACGTTTTAAGGACCATGATCTGCGAATCTGCACCTGGAATGTTCGCACTCTTTATAGAGAAGGTGCAGTCTTTGCATTGGCAGACGTACTTGAAAAGTACTGCCATACAGGAAATACGATGGATTGGGAAAGGCGTCACAACAACACCTAAAGGTGACGCACTGTATTATAGCTGCCATGACGTAAAGCATGAGATTGGTTACAGATCCGTAGTTAGTCGGAGGCTAAACATCTGGTATCAAGCTTCACCCCAGTGAATGAAAGACTTGCTGAAATTCGAATAAAAGCTAAATTCTTCAACATCAGCTTTATTTGCGCTCATGCTCCCACTGAAGAAAAGGACGAACAGACCAAAGATATATTTTACGAGCGCTTAGAAGAAACATATGACCGTTGCCCTGCCCATGACATTAAAATTATACTAGGCGATTTTAATGCCAAAATTGGAAAGGAGAACATCTTTGGCCCAACAGTCGGGACATTCAGTCTCCACAGTGAAACATCCGACAACGGTATGAGGCTGATAGACTTTGCAGCTGCAAAAAACATGGTAGTTAGCAGTACCAGATTTAGGCATCTCGATATTCATAAGGGCACCTGGCTGTCGCCAGATCAAAGAACAAGAAATCAAATTGATCACGTTGTGATAGATGGAAGACATTCATCCAGCGTGTTGGATGTAAGATTGTTGCAGCAAAGGTAAATACCAGATTAAAAGTAGCAAACAAAGTGCGAACAGACACAACACGGAAGTTGGACATCGGTAAGCTGCAATCACAACAGATAGCCACAACATATTCCACTCAACTGGCCCAACTGCTTAATCAAAGCACTCCTCGTCCCGATAACATATCAGCACAATGGCAAAATATTGCCCACTCCATGCAAACAGCCGCAAAATCAGTACTTGGATACCAGAGACCTCAACCAAGGAATCCATGGTATGATCAGGAGTGTCTTGCTGCCACCGAAGAGAAAAATGCGGCATATAGGGCTACTTTACAATCCGTAGCAACGCGTAGCGCACGAGAGAGATACAGGGAGAAAAGGAGAGAGGAGAAACGTCTTTTCCACAGGAAAAAGAGAGAGATGGAAAAGCGGGAGTGTTAAAAAATCGAGATGTACAGGAGCCAGAATGAAGTCCGAAAATTCTATCAAGCATCAAACTGATGGCTTTGGTACAGGCACATCCTCCTGTAGAGACCAGCAAGGTAATTTGGTAACTGATACAGATAGTGTACTCAGGATATGGAAAGAACATTCTTCAAAACTGTTAGTATCCAATAGCAGCGAAGACGACGAAGATACCACAGTCCCAATCCCAGAAGATGGTATTGAATGTATACCGCCCAGCCAAGATGAGGTAAAGACAGCAATAAATCGGCTGAAGAATAATAAGGCAGCAGGAGCCGATGGCTTACAAGCCGAGTTGTTCAAAACCGGAGGCGACACGCTGATAAGGTGTATTCATCAGCTAGTTAGCACCATCTGGCAGGAAGAACAAGTACCCGACGATTGGAACCTGAGTATCCTGTGCCCCGTCCACAAGAAGGGAGATAAGACTGTATGCTCTAACTATAGGGGCATAAGTCTACTCCCTATTGCCTATAAGGTCGTGTCAGGCATATTGTGCAAACGACTAAAGCCTATGGTCAACGAGATTTTTTATACCCTCAGCATTTAGGCTAAGGAGGGTATATACACTTTGATACGATGAAAATGTGCCTCATCGAAATAATGGTTTTAGACCCCAAGTATGTTTGGACGAAATGTGTTTCAGACAATTTGGAGTCGATCTAGCCATGTCCGTCCGTCTGTCTGTCTGTCTGTCCTGCTGGCTGGAGCGCACGATAACTCTCGAACGGATGATCCGATTCGGTTCAAATTTTGGCTTTCGTAATATTTTGCCAAAACTTAGTTTAAGTTCGAAGATGGGCTATATCGGTCCACTCCTTCCGGTACCTCCCCCACAAAAGTTCGGCAAGTCCAAACTTCCTGAGAAAATAGCCTGAAAGTTTCACAAAACCCCTATGACACCGTGTGAAGTGGTTGGAGCGCAAGATAACTCTCGAACGGATCTGCTGATTGGATCCAAAATTTGGCCTTAGTAATATTTTGTCGAAACAGGTACCTCCCCCACAAAATTTTAAAAATGTCCGGAAAAATTGTTCGTACGGTAACTTTTGAAGGGAGTGGCCGAATTAGTCCATACTTTACACATCCTAATATATCTACCAGATACAGATCAGGTTCAAATATGGACTATATTTGACCACTCCATCCAGTACCTCCCAAACAAAATTTCGGATAAGTTCACTTTAAGATCTGCTATTGAATCACTTTTATTTTTGTTGAAGCAACTTGCATTCGCTGCCTCAATTATGATGGTAAAAGTTTTTTCAGGGGCAAATCCACACTTCTTAAGCAAACAGCCCGAAGGGAGTATAACGCCCCTATGGCACCATATGTAGTGGCTGGAGATCGACTTCCATAATGGTCAATGTCGATCCATTCTTTAAGTACTTCCTCCGCAAAACTTCTGCTCTTTAATCTAATCAACATTTTTGTCGGTTCATACGTCCATATGTACGTTTTTCGGGAAAATATTGTTTCAATATACACAGGCTGAGGGTATATCTCTGTCGGCCAAGCCGACTGATACTTTTTTTACTTGTTTTTTTTTATCCTTTATTTATTCCACTTAGGAACATAGGGCTTCTACAAAAGAGTTCCATCTTACTTTATCGTTACAAATATGTTTTAAATTATCTAAGTTTGTATTTTGCTTTTCAATTTCATGCCGGACCGTTCTTCGCCACGTGTTTCTTGGTCGCCCAGGACGTCTGCTACCTTGTGGGCTCCATTCCAAGGCCATTCTAGCTATGCTGTACTGTGGCTTCCGTAGTGTATGGCCTATCGATTTCCATTTTCTTCTTGTTATTTGGCGGATTATGGGTTCCTCGTTTGTCATTATCCATAGATCAGTGTTTGTGATTCGTTTTGGCCAGAATATGCGACAAATTATACGAAGGCATCTGTTCACGAATGTCTGAAGCCTTTGGATTATATGTGACGTAGTCTTCCACGTTTCGCTACCATAAAGTAGGGTGGATTTTACACACGCGTTAAAAATTCGTTATTTGGTCTTCATTGAAATTTGTGTTGATCGCCATATTTTCTTTAGTCGACCGAAAGCGGCGCGCGCTTTGTTGAGTCGGTTTTTTAAATCATCATCGATTCCTCCATCCTCTGCCATTACGCTACCAAGGTAACAAAAAACCGATACGTTTTCAATTTGTTGGTTTTCAATGTGAATATGCATATTAATGGTGTTATTTACCCGCATTGCTTTTGTCTTGTCTATGTTGATTTCTAGACCCACATTTTTGGTCAGTTCGACGATCTCATTGAGTTTTTCTTGCATATTGGTGAATTTGTGCGATAATAAGCAGATGTCATCTGCGAAGTCAAGATCCTCTAATTTTCGGTGCAAATTCCAGACGATTCCCCTTTACGGCGAATAGGAGTGGGGATAACGGACAACCTTGTTTAACACCTGTATTTGTTTCAAATATATCACTTGTGGTTCCGTTGTGACGCACATGTAGTTTGTTGTTTGTATACATCGCTTGTATAATGTTTATTATTTTCTGTTGCACTTCGCCGTAAAGAGTCAAATGCTTTTTTGAAGTCGACGAATACCAAAAAAAGAGGGGATCTCCATTCAACCGACTGTTCAATAATAATGCGCAATGTATTTGTCTGGTCCACACAATTACTATGTGGTCTGAACCCAGCTTGTTCGTCGCGTAGCGATTCTTCCACCCAGTGTAGCCTGTTGTTTATGATTGTGGCTACTATTTTGTAGACTGTATTAAGCAGCGTGATGCATCTCCAATTGTTACAGTCTTTGAGGTCATTTTTTTGTGCAGTTTTATAATGGCGCCGTTTGTCCACTGGCTGGGAAATGTTTCGTTGGACCATGCCTCGAGTATATGAGGGAATAATAATTCAGCCGAAGCGATTGGGTTGGCCTGTAGAAGTTCCGGGGGTATCCAATCTTCCCCTGGCGATTTGTTAGTTTTTAACTTTGTAATTACACTAGCGATCTCTTCCACGCTCGGATGTTCTGTTGATATTCGATTATCCACTATAGCGTCCTCGCTTGGCGACGTAAGGGCTTCTGCATTATTCGCGTTTCCACAGTTACTTATTTCCATAAAGTGTTGTCTCCATCTGCGTGTTTGTTCAGCAGTGTCTGTCAAAAGATTGCCATTTTTGTATTTTATGGCATGGGATCGGCTTCCGGTTTTATTGGAAATATGATTAATAATTTGATGCAATTCTTTCATATTATTTGCACCTGCCGCTGCTTCTGCATCGCTAGCCATTAACTCCAAACGAGATAATTGGACCATACCAATGCGGCTTTAGACCTATCAAGTCCACCATTGACCAGATATTTACCCTGCGGAAAAACCTGGAGAAGACCCAATGGATGCAGATAGACACCTACCACCTTTTTGTCGATTATAAAGCAGCTTTCGACAGTCCCCTCCGATCAAAGGTATTCCATGCTTGGTATCCCCGCAAAGCTCATCCTGCTTTGTAAAATGACTTTAACTGACACGAGGTCCTCAGTTAAAAAAGGAAAGAACCTCTCCGAAGAGTTTGGTACCAAAAGAGGTTTCAGATAAGGAGACAGCCTTTCGTGTGATCTCTTCAACATCCTGCTGGTAAAAGGTTATACGAGAGGCAAACGTCAAAAGAAGTGGCACAATCTACACCAATAGTCACATGTTACTTGCTTATGCTGATGATATAGACATCATGGGCCGATCAGTAAAAGAAGTAACTGATACCTTTGTGAAGGTCGAAGGAGAATCTTCTAAAGTGGGTCTGGCGGTAAACGGTAAGAAGACCAAGCTGATGGTGTCGACGCGCAATGCGTCCATTGAGCTCGGATCGACTGTGGAAGTTGGTTCCTATAATATTGAGATAGTAAAAGACTTCGTCTACCTCGGCACCTCCGTAAACACAACAAACGACATCAGTTGTGAAATAAAAAGAAGAATTGTATTGGCCAACAGATGCTAATTTGGTTTAAGTAAGCAGTTTAAAAACAAAGCCACATCTCGTCAAACAAAAATGACGCTCTACAAAACACATACTACCCGTGCCGATGTATGGCTCCGAAGCCTGGGTACTTGCGCAAGCAGACATGGCAGTGCTTGGTGTGTTTGAGAGAAAAATTCTTCGAAATATCTACGGACTAATCTGCGTTGACGGTGAATATCGACGTCGCATTAACCACGAGCTGTATCTGCTATACAACGACATCAATATTGTTAAACGTATCGAGATGCAGCGATTGCCTTGGCTAAGCCATATCATAAGAATGAGCGATGATGAACCCGCTAAAAAGTCGTATAAATACGGACTGCTTGGCGGTGCACGCAGAATT
This sequence comes from Musca autumnalis, assembly GCF_047663935.1. Taxonomy (NCBI): domain Eukaryota; kingdom Metazoa; phylum Arthropoda; class Insecta; order Diptera; family Muscidae; genus Musca; species Musca autumnalis. The sequence goes on from NW_027412088.1 coordinate 207,547,722, forward strand.
GGCAGGCCAAGGAATAGATGGCGCGAACAAGTGGATGATGAGATGAAAAGGCGCGGTATTCCAGAGTGCGAAGCAACAAATAGAGAGAAATGGAGATCTTTTCTTAGTTCGGCCTATGGAACAAATGTTCTGTAATGGGCCAGCTAAGTAAGTAAGTAAGCGTTTTTAAAAATATCGCATAGGGGAGGTTCCCGCCCCTCTGTAATTCAATAAAATATGTAGCCTGTTTTGGGGGTCATCCCTGTACATTTACTGACAATTTTAGGAAAATAGGTTCAGTTGTTTTTGTAGAAAAAATTTGAATTGAAAATGGAAGAAAGTGGGCATGGTAAAATTTTCTTTCCATAAAAACCTATGTTGGGTTATGAAAGCATTTGATTTTTAGTTTGTAACAGGCAAAAGGAAACGAGTTCCTTTTAGGGATATACATAGAATCACTTTCTGAGTCGATTTACGCATGTGCGTCTGTCTGTCCATTTAGTTTTGTAAACAAAGTACAGGTCGCATTTATTGTCCAATTCGCATGAAAACTGGGGAATATAGTTTTTTTGGCCAAAGGAACGCTATTTATTTTGGTAAAAATCGGTTCAGATTTGAATATACCTCCCATCTATATTCTGGGCCGATTTAAGGTATTTGATGCACGAAACGCGCTATAAATGTGCGATTTCAATAAAATTTGGAATGTGTGCCGGGATTCGGTCTAGAAATAAGTGTGCCAAATTATATAGAAATCGGTTAAGATTTGAATATAGCTCCCATATATATCTTCGCCCGATTTAAGGCATTTGGCGAAGGAAACACGCTATATTTGTCCGATTTCAATGAAATTTGGAATGTGCGACGGTATTTAGTCTAAAAATAAGTGTGCCAAATTATATAGAAATGGGTTTAAATTTGGATATACCTCCCATACGAATTCTCGGCCGATTTTAGGTATTTGAGGCACGAAACGCGCTATATATGTCCGATTTCAATGAAATTTGGAATGTGTGACGGTATTTAGTCTATATTAGGCAGATTTGAGGTGTTTGATTCACGAAACACGATATATTTGTCCGATTTAAATGAAATTTGGAATGTGTGAAGGTGGTTAGTCTAGAAATAACTGTGCCAAATCATATCGAAATCGGGTCACATTTGGATATAGCTCCCATATATATTTTCGACCGATTTGAGGTATTTGATGCACGAAACACGCTATATGTCTAATTTTGATGAAATTTGGACTATGTAACGGAATTTGGTTTACAAACAAATGTGAAAAATTATATCGAAATCTGTTCTGATTTGCATTTAGCTCCCATATATATTTTACATATTCCCAGTGGACGCCCGACTTTGATCCTTTCCTTACTGGTTATTCATATAGATATGACGTTTTTTTAAATATGGCAAAGGGAAGTATCCCGCCCCTTCAAAAGTCAAGAGAATATACATCCCATTTTCACGGGGGCCATCCCTGTACATTTCCTGAAAATTTTAGGAAAATCAATTCAGTAGTTTTGTATATGTAACATATTTTAAAAAGTGGGCGTGGTCGTTTCTTTGGCTTCCAAGTAGGTAGGTAAGGTCGGCGACACAACCACAATTGTCTCCCAAATTAATTTCCAAACCGATACCGGTACCATCGTAATTACTGTAAATGTAGCATTTAAAAAAAAAATAAGGTATAGGGAATTACCCCGCCCCTCCCAAATTCCACAAAATTTGTAGCCCGTTTTAACTGGAGACAATCCCTGTACATTCCCTGACGATTTCAGGAATATCACTTCAGTAGTTTTTGTAGATAAGATTAAAATTGAAAATTGAAAAAAGTGGGCGTGGTCAATTTTTTGCATAAAAACGAACATTTCAAAAAACGAATTATCCAAATCGGTTCTGCCATTCTCTACTGATACGATTACCAACGAACGACATTTGATATATCATATCAATTATAAGTGATTTGTGCGGGACCTCTTTAAATATTTAAATGGAATAAATGTTATTATAGTCAATAATAGATAAAAAGCCATTCATTCGTGCAAAAAATGTTGTTTTTTAATTTTATAGTCTTTTTTCACAAATATTTTTTTTCAAAGTGGTTTGTGTGTAACCTTTTTTAAACTTAAATACAATAAACGTTACTTTAGTCATTAATCATTCCCGCTACAGGAAAACATTTTTGGGAAAAAAATGTCAAAAAGTCATAACCCTAGTGTACACATTCAAAACTCAAGAATCCAGCGTCATAATCACATTTCACCTAATTAAGTTCAACGACATTTATACCACAAAGCTAGTAGAATGAATGCATGCATTAATCTTCCAAGTGGTGACAGTAAATGATTATAACGCAGTTTTATTTTCAATTTTCAGCTCCATTGCGAATGAATAACTTTAGAACTCAACAGGTCCATGCCATAAATCTGTTACCCAAAACAGAATTTCTTAAAGCAAAGTTTTCAGCTTAATGACTTTTAATGGGCGTTTCTTTTGTCTAGCCGTCAAGTGGTAAGTGTAATTTCACTACAAACTAGAGTACATTTTTGCGCAATCTGCTACTTGCTTGCTTATTATTACTGTTGTTGTTGTTTATGCTTTTTAATAATGCTGTCCTTTCCTAGCCTTTACTTGCCATAGTTCACAGCTCGTAGTTTTTATTTTTTTAATGGCTTGGCCCAAGTGGTGACTCTCGCCCTTAAGTATGCTCTCAGTCATGGGCCAATGCTCTATATTATTTCTTGGCCGCACCACCAGCCACTTTTTTCATGGTTCGCCATAGCTTAAGTGTTGTGCACGGAAACGGAAGTGTCAGTTAAAAGAAAAGAAATTGAAACAAATTCCCGCCCCACTACGACTTCAACCACAAACAACTTGTAGGGCATTTACCAGAAATGAATTGCAGTGAAGGTTTTCAGTTGTTGCCCGTTTTACGCTGTTGTATGCAACAAACAGGAAGTAACAAACGTCAAAAATTGTTACAGTTTTTGTTGTTCAATATATATTGTTGTTGTTGTTTTTGCTACTTTTCTCGTTTTTCATGTGGCTCTGACTGCATCGTCTGAAACAATGATCGATGATGCAGCAAAAGTTAAGGAATGGCATAAAGTAACAAGTAAAATGTACAACAACAACATTTTATGGCATTTTTTCAAATGTCTGTTTTAATTGAGCTTTCGCAAAAAAATGAAAAAAAATGTCAAAAAACTTTATGCATATTTCTTTTTGGTGCGAGTCTTTATACACAAATTACTTGTTCTGAAGTTGAAGTGTATATTATGGGGCTTCTTGAAGACCCATCACATGTAATATGTGCGAATGGTGATGGGAGTTTGCAAACTCAGGCGTATACAAAGGAGTGTGGAAACATCCCAGTGAAATTTTCTGGGTCCAAATGTCTTCCAATTCGTGAAAATACAATAGCAACGTATTGTGCTTTGGAACCATTCTCCTTATGTACTCGTCTTTCCCCGTAGCTAATTGGAAGAGCCTTTTTGTGATATGTTGAATCATATCTGGCAGAGGTTGCCTCTTACAATTCTTATACAACACTCTCTTAAATATCTACAATGGGGAAGAAAAAAAATAGAAGAAATATTTAAAAATTGTCAGTCGGTTTTTGCGGCGGAGATGTATCATCATCCTCTCTGAAATGAAATTTTCACCTATGGACAAATCGAATACCGGCTATATATAGGGGTTTCCACTCATCGAAAAAAAAGGATTTGAATTAAAGTTCAAAAGTGTTGCGCAAAAGTAGCTGAAAGAATTGACCGATATTATCCATTTTGAAAATGGAAATGGATATCGCGCCCACCACTCTTTTTAGAGGTCACCGTATAATTTAGAGATTTTTGATCATTATGTCAGGAAGCACAGACTTGTCTACGAACAACATAATATCGCTGTAAACAGGACCACAAGGAGAACCTTCAGTAAACATTTTCAAAGGATCATCTATCAGACATTAAACTGCACTTAACGGTTCTTAAGTTGCACCCCCCTCCCCCCTTTTTCTCAGTAAGTATGGACTTGCCCCGTCCTAATGTGGGCGCCGATAACAACATTTGCAAATAAACGCTTTTGGAAAGTAGATCTTAAACTGCACTTTCCGAATTTTTTGTGGGAGGTACCCGAAGAAGTGGGAGGTAGGGAGTGGGGTCAATCTTCGAACTAGATCTAAGTTTGGAGAAAATATTAAGAGGGCCAAATTTTGGACCCAATCGGTTGATCCCTTCGAGAGTTATCGTGCGCTACAGCCAGCCACACAGATAGACAGACGGACGGACATGGCTAAATCAACTCCAAATTGTCCGAAACTGATTTGGTCGTATCAATGTGTAAAGGTTGAGGGTATAAAAAAGTTACGGTGCAGAAACTAAATAATTCAGTGCCGGTGGAAAACGTTGGTGTTTCCTCAAGCCATTCGTCAAGCGATTGTTATAAGCCTGAATTAGGTGTGGATGCCTTGGCACAGTTAACGGCTGGCAGGACCGAAATTATGGTCGTCCCCGCCCATAATTTCGGTCCGGTCAGCCGGAATGGAACTTTAAAGGCTATTGAGGATAGTTTAGAAAAACAAAGTAAGGAACTCCTCGACCAACTGGAAATGCTTATTCCACAAGAGTAAAACCTCGACAAATCCCCGGAGGACGCTCAATCTGATCTTGACATTGACATTGGCTTTCTTTTTACACTCTAAATATTTTTGGCCACTTTCTCCATACAAGTGGATCCACTGTGCGCTGGTTCTATATCGGCACTTGCCAATAAAAAAACTTCCGAGGTAGAATTGACTAGTGATGAAAAATCCAAGCAGACTCCAATAACAGTCAATGTCTGCCAAAGGACTAAACTTCTCAAGAATTTTGCGATACGACGCACTATAAAAGTTCTCATATGCCCCCCATACAAGATTGAGGTGAATAGGTCCTTCTTCCAAAATTTGTTCCAAATTAGTTTCAAATGTTCTTCGACTTGTGGTAGGGATATTTTTCTCTAATTTTCTCCGAGGTTTCGTTCAGAATAATGTCTTCGTATATCTTTTGTTCAGAACGCGGTCCGTTTTCGGTCGCGACACCAAAAGCAGTATCAACAGGACACTAGACCAAAGTGCGTCACATTTTTATACCCTCAGCATTTTTGCTAACAAGGGTATATTCGCTTTCATACGGGAAAAATGTGCCTCATCGAAATAATGGTTTTAGACCCCAAGTATGTTTGGACGAAATGTGTTTCAGACATTTTGGAGTCGACTGAGCAATGTCCGTCCGTCTGTCTGGCTGGCTGGAGCGCACGATAACTCTCGAACGGTTCAACCGATTCGGTCCAAAATTTGGCTTTCGTAATATTTTGTCCAAACTTAGTTTAAGTTCGAAGATGGGTTACATCGGTCCACTCCTTCCGGTACCTCCCCCACAAAAGTTCGAAAATGTTCGGAAAATTTGTACGTATGTTAACTCTTAAAGGAAGTAACCGATTCGGTTCATAATTTGCAACTCGTGAAATGTCTACCAGACTTAGATGAGGTTCCAATATGAACTCAATCGGTCCATTCCTTCGGGTACTTCCCACACAAAATTTCGGATAAATTCAGTTTAGGACCTGCTCTCGAATCGCTTTGATTTTTGTTTTGGCAACTTGTATTCCCTGCTTCATCAGGGGCAAGTCCATACTTCCTGAGAAAAAAGCCTGAAAGTTGCACAAAACGCCTATGACACCGTGTGAGGTGGTTGGAGCGCAAGATAACTCTCGAACGGATCTGCCGATTGGGTCCAAAATTTGGCCTTAGTAATATTTTGTCCAAACATAGTTCAAGTTCAAAGATAAGCCATATCGGTCCACTCCTTCAGGTATCTCTCCCCCAAAATTTCAAAAATGTTCGGAAAAATTGTTCGTACCGTAACTTTTGAAGGGAGTGGCCGAACTGGTCCATACTTTACACATCCCAATATATCTACCAGATATACATCAGGTCCAAATATGGACTATATTTGTCCACTTCATCCAGTACTCCCCAAACAAAATTTCGGATAAGTTCACTTTAAGACCTGCTACCGAATCACTTTGATTTTTGTTGAAGCAACTTGCATTCACTACCTCAATTACGAAGGTAAAAGTTTTTTCAGGGGCAAATCCACACTTCTTGAGCAAACGACCTGAAGGGTGTAAAAACCCCATATGGCACCATATGTAGTGGCTGGAGATCCACTTCCCTAATGGTCAATGTCGATCCATTCCTTTAAGTATTTCCTCTGCAAAACTTTTGCTCTTTAATCCTAATCAACATTTTTTTCGTTTCATACACCCAAAATTTTTAAAACCCTCTAAATACATAAGTTTTTTGGGAAAAATTGTTTCAATATACACAGGCTGAGGTACATCTCTGTCGGCTGATATTTTTTTACTTGTTTCAAATTTCATCACAATATCGGCTTAATTTTATATTTGGTGCCTGAAATACATGGAATCGGCCGAAAATATATATAAAGATTGAAAAGAAATTGTGTTTGGTGCCACAAATACCGAAAATCGGGCGAATATATGTATCCAAATATGAATCGATTTCAAAATAATTTGACAAACTTATTTCTAGTCCAAATTCGTTGAAATTTTCTAAATTTCATCAAAATTGGACAGAATTTAGGTGTTTGGTGCACCAAATACATGAAATCGGATGAACATATGTATATACGGGAGCTATATCCAAATCTCAACCGACTTCAATATAATTTGTCAAACTTTTTTCTATATTAAATTTCGTTACACATATCAAATTTCAACAAAATTGGACATACACAGCGAGGTTGGTGCACCAAATAGCTAAAATCGGTCGAAAATATATGTGAGTGATATACCCAAATCTGAAGCGATTTCAATATAATTTGGCAAACTTATTTCTAGTCCGAATTCGTTGATCTTTCATCAAAATTGGACAGAATCGGACATTTTGGTTTTGTTGCACTTCTGCATATAAATATCTAAAAACACTTTTTTATTAAAAGGTTATTAAGAAGAACAGCACCTGGGCTCGTGTTCATTTTTTTAACAACCCCGTTTTGTAATAAGATATCTAGGAGGTTGACGCTCAGGTCTCTAATAGACCTTCAACTGCATCCAGACACGTTCTCCTTCACATTTGTTTTCCACACTCTATTAAATTACGTTTCATCACCAACATCATCGTTTAAATAAAAAACTTTAATAACATTGTATAACAATCTAAAATTCTGATTGAAATACAACATATCACGGCATTACATGTCCCCTAGACATTGGTTATATAACAGAAAAAATTGCTACTTGCTTGTTAGAAAGAAGCCTGATGTAGTATGGCTGGAAACTTGCTGATAATAAATGAAATAAAAAACATTGTCTTGGCATCGTTTGCTTTTGTTCTTTTAAATTGTTGCTTGGCTGTTTCGTATTCTTTTGCTTGCAAGAATCTTTTTACCCCCAGAGAAATGTTGAAAATATATACAGAATCCCTGAAGTAACAAATAAAAAGACACTTTTTCAGATATTCTTTCTTTACTCACTCTGGAATACACCTACCTACTTACCTACATAAGTAAACTACAAATTAAATAAACATACAAAAAAGTGTGTGTGTGCGTGTGAGAGAGGGAATACGTGCATTTGTTTTTCTTCAACATTATTGTATGTATTTAAGTGTGTTTGTATGTTTGCTGTTGTTATTTCAAAATATCCATTGCAGAGTATATATTTGAAATAAAAAGTATAAAGAATTTATGACAGTTTTCACTAAACGTGTTTCGTTTTGATATCAGCCATATCAGCTAACGTGATGCTAGTCAGCCAGCCATTCAAGTAACCTGGCCGCCATCAACACCCCTCATATGCTCAATGAGATTTGTGCATGTCTGGATTTCAAACTCACATCTCCCAGGTGATGTTGCTCAAATGTTGTTGGTATGATTTGTTACCTTCAAAATGGGTAATTTCACACAAATATCCATACAAAAGCAAACACACACACACACACACACACACTGTTGAACAAATACAACAGCCATAACAGAAATACTTCAACATGATAAATATTTCAAAACATTTACCTTAGAAACGTGTTTTAAATGCGAGAACAAAAACACCTATGCAGATGTATTGTTTGTTTGCTTGGTTGGTTGGTAGGCAGGTGGAGGCAGATCCTTTAAAATTTCCTTAAGATACGAGTGTGGAATACAGTTTGTTGTCAGTATTAGTTAAATGTTTAGTCCCAATGCATTAGATCTTTTGGATGAAAGACTTAGGCAGTGGTAGAAGGTTTCTTTTGTTGGTAGTAGGTTTATTTTTTGTTGTTGTTGTCTCTTTAGGTATACCCAATGGGATATGTGATATTACAAGAAAGATAAAATATTTGTGTATGAGACAAATTTTGTATATAAGAGCCCAACTAATGGCTATGGACTATTCACCTGTGGCCCTTCGTGCTACTTACAGCTCACTCGTCAGTAAAGGACCAAAAGGTCGTATAATATGGATTTGCGTATGCATCTCTTGATTTTTTCACTTATCTTACAACACTAAAGAAAAATTGTTCTTCCTTCCTTAAACTACTTATCCACACAGCTACTCCATAACGTATGTATTTATGCAAATTTCAGAATAAAGTGGATAAATTGAAAATAGCTTACAATTTGTTGTTTCTTCAAACTTCATTACGTTCGTTATATTCAATCTCCACCCTAAGCATGTAGGAGCAGTCACTGCTTGTATGTGGGTGTGTAAGTGAACATTGAAAATAATACAATATACGAGCAGTGCAAACATTAAAGCTTTTGTACTCACAATGCATAATTTATTAAGAGTTTTCTTCTCATCCGCCTGCCACTGCATCGAATCTCAAGATATTCAATTTCATCATATATTTTCAATGCGAACGACACACACATATTCACGTTCGTTCATCTAGTACACACATCCATTTAAATCCCGATATGAAGGTGTTAGAAAGAATACGTAAAGGATTTCGAGTATTATGCTAAGTGAAAAGCTATTTGTAAACAAATCTATTGTCATTGTATTAAGCAACATCTTAGCTAACGAATATTATGAAAACGTTATGTTGCTGTTTTTTTTTTTGTTTTCTAGGAAAATTGTTATTAAATCAATATTTAAAATAAAAGAGAGTTTAATGGTTTCAATCAATCATGAGAAAAAAAACAACAACAACAACTAAATTGATTTAGGATCACAAGGAGTTTTTTTCGGAAAATACTTTTAATATAATGGATTTAAATTAAGGCTTTTTTTTGTTGAAAATATTAAACGAAGAGATATCTTAAGAAAATAAATCAAAGCGAAATAAAATATAATAAAGAAACCCAAAAAAAAGAAAAGCTTCCAGGAACATAGGTAGAAGAAGATATGAAAAGAAAAAATCAATTCACGATGAGGAAAACCCAAAAATTAGGTGCAGGCAGTGAAGACGAACACTCATAAAATCATCGAATAAAAATAGCAGAATCAACAAGAAGTTAATTAAGCTTAAGGGGGATCGAAAACATAATTCTTGTCCGGAGACGATACGTTGATAAAGTGTATGTGCTCCGTCGTCAGCACTAACTGGCTAGAAGAATAAATACCCCAACATTGCCTAACATAAAATATGTAGACTGAAATCCAAAATGTTATTAACGACAATGATCGTGCATTTTTTAAAGAACTTAAAGGACAATAATCGTGGACTTTTTAAAGAATATTTTTTAAGGACTTAAAGGGCAATAATCGGGGATTTTTAAAGAATATTTTTCACGCACTTAAAGGACAATAATCATGGATTTTTTAAAGAATATTTTTCAAGGACTTAAAGGACAATAATCGTGGATTTGTTAAAGAATATTTTTCAAGGACTTAAAGGACAATAATCGTGGATTTTTTAAAGAATATTTTTCCAGGACTTAAAGGGCAATAATCGCGGATTTTTAAAGAATATATTTCAAGGATTTTTCTTTTTTAAAGCATATTTTCCAAGGTTTTTCATTGATTTTGTAAAGAATTTTTCATTTTTTAAAGCATATTTTCCAAGGTTTTTCATAGATTTTGTAAAGGATTTTCGTATATTTTTAAAACAATATTTTTCAATGATTTTTGTGTATTTTTTAAAGAATAATTTTCAAGGATTTTCGTCGATTTTTTAAAGAATATTTTTCAAGGATTTTCGTATATTTTTAAAGAATATTTTCAAGGATTTTCGTAGAATTGTGAAGAATATTTTTCAAAGGATTTTCAGGCAAATAATAGAGGATTTTTTAAAGAATATTTTTCAAGGATTAAGAGGACAATAATCGTGGATTTTTTAAAGAATATTTTTTAAGGACTTAGAGGACAATAATTGTGGATTTTTTAAAGAATATTTTTCAAGGACTTAAAGGACAATAATCGTGAATTTTCTAAAGAATATTCTCCAATAACTTTAGTGGTAATAAGTGGGGATTTTTTAAAGAATATTTTCAAGGACTTAAAGGACAGTAATTGTGGATTTTTTAAAGAATATTTTTCAGGGACTTAAAGGACAATAATCATGGATTTTTTAAAGAATATTTTTCAAGGACTTAAAGGACAATAATCGTGGATTTTTTAAAGAATATTTTCAAGGGCTTAAAGGACAATAATCGTGGATTTTTTAAAGAATATTTTTCAAGGACTTCAAGGACATTAATCGTGAATTCTTTAAAGACTATTTTTCAAGGACGTAAAGGACAATAATCGTGAATTTTCTAAGGAATATTCTCCAATAACTTTAGTGGTAATAAGTGGGGATTTTTTAAAGAACATTTTTAAGGAATTAAAGGAAAATAATCGTGGATTTTTTAAAGAATATTTTTCAAGCAATTAAAGGACAATAATCGTGGATTTTTAAAAAATATTTTTCAAGGACTTAAAGGACAATAATCGTGTTTTTTTTGAGAATATTTTTCAAGGACTTAAAGGACAATAATCGTGGATTTTTTTGAGAATATTTTTCAAGGAAATAAAGGACAGTAATCGTGGATTTTTTTAAGAATATTTTTCAAGGACTTAAAGGACAATAATCGTGAATTCTTTAAAGACTATTTTTCAAGGACGTAAAGGACAATAATCGTGAATTTTCTAAGGAATATTCTCCAATAACTTTAGTGGTAATAAGTGGGGATTTTTTAAAGAACATTTTTAAGGAATTAAAGGAAAATAATCGTGGATTTTTTAAAGAATATTTTTCAAGCAATTAAAGGACAATAATCGTGGATTTTTAAAAAATATTTTTCAAGGATTTTTCATTTTTTAAAGCATATTTTCCAAGGTTTTTCATAGATTTTGTAAAGGATTTTCGTATATTTTTTAAAAAATATTTTTTAAGGGCCTAAAGAACAATAATCCTGGATTTTTTAAAGAATATTTTTGAAGGACTTAAAGGACAATAATCGTGGATTTTTTAAAAAATATTTTTTCAAGGACTTAATGGGCAATAATCGTGGATTTTTTAAAAAATATTTTTTCAGGGACTTAATGGGCAATAATCGTGGACTTTTTAAAAAATATTTTTTAAGGACTTAATGGGCAATAATCGTGGATTTTTTAAAAAATATTTTTTCAAGGACTTAAAGGACTATAATCGTGGATTTTTTAAAAAATATTTTTTCAAGGACTTAAAGGACTATAATCGTGGATTTTTTAAAGAATGTTTTCAAGGATTTAAAGGACAATAATCGTGGATTTTTTAAAGAATATTTTTCAAGGACTTAAAGGACAATAAAGAATATTTTTTAAGAACTTAAAGGACAATACTCGTGGATTTTTTAAAGAATATTTTTCAAGCAGTTAAAGGACAATAATCGTGAATTTTGTAAAGAATATTTTTCAAACACTTAAAGGACAATAATCGTGAATTTTTTAAAGAATATTTTTCAAGCAGTTAAAGGACAATAATCGTGGATTTTGTAAAGAATATTTTTCAAGCACTTAAAGGGCAATAATCGTGAATTTTTTAAAGAATATTTTTCAAGCACTTAAAGGACAATAATCGTGGATTTTTTAAAGAATATTTTTCAAGCACTCAAAGGACAATAATCGTGGATTTTTTAAAGAAGACTAAAACATCTGGTATCCAGCTTCACCCCAGTGAATGAAAGACTTGCTGCAATTCGAATAAAAGCTAAATTCTTCAACATCAGCTTTATTTGTGCTCATGCTCCCACTGAAGAAAAGGACGAACAGACCAAAGATTTGTTGTACGAGCGCTTAGAAGAAACATATGACCGTTGCCCTGCCCATGACATTAAAATCATTCTAGACGATTTTAATGCCAAAATTGGAAAGGAGAATATCTTTGGCCCAACAGTCGGGAAATTCAGTCTCCACAGTGAAACATCTGACAATGGTATGATGCTGATAGACTTTGCAGCTGCAAAAAACATGGTAGTTAGCAGTACCAGATATAATCATTTCGATATTAATAAGGGCACCTGGCTGTCTCCAGATCTACGAACAAGTAATCAAATTGATCATGTTGTGATAGATGGAAGACATTCATCGAGCATGTTGGATGTACGATCGTTCCGAGGCGCAAACATTGATTCGGACCACTACCTTGTTGAATCAAAGGTACGTACCCGTCTAAACGTCGCAAATAAAGCACGAACAGACACAACGCGGAAGTTGGACATCGATAGTCTGCAAACACAACAGATAGCCACAGCATATTCCACTCAACTAGCCCAATTAGTTAATGCGAGCACTCCTTGTCCCGATAACATAACAACACAATAGCAAAATATTGCCCACTCCATGCAAACAGCCGCAAAATCCATACTTGGATACCAGAGACCTCCACAAAGGAATTTATGGTATGACCAGGAGTGCCGAGCTGCTACCGAAGAGAAAAATTCGGCATATAGAGCTACCTTACAATCAGTAGCAACGCGTAGCGCACGAGAGAGATATCGGGAGAAAAGGAGAGAAGAGAAACGTCTTTTCCGCAAGCAAAAGAGAGAAATGGAAAAGCGGGAATGTGAAAAAATCGAGATGTACGATGTGGGCCAGAATGAAGTCCGAAAATTCTACCAAAGAGTGAAACATCAAACAGATGGCTTTGGTATAGGCACATCCTCCTGTAGAGACCAGCAAGGTAATCTGGTAACAGATACAGATAGCGTGCTCAGAATATGGAAGGAACATTTCTCCAATCTGTTGGTATCCAATAGTAGCGAAGACGATGATACCACAGATCCAATCCCAGAAGATGGTATAGAATGTATACCGCCCGGCCAAGATGAGGTAAAAACAGCAATCAACCGGCTGAAGAATAATAAAGCAGCAGGAGCCGATGGCTTACCAGCCGAGCTGTTTAAAACCGAAGGCGACGCGCTGATAAGGTGTATGCATCAGCTAGTTAGCACCATCTGGCAGGAATAACGCGTACCCGACGATTGGAACCTGAGCATCCTATGTCCCGTCCAAAAGAAATCCTAGAGAAGACCCAAGAGATGCCGATCGACATATTTCACCTTTTTGTCGATTATAAAGCAGCATTCGACAGTCCCCTCCGATCAAAGGTATTCCACGCAATGTCTGAAATTGGTATCCCCGCAAAGCTCATCCGACTTTGTAAGATGACTTTAACTGATACTAGGTCCTCAGTTAAAATTGGAAAGAACCTCTCCGAAGAATTTTGTACCAAAAGAGGTTTCAGACAAGGAGACAGCCTTTCGTGTGACCTATTCAACATTTTGCTGGAAAAGGTAATACGAGATGCAAATGTCATAAGAAATGGCACAATTTACACCAATAGTCACATGTTACTTGCCTATGCTGATGACATAGACATCATGGGACGATCAGTACAGGAAGTAACTGATACCTTTATGAAGGTCGAAGCAGAATCTGCGAAAGTGGGTCTGGCGGTAAACGGCGAAAAGACCAAATTGATGGTGTCGACGCGCAAAGCGTCCATAGAGCTCGGGCCAACTGTGGAAGTTGGTACCTACAATTTTGAGATAGTTAAAGACTTCGTCTACCTCGGCACTGCCATAAACACAACAAACAACATCAGTTGTGAAATAAGAAGAAGAATTGTATTGGCCAACAGATGCTACTATGGTCTAAGTAAGCAATTTAAAAACAAAGCCACATCTCGTCAAACAAAAATAAAAGTATACAAAACGCTGATACTACCCGTGCTTATGTATGGCTCCGAAGCATGGGTACTTGCGCAAGCAGATAAGGCAGTGCTTGGTGTGTTTGAGAGGAAAATTCTTCGAAAGATCTACGGGCCGATTTGCGTTGACGGTGAATATCGACGTCGTATGAACCACGAGCTATATAAGCTATACAAAGACATGAATATAGTTAAACGTATCGAGATGCAACGATTGCGTTGGCTAGGCCATATCATGAGAATGAGCGATGATGAACCCGCTAAAAAGGCGTATGAATACATGCCACATGGCGGTACACGCAGAATCGGCAGGCCTAAGCTTCGATGGAGCAAACAAGTGGATGAAGAAATGGAAAGGCGCGGTATTCCAAAAAGTCAAGCGAAAAACAGAGAGGAATGGAGATCTTTTCTTAGTTCGGTCTATGGAACAAATGTTATGTAATGGGCAAACTAAGTAAGTAAGTAGGAAGTCTTTAGCTTCATTATCACACCGAAATGGCTGAAATTTGGTATTAAGTGTTCGTTGGTGGTATAAAACCTTCCCCCAGAATTTTGTTGGTATGGGTCCACGCCTTCATATAGCCCCCATAGAACGGTACCTCCCGATTTTCGGTATTTTGAAGGTTGTGGTCTCAATATTCCAACGAATTGACTAAAATTTGGTGTATAAGACTTTCCATATGAATTTTTCGGTATATGTCCAAGCCTTTATATAGCCCCCATAGAACGGTACTCCCGATTTTCGGTGTTTTGAAGGTTGTGGTCTCAATATTCCAAAAAAATGGCGGAAATTAGTCTTTATTTGAGTTATATAACTTTCCATATGAAATTTTCGTTGTAGGTCCACGCCTTCATATAGCCCCCATAGAACGGTACCTCCCGATATTCCTTTTTTGAGGGTTGTGGCCACAACAACAAACAGAAATTGCTGAGATTTGGTATTTACTCTACCCTTCCCAACTGACTTTCGCCGTATAGGTCCACGTTTCGATATAGCCCCCATAGAACGGTACCTCCCGATTTTCATAATTGTGAAGGATGTGACGTTAATATCCCACCGAAATGACTGAAATTTGTTATTTCATTGGGTTATAAAATGTTCCAGAAAATAATTATCAGTATTGGTACACGTCTTCCTATATCCCCATAGAAGCGTACCTCGTGATTTACGATATTTATTAGGTTTTAACCACATTATCCTACTGAAATATCGTAAATTTGGTACACAGAAAAAAAGACACCCCTAAATATAAATATATTTAGTCTTCTTTGAGTCCAAAAACTTTACGCCAGAAATTTGTCGGTATAGATCGACGTTTTGATATAGCCCCCATAGAACGGAACCTCCCGAATTTCTGTATTTTGAAGGTTAGCGATATTGTTTTACCGAAATTGCTGAAATTTGGTATTAAGTCTTCTTCATAAACGAAAGGAAACTAATTTACTTTAATACCATTCCTGGTGGAGGGTATAACAAGTTCGGCCCGGCCGAAATTAAAGCCGTTTTTACTTGTTTAAAAAAATTTCACGAACTTCAAGGTCAATACTTGTGGATTTTTTAAAGAATGTTTTTCAAGGACTTAAAGGGCTTTATAATATTAATAATTGTTCCACAAACATCCCAGAAGGTACAAGGGAGACTTCTCTCATATCAATGAGTGCACCCCGATTCATATTAGCTGAATGATATGGAACCTACTGTTTATCGCCGAGTCCGAACTACGTGTCTAAACTGCACTGGTAGAGAAGTTTTACATGGCTGAGATACTCAGGAAACGTCGCCCACATAACTGAGGGGCATTTTGCCACCGTTGAAAAATGTTTGATGTTGCCTGATCGGGGAATGGAACCCACGAACTTCAGCGTGCAAGGTGGGTGTGCATTAGACTGGTTTTAACTCAAGAGAAAAAAATCGATGTCGGAATTCTTTATGCGGCACCCTCCTGTTTAGTTTTGTTAAATATTAAGATTGCCTAAGTTTGAGCTCAATCGGAAAATGTTAACACGTGCCACTGGGGCCTCAAAGTTTCCATGGGCCCTTTATATAGCTAATATTAAAATCTGACCCGATTTTCAAAATTTTTTGTATGGTTACTTGTTTAGCTACTACAAATAACAGGTAAACTGTTTTCATCGATTGGACAATAAATGTGGTTATGATTAGTCTATGATTTTCCTTTATAAATTTGAAAATTAGTACAATTTTTTTTTTGTGGTAAACACACTTTGAATTACTGTAGAATAATTCTCATCGTATATACACTTACAGATATTTGAAATTACAACATATGGCTTACTTAACCGATGTTGAAACATATGAAAGTTAAAGCTTTTCCAGAACAATACGAAAATGTCTAATGTATAACACTACTTCCGGTGGTTGTCTCCTCTAATACTAAAATAAAGCTTAAATTGTTTGTTCTAAAAGCTCATTATATCAAATGTCCTATTTTACAACCAATAAAGCTTTAGATAGTAACATGGCACTGTTACTGGAAACACGACACTGTTATTTGTCTATGCTTTTTTCAATATTTATTTAGATAACAGAGTTAATTGCAACAAATGTAATACTTCAAATACTGCTCGTACTTTAATGGGAAAATATAACCGCTTATACCATTGTTATAAATTCCGGATTCATGTAGGAGAAACCCAAGAAATCTCCCTGATCCAAATTCATCATAAACAACTTGTCGGTTGGTGTTAAATCCGTTTTTTCGGCGGTGAAAGTTGTATCGAAATTCGAAATATCTTTACGATGTTTCTAAAAGAGAAATAACCAGAATAAATTTCTAAAAGCTTTTGTGTGTTGCATACAAAACTTACAATCTTGGGTATAATTGGTGGTTCCATACCCTTTTCAGCTGCCGAATCCCAATCAATAATGTTATAGAAGGGATGAGTTTGTATCTCATTGCGAGCAAATTTACCGGCTCCCAAGCGATTGTTGGGTTTCTTGGCCAAGAACTAAAGTGAGAGAATGGTTTAATCGATATTTTGGTTTTGGTTTGGTTTATTTCCCTTACACTAGTTATAACATCCATGGACTCCTGCGAGAAGTGCTTGGGGAAAACAGCTTTCTTTTCTTTGATATTCTTATACATGGCGGCATCATCTTCTCCCTCAAATGGTTGCTGGCCAGCCATCATTTCATACAAAAGTACACCATAAGCCCACCAATCAACGGTATGACTGTAGGGTTCATATGCCAGAATCTGAAAATCAACAGAATAGTTGCTTTAATGTTGAAATGAATTATCATCGTGTTCGAAATGGTAACCCACCTCTGGAGCCAAATAGCAACTGGTACCACAGAAGGTTCTTGTGGTATCATTTTCTGCAATATTGTCCTTGGACAAACCAAAATCGGTCAACTTAATATGACCATCCAAATCCAAGAGAATATTATCCAATTTCAAATCACGGTAAATGATTTTACGTTCATGTAGAAAGAATAAGGCCAAGGCAACTTCGACGCCATAGAAACTGCAATGGAAAGGACAGTTGCGAAATAAATTACTTAGTTTTTCTATATAAAAGTAATGGATTCTTACATGGCCACCGATTCCTTGAAACGTCCATATTTTTGCAATTGATAAAGCAAATCACCACCCTTGCAGTATTCCAAGACAAAGAATAAACGATCCTGCATAAATTTGAAAAAATATAAATATCTCTTGCTGTTTCGGGAGTATTCGATTTCTTCTTACCATAGTTTGAAAGCACGAATGTAATGACACCAAAAATGGCGATTTTCCCGACAGGGCCAATATGAATTTTTCTGTCATTGGCAATTCCATATCATCGGCCTGTATGATAATATCCTTCCTAAGTACCTTGACGGCATACAATTCATCGGTACCACGACGCTCGGCCAAGAGTACCTTACCGAATGAGCCTTTGCCCAAGACTTTGATGAAATTGAAGTCAGCTGCCCTGATCATATCACGTTTGTTCATATTGTGTGGCATATCCTTGTTGTCCATGCGGCGTTTGCTGGTCTTCTTTTCGGTCTGAAAGAAAATACAATAAAATTATGGACAATATATTTCAAGGATTTTTAGGATAATGATCGTCGGTTTTTAAAGAATACTTTCAAGGAGTTTCAGGACAATAACGGTGGACTTGTTAAACATTATTTTTCCAGGACTAACAGGACAATTCTTTAATATATTTATCAATTACTTTCGGGATAAAAATCGTGGAGTTTTTAAAAAATATTTTTCATGAACTTTCAGGATGGAAATCGTCGGTTCCTAACGACTTTCTAAATAATAATCGTCGGATTTTTGAATAGTATTTTCAAGGAATTTTAGGACAATAATGGTGGATTTTTTAAAGAATATGTTTGAAGGACTTTTAGGACAATAGTCGTGGATTTTTGAAGGATATATTTCAAGAATTTTCTAAATTATATTTCCAAGGACTTTCACGACAATAATCGTGGATTTTTTAAAGAATATTTTGAAGGACTTTCAGAAAAATAATCGTGAATTTTTATGGAATATTTTTGAGGACTTTCAGAAAAATAATCGTAGATTTTTATAGAATATTTTTAAGAACTTTTAAAGGAATATTTTCAAGGACTTTCAGGACAATAATCGTGGATTTTTTAAAGAATATTTTGAAGGACTTTCAGAAAAATAATCGTGGATTTTTATGGAATATTTTTAAGGACTTTCAGGACAATAATAGTTGTTTTTGGAGGAATATTTTCAAAGACTTCCATGACAATAATCGTGAATTTTTAAGGAATATTTTAAAGGACTTTCAGGACAATAGTTGTGGATTTTTAAGGAATATTTTCGAGGACTTTCTAAGAAATATTTGCAAGGACAATAATCCTGGATTTTTAATGAATATTTTTAAAGGACAATAATAGTAGATTTTTTAGAATATTTTTCAAGGACTTTCACAACAATAACCGTGTTCTTTTAAACATATTTTTCAAGGATTTTCACGACAATAATCGTGGATTTTTTAAAGAATAGGACTTTTAGAATAATAATCGTGGATTTTCAGGATTTTTAAAGAATAGGACTTTTAGAATAATAATCGTGGATTTTCAGGATTTTTAAAGAATATTTTTTAAGGACTTTTAGAATAATAATCGTGGATTTTCAGGATTTTTAAAGAATATTTTTTAAGGACTTTTAGAATAATAATCGTGGATTTTCAGGATTTTTAACGAAAAGGATTTTAGAATAATAATCGTGGATTTTCAGGATTTTTAACGAATAGGATTTTAGAATAATAATCGTGGATTTTCAGGATTTTTAAAGAATAGGACTTTTAGAATAATAATCGTGGATTTTCAGGATTTTTAACGAATAGGATTTTAGAATAATAATCGTGGATTTTCAGGATTTTTAAAGAATAGGACTTTTAGAATAATAATCGTGGATTTTCAGGATTTTTAAAGAATATTTTTTAAGGACTTTTAGATTTTTAAAGAATATTTATCAAGGACTTTCAGAGTACTAATCGTCGGATTCTTAAACATATTTTTCAAGGACTTTAGGGCAACAATCGTGGATTTTTTAAAGACTTTAGGGACAATAATCGTGGATTTTTTTTAAAATATTTTTCAAGGACTTTAGGGACAATAATTGTGGATTTTTTAAAAATATTTTTCAAGGACTTTAGGGACAATAATCGTGGATTTTTTAAAAATATTTTTCAAGGACTTTAGGGACAATAATCGTGGATTTTTTAAAAATATTTTTCAAGTTCTTTAGGGACAATAATCGTGGATTTTTTAAAAATATTTTTCAAGGACTTTAGGGACAATAATCGGGGCTTTTTTAAAAATATTTTTCAAGGACTTTAGGGACAATAATCGTGGATTTTTTAAAAATATTTTTCAAGGACTTTAGGGACAATAATCGTGGATTTTTTAAAAATATTTTTCAAGGACTTTAGGGACAATAATCGTGGATTTTTTAAAAATATTTTTCAAGGACTTTAGGGACAATAATCGTGGATTTTTTAAAAATATTTTTCAAGGACTTTAGGGACAATAATCGTGGATTTTTTAAAAATATTTTTCAAGGACTTTAGGGACAATAATCGTGGATTTTTTAAAAATATTTTTCAAGGACTTTATGGACAATAATCGTGGATTTTTTAATAATATTTCGAGGAAAGGCCGTTAGTTGTCGGTCATTGAAGTTGAACGTAGAATTGGCCTCCAGCACCCCGGTTAGATACGTTTCTCGTCTGCTTGGGAAAGTACCCACGATTCGGAGTCACCTTGGTCCAGTGGCAAGCATATTCGGCTTGCTCGCAGAAGGTATGTGGTTCAAACTTATGAAAAACTTTCCTAAAAGTCAGAGATGTAGTCACAAATGCCTCTGGACTTCATTTTGTGGGACAAAACAGGTGGGACAATAGACAAAATTTGAACAATTGCAGGTAAAATGTACCAACATCGTGTTAAAAATTATCATAAAGGGGGCTGTCCCTACGGGTCGCCCCCGGTCTACGTGGGCGCTATAAGTAGAATCATACTACGTTAAAAGCGATGTTCGAACTCGCAGTATAAAAACAAGCTATATTAATGGCACGTGGTACAAGGTAACAAATTACCGTTTATCTCTGTTCAAGATAGTTTCAGAGGCGCCAACACGTTGACGTGTCATATATCATAAAGAGAGGGATAGTTTATTATCTACTTAAGTCAATCTAAAGCATTTTTCTCAAGAACTTCAAGTACGTCTTCGTCTGCTTGCACAAGTAACCATGGTTCATAGCCATAGTTGCCCAGCGGCAAGCATACCCTTCTTCACATAGAAGCTCCAACGGTTTTAGAGGTGACAATACGTTGACGCCAGTGTCCACTTGAGATAAAAAACGGACCATGACAACTTTTGTTTCATACCTTGTTGTAGCCAATCAGAAATGTTGTTTAACCCTACCGTTACTAGTGTTTTCCGGTGAAAATAGGGAAAGCATTAGAGCTGAAAATCTCCTGAATAACAGATAGGTTAGATGGATAATCACGCTATTTAACTCTGACTTTGATTGGAGTAGAAAAGAGCTATCACATGCCAATTTCATTCAAATTAAACGCCATTGACAAGGATGAAGTTGCAGATATGGTGAAGTAACAAGCTCCATCATTGTCCAGCAATGGAAAAATACAGAGTGAAGGAAACTGACGTACTAAGTGGAAATTGGAAATTACTACGGGATCCATAAGTTAGTAAGTTATATGAGCGAATGCGTTGCAATGATCTC
This sequence comes from Musca autumnalis, assembly GCF_047663935.1. Taxonomy (NCBI): domain Eukaryota; kingdom Metazoa; phylum Arthropoda; class Insecta; order Diptera; family Muscidae; genus Musca; species Musca autumnalis. Next base: position 207,569,107 of record NW_027412088.1, read on the forward strand.
AACAAGATAAGACTGAATCTGAAACGTAAAACCGATAAGGCAATACGACAAGTTGCTGTCAAGGATACTCTGAACACTCACTTCTGAAAAACATAAGATCGCGCAAACTCTGAAACCATAAACAGGGCTTCCCGTCTTTTAGTGTTCGGAAGAGGTTAGAAAAATATCACTAAAATAAGCCAAAATTCTCTATAGTAGGCTACGGTTTGTTATCGTATTTGCACCCTATGTCTGCTAGGACATCCAGAGAAGTAAAAAATCCTTTAATAGTTTCCCCTTAGTATATGAAACCGCCTTGCTTTTTGAGCAAATATAAATTATTTCAAAACCCACTTACCTTAACTTCATCCCGGAGACGAGCAATGTCATTGACGGCATCAGTGCAAGGAATGTTATAATGTTCACCCTCAACTTGAGACAAAAACTTGTACCAGCCATCAATGGGTTCCTAAAACAACAACAGAAATTAATTTCAAATCTTACGTTCCCAAAGGAAAGTTTATAGAGTCTACCTTTTGAATTTCTTCCATGCTGAATGAGAAAGAACCCATAAAGTCATTACGAGAAGTACGATCCCAATCCCATACTTCTACCAATAGACGTTTTTCACGATCTTGTGGACCAATGTCGCTGTAATGTTAAAAATAATTATGGCAATTGGAAGTCAATTTATGATAAGGTGTTTAAACTTACAATGTAAATGACTCATTAAATACTGGATTCAAGTTCTTTTGGATGGTCTTGGTCTTCTTTTTGGTTTTTCCACTGCGATCCGGATGCAATTGTATGGCAATATAGGGATCGCTCAAGCCATTGGTATCCATGGGAATAAGATTAGCGGCTTCCTTGACTGAAAGTGTGGGGAAATTAATGTTCCAGCTGGCCCATAATCACCAAATTCCGTTTAACTTACTATCAACTTTTAGGGTATTACCCTTCATTTCAACATACAGCAACAATTTGCCACGAATTTCTGTTATATCGGCACCGCACAATGGTGGCACTTTATCCTTGCAATTGTGATGGACATTTAAGTTGCAATCTATAACGAAGGAATAGTTGTTTTATTTATGAAATCAGTTTCCAGTATTGGCACTTACTGTCACACTTAACACCCTGGTGCTGGACACCATGCAATAGTAGACCACAGTCATCACAGAAGGTGGGAGCTGAATAGGTGGTGGAGACCCAAGCATGCTTAACTTTAGCACATTCGCCATCAATATCGGTTTCAGTGCCAGGACATTTGAATACCACAAACTTGCAGCATTTTTGATGGATATTAAAACGACAATCTGTAACAGAAGAAGAATGTGCCATAAAACACCAATGATTAATGGCCTCTTTAAAAAAATCTAAACTCCACAGCAACTTACCTTCGCATTGATAACCCTGCTTGCCAAAGCCCCTGTTATTTGTTTAGCCATAAAACAACATTACCGTAAAACACATACAACAAAATTAATTTAATTAAAATTCCCTTCCATTGTTCTTTGCTAAATATCTCTGCTGCTTACATAACTCATTTGCTTACCAAATAAATTCCTTGCAGTGGCCACAATAGGTGGGTTGTTTGAAAAATCGCACAGCAAATTTATGGCCATTAATAATTTCCAATCCTTTGCGTTTCATGCCGCCACGCCTAAGGCGATTTTTCATATAATTGGTAAATGCCCCCTCTCCGGCAATCTGCACCAAATCCTTTGGTGGTCCGCCAGCTGCAGCGGCGGCTGGTGCTGCGGCCATTTAATGATCCTTTGGCGATTATCCTTTTGCCAGAGAATGTTAAAAATTCAAAATGAGTCTATCGAGATTTCAAAGCAATGCCCGAAACTTATCCGTTGGCTGACCAACAGTAACTGAATTCATTTTCGAAATTATTTGTTCAAGAAAACCTCTCGAAGAAACCTTAAAAGTGTCAAATGTCGTTGGCTTTGGAAAGAAAAAGTTGAAGGTATTCTATGTATTTTTCACAAAAACACATTTTTTAACAATTGCAAAACATCGATGATGAGGTCAATGAATACATAACGGGGATAGTGTAGAGATGGAAAATGTAAAAATCAATACACAAAACAACACATAAATATTTTATTTTTATTCAACATATGACTGAACAAAACATAACGCCTAAAAGTATACCAGCTTATTTGATATTTTATTGGAAGCTGTCATCCAAAACTGCTGCTTAAATGACAATTTTGATGTAAGCTCAGGCAAAGGTAGTACCTCGATTATAGAAATTTAGCGTTAGAACTTGGAGTGGGTGCAACTGACCGATGCGCTTGTGTATCTATCTTGAGGTCTTAAAGCCGCCTACGTAAGTGAGTTATTGCAAGCATTTGTGGGTGTGTGTTACCAATACCCGTCATATGCTCATTGTGTTATGAGCTTGCATGATACCTTTATATTTGAAAAAAAAAACGGTTATCAATGGTTCTGAACAAGCGAAACCTACCCCATTGTAATGCACTTTAATATTTAAACAAATGGCAATAAAATTAAACACATTTCCGATGATCAAGAGGAAGCAAACAAACAAATGAGATTAACACATGTGTTTCAGTAGTAAACAATTGCATCATTTGAAACCTACGCTAACTGACTATAAAAGTGCAATGCGAACCGTATAATTTTCAAAACCAAAAAAAATGAGAGACAAGTTACGTGGTTTTAGTTTTGTGATCCTCCTTTTAACACCGGTCCTAATATGGGCTCAAAAGGATCCACAATTTGTTGATGATCGCAGCACAATTGTGCATTTGTTTGAATGGACTTGGCCAGAAATAGCCCGTGAGTGTGAGGAATTTTTGGGGCCGCAAGGATATGGTGGTGTACAGGCAAGTAACGCCTTCTTCTCTGTTTTAATTATCGACAATTAAAAAAATAAAAGTTTTCAGATCTCTCCACCCAATGAAGTCATAGTTGCCGACAACAACCCCTGGTGGGCCCGTTATCAACCCGTCTCCTATAAACTCACCTCCAGGTCGGGCACCGAAGCTGATTTGGCCGATATGATAAGGCGTTGCAACCAAGTCGGTGTGCGCACCTATGTTGATATTGTTGTCAATCACATGTCTGGTTATAAGGATGGCGATACCCTGGGCACAGCCGGTTCTGTGGCAAATTATGGTGAGCGCAGTTGGCCTGATGTACCCTATGGACCCGATGATTTCCATCCCACATGTGATATATCTGATTATCAAAATCCCGAACAAGTGCGAAATTGCCAATTGGCCTCACTGGCTGATCTCAATCAAACTGTGCCCCATGTCCGTGACATGATTGTTGAGTTTATGGATCATTTGACGGATTTAGGTGTGGCAGGTTTTCGCATGGATGCCGCCAAACATATGTGGCCTGAGGATTTGGAGGTTATTTACGGTCGCCTCAAGGATTTAAATGAAGATTTTGGTTTTCCCGCCAACACCAAGCCATATATTTATCAGGAAGTTATTGATTTGGGAGGGGAAACCGTAAAGAAGTAAGATTTTCCAACAAAACTTATTCAGCTCAGCTCGTAAGAGAAAAACAACAAAAATTCAATGATATCATCAGCATTGCCTTAACAGGCAAACATAAAAAATATGTTAAAAAATATGTCTTTTCTTTCCAGGAGCGAATACAACCACTTGGGTGCTGTAACGGAATTCAAATTTTCCACCGACATTGGCCTGTTGTTTCGCAACAAAGTTCCTTTGAATGCCTTAAAATCCTGGGGTCCAGAGTGGGAGATGCTACCTTCGGAGGATGTCATTGTTTTTGTGGATAATCATGACAATCAGCGTGGCCATGGTGCCGGTGGAGCAGACATACTTACCCACAAGGTGCCCGAATTATACAAACCCGCTGTGGCATTTATGTTGGCCCATCCTTATGGCAAAGTAACCAGAGTCATGAGTTCTTATGCCTTCGACAATAGCGACCAAGGACCACCTGCTGAAGAGGATGGCTCTATTAAAGCTCCAGGCTTTTTAGCCAACAATGAATGTGATACTGCCAGCACAGGATGGGTATGTGAACATCGTTGGCCAGAAATTGTGGAAATGGTGAAATTCCGCAATTATGTCAATGATGCTCCACTGGAGAATTGGTGGGACAATGCGGACAAGCAAATTGCCTTCTCTCGTGGCAGCAAGGGATTTGTGGCTTTCAATATGGACCCGGAACAAGATTTAAGTGAAAATTTGCAAACTGGTTTGGCTGAAGGTGAATATTGTGATATTATTTCTGGCGGAAAAGTGGAAAATCAATGTAAGGGAGTAAAAGTTGTGGTGGCAGAGGATGGCAGTGCTGACATTGAACTTAGCAAAGGACCACAGTTTTTGGCTATTTCTGATGAATCCAAATTGTAATAAATTAAGTATAAATTTATACGAAAATGTTAATAAATTTCAATAATTGCAATCATTGTCATTGCCAATATCTTTTTCCGGTGTTATAGGAAAGAATGATAGATGACCTATGACCTGTGAGAAAGAATGTTAGATGTCCTATGTTCTTAACGAGAATTATTTTATTTTGATATATAGCAAATATTTAAACATGTTTAATATTGATATATAATATGAAAGACAGAAAAATGAGAAAGAAAGAAAGATGGAGTTTGGGAGAAAAGTGAAAAGTGATCCATATTAGCAATGAAAACTTCGTCAGCTACACCAGTAGTTTCTCATTGTGAACATGAATGTGTTCCTTAATGCTAATTGTGTCGTCTTAGATCCATAGTTATTGTCGTTTGGCTTTATAAAACAAAACAAAACATTATCAGTCTAAACAACACATTCGATTTACATAGTCCTACAAGTCCCAGTTCAGTATTCATAAAATGCCCAGATGTTTGATTTGACCAAAGCTCAGCCAATTTCTTATGAATTTGTCACATTAAGGGAATGCTACTACACAATATAGAAGCCCCAATTGGAGTGATTTGACTTAGGTATAATTATTAAGTATGTAAGCAAATTAACTAAGATAAAAAAACTACACAATATTCCATAACATTTTTTCAAAATCGTTTCAAAAACACCAAATTGTGAGGTACTTTACAAAGTAATAAATTAAATTTTCCATTCAAATTAAAAATTCAAATAAATTTCAAGTGCTAAATACAATATGTTGACACGAACGTAAAATGAATACGAGAGATAAATATAGTGGGATGTCTATACTATGAATGCATTATAACACTGTGCAACAAAATTCAATTTTTTTCAAAATGATGGTAAAACCCGAGAACATTATGAAAGTAGAGCTAAAAATATGAGACACTTGTATCGGCGTTTTTAAAGTTTACGTCGGAAAGTAACCAAAATAGGCGGGGCAAGTTCCGCCCATTTTTAATTTCTTCGAAATATTCGAATTAAGATATCTTGGAATCCTTGCATTTCAGGTATATAGTGTCTTTGGCAACTTTACTCAGGAGGGTGTGGGGAATATTTTTTATAAAAATTTTAACCCTCATGCGGTTCATCAAAGGGGTCTTTTTTGTCCTTTTTTTGAAAATCTTTCAAAAACTCCTTAAAAATGTGATCGTATCAAATCCAAATATTCCACAAAATTGTTCGCCATACAATTTTACTATAGGTCTCGGAATACACCAAATCTGCAACTCTTGTCTAATCGCCAGGAATCTCTAAAAATGAAAAACACGTTTTAGGGTTAAAGTCGCACTTCATCTGAGTTTATTCAAAATTGTCCCACAAAACATAATTTTAGAGAGATGATGTCAGAGACAAAAATATTTTTCATCAAATTTCACTATGGGTCACCAAAGAAATGAAATGTCTATTTACATTTTATAGCATGAAAATATCAGCATCAATTTTGCTGAAAAAACATGAAAATATTTCCCAATTTTTTTGATGAAAATTTGTTCCTCCTTTTTTCTAGTTGATACATGGAAGTAATATAAAACTTGGTTAAAGGTGAAAAGTGTTAAAGGATGAAAAATTCTACACAAAATTTCACTATGAGTGTCAGAATAAACCATAAATCTATGTACACTATTTCCTTAAAAAAATCAGATTACAAATTTATATATATTAGGATGAAATTATATGTTTTAATTTTGGACTGTTCATTTTACATAATTCCATACTGGATCAAAATCTAGCAAAATCCTTTACTTTTTGGGAATATTGTTAAAAAAAGAAATTTTTTTGTTTTTGCCTTATTAAGGCGAAGGTCATTTTTAGAGTGATATTTGAATTAATTCTCTTTCGAGTTGAGCTATTTAGACCTAATAGGTACATTGAAAAATTAGGAATCCACCGAAGTCCCACACATTCAACCACTATGCTACGTTTCACGGGTGGTTAGACCGATCATCAGGCATATTGAATGGTGTTTTTTAGTGGGTGGACGAAGGCTAAGCTTGGAGACTAGTATTTATATCACAAATCATTCGAAATTTGTATATTCGAATTATTTATTTATTTTAATGTTAGTCATTTAATTCCAAACCTTTCCTATAGTCCGACTTGGCTGGTAACCCTATTTTTCAATGCTTTATTACAAATACTAAGGCAGTTTTTTTCCACCTTTATTTTATTTGTTCTTCTGTATCAGAAGATTTGAATGATTTCAGCATGAGCCAGGCTGGGATTCGAACCTGGGACCCCAACAACCAAGTGACACGGTTGCAGGCGTCTTAGCGTTCTAAGCCACCATCAACTTGTCAAAGATTCCGATGACAAATATTGATGATCAAAATCTTCTGATACAGAAGAACAAATAAAATAAAGGTGGAAAAAGCTGCCTTAGTATTTGTAATAAAGCATTGAAAAATAGGGTTACCAGCCAAGTCGGACTATAGGAAAGGTTTGGAATTAAATGACTAACATTAAAATAAATAAATAATTCGAATATACAAATTTCGAATGATTTGTGATATAAATACTAGTCTCCAAGCTTAGCCTTCGTCCACCCACTAAAAAACACCATTCAATATGCCTGATGATCGGTCTAACCACCCGTGAAACGTAGCATAGTGGTTGAATGTGTGGGACTTCGGTGGATTCCTAATTTTTCAATTTACCTATTAGGTCTAAATAGCTCAACTCGAAAGAGAATTAATTCAAAAAAGAAATGTTCCAAATGAAATTTCATTATGAGTCTCTGAATAAAAGAAATCTGTAACCATAACATATAACATTCTTAGCAGCACTTGTTTTTGATATATAGGTTATAGGGCCATATTTTCCAATGTTCATACAGATTGTCGTTGGGATTGAAAAATATAAATATCTTATTGATGGGTTTTCGTTATAAATTCATACAGAAGATGTTGTGCGTTCAATTTAAATAGCTTTAAAAACATTTGTGGTGAATATATATTTGAAAAATACAGAAAACCCAGATCGGACCTGCCAAAATTGCGTATTTTTAATACTTTTAACTTAAATTACGTATTTAGGATAAGCCATTGGTTGCTTATATTGTATGTGACGTAAATAGCTGTATCATGAATGACCATAACGAACCCAGTTAGAATATATTCATTTATGTTTATGATTTGAGGAAGAATATTTTTGTTTCTGACATCATCTCTCTAAAATTATGTTTTGTGGGACAATTTTGAACAAACTCAGATGAAGTGCGACTTTAACCCTAAAACGTGCTTTTTCATTTTTAGAGATTCCTGGCGATTAGACAAGAGTTGCAGATTTGGTGTATTCTGAGACCTATAGTAAAATTGTATGGCGAACAATTTTGTGGAATATTTGGATTTGATACGATCACATTTTTAAGGAGTTTTTGAAAGATTTTCAAAAAAAGGACAAAAAAGACCCCTTTGATGAACCGCATTTTTATCAAAAATATTCCCCACACCCTCCTGAGTAAAGTTGCCAAAGACACTATATACCTGAAATGCAAGGATTCCAAAATATCTTAATTCGAATATTTCGAAGATATTAAAAATGGGCGGAACTTGCCCCGCCTATTTTGGTTACTTTCCGACGTAAACTTTAAAAACGCCGATACACGTGTCTCATATTTTTAGCTCTACTTTCATAATCTACTCGATTTTCCTTGTCATTTTTTTGTTGTCGCACAGTGTAATTATAAATAAAATACTGAAAATATTTACATACATACTTCCGAATGCATCGCCAACAAGATCTATCAAAACAAAAAACACAAAAACAGCAATTCTACTATTAGCTCTTATCTCTTAATGAAACATCTGAACTGAATTTTTAGTATAAAATTAATTGAATAGTGACGAAACTAATTTAGTTCAAGTCGAGAGGTTTTAAATCATGGAAGGCAAACGTTTGTTTTCCGCGTTAACACTATCGTTGATACTGCGCCTAGTGGTTGGCCAAAAACTACCATTATTTGCTGATAAACGCAGCACAATAGTGCATTTATTTGAATGGACTTGGAAAGACATTGCCAAGGAATGTGAAGATTTTCTGGGACCCCATGGTTATGGAGGTGTACAGGTGTGATTTTAAAATGATTTCCACAGAAGTGAAAATAATGTGAAATAAATTACAGATTTCACCACCCAATGAAGTAATTGTCCAGGAAAACAACCCCTGGTGGGCACGCTACCAACCAGTGTCCTACATTCTCACCTCCAGATCAGGCAACGAAGCCGTTTTAGCTAATATGATAAAACGTTGCAATCAAGTCGGGGTACGCATTTACGTGGATGTTGTTGTAAACCATATGTCTGGCTATAAGGCAGGTGAGACCAAAGGCACGGCCGGATCTGTGGCATATTATGAACAAAAAAATTGGCCTGCAGTACCGTATAGCTCAGCAGATTTCCATCCAAATTGTGAAATTAAAAATTATCAAAATGCCACAGAGGTTAGAGATTGTCAATTGGGGTCATTGGCTGATTTGAATCAAACACTCCCGCACGTTCGTGAAATGATTCTAAATTATATGAACCGTTTAATTGATTTGGGTGTGGCTGGTTTTCGCATGGATGCTGCCAAGCACATGTGGCCGGAGGATTTGAAGGCCATATATGGTAACTTAAAGCCATTGAATAAAAAATATGGATTTCCCCCCATGTCTAAAGCCTATATTTACCAAGAAGTTATTGATTTGGGAGGTGAGCCCATTAAAAAGTAAGTGAAATTGAAAATATGTATCTAAACAAACGTCCAAAATTTAACCACCAACCTAGAAAATTTGTTCACCAAAGGGATTTTCATTAACCAGTTTGAATAGTTTTTACACCAACAAGGACTTTTTATCCCCAAAAATGGATAATTTATCCATTAACATAACGTTTTTATCAATAAGCGTATACTATATCATTAAAATGGATAATTTATTGACCAATCTATTCACTAGCATGGATAATGTATTAATTTATAATACTTTTATTCACCAACGTGGATAATTAATTCCAACAACTTGGATAAGTTAGGATAAGAAGGCTGAAAAATTATTTAAAAAATCCACGTTGCCTCTAGAAGGCTGAAAAAATTATTTAAAAAATCCACGTTGCCTCTAGAAGGCTGAAAAAATTATTTAAAAAATCCACGTTGCCTCTTGAAGGCTGAAAACATTATTTAAAAAATCCACGTTGCCTCTAGAAGGCTGAAAAAATTATTTAAAAAATCCACGTTGCCTCTAGAAGACTGAAAAAATTATTTAAAAAATCCACGTTGCCTCTAGAAGGCTGAAAAAATTATTTAAAAAATCCACGTTGCCTCTAGAAGGCTGAAAAAATTATTTAAAAAATCCACGTTGCCTCTAGAAGACTGAAAAAATTATTTAAAAAATCCACGTTGCCTCTAGAAGGCTGAAAAAATTATTTAAAAAATCCACGTTGCCTCTAGAAGGCTGAAAAAATTATTTAAAAAATCCACGTTGCCTCTAGAAGGCTGAAAAAATTATTTAAAAAATCCAGGTTGCCTCTAGAAGGCTGAAAAAAATTATTTAAAAAATCCAGGTTGCCTCTAGAAGGCTGAAAAATTATTTAAAAAGTCTAGGTTGCCTCTAGAAGGCTGAAAAAATTATTTAAAAAATCCAGGTTGCCTCTAGAAGGCTGAAAAAATTATTTAAAAAAATCCACGTTGCCTCTAGAAGGCTGAAAAAATTATTTAAAAAATCCACGTTGCCTCTAGAAGGCTGAAAAAATTATTTAAAAAATCCACGTTGCCTCTAGAAGGCTGAAAAAATTATTTAAAAAATCCACGTTGCCTCTAGAAGGCTGAAAAAATTATTTAAGAAATCCACGTTGCCTCTAGAAGGCTGAAAAAATTATTAAAAAATCCACGTTGCCTCTAGAAGGCTGAAAAAATTACTTAAAAAATCCACGTTGCCTCTAGAAGGCTGAAAAAATTATTTAAAAAATCCACGTTGCCTCTAGAAGGCTGAAAAAATTATTTAAAAAATCCACGTTGCCTCTAGAAGGCTGAAAAAATTATTTAAGAAATCCACGTTGCCTCTAGAAGGCTGAAAAAATTATTTAAAAAATCCACGTTGCCTCTAGAAGGCTGAAAAAATTATTTAAAAAATCCACGTTGCCTCTAGAAGGCTGAACAAATTATTTAAAAAATCCACGTTGCCTCTAGAAGGCTGAAAAAATTATTTAAAAAATCCACGTTGCCTCTAGAAGGCTGAAAAAATTATTTAAAAAATCCACGTTGCCTCTAGAAGGCTGAAAAAATTAATTTAAAAATCCACGTTGCCTCTAGAAGGCTGAAAAAATTATTTTAAAAATCCACGTTGCCTCTAGAAGGCTGAAAAAATTATTTAAAAAATCCACGTTGCCTCTAGAAGGCTGAAAAAATTATTTAAAAAATCCACGTTGCCTCTAGAAGGCTGAAAAAATTATTTAAAAAATCCACGTTGCCTCTAGAAGGCTGAAAAAATTATTTAAAAAATCCACGTTGCCTCTAGAAGGCTGAAAAAATTATTTAAAAAATCCACGTTGCCTCTAGAAGGCTGAAAAAATTATTTAAAAAATCCACGTTGCCTCTAGAAGGCTGAAAAAATTATTTAAAAAATCCACGTTGCCTCTAGAAGGCTGAAAAAATTATTTAAAAAATCCACGTTGCCTCTAGAAGGCTGAAAAAATTATTTAAAAAATCCACGTTGCCTCTAGAAGGCTGAAAAAATTATTTAAAAAATCCACGTTGCCTCTAGAAGGCTGAAAAAATTATTTAAAAAATCCACGTTGCCTCTAGAAGGCTGAAAAAATTATTTAAAAAATCCACGTTGCCTCTAGAAGGCTGAAAAAAATATTTAAAAAATCCACGTTGCCTCTAGAAGGCTGAAAAAATTATTTAAAAAATCCACGTTGCCTCTAGAAGGCTGAAAAAATTATTTAAAAAATCCACGTTGCCTCTAGAAGGCTGAAAAAATTATTTAAAAAATCCACGTTGCCTCTAGAAGGCTGAAAAAAATATTTAAAAAATCCACGTTGCCTCTAGAAGGTTGAAAAAATTATTTAAAAAATCCACGTTGCCTCTAGAAGGCTGAAAAAATATTTAAAAAATCCACGTTGCCTCTAGAAGGCTGAAAAAATTATTTCAAAAATCCACGTTGCCTCTAGAAGGCTGAAAAAATTATTTAAAAAATCCACGTTGCCTCTAGAAGGCTGAAAAAATTATTTAAAAAATTCACGTTGCCTCTAGAAGGCTGAAAAAATTATTTAAAAAATTCACTTTGCCTCTAGAAGGCTGAAAAAAATATTTAAAAAATCCACGTTGCCTCTAGAAGGCTGAAAAAATTATTTAAAAAATCCACGTTGCCTCTAGAAGGCTGAAAAAAATATTTAAAAAATCCACGTTGCCTCTAGATGGCTGAAAAATGTATTTAAAAAATCCACGTTGCCTCTAGAAGGCTGAAAATTTATTTAAAAAATCCACGTTGCCTCTAGAAGGCTGAACAAATTATTTAAAAAATCAACGTTGCCTCTAGAAGGCTGAACAAATTATTTAAAAAATCCACGTTGCCTCTAGAAGGCTGAACAAATTATTTAAAAAATCCACGTTGCCTCTAGAAGGCTGAAAAAATTATTTAAAAAATCCACGTTGCCTCTAGAAGGCTGAAAAAATTATTTAAAAAATCCACGTTGCCTCTAGAAGGCTGAAAAAATTATTTAAAAAATCCACGTTGCCTCTAGAAGGCTGAAAAAATTATTTAAAAAATCCACGTTGCCTCTACAAGGCTGAAAAAATTATTTAAAAAAATCCACGTTGCCTCTAGAAGGCTGAAAAAATTATTTAAAAAATCCACGTTGCCTCTAGAAGGCTGAAAAAATTATTTAAAAAATCCACGTTGCCTCTAGAAGGCTAAAAAAAATATTTAAAAATCCACGTTGCCTCTAGAAGGCTGAAAATTTATTTAAAAAATCCACGTTGCCTCTAGAAGGCTGAAAAAATTATTTAAAAAATCAACGTTGCCTCTAGAAGGCTGAAAAAATTATTTAAAAAATCCACGTTGCCTCTAGAAGGCTGAAAAAATTATTTAAAAAATCCTCGTTGCCTCTAGAAGGCTGAAAAAATTATTTAAAAAATCCACGTTGCCTCTAGAAGACTGAAAAAATTATTTAAAAAATCCACGTTGCCTCTAGAAGACTGAAAAAATTATTTAAAAAATCCACGTTGCCTCTAGAAGGCTGAAAAAATTATTTAAAAAATCCACGTTGCCTCTAGAAGACTGAAAAAATTATTTAAAAAATCCACGTTGCCTCTAGAAGGCTGAAAAAATTATTTAAAAAATCTACGTTGCCTCTAGAAGGCTGAAAAAAATTATTTAAAAAATCCACGTTGCCTCTAGAAGGCTGAAAAAATTATTTAAAAAATCCAGGTTGCCTCTAGAAGGCTGAAAAAAATTATTTAAAAAATCCAGGTTGCCTCTAGAAGGCTGAAAAAATTATTTAAAAAGTCTAGGTTGCCTCTAGAAGGCTGAAGTAATTATTTAAAAAATCCAGGTTGCCTCTAGAAGGCCGAAAAAATTATTTAAAAAAATCCACGTTGCCTCTAGAAGGCTGAAAAAATTATTTAAAAAATCCACGTTGCCTCTAGAAGGCTGAAAAAAATTATTTAAAAAATCCACGTTGCCTCTAGAAGGCTGAAAAAATTATTTAAAAAATCCACGTTGCCTCTAGAAGGCTGAAAAAATTATTTAAGAAATCCACGTTGCCTCTAGAAGGCTGAAAAAATTATTAAAAAAATCCACGTTGCCTCTAGAAGGCTGAAAAAATTACTTAAAAAATCCACGTTGCCTCTAGAAGGCTGAATAAATTATTTAAAAAATCCACGTTGCCTCTAGAAGGCTGAAAAAATTATTTAAAAAATCCACGTTGCCTCTAGAAGGCTGAAAAAATTATTTAAAAAATCCACGTTGCCTCTAGAAGGCTGAAAAAATTATTTAAGAAATCCACGTTGCCTCTAGAAGGCTGAAAAAATTATTTAAAAAATCCACGTTGCCTCTAGAAGGCTGAAAAAATTATTTAAAAAATCCACGTTGCCTCTAGAAGGCTGAAAAAATTATTTAAAAAATCCACGTTGCCTCTAGAAGGCTGAAAAAATTATTTAAAAAATCCACGTTGCCTCTAGAAGGCTGAAAAAATTATTTAAAAAATCCACGTTGCCTCTAGAAGGCTGAAAAAATTATTTAAAAAATCCACGTTGCCTCTAGAAGGCTGAAAAAATTATTTAAAAAATCCACGTTGCCTCTAGAAGGCTGAAAAAATTATTTAAAAAATCCACGTTGCCTCTAGAAGGCTGAAAAAATTCTTTAAAAAATCCACGTTGCCTCTAGAAGGCTGAAAAAATTATTTAAAAAATCCACGTTGCCTCTAGAAGGCTGAAAAAATTATTTAAAAAATCCACGTTGCCTCTAGAAGGCTGAAAAAATTATTTAAAAAATCCACGTTGCCTCTAGAAGGCTGAAAAAATTATTTAAAAAATCCACGTTGCCTCTAGAAGGCTGAAAAAATTATTTAAAAAATCCACGTTGCCTCTAGAAGGCTGAAAAAATTATTTAAAAAATCCACGTTGCCTCTAGAAGGCTGAAAAAATTATTTAAAAAATCCACGTTGCCTCTAGAAGGCTGAAAAAATTATTTAAAAAATCGACGTTGCCTCTAGAAGGCTAAAAAAATTATTTAAAAAATCCACGTTGCCTCTAGAAGGCTGAAAAAAATATTTAAAAAATCCACGTTGCCTCTAGAAGGCTGAAAAAATTATTTAAAAAATCCACGTTGCCTCTAGAAGGCTGAAAAAAATATTTAAAAAATCCACGTTGCCTCTAGAAGGCTGAAAAAATTATTTTAAAAATCCACGTTGCCTCTAGAAGGCTGAAAAAAATTATTTAAAAAATCCACGTTGCCTCTAGAAGGCTGAAAAAATTATTTAAAAAATTCACGTTGCCTCTAGAAGGCTGAAAAAATTATTTAAAAAATTCACTTTGCCTCTAGAAGGCTGAAAAAAATATTTAAAAAATCCACGTTGCCTCTAGAAGGCTGAAAAAATCATTTAAAAAATCCACGTTGCCTCTAGAAGGCTGAAAAAAATATTTAAAAAATCCACGTTGCCTCTAGATGGCTGAAAAATGTATTTAAAAAATCCACGTTGCCTCTAGAAGGCTGAAAATTTATTTAAAAAATCCACGTTGCCTCTAGAAGGCTGAACAAATTATTTAAAAAATCAACGTTGCCTCTAGAAGGCTGAACAAATTATTTAAAAAATCCACGTTGCCTCTAGAAGGCTGAAAAAATTATTTAAAAAATCCACGTTGCCTCTAGAAGGCTGAAAAAATTATTTAAAAAATCCACGTTGCCTCTAGAAGGCTGAAAAAATTATTTAAAAAATCCACGTTGCCTCTAGAAGGCTGAAAAAATTATTTAAAAAATCCACGTTGCCTCTACAAGGCTGAAAAAATTATTTAAAAAAATCCACGTTGCCTCTAGAAGGCTGAAAAAATTATTTAAAAAATCCACGTTGCCTCTAGAAGGCTGAAAAAATTATTTAAAAAATCCACGTTGCCTCTAGAAGGCTAAAAAAAATATTTAAAAATCCACGTTGCCTCTAGAATGCTGAAAATTTATTTAAAAAATCCACGTTGCCTCTAGAAGGCTGAAAAAATTATTTAAAAAATCAACGTTGCCTCTAGAAGGCTGAAAAAATTATTTAAAAAATCCACGTTGCCTCTAGAAGGCTGAAAAAATTATTTAAAAAATCCTCGTTGCCTCTAGAAGGCTGAAAAAATTATTTAAAAAATCCACGTTGCCTCTAGAAGGCTGAAAAAATTATTTAAAAAATCCACGTTGCCTCTAGAAGGCTGAAAAAATTATTTAAAAAATCCACGTTGCCTCTAGAAGGCTAAAAAAAATATTTAAAAATCCACGTTGCCTCTAGAAGGCTGAAAATTTATTTAAAAAATCCACGTTGCCTCTAGAAGGCTGAAAAAATTATTTAAAAAATCAACGTTGCCTCTAGAAGGCTGAACAAATTATTTAAAAAATCCACGTTGCCTCTAGAAGGCTGAAAAAATGATTTAAAAAATCCACGTTGCCTCTAGAAGGCTGAAAAAATTATTTAAAAAATCCACGTTGCCTCTAGAAGGCTGAAAAAATTATTTAAAAAATCCACGTTGCCTCTAGAAGGCTGAAAAAATTATTTAAAAAATCCACGTTGCCTCTACAAGGCTGAAAAAATTATTTAAAAAAATCCACGTTGCCTCTAGAAGGCTGAAAAAATTATTTAAAAAAACCACGTTGCCTCTAGAAGGCTAAAAAAAATATTTAAAAATCCACGTTGCCTCTAGAAGGCTGAAAAAATTATTTAAAAAATCCACGTTTCCTCTAGAAGGCTGAAAAAATTATTTAAAAACTCCATGTTGCCTCTAGAAGGCTGAAAAAATTATTTAAAAAATCCACGTTGCCTCTAGAAGGCTGAAAAAATTATTTAAGAAATCCACGTTGCCTCTAGAAAAAATTATTTAAAAAATCCGCGTTGCCTCTAGAAGGCTGAAAAAATTATTTAAAAAATCCACGTTGCCTCTAGAAGGCGGAAAAAATTATTTAAAAAATCCACGTTGCCTAGCTGAAAAAATTATTTAAAAATTCCACGTTGCCTCTAGAAGGCTGAAAAAATTATTTAAAAAATCCACGTTGCCTCTAGAAGGCTGAAAAAATTATTTAAAAAATCCACGTTGCCTCTAGAAGGCTGAAAAAATTATTTAAAAATTCCACGTTGCCTCTAGAAGGCTGAAAAAATATTTAAAAAATCCACGTTGCCTCTAGAAGGCTGAAAAAATTATTTAAAAAATCCACGTTGCATCTAGAAGGCTGAAAAAATTATTTAAAAAGTCCACGTTGCCTCTAGAAGGCTGAAAAAATTATTTAAAAATTCCACGTTGCCTCTAGAAGGCTGAAAAAATTATTTAAAAAATCCACGTTGCCTCTAGAAGGCTGAACAAATTATTTAAAAAATCCACGTTGCCTCTAGAAGGCTGAAAAAATTATTTAAAAAATCCACGTTGCCTCTAGAAGGCTGAAAAAATATTTAAAAAATCCACGTTGCCTCTAGAAGGCTGAAAAAATTATTTAAAAAATCCACGTTGCCTCTAGAAGGCTGAAAAAATTATTTAAAAAATCCACGTTGCATCTAGAAGGCTGAAAAAATTATTTAAAAAGTCCACGTTGCCTCTAGAAGGCTGAAAAAATTATTTAAAAATTCCACGTTGCCTCTAGAAGGCTGAAAAAATTATTTAAAAAATCCACGTTGCCTCTAGAAGGCTGAACAAATTATTTAAAAAATCCACGTTGCCTCTAGAAGGCTGAAAAAATTATTTAAAAAATCCACGTTGCCTCTAGAAGGCTGAAAAAATATTTAAAAAATCCACGTTGCCTCTAGAAGGCTGAAAAAATTATTTAAAAAAATCAACGTTGCCTGTAGAAGGCTGAAAAAATATTTAAAAAATCCACGTTGCCTCTAGAAGGCTGAAAAAATTATTTAAAAAAATCAACGTTGCCTGTAGAAGGCTGAAAAAATTATTTAAAAAATCCACGTTGCCTCTAGAAGGCTGAAAAAATATTTAAAAAATCCACGTTGCCTCTAGAAGGCTGAAAAAATTATTTAAAAAATCCACGTTGCATCTAGAAGGCTGAAAAAATTATTTAAAAAGTCCACGTTGCCTCTAGAAGGCTGAAAAAATTATTTAAAAAATCCACGTTGCCTCTAGAAGGCTGAAAAAATATTTAAAAAATCCACGTTGCCTCTAGAAGGCTGAAAAAATTATTTAAAAAATCCACGTTGCATCTAGAAGGCTGAAAAAATTATTTAAAAAGTCCACGTTGCCTCTAGAAGGCTGAAAAAATTATTTAAAAATTCCACGTTGCCTCTAGAAGGCTGAAAAAATTATTTAAAAAATCCACGTTGCCTCTAGAAGGCTGAACAAATTATTTAAAAAATCCACGTTGCCTCTAGAAGGCTGAAAAAATTATTTAAAAAATCCACGTTGCCTCTAGAAGGCTGAAAAAATATTTAAAAAATCCACGTTGCCTCTAGAAGGCTGAAAAAATATTTAAAAAATCCACGTTGCCTCTAGAAGGCTGAAAAAATTATTTAAAAAATCCACGTTGCCTCTAGAAGGCTGAAAAAATTATTTAAAAAATCCACGTTCCCTCTAGAAGGCTGAAAAAATTATTTAAAAAATCCACGTTTCCTCTAGATGGCTGAAAATATTATTTAAAAAAATCCACATTGCCTCTAGAAGGCTGAAAAAATTATTTAAAAAATCCACATTGCCTCTAGAAGGCTGAAAAAATTATTTAAAAAATCCACGTTGCCTCTAGAAGGCTGAAAAAATTTTTTAAAAAATCCACGTTGCCTCTAGAAGGCTTAAAAAATTATTTAAAAAATTCACGTTGTTCAGCAATGTCGATAGTTTATAACAAACGTAAACCACTTATCCAACAACAATGACAATTTATGTACCAAAGAAGATAATCACATTTTTCCCCTTTTAGAACCGACTACAACCAACTGGGCGCCGTAACAGAATTCGTATTTTCCAAAGCCATTGGTGAGACGTTTCGTGGCAAAAAACCCCTCAAATCCCTAAAGAATTGGGGTCCCGAATGGAATATGTTACCCTCTGAAGACGCCATTGTATTTGTGGATAATCACGATAACCAAAGGGGTCATGGGGCAGGTGGTGCAGACATACTCACACACAGGGAACCTGAATTATATAAAGCAGCAGTGGCCTTTATGTTAGCCCATCCTTATGGCAAAGTGACCAGAGTTATGAGTTCCTACAGCTTTACGAACAGTGATCAGGGACCTCCAGCAGCGAAAGACGGCAGCATTATTGGACCAACATTTTTGGCCAACAATCAATGTGATACAAAAAATTCCGGTTGGGTTTGTGAACATCGTTGGCCAGAGATACTCCACATGGTGAAATTCCGTATCGCAGTTAATCAACAACCCTTGGCTAATTGGTGGGATAATGATGGCAATCAAATTGCTTTTTCCAGAGGTAATACAGGATTTGTGGCCTTCAATATGGATGGCAATAAGGAACTAAAAGCCAGCCTACAAACTGGTCTACCTAAGGGTGTATATTGTGATATCATTTCCGGGCGTAAATCTGGCAACTCTTGTACGGGCCTTAAGATTATGGTGGAAGCTGATGGTAAGGCTGATATAAATCTAGATAAAGGCCCCAAAGTTTTGGCTATTTATGCTCAATCTAAACTAACTTAAATTAAAGTTTCTATTCGATTTGCAATAAAAAGTTCTTTAAGTGAAAAATGAGGCCAAAAAGTTAAATTTTTATAAATAAAAAAAACGTGTACCACTAACATAACCATCAAAATAAAGTTTGTTACAAATTTACAAATCGAGTTCAATTACATTGCAAGGGAATAATAATAAACATCATAATAGTACAAACAAAGCCCCCATCTAAACATACATACATATACAACAACAGATGAACTCGACCCCATTATACAACAACACAAAACAGCAACACACATTGTAAACCAGGACAGAAAGTGCAGCGCCGGCAGCAGCAGCCCATCATAAAAACCCGAAGAAAAAATCAAAACTTTTCCGAGGTAAAGAACCTAAACTCAATCACCCTCAATATTGGAAATGCACAAACGCACACCCCTAACTATGGCCAAAGATATGCCAATGAAGAAAATACTTCTACTCCCACAAGGCATAGCACAGAAAGAAAGAATACTCCAACAAGCATTGCTTATAATTTTTTGCTTACTATCATAGTTGTTGTTGTTGGTGTGCTTTTGAATGTAAACACCGTAATCATCATTAGTATAATAGTAATCATTGTCGTCATTGTCTACCATTGCCACCACCATCGACATCACCATCTTCATTATAACCAACAGTACCAGCAGCAGCAATAGTGGCCGTGTAGATCTCGTGCTTCTTTTTGGGTTGTTGGTTGTTGTTGCCATCATTAAATGCATTGACATGCCATTGACGTCATCAGTTTTGTCTGCCTGCAAAACACGTTTCAGCCTTTTGCCATAAATATGTGTGTACACAATTATATCTATATCTGTGTATGTGTGTAAGTATGTATCTGTGTTCATGGCATTATTCCAAAAAACACCAATGAAGTGAACGGCCATTTCTATTGCCATACCTTTCGTTTTAACCAGAAAAAAGCAGCAACAACAAAGTAACACTTAGTCACAACTTTAGTTTAGCTTAGTGTTCTCTCCATTTTTTTCCATGCACAGCATTTCCAAGAGTTTTCCCAGTATTTCCAGTAATGCTAGGTTTGAAAATATTCTGCAAAATCGTATATTTTAACAGAACAGAAGCTATTGCAATAATCACTCACTTAACAGAGGCCATATCATACCGACAAAGAGTCTACCGGCACAAACAAGTTTTGTTTTTACCGTCTACTAAAAAGGAGGGGAAGCTCTGTCAATTTTACAAAGAAGTTAGTCCAACAGCTCTCATATGCTTAATGTGGCGTATCATTTATATCAGAAATTGTGTATACGCCATAAGGAATTAAGTCTAAAGATCAGAGATAAGAGTGCAATGTAAATTTGTGGGAGTTTGCGGTGGTGATAGGGAAACTAATGATCACTATGATACTGAAGAAAAAATTCGCTGTACCTTGAATTGTTTGAGAAAAAATTTTCAAGAATATTTTTGAGAGAGAACATATTAAACGTTTAAAATTACAAAGATTAAAGAAACATCTAAGGTATTAAGCAGCTTCCAAGTTTATTCTGATTTCAGCTGGAAGAAAAAATGTCTAACAAAATGTGTATGGATTCCATTAATAACTGAGCCCTGATATAGTTTGATTTCCAGCTCACCTTAACAAATTATAAATAATCAAGAAAAAACCGGCGTTAAAATTAACAGATTCGAACTTTTTAATAGCTCCACCATTAGAAGAAGTGGCTAAAGCTTATAAAATATGAGCGATTACCTACAACGATTTGCAGGTAATTTTCATCTTGTTGTTTTCAAATTCTGTAAAATTTGAGTACACCTAGACAGGGCCAAATACAGAATTTCTGTTATTTAAACTAATAAATGATTGTGGCAAAAACCTTTAAAGTATAGAAAATCGGAAGGCAAAATTACAGCACACAATATTGAAAATTTATGGTGATGAAACTGAGACTGTCAACACCTTCTACCTTTTCAATAAGGAAAGGCTTTTATAGTTAAATAATTAACAGTATCAGTCAGCAGAAATATAACCTTATCCTGTGGCTGCGAAAAAAACTGTAACAGCAGCTGTTGACCTAAATATGATAAGAACAATCCTAGTTAAAAAAACAGAATTTTCGTAGGTGACAAAAGATGTTTCCAGGGTAAATTTTTAGGCTTTTGTGGATAAGTATCACACACAGTGGGGCTAATTATTCCACTGGCAGCCCTAATCAACACAGTCTACACAAAATAAAATTATAGCATTGTACCAAAAACTACTGCAAACTTTAGTGTGAGAGATGTATGATGGAGTGACCCTAAATATTGTGTAATTTCGGGGCCCATATCTCAGGAAATATTGTCTTTCCATAGCAAAATTATGTCCGCTATTAAAATGTCCATCTATCCGAGAAGAGACCTTAAGCTGTTAAAACTAAATTGAACTTTTATAGTGCAACAGTGTTAGAATTTTGCAGAAGAGGAATGCCCCATGCACCGCCATATCCCATCTTGGAATTGCATCTAATTATACCCTCAGGCTTTAGGCTAAAGAGGGTATATACACTTTGATACGATGAAAATGTGCCTCATCGAAATAATGGTTTTATACCCCAAGTATGTTTGGATGAAATGTGTTTCAGACAATATGGAGTCGATCTAGCCATGTCAGTTGTCTGTCTGTCCTGCTGGTTGGAGCGCACGATAACTCTCGAACGGATAAACCGATTCGGTATAAATTATGGCTTTCGTAATATTTTGCCCAAACTTAGTTTAAGTTCGAAGATGAGCTACATCGGTCCACTCCTTCTGGTACCTCCCCCACAAAAGTTCGAAAATGTTCGGAAAGTTTGTGTGCACGATAACTCTTGATGGGAATGTCCGATTTGGTCAATATTTTACACATCCTAATATATTTACCAGATATAGATCAGGTTCGAATATGGACTATATTTGTTTTGTTCAGTCCTTCGGTACCTCCCACGCAAAATTTTGGATAAATTCACTGACGCATCTTTCATTCTCTGTCTCAATTACGACAGTAAACGTTTTTTCAGGGGCAAGTCCATACTTCTTGAGAAAACAGCCTGAAAGTTAAAAAAAAACCCTATGGCACCATATGTGTAAAGCTCGAACCGAATACTGCGTAGTGCTTATACGTCCACTGCTTCCGGTACCTCCCCCACAAATGTTTGAAAATATTTGCTAAAATGATAAGCGTAATATATCACAAACGTAGCAACCGATTTGGTACAAATTTTCGATCTCGAAATTTTTGTCCAAGCTTAGTTTATGTTCAAATTTGGGCCATATCGGTCCAATACTTGGGGTACCACTCAAACAAATGTTCAACACATTTTTGTAGTTGAGGGTCTGTTCGAGGATCCTTTGGACATTTTTACTGAAGGTTTCCCTAGTGGTCCGATACTATGCTTTTCGTAGGCTAGTATGGTACAAAAGAACTATCTATTGATATCCCCCACAAATTTTTGAGCTTTAATCCAATCCATACTTCTGTCGGTTCATCTTCTTTCTTCTTTATTTGCAAATCCGTTATCCGGATATAAGCGATCATACAATAGAATTTTAAATGTGTTAATATAAATTCATATTTATATTATAATGATTATTCCGGCATAAACAGCTCTCTATTTCTTGCAGCCGAAATCAGATTTCCTTCATCTCGGCAGCCTGTCCAGTCTTGGATATTTTTCATCCAGTTCAGTTCTCTTCTACCTCTTCCTCTTTTTCCTTCTATTTTACCTTTTATAATGGTTTGCAGAAACTTATATTTGTCATTTCTCATGAGATGTCCCAGGTATGCAATTTTTCGAGATTTGGCATGTTGCAGCAGTTGTCTTTCTAATCCCATTCTTCTTAGAACCTCCTGGTTTGATACATGGTCGGTCCAGGGTATCTTTAAAATCCTTCGGTAGACCCATATTTCGAATGATTCAAGCTTTTTCTCATCGGTAATTTTGATGGTCCACGTCTCAACTGCGTAGAGTAGTACAGACCAGATATAGCATTTCACAAATCTGGCTTTTGTTGTGAGGCTTATGTCGTGGTTTGTTAATACTTTTTTATACTTGAAAAAGGCATCTCTGGCCATCTCTATACGCCGTTCGGTAAATAAGCGACCAAAAAAGTGGTCGTAAAGTTATACCGATAGGAAAAGTGCGGTCAAAATTTGTTTGAACATTTCATTCATAGCCTTGCTTTTTAATGTTACCGATTTTTTCGGTAACTACTGGTTTTAGTTCTTCTGCTTCCGTGTGGGTTTAGCTGGTCAGTTAAAGAAGAGCATGTGCTGGGTATCGTGCCAGCTATTCGGGCCCAATACAAGTTGAGTCGGCTGCATCGCCCAGATTATAACTGGGCTAAACCACTCGTGGATGGGGGTGGTCTGCTAGTACGGCATTCCCACAGTATCTTTGTACTGCCTGCGCAACTGCACCAGTGTGAATGCTATTGAAGTCTGTCTGATAGGTTTGGTGATCTAGAGATTCTCGCCTTGACCTTAGGACCTCTCTCTAGATCAGCAATGGGCAACGACACACACATCCGTCCACACTTTCTTATGCTCATGAGCATAGGGAAGACAAACAGACGCACACGTACACTGTAGACCACATCGTGCTTTCGTCCGGCTGAGGCATTTGTTGTTGTTTAAAACAATACAATAACGCTGTTTAATCTTTACTTGTGACGAAAGTGCTCAAGGCAGAAACTCCCAAGCAGGTACTGCATTGACAATATATTGTTGTGCTGATGCCGCGGTAAAATTTTCATGAGGCGGCATCCTGTTGCAGTCAGTTCTCAGGATTGCACTCTAACAGGTTTGAATATTATTCCACTGAGTATAGCTAATATTTGCATAACACATTAGTGCGAATAGCTTGCCACAGACCGGACTATTGCATTGTAAGGGATCAACAAAGTTTCCTTTGCATCACCCCAAATTCGCCCGCCCAGCGATTTGAGGACCTTGTTCCTACTTCTGAACTTGTCGCAAATAACTGTGGCTTACGCGAACTAATTAAACATGTTATCGAATGTAACAACCAATATTTTGTGCTAGTTTGTCGTCGTAATCAGGGCGCCAACGACCAATATGTTCAGGGGGTGGCTCTTTTCAGCCTCAGATGGAAGAACTGCACTAAGTCAGCTATGTTGATATTTACCCTATCACTAGACAGCGGAATTTTAGGCAACCCCTATTTTTGGCCCGATTCATGTCAAATTTTGGGACTGGTCATATTTTTGGCTTCTGATTAAATTGCAATCGAAACATTAACATATGCAAAAGTATGCAAAATTTATGCATTTTGCATATTTTCTTATGCAACAAATATTTCAATAATAGGTACAAAAATGTTTGTATGTACAATTTTTCTGTTTAAAATTCTTTTCAGACAAGTCAATAAAATAGAGAAATGTATAACCACAGCCTCAACCTTAAAAATACCGAAAATCGGGAGGTATCGTTCTATGGGGGCCATATGAAGACGTTGGCCTATACCGACAAGTTTCAGGTGGAAAATTTTATACCTCCGAGGAAGACTTAATGCCAAATTTCAGCCATTTCGGAGGGATATTGAGGCCACAACCTTCAAAATACCGGAAATCCGGAGGTACCGTTCTATGGGGGCTATATGAAGGCGTGAACCTATACCGAGAAATTACAGGTGGAAAGTTTTATACCCCCAACGAAGACTAAATACCAAATTTCAGTCATTTCGGTGGGATATTGAGGCTACAACTTTCAAAA
The DNA here is from genome assembly GCF_047663935.1 of Musca autumnalis. NCBI lineage: Eukaryota > Metazoa > Arthropoda > Insecta > Diptera > Muscidae > Musca > Musca autumnalis. The sequence goes on from NW_027412088.1 coordinate 207,593,529, forward strand.
TACCGAAAATCGGGAGGTACCGTTCTATGGGGGCTATATGAAGAGGGGAACCTATACCGAGAAATTTTAGGTGGAAAGTTGTTTACCCCCAAGGAAGACTTAATACCAAATTTCAACCATTTCGGAGAGTTATTGAGGCCACAACCTTCAAAATACCGGAAATCGAGAGGTACCGTACTATGGGGGCCATATGAAGACGTTGACCTATACCGACAGTTTCAGGTGGAAAATTTTATACCTCCAAGGAAGACTTAATACCAAATTTCAGCCATTTCGGAGGGATATTGAGGCCACAACATTCAAAATACCGGAAATCCGGAGGTACTGTTCTATAGGGGCTATATTAAGGCGTGAACCTATACCGAGAAATTACAAGTGGAAAGTTTTATACCTCCAAGGAAGACTTAATACTAAACTTCAGCCATTTCGGAGGGATACTAAGGCTACAACTTTCAAAATACCGAAAATCGGGAGGTACCGTTCCAAGGGGGCTATATGAAGACGTGGACCCATGCGGACAAATTTCAGGTGTAAAGTTTCATACCCCTAACGAAGACTTAATACCATATTTCAGCCATTTCGGTGGGATTTTTAGACCACAAATCTTTGTATATATTTTTGCATATGCTCATTTTGTGCAAGTATGTAAAAATATGTCAAAATATGCAAAATATGAAAAAATTTCTGGGCGTTTTATTTTGTGATAAAACGAGTTTCTGTCTAATCAGATTTTCTATACGACCATCCTAACCATAAATTAAAGAAAGATAGAGATAAAACAATTCCGAAGATATCACCTCACCTTGGAGACTCCATTTTTACTCTACGGATCTTAGATTTCTTATTTCTGAATTCCACCAACGACTAGCTTCCAAACATATACATAGTTCATTATACAACGTTTCACATACGGGAAGGGATTTTTTCTATATTCTCGGACATTTTGGCATGGTATTAAAGGCTTCGAAAGGTCAAGAGCCATCATGACTGTTCGATTGCACGGCCTGTTCTGGTTCAGTACTCGATTGATATGTTTGGATATAGCGTGTAACTCTGTTGCGGTACTCTTCATTTACCGGAATCCATCCTCATGTTGGTCAACATGGAATCTGCTTCTCATCATTGGGAGTAGTAGTGCCTCTAGAAGCTTCGCTGTTGGTGACAGGAGGAAAATACTTACGTATTTTCAGTAGCTAACTAACTTTGGATGGCTAACGATAGATTACAATGTCGCAGGGGCAATCCCACGATGATCGATTCTATGCACCGGATTGACTCGGAGGAACCTTCGACAAGGGACCGTCACTTCCACAATAATGTGTTTGAGTTCGTGCTCATCAGTCAGTTTAGTTGGTTTCGGCAAGGGATCGTATTGTGAAATTTTGTGTGGGAAGGAGTGTTTATATTCGACTCTGATCCATGTCTGGAAGACAAAAATCCCAGATGGGACAATGGAGACTTCTCTCATATCAATGAATGCATTTTGATTCATTATAGCTCAATGATATGGGACCAACTGTTTATCGCTGTGTCCGAACGGCGTGAAGTTTTAAAATGAAAATGTGTGGCACCCCTGGAAGAAATATTTCAAGAACCAAACCGGTTGATCCGTTCGAATGTTATCGTCTGAACCATTTGTGGCGAGGTACCGGAAGAAGTGGACCGAAATGGCCAATCTTAAACTGAATTCAAATTTGGACAAAATATTATGAGGACCAAATTTCTTTTATGGTCAACTGAAAATGGAAGGAAGTTGGGACGCTAATTTTTCAGATTTCAGATCAGACCCTATACTTTCAATTCATTCAATCAACACCTTAATATTATGAGGGTTACATCGAAACGTTGACCTATATCGACAACCGAAATTCCAAAAAAAAATCAACTAATTTGATGTTAAAATGTGGCTTTTATTTTCAAAAATACATAAATAAGTCCTGTAATATCGGCCTATGTAAGGTAAACTGAAACCTGCACCGAAAACTAAGTTTCTTAGGAATAATATCACATCGTTTACATCCTCCTTGAAATACTTAGTAGGATTTATCTTAAATATTGTGGGCTCAAACTTGATCTCATGGTATGGCCATTCTAAAATAATATATACAATTGTTCGACAAACATTCCAGAAGTGACAAGGGAGACTTCTATCATATCGAAGAGCGATTCATATTAGAAAAAACTCCCCTAAAAATTTGAAGATGTTTTGTTTAACTACGGCATCGCCGTGATTCTGATGTTACAGGTTTGGCGTATTTATATGTAAAATCGGAGTACAACAAACATTTCTTAACTTTACTTAAGAATTCGTAGAACTCCTGGAAATAGAATATAATTTACTTTATCAACTAATCAGATTATATTTGTAGCTAAGACTTTTTATGGCCGAGCATAAACGAAGTGTCTAACCATTTATAAAGATGTTTGGTATAGCTGCTAAACTCAACGAAGAAAGCTAAGATTAGGCTCAGTGATTTAACCATCATTCTAAATTTGTGTTTTGTCTTATTTGAGACTTGAACTCAGACATTCGGTGTAAAAAGTGTATGTGGCGAATGGTTACACCACTCCTTCACCAAACACTCTATTTTAAATTTTTCAATTTCATACTACCATCTAACCAAAATCTGAATATCTAATATACCTCCTATACATATAAATATTTATCTGTTTTATATAGTTGTACAATAAATCGTACAATTATAACAGTCATGCGCATCAACACACTTGGTTTATCTTGTTTTACTCATCTATTTTCCTCTCTTTCGTTTTGCTGTTTGTTTACGTCTATAAATTGTGTGATACTGCTTTTGAATGCAATAAATCCATATATTGTTGTGAGATTTGGTTATTCAAGGATTATTCGTTCCTTGTTATTATTCAACATACGGAATGTGGTAATTCTTCTCAAAAATTTCGCAAAAACAAAAGTCTTTACCATCGAGCTTTGATATATTTTCGAAATTATAGGTAGATGTTCTAGTTCATTAATCATTTTTAATGTGTATTTTGGAACTTTAATAAATAAATTTTTTCCAAAAATTAAACAATTGCCATGGCGTCTTTTAAACCCTAAGCTCATTTCCTTAATACTTTTCCGTTAATATAAACATCACAATTTTAATTCTTTGTTCCTATTAGAGCATGTCTTCTTACATATCATCATCTAAGTTCCTTGTAACAATTTTTATTCTCAGCAAAAAAACCGTTTATATATCAAACTCCCGATTTTGACACAACGTTTCTTCACTGGAAAGCTATAAATAATCATTTTAACCGGCAAAACAAGGAATTGCAAATAAGAGAACCACACTACATTTTAAGAGAAACTAAATTATGTGAAAGAGTATAAACAAACCAACAACAAAACAAAACTAATTCAAAGGGCCAACTATTCGCACTATAATTTCCATAACTTCAAGCTAACGGGCCAGAGCTGGTGTTTCCATGAAAATAGTCGAATTTTGTATTCGGGCTGGACGGGTAAAAAGCAAAACAATTTTCAGTGAGACAAGAAAGTGTAAATAGAAAGTACGTGTTGACTTAATTATTACCACGAAATAACAACAATACAATTTGAATAAGTCACGTGTTTAATGGTGCACTACAGCAGTTACTACCACCACTACTACTACTTATTCTACAAGTATTCCTAGGTAAACCTATCTAATATTGAGAATACTGACGCAGCAGCTACTGTTCTGCTGCTGAACGAACCAGGCCAACCACTATGTGAGTAATTAAATGGAACGAAAGTCCAGGAAATGTTCAGCCTGATGGTGGCATGTTACTTTGTAGTAATAGAGTTTGGTCTAATGACGATGGTGACGGCGGATAATGTCTGCAATATTAAAAGCCAATAAATGTCAATAATAAAGTAATAATTGCAGACATCAAAACAGTTCGACACACAATGGATACGTATACGAGACGCAGTGTTGTGGGCAAAAACAAGCAACCCCATGTAATGTTACGAACATAAATTAATTATTCGTAAGAGGTTAATAATATCTACAGCAAATAGAATTTTATACATAGGCTGTTTGTGAGTGTGTATGTGTGTAAATGCTTGCTTAACGGCATCTACTTTTGTATTGCCCGAAAAAAAAAACACTTCAACAGTTATTTTTTTGTTATTGTAAAAAGTCCTGTGAAGTGATGCGTTTAACTAATGAGGCCATTCAACAAAAGTCCTTCTGTTCTGTTGTTACTATCTTTTTTTAACGCGCTCTTTATTTCAACTATATTTAAACTACTTTAATTGCAATAGTTAAAAATAGTTAGTTGTTGCAATTGTTTGCGGTAAAAAACAGCATCATTAAACCTAAAATGCCACTTTGTAAGGCATATTTAAGTGGCCGGGTTTTTTGTGTTGTGTGCGAAAACAAAACAAAAACACAGAAGGTAGATATGAAAAGAATATGCTGAACAGCATCCGAATAGCTTATCTGTAAATAGATACAGATGTACATATATAGGGGGGTTTCAAACAAAAATGGATACATTTCTACGTGAGTGCCTACAAAGTGTGTATTGAGTGTGGTCATCGCATGAATGGAATCAAAACAATTTTTATCAAGATTTTATCATTTAAATTGGCTAGAAATATACAGTGAATAAAAATACGAAACTACATAAAATATTCGCAAAAGCCCGGAATCATATGACTTTGAACCAGTACAGCGGGAAGAAGATATGCATCGGTGGACGGAACTATAACAAGGTGAAACTGTTGTTTAATAGACAGAGCGACCAAACGACACACCGTTGGAATTTAGAAGGATCATTTCTGAAGTATGTCTCTGAAACTATAAACGAATTATTTCCCCGAATATTCTATAGGAGAGACTTCTTTCAGACTTATGATTGCAATTCAATTTCCAGCTCAATGACATGAAGTCTTCTTGTGTCCGATACCAGGTCTATCTTCTTAGAATAATTTTAACATATTTTCTGAATTTCCTTTGGATGGTTGTTTTTTTTTCAATTGGCAGGATTTCGAGAAAACAATGTGTCGGTCAATTCTAAAATTTTATTGAAAACCCCTAACGTCAGGCGTACGCGGAATTTAGAAAGCTGGAGTTCAAATCCTGTAGTTTGTGATACAGAGTAACGCCCGTAATTTCAATGCGTAGTTATCTACCCAGCAAAATGTTCGATGCCAAAGATGCTATTCAAGAATGGGTGCAAGTGAAATGGAATGTCATTTTTTCAGCATCTTCACTCATTCTTTTTACAAGCTAAGCATGTCATCTTTACTAACTCGATGGAATGGCATCTTCAACAATTATTTGGCATGGCATCTATACTAATCCTTTGGCATGCCATCTTAACCAATTCCCAAGAATAGTATTTTCACTAATCTTTGGCATATCATTTTCACCAACCCTTTGGCATGTAATTTTCACGTCTTGTTCGGAAAATGGAAAATGCTGTATTGAAAAATGATTTTCATCTTTTTATTTTATTAATTCAAACGAATTAATGAAATAACTATAATTTATTTATCATCATAAAGTATACATCTATTATTGCAGTTTCTTCTCGTTGTTGTAACAGTAGTTAATATGTTTGTATTCTCATTTTTCTGCTTAATCTGACTCTGGGTCTATCATATTTATATGGTTTGTAACCACAAAGCTGCAAACTTAAGTTTCTTAGCAGGATTGGTAGGGCAATTGAAAAGTAGCAGTGTGTCGTGGGGGCCTGTGCTGTATGCTGGGCAGATGTTTTCCACGGTGTCATCAGTACTTGCCCTATAGGAATTTTGACGTCTGCACCATCCCGAGCGTATTGACCCAAAACTAATCTGGTTTGTCCTGACAGCTGGCGCTTCTCAGCTGCGATAGATGGTGGATGTTCTCCAAGGACCGCATTCACACGATAACTGTTTACTGCATCTGCATTCGTGTGAATGCTACTTAAAGCTGGTTGAAAGGCTTGTTGAGCTAGAGGTTCTCTCTTGTAACGTTAGACTTCTCTTTCTAGATTATGAGCACGGCTTGCTCTGAGTGAGCCCTCTGCTAATATGGAGATGGAGATGGCCTTCAGCGGATCCTATGCTATTGATCGGCATCTGGAAAGTTATTTCTGATGCTGGAAGAACTATAGCCACAAGGGTCCTTGCTACGGCCGACAAAAGCGAAATCGGTTTGTAAGATTCACCTTTGCTGGCATCCTTTTCGGGCTTCAGTAGCTAGCCTATTTTCCAGACTTCGGGAAGGATGTGTTTGGCAAGCGACAGGTTGTAAATTTAAAGCTCTGTTCCTTTACGTGCAAGAATCTTCAAGGTTTACCACTTTTTACTCGAAAAGCGTTCCTTTACTTCTGACACCATACTATTCATATGAGAGCATTTTACAACTTTTACTATTTTTGCCGGTTTTACCACTTTTAAAAGTAAAGTAACAGACCATAAGTGAGAAACTTGACTTCCGGCCGTCCCAGCTGTTGCAGTCTAAACACCGCCGCTGCACGCAACAGAGTTTACTTCCTCCGCAACAGGTTTTGATTCATCTTGCGAAAGAATTTTACTTCCCATCAGTGCAGTGCAGATTTCGATATTGACTCCAACTGCAGATTACTATTTCGTGAATTTTGTTTTAAAACGTTTTGGAATTTTTTGTTGTTTTGTTGGGATCTACAAATCGACTTGTTGAGCAGGGTTCTGTAGAGCAGGCAAGGCAACTTTTATAAGTTGTAATTGTTTAAAAATTGTAATTGTTGCAAAAATGGTAAAAGTGGTGAACTGCTCTCATATAAATTGTATGCTTTTAAAAGTAAGGAAACACTTTGCGGGTAAAAACTGGTAACCTCAGGCATGTAAAGGAACACGACTAATACCAAAGAGTGCAGTCCGACTCTACTTTTAGCTCAATGATTGGGACTTCCTAGCATATTAAATCTTACATTGCTTTAAACGTACATATTTAGACAAATAAAAGAATATATACATGTGTAAAAATAAAAACACAAAATTCATCTCTATTGGATCGATAGAATGGGTTCAAATGCTAAGACTTCCTTTGAATTGGTTCAAATGCTGATGAAAATATCGGATCTTTCACGACTTCATTTGAACCAATGCAAAAGATCCAGTGAAATCATGGCATCTCATGGAACCACTTCCATAAAATTTTGCTGGGTATGAGTTCATAGATATCTCCCGTGTAAGAATAGGTAGCGTTACTGGGTCAAAAATGGTCGTGTTACGTACACTAAGGATTTTGTCTGTTTAAGCGTTGTCAATATGTTAAAATGTGGCAGTGATTTTGCAAAATCATGAATGAAAATCACCATTCGATTCCTCAACACATCCTCTTCTCACGTTCTGATTTACGGGAAGAGTGATCGTCTCCTCATGTAAATATTCCACTGGAGTCAGCCTGTGGCATTTCTCATGGTTCGTAATGGCCTAAATACTCTACGATTGCATTGCATTTGTATTCGTGGACAACCGACCGATCTCACTGTGGTCGAACTTGTATGGGGAGAGCGGCCAAAAATACTTCCTGGGCAGATAACAATACGAAAATTTCAGTAAAGGCTCGTTTAGCAACACAAATAAAAATAAGCAAAAAAATTCAATATAGGTCCAAGGTTAGGTATAGCCCCCATAGAACGGTACCCCCGGATTTCAGGCATTTTGGGGGTCTTGACCACATCTTTCAGTGAAATTGGCTAAAATTTGGCTATCGGTATTCCCTAGTGTTAGAAAACCTTCTAGCAAAATTTTTTTGAACTGGGTCCACGTTTTGATATCGTCCCCAGGTAATTGTACCGCCCGATTTTCGGAATTTTGAGGGTTCCATATAAGTTATTAAATCGGAATGGCCGAAATGCCACTTAATCTTTCGTGGATGTAGGCTACCCCCAGAAAGTTGTCGATTAATGTAGGTCCACCCTCTGATTTTGTCCCCATAAATAGGCACCGCCCAATATTCGGTATTTTTAGGGTTCTAGCAGTAATAACACTGCTCAACAAAATTGAAAAAGTTGAATGTTTCAGACGAAGTTGCAGTTGTTTCTAGATGAAATCGGCGAGTTATTTTCAAATCCGGTCCTGGGTTTTCTCCATCAGCTCTTGTTTTTGAGATATAGCTCAAAATCGGTTTTTACGAGTTTTACCCAGACTTTGCTTATTTTCGGATACAAACAAATATTTTTTGTGGGTTTTTCGGCATATATATATTAGGGAGATGTTGTACGCTCGATACAAATCGTTTTTGAAATAATTATGGTGAGTATATATCACAAAATATAGAAAATATACGACGGACCTTGTAAAAATTGCATATTTTGAGTACTTTAAGCTGTAATTACGTCATCGGGGGAAGTCATAGGATCTTCATATGGTACTCCGGATATGCTTAGGGTGTTTACTATATAATCCAGTATTCAAATGTATAATATAAAGTTCATAGCGCCCATGATTCCGCCATAACCTAAAAACCATCATGAAGAATGCCATTGAAAAGTAAATGGCTTATGTGGTAATGATATCACTGGTAAATGATTTCCCTTTAGCAGTCTTCATGGCGATTTTTAGGTTATGGCCGAATCATGGGCGCTATGAACTTTATATTATATATTTGAATACTGGACTATATAGTAGACACCCTAAGCATATCCGCATTACCATATGAAGATCGTATGACTTCCCCCGATGACGTAATTACAGCTTAAAGTACTCAAAATATGCAATTTTTACAAGGTCCGTCCTATATTTTCTATATTTTTTGATATATACTCACCATAACTATTTCAAAAACGATTTGTATCGAGCGTACAACATCTCTTTAATATATTAATGTCGAAAAACCCACAAAAAATATTTGTTTGTATCCGAAAATAACGAAAGTCTGGGTTAAACTCGTAAAAACCGGTTTTGAGCTATATCTCAAAAACAAGAGCTGATGGAGAAAAACCGGGACCGGATTTGAAAATAACTCGCCGATTTCATCTAGAAACAACCGCAACTTCGGTTGAAACAAAAGTCGTGTTGACCAGTGTAATCAATCAAAATGGCTGAATTTTTCCAATTTTACATTGAGGACCACATTTTAACGTTTCCTTCATATAACTGAACCTCACAATGCCTCTTCTATGTATTTAAAATGCTGAAATGTATCACCTCCACATTTAAAAAAATGACAAAAACACCCTGAAATGTACCCCTAGTATTTTGGGAACCAGTTCCAAAGATGCGGAAAGATGCAGCTGAAAGTTTGAAAAATAGAATCCTTAGACTACTACTGATCTTTTAAAAAAATGTTCGCAAGGGGGAAATAGGGGGAACATAATTAAAACTTTACATGAAATTTAATTATATTGAAGAAATGACATTACAAAAGTCCTTTAGTCAACACACGTATTCAATAATGAATCCCAAAAATGAACAAACACAAAACTGCATAAAAATTAAGTTAATACATTGTTTTTCAATATTCGAATTATGTTTGGTAAATATAGAGTTCATTTAGTTTGATATTGATATTTTACTTTCACCTAACTTTTGCACTGAATTCACCTAGAAATCCAATCTGTTAAATTTTCTCTTTTTTGGTGCCATTCTCAAAGAGTACAGTAAGAAGTAATCCATAACAAATTTATTTTAGAGAAATTTAATATGTTATGAGTAGATATGAACACATTTGGCACCAAAAATTAGACTTTCATTTTTTAATTTTGGCCAATGGCAGCGACCACTGTGGATCTGTAGCATTATAAGGGATCAGCAAGGTTTCTTTGTTGTTGCTGTAACAGTGTTTGTTATTATGTTTGTATGTTCGTTCTTCTGTTCAATCTGGCTCTGGGTCTATCTCCAGTTCCAGGAAAGTGGCTGCTTCGATGGGATGTAACCACAAATCCACTGGAGTTACTGGAGTTAGATAAGTAGGTTTGGCTGGGAAGTTGAACAGGTGTTTCGTACATGTCTTGCACGGCGCGGTCGTTTTCCGCCCAATAAGAATTTAGGCGACTGCAATATCCCGAGCGTAGTTGCGCCAAAACTACTCTAGTTTGTCGTGGCAGCTGACGCTCCTCAGCTGCAATAGATGGGGGATGTAATTCGAGGACTTTATTCACACTATAATTGCTTAAGGCCTTGGCAACTGCATCCGTGTGAATACTATTTAAACCTGCTTGATACGCTTGTTGATCTAGGGGTTCTCTCCTGTATCGTTGGACCTCTCCCTCTAGAGCATGTATATCCTTCCTGATGTGCCTGTATGTGTCGAGCCTACCCACAAGATGGTGATTGGGATGGCTCACACGGTAACGCCCAAGCAGGTACTGCAACGAAAGGATCTCATTGTGTTGCTTTAGTGGAAGAATCTTTGCCTCCTCATGTAGATGTCCACTGAAGATTTGAGGAGGCACCCTGCTGCTGTTCTCAGGGCGGCATTCTGGCAAGTTTGAATCTTTTTCCAATTCGTATCACATAATCTCGGGGACCAGACTGGCGCCGCATAGCTTACCACAGACCCACCTATCGCGTCATATGTGGTCAACAAGGTTTCTTTATCTGCACCCCTAGTGCTTCCGGCTAGGGACTTGAGGACCACATACGTTACGATCTCGATGCCGTCTGGAGGGGGCGGAATACAGGAGAGGTAGAGGTTAAACAGTTCCGGAGATATCAGCCCACCTTGGGGAACTCCCTGTTGCACTCTACGGGGTTTGGACTTCTTGTTCCTGAATTCCACGTACGATTGACTATCCAACGTTTCAAGCTTGGCCGCAGGGTTGTCTGATCAATGTTCTCAAACAGCGTAGAGTGCACGACTGTATCAAAGGCTTTTGAAAAGTCAAGCGCCACCATCACTGTTCTATCGCACGGCCGTCTCTGGTTGAGTCCTTGACAAATATGTGTGGTAATGGCGTGCAGCGCAGTTGTCGTGCTGTGCTGCTTACGGAATCCATGCAACTTGATAGCTTTTACTGATACTCGGGAGGACTAAGGCCTCAAGGTTCTTTGCTACGGGCGACATAATGTTGCAACTCTTCAGATGATTTAACCACTTGTTCCACTTATGCTCGCCGACCAGCCTGTTAACTTCCAGTGTCAGCTCCCTTGTCTGGGGTCATTGGGGTTGGTTCGGCGAAGCTCATCACGCTCATTTGCTAATCCCGTCGCCTGTGCTGGGAAGTTTGGTCTTACTTCGGGTATTCGACCAGCAGGTATATGGCGAGCGGCTGCAGCAGTGATGATGTCTCGGAACGTCCTTTCCGCTACCCGAACATCAGAAGGATTGGGCAGTTCTCTGAAGCGGTGATTGGTGAACTCTCTGAAACCCGACAAATCAGCTTTCTTGTGATTGACGAATGTACGGCGTTCAGAGGTACTGAAATCGGGTGGTCTGCTAATGGAGACAATTATGGGGAAATAGTCTGATCCAAGGGAAATGACGGGTTGCCAGGTAACGTCATTTGTCAGACCAGGTGACACGATGGTTATGTCTGGCGAGCTGTGACACTACAATCCCACGGCAGCGGGTTCTTTCGTACCGGATTGACCCGGAACAACACAAAATCATCGTTCCGGTAAGCGGCTGCCACCTCAGTGTACATATGTTTGTATTTGTTTCGTTTTTTAGGTTTCTTTGTCTGCATCGCCAGTGTTTCACTAGAACTTCAGGACCTTCTTACTTCTTGTCAGTTTATCGCAAGTAGCTGTATCTTGCGCTGGCGACATTGGATGAGGATGCGATAATCTTCGGGTAATTTTATACACTCAGCACTTATGCTAGCGGATGTATATACACTAGACTGGTTTTAACTCAAAGGGAAACAATCGTTATCGAATTTTTTATGCGGCAACCACCTAAAGTGTTTGGTTTTGTTAGATTTTAAGATTACTAATGTTTGGGCACAATCGGAATATGTAAACACGTGCCACTGGGGCTTCAAAGTTTCCATAGTAATTAATAGGGAGCCAAAGGCGAATTTTCACAAAATCGCTCCACAGACCACATTTACTGTCCAATCGCTGAAACAGTTCATTTCTGTGGCTAAACAATTAATCCTACAAAGAATTTTGAAAATCCAGCCGGATTTTGATATTAGCTATATATGGACCCATATTCCGATTATACTCAAACTTTGGCCATCTTAAAACCTAACAAAACTAAACACTTTAGGAGGGAGCTGCACAAAAAATCCAACATAGATTTTTTAAAACTACCCTAGAAAACACTTTCATACGGACAAAATGTGCTTCATCGAAATGATGCTTTAAGACTCCAAGTATATTTGAACGAAATCCGCTTCAGATAATTTGGAGACGATTTAGCAAAGTCCGCCCGTCTGTCTATCTGACTGGATGTAGCGCACGATAACTCTCGAACGGATGAAACGATCTTGTCCCAAATTTCGTATTCGTAATATTTTGTTCAAACTTAGTTTAAGTTCAACGATGAGTCATATATGTAGGTCCACTACTACAGGTACCTCCCCCACAAAAGTTCAAAAATGTTCGCAAAAATTGTGCGCACGATAACCCTTGAAGTGAGTAACCGAATTGGTCCATACTTTGCACATCGTGAAATTTCTACTAAGCACAGATGAGCTTCCAATATGGACTCTATGGGTCTACTCCTTCGGTTACCTCGCACACAAAATTAGGGATAAGTTCAGTTTAAAACCAGCTTTCAAATCGATTTGATTTTTGTTGTAACCACTTGCATTCTGAGAAAATAGCCCGAATGCTGTAAACAACCGTTATGGTGTCATGTGTAGGGGCTGGAGCGCATGATAACTCTCGAACGGAGCAGTCGATTCGGTCTAAAATTTGGCATTCGTATTTGACCAATCTTAGTATAAGTTCGAAGATGAGCCATATCGGACCACTCCTTCGGGTACATCCCCCACAAAAGTTCCTAACTTTTCGCGGTAATAGTACGCGCTATATATCTTAAACGGAGCAATCGATTTGGTCCAAACTTTGAATCTTTTAATCCAAAATGGACCACAAAATCTGAAAATCTCCTTAAGACATAAATACTGGGGAAAATGATTTTGATTGTGCAACCGGTAGTTGATCTGCCCATAGACGTAAGTTTCAATTCGCAGAGGCTAAGGGTATATCACATTCGGCAAAGCCTACTGATACTTTTTTACTTGTCACAAATGTGATTCGCTGATATGCTCGGGCATCCATCAGCATACTTAACTCGCTACGCCATATTTAGGGAAGAGGTTAAACAGATTAGCTTGTTCGGAGTGTGTCGTGAACTACGGCACCAAGAACTTTTGATAACACTGTGGCACTTTTTATACCCTCAGCCTTTAGGCTAAAGAGGGTATTTACACTTTGATACGACCAAAAATGTGCCTCATCGAAATAATGGTTTTAGACCCCAAGTATGTTTGTACGATATCCGTTTCAGACAATTTTGAGTAGATCTAGCAATGTCCGTCCGTCCGTCTGTCTGTCTGGCTGGCTGGTGCGCACGATAACTCTCGAACGGAACAATCGATTCGGTTCAAATTTTGGGTATCGAAATATTTTGTCCAGATTCGATTTAAGTTCGAAGATGGGCCATATAGGTCCACTCCTTCAGGTACCTCCCCCACAAATGTTCAAAAATTGTCGCAAAACTTGTGCGCACGATAACTCTTGTAGGGAATACCCGATTTGGTCCATACTTTGCACATCATGTAACTTCTAGTAAACTTAGATAAGGTTCCAATATGGACTCAATCGGTCCACTCCTTCGGGTACCTCCCACACAAAATTTCGGAAAAGTTCGGTTTAGGACCTGGCCTCGAATCTCTTTGATTTTTGTTTACGCAAGTTGTATTCGCTGTCCTCTATACGACGCTGTAATTTTCATTTGGAGCAAGCCCATACCTCCTGAGAAAATAGCCTGACACCGTGTGTAGTGGTTGGAGCGCAAGATAACTCTCGAACGGATCTGCCGATTCGGTCCAAAATTTGGCTTTCGTAATATTTTATCTAAACTAAGTTCAAGTCCAAAGATGGATTATATCGGTCCACTCCTTCCGGTACCTCACCCACAAAAGTTCGAAAATGTTCGGAAAATTTGTGCGTACGATAACTCTTGAAGAGAGCAACCGATTTGGCCCATACTTTGCACATTATGAAATTTCTATTAGACTTATATAAGGTTCCAATATAGACTCAATCGGTAAACTCCTTCGAGTACCTCCCACACAAAATTTCGGAAAAGTTCAGTTTAGGACCTGCTCTCGAATCGCCTTGGTTTTTGTTGTAATATCTTGTATTCACTGTCCCCTATACGAAGGTACAAGTTTCCTCAAGGGCAAGTCCATACTTCCTGAGAAAATAGCCTGAAAGGTACAAAAAAGCCCAATGACACCGTGTGTAGTGGTTGGAGCGCAAGATAACTCTCGACCGAATCTACCGATTCAGTCCAAAATGTGACCTTCGTAATATTTTGTGCTAACTTAGTTTAAGTTTGAAAAAAAGCCCTACCGGTCCACTCCTTCAGGTACCTCCCCAACAAAAGTTCAAAAATGTTCGGACAATTTTTTCGCACTATAACTCTTGATGGGAGTGACCGATTTGGTCCATACTTTACACATTCTCATAATATCTACCACATATAGATCAGGTTCGAATATGGACTATATTTGTCCAATCCATCCCGTACCTCCCACACAAAATTTTGGATAAGTTCACTTTAAGACCTGCTATTGAATCACTTTTATTTTTGTTGAAGCAACTTACATTCGCTGCCTTAATTACGATGGTAAAAGTTGTTTCAGGGGCAAGTCCATACTTCTTGAGAAAACAGCCCGAAGGGTGTAAAAACCCCCTATGGCACCCCCATGGTCTATGTCGGTCCATTCCTTTAAGTACCTTTTCCGCAAAATGTTTGAACTTTAATCCTAATCAACATTTTTGTCGGTTCCTACGACCAAAATTTTGAAACCCCCTAAATACATAAGATTTTTGTGAAAAAAAGTGTTTCAATTTGCACAGGCTGAGGGTATATCTCTGTCGGCAAAGCCGACTGATACTTTTTTACTTGTTTAAGGTGATTTTGTGCAAACAATTCGAACTGAGGATTTTTTGAAAGTACAGACCCAAACGACAAGAAACCCTATTTGGGTTTTGTTTTGTCAAATCCAGCTCGGATTTTATGGCCCCATATAAACATGGTTAAATATTGAGTTTTTAAAGAAATTCGGGGCTATATCTCTGAAACCAATGCGAATCTTCATCTGACCTCTGAATCAAATTTGTAGAGAAGGACAAGAATAAAATATTTGGAAAAATAATGAACTCGAAAAGCTACATTTATTGCCTCAAATTTTAATATAAATGCAAAAATTCCACAATTTTTAAACATTTCGCACCGTATCTCCAAAACCCCTAATTTTTTCTGAATATTTTCTTTTTAAAAAAATATTCCCTGGAATGTAATACACAACTCTTCAGAACCTTACATTGTTGTAAAATGCGTCTATCTCGTTGTTTTCAGTACATTTTCAACGACGATTTAATAAAGATGTCAATAATGTAGTGAAATCCGAAATGCGAGAATAAACTGTTGGTGTGAACTGTGTTTGAAATACGTGTTGTAAAAGATATGATGCAAAATACCGCTGAAACAACATGAAGTAAGCATTTTAGTGTTTCAGAATGTTCTAAAGAATTATTTGGAAGATTTTTTGCAAAAGGTTACGTGTTTCAACTCCCAACAGTTTAGCCGATACTGACCAGAATTTCAGCAATTATATAAAATTTTCTATATTTTATAGATTTTGATGTCATAGATGGAGTTTTTCTTATGTGGTTTTTTCAAAAGATAAGTTCTACTAGTTAGGGGCTACAATATTGCTAAAGACAGCAAGGCCAAATTCCTATTCGTTTCTGAGATAAAGGCCTGATAAATTCAAAAAAGTGTAGATTTAGCCCGATTTAGATGAGGCCATAAAATCCGAACTGGATCTGACAGGACAAAACCCTACTAGGGTTTTTATAGTCTAAATATATACGTTCAAAAAAATTCCTATTCTTTTCTGAGATAAAGGCCTGATAAATTCAAAAAAGTGTAGATTTAGCCCGGTTTAGATGAGGCCATAAAATCCGAACTGGATCTGACAGGACAAAACCAAAGACGTATAGCAATAAAGACCCGAACAAATGCATACATATGATAATAGTACCACATTTTGGTTACAGATGGCTACACAACTCACTGGAATTGATAACAGCAATGCCAATAGTTTTTGATTCCCATTTCTCCCGACAGAAAACATTAACGTCGTGTTTTGTGGCTGAAATTTATTTCTTTTCTTTTTTTATTGTTCATTCAATGAAAAAATCAAAAGTGAATGCCGTCAAACTTGAGTTTTAATGTTTTTCTTGTCAATATTCCAATGAATAACAGTTTTCGTTTAACAGAATGTTGCTATGATATCGTAGCAACAGAGGTTAACTCCCACTTCAGTTAATTTTTCACAATTGACTTTTCCTATCTTATAATATTGACATCTTTGACAAAACCCTACTAGGGTTTTTATAGTCTAAATATATACGTTCAAAAAATGCGTACTAGAAGTTGTTTGCATTTTCAGTGTTGCATAGTGTTGTGCAACCGGTAGTTGATTTGCCCATAGATGTATGTTTCAATTCGCACAGGCTGAGGGTATATCGCTTTCGGCAAAGCCTACTGATACTTTTTTATTTGTCACAAATGTAATCAAAGATGAGATTCGCTGATATGCTCGAACATCCTTCAGCATACTTAACTCGCTACGCCATATTTAACAGATTAGCTTGTTCGGAGTGCGTCGTGAACTACGGCATCAACAGCTTTTGATAGGTCAAGCGGTCCCATGACAAGCTGTATCAGTTGTTTTGCTTATATCATCAACTAATATGTGCTGTTTAGCAGAATTGGCAACTGGCAGCTAATTCTGATTCTGGGGAAGAATAAGCCTCAACGCACTCTGATATGCCAATATAAACAAAATCGGCCTGTTTGAATCACCATGTCAATTTTTCAGATTTCGGAAACGAGATGGGTGGGTGGATGCGTTGTACCTCGTTTACTTGCTCCGACTCAAATGTTCCAGCACTTCAGATGATCCAGCCACTTTTTCGGCTTATTTCCACTTAGCAACCTGGTGACTTCCATGATCGATTTGGCGGAACCTAGTATGCTTATTTGCTGGCACTGCCGCCTCCGCTAGGAAATTTGATTTCACTACAAGTATTCGCACAAGAGATATACAGCGAACAGCTGAAGCAGTGATGATTTCCTGGAAATTCCATTCTACTACCCGAACATCGGAAGACCGGTAGTGTAAAGCTGGTATTTGGTGAATAATCTATCACATGGTTGATTGCGCTCATTGGAATCAGTATGTAATTGCTTTTTTACCCCTGTTTATACCCTCAGCTTTTAGTCTACTGATATTCTTCCATACGAAAAACATGTCTGAAAACTTATAAATCATAAAAATTCTCCCAAAATGATATCAAGTTCCAAGAAGGTCTATATCGGACAACATCATGAGAGAGGTACCCAAAAATTCAAAATTTTTACTAAATGTTTTTCGTGGGCACGTTCATACATCCTGCAATTTTGGTCCAAGAGCTTTAAAAATTCCTACAATGACTGACAAAAAAGGCTCGTAAGTCCTCACAAGAACTGCGGGGATTGAGTTTCCTCTAGATATGTAGGTCTAAGATCTGAAATGATACGAGCTCTATAGAGTTTGGATGATACAACTATGGAGCTATTAATTACATTTTTATAACCATGAACTTGTTTTTTTCAAAGACTTTAGCATGAGTGAAACTTACTGTCCTTCGACAATATAACTACGCTATGCAATCACTACAGGCACAATCTGTAGTCTTGAAGGGAAAAGAAAACAAAGAGGGAAAAATCCATATAACCTTTCGACGTGCAAAGTTCACAAAAATCCTGGCTAACATGTTCCGGTGTATCGAATTTGCTGTAAAACGGAATTTCGAGTTCTCACAAAAAAATCTGACCAACAAAAATTGTCTATTTCTTTTGGTATAGCCTCCAACATAATGACACCCAGGTGTTTAGGTATTTCAGAGAGTAGTAAAAATACCTACAAATAACTGTACCCCATATAGATGAAATCTAGGCCATATTGCATACAATTTGGTATTTCGATATTCATGTTTTAGAGGTCCTGCACACATATGCCAAATATAAAATTGGTATTTCGCATTCTAAAAAAGTTTTTCCAATATAGATCCACTTTTTATTAGACTACCTACCACTTCCGAACCTGAGTAATAGCCTCACAAGCAATGCATGGTAATCATATTTGGCTAACCCACACTATTATTGTAAGGATTTACATTTAGTTAATACTCACGTATGGATTTACAAAACAATGTACAAATATACAAACATATTCACGTACGAACATACCTACATACATATTTCACTACAGACAATCAAACATTCACATTACAAAGCCGTGAACATGTACGTGTGAATATATAAAACTGAAAACACTAAACACGTCAAGAGGCTGAGAGGCTCGTCAGTATTTGTTGATTTTTATGGGTCGTCTACAACACATGTGAATGCAAAACAAAACAAAAAAAGAGGCGAAAAGAAAAATCAGGTATACAGAAAAATACAAACAAAACAGAATTGCAAGTTATTTTAACCTACATGGTATTTTAAAGGTGACGTAAATAGAGAGTACCGGATCTTTATATAGAACAAGTTATGATCCTTATACACGGACATTAAGGTACAACCCACAATAATTTGATTTTGAAAAACTCAATGTTTATTTTGTTAATGTTAACAATAAAGGCTGAGACACATAATCAGCATGGCCTTCATCCATAAGTTATTTTTTGGAATAAATTGCAAAGCGAGAATGTCAAGTTTCGTGTGTGTCTACGCCTCAACTGTCTCTTTTTTACACAACATAGAAATTTTCAATTTAACTGGTTAAATTAATAAGGAGGCGGTTTTAAAAGACTTCTGTTTATAAAGACTTATTATTATGTTCATATTTTCGAATTGTCAACTTTCGTTATTCTTCTACATTTTAATCTTTTTATCTCTCGTATACAAACAACAAAGACTTGTACTAGAAAAATAATCATAAGAAATTTTAAACAATTTAATGGGACCCTCAACACTAAGGAAAGGGTTAAGAATGACTGGTCGACTGTCCATCAACACTGTGTGGTACTCAAATATATGTATGTAGCTAGATTACCTTTTTTCTATCCTACAATAAACGTTACCTTTTTTCTTTCTGTTTGGGTTTTGTGTTCAGCTTAAATTACACTCAACATGCACACGCACACTCATACTCAGTTAAATAACTACTTAGAAAGTCTTAAATAAAGATTTTACATTTCGAACACAAATATAGTACGAAAGGCAGCAACAACAACAATTGTTGCTTACTAAACAAATTGTTCAAAGGCTGGCGAATAAAATGACTGACAGTCAAAGAAGCGACAGCACAAAACGAAACACTTGCATAAATAAAAGATTTGTTGTTTCTTTTGAACAAAACAAAAACACAGAACCTCCTGGACTAGGACAAATTATGATGGTTGTCTCTATGAGTGCGTGTGTGTGAGTAAGTTTGTGTTTCTTTACTTCTTTGTTGGCTGACAAAAAGTTTGTGCTTGAGTAGCAAAAAATGTTCTTTTCAAAAAAGAAAATGAGTGTCTTGTATTATCTATTTTGTTATTATTTGATAAGAAATGTCTAAAAAAATCGTTTTCAGTTCTTTTCTGGCTTTAAAATTGCTTTCCAGGAATGAATGTTTGTTTGCTTTTTTTAAATTACGTTTATTGTTTTTGTGGTTGTTGTTGTTGTTTTTTATGAAGAAGTGCAGAAATAGAAAAATAACTTGGCACGCAACCGGATATCCGTTTGCCATGTTTGAGTCACAATACAGTGGACTTTTGTTTAGATCTCCATACCACAGACCCACTCACCGGTTATGTAGTCTGTTGTAAATGCTGCTGTTTGGCATTTAGCTGTTTCTTATCAGAACAACAACAACATCAACGAAATGCACAATTATTTCACGTTGATTTTATAGGAAATGTGTGTGTCTAAAAGACCATGCGTAGTCCAAATGTTTTGTGGTCTTTTTGCCAAGTTTGGTGATAGTTTGGTGGCTTTGATTTTTATATACCCCACCGCTAAAAGTAATGTACAAGTCATTCTAAGTTAATCATGTCGTTTGTAACTGTACAAAAAATCATATTGCTCATATTGGCTTAGATGGAGCTTTCCCATTCATTGGAACAAAGATTCGCCCTATTGCATTATATAAAATTTCAATAGATCTTCTTCCATTTGTTTCATTTTATGTTCGCGGACCACAATGGCGCCGTATAGCTTACCACAGACCGAACTATATTTTTTATATGTGGCCGACTAGGGACCCTGAGGACCCTGTTCCTACATCTCAGCTTGTCGCAGTTAGCTGCAACATGCGCGGACGAAATGCACATACTGTTGAATGTAACCCCTACAATCTTGGAGTAGTTTGTGGTCAGAATTCTGTTACCATCGACCAGAACATTCAACTCTGTACTCATCTCCGCAGCAAATGTCGTGACCATTTGGTGGCAGATATTTTCATCCATATTCCTCGCACGGAAAAAGGTGACATCCCTGTCTGACTTCTATAAACCCATTTTGCAGACTTCGAATACAATGTCATTAAAAAAACTTGGGATCATTTTCGAATCAGTCAGCGTAACGTCGAAAAACGGGAGTAAGCTCCTACCTTCTTTCTTCCATGGATTCAGGAATGACTTAACCGTTGCCCACAACTCACTTATTCCGGCTCCAATGTTGCAACCCTTTAGATGATCCCCTTGTGTGCCAACCTATTAACTTCGTAACTCTAAGGGTCACTAGGGTTAGCTCGACGAACTCATCACGCTCATTTACCAGTAGCGCCGCCTCTGCTGAAAGATTTGGCCTTAATTCGGGTATTCGGCCAACAGGTATATAGCGAGCGGCTGCTGCTGTAACAATGACCCGGAACATCCTTTCTACTGCCCGAACATCAAAAGGATTGGACAGTTCTCTAAAACGGTGATTGAAAAACTCTCCCAATCTAGACTTTCTGCTAATTCTGGTAGAGGCGCCTTCATTGACCTGAAAAACGGAGAGCTATGAATCTGCTCAGACAGCGATATACCTATATGGTCATTACCTAGGAACAATTCCAAATCTCATGATGATCATTCAAATCCCTAAGACCAGTCGGTTATGACCTTCCAAAAGCGGGCTAATAATGTTGGGGCTATAACCTGGAATGTAGCTATTTGTTGACGGAATGTATTAGTCAAGGAACTCTACCTCGGCAGTTCCACAACACGCTGCTACCCTCATACATTTCATGTACGGTTCATTAGACCCATGCTAATGCGTGAAAGATCTGCATTGGACAGTACCCATCATCCGCTTTTGGGGCGATCCTTGCACAGTAACCATCACAACGCTGTTAACTGCAGTTGTTGCTAAGCTTGGTTTCCTGCAGCAGCACCACCACCAACATATTCCTGCTACTCAAAAGAACGTCTACGACTCAATGGAGACTGAGTGCAGGCAGCATGCGGCAACATAGTCCCTGACATGGACGAGTCCAGAGCAACCCTTGAGATGTATCCAGAAAGCGTGCAAACCAAAAGAATTCGGAGCGGACATTCCGGGATATGCTACTCCCAGCCGATGCCATGACAATCACCATGACATTAAACTTATTTCAAATTTGGAAAAAAATATATCCGGTAGCCAAGTATGGAAAAATTAAGCCTCCACATTTAAATATCCGTCAAGAAGATGAGACTTACAGTGTTTGCGGTGGAAAAAACATGCTAGTTAGCAGCAACAGATTTAAAATAATAATAATAATAATTGTTCCACAATTTCTTTCATATCAATGAGTGAACCCCGATTCATATTAGCTCAATGATATGGAACCTACTGTTTACCGCAGAGTCCGAACGGCGTGTCTTGTCACACCACTTGTAGATAAGTTTTACATGACTGAAATACTCAGGAAATGTAGTCTACATTGCACTGAGGAGTATTTTACCACCATTGAAAATTTGATGTTGCATGGCTGGGGAATCGAACATACGACCTTCAGCGTGCGAGGTGGGAGTACATACCATTGCACCACGGTGCCAACCAACAGATTAAAAAACTTGATTTATATCAGATCAAGTTATTTCCAGATCGTTAATATGTTGTGTTTAGTAGAAGCTACTGATCGAGTTTGTTGGACGTAAGACCGATTAGAGGAGCAATCATCGATTGAACACAGCGAATAAAGCACGAACTGGCATAATACAAAATCTAAACATCGGAAATCTGCTAACGCAACATACAACCGCCAAACCCAATTGCTTTATAGAACAAATTCCCGTCTCGAGGTAGCTTAATACAGAAATGGTAAATTATTGCCCTTCCCATGCAAACAATCGCAAAATCTTTACTTAGGTACCTACGCCAAGGAACGTATGATATTACATAGAGTGTTGTGCTGCTACCGAAAAGAAGAATGCGGGATATATGTCTATCCTTTTACCATTAGCAACACGTATCAGACAACAGATGTGTGAGAGAAAAGTAGGGAGGAAAGACGTCCTTTTCCCAAAAACAAGAAAGTAATTGAACAATATTTTAAGAATACTGCCAAGCCGGTCGGCTTAAGTCGGTTGAGTGCCAATAAGGGTGTAGATTCCGACGCGTCAGCAGCTGAGATTTTCAACAGCAGCTGACAAACTGAGAGGGTGTGTACATCAGCTAATTAGAACCATCGGGAAATATGAATGCATCCCCAACAACTGGAACCTCAGCATTCTAAGCGCCATTCTAAGCCCTCAGCATACTGAGTGTAGTTCTTCGGTCAGTATGCTTGTATGGTCAATATAATCTCTCGATAATTCCCGAGAATTTTTCAGGCATGTTAAACCTATCTACAGACAAAGCCGTTAGACATGAATTCGTACACGGTGGTAAGAACGAGGTTAATATTTTTGAATTAAATATGGAATCGGGCTGCACTTATTGCTATGAGAGAACACTATCCTTATTCATTTGGGGACATGTGTAAGGAGTAGTTATTTTTAGTTATGTATCTTCCAACCCAAGTAAGCAAGTATTAGTTCACTGTGTAGGGTAATTTATATCAACTTTGCTGATACTCAACACATGTTCCCACATGTTTTATTGCCTGCTGGTAGTAAATCTATTTCATTGTTCTGTAATTAATTCTAAAGGACTTCTTTCCTTGGTTGGCTTGTTCTATTGTCTTTTTTCTGTCGAATCTTTTCTTTTGGCATTTCTTACAACACAGGCCTTCTCTTACCCACTCTTGCACTTTTTCGCCATGTTAAACGTTGCTTGAATTATTCACTACTGTTTGTTTTGTTTTGTTTTTTGGTTGTTGTTGTTTTTTTCTTACTTTGGCAAGCAACATCAAGTATATCGACATTGCTTAAATATTCCATAAATGTCTTGAAATGGCCACATTGTTCGCACGACATGACAGACAATGAATGAATGGTATGCGTGTCAGCAGGATTTCAATTTAACAAAATTACATTACTGAGATTTAATACTTTGTGGGTTTTTTAGCGAAATTCCTGAATGTTGTTTGAGAAAATAGTTTCGTTCTAATGTGGGTTTAGTTTAATAAGAAATAATAAGGTATTTCAATTTTTTTAATGTTCAAATAAGCCTCAAATGTTTACACATATATATTTACAAGTGACAGCAGATAAGTTACTGACTTACAGATTAATAAAGTCATCCGCAGATCAAACAAATGTAGCTACGATCTTCAAATTGTGCGTTAAGGTAAATATCGTTCCCACTGGTACTATGTTAAGTTATAAGTGCATACTTTTGGGCATGTATATTATGGTATGATAGGTCGGGGCGATTTGTATGGAAGGAAACAAAATGTTAACGGGTGCCTGGAGCTTCTGATTCTTGGGATTGTACTGAGCAAAAAAGTCTCCTAGACCATGTGTCTAAAGTGAAAATCGAGCCCCGGATTTTGACCTGAATTTTTTTATCGACATGTTTTTTTTTTTTGATATTTTAGAATATATAAGTGTCAAACCATTGAGATTTTCGATCCAACATTATATATATATATAATTGTTCCACAAACATCCCATACGGGACAAGGGAGACTTCTCTCATTCCAATGAGTGCACCCCGATTCATATTAGCACAATGATAAGGGACGTACTGTTTATTGCCGAGTCCGAACGGCGTGTCCTAAGACACCACTTGTAGAGAAGTTTTACATGGCTGAAATACTCAAAAAATGTCGCCAACATTACTAAGGGGTATTTTGCCACCGTTGAAATTTTTGATGTTGCCTGGCCGGGGAGTCGAACCCACCACGGTGGCACCCTTCGATCCAACACAAAGAACAAAAACATTGAAACACTCCTTCCGGCAGTTTTGGCCTTGAGACGGTGCAAAATTTTCGGAAAATGTCGATTGTAGCTCAGAATCACTTATCGACATTTTCCGAAAAAGGTTCACTGTCTCAAAGCCAAAACTGCCTGAAGAAGTGTTCCAATGTTTTTGGGATGTAAAAGATAGTTCTTAATTATTGTCCTGGCTACAATTTTTGCCTTTGTGTTGGATCGAATATCTCGATGGTTTGGATGTTATATGCCAAAATATCCACATAACCTGGATAAAAAAACTTCATGTCAAAATCCGAAGGCTCGATTTTCACTTTAAACATATGGTCTAGTAGACTTTTTGCTCAGTACAATCCCAAGAATCAGAAACTCCAGGCGCCCGTGATGGTGTTCAAATCGCCTCGACCTTATGATAATATCTTAACAATAATGAGGATTAGTTTACAAAGGCATCAAATACACCGATGGCAATATTAGGGGCAAATATGGGTATTAAAATGGAATAAATAAAAGGCCAAACAAAGTCGTCCTCTCCTGCAAAATTCATATTTTTATTGTGGTCTATTTTGAGAATTTTGCTTTAAATGCTCTTTCGATATAAGTTATAATCTCTCCCTCTCTTAAGACTTTTTTAATATTAAGAAGTAATATCTATTTTCCAGACATAAAGACCATTAAATTTTACTTCGCCTTATCCAAATATTTCTTCCATAAAACTTAAGTCAAATGTCAACCCTTTTTCTTCGATTTGTTTTCCTTGTTACACAAACAAATAATTTAATTAAAAGTTAAGTTAAATTTTAGTAGCACTTAACATTTCGATGAATTGCATAATCTCAAAAGGCACAATGTGTTGGCTTTCAAAAAAGTTTATAGGCCCCTCATAGATGGCAAACAAATTAAATCCCATTGTTCTCCCGCTTCTTTACTTCCTGCTACCCCTTGCCAAGTGGGATGGATGTACCTACCATTGGCATTTTTTGTTTGAATTTTTTTATTAAAACACAACATGCGATTTAAGTAAAGAATTATGTGAGACACCCACACTTTTGGTGAAATTTAGTGAAGTGGGTATTGGGGGGAGGGGTTTAATAAATTAAATTGCCACAGCAAATGTGTACAAACTTTGAACACTTAAAGCAGCAACAAACACAAGGAAACCAACAAAACAAAAACTTAATTAAAGGCAAGTCAAAATTTATGATTTTGAGTAGGTGGAACAATGTACCTCCCACAAATCTTTTGCGTGTGTGTTTCTATTTCATTGGGAAAACAAGTTAGGATAGAAAAAAGCTTAACTTGGAAGGTGTAGAGTAATTTAATTAATACAAACATATAAATCTGTATGTCTTTTCAAACATATGGGTTTATTAGGCAATGAATTGGGCAGCAATTATCGAAAATCAATAGCATGGCTTCATCGATTCAGTTTGAAGACTTAATTGAATTTCAAGAGGTCATATTACATGTGAAAGGATGCAGAAGGATTCATTACAGTTTATTATGTGTTGATAATGAAGCAACTCATATCATCATTCAATTGATAAATGACATCAAGTAAAGAATCCATTTCTATGGAATATCAAATTTGAAATAACTTAACTTTAACTTAATTGGAAGAAGGGGAATTTCCATTGTATTGCCCATAGCATCACTTTTTTGTTATCTCTTTGTGATAAATTACTGCAAATCATTGAAAAATTCTTCCCCATTTCATTCTTTCCTCGTTCACTCATTTATTTTCTGGAACATTAGAATTTCATTTCACCTGTTTGCCCTGTTTCATGTGGCCCATATTGCAAAAGTTTCTTATAGTCGTTTTTCTTCTTTGTTACCGTCCTATTCATGATGTTTCTTTTGTGTTTCAAGTTTTTGGTTTTGTGTCGTGTTCTGTTCAGTTCTGTTTAGCAAAAGTGTCAAAGTGAATTTGTCATGTTACATGTTAATGCTTTTCTGACTTTCTAAGTGAAATTAAATAATTTAACAACAACAACACATTGCTGCGTTCGCATCCACCAACACTAGAACTACAACTCGAGACAAAAAACAGCATATCCGGACATAACACACCTACACAAGCAATTTGCTCAAAAACAAGGGGGAGATCTGTCAAGCAACATCCGTGTACGAGGGTTACATGACGTTTTGTTTGCAATTTTGAATTAATAAAGGGTAAACTGAGCAGAGGAAGTCGTTGTCGGCCCTTTAATTAGGATCTCAAGTAGATGACCATTTAGCTATAAGTGGTCTAAAGAGGGAAGGAATAAAAAAGCGTTGGAAATATTGAATGATGTCTACATTTGCATTGACTTTTAAGTATCTCTACATTATTTTTCCCCTTAATAATAATCGGAGGAGATTTTACATATGTTTAGCAATAATGCTGCGCTCGGTGAGATAATCTTAAAATACATATGAACATGGTGGTAGTAAGTATTAGACATTTAGAGTACAATTTCAACAAAATAACTACATAACTTCCAGTGAACACCCCTGTGCAGCGTAGTACTCTTTTTTCGCCCTTATTATTCCAGTCGTAATGTTGCAACTCTTCAGATGATAGCTAACTCACTTCGGCTTGTGCTAACCGACCAACCTGCAAACTTCTAGTATCACCTCCCTTACTCTGGAGTCTCTAGGGTTGGCTCGACGAAACTCATCACGTTCGTTTTTTTTTAATCCCGGCAGCGGGTTCTTACGTACCAGATTGACCCGAAACCATTGTGTTTCGACCAACGGCTGCCAACCCAGCATTAAACTGATGCTGCTACAACAACAACAATAACGTTCATTTTTCACTCCCGCCTCCTCTGGTGGGAAATTTAGTTCCTATTCGGGTATTCGACTATTCTACTACCCGAACATTAGATGGACACTTCTCTAAAGCGATGATTGGTGAACTCTCTGAAATAAAACAAATTAGCTTTCCCATCATTAATAAAAGCGCAGCATTAAGAGGCGATGAAGTCCGATGGTCCGCTTATATTACACTGTGCAACATTTTTAAGGTGATCTTGTGCAAACAATTCGAACTGAAGATTTTTTGAAAGTACAGACCCAAAGGACAAAAACCCCTAGTTGGGTTTTGTTGTGTCAGATCCAGCTCGGATTTTATGGCCCCATTTAAATATGGTTAAATATAGAGTTTTTAAAGAAATTCGGGGCTATATCTCTGAAACCAATGCGAATCTTCTTCTGACCTCTGAACCAAATTTGTAGATAAGGACAAGAATAAAATATTTGGAGAAATAACGAGCTCGAAAGACTATATTTATTGCCTCAAATTTCAAAATATATGCAAAAATTTCACAATTTTTATACATTTCGCACCGTATCTCCAAAACCGTTAATTTTTTCTGAATATTTTCTTTTGGAAAAATATTCCACGAAATGTGTTACACAACTCTTCGGAACATGTCATTGTTGAAAAATGCCTCTATGCCGTTGTTTTCAGTACATTTTTCAACGACTATTTAACGACGACGACTATTGGTGTGAACTGTGTTTGAAATACGTGTTGTAAAAGATGTGATGCAAAATACCGCTGAAACAACATGAAGTAAGCATTTTAGAGTTTCAGAATGTTCTAAAGAATTGTTGAGAACTTTATTTGGAAGATTTTTGCAAAAGGTTACTTGGTTCAACTCCCAATAGTTTAGCCAATACTGACCAGAATTTCAGCAATTATGTAAAATTTTCTATATTTTATAGATTTAGATGGAGTTTTTCCTATGTGGTTTTTTCAGAAGATAAGTTCTACGAGTTTAGGGCTACAATATTGCTAAAGACAGCAAGGCCAAATTCCTATTCGTTTCTGAGATAAAGGCCTGATAAATGCAAAAAGTGTAGTTTTAGCCCGGTTTATATGAGGCCATAAAATCTGAACTGGATCTGACAGGACAAAACCAGGGTTTTTGTAGTCTAAATATGTACTTTCAAAAAATCCATACCAGAAGTTGTTTGCATTTTCAGTGTTGCATAGTGTTATAGACCAATAAGCTTTGCCGTGGGAGCCACAATGATTCGGACTCGGCGATAAGAAGGGAATCCGATATCATTAGGGTAAGGATAGAATCGGACTGATGCATACTACTTATCACTATGCGGCCTACAGTCTTAACTGCTGCCTATGTTGATAGTTTAAGAGAGTAGCTTGTCTTTTTCTTTATAGTGTACCATTCCTACGCACGTTCACATATCGCAAGAGGTTCAAAACTTCACATTATAGTCTTCCACATTGTTTGGCACTGAACTGTTCAAAGCCGTATTACAGATACCAAACTCAGACATCGCTTGGAACATCATTGATCGTAAGAGGATATGGAATGAAGTCCTTATGTCAGTAAAATGTGGTAGGTATCGACGCATTTCTCTTGGGCCTTTTTTCAAAATATTACGTAGAACCACGAAGGTAGATGTTCAGTTCTAAAGATATATTTATGTTGTCCAATTATTTTTAGACCATGATTCAGACTCGCCGAAATGAAAGAAATCCCATATCATCGAACTAAAAATAGAATAGGGTGCATTGCTGTAGACAGACGTTAATTACCAATGTAGGTTAGGTGAGGTTGGGGGATGTGCAGCCACTAATTTGTGACTGCGTCACTCGGAGACCTTCCGGTCCATTGTCATCATTCAGTAGAAAAAAGAGGAAAATGCTGTAAAGAAAAGAGGAGATGGAAAAGAGTTAAAAAAGTAAGGAACGAATAAATTACAAGAAAGTTTATGAGGGGAGGAATAGTTTTAGAGAAGGAAAAAAGTTTTATTTTGATGGTAGGCAGAATATTTGAAACATAATTTTCGGGTTCAGGTTGCGCTGTCCCAGCCACTTCAGATTTTTGATGATGTTGTAGATCACAGCAGGTTCCACAGTTGAGTAGAAAGTTAGACACGGTGGAAAGTGAACACCTACTAACCTATGCCGTATACGAGCCAGGGCTGGAGAACGACACAGGATGTGCTCGATCGTCTCTAACTCCTCCTCATCCTCACAGAGTCTGCAGTAGTCAGTAACATCCTCACCCCATTTGATGGTAAGGGCCCTGATATAGCAGTGTCTAGTAATAACTCCCGTCGTTACTTTAACTTCAGCTTTACTCAGGTTAAACAGAGAGTTCATTCTTTTGACTGACAGAGACGGCCATATGGATCTTGCCACAATGCACCTAGGTTCATTATGCCACAATTCACTAACTCTTTCGTCAGAGAACGTTTCAATTTTTGGGAAGAAATGACAAATGGGTGGTTTGATAGAGTCAGCGATAGCTAGATCTGTAGACTGCGATCCTCGTCTAGCTTTCATCTGCTCTTTCATTACCCAGATAGTCGCGGTGTCCTGGTACCCAGTATAGCCGGAAGCCGTTAGTTAGCGTTCCCAAAGCTGATCTACTCTTAAGGATGACATCGGCTTTGATGTTGCAGGATTTGATGGCTTTAAGAGCCGCTTGGCTATCCACAAAGATAGTCACCGGTTCAAAGATTTCTGCATCCAAACTTTTTATCAATTCCGCTGCCTTCCAAATCGCGAAGATTTCAGCCTGGTAGACACTACAGTTGCTGTCTAGCCTGTAAGTGTACTAAAGAAATAGCCTTTCACAGTAGACGCCAGCCCCGGTACCTTCCTCCATCTTGGAACCGTCTGTATAAAAAGCCAGACCGTCCAGAGGGGGGTTACTGCGGTTCCAGTCGTCTCTACTGGGTATAACGACGTCTATATCGTCAAATCTCAGGACTGGTGATATATAGTCGCTCAGTTTTCCGCGTTGGTTCACATTTATACCTGATTCGTTCAGGATACATTCATGCCCAAAGGCACAACCGCGCCAGAGATCCCGTCCATGCAGCCGTAAGGCACTGCGAATTGCCTGACACTTAATGCTGAGACTCACTGGTTTTAAGTTCAGCATTGCGTTCAGAGCATTGCGTTACCAATGTAACAACTCCGATCTTAAACCGCTCCGTTGAACCATCAGTTCATATCCTTAATACGCTATCATTGCTTGTTGTAAGATTTTCATGCTCGTACTTTTCATTATTCAAGCCACCTGGAAAAGCAAACTTGCTCGGTTTGGTAGAAGGCCGCCAGAGATTGGATCGTATATTCTCCCATGATTCGATTCTGGTCGAGATCATTGGACAGCGAATTTAATAGGTGCTCGATTGTCTCTGTTTCCTCTTCTTCTTCGCAGGACATATAACTTATTCTGCAGTGGCCCCTAATTATTTCTTAGCATTACTTTTCGGTCCACTGCAGAGAATTTGCCAGATTGTCTTGGAGACCTTGCAGCTAGATTCGTTGAGCCAAATCTGTTTAGCCTTATCTTGATATCATTGTTCTAACCGCCGCATAAAGTGACACAGAGCTGGCTTAATCACGTTGTCGATTTCAATATCGCGTGACCCCGATCAGCGAGGTTTTATTTTATCCGCTATTTTATTTCCTTCGATTGTCCAAGGCGTTTTTAAAATCCTACTTGATAAAGTAGGACCTGTATCACACAACAACTTAACTATAGACATTGATATCCACCACTTTTACAAGATTCTTAAGTCGAGGGCATCTTTATAGACGCCTACTTCTTTCCACATTATTCTATTGGCACCCTAACGACAAGAATTTTTTTCCCTGGACTGTGACTAACAAGTTTCCATGGGGTGGTCAGGAAATTATGATGCTGCCTACTGACACCCAGCTTGACAAAACACTTATGCTGGGAATCTGCTTCATACTCATTACCGTCAGGTTGCACCCTTCGCGTGAGCTAATAATAAAATCTATCCTCAAAACAGAAAATCTTGACTCCTCTATAGAGGACGGTACTCTCGAAACTTGGATGCTTCTGCATCTATCTTTCAAACGGAATTCGATATCATCGCATAAATTGCATGGATTGTGTGTCAAAGTTAGCTTAACAAACGAGGACAGACACATGACTGTAGATCTTATGAGTCATGAGATATTTGCTCCCATATGGACATGTAATGGATTTGGCAAAACTGACCTTTGTATTTCTTGAGACTTAGATGCTTCTGTATCTATCTTTCAAACGGAATTCGATATCATTGGGAGGAACCCCATCGCCCGCGAACAAATGGTCTCTCAGAAGATCTTTGATAAGCACCCATCTATTGTCACTGTTTTTACCATCAGGAACTATCGATGTCCGCAACCCGAAGTTCGTCTAGAACCATCGGTCGTTGGTGTTTTTCCAGCACAGCCACCCTTGAGAAGAGGTCCTGAAGATACCTTTTGCCTTTGTCACCTTGGCAGATACATTGACAGTGATATCATTCCGAATCTCAATCATTCGGTGGTAAGTGGAGGATGTTTAGGGCTTTAAGTCTACTCGGGTTGAGTCTGCTAGTCTGCGAGTGTGGTTCTTCCATTGAACTGCCCTCACCTTGTTTTTTTTTGTGGAGAAGGTTCGGGTTTGGTTGAAACCACACGCCCAGTCCCAGTTGTCTTCATCACCTTTGATTTCACATCCTTCAACTTGGCTGATACCTTGACAGTGGTATCATTCCGAATCTCAATCTTTCTGCAGTAAGTGGAGGATGTTTAGGACTTTAAGTCTACTCGGGTTGAGTCTGCGAGTGTGATTCCTCCACTGAACTACCCTCACCTTGTTTTTTTTTTTTTGTGGAGAAGGTTCTTTTTTGATTGAAACCACCCGCCCAGTCCCAGCCCTCTGCATCTTTTATTTGTCTTCATCACCTTTGATTTCACATCCTTCAACTTGTCCTGCCGGTGTGGTGACACAGCCTCCATTTGAAGAAGTTGTTGAGGTCAGATGATATTAATATGGGAGATTGAGCCGAGTGAGCATCGTTCCCTATGTGGTCTTTGGCAAATCTTGATATTTGCGAACATCGGGGAGGAGAGAGAGGTTGTTGAGATCAGGATTTCTATTGGATGGTCAAATTATCTTCTTTCGAATTTGCTTACTACATTGAGATTTATCCTGATCAACAGATACTCTCACATCGAGATGAACGAGGTTTCTCTGTCGACGTATTTACTTAGGAAATGCATCGACTTTCGATGTTTTTCTAAACCAACCGATTTAGGACACCGTTTGGTATTGGGTTTTAGGAGCATTCTCAATCAATTCCTTGTACGTGGTTCCGTCCTCAATATTGCCCCGCCTCGAATAGCTAGATCAGGAAATTGGAAAAGTTGAGAAAAGTATGATGAGAGATCGTTCAATTGAGTGCAAACTTTAGCTGCGACAAGGTATTTAGTTATCCGGAACAATGTTTGCTTTTAGGATCGATCGCCCTTCTACCAGAACTCTATGTTTTTGGTTTCTAGCAACGTGATCTGGTAACAGTCATGCATCTGGAAATGCTAAATATCATTTTTTACTCCATAATGTCTATCAGGAACAGTCATCCGTTGTTGGATATTTCATTATAAAGGCACATTTTCGGAAAGTTGGGCATATAATTTTGGCATTTAAATCTCCCTGAACTATTGAGCCAGAACAGAGTGCATATGCTTTTTTTAAGCGCTGGTAGAATGTTTCTTTTAATTGCTTGTCATTGTCTTCGGTCTGAGCGAAAAGAATTTTGTTTTTTTTTTTTGTGAATCTGAATACGAAATATTTTAGCCTCTTGCCCCAAATAATTGTCTCGCTTATTGGATTTTACAATCCCACAAGATTTGGTTAAAACGCATTTTTTTGTTTTATTTGTTTTTTTTTATTTCTATAAACTTTTTTCCAAGTGTGGTTTACTTTGTTGATTTCTTAAATGTATGTATGTACCTATAACTCCAGTTTTAAACCTATCTTTTTAGGTGGCAGAAGGTAGAGGTCTCGATATGAAAGAAGAACCATCACCACAAGCATGCAACCATCTTAGCATCAATCAATTAATTAATTAAATTCCACGTTCATAGCTCTTCGAAAAATATTCTTCAAAATCCATGGATGTCCTTAAAAAAGGAGGGTTGGCGTTTTTTATTTAGGATGACGACTTCTATTTTGTTTTTCAAAATATTCAGGCTTAATCCCATAGTCGTTGTTTTAATATTTTATTAAAACAACCTTAATTTATTAGTGGGAAAAAATTAGCGATGTTTACCAAGGGGTAAGGCAGGGAAGACTATAGTTTCAGATCTCGCCACAGATCTTCATCAGTTCCCTTTTTATACCTAAGTGCTAATTGCCCGCTCAAATAGATACATGTGCAAAGAAACACTCTGATCGAGAATTTCTTTGGCACTACCTAAAATATTATAAAAAAAAATCCACGATTATTTACTTAGCAGTTCTTTAACGATTTTCCTCCAAACCTAAATCCATGTCTGGGACTTTGAAATTTATTTCAGGGCAGTCTATCTCCTCCCACGAACTTTTTTTCTTTATAACACTTTTTCAAACATTATCCTCACTTAAAGCCTCTACCTCGTATAAATATTTACCTTACAAATCAAAAAATAAAAACTTTCAAATACCCGTACTAAAACACACAAACGCACACATCCACTCGCTTCAATTCATAGCCAAAGAGGGAAAGTTTTTATATTTTACACAATAAAGTCCCACAAGTATTTATGAATGTATGTATGCATGATGGATGATGAATGGTTGGATGGATGGAAGGCTGAATGGATGGCTGGCTGGTGGCTGCCTGGCTCTGTGTCTAAACGGATGGCTGTTTGGTTTGGAGGACTCTGCACTCTGGTGTATGTTTAGCAATACAAGAATGGTGAGAATTATGACTACATATTCACATACAAGGGATTTTTACACGTTTTCAAAATTGAAAAACAATTTTTTTTCGGAACAAAGCGATAGTGGGACGGCATACATACAAACTCTCAAGCTCATGTGTGTATGTTTCAGACTGCGTCAGTTCTTTGTGTATAGAAACAAGAAACAAGTTTTGCAAATGGATTTATTATTGTTATACCAAAACCACAATGACATCAAGTTTTAAATAACAATATCTTTCAACATTTCACTTTGTTGTCATGTGGCAAACATGGATTTGGGGAATTCAATAGACATGTGGGTGATGGTGGCCTTTACCTTGCATGGTTATTGCAATTTTATTGAAATGTTTTTGCATAAATAATAATAAGCAGGTAATCGATCATCATTTAAGTATTTCCTTGAACCTCCCACAATCAATTTCCTGTTTAAGGAAATAATAAGATTGTAATGCATTTCTACATCCGGTCTCTGTGGGGTTTTGCTTTAGACATTTATGCCCACAATAATTACATGGCAAACATAAAACAATTTCCGCTTTAAAATAATCAATTTATTTTCTCCGTCCTTTCAACCTTGATGTTGTGACCTCAATTAAATATCCATTATCTTTTTTCGCCACATTTCCAAAATCTTTTATATCCTCTGCTTCTTTATTGTTAAATGGAATTATCTTCCCAATGAAAAATAACATCAAAGTAGTTGAGCACTAATTTAATTTTCCCCTCTTTGTATAGATAGTTTTTTTTTCGGTTCGACAAGAGTTTTTAAAATAATTTTTCCATTTTCGTTTTTGTCGTTGACAATTTTTATACCCTACACCACTATGTGGGGAGGGTATTATAAGTTGGTTTTGGCCAAAAAGTTTGTAACGCATCGAAATAATGGTCGTAGACCCATACTTATATATATCAAAATGAATGTCTCGACGACCTGAGTCGATCTGGCTATGTGTGTCCGTCCGTCAGTCCGTCCGTCCGTCTGTCCGTCTGTCCATCTAAACCTTGTAATCACGCTACAGGTCGCAATTTTGATCGGATGGTCACGAAATTTTGGGTGTTGATGGGGGTCCCGGAGTGGAAGAAGCCTATTGATTTTGGTGATGGTCGGATAATATTTGAGGGTCGGAATGGACAAAAAACTTATGTGGATAAAAAGACAACGTTTTTTTCCAAAGCGAATATCTCAGCTTCTATATGGGTTATACCAAAAGCAAAACCTGACAATGAAAGTAGAAAATATTGCCTTTCTAATGATGTAAAGTAAGTTATTGTAGGTGATGAAACAACGAAGATATCACAACAGTCGCAAATAAACCCCAAATTTTCATGTTTGTGATTTTAGTTATAATGACGAATATCGCAGCTTTGGCTTTGGACGTTCCAAAAACAAAGCCTGACTATGAAAGTAGAAGATTCCCCCTTTACAATGATTCAAACTAGGTCGGCGTAGGTGACCAAATAGCGGAGATATCACAATAGTCGGTAATTCATCCCATTTTTACATTTTTTGGAAATCACGCTACTGGACGCAATTTTGATCGGATCGTCACGAAATTTCGAGAGTTAATGAGGGTCTCACAGAGGAAGAAGTCTATTGATTTTGATGATGGTCGGATAATATTTAGGGGTCGGAATGAGCAAAAACTTTATTTGGAGAAAAAGTCAACATTTTATTCCAAAGCAAATATCTCAGCGTCTATAAGGGGTCTACAAAAAGCAAAACCTGGCAATGAAAGTATAAAATATCACCTTTACAACAATGTAACGTAGGTTGTCTAACAACGAAGATATCGCAATAGTCGCTAATAAAACCCAACTTCTCATTTTTGCGATTTTAATAGTGACGGATATCACACCTTTGGTTGGGGATCTTCTAAAAGCAAAGCCTGATTAAGAAAGTAGAAAATCCGATCTTTGAAATTATGCAAAGTAGGTTGGCGTAGGTAGTCAAATAATAGAGATATCGCAATAGTCGTTAATGCATCCCTTTTTTCCACTTTTTCTGCAATCACACTACAGGTCGGAATTTTGACCGGATCATCACGAAATTTTCTCACAGAGATAGAAGCCAATTGATGTTGGTGATGTCGACAGTAGTCAAATATAAAATTAAATATTAATTATTTTGGTTCAGTTCGCCTTAAGTCATTTGGTATAAAAGCCAGATAGGTGAAAACTTTCGTATCTCCATAAAAGAAATGTTTTCGAGTGAAAAGATTATTCACAGAGTTAGTGGTGTAGGGTATCACATAGTCGGCCCCGTACCGACTATAGCCTTTTCTCACTTGTTATATTTACTTTTTTAGTGCCATGCTTTGCGAATTGGTGCTTGTCTGTGTATGTGTTTGTGTGCATATTGACTTCCATTTGTTATTGTTAAACCAATCCCAACTTTTACATTTACCAACAACATTGGATTAAGGTGGTGGTGTGCTTACTGCAAATTGCATAAAAATTGCAAATATTTAACTTTTAACGATTTCCATAATGTGTGACACACAAATACAAAAGTGGCAGAGTGGTACTTGTAATAAGGGACAGGAAAGGGGTGAACATTAAGAAGACAGGGAGTGATTCAAAAAGTGTTTTTAATATTCCGCATGGTTCTTACCCCGCAATAGATGAAGGGGCTATCTGATTTACAGTAGACGATCTTAGGGGTCATCCGATGAACGGTAGACCACTTAATCCACAGTAGACGACACTGGGTCATCCAATGAACGGTAGACGACCTTAGGGGCCATCTAATCCACAGTAGACGACACTAGGGGACATCTACTTTACAGTAAACGACCCTAGAGGCCATCTACTTTACAGTAGACAACCCTAGGAGCCATCTACATTAGAGTAGACGACCCTAGGGGCCATACACTTTACAGTAGACGACCCTACTGGCCATCTACTTTACAGTAAACGACGCTAGGAGCCATATACTTTACAGTAGACGACCCTAGGGGACACATACTTTACAGTATACGACCCTACTGGTCATCTACTTTACAGTAGGTGACGCTAGGCGCTATCTACTTTACTGTAGAAGACACTAGGGGCCATCCTCTTCAGAGTAGACGACCCTAGGGGAGCATCTACTCTACAGTAGACGACCCTAAAAGCCATCTAATCTACAGTAGACGACGCTAGGAACCATCTAGCCTACAATAGACGACCCTGGGCGCCATCTCCTTTCAGTAGACAACACTTTGGGTCGTCTTCTTTAGAGTAGACGACCCTAGGGACAATCTACTCTATGGTAGAAGACCCTAGGTTTCATATAGGGGCCATCAACTCTATAGTATACTACCCTAGGCGCCATATACTCTATAATAGACGACCCTAGGGGTCATCTAATCTACAGTAGACGACCCTAGTAGCCATCTACTCTATAGTAGACGACCCTAGTAGCCATCTATTCTATAGTAGACGGCCCTAGGGGCCATCTACTCTATAGTAGACGACCCTAAGGTTCATCCACTCTACAGTAGACGGCCCTAGGGGTCATCTAATCTACAGTAGACGACCCTAGGGACCATCTAGTCTATAGTAGACAACCCTAGGGGCCATCTACTCTATAGTAGGCGACCCTAGGGGCCATCTACTTTATAGTAGACGACCCTAAGGGCCATCTACTATATAGTAGACGACCCTAGGGGTCTTCTAATCTACAGTAGACGACCCTATGGGCCATCTTCTCTATATTAGATGACCCTAGTAGCCATCTACTCTATGGTAGACGGCTCTAGTAGCCATATATGCTGTAGTAGACGACCCTTGGGCCATCTTCTCTACAGCAGACGACCCTAAGGGCCATCTACTCTACAGTCGACGACCCTAGGGACCATCTACTCCTATAGTAGACGACCCTAGGGGCCATCTTCTCTATAGTAGACGAGCCTAGGGGCCATCTACTTTACAGTATACGACCCTAGGGGCCATCTACTTTACAGTAGACGATCCTAGGGGCCTTCTACTTTACAGCAAACGACCCTAGGGACCATCTACTTTACAGCAAACGACCATAGGGGCCATCCACTTTACAGTAGAAGATCCTAGGGGCCATCTAATTTATTGTAGACAACCCTAGGAGCCATCTACTTTACTGTAGACGATACTAGGGACCATCTTCTTTACAGTAGATGACCCTACAGAAGACGACCCTAGACACCATCTACTCTATAGTAAACGACCCAAGGGACCATCTACTCTATAGTTGACGACCCTAGGGGCCATCTACTTTACAGTATACGACCCTAGGGGCCATCTACTCTATAGTAGACAACCACTCTACACTAGACGACTCTAGGGGCCGTCTACTTTACAGCAAACGACCCAAGGGGCCATCTACTTTACTGTAGACGATACTGGGGGCCATCTTCTTTAAAGTAGACGACCCTAGGGGCTATCTTCTTTATAGTAGACGACCCTAGGAGCCATCTTCTTTACAGTAGACGACCCTAGGGGCCATCTACTTTACAGTAGACGACCCTAGGGGCCATCTACTTTACAGTAGACGACCCTAGGGGCCATCTACTTTACAGTAGACGACCCTAGGGGCCATCTACTTTACTGTAGACGATACTAGGGGCCATCTTCTTTACAGTATACGAGCCTAGGGGCCATCTACTTTACAGTATACGACCCTAGGGGCCATCTACTTTACAGTAGACGATCCTAGGGGCCTTCTACTTTACAGCAAACGACCCTAGGGACCATCTACTTTACAGCAAACGACCATAGGGGCCATCCACTTTACAGTAGAAGATCCTAGGGGCCATCTAATTTATTGTAGACAACCCTAGGAGCCATCTACTTTACTGTAGACGATACTAGGGACCATCTTCTTTACAGTAGATGACCCTACAGAAGACGACCCTAGACACCATCTACTCTATAGTAAACGACCCAAGGGACCATCTACTCTATAGTTGACGACCCTAGGGGCCATCTACTTTACAGTATACGACCCTAGGGGCCATCTACTCTATAGTAGACAACCACTCTACACTAGACGACTCTAGGGGCCGTCTACTTTACAGCAAACGACCCAAGGGGCCATCTACTTTACTGTAGACGATACTGGGGGCCATCTTCTTTAAAGTAGACGACCCTAGGGGCTATCTTCTTTATAGTAGACGACCCTAGGAGCCATCTTCTTTACAGTAGACGACCCTAGGGGCCATCTACTTTACAGTAGACGACCCTAGGGGCCATCTACTTTACAGTAGACGACCCTAGGGGCCATCTACTTTACAGTAGACGACCCTAGGGGCCATCTACTTTACTGTAGACGATACTAGGGGCCATCTTCTTTACAGTATACGAGCCTAGGGGCCATCTTCTTTACAGTAGACAACCCTAGGGGCCATCTACTTTACAATAGACGACCCTAGGGGCCATCTAGTTTACAGTAGACGACCCTAGGGGCCATCTTCTTTACAGTAGACGATGCTAGGGGCCATCTACTTTACAGTGGACGAGCTTTGGGAACCCCATCTACTTTACAGTAGACGACCCTAGGGGCCATCTACTTTATAGTAGACGTCTCTAGGGGCCATCTACTTTACAGTAGACGATACTAGGGGAAATCTTCTTTACAGTAGACGACGAAGTAGCGAAGTTGAAATTTGACCGTAGCGGCCATCTAATCTATAGTAGACGAACCTAGGGGTCATCCACTCTACAATAGACGACCTTGGGGGTCATCTAATCTACAGTAGACGACCCTAGGGACCATCTAGTCTATAGTAGACAACCCTAGGGGCCATCTACTCTATAGTAGGCGACCCTAGGGGCCATCTACTTTATAGTAGACGACCCTAAGGGCCATCTACTATATAGTAGACGACCCTAGGGTCACCAACTCTACAGTAGACGACCCTAGGGGTCATCTAATCTACAGTAGACGACCCTATGGGCCATCTTCTCTATAGTAGACGACCCTAGTAGCCATCTACTCTATGGTAGACGGCTCTAGTAGCCATATATGCTGTAGTAGACGACCCTTGGGCCATCTTCTCTACAGCAGACGACCCTAAGGGCCATCTACTCTACAGTAGACGACCCTAGGGACCATCTACTCCTATAGTAGACGACCCTAGGGGCCATCTTCTCTATAGTAGACGAGCCTAGGGGCCATCTACTTTACAGTATACGACCCTAGGGGCCATCTACTTTACAGTAGACGATCCTAGGGGCCGTCTACTTTACAGCAAACGACCCTAGGGACCATCTACTTTACAGCAAACGACCATAGGGGCCATCTACTTTACAGTAGAAGATCCTAGGGGCCATCTAATTTATTGTAGGCAACCCTAGGAGCCATCTACTTTACTGTAGACGATACTAGGGACCATCCTCTTTACAGTAGATGACCCTACAGAAGACGACCCTAGGGACCATCTACTCTATAGTAAACGACCCAAGGGACCATCTACTCTATAGTTGACGACCCTAGGGGCCATCTATTTTACAGTATACGACCCTAGGGGCCATCTACTTTACAGCAAACGACCCAAGGGACCATCTACTTTACTGTAGACGATAGGGGCCATCTTCTTTACAGTAGACGACCCTAGGGGCCATCTTCTTTACAGTAGACGACCCTAGGGGCCATCTACTTCACAGTAGACGACCCTAGGGGCCATCTACTTTACTGTAGACGATACTAGGGGCCATTTTCTTTACAGTAGACGAGCCTAGGGGCCATCTTCTTTACAGTAGACGACCCTAGGGGCCATCTTCTTTACAGTAGACGACCCTAGGGGCCATCTACTTTACAGTAGACAACCCTAGGGGCCATCTACTTTACAATAGACGACCCTAGGGGCCATCTACTTTACAGTAGACGACCCTAGGGGCCATCTACTTTACAGTAGACGATGCTAGGGGCCATCTACTTTACAGTGGACGAGCTTTGGGAACCCCATCTACTTTACAGTAGACGACCCTAAGGGCCATCTACTTTACAGTAGATGTCTCTAGGGGCCATCTACTTTACAGTAGACGATACTAGGGGAAATCTTCTTTACTGTAGACGACCCTAGGGGCCATCTCCTTTTCAGTAGGCGACCCTATGTGCCATCTACTTTACATTAGACGACCCTAGAGGACATCTACTTTACAGTAGACAGCCCTAGGAGCCATCTACTCTACAGTAGACGACTCTAGGAACCATCGAATCTTTAGTAGACGGCCCTAGTCGCCATCTGCTTTGCTGTAGACTACACTAGGGATGTCTTCTTTAAAGTAGACAACCATAGGAGTCATCTACTCTACAGCAGACGACCCTAAGGGCCACCTACTCTATAGAACACCACCCTAGGGGCCATCTACTCTACAGTAGACGACCCTTGGGGCCATTGGGTCGTCTGCTATCCTTGAGACCATCTACTCTATAGTAGACGACCCTAGGGGTAATCCAGTCTACAGTAGACGACCCTAGGGGCCATCTACTCTATAGCAGATGACCCTGGGGGTCATATAATCTACAGTAGACGACCCTAGGGGCCATCTATACTACACTAGACGACCCTAGGGGTCATCTAATCTACAGTAGACGACCCTAGGGGCCATCTAGGGCCAATCTACTTTATTGTAGACGACCCTAGGGGCCATCTAATCTATAGTAGACGACCCTAGGGGCAATCTACTCTTTAGTAGACCATCTACCCTATAGTAGACTACCCTAGGGGCCATCTACACTACAGTAGATGACCCTAGGCTCATCTAATCTACAGTAGACGACCCTTGGGGCCATCTACTATATAGTAGACGACCCTAGGGACCATCTACTCTATAGTAGACGACCCTACGGGCCATCAACTCTATTGTAGATGACCCCAGGGGTCAACCACTCTACAGTTGATGACCCTATGGGTCACCTAATCTACAGTAGACGACCCTATGGGTCCTAATCTATAGTGGACGACCCTAGGGGCCATTTACTCTACAGTAGACGACCCTAGGTCTACTCTACTCTATGGCAGACGGCCCTAGGGGCCATCTACTCTCCAGTAGACAACTTTATTGGCTTCTATTCTCTAGTAGACGACCCAAGCGGTCATCTACTCTACAGTACACTACCCTAGGGGCCATCTACTCTATAGTAGACGAACCTAAGGGCCATCTACTCTATAGTAGACGACCGTAGGGTCCATCTACTCCCCAGTTCACAACCCTAGGGGCAATCTACTCTACAGTAGACAACCCTTGGTTCGTAGACGGCAGCAGGGGTCATCTACTATACAGTAGATGATCCCAGGGACCATCTACTTTATAATAGACCACTTATCTCTCACAGTATATGCGTGAATTTTTACAAATGTTGGTACCATATTGGGATATTAAGGACTTCACTTAGAACAAAATGTGGACTTAAACTGAGGTACTTCAACTTCGAACTTGGCATATTTTCGAAAGATTTATTACAATGGACGTTTGGGCCAAATCGGTTGCTCCCTTCGAGAGTTATCATAAGCACCATACAGCCATATATACAGACCAGAAGACATGGCAAGATCGACTACAAGGTTTTTGGTCTCAAAAATTTAGGGTCTAAAACCATTATTTCGATGATGTACATTTCTTCTCCATTT
Source organism: Musca autumnalis (assembly GCF_047663935.1). Taxonomy (NCBI): domain Eukaryota; kingdom Metazoa; phylum Arthropoda; class Insecta; order Diptera; family Muscidae; genus Musca; species Musca autumnalis. Next base: position 207,636,280 of record NW_027412088.1, read on the forward strand.
TCTCTATTCCTAACTCCTTGGGAAACCAAAAGATCCGCCCAAGAAAATTTGAAAGCCTTAAACCTGTATTGCATTTACCGTATTCACAATTTCCCTCCCCAATTTGCCACTAAAAATATTCATGAAACTACTCGCATTACAGATGACATTTCTGTGTGCAATTTTTTTAAAAGGGCTTAGCGAAGTTGAAATTTGAACAAAAAGCTATTGACATTCAATACTCTCATGTTTACATACATGCACATAGCTACAGAAGCAAATGCCACACATAAATATACCCACATGCAAATGCACCAATATCTCGGGAAAATAAAAAATCTACTTTTAGTTCAAACATTTTTTTTATGTTAAGAAGAAACTTACAACAATGTGCATATGTATATTTGTTTGATGGGTGTTTCTTTTTTAATGAATTTTGGAAGGACATGTGTTGAGATGTGAAATATGAGCATATTTTTCTACGTCATTCTAAAATTATGTAACAATAATACGAATCATAATACAATTATGCTTTTTTGTAATAAATGTAAACATTGCGACCCAAATAGGGGACCATTTATTTTCACATTATGTGCGGTAATATATTTCTTATATAACAAATTTGTGTCATAAGTACATGAAACATAAGTCAACATAAAAATAGATGCCTTCAAGATCTATAAATATAAGACAGCCGCCATATCCCTATGTTTACTTCCTGCATCTCATCTTTCGCCTAACTTAAAGTACAGTTTGGTGTTTTTATATGCTTGTCATTGACGTCACTACATACTTTATATGACATCCTATAAATAGAAATATTAATGATTTCTATTTTTTCCTTAGTATATTGTTATGTTATTATTCCTTATATTACATTTTCCTTGCAAAGATGATATGAAAATAGCTAGAAAAAATATTTTGTTTTATCATTCCCCCCATGTTTATGATGGATTTCTCGTAATAAGGCCAAACAGCAGGAAGCCATTACATGAATGAAATGTGCCAACAACAGCTGACATATTCTAGTTTGCTTTATCATTCGATTTTATGTGTATCAGCATCATTATTCTAAATAGAATTGATGAAATTGCTATTATTTCATCAATACCAACACAAATGAAATCATAGTAATGCAATTTTTTGATGGAATTTAAGTTAACGCTCTTTCAGGTTTAAATGCAAATCAAGAAGGCCATATAGACTATTTCAAGGGTCTCACAAATTAAATAAAAGTGTGATTTCGACATTTTCAAGGATCTTTATCTGCATATGTGATGCTTCTATCAAACTTATTTTTCTCTAAAACTGCTCATAGATTTCTCACCAGGCTTTAGTTTTTCAAATAAGTGGACCTTTTTCTGGATTTTTCTTTCCGAATCCAATAATTTTTCTTAAGACTTTCCAAAGCTCAATCTTAAGAAATATTACCAAATATTTTCTTATTCCTTCCCGCAATCCATTTTCATTATTCCCTGACATTTATTGATGTCTGACATAGTTTTTCTTAACTTCAAATTCCTGGCATTTAACGCAACCCACATGCGGAGAAAGGAAGCAATGACAAGAAAGGAAATATGGACTAAAATAAACCATACACACATACACTTAGACACACACAATGCTAACCATTATAATCGTTACTAATTTCACGTTAAGTGCTCAACGTTTAGCTGGCTGTTCATTTTACAAGTCATTGACCTAATTTTGCATATTTCCACAGGCCGTTGCTTTTGTCGTTCGTTCAAGTCAGCAGCAGTAATAAACATTTAGCATTGTGGCCGCCGGAATAAATGATGATGTGACGAAAAATCTTCAAGAAAATCCATTTAGGAATTTCTTAGTAAAATGTCATTTATATAGAAAAAGGGTTATGAGGAAAGAGGTAGGGAAGGAAAACACTAAAAGTCACTTAAAAATTTCTATTCATTACACAAAAACCAACGTGGTTTAAATGGTTTTGTGAAAGATTACTCTGACATAATTCAGAGTCATTATTGACATTTAGTAACATATGTACGAGTATATACGTATGTCTGTAGGTGTGATGATTAAAAATTACTCTAATCAAAGAAAACAGATTTGTCGCTATTTATCTTTAAAGAACAATACCACTTGGTTCTATAATAGAAAACCAATTGGATTAATCTTCTCATAGAAAAACAATTGAATGGACTTCTATACATTTAGTATTTTTATAGAAGACCAGTTAGTCTTAATATAGAAAAAACCTGTATCTCGTCTGGAAGAAAACTCATAGAAGATCAGTTGATCTTTTCGAGAACGCTAGTAGGTCTTCTCATAGAAGACAATTTGGTAATATTTGTTGGACCGGTTGATCAATGAAGACCGATAGAAGACCGATTGGACTTCTCATATAAGACCGGTTGATCTTCTCGCAGAAGAGCGGCAATTCTTCTTATAGAAAACATTCGGTATTCTCGTAGAAGAGGTGTTTGTAGTCCTTATAGATACATAATTGACCTTCCCATAGAAGACCGGTTGATTTTCTACGAGAAGACCAAATGGTCTCCTATAACTACCCATTAACCCATGGTCGTTCATCGTCTCATGAGAAGATCATCTCATTGAATACAAGAGGGACTTCTTATAGGGGACATTTTGGTCTTCTCGTAGAAATCCTCTTGGTCGTCTTATAAAAGTTGGTATTATCAAAAAGACCAAACTGTCTTGTATTAAAAAAACCAACAGGTTTTCTATGAGAAGGCCAATTGAAGGCAGTTGATCCTCTCATACAAGTGTTCTTATAAAAGACCAGTTTTTTTGTATAGAAGACACGTCAATTTTCTAATAGAATACCAGCTTGTCTTCTTACAGAAGAAGAAAACCAGTTGGTATTTTTATAGAACACCAGTTAGAACAACAGTTGGTCTTTCATAGAAGGTCATCTATGAAACCGATCGATAGAGAACCGATTGAAACCCAGCAGGCCTTCTCACTGAAGACATGTTAGTCGTCTCATAGAAAATCAGTTGGTCATCTCATAGAAAACAAATTGTTCTTCTCACAAAAGACCAGTTGATCTTTGGTCTTTTCAAGGAACACCAGTTGCTCTTCTCATGGAAGACCATTTCGCCTTCTCATAGAGGAAAACCAGTTGGTCTTCACATAAATGTCGAATTGATGTTTTCGTAGAAGATCAGTAGGTTTTCGCGAGAAGACCAGTTGGGTTTCCCATGAAATACCACATGGTCGTCTCATAGGAGACCATGTGGTAGTTCAATAGAGGACCATGTTGTCTTTCAATAAAATACCGCTAGATCTTCTCATAACATAAAACAGTTGGTCTTCTTTTAGAAGACTCGTTGGATTCTCATAGAAGAACCAGTAGGTTTTCTCATACAAGACCAGTTTGTCTTCTTATAGAAGCCCAATTGCTACTATAGAGTAGATGGCCCCTAGAGTCGTCATTGGGGTTGGTTTGGCGAAGCTCATCACGCTCATTTGCTAATCCCGTCGCCTCTGCTGGGAAGTATGGTCTTACTTCGGGTATTCGACCAGCAGAGATATGCAGCTGTGATGATGTCTCGGAACGTCCTTTCCGCTACCCGAACATCAGAAGGATTGGGCAGTTCTCTGAAGCTGTGATTGGTGAACTCTCTGAAACTCAGCCAATCAGCTTTCTTATGATTGACGAATGTGCGGCGATCAGAGGTAATGAAAGCGGGTGGTCTGCTAATGGAGACAATTATTGGGTCCGATCCAAGGGATATGCCGGGTTGCCAGGTAACGCCATTTGTCAGACCAGGTTACACGATGGTTATGTCTGGCGAGCTGTGACACTCTCCTCTAATTCTGGTAGGGGCGTCCTCATTGACCGTGCAAAACGTAGAGCTGTCAATCTGCTCAGCCAGCGCTGTACCTCTCTGGTCGTTTCCGAGAGCCGAATGCCACATCTCATGATGCGCATTAAAGTCCCCCAGGACCAGACGATTATGACCTTCCAAAAGCGGGCTTATGTTAGGCACGTAATCTGAAATACAGCTATTTCTCGGCGGGATGTATACGTTCAGCAACTCTATCTCTGCAGTTCCACACCTGACTGCTACCCCCACATATTCAATGTACGGGTCATTAGAGACAGGCTCAATCGAGATAGGTCTGTATTGGACAGACTGGTGCAATAGGAAAGCTAATCCCCCACCTCCACTTCTGGTGCACATTGTAACCATCACAATGTTGTAAGCTACAGTTGTTGTTGAGCTTGGTTTCTTGCACCGCAGCGACCTTGATGTTTTTCCGACTCATGAAATCTATTATTTCCTCGATCTTACCTCGGAGTCCATTGCAATTAAATTGCAAAAAGGATGCATTCTCTAGGATTGGGACAACAACGGCTGGTGTTAAAGGCTGCGTGTGCGGTTGTTGTCGAGGGGACTGCGGGGGAGTTTCGTAGTCAGACGACGAGGGAGTTTCGTAATCCGACGACGACTCACTGGGGACTGTGTTCACGCAGCATGCAGCAACATAGTCCCTGTCGTAGTCCCTCATGTGGACAAGTCCAGAGCAACCCCTTAGATGCACCCACTCAGAACATCTATTGCATCTCACCGAAGGTTGGATGTGGGTAAAGATGCGGATGTGACAAACTGAGCACAAAAATATTGGTCCTGGATTTTCCTCCGTCCCGGCACGGACCAAAAGAATTCGGAGCAGGCATTCCGGGATATGCTGCTCCCAACACAGAAAAGCGAAACAAATACAAACATATGTACACTGAGGTGGCAGCCGCTGGCCCGAACGATGATTTTGTGTTGTTCCGGGTCAATCCGGTACGAAAGAACCCGCTGCCGTGGGATTGAGTAAAGAATAGATGGTCACTTAGGTCTTTTACTGTAGATTAGACGGCTCCTATGGTCGTCCACTGAGGAGTAGATGGCCCCTTGGTTCGTCTACTATAGAGTAGATGGCTCGTAGGATCGTCTACTGTAAAGTAGATGACCCCAAGGGTCGTTTACTGTATAGTAAAGTAGGGTCACCTACTGTAGAATACATGGTCACTTAGGTCGTCCACTGTAGAGTTGATGGCCCTTTGGGTCGTCTACTGTAGAGTAGATGTCTCCTAGGGTTGTCTACTGTAGTGTAGATGACTCCTAGGGTCGTATAGTAGATGGTCCCTAGGGTTGTGTACTGTAGAGTAGATGACCCCTAGAGTCGTCCATTGTAGGCATATGGTCCCTAGGGTGGCCTACTATAGAGTATATGATCCCTAGGGTCGCCTACTGTAGAGTAGATGGTCACTTAGGTCCTTTACTGTAGAGTAGATGGCTCCCAGGGTCGTCCACTGTAGAGTAGATGGCTCCTAGGGTCGTCTACTGTAAAGTAGATGACCCCAAGGGTCGTTTACTGTATAGTAGATGGCTCCCAGGGTCGTCCACTGTAGAGTAGATGGCTCCTAGGATCGTCTACTGTAAAGTAGATGACCCCAAGGGTCGTTTACTGTATAGTATAGGACCCCTAGGGTCAACTACTGTAGAATAGATGGTCACTTAGGTCGTCCACTGTAGAGTAGATGGCCCTTTGGGTCGTCTACTGTAGAGAAGATGACTCCTAGGGTCGTATACTGTAAATAAGTTGGCCCCTTGTGTCGTCTTTTGTAAAGTAGATACCCCCTAGAGTCGTAGATGGCTCCTAGGGTCGTCTCCTGTAGAGTAGATGGCCCTTCAGTCGCCTACTGTAGAGTTGATGGTCCTTAGGGTTGTATAGATGGCCGCTTAGGTCGTCATAGATTATATAGCCCTTAGGTGGTCTACTGTAGAGTAGATGGTCCGCGTTTTAATACGCGATATTTTCAAAAAAAATTTTCACAGAGTTTTGAAATTTGAAGGGTATCACATCCGCTAAACTAGTGGACGTATTTGGACGTGTCTTGGCTTGTTAGATTCAGTAGATAAAAAAAAACTAAGTTTGCGCGGGTTTCCACGGCAATTGAGTGACATTTGTAAATTTCAATCCAGAAAACAGGTTTTCTAGAAAAATGTACCCACAAAAATTGCGATTATGAGCGCAGATTCTTTGAAGGTTACAAGCCCAAGTTATACATTAAAAAATGCTTAATCGCGAATACTACGCGAAAGAGTATTCTTTAACTTCTTCTTTGAGCATTAAGCTCCACATTGTGTTGTAAAATCACTAAAAAACTCGTTTCCTTCAACGCATTTTCCTATTTTTTACATTAATACGACCACAGCTTCTGTTCAAATTATGTATTATTTTAACAGTTGGTCTTCTTAGAGAAGCCCAATTTGTCTCGTATGGAAGACCACGTTGTATTGTAATACAAAACCACTTGGTTATTTATAGAAAACCAGTTGGTTTTTTTATAGAAGACGAACTCTAAGAAGACCAAGTCGTCCTCATAAAGAAAACCAAGTGGTCTTTAATGAGAAGACCAATGGGGTTTTATAAGAAGACTTGCTGCTCATCTATAAGAAGACCAACTACTCATTTATAACTGCTCTTTAGAAGATACTTGGTCTTCTTATTATTCTTATAGAATACCATCGGTCTTCTTATGGAAGTCCAGTTGGTCTTTTTATAGAACCCCAGTTTGTCTTATTACTGAAGACCAGTTGGTCTTCTTATAGAAGAAGTGACCAGAAAGCCAGTTTGTGTTCTTATAGAAGACCACTTGGTCTTCTTATAGAAGACCAGTTTGTCTCCTTATGGAGAACCAGTTGGTATTCTTATTGATGGTCGTCTATAGGAAGAATTCTATAAGAATACCAACTGATATTCTATAAGAAGAACGATTGGTCCCGTAGAAGAAGAGAACTGGTTCTCTATAATAAGACCAACTATATATATAATATATAATTGTTCCACAAACATCCCATACGGGACAAGGGAGACTTCTCTCATACCAATAAGTGCACCCCGATTTATATTAACTCAATTATAAGGGACATACTACTGTTTATTGCCGAGTCCGAACCGCGTGTCCTAAGACACCACTTGTAGAGAAATTTTACATGGGTATTTGAGGGTTATTTTGCCACCGTTGAAATTTTTGATGTTGCCTGGCCGGGGAATCAAACCCACGACCTATAGTGTGTAAGGCGGGTGTGCATACCATTGCACAACGGTGGCACCCAACCAACTGGTCTTCTAGAAAAAGACCATCTTGTATTCCATAACAAGGCAGACTGGTTATCTATAAGATGACTTTTAAAAGAAGACGAAGTGGTGACGCCCATTTGGTCTTCTCATAGATGACTAGCTGGTCTTTTCGCAGAAGACCAGTTAGCCTTCTATAAGAAGGCCCATTGGTAGTCTCAAAGAAGACCAATGTACTCTTATTAAATCAACTGATCTTCTATGAGACCAGTTAATCTTCTGTACTTGTAAGTGGTGTTCTATTAGCAGAACAAATATCCTCCTATTAGAAGACAAACATTTCTTCTATAAGAATATGTTGTACTTCTCATAGAAGACGAAAATACTTCTTCGTGGTCTTTAAGTATAGAAAATATATCGTCCCACACTGACGTTGCTATTCGTGTTCTCTTTAAAGAAAAAACCTTTAACCCACATACTGTGTTAAACAGCATCTTGTTACTGTATTTGATAAATGTCTCATTGCTTTACTCCACAGCAAACGTAGAGTGAACATGATGGTGAATGATGACCTTGAAAGAGAATAAAATCAATTTTAGTAACGAAGCAATGAAAAATATGTAGGTTATAACATGAATAGATAACTCTTTTTGAAAAAAGGGAGACAATTTGGAAACAATTCTGAAGGCGTATGGACCTTCTACTCTCCTTGTAAAGTCTTGCTATAAATTAATTCATACTCATAATTTTTAATAAAATGTATTGTATCCTATTTTTGAAATCCTTTTAATAGGTGGTGTTAATGTGATATCAAATCACTTGCTCCCTCATACATCCATCAATCTGAATTAACACCACACATCTTGTTTCCATTTGATTGATGAGCTGCTTATATTTGCCTTGATAAATCCCTGTTTTTTATTGTCACACCTGGTAACAGTGATAGATTGCATTGCATTCTAACTAAATTTCCCTCGGCCGGGGCATATGCATATCAATCTCTTAATCCCCCATACAATTGTGTTGTTTATCTATGCAGATATTGAATGGAAATGTACACACGTATGTATGTCGCTACATGTGTATGTGTTGACATTGTCTAATGAATCTGAATGTGCTATGTAATTTGGTTTCAATGTTGTATCTACACCATTAGGGTTTAACGGTTTTATTTCAAGTTCTGTTGCAATTACGATTGTAAATTTAATGGCAGTGAATTTTATTTTTATTTGTTTTATTTTTTGAAAACTCATTAAACACTACGCAGAAACCTAACAATTAATAAAAATAGAAGGTCAATTAGATTAAAAAACAATAAGACCTCTGCTGGGCTGGAAGGCAGAACATGACCAATGTAAACATAAAATTAATTATCCGTGTAAGGCAAGTTAATGGTTATTGTTGTAGGAAACAATGGGGTGTACTTGTAATACGTACACACAAATACTTGCTAATAAATGGATATTCGAGTGCTGCAAGGGTTATGGAAGTTAGATTTTTGGCTTTAATACCTTTAATATACAAAATAATATTGCTTGGACATGGCGAAACAAGGGTAGATGTGACAGATGAGCTTCAAAAGGGTCTTTCACTAGTTCAAAAAAAAGGTAGTTTTCGGAAAAAGTAAAAACAGACGGAATATTTATTGGGTTAAATTGTAGCAAATATTTTTTAGAGTATATTTCTTTAAGAAATAAAGTCCTTCATTTTTATTTCATAAAGAAATATACTCTGAAGTTACACAGAATAATTTGCTATATTGTCGTTATCCTTTCCATCTCATTGAGTAATGGTTTGTTATCCTTTGAACATCTTGTTTTTTTTTACTTTACAACTATTTTATCGTTCATCATTTTTTTTTCATTTCCCCCTGCTTTTTGCCATTTTTATCGACAAACAACAAATAACATCTTGACAGTCTATAATTGGAACTTCTGTTTCACTGCACTTATGTGCATGTCTTTCATGGTCAATGCGAGGCTGTCGAATGCGTCACAGATGGCAGTTGCTGTTATTTGCCACAGCAGAAACACAAAACAACTCGTTCTATGCATGCTGTAAACAAAATTCACAACTTTTTTCAAAGGCATAACAGAAGAATATTTAAACTTGAAATAAAGAACTATTCTACTTGAGGAAAACAAGAATAGATAGAAAGAAAAAAAGGAAAACAAATAATGGTCCACATTTCAACTTCATAGTTTTTCTCACAGCAATTTTTCTTTCGTTTACCTCTTTTTTTCTTTGTTTGTTGTTAGCCAAATCATTTTTCATATTAGTCACACGAGTTTTATGTGTTTGTTTACATTCTTCTGCTTCGTTGGCCATACAAGAAGCAGCAGCGGCAGAAAGAATGGCGACACTCATAGTATAAACAAAAAAGTCTACACACAAAATTTGTATAAATTATCTTTTTTGCTTTTGTTTTGGTACTAAGGGGAGAAATATAATATCTCCCTAATTTTATTGCCAGTATTTTTGCTCTTTCTCATTGTATTGTAACTCTCACATTTTGTATCCTCTAGTGATATACTCGTAAGGTTGGAGAATTTACAATGGTGCCAACTGTTCAGTAAAGCAATACCGCCAAGATTAGTTAAGAAACTTGGAACAAATTCAAACACTATTGAGAAATATGCAAATGTTATAAATTAAGTGTTTTCCAAAGCATGCGGAAGCATCTGCAGCCTTAAATATAATAAAAACATGACGCGACGCCTTAGTAACCTTCACCTATAAATAAATTAAGAAGACGTCTAACATACGAGTATATCCCTAGAGTTAACTACCCTCCATAGCTTTTAAAACCCATGATCTGTGATTCGAAACCTGGAATGTCCGGGTCTTTCACAAGAAAGGTAATTTAACTAATTAACAGGACGCACTGTGGTTCCGCCCGTGGACAAATATCGAAAAATTTAGGTCGACAAATTTGATTGCGATTCGAATTAATATTCTCTAAACACATTAAATTTTTATTATCCAGTATTATTTTTGCCAATTTACAGCGGTAGAATGCCAAGTTAAGTCGAAGAAGTTGAGATTTGTAAGTGGTACCTTATACCCTAGACAGACGGCAGCGTTAATTTGCATTTACTGTCTTAATTCAAATTAATTATCCACATTCTTAATGCACAAAATCAAAGGAAATTTAAACTGAATTTAGGTATTTCAATATGGCAATGCTGTAAAAGAGAGCCCATATTCATGTAGGAGAGAGAGCATATTCATGCTCTGAGACACAATTTGCATTGAAAATCAATTATCTTTTGTCAAATTTCCATGTTTAAGAAAATAAAAAAGGAAAACAAATCAGAAATTTTCGCGTTTCTTTTTTCAATAAGTAGTGGTCTTTCTCGAATAGAATAGCAGCTAATCGTTTATCGTGCCTTCTATCAAATCTATTTTTAAAATTTTCATTTTCACAAGCATTTCATTACCCACCGTACCAATTCTATCGGAAATAATATCTTCTTCAAATTTTCCTTTAGAGTTTTGCGACATTTTTTAAAATTAAAAAGATTCAAAAATATCGCGAATAAATTAAATTTATTTTTGCATTATCGTCGTGAAAAAGTCAATGGTTGAAAGTATATTTGTTTCGCATATTTTGGCGAACTTTTGTAAAACTTTATGAAATGGTCTGCTGGGTACAAACAAACAACACAAACAGCTGTTTTATAAATGCAGAAACTATCGTCTGTCAGGGTAAAAAGTTAATTCAAATTAGGGAATTTTTAATGCAAATCAACTCTGCCGTCTGTCTAGGGTATTAAAAACAAAAAAAAAAAAAAATCTGCAAAGCAGTCGTAGCTTATGTAAAATCGACAAAATTCCGAAAATCAGGAGGGTACGTTTATATGGGACGTATACCAAAACGTGCAAAGAGATATGGTGTTCCCCCCAGAACTTAAAATGCAAAATTACAGCCAAATCGGTTGGAAAATTTGGCTAAAATCGTCAAAATATCGAATATCGGGAGGTACGTTTATATGGGAGCTATACCTAAACGTGGACCTATATTGAACATTTCTTCCAATGTGGTATATTGTTCCCTCAGAAAACAAAATGCAAAATTACAGCCAAATCGACTTGAAAATTTGGCTAAATTCGTCAAAATATAAAAAATCGGGGGGTACCTTTCTATGGGGCTACACCCAAATGTGGACCTACATCGATTAAATTTGTTTTTCTCCCTTTTGGGCTCGTTATAAAACTATGTTTAAAATTTCGAGGCGAACTCGATTAAAACTATTTTCGGCACTATTTTCCATACAAGTGGGACCACTGTGGGACGCCAACAACACCCATAGTTGACGGGTTGTATTATATCAATCACGAAACTAAACAAGAGTTTGGCTGTGAGTTTGTGGTTAGCCGATTTCAAATGAAAAACAAGTGGCAACTTGTATAGGAGCTACCTTTGTCATCACGCTCCTAGAAAGAGTGTTCTGCCGAAGTTCCAAATTAAACAAATAGTTGTAAAGGATTTTAATATCAAAGTTTCAAGAAAGAATGTCTTCGGCTCAACCGTAATAAAAATAACCGAGGAATAGTCGCACCAGAAGTATAGTTGGGAGGACTAGCTTTCCTCTTGCACTAGTTTGTTCAATACAGACCTATCTCACTGGATCTATGGCATGTCTGGCGGTAGCAGTCAGAGTTGTATACATCCCGCCGATAAATAGCTGTACTCCTGCTTGTAGGCTCAATATTGGCCCATTTTTTGGATAGGCATAGAGCACTGTGCGCCTTAACTAACTTTAAATGAAAGATGCTTACACCTAGGAAGTTTTAGCGGATTCTGAAACAGCAATGTTCATAGATGAAAAAATCCAAAAACAAGAAAAAATAGCCGGAGCGCTTCTCAAATAAATCGCGGTCAAAGTTCACATTTTTAGGGTTTTTTTTTAGTTTTCAAGACTTTGCTGTGAAACCGCAAATATTATCTTGAAGTAAATATTGTAACAGTGAAAATTCTCTACAACATTTTCTTTAGACGCATTTCGATAATACTTGTGGTTATCCAGCGAAATCATGAGGAGTCTTTAGCTTAGGGAACTTTAATGCTCATAAGGATTTGTAACATTCGCTTCCAGATCAGAGGGGCTTAACACTGCCTGAGTAGATTGCTAGCTCTACGTTTTGCAACGTCAATGAGGACTCCACTGTTTGCAAGACCTAATCACCATGTATCCTGATCTGACAAACGAGGTTATCTGGGTTAGACCCGAGGTGATGAACTCTGAACGCAACACATACATCAATCAAAGGAAAGCTAATTGTCTAAGTTTCAGAAAGGACGTTCCGGGATATCATCACTACTGCAGCCGCTTGATACATACCTAATTTGATGATGATGAGCTTCGTTGAGCCAAACCCGTCGTGATCGTTTGAAGAGATCCAACTAGAGACGGAATAAGTAAATTGTGGCTAAAGTTTATGTCACTTTCGAATCCTGGAAAGAAGAATATAGTTTCAACTCGCCGTCCTTTGTCGTGGTTTGGGGCTCCGGTTTTTCCTGTGATGGTGGCTTATGAAAACTCACCAGTGCTCGGGAGGTCCTCAGAAGGCGGCTTACGGAAACTCGCCTTCTACGCCGTTCACACTAAGTCCGCACAATTCACTTTCCACTCTACTCACCTGGATTTTCTCTGGATCCTCGTTGATACAGGTTCGCACGGTTGCACACTGACTAATTCCTCCTGTAAGTTCGCCACTCCTTTTATAGGGCAACCAGACACCAGTTGTAACATTACGTCCTGGATCCTACCGTACAGGTTGTTGTTTCTTGTTTACAAGTCCGACCTGTTTACAAATCCTTCTTGTTTACAAGTCCAACTTGTTTACGAGTCTGGCGTACCCAAAGTCAAACCACACATGTTGTTGCTACTTGTTTTTCAGGTCCAACGTACCCAGAAGTCGAAGCACGCTAGTTGTTGCTACTTGTTTACAAGTTCGACTTGTTTACGAGTCCGACTTGTTTACAAGTCCGGCGTACCCTAGTCAAAGCACACGAGTTGTTGCTACTTGTTTTTTCAATTCCGACGTACCCAAGAGTCGACGCACTCGAGTTGTTGCTTGTTTACATCAATGCCTATGGATATAAGCATGCGTGTTTGGTTGGATGTTGTTGACGCCTAATCAGCTGTTGAGGCTATTGGTGTTAATCTTGGTGTAGCTGCTAGGACAACTGTAAGTTGTTTTGGAATTCAATCGACGACACCATGAACATACCCACGCAACATAAAAACGCAAAGTATTTGTTGAATTCAAAATAAAGTATAATTCCCTTATATGTAGTTATCCTTTACATACAATTATATCTATCAGATTGTGAGCCGGAAACGAGGTCCGACTTCCGGCATCACAAAGATCATTACGTATAAGTCGGGTACCTTCCTTAATATAATTTGTGAAGTTCGGAACTTCTTTTTGATCGATCCTACCACTTTTTTCAACGTGAGGAAATCGATGGTCAGTCTATTCACTAAATAGACGAAAATGAGACAGTGTTGAATGTTCTGGTCCATTGTAACAGAATACAGACTACATTCTACTGTCACAGTTTGATCATGTCGTCTGCGCATGCTGAGATGTAGGACCAATGTCTTCCAGTCTCTAGCCGGCAGCACTTGGGGTGCCGACAAAGAAACCTGAAATAGATCGGTTTGCGGTAAGCTATGCGGCGTATATAAACATGATAGAACGCCACTCTGAGAACTCCAATAGGGTGCCTCCTCATGACATCAGTGAACCATCTGCACTAAAGGACTAATATTCTTCTAGTACAGAAACACAGTAGCATGCTTTCGTTTCAGTACTTGCTCGGGTGTTATCGTGAGTGTCATCCCAACTCCCATTGGCCATTCGGACGAACAGATGGACAAACGGACCGCTATGGCTAAATTGGCTCAAAATTGTGTAAAACGGATTTTGTCTTAAGGGGTTATAGCCACTTGCAAATGTTAAAAAGTCAAAAAATTTCGAGTCGATCGGACAAAATTGGCTGGGATATATGAGTTAGAAAGGAATAATTCATTGTGATTTGTATGTAACTTCGAAGTTTTAAACGCGTTTTTCTCGAAATGGCATTATAAAAGCGGTGTCCACTGTACTTTGAAAACGCATGATCCGACCTTCATATGTTTTTGTGGGATTATTATACACACACAAGACTTGTCCTTAAGCAACCATTCATTTTTTCGTTAAAATTTAAAAGTTGATTTTACAGTTCACCATTATTATTTTTTTTTTTTTTTTTAATGGATATTTTTATTTTAATGCAGTTTCGCTTAAGGACAAGATTATTAGGTTCTTAATGATCCCATAAAAATATATGCTGATCGGTTTATTTATTTTCGATCACCACACCACAAACCGATTTAGAAAGAACAGTGTTTCGAAGGCGGCCATTTGTCAGAAAACCATGCAATATTTTTCAGCAAAAAAAATATCCGAAAGTAGCGTAAGGTATGACCATTCAGATGGAAACAAAATGTTCTAAAAAAGTTTGGTATATTTTTGTAAAAAAAATCATGAATACATACATATGTAGGGTCTAAAGCCATAATTACGATGAGACGCATTTTTGATCGCAAATGAAAATTAAAGACAGTTGACGTACCGACTAAGTCCCAGGGATTTTTTTGGATATTTCGCGCAGTTACAAACGTAATGTAATGTAATTGAGATTTAAAAATTACCACACAAGGAAACCACGATATTTTGGCACCACTGAATAACTGTTATCGCTCTGTCATATAAATTGATTCTCTCTCTCTCTTTCTATAAGCACACTTTCTCATTTCTCGTGGAATGGCATTGGAAAACCTGTATTTTCTTTTAGATAGGTGGCAGTACGTTGAAGCGTATGTTTGATACAATCTTTTGTGTGTTTGGAAAAAAGCCCCTATTTCTCGTAGACTTTGTAACATTTTTGTCTTTGTTGTTTGCAAAAATAATGGGTTTCCCATTATTTTTCGCCTTTCTTAGCTCCCCTGTATTGACAGCTGCGGCAGCTGCTGTGTGTTTTGTTTTTTTTTTTTTTTTCTTCTCCTTTTGCTAAGAAAAATGTGCAAAATTTTCAGTTGAAGTTTATTTGTGTAATCGTGCGGTAGTCAATTGTTAAACGTGTCGGTCATATTCGGTTTGGTCAAACGGATTTGCAGGATTTTGTACGTGCAAATTTCGTAGTGAAACGACACGCAATGTTTGTTCTGCTTTCTATGTTTACAATTCGTGTGTAACCTTTTACTTTACATTACTTTTATTCAGCCTAACCCCGATTTGTGTCAATTTTGTTTACATTATACCAAAGCCGTCGGGTATTAATACTGCTGATGTGGTTATTTGTGTGTGAGAAATAAAAAATTGGAATACAAAAATAATTAGTGAATGTAAACAGGCGACTAATGAACTGCAAATACATGAAATACCTCATCTTTGACACCTAGAATTTGGAAACCTTTAAAATGCTTAAGCAATTTGTTGGATGCCTAATCGCAGTATGCTTTGTGAAAAATCTTTAAAATACGAAATTTTTTTTGTTGTAATCCTTTTGGGTGTTTCATTGGAACTGCTTTCTATAAATATAACCCCTTTTTTGATTGGTAGTTTTGCTGTTTCTTTATTTATAGTTTTGTTGGCATTTCTTTTTGCACTTTTCTACTACTCTGCTTTATGTTAACTTTCAACCCCTCTTCTTAAAAACTTAGCTCTTAGAGTTTATCTCAGCTCTCTGCTCTTATGTCATAACAAGCATCTCTTATTTTGCTGTGAAACCTTCAGTACTCTTCCCTTAGATTAGAGTTGGCGCTTTTTCTACAAAAGGATGCTGCTGGCTGCCACAGATGCTGGGCATACCTAAGCACGATGTGGTGTGGCATGGTGTTTTGTTGTTGTTAGCTTTACTGTTAACGATAACGATGCCTCTGTGGCGGCAGCAGCAGCACTATCTTTGCTTTGCTACTGTATCATCATCTGTGTCAGAAATTTTATTGTACACAAAACTCTACCGCTTCTTTTGTACGTTTGCGTGGGCAACTGCGTCATTAGTGGTCTAGTCTCTGTAGACATTTAACGTAATCGCACATTTTGTCGCATTCTTGATAAGCTACTCCTGATAGAAGAAGAAGCCACCATACCAATGCCATGGCACAACAGCACTTCAAAATGCCGTATCGCGCTCAACACTCATAACATTAATTAAGACGAAGAAAAAAATATTACCCTTAGGAGAATTTATTTATTGTTGGCAATAAAAATAATAAATTAATAAAATAGACAAAAAACGCATCTTATAAGAAAAAAATAAAAGAAATTAAATTAAAAACCATGTGAGTTCAAGGAATATAAAATAATTTGTAACAATTACTCTGGAGAAATTATGTCTAATTAAACGCACAAATATTGTGTATGTGTTGGTGGTTGATAATGTGTACAAGAATTTCTAAACTTCGCAAAGGAAAAAAAAACAAAAAGATGTTTACCCACACCACTTGAACTTAGCCGGGAAAAAAGTTTGCGTTGAGTATAAGAATGTGTGCGTGTTTGGAGTTTGAAAAAACAAAAATTCCCAAATAACTTGACAATAATTGATGATGCCTAAAGATTTGTATAACATTTTCACATTGTTGTGATATTTGAACTTTTTGATTGATTAATTTCGACAATACAAAGGAAGAAATTATAAAAGAATCAGTAATGAAAATGTGTGGTAAATTGTGTATATGATTATATAAATTAAAAGCAAACACAGAATAAAATATGTGCGTATTTTAAAAACCATATCACGGAATATAAAAACATATCAATATTAACACCGATTTTAAATCGTAACAACCAAACAATAAGCAACGAAATACAAAGAGTATCATTTCAAAACTTCAAGGAGTCATTTAATAAAAAATACAACCTTCCTCTTTCCTTTGAACCAAGAAGTAGCTGTTAGCCATTAAATAGCTGTTATGTAAAATATTCCCTTTAGACATTTCTCCGCCACCGCTGATGTGTTTCATGATTGACTATATCGATTCAATCTTTTAGATACTTCCCACCCATAGATGCCCGATCTTGATCTTTTGAAATTTGAATCGTTTTGTACTGAATTCAATACATAAAAATGTAATTTTTTGGCGTGAAAAGCTTACCCTTAAAAGTTCGAAAAAGATAACATTTTTTGTGCAGGCAGTTATGGGGATTTATTTTTAGTAGAAATATATCCCTTTGGAAATAAGAAAAATATCCACAGCGGCATGATTTTCCATATATAATTGTTCCACAAACATCCTAGAAGGGACAAGGGAGACTTCTCTCATAGCAGTGAGTGCACGCCCATTCATATTAGCTCAATGATATAGGATCTACTGTTTATCGCCGAGTCCGAACAGCATCTCTTAACACTCCACATGTAGAGCATACATAGGAAACGTTGCCAAGCACTACGCTGTGGTTGAGGTTTGTTTTTCCACCGTTGAAAATTTTATGTTGCCTAGCCTGGAAATAGAACACAGGCATTCAGCGTTCACGGCGGGTGTGCATACCATTCCACTACGGTGGCACCCAGCATAATTGTTAAGCTTTTCCATAGGAAAAGCCATCCTCAGCTTCTGAGGACAGTTTTTAAAGAGGAAAAAGCCATCATCAGCTTCTGAGGACAGTTTTTAAAGCGGAAAAAGTCATCCTCAGCTGCTGAGGATAGTTTTTCCATAGGAAAAAGTCATTCTCAGCTGCTGAGGATAGTTTTTCCATAGGAAAAAGTCATTCTCAGCTGCTGAGGATAGTTTTTCCATAGGAAAAAGTCATCCTCGGCTGCTGAGGATAGTTTTTCCATAGGAAAAAGTGAGGATAGTTTTTCCATAGAAAAATGTCATCCTCAGCTGCTGAGGATAGTTTTTCCATAGGAAAAAGTCATCCTCAGCTGCTGAGGATAGTTTTTCCATAGAAAAATGTCATCCTCAGCTGCTGAGGATAGTTTTTCCATAGAAAAATGTCATCCTCAGCTGCTGAGGAGTTTTTCCATAGGAAAAAGTCATCTTCAGCTGCTGAGGGTAGTTTTTCCATAGGAAAAAGTCATCCTCAGCTGCTGAGGATAGTTTTTCCATAGGAAAAAGTCATCCTCAGCTGCTGAGGATAGTTTTTCCATAGGAAAAAGTCATCCTCAGCTGCTGAGGATAGTTTTTCCATAGGAAAAAGTCATCCTCAGCTGCTGAGGATAGTTTTTCCATAGGAAAAAGTCATCCTCAGCTGCTGAGGATAGTTTTTCCATAGGAAAAAGTCATCCTCAGATGCTGAGGATAGTTTTTCCATAGGAAAAAGTCATCCCCAGCTGCTGAGGGTAGTTTTTCCATAGGAAAAAGTCATCCTCAGCTGCTGAGGATAGTTTTTCCATAGGAAAAAGTCATCCTCAGCTGCTGAGGATAATTTTTCCATAGGAAAAAGTCATCCTTAGCTGCTGAGGATAGTTTTTCCATAGGAAAAAGTCATCCCCAGCTGCTGAGGATAGTTTTTCCATAGGAAAAAGTCACCCTCAGCTGCTGAGGATAGGTTTTCCATATGAAAAAGTCATCCTCAGCTGCTGAGGATAGTTTTCCCATAGAAAACAGTCATCCTCAGCTGCTGAGGATGGTTTTTTCCATAGTAAACAGTCATCCTCAGCTACTGAGGTTAGGATATCGATAGGAAAAAGTAATCCTCAGCTGCTGAGGATAGTTTTTCCATAGGAAAAAGTCATCCTCAGCTTCTGAGGATAGTTTTTCCGTAGAAAAAAGTCATCCTCAGCTGCTGAGGATAGTTTTTCCATAGGAAAAAGTCATCCTCAGCTGCTGAGGATAGTTTTTCCATAGGAAAAAGTCATCCTCAGCTGCTGAGGATAGTTTTTCCATAGGAAAAAGTCATCCTCAGCTGCTGAGGATAGGTTTTCCATATGAAAAAGTCATCCTCAGCTGCTGAGGATAGTTTTTCCATATGAAAAAGTCATCCTCAGCTGCTGAGGATAGTTTTTCCA
Source organism: Musca autumnalis (assembly GCF_047663935.1). Classification (NCBI taxonomy): domain Eukaryota; kingdom Metazoa; phylum Arthropoda; class Insecta; order Diptera; family Muscidae; genus Musca; species Musca autumnalis. Next base: position 207,655,343 of record NW_027412088.1, read on the forward strand.
TAGGAAAAAGTCATCCTCAGCTGCTGAGGATAGTTTTCCCATAGAAAACAGTCATCCTCAGCTGCTTAGGATGGTTTTTTCCATAGTAAACAGTCATCCTCAGCTACTGAGGATAGGATTTCCATAGGAAAAAGTCATCCTCAGCCGCTGAGGATAGTTTTTCCATAGGAAAAAGTCATCCTCAGCTGCTGAGGATAGTTTTTCCATAGGAAAAAGTCATCCTCAGCTGCTGAGGATAGTTTTTCCATAGGAAAAAGTCATCCTCAGCTGCTGAGGATAGTTTTCCCTTAGGAAAAAGTCATCCTCAGCTGCTGAGGATAGTTTTTCCATAGGAAAAAGTCATCCTCAGCTGCTGAGGATAGTTTTTCCATAGGAAAAAGTCATCCTCAGCCGCTGAGGATAGTTTTTCCATACGAAAAAGTCATCCTCAGCTGCTGAGGATAGTTTTTTAATAGGAAAAAGTCATCCTCATAGTTTTTCCGTAGGAAAAAGTCATCCTCAGCTGCTGAGGTAGTTTTTCCGTAGGAAAAAGTCATCCTCAGCTGCTGAGGTAGTTTTTCCGTAGGAAAAAGTCATCCTCAGCTGCTGAGGTAGTTTTTCCGTAGGAAAAAGTCATCCTCAGCTGCTGAGGATAGTTTTTCCATAGGAAAAAGTCATCCTCAGCTGCTGAGGATAGTTTTCCCATAGAAAACAGTCATCCTCAGCTGCTGAGGATGGTTTTTTCCATAGTAAACAGTCATCCTCAGCTACTGAGGATAGGATTTCCATAGGAAAAAGTCATCCTCAGCTGCTGAGGATAGTTTTTCCATAGGAAAAAGTCATCCTCAGCTGCTGAGGATAGTTTTTCCATAGGAAAAAGTCATCCTCAGCTGCTGAGGATAGTTTTTCCATAGGAAAAAGTCATCCTCAGCTGCTGAGGATAGTTTTCCCTTAGGAAAAAGTCATCCTCAGCTGCTGATGATAGTTTTTCCATAGGAAAAAGTCATCCTCAGCTGCTGAGGATAGTTTTTCCATAGGAAAAAGTCATCCTCAGCTGCTGAGGATAGTTTTTCCATAGGAAAAAGTCATCCTCAGCTGCTGAGGATAGTTTTTCCATAGGAAAAAGTCATCCTCAGCTGCTGAGGATAGTTTTTCCATAGGAAAAAGTCATCCTCAGCTGCTGAGGATAGTTTTTCCATAGGAAAAAGTCATCCTCAGCTGCTGAGGATAGTTTTTCCATAGGAAAAAGTCATCCTCAGCTGCTGAGGATAGTTTTTCCATAGGAAAAAGTCATCCTCAGCTGCTGAGGATAGTTTTCCCTTAGGAAAAAGTCATCCTCAGCTGCTGAGGATAGTTTTCCCTTAGGAAAAAGTCATCCTCAGCTGCTGAGGATAGTTTTTCCGTAGGAAAAAGTCATCCTCAGCTGCTGAGGATAGTTTTCCCTTGGGAAAAAGTCATCCTCAGCTGCTGAGGATAGTTTTCCCTTGGGAAAAAGTCATCCTCAGCTGCTGAGGATAGTTTTCCCTTAGGAAAAAGTCATCCTCAGCCTCAGCCTCAGGATAGTTTTTTAATAGGAAAAAGTCATCCTCATAGTTTTTCCGTAGGAAAAAGTCATCCTCAGCTGCTGAGGTAGTTTTTCCGTAGGAAAAAGTCATCCTCAGCTGCTGAGGTAGTTTTTCCGTAGGAAAAAGTCATCCTCAGCTGCTGAGGTAGTTTTTCCGTAGGAAAAAGTCATCCTCAGCTGCTGAGGATAGTTTTTCCATAGGAAAAAGTCATCCTCAGCTGCTGAGGATAGTTTTCCCATAGAAAACAGTCATCCTCAGCTGCTGAGGATGGTTTTTTCCATAGTAAACAGTCATCCTCAGCTACTGAGGATAGGATTTCCATAGGAAAAAGTCATCCTCAGCTGCTGAGGATAGTTTTTCCATAGGAAAAAGTCATCCTCAGCTGCTGAGGATAGTTTTTCCATAGGAAAAAGTCATCCTCAGCTGCTGAGGATAGTTTTTCCATAGGAAAAAGTCATCCTCAGCTGCTGAGGATAGTTTTTCCATAGGAAAAAGTCATCCTCAGCTGCTGAGGATAGTTTTTCCATAGGAAAAAGTCATCCTCAGCTGCTGAGGATAGTTTTCCCTTAGGAAAAAGTCATCCTCAGCTGCTGATGATAGTTTTTCCATAGGAAAAAGTCATCCTCAGCTGCTGAGGATAGTTTTTCCATAGGAAAAAGTCATCCTCAGCTGCTGAGGATAGTTTTTCCATAGGAAAAAGTCATCCTCAGCTGCTGAGGATAGTTTTTCCATAGGAAAAAGTCATCCTCAGCTGCTGAGGATAGTTTTTCCATAGGAAAAAGTCATCCTCAGCTGCTGAGGATAGTTTTTCCATAGGAAAAAGTCATCCTCAGCTGCTGAGGATAGTTTTTCCATAGGAAAAAGTCATCCTCAGCTGCTGAGGATAGTTTTTCCATAGGAAAAAGTCATCCTCAGCTGCTGAGGATAGTTTTTCCATAGGAAAAAGTCATCCTCAGCTGCTGAGGATAGTTTTTCCATAGGAAATAGGAAAAAGTCATCCTCAGCTGCTGAGGATAGTTTTCCCTTAGGAAAAAGTCATCCTCAGCTGCTGAGGATAGTTTTTCCGTAGGAAAAAGTCATCCTCAGCTGCTGAGGATAGTTTTCCCTTGGGAAAAAGTCATCCTCAGCTGCTGAGGATAGTTTTCCCTTGGGAAAAAGTCATCCTCAGCTGCTGAGGATAGTTTTCCCTTAGGAAAAAGTCATCCTCAGCCGCTGAGGATAGTTTTTCCATACGAAAAAGTCATCCTCAGCTGCTGAGGATAGTTTTTTAATAGGAAAAAGTCATCCTCATAGTTTTTCCGTAGGAAAAAGTCATCCTCAGCAGCTGAGGATAGTTTTTTCCATAGGAAAAAGTCGTCCTCAGCAGCTGAGGATAGTTTCTCCCAACGAATAAGGCATCCTCAGCTGCTGAGGACAGTTTGTCCATAGGAAAAATTCATTCTCAGCTGCTGAGGATGACTTTTTCCTACAGAAAAACTATCATCAGCAGCTGAGGATAACTTTTTTTCCTATAGAATAACTATCATCAGTTATCGTGTGGTTCAGGCATTTTTGTTGGTGCCGTCAGGTGTTGAACTATAAAAACCTTTTACCGTCGTAATAGGAGTCGCGAGGACGAGGTGCTGCTGAAAAACCGAACATTTTTTGCGATGTACCCTAAGGAGTTGGACCAACTCGGTTGATTCATTTGAAAATTATCGTGAGCACAATTTTTGCGAAAAATTTTGAGCTTTTTGGGGGGTACTGGAAGATGTGGTCCATCTTCAAATTTGATATAAGTTTGAACAAAATATTACGAAGAACAAATTTTTGATCAAATCGGTGATGCCCTCGACAGTTGTCGTGCTCTCTAGCCAGCCAGACGGATGGTCATGGTTAAATCGATTCCAAATTGTCTGAAACGGCTGATAAGTATGTTTTTTCGCCCTAACGAGAAAATTTCCACAGCAACTAAGGATAAATTTTCCTACAATGGAAATATCAGCTGCTGAGGATGATTTATTTTCCTTTGGAAAAACTATCCTCAGCAACTGAGGAAGATTTTTTCCTACAGAAAAAGTATCCTAAGCAACTGAGGATGATAGTTTCCAATAGAAAAACTATCCTCAACAGCTTAGGACGATTTTACCTATAGCCGTCAACCGGTTAGAATGATTTTTTCTCTAGAAAAAATTTCCTCGGCAGCTGAGAGCGATATTTGTCTATAGGAAAAACATACACATCATTATTTTTTTCCTGTGAGATTGTTTTTCAATTGGAAAACATCACAATCAAAGCATATTAGTCTTGGAAGTAATTTCTCTATAGGAAAAAAATTGTCCACAACCCAAAATAACTACTAAGGATAATTTGCTTGCTATAAAAAAAGTATTCTCCATCCGTCACTTCCGAAGGATACTGCAGGTAATGATATTTTCCCTATGTGAAAAAGTTGTTCTCCTTACGATATTTTCCACAGAAATTTTCTCGTTAGAACGAAAAACATACTTTTACCTGAATATTTTTGAAGGCCATCCATCGAAGCCTTCCTCCTACCCGAACGATCAGTTCGAATTCAAATTAAATTCCCAAAACTCACAATTTTTCGCTAAAATGGTAGTCACAATAATTCTCAAATGAATCAACCGATTTGGTCCAAAATGTGTTTCTATTAAAATTTCTTCCAGACATACATCAGGTTCGAATATGGACTATGTCGCCCCACTCCTTAGGGTACCTCCCACACAAATTTCGGTGCAGTTCAGATTAAGACCAACTCGGTACAAGTATTTTAGGGGCAAGATTATTTACGTTGGCCAAATCCGATCTAATCATACATATATGCAGTACCTCACTGCGTATCAGTATTGAAGAACTGAAATTGAAATAAAACAATCATACGCCCTTGCCTACTCTCAAGTTCCGAGTAATTGACATAATTCAACTTATTGTTAATGCTAGTTTCATGTTTTCTCAGACAATTAACTGTACGATTTTTCCACTTCTTCAGTCTTCACCCTTCACCCACGCCAACCATTAAAAAAACAAGTTCTTTAACAATTCCTGTCTTACAATTTTCCAAAAGTTTTCTTATCATCATAAATCTGTACATTTCGAAACAAAAGTTTATTGCAACAAAGCCAACAACAACTACGTACCGATGCTGCTGTTGTTGTGTTGTTCTTTTCATTGTTATTTTCTTGTCGGAATGTGTGCAGCATGTAAAATAAATCTTTGCACATAACTCGTAACTATGATTAATCCCCCATTGCTGGATAAGTTGGGTCAAGGCTGCCGTTTTAATTTTTCTTCTACAGCAGCAAGTCATAAATAAGAAAAAAAAAGAAAAACTAAATTAATAGAGGGTGGGAGATGGTGACAACTACAACTGCCACTACAAAATTCTAAGAATATAACTCAATTAATAAATGAAAGTGAGGTGTACCCCAGCCAGACAAAATCACAAAATCTAATGTGAAATGTGTCACCAAAGAAAACAAATAGTAATAGCAGTATTTGCAAACATTGATACATACACACATGAATATGCTCACGCAAATGAAATAACGTTTTAGTAAATTAAAAGAACATTATTCAAAAGAAAAGTTCCATGTTGAAATACAAAAATAAACAAAAACTTACATCTGTAATTATTTTCAATTTGTTTGTGTAAAAGATGTCCTACTACAGCCAGCCTAGATTTTCCCTCCTTCCAACAAATAAAAAGCCCTATGTTGCTCGTTCGCTACCATAGAGCCCAGTAGAAAGGAAGCACAGACTCAAGGTGAAATTATATTTCTTCTTCTTAAAGGAAATGAAAAAGAAACACAAAAAGCCATATTGGCAAAATCAATGTATGTGTGTGCGCGCGTGATTGTAATGTGAAAGCACATTAATGGATACTCTCCCAAGACAAGAATACGCAATGCACAACACAAACAACTACACATTAACAACATAAACAAAACATTCTCTTAACCCCCGTCTGCCTTCTTGTATCTATGCCCGGCATCTCTTCAAAAAGAAACAAGAATCATCAAGAGAGATAACATCCAAAAAGGAAGCGGAGAAGATAACTACTAATACGAAAATTCTAAAAGCCAGAGAAAAAGGGAAATCATCTCAAAGCGGCATGCGGAATTTCTTTGTCACCAAAAAGGTCTAAGCTAGGCAATGTTGACGGAAATAAGCCCCCTAGCTTGAGGGGCTATAGCGACAAAAACACACACACGCGCAAGCAAAATAATAATAAGAAAAATTCTTTGATGACACCTAAAGCTCAATCTACAAAACAAAAAACACAAAAAGCAATATTTTATGGCCCAATAACCAATTTAAATAATTCTAATACTAATTACAACAAGAACAAAACAAACGAATAATAAAATACAATTACAATTGCAACAAAAACAAACAAACAAATAATTAATATCATCAAAAATGCCTTTCGGTCGTAAATCACCATTTGAGGCATTGGCCTTACCAGGCGTTATATTAGCCTATAAATACAGTCAATTTCGTCAGAGACGTCGAGAAGCGGCCAGTCGTCGTGTCACGGAACGAGAGCTGTCAGCGTTACATCATAAAATCGTAAGTAGAAAAAAGTGTTTTTAATTAAAATAATATTTTTGACAATAAAATTTTATTTTTCACGGAGTACACTAGATCGTATGAAAGGGTTAAGAGCATAAAAATGTGTATGCGCCAGGACGTAGGCAGGGGGGTGGGGGTAGGGTGCCCGATGTTCTGTTTTGATTCATTAACAATTTTGTAAGAAATATTTAAAAAACAAAATTTTTGAATACTCATTTTGAAAAAAAAAAACTACCAGTAAAATCTGAAACACTTCGTTATGTCACATTAGTCCATTATCAAATAAAAAATGAACTCAGAATACTGCATATTTGCTAGAGGTTATATTCGAGCAATATAGAAGTCTCGAGGTTTTATGCTCGTCTTGTATACCAAAAATACGAGTTCTGTATTCCAGAAATGGAAGTGCATGAAACGGAATGTCTTTTGGACAAAATGTACCATATATCAATGTTTTTTTCATGGAGTATATCTCAATTGGAAACTTCTTTCACTACCTTCACCAACATTTTGTAATCCTATTGTAGACAAATTTGTTAATAAGCATTGGGAGAAAATAATGAAGAAAAATTAATTTTTGTGCCACAAAAAAGAACTGTTAAAATCTGCTATATGTACATAGCTTATTCAATTGAATTGATTCCTATCATCAACAAATTGTATCAAATTCTGCTGTTATTTGTATTTTATAATTGTATGTGAATAATTATATTCTCAGCCTTTAATCCTCGTTCAAAAAAAGGTCACAACGTTCTAAAAACTCCCTGAATAAATAATATTTGGATAAAAAGTTTTTGGTTGTGTATCCGGTATTTGATCTTTTCCTAAAAAAGTCTCAATTCACACAGTACCACGTTGAAACTTTTACTTATTTCCAGAAAATAAAATTTACGAATTTTCATGATTTCGCTGCCAACCTTTTTTTTTTTTTGATAAATTCAAAACGCTTTTGAGCTCAAGTGGTCAATCCGCATTGTTGATTTATTTGCTCAATACTTCGCTAATAATATGTATGGTTCTATAAGAATCGATTGTTAGTTGTCAATACTATGTACATTTTTAAGCAAAAAATTTAATTGAATATTTGGATTCTTGTTCCAACAAATGAGTCCTAAAACTTCTACTTCTACAATTAAAAAATTAACAACGTTTTTTTTGTAAGACTTGCAGACCCCGGTCCGCGTTACTGGCCCGTCGTAATGAGTTTTAATGACAACTTTTTATCGACTTTATGCTTGACAATTCAAAAACAGGTATTTTCTATTTATCAACAGATTTGGTCTGTAACCTTTCTTTTCTCTTACGGATTTTGTCGGATTTTTTTCGCCAATTTATGCTGTTTAGGATTTATTATCGTCCATATCCCTATCTTTATCCTAAATCTATCTAATTATAAAAGTTAAAAAAATGGTTAAGTCGAATTCTCCCACTTATTGAGACTTATATATTTAAGTTGTTCACGGCTGATGGACCGCTGAACCTCACCATTTAAGGACCGTTGTTTCGAAAATTAATTTGCAACCCGATGCACTGTGGTTCCGCCCGTGTACAAAAATCAAAAATTTATGTCGACAAATTTGATTGCGATTGAAATAAATATTCTCGAAAACACATTAAATTTGTATTATCCAGTATTAGTTTTGCCAATTTACAGCGGTAGTATGCCATGTTAAGTCGAAGAAGTTGAGATTTGTATGTAGTACCTTAAAAACAAAGTGAAATTATGAAATAATTAAGTGGTAAATGTACAATTTCCAAAATGAAAATTATAGTTGATGGCATTGAAAATATTCTTACGAAAAAACAAATTCAAAATTCGTTTTCTAAGTTCCTTAAAAATAAATTCTTTGTAAATGACTTTTTGTGCTTTTTTAATATCATTGCTATAAATTTATGTTGAGTTTTACTAATGTTGGCCCCGTAAGGGCCAACGGTTGGAAAATTTGGCTAAAATCGTCAAAATACCGAATATCGGGAGGTACGTTTATATGGGAGCTATACTTAAACTTGGACCTATATTGAACATTTTTTGCACCGACGCACACTGGTCGAAACCACTGATCTAGCGGCGCGAAAGTAAAAAAATCGAACAATAAAATTGCGAAATATTTTAAATTGTATCGATTACAGACACTTTGCAGACAAAGATTTTGTTTTTTCACTTTTGTTGTTGTAAATATTCCCTCAGTTATTCACTATCAAATACAAGAGTTTTTGTTGCATCAGATTTTAAAAAATTGTTGCAAAAAATTAACTGTATATTTGTTTAAATGTTAAATAAATTCGTAATGAACCTGGACAACATTTATTTTTAATTAATAGCAGAGGGTGTGATTTAAATTATAAAAATTATTTTGGGGTCTGGAGGTACTTAGTTATATAGCAATAAAGTTTCAAAAAAAATCATTTTTTTAATGTTTTTGTGGGTTGTACGCCCTTGTTCCATAGAGTGCATCTTGTAAACTTGGCCGAACTTAGGTTCGATTATTTTTTGGGGAATGAAATTGGACTATCTGGATACGGAATAACTACATTAGGGCTGCAAATATTTGCAAATCTTTTGATGACTGCACTTTTAAAATAAGGGGTTTTTGCATGAAATTCATACAAATTTAGCTGTGCATTTGTATGGGAGCTAAATCAAAATAGGAACCTATCTTGGGAAATATTTGCAAGGAGGACTTCTACCCACGGAGACACTATAATACTATATTATATCTAAATATGTTATTAAATAACGGATAACACGTAAAAATTCTACGAATCGGGGGTGCCATAAAAGGGGATACATCGAAACATAAATCTGTGTTGAAAATGTTTTGTAAGAAGATTTTATAGGCAGTGAGAACACGGAATGCTAAATTACAGACAAGTTGGTTTAAAAATGTGGTCATGATATTCAAAATACCTTAAATTGGGAGGTACGGTTACATGGGGGCTATATCAGAACGTACACCTATGTCCATAATTTTTGGTGAAAATATTTTGTGACCACTAGGAACCCTAAGTACCAAATTACAGGTAATTTCCTACGAAATTGTGGCTTAAATCCTAAAAATACCGAAAACCTCAGCCGATATTGTTCATATTTGGCCCATTATTACCCACAGGTACAAGCTGAGTTTGTGCCAAATTTCAATGACGTTTCTCAATTCGTTTGCAAGTTATTAATTTTGCGCCGCTAGATCAGTGCTTTCGACCACCGTGCGACGTATGCTCTCCCCACCGAAGTCAAAATACAAAATTACAGCCAAATCGGTTAGAAAATCTGGCTAAAATACCGAATCTGGCTCAAAATACCGAATATAGGAAGGTACGTTTATATGGGAGCTACACCTAAACGTGGACCTATATAGAACATTTCTTTGCAAGGTGGTATGTTGTTCCCTCTGAACACAAAATGCAAGATTACAGCCAAATCGACTGGAAAATTTGGCTTAAATCGTCAAAATATAAAAAATCGGGGCGTAGCTTTATATGGGGGCTACACCCAAATGTGGACCTTCATCCATTAAATTTGTTTTTCTCCCTTTTGGGCTCGTTAGAAAACTATGTTTAAAATTTCGAGGCGTTAACTAGACTAGAACTATTTTTGGCACTCCTTTTCATACAAGTGGGACTACTGTGCGATGCAGTCATAAGTTTAGCAAACATAGCGATTATAAAACAATAGGCCCCGAAATTCGTCTACAAATAAATAGCATTTTGGACCACGGGACATTCCTGAACATTTTCTGAAAGTTGCGTTCAGTAGTTTTGGAAAAATAATGTTTTGAAAAGAGTGGGCGTGGTCAACAGTTTTCAGGATATAACATATTGAAAAAGTGGTCGTGGTGCGGTATTTTGGCTCCAAATATGTACCCAGGGTGCACACAACTTCCTTGCCTACCAAAATGTATGCTGAAACCGATATAATCATAAATTTGGTTTATACATATAGCGTTTAAAAGAAAGGCATGGGGAAGGTACCCCACCTCTTCCGAAATTCATAAAATATACATAACAACGGCAAACATTGAGCTTTTGTTGTAAATTTTATGGAAATCCCTTCAGTAGTATTGGAGTTATGACATATTTAAAAAAACAGGCGTGGTCAGGTCTTTAGGCTCTAAAGAAGTACCTAGATTGTAGATTAATACGTAAATTTTTAAACCGATACATGTATAATTCTTGCAAATATAACTTTTTTTTAAATATCGCATAGGGGAGGTACCCCGCTCCCTCTGGAATTCAATAAAATATATAGCCATCCACGTACGTTCCCTGACAATTTCAGTAGTTTTTTCTTTCCATGAAAACCTAAGTTGGGTTATAACAGCATTTGATTTTTATTCATAAAGATAAGGCGTTTTTTTAAATATGCCCATCTTCAAAATTCAAGAAAATATGCATACTATTTTCACCGGGGGCCATCCCTGTACATTTCCTGAACTTTTCAGGAAAATCGGTTCAGTAGTTTTGTAGATGTAACATATTTTAAAAAGTGGGTGTGGTCAAGTCTTTGGGTCCTAAAAAAGTGGGTAAGGTCAGAGACACAACCACAAATGTCTCGCAAATTAACTTCCAAATATATACACTCGTAATTATTGTAAATATATCATTTTTAAAAAGATATAGGGGAAGTACCACGCCCGGGAGCCATCCCTGTACATTTCCCGACAATTTCATAAAAATTGGCCCTGTAGTTTTTGTAGAAAAGATAAAAATTGAAAAATTAAAAAGTGGGCGTAAAAGTAGGTGTGATCGGGTTATGGCGAATATTTCACAGAAAGTATTATCCAAATCGGTCCAGCCGGTCTTAACTGATGCCATTGCCAACGAACGACATTTGATTTTTATTTATATAGATTATATCAAAAGTAGAAAATACAGCCGGTACAAGAGTCATTAAACTTTTTCAATTTATAATATTTACCAACATTTAAATAAAATTTTGGCGATTGGGATATTTGTTGACCCTGTTTTGGCAAATCTCATAGTTTCAAAAGTCGTAGTTTGTATCGTTCGATTTTAAATTTCTCCACTTTTTAATTGGCTTGCACATATTCTATCGCTTTTGGTAAATAAGCAAAGTTCTGGTGTTTTTATGATATAAAATAATACAACTTCCTTGTGAACTCTGTTTGTTGAATTTATTTATAAAATCAACAACAACCTTTAAAATAGCTTTACGTAACGCTACATAACATTTTAAAATTTCATGATTTTTTGTCAAGTTGGGCCCTCCCCCGAAATGAAATCCTGCGTACGTCCCTGATATGCGCCATAGTGCACGAAAAGATGAGATCAAATATGTATTTTCAATATTGTAGTGGTATTTCAACAAGGTTTTAAGGAATTGTAGACTGTATTTCCAATGTAATTACCTAGCAGTTTTCCTATATTTGCTGCAGATCTACTTAGTTTTCCTCCTCTATTACAAATTAAATATACCTGCAAAATTAGAGATTTATGTCATCACATCCAGACTAGGGATACGTAATCGAAGCAAAAGTCAACTTTGAAATTTTTCTATGTTTGACTTCAACAGAAAAATCGACATTTCGACTCTTCGATTTTAACAAATTTAAAAATCTGATTTGTTTTTTAATCAAATTAATTAAGGTTGACTAAAATCGGCTTGGTGATCGTATTTAGGTTTTTTAACAAATATTGTTGCCAACAGAGAGCGCCACTCCAAAATTTGTCCTGCCATAGAAAAATCGAAAATTGAACATGAAAAGTGGACTTTTCAGTTTTTGACCGAACTACCTGTAATTAAAAATTTGAGGTTCCGAGTGCTCAAAAAAAATTTTTTTAGCTACATATTTGGACCGAACTGCCTACAATTTAACATTTGAGGTTCCCAGTGGTCGCAAAATATTTCCACTAAAAATTGTCAACGTATGTCAATATTTCGGTATAGCCCCTATATAACGGTACCTCCCTATTTACGGTATTTTGAAAATTTTAGCCACCTTTTTTGACGATTAGGTCCCCCAGTGGTCACAAAACTACTACTCCAAAAATTTTCCACATGGGTCCATGTTTCGGTATAGACCCCATATAAGATTACCTCCCGATTTTGAGAGTTTTAGCTACATTTTTCACCGAACTGCCGGTACTTTAACATTTGAGGTTCCTAGAGGTCACAAACCATCTCCACCAACAATTGTCAAAATAGGCCAATGTTTTGGCATAGCCCTCATATAACCATACATCCCGATTTTCCATATTTTGAGGATTTTAGCTACTTTTTTTGAAATTTTACGTTTCAGTGGCGCGATACTCCAACTCATTTTTTGAGTTACCAACAAATGTCGGTAGATTTAAAATGCTTATAATTTCGATAATTAACGATATTTTTCGGTAAGTTAGTTACCAATAAAAAGTAGTAGTAAAGTTCTACCGATAGCAGTTTTAATGTTACCGATTTTTTTCGGTAACAAAAATGGGTTAGAGAATCGCACTACAGATTCCAAGTAGTCACAAAACTACTCCACCACAAATTGTCAACATAGGTCCGTGTTTTGGTATAGCTAGACTAGACATCCCGATTTTCGGTATTTTGAGGATTTTATCTACCTTTTTGGCGGAAGAACCTGTAATTCGACGATTGGGGCTCCCAGCGGTCACAAAACTACTCCTCCAAAAAATTTCAACAAGGTAACTTCCGATTTTCGGTATTTTTACGGATTTAGCTACAGTTTTTTACGGAATTTGTATCTGTATCACATTAATACAGTTGAAGACATTTTTTATACACTTTCTGACCTTTTTTGGAATTTGGGTTTCCGTCGTCGCAAAATGTCTCCACTTAAAATTATGGACACGAAAGAAAACTAACTAATAGGTTTTTTTGTGGAGGATAAAAAAGTTCTGCCCGGCCGAATTTAACTCTTTATGTGATGACGAATATCTCAGTTTTGATTGGGGACATTTCAACAGAAGTAACCAATATGAAAGAAGACCTCCTGAGCTTTAAATTAGTCCAAATTTAGTTAGCAAAGTGGTCAATCACTAGAGATGTAGAAAAAACGCTAAGCTATTCCAGAATTAAATTTGTGGAATTTCAAGGCAAAAAGCTGATAACACTGTGAGCATTTTCTGTGTCATGGAAAATTAAATATATTCTGATACCCCAACGTGATAGAAGAAAAAAAATATGAAGATACGTACTCACAATTTGTGTCCATTAAGGCAAGAGATACATCTTGGCTTCCGAGAGTAAACCAAAGTTCTTAGCGATTTAGAAGATATGAGCGTGGCAAAACTATCCCTTTGGCATCAAGTCCTCCCGTCATTGGAAAAAACGCCGGGACACCTGTCTTCTTAGTTTTGGTCTTATATTATATAGAATATGGTTAATGATGGACACAAAAAGGCAAAATTTCAATTTTTGGATTTCAAGTTTTTTGGTCATAAAATGAAAAAAAAAATTAAATAATATCGATCGATGAAGGACTAGCTGTTGATGTCCTTGATAAGCCCACAAAAATATATGAGAATCGGTTTATTTGTTTTTGAGCTAGAGTTGGTACCGATTTCAAATTGTCATTTCGAGAAAAATACGTTTTAATTTTTTATACTACATACAGATCACAATGAATGTTTCTCTTCCAACACTCATATCTCAGCCAATTTTGTTTCGATCAACTTGAAAATTTTACAGCAGATTCTATGGTACTTATACTTTAAAGTAAGTAAATAATTTGAAAGGTTTGTTACTTACGGACCTGAATAGGAAATAATGATTTAAAATAATCGAATTTTGAGCTTGATGAACCGTTCCTAGAATCTTTATATGTTCTAGAAAGTTGTTTATTGAAATCTTAGGTACATTTTTGTAGTTAACTGTATCCTTAATTTTTGGACAATTCGGTATCCGTGGACCAGAATAAGAGAACAAAGTATATAAATCTAATATTTTCAAAAGTTTTTGGCTATTTTCGCATTTAAGAACAGTTCATAGACATTTCGAATGTTCCAGAAAGTTATTTGCTGATATCTTTGCTACATTTTTGTTGTTAATTGTTTTCTTGAATTTTCAATGGTTTAGTATCTATGGAGCGGAAACCTGAGAAAAGAGGATAAAAATCGCATTTGTTTAGCTATTTTGGCCATTAAGAACAGTTTCTACAGATTTCGTATTTTCTAGAATGTTGTTTATTGAGATCTAAAGAACATTTTTCTAGTCGGTTGTTTGCTTCAATTTCGGTTTGTTATCTACAGACAAAATCCGAGAAGAAATCATATGAAAATTGGACCTTGACGATTTTGACTTTCAAGATGAGGTTGAATGGGTTTTATGTGTTCACAATTATTATTCTTTAGGACGAGAGCTACAACTTCGCCTCAACGAGTGATCACAAATTCCAAGCGGTTTAGAAGATATGTGCCTGGCAAAATGATCCCTTTTGTCATCAAAGGCTCAGGTTTCTGTGGGCCCATAACCGCGAAAGTTGAAGTTATAGGGAAAAACTCCAAGACACGTGTCTTCTTATTTTTGTTCTTATATCACGCTGTGGTGTCAGAACGTGGTTAAAAAACCATGACTCAAAAAATTACATAGAGTGTAATTAGGTAGCTTTAGGATACAGACAGGGACATGGACGATAATAAATCGTAAACAGCATAAATTGGCGAAAAATTCCAAGAAAATCCGTAAGAGAAAAGAAAGGTTAAAGACCAAATCTGGTGATAAATTTTAAATCCTTCTCGTTTTGACAATTGACCGAAGAAGTGAGGTAGAAAGTACCTGTTTTTGAATTCATGTGCTCATGATTACAACGGTGTAATTATTTTCATGTGGAAGGACATACTTTCTGAATAACGGACATTAAAATCTTAAAATCCTACAGCCAGCCAACAACTGAAATGAAACTTTCAAACTTTGCTGTAGGAAAATGTAATATATCAGTATTTAAACCTCCATACAAACGTCAAAAATTTGCGCTTAGATGAAATTTAAGGCTTTGAATTTGTTTGACTTTTTTACATTCGAAAAAGTTTCCCTTACTAAAACAATCATCTCAATATTTCATCGCTTGCCTTTCTGTGCCCCAAAATCCGCCACAGCTTCTCACGCGAAACCTTCTTTTTAATTGAATGAAATATTATAATCAATTTAGCTCTTTGTTGGCAGTATTGTTAAATATTTAAATTTCATTAATGTTCTGAGCTTGACAAAGAAATTCTTCAAGCATATAGCGTTTCGCCATTAGTTGATGTTGCTGTCACTTTTGGTAACCATAAAGGAGCACAGTGTTTTCGAATTGAGAATAGTTTGTAATTTTTGAAAAATGGTGATTTGTTGCCACAAAAGTAAAGAAAACCTCTATGTTTAATAGAAAATTTTCTTAAATCCTGGATTTTAATTACTTCATTTGAATATTTTTGTACGTTTCATCTTAAAAAAACTATTGCCAGTATGAACATTATGCCATGTATACATTAGAGCTGTTTGCCGCGTTAAGCTCCTTCATAAGGATTTATTTGTCACACTGATTTTCAGAATTTACTGTATTCAGTTGTATCTAAACGTATTATTATTGTCTTATTACAAAACTCAACTTTTATTCTCTCCTTCAAAATTTCTCAATTCACTTTCCATCCACTGTGAGAATTTGCTTTTTATTGTTGTTGTCATGTTGGTGGTTCTTGTGTGAAGCTTTAAAAATTAAATTTTCTTTACGATTATCCAACCAACCACTTTCACTGAAACACACCAATACATACCATACTCATATAAAAATTGACATTACATACACACTTTCACAATGTGCCGAGAACTTAGACATGTATTGACCTTTGTCTTATAGCAGTTGCCTGCCTGGCATTCAGTACTAGCGACAACAGTTGGTAACCAACAAGGCACTGGAACATCTTAACCACTTCAACAAACACTAAAAACCTATCATATATGTAGATGAACATGTGGGTACGTGTCTGTGTGTGAGTGAGAGTGAGAAGCATATGTACAACTAACAATTATGTTACCTGTAAACAAGCCTTCTCACTTATACTGGTCCTTTCTGATGTTGTTATCATAACCCAAACATCCAGTCAACCAACTGGCTAGCTAGCCAGTGTGCCATACAACGAATGCAGCATCATCATCATCGTCACCATCAACGTCATCTTCAACCATACAAGTCCATGTAGGGCGTTTGTTCTTTGCCTTTATTGTCGGCTCTTTGGGTCTTTAGGTGGCCTTTTTTATGTGCGAACCAAGAACAGAACAAACAAAAAAAGGACATCTTGGTAACTATGCCCGCCTTGTTTGTTGTTATAGTTGCTGTTGTTGCTCTTGTTCAATGCTTTTGTTTTAAAGGATGTTTTTGTTCTTGCCGTTTGTAGATTAAATGATGCTTATCTGTTTTATTTATGGTTTTATCGTTGCTTGTTGTAGGTGGTAATGATAATAGCCTAGTATGGATGGCATGTTTGGCCATACTAGACCTGACGGGATGTCAATGACAATGTTGGGGGCATAACCTTTTGGCATAACCAAGGTACCAACCAGGCTAAGAGAAATAAAATTCAATTTATTTGTATGTCGACAGTATTAAATTGAATTGTTCATCATTGCATTTTCCTCTTTAGTCAGTTTAGTTTTGAACTCAATGGTGCGAAAAGGAAATAAAATTAAGTGGAATGGGAAAAGGAAATCATTTTTAACTTAAAAAAAACGAAAAAAAAGGTCCACAATGCTTTGAAGATTATAAAGTTATAAAATAACTAATGCAGGATGACCACAAATTGTGATATTTGAAAAATGCCTTGAAATAATTTATGTAAACACAAATTCATATTTTTGCTATATCGGCATAATTTAAAAATACACTTAAGTATGGGAGAGCAGGCAAGAAGTTGCTTGGTACCATAACCGCAATTATGGTGATTTTATTTGGAAATCTTCCAAGATTTTTTTCTAAGAAAAGTATTAATTTATAATATACAAACATTTGGCTTAACTTTTCCACAAAGACAAAAGAAATTTACTTTGTGAAATTTTGTTGGGAAGTAGGGGTTGGACCTTTGGGCGTATACGTTTTGTCAATATGTATACGTCCATGTTTCATGTGGTTTATGAAGCCATAAATTAATTAATTAAGAATTAAATTGAAGCAAATTGTTTGATATGCTTTGAATTACGGATATTAAAGACAACAGATATGATTTCAGTCAATATTTCGCCTTGTTTTTGCATGGTTTGTTAAAAGTTTTTGAACGAAAAAATAATCGAAAGTGAAAAAACTCTGTTAGCAATATCAAACTAAACTTATCAGCCTATCAGACGCTAGGAAAGATATTGATAATTTTTGTTTGGAGAAATTGGTATTGAAAAAAGTTTTTAAAGAGAGTTCCATTCATCGCCAGTTTTATTTAAAGGGAAGATCACATTTTTCTTGTTTGTATAATATAAGACAATTCTAATTACTACCAAAATGTATGTTGCTGTAGAAATTGTTTGTTTGATTGATAACAATGCTGAATCAAAAATTTGTCAAACACAGAAGTTTGGCAGTAGTTCGAACGAATTTGTATTCGAATCGTCTTAGTGAAACAGGCCAATAATATAATCAGCAGAATTGTGTAATTGTGGGGTGACGTAGGGGATGGAAGATACCAAGGAACGGTCCTGACCGGTTTAAACATGGAAAAGCCCAGGATTTATCTTGGTCCCTATTTCATCTCAAGGGGACACTGACCTCCCGTGGTGTCACCTGGGGAACTGCCTTTAACACCCGTTAAAGGTACTGAGCTAACATGTGCCGCGCGTTCACCCATAAGAACGTTAAAAACTCTCCCCTATAAAAAACAGCCTACTATGAAAAAACGAAACAAAAGAAAAACAAACCACTCTAAAGTTGACGAACCCCAGTGAATAAAAGACTTGCTGCAATTCGAATAAAAGCTAAATTCTTCAACATCAGCTTTATTTGCGCTCATGCTCCCACTGAAGAAAAGGACGAACAGACCAAAGATATATTTTATGAGCGCTTAGAAGAAACATATGACCGTTGCCCTGCCCATGACAATAAAATAATTCTAGGCGATTTTAATGCCAAAATTGGAAAGGAGAATATCTTTGGCCCAACAGTCGGAAAATTCAGTCCCCACAGTGAAACATCTGACAATGGTATGAGGCTGATAGACTTTGCAGCTGCAAAAACATGGTAGTTAGCAGTACCAGATTTAATCATCTCGATATTCATAAGGGCACCTGGCTGTCTCCAGATCAGAAAACAAGAAATCAAATTGATCACGTTGTGATAGATGGAAGACATTCATCGAGCGTGTTGGATGTACGATCGTTCCGAGGCGCAAACATTGATTCGGACCACTACCTTTTTGCAGCAAAGATACGCACCCGCTTAAACGTAGCAAACAAAGTACGAACAGACACAACACGAAAGTTAGACATTGGTAAGGTGCAATCACAACAGATAGCCACAGCATATTCCAATGAACTAGCTCAATTGCTTAATCAAAGCACTCCTCATCCCGATAACATTTCAACGCAATGGCAAAGCATTGCCCACTCCATGCAAACAGCCGGAAAATCCATACTTGGATACCAGAGACCTCCACCAAGGAATCCATGGTATGATCAGGAGTGCCGTGCTGCCACCGAAGAGAAAAATGCGGCATATAGGGCTACTTTACAATCCGTAGCAACGCGTAGCGCGCGAGAGAGATATCGGGAGAAAAGGAGAGAGGAGAAACGTCTTTTCTGCAGGAAAAAGAGAGAGATGGAAAAGCGGGAGAGTGAAAAAATCGAGATGTACAGGAGCCAGAATGAAGTCCGAAAATTCTACCAAAGAGTCAAGCATCAAACTGATGGCTTTGGTACAGGCACATCCTCCTGTAGAGACCAGCAAGGTAATTTGGTAACTGATACAGATAGTGTACTCAGGATATGGAAAGAACATTTTTTCAAACTGTTTGTGTCCGATAGCAGTGAAGACGCGAAGATACTACAGTCCCAATCCCAGAAGATGGTATTGAGTGTATATTGCCTATCAGCCAAGATGAGGTAAAGACAGTAATAAATCGGCTGAAGAATAATAAGGCAGCAGGAGCCGATGGCTTACCAGCCGAGCTGTTCAAAACCGGAGGCGACACGCTGATAAGGTGTATTCATCAGCTAGTTAGCACCATCTGGCAGGAAGAACGAGTACCCGAAGATTTGACCCTGAGTATCCTGTGCCCCGTCCACAAGAAGGGAGATTAGACTGTATGCTCTAACTTTAGGGGCATAAGTCTACTCCCTATTGCCTACAAGATCGTGTCAGGGATATTGTGCGAACGACTAAAGCCTATGGTCAACGAGATTATTGGACCATACCAATGCGGTCCACCATTGACCAGATATTTACCCTGCGGCAAATCCTGGAGAAGACCCAAGAGATGCAGATCGACACCTACCACCTTTTTGTCGATTATAAAGCAGCCTTTGACAGCCCGCTGCGTTCAAAGGTATTCCAAGCCATGTCTGAATTTGGTATCCCCGCAAATGACTTTAACTAAATGACTTTAACTGACACGAGGTCCTCAGTTAAAATAGGAAAGAACCTCTCCGAAGAGTTGGGTACCAAAAGAGGTTTCAGACAAGGAGGCAGCCTTTCGTGTGATCTCTTCAACATCCTGCTGGATAAGGTTATGCGAGAGGCAAACGTCAAAAGAAGTGGCACAATCTACACCAATACTCACATGTTACTTGCTTATGCTGATGATATGGACATCATGGGTCGATCAGTAAAAGAAGTAACTGATACCTTTATCAAGGTCGAAGGAGAATCTGCTAAAGTGGGTCTGGCGGTAAACGGTGAGAAGACCAAATTGATGGTGTCGAAGCGCAATGCGTCTCGGTCCGACTGTGGAAGTTGGTTCCTATAATATTGAGGTAGTAAAGGACTTCGTCAACCTCGGCACCTCCGTAAACACAACAAACGACATCAGTTGTGAAATAAAAAGAAGAATTGTATTGGCCAACAGATGCTACTTTGGTTTAAGTAAGCAAAACACTGATACTACCCGTGCTGAAGCCTGGGTACTTGCGCAAGCAGACATGGCAGTGCTTGGTGTGTTTGAGAGAAAAATTCTTCGAAAGATCTACGGACCAAACTGCGTTGACGGTGAATATCGACGTCGCATAAACCACGAGCTGTATCTGCTATACAACGACATCAATATTGTTAAACGTATCGAGATGCAGCGATTGCGTTGGCTAGGCCATATCATAAGAATGAGCGATGATGAACCCGCTAAAAAGGCGTATAAATACGGACCGCTTGGCGGTGCACGCAGAGCAACAAATAGAGAGAATTGGAGATCTTTTCTTAGTTCGGTCTATGAAACAAATGTTCTGTAATGGGCCAGCTAAGTAAGTAAGTAAGAATTGTGTAAAGGCCTGGGTACATAAGCTGCCTCGCCTGGTTGCATTGCTTGCTTCTGATAAAAGAATAAAAAAGAAAAGGGCAACCCAGTTCGAAATTTGCTCGGTCTTCTTTATTCTTTTTTTTATTATGTCAGAAATGAAGCATGAAAGTAAGGCAACCAGGCGAGGCAGCTTATGTACCCAGGCCTTAATGTCAATGTTTAATTTTTAAAAGCTTCAAAATGAATGATATTGTTTTCATTGACTTCTACACGTATAAGTACTGACAATATGTATACGCTGCCGGTCCATATAATAATTTTATTTTAATTAAAAAACAAATTTATATAATTTACATAATTTCAATTATTCACGGCGCAATCAATTTAAAACTAAGCACTAACGAAAATTTATTGCTATTCCAATTATAACTGCCACGCAGACAAAGAAAATCCCAATATAAAACACCTTTATTACTTATCCTCTTCGACAAACTTCATAAGTTTCGAAATTCCAGCTAATTTATGTTATGGCCGGCATTTTATTGTTTCCCTTTATTGCAACGTTATTTCATATATACGTCATATTTATCACAGCGTCTTATCCATTTCCAAGGAAAGTAAATCTGATGTTGGTGTGTTGTGGGCCATAAAAATGTTAAGTTAAACGCATCCAAATGAAAGCAACAGTAACATTAAAATCCCTGTTGAATTTACAGAATATTTAGACCTTCAAGCAATTTCTAATGATATGTTGTGTGCGACTTTTGTTGCTTGTTTCCGAATGGAAGGAAATCCTCCTCCCGTCCGCCGTATTTGGCCTGCCTGCATAGTGTTAACTTGTTGTTTCTGTTAGTCTCTGGGGATTTTAGTATGTTGTAGTCATTTATTTGTTCGTGTGTTTTTTTTTTTATCACCTTTAAACCCCTTTTGCAATTGCCATGCTTGGCATTGTTAAGGTAGAGGTGTTGTGGCCCCTTCTGTTCCATCCCTTCCTTGCCTTACGTTTTATATTTAATGATAACATACGATGATAGCCCTGAATAATCTCTGTGCCATTTAGTTCCCATCCAGGGGACATTGGGATTACAAAGTTGTAGCAAGGCTTTAACAATGAATTGTTGTTTAGTCAGTGTGATGTGAAACAGTTTTAGCCCGGGTAAATGATGTTGCTGTTTTCTGTTCTCGTTGTACTAGAGAACAAATATGTTGAGATTTACACATCAAAAGCGATGTGTAAACCCAATGTTTATGAGAAACATGTGTACTCTTTTTTTTGAAATGAGTATTGTGTTGTTTGTTACATTTGTGTACTTTTGCTAGGCCTATTTGTAAGCCAAGTTCAGATGTGACAAGCGTATGGAAAATTCCTATTGTATTCATTGCATGCGAAATTCCAAAGAGAACGTTATAAAACATTTAATATAAACCTGCTGATATGAAAGAATTCAAAGATATACAAATATTTATTTTTCATTCGGTGAATATTACAAAATAGAATATAAAAATTGCGACCCATGTTGTTTCTTTATTAGATAATAAAATGTTGCATATTTTGTTAAAAACACACATTGGAGCCAGCCGCAGACAAAATGTCGTAAAAGATGGAATATATAGGAGATAAAGGAATTCGCTCTCCTTATCAATGAACTCATAAAATGTCTTATGAAATATTTCTGTGATGTACTCCGGAGCAACATTTTCTTTTAAATGAAAGGGGCGTATAAGTGATGACAGCACATTTACGCTACACGGCACATCAATATTTCATAAATTAGAGATCTTGTAAATGATCAATTTACCGCATTGATGTGACCAAATTTGTCTATTCGGTCGTTCAAAAAGAATCATGGATATTCTCTATCATGCTATGAGAGCTCCCTCTCTTGGCCCTGTGTACTATCTTCTCCAGTTTTCCGTACTTGACGTTCTTAGAATACATTTATCGAAAATGAGTACCTCGAAGCGGTAGGCTGGGTTACCAGCATCCCGATGTGATTTGAGACTCAGGGAATAAACATGTGTGGGTGCTCAATATGCATCATTCGCCTGCGAATAGGTAGCCACATTCTGCTAAGTGGCAGTGGAGGTGGGTGACACCGACTACATGTCGTCAACTCTGGACGTTGACACAACTGACGTAATAATCGTCGACAGGATTAAGTGGACACAGGGCAGTCCACATTCTGTTAACTTATGGGTTGAATATGGAAGAAAGCACGGAAGCCGATGTGTATTATGAAGACCTGAACATCAGAGGCTCGCATAAACTTAACGACAACTGAAGTGTCTTTCTGACAGAAGTCCTTGCAGTGTTGAAAGCCTTAGAGCTACTAGTGGAAATGACACAGTTTGCAGGCAATGTAGTCGCAGTATAGTTAAGCCTCTCTATGGACATTAGGGTCCTTCTCTATTAAATCTAAGTTGGAGGATTGTGTCAAGAATCCGCTTTGTTTTTTCCTCGGCAAACTCAATAAATTCTATATAAAAGTCGTAAAGGTCTGGTAGGACGGACCTGGACGCAAGAAAGCGTCTATAGAAGCTCCCTATCTTTCAGAAAAGGTCTACAGAAACACCATATCCTTCAAAAAGGTTATGTAGAAGCACCCTATCCCTCAGAAAGGCTCTATAGAAGCACCATATTTTTCAGAAGCGGTCTATAGAAGCACACTATCTTTCGGAAAGGGGTCTATAGAAGCAGGCTTTTTCAGAAAGGGTCTATAGAAGCACCCCTTTTTCAGAAAGGGTATATAGAAGCCCCTTTCTTTTAGACACGGTCTATAGAAGCACGATTTATTTCAGAACCACTTCTTTCAGAAAGGGTCTACAGACGCACGCTTTCTTTAAGATATGATCTACAGACGCACGCTTTCTTTAAGAAATGATCTATAAAAGCACCCTTTCTTTAAGAAATGATCTATAAAAGCAACCTTTCATTCAAAAAAGGTATATAGAAGCACCCTTCCTTTCAGCAATGGTCTATAGAAGCACCCTTTATTTCAGAAAGGATTTATAGAACCACCCTTTCCTTCAGAAAGGTTCTATAGAAGCACCCTTTATTTCAGAAAGGATTTATAGAACCACCCTTTCCTTCAGAAAGGTTCTATAGAAGCACCCTATTTTTCATAAAGGGTCTATAGAAGCACCTTATCTTTCAGAAAGGTTCTATAGAAGCACCCTTTCTTTCAGAAAGAGTCTATAGAAGAACCCTTTTCCTTCAAAATGATTCTATAGAAGCACCCTTTCTTTCAGAAAGGGTCTATGGAAGCACGATTTATTTCCGAAAGTATCTATAGAAGCACCCTTAATTTCAGAAAGGATTTATAGAACCACCCTTTCCTTCAGAAAGGTTCTATAGAAGCAGTCTATCTTTCAGTATGGGTCTATAGAAGCACCCTATCTTTCATCAAGGGTCTATAGAAGCACCCTATCTTTCATCAAAGTTTTTAGAAGCACCCTATCTTTCATCAAGGGTCTATAGAAGCACCCTATCTTTCATCAAGGGTCTATAGAAGCACCCTATCTTTCATCAAAGTTTTTAGAAGCACCCTATCTTTCATCAAGGGTCTATAGAAGCACCCTATCTTTCATCAAGGGTCTATAGAAGCACCCTTTCATTTTGAAAAGGTATATAGAAGCACCCTTTTCTTTTAGAAAGGGTATATAGAAGCACCCTTTTCTTTTAGAAAGGGTATATAGAAGCACCCTTTTCTTTTAGAAAGGGTATATAGAAGCACCCTTTTCTTTTAGAAAGGGTATATAGAAGCACCCTTTTCTTTTAGAAAGGGTATATAGAAGCACCCTTTTCTTTTAGAAAGGGTCTATGGAAGCACGATTTATTTCAGAAAGTATCTATAGAAGCACCCTTTATTTCAGAAAGGATTTATAGAACCACCCTTTCCTTCAGAAAGGTTCTATAGAAGCACCCTATCTTTCAGAAGAGGTATATGGAAGCACCCTATCCTTCAGAAAGGGTCTATAGAAGCACCATGTCATTTAAAAAGGGTCTATAGAAACACTCTATCCTTCAGAAAGAGCCTATAGAAGCACCTTACCTTTCAGATAGCTCCCTTTCTTTGAGAAAGGGTCTACAGTAGCACCCTTTCTTGGTCACTGCTCATTGCTACATAATATCTATGGCAAGCAAATGGGAGGACAACAACATTGAATACTGCAGGCTATGTGAATATGTGGAAGTGACTGAAACATTCGAGCACTTTCTCTGTCGGTGTCCCAGGGTGACAATCAAAGGACATATGTTTTTTGGTGCTCATGATATTTTCCCTCTTGTACTTTTCTTTTAAAAGCCCTGCGGCCCGTATGAAGTGGCTGCCAATAAGTAACGGCGTCTTCGCATCCTACAACTTAACCTAAAGTAACCCATCAGTCTGTTCGGCCTTATTATTCATTCCGTCTTTCGATCGGGATTTATGGATTTAACCCTTGGACGGCTACCAAATCCGGCTACGTCTATGAACACCTCCTTGTCCTACATTTTTTGTCTAAATTACAGAATAAGGACTACAACGATTTCGTAGTCTAAACTTAATCCTTTAGCTTTCCTATAGGCAACTGTTAGATCACTAACATTTAATAGAGATCACTTCCAGTGTCCACTGAAATTACTTTGACTTTAATATGCCTGCTAAACAAGAGAAAATTAAGAAAATTAAGCAATCCGTTCGATAAACTGTATTCTAATGATTAATTCGTTTCTTTCGTTACTTTTCTTAAAACGCATATACAAACTGCGTATACGCAGCGACAACATGTCTACTCCATAAATCACAGTTCTAATCAAATTTGAATGCCAAAAAATTTCCAAAAGGAGATAATCTAATGGGTGTGCTTCCGTTTTTAATATTCTTAATTATAAACATTTTTGTTTGCGTTTCAGAAACGCCATTTATTAAAGCTTTAAAATCCATAATAATTACTTCTTATTTCTCTCCCACTATACCGCTCTGACTCCACCACATCCCAAACAACTTTATGATTTATAAAGTCACAGTTTCTTTACTGTTACTCAGCTTATTGTTGTTGTTGTTGCTGTTGTTATTATTTGTTTGCTTGTGCCTTCCTCCCATGAGAGCGGATTTTTACTTCATATTTCAGTAATTGAAATGTATCTTGGAGCCATAAATATTGTTGTAACGGAACGGCAAATAACCTTGACATCGGTGGCGGCCAATACAATAACAACAAAATAAACCCGAAACACTGCTGCCTGCTATCATTCCGACGACCAAATGTATGGTCATGCTTCGTTTCTTTTGATAGTCAACTTAAATAAGACTTCCTTTTATTCGGCACAAACAGAAGACGAAAACGAAGCCGAGAATAGGCAAAAGAAAAAACACCACAACTGTTCTACCATGTTTGTGACCTATTCTTACACACACACACACGTTGGAGTTATACACACAGACTGTAGGTTCTCTTAGAACAGTTTGTTCACTTTCCACGAAAAAAGTAGACTTTTTGTAGTCTCCATAAAAAAGTGGACGCTTGCCATTTGGCTTCTGATGTCAAGTTAGAAAAAATAGCAACAACAACATCAACAAAAATATTAAAAACACACCCCACTGTTTGTTTATGGCATTCATTTTGCGGGAAAACATTTACCAAAAAATTTTTTGTGTAATGTGTGGTGTTGTTGTTCTTGTTTTTTTTCTTCATGCTTCTTATAAAAAATTTCCAAATGTTTTCTAAAATACATGAGGTTTTTAGCTGCAACTATTTTCGATTATAGATTAGATGGCCACAAACATATGCATGTATGTGTGTATGCATGTGTGTTTGTATGTAGGTATATCATTGACCACATTTGTACCTAAACCTTATTTAGCTGTTTTCAAGCCATAAATTTCCGTTCTTGATAGGATTGTTTTTTATTTTATAATTTACATTGTGGCTTTATTTTGGGGTATTAGCTTTTATTTTATTTTTATTTGTTGGTTTATTTGTAAAGTTTTGGTTGTTGTTGGAGGCATTTAAAGATATGGTTTTTAAACGTTGTTATTTTTCCACAGTAGCGACCCTAATTAGATTTGATAGTCTTGTGTTTAGTTTTATTTTGTCCGAAGTATAACTTTTTTGTTTACGACACTTTGCTATGAAAATGACAGTTTATTTTAGTTTGCAATTACCCAACAAGCAGAATAAGCCATGTCATTTGTAAATGTCATGCCATAATCGCTATCTTTGATATCTAATTGTCCGTTCGGAGACATTTGACGCTAACATTTGTAACTTTTTCGACTATTTGGTGGCTGTTAATCAAAAGAAAATACGCTTGGCAATTTGAATCTTTTTATTTGATTTTTGGATCGATCGTAGTGAGTGTTTTTTATCACGACTAGATATAACTGGCCAAGTAAGCCTCGGGACTCTGCAAACGGACTCGTTCTGTCTTTTGCAAACATTTAGATTGGTATAGAAGTTGTCGAGTTTGTTAATGGAGTGATATATTGGGAGATATGCAGATTCCAGAACTGTAATATTGGGCAACAGTGATCCAGCACGTGCTAGCTAATCGGCAATCTGGTTCCCAATAATGCCACAGTGTCCCCGTACCCAACAAAAAGTTTTTCATTTTGAAACAGAATTTGACTGGCTGCCGTCAAACACCACGACCGCCCAATCAGATCCACTTAAGTTGACTTGTGTTAGTCCCTTTAAAGTAGCTAACATTTTCGCTTGTAAGATGGTACAGACCTGATGAAATTTATGTGATCGCCTGACATCGACATCGTTGCAAAAAAGTCCAGTCTCTGTGCCCGCTTCAATGTTGGTCTCATCTGTATAGCTGAGCCAGCTTTGTGGATGTGGTCTTCCATAGGTTCAGTCACTTCCAGTTTGTATAGTATAGTATAGTTAACTCTGAACTGAATATAACAAAAATTGACCGACTCTACTGGTGGCTGAATTCGGCCAGAAGCGCCGAATTTAATCCAGATCGGACTTATTTTACGAATTTAGTGGACAATAAACATCAAATCGGATGAAAAATGTTTATGGGAGATTATTCAAATCTGAACCGATTTAGATATAACTTGGCAAACTTTTTTGTTGACCGAATTCCGCGAATATATATGTATATGGGAGCTATATCCAAATCTGCCCCGATTTCAATATAACTATATAGTCAGAATTCCGTAGCATTGTCCACATTTCATCATAATTGGACAGAATTTTCGTGTTTGGACCATCAATTACTTGAAATGCGGCGAACATATATATGAGAGCTATATCTATATGTGAACCGATATCAACCAAATGTGGCAGATTCGTTTCTAGGTCGATTATAAATATCTGCACGAATTTTTGAAGGTCTAGCTTGCCCCTGTGATTTTTTGCCACAAAAAACTGACTTTGGCCCCACAGTGCATCGTAGATGTTTTGTGAGCTACTCTTCCCAATTGTAGGTTGACTGAGAGTTCATCTATACTATCGTAGATTGGCTCATCTACTCTATAATAGAGGATTCATGTACTATATTTAAGATAGCTTGAGGGCTCTTCTAATCTATCTTAAAATACCGAGGTTTCGTTTTACTCCACCGTAGATAGACTAACATTTCTTTTTCTTTATTGTATGTCCCGATAGTTGATCGTAGACTTCGTAGTTGATCTACAAGCTCATCAACTTGACCTTAAATGAGCTTATGGTTCAATACTATATAGTAGATGGACTGAGGGTACATCTTATTCACGTGGAAGGCATGAAAGTTAATATTTTTTATAGTAGGTAGCCTGAACGTTCACCTACTATATTGTAGGGCACCACTACCCTATCGTAGGCGGCATAAGGCTTACACTTCTCTATTGTAGGCGGACTCAAGGGCTGATTCATTTACTCTATCATATCTATTCTAAATAGCCTAAGAACTCTTAAATACCCTGAGAGCTCTTATCAAACTTCTCTACACGGTATGGCCCATATATTTCGTAGTTGATCTAAGAACTCATTAACTTTTTCGTAGATGAGCTACTATATCGTACTTTATAGCACTACTCTATCGTAGGTGGAATCAGAGCTCATTTGCTCTACCGTAAGTAATATAAGAGCTCATATACTTACCTTACATCTCGACATCCATAAGGGCACCTGGCTGTCTCAAGATCAAAAAACAAGAAATCAAATTGATCACGTGGTGATAGATGAAAGACATTCATCGAGTGTGTTGGATGTGCGTTCGTTCCGAGGAGCAAACATAGACTCGGACCACTACCTTGTTGCAGCAAAGGTACGTACTCGTCTAAACGTTGCAAATAAAGCACGAACAGACACAACGCGGAAGTTGGACATCGATAGGCTGCAAACACAACAGATAGCCACAGTATATTCCACTCAACTAGCCCAATTGCTTAATCAAAGCACTTCTTATCCCGATAACATATCAGGGCAATGGCAAAGTATTGCCCACTCCATGCAAACAGCCGCAAAATCCATAATTGGATACCAGAGACCCCCACCAAGGAATCCATGGTATGATCAGGAGTGTCGTGCTGCTACCGAAGAGAAAAATGCGGCATATAGGGCTACTTTACACTCAGTAGCAACGCGTAGCGCACGAGAGAGATATCAGAAGAAAAGGAGAGAGGAGAAACGTATTTTTCGAAGGAAAAAGAGAGGGATGGAAAAGCGGGAGTGTGAAAAAAATCGGGATGTACAGGAACCAGAATGAAGTCCGAAAATTCTACCAAAGAGACAAACATCAAACTGATGGCTTTGGTACAGGCACATTTTCCTGTAGAGACCAGCAAGGATATGGAAAGAAAATTTTTCAAAACTGTTGGTATCCAATAGCAGCGAAGACGACGAAGATACCACAGATCCAATCCCAGAAGATGGTATTGAATCTATACCGCCCAGCCTAGATGAGGTAAAGACAGCAATAAATCGGCTGAAGAATAATAAGGCAGCAGGAGCCGATGGCTTACCAGCCGAGCTGTTCAAAACCGGAGGCGACACGCTGATAAGGTGTATTCATCAGCTAGTTAGCACCATCTGGCAGGAAGAACGAGTACCCGACGATTGGATCCTGAGTATCCTGTGCCCCGTCCACAAGAAGGGAGATAAGACTGTATGCTCTAACTATAGGGGCATAAGTCTACTCCCTATTGCCTACAAGATCGTGTCAGGGATATTGTGCGAACGACTAAAGCCCATGGTTAACGAGGTAATTGGACTATACTTATGCGGCTTTACACCTGGCAAGTCCACCATTGACCAGATATTTACCCTGCGGCAAATCCTGAAGAAGACCCAAGAGATGCAGATCGACACCTACCACCTTTTTGTCGATTATAAAGCAGCCTCCGACAGCCGGCTGTGTTCAAAGGTATTCCAAGCCATGTCTGAATTTGGTATCCCTGCAAAGCTCATCCGGCTTTGTAAAATGACTTTAACTGACACGAGGTCCTCAGTTAAAATAGGAAAGAACCTCTCCGAAGAGTTTAGTACCAAAAGAGGTTTCAGACAAGGAGACAGCCTTTGTCGACCCGTCCATTGAGCTCGGACCGACTGTGGAAGTTGGTTCCTATAATATTGAGGTAGTAAAAGACTTCGTCTACCTCGGCACCTGCGTAAACACAACAAACGACATCAGTTGTGAAATAAAAAGAAGAATTGTATTGGCCAACAGATGTTACTATGGTTTAAGTAAGCAGTTTAAAAACAAAGCCACATCTCGTCAAACAAAAATAACGCTTTACAAAACACTGATACTACCCGTGCTGATGTATGGCTCCGAAGCCTGGGTACTTGCGCAAGTGTGTTTGAGAAAAAAATTCTTCGAAAGATGCAGCGATTGCGTTGGCTAGGCATATCATAAGAATGAGCGATGATGAACCCACTAAAAAGGCGTATAAATACGGACCGCTTGGCGGTGCACGCAGAATTGGCAGGCCAAGGAATAGATGGCGCAAACAAGTGGATGAAGAGATGAAAAAGCGCGAAATTCCAGAGTGCGAAGCAACAAATAGAGAGAAATGGAGATCTTTTCTTAGTTTGGCCTATGGAACAAATGTTCTGTAATGGGCCAGCTAAGTAAGTAAGTAAGTATATACTTACCTGAGGTTACCTGAGTGATCATCTAATTAATTTGAAGGTAGTCTGAAGGCTCGTTTACTCTTTTAAAGCTCATCTGATCTATCGCAAATAGCTTGCGGACTCACATACTCTATTGTAGGTAGTTTGATTTAACTAAGATATCATCTACAGAATCGTAGATAGCATGTTCTCTATCGTGGGTAGTATATGGGTTACTCTACATCGTCGTGTGTGAACTGAGAGTTTATTTACACAATCGTAAATGATTTACGAACTCATATATTGCATATGGATAGGCAAAAGACTCGTTTTCTATAGGGGGTAATATGAGAGATTACCTGTTCTATCTTAGACAGTCTGAGTGGTCATCTACTTTATCGTAAGGCCTTCTACTATATAGTAGAATGGACTGAGGTTTTATCTATTCTATTGTATGAGGGCTTAAAATGTATCTACCTTACAGCAAAATGTATATTCATTCATGCAATTTGTAATACTGAGGGAGATCTTTAATTTTTTAGTCGCATTCACCCTTTGCACTTTCTTTAAATCCGCCAGTGCGTAAATTGTTCCTTCTGTGAAAAAGTTCGTACATTCCAAATGTTCGCCTACATTGAAACATCATATTCCAACTTCAAATATTCTGCAAAGCAAAATGAAAAACTTCAAAGTAGTTTCCTCAAAACTCAAACTGAATTCATGTTAAAAGAATTGCACAAACAATTGTAAGTTTCTTCGCCTTGCGTTCTTTTCAAATTGAAAATTTACTAACTCACATTTGCCATTTGGCAGTTAATTGAAATGGAAACAATTTGTAAAACTATCGTAAAATTAAATACACCTTTGACCATACGTGTTGCAATTTAAATATAAAATGAACGCACTTACCAAGTTTTTGAAATGGATTTGAGTTCCGTTACGTTTCTGCTGAGTTGGAGACATTTTACGTGTTCGGCTAAAGAACCCTTTACAATTCGCAAAGGAAACAGCCAACAAAATTCCTGTAGTTGTTTTCTTTAAAAAGCCTAACAAAATACTTGGCCACAAACATAGTTCTGTTTTCTGTTATTGCGTTAGTGGGTAAGTGGGATTTGGAAAGGAGGTTGAACGTGCCCACAAGACTCGCACAATGAAGTTTTTAAGACGCCACTAGAAAACTTGTTAAAAATAAACATGTGACAAAGGGATTTGTGTTGTGCCACTTACTAGGCTTGGTACGTGCGTTTTACACAACAACTAACATTACAAGGAACATTAGGCCAGCTTAAAACGGGTGTGTTGACCAAAATAATTGCCTTCAAAAACACAATGTGTTTTGTGGTTGTTGTGCGTTTTTTTTCTTTTTTGCGATTTGTCTTCATGAAAATTGGCCATAAAATTTATTGTGTTTCAGATTTTGTTGCATAAAATTTCAATTATTCTGCCTGGCTTTTGTTAATATGCATGATGGGCTTATCATGCCAATCTTTTTGTCAGTTGTTCTCTATTGTAATGTAAATGTGAGAGCATTGTTATGTGGCAAGGAGAAAGCGACAATCGTCGTATACATGTTAATGTTTTCATTCATTGTGGGCGACACAAAATAGTTGCTCGTAGATAAAATTCGCTCGCACATCCGCCCCACAAACATATAAAATGTTGGGGATAACACACAGGAAGATAAGAGCTAAGGAAAAAAACATACAACTGGATTTCCTTCTAACCATTCGAAATAGTTTCTTCCACCACAGTAACTCCACAAGCTATTGTTAAAAGCATGGCACAGAGAAAAAAACTTGCTGACTATTTAGGATTTAGTTTCCAGTTACTTAACAAGGATAACAGTGCTTTCAAATCTCTGTTAAGTAGGTCAAAGGGGAGAAAGCTATTAATTCTGCAGCAGTTAAAGATCTTTGGTTTGGATTTAAATATGTCTGCGCCAACGCTTTGTCTTCTTTTTTTCTTCTACAACTTGAATGATTGATTTTTCTTCATATTTTTTCCTAATTTTATGCAAGCTTTACAAATCAAGCGGAAGTTTTATGAAACATCCGTTTCCGATGAGATAAACTATTGTTAACTATTGTTTGGCAGATCTTTTTCAGTGTTCACATACCCAGCACGTGTTATGGTATTTTACAACAATACTGTTCAAACACACACACACACACACATAGTCTTTCATAGTCTATAACAATGAGTCATTATTCACTTCACAAAAAACAACGGTGAACAACAGCCTCTATTACATCTCTCTAGGCTCAATCACAGTAACAAATATGTAGTAAATGACAAACAACAACAATCAAACATACAACTCAGTTACACACATTTGTTGCCTTCCTATATTTTCTCCACATATGTATGTATGTAGTGCTGTGATTCACAACATGCTCTGTTGGCATTACTGCTATTCTTGCCACAATATACTCTATTGCTCTTTACGAATATGTGTGCGAGTGTGTGTGTTTTTTGTTCAATATGGGCTAGTGAAAGCCTAATTACAGTTTGTCATGTTAAGTGTAAATGAGTTGTCGTCGTTGTATTGTTTGCAAATATGTTTTATCTCATCTCTGAGGGTAGAGAGTACATACAGTTCCTTCCATACCACACAATGACTCTCTATTATTGGGTGTTGTTTATAGTTTGTGGGCCAACAACAACCCAACAACGTTGATAGGTGCTGCTGCTCTATACGATGGCAGCCTGACTGGCAAGTGTTTAAATGTTCTTGTTGTGGGTATTGAAAATTTGTCAGAATTGTCATCAATTTGAGTGTAGAATGACAGTTAGCACAAATACCCTTTAATGGAGCAAATTGATAAAAACTGTGAGAATGTTTTGTGACATTGAAAGGGACAAATGTGCAATAAATTTACTGGATTTTTATTGCAGAATTTTTGGTTAAATAGCTTTTTTGTTACTTCTATTTTTACCAAAATTACCTCGTATTTGTTCTTTTATTTGCCTATAGAAGTTATATATAGAAGATAATACTAGAAATATATTTCAAAAACAGAAATTTGTTAGAAATATTAAAAAAACTTACAAATATTTATTTAGAATAACACTTTGCAACACTGAAAATGCGAATAACTTCTAGTATGCATTTTTTGAAAGTACATATTTAGACTACAAAAACCCTAGTAGGGTTTTGTCCTGTCAGGTCCAGTTCGGATTTTATGGCCTCATCTAAACCGGGCTAAAACTACAATTTTTGCATTTATAGGGCCTTTATCTCAGAAACGATTAGGAATTTGGCCTTGTTGTCTTTGGCAATATTGTAGCAATAGACTAGTAGAACTTATACATAAGAACATAAGAAAAACTCCATCTATGGCATCAAAATCTATAAAATATAGAAAATTGTACATAATTGCTGAAATTCTGGTCAGGCTAAACTATTGGGAGTTGAACCAAGTAACATATTGCAAAAATCTTCCAAATAAAGTTCTCAACAAGTCTCTAGAACATTCTGAAACTCTAAAATGCTTACTTCATGTTGTTTCAGCGGTATTTTGTATCATATCTTTTACAACACGTATGTATTTCAAACACAGTTCACACCAACAGTTTATTCTCGCTTTTCGGATTTCACTACTTTATTGACATTTTTATTAAATCGTCGTTGAAAACTGTACTGAAAACAACGGCATAGAGGCATTTTGCAACAATGACATGTTCTGAAGAGTTGTGTATTACCTTCCAGGAAATATTTTTCCAAAAGAAAATATTCAGAAAAAATTTACGCTTTTGGAGATACGGTGCGAAATGTATAAAAGTTGTGG
This sequence comes from Musca autumnalis, assembly GCF_047663935.1. NCBI lineage: Eukaryota > Metazoa > Arthropoda > Insecta > Diptera > Muscidae > Musca > Musca autumnalis. The sequence goes on from NW_027412088.1 coordinate 207,689,646, forward strand.
CATTTTTGCATATACAGTATAATCTCGATAATCCGGACACCACATGTTTCGGCGGTGTCCGGATTATCGAATTGTCCGGCGATACAGTCAGTGCATTGTCTCAATTTGAACTTCTATATCTCAAAAACGGTAAAACCTACGAAAATATCGTAAAGGCCAATCTTGTGGAGAATTTTCACAGCTACAAAATTGTATTTATGCCTATTTACATAGGCCTCGCGGTTTCCAAGCAAAATCGTGAAAACCTAAAGAAACCCTAAAAATGTGAACTTAAATCGCGATTTATTTAAAAATCCCTCCGGCGATTTTTTTGTTTCTTTATAAAGGGTGTTTTTTTAAGCCCAATAGAACTTGAAATTGTAAAAAATAACACAAAAAATTAAATTGTAATCAAAAATTTTTTTTATTCGAAAGATCAATACGTGACATTAACATTTGAAAATGATTTCGGGCATATGGGCACCGCGGCTGTTCTTGACGAAATGCATTCTGGACGTCCAATTTTTGGCCACATTTTCGAGCACTGCTGGCCGTATGTCACGAATAACACGAACAATGCTGGCCTCCAAGGCATCAATTGTTGCTGGTTTATCAGCATAAACCAGTGACTTCACGTAGCCCCACAGGAAATAATCGAGAGGTGTCAAATCGCACGACCTTGGAGGCCAATTGACAGGTCAATAAGTCGATGGTTGCGTTCGCCGTATGGCACGTAGCGCCATCCTGTTGAAACCACATCTCCTCCGGATCAATGTCATCCATATTTTCTAACAAAAAATCATTGATCATGGTGCGGTAGCGATCTCCGTTGACCGTAACGCGAGCTCCGGCCTCATTTTTGAAGAAATAAGGTGGATTGGTCTCACTCCATATGCGGCAATTTTGCTTATTAACAAACCCGTTAAGCCTAAAATGCGCCTCATAGCTGAACGCCATACAAATGACGAAGTCGTCTATAAGTTGCGCGAATCGACGACTGATTTTCAAAGTAAATTTGGATAATTTCGTAGCGTTGTTCAAGCGTGAGTCTATTCACGATGATTTGTCAGAGTATACTGAAACAAATAAAAAAAAAGTTTTATCAAAATTTAATTTTTTATGTTACTTTTTACAATTTAAAGTTCTATCTAGCTTAAAAAACACCCTCTATTTCTCATCTATGAGCATTCTAGTTTCAGAATCTGCAAAAACTTCCCAGGTGTAAGTACCTTCCATTTAAAATTAGTTAAGGTGCACCGTGCGTGTGTAGTGGTTGGAGCGCAAGTTAACTCTTGAACGGATCTGCCGATTCGGTCCAAAATTTGGCCTTCGTAATATTTTGTCCAAACATAGTTTAAATTCGAAGATAAGCCATATCGGTCCACTCCTTCAGGTACCTTCCCCACAAAAGTTCAAAAATGTTAGCAAAAATTGTGAGCACGATAACTCTAGAAGGGAGTGACCGATGTAATCCATACTTTGCACATCCTAATATATCTACCATATATAGATCAGGTTAGAATATGGACTATATTTGTCTACTCCTTCTGGTACCTCTCACACAAAATTTCGGATAAGTTCACTTTAAGAACTGCTGTCGAATCACTTTGATTTTTGTTGAAGCAACTTGCATTACTGCCTCAATTGCGATGGTAAAAGTTATTTCAGGGGCAAGTTCATACTTCTTGAGCAAACATCCCTCCATTACGACGGTAAAAGTTTTTCAGGGGCAAGTCCATATTTCTTGGGGAAACAGCCCAAAAGGTGTAAAAACCCCCTATGGCACCATATGTAGTGGATGGAGAGCAAGATAACTCTCGAACTATTAAACTGATTTGGTCCAACATTTGGTTATATCCAAACATAGTTTCATGGGACAATACCGGTCCACAACTTCCGGCACTTCTCCCCAATATTAAAAAAATGCCACTAAAATGTTAGGACGATATCATTTAAATGGGCCAACCAATTTGGATCTCCTAATATTTTGTCGCAACTTCCCTCCCTGAGGGTACCTCCCCCAAAAAAGTTCAACACTTGTGTCTTAGTGCATTTAATTCCTAATCCACATTTTTGTCGACAAGTTCAAATGTACAAAAAGGGCGACAAAATTCTGAAGAGACCTTAAATACATTCGATCTGTCCGTAGGTGATAGTTTCACTTCACATTGGCTGAGGGTATATATCTGTCGGCAAAGCCGACTGACACTTTTTTACTTGTTATTTCTCCAAATATTTTATTCTTGTCCTTATCTACAAATTTGCTTCAGAGGTCAGAAGAAGATTCGCATTGGTTTCAGAGATGTAGCCCCGAATTTCTTTAAAAACTCAATATTTAACCAGGTTTAGATGGGGCCATAAAATCCGAGCCGGATCTTACACAACAAAACCCAACTAGGGTTTCTTGTCTTTTGGGTCTGTACTTTCAAAAAATCCTCAGTTCGAATTGTTTGCACAAGATCACCTTAAAAATGTACTGTACTTTCAAAAAATCCTCAGTTCGAATTGTTTGCACAAGATCACCTTAAAAATGTTGCACAGTGTAATCTAAGCAAACCCGAGACAATTAGTTGTATACGTGTTGACGATAATTATACGCCCCTTACACATATTATAGTTATTAAAACTTCGGTCAATAGACTACCCGTGGATGTCAACAAGCTCCTATATTTCCATATTGAAGATTTCAAGGGAAGATATTATTTCAGTATTTCTATAATTAGTAAATGTCAGAGTTATTCGCCAAAAGATCGTTTGAGAGGAGAAAATTTGTTAAATTGAATCATTAGTGCGTATACGTGTTGACGTCAAAAATACGCCCCATTGCATACAAATATTAACACTTCGATCAATTGTCTAGATTAGCTTTACACAGGTACTAATTAGTAAATAGCCTGGAGACTAACCGTGCCTATAATAGACGCTATGAGGAAAACTCTATTTTTTATGTGGACTGACAGTTCATCTACTCTATTTTAAGTGACCAACGAATTCTTATATTTAATCTAGCTAAAGGCTAAAGGCTTGTTTCCTTACTTACTTAAGAAAATATCTCCATTTCTCTCTATTTGTTGTTTCGCACTCTGGCATACCGCGCCTTTTCATCTCATCATCCACTTGTTTGCGCCATCTATTCCTTGGCCTGCCAATTCTGCGTGCACCGCCAAGCGGTCCGTATTTATACGCCTTTTTAGCGGGTTCATCATCGCTCATTCTTATGAAATGGCCTAGCCAATGCAATTGCTGCATCTCGATACGTTTAACAATATTGATGTCGTTGTATAGCAGATACAGCTCGTGGTTCATGCGACGTCGATATTCATCGTCAACGCAGATTGGTCCGTTGATCTTTCGAAGGATTTTTCTCTCAAACACACCAAGCACTGCTATGTCTGCTTGCGCAAGTACCCAGGCTTCGGAGGTGCCCAGGTAGACGAAGTCTTTTACTACCTCAATATTATAGGAACCAACTTCCACAGTCGGTCCGAGCTCAATGGACGCATTGCGCGTCGACACCATCGACTTGGTCTTCTCACCGTTTACCGCCAGACCCACTTTAGCAGATTCTCCTTCGACCTTCATAAAGGTATCAGTTACTTCTTTTACTGATCGGCCCATGATGTCTATATCATCAGCATAAGCAAGTAACATGTGACTATTGGTGTAGATTGTGCCACTTCTTTTGACGTTTGCCTCTCGTATAACCTTTTCCAGCAGAATGTTGAAGAGACCACACGAGAGGCTGTCTCCTTGTCTGAAACCTCTTTTGGTACCAAACTCTTCGGTAAGGTTCTTTCCTATTTTAACTGAGGACCTCGTGTCAGTTAAAGTCATTTTACAAAGCCGGATGAGCTTTGCGGGGATATCAAATTCAGACATGGCTTGAAATACCTTTGAACGCAGCGGGCTGTCGAAGGCTGCTTTATAATCGACAAAAAGGTGGTAGGTGTCGATCTGCATCTCTTGGGTCTTCCTCAGGATTTGCCGCAGGGTAAATATCTGGTCAATGGTGGACTTGCCAGGTCTAAAACCTCATTGGTATGGTCCAATTATCTCGTTGACCATAGGCTTTAGTTGTTCGCACAATATCGTTCTTCCTGCCATATGGTGCTAACTAGCTGATGAATACACCTTATGTCGCCTCCGGGTTTGAACAGCTCGGCTGGTAAGCCATCGGCTCCTGCTGCCTTATTATTCTTCAGCCGATTTATTGTTGTCTTTACCTCATCTTGGCTGGGCGGTATACATTCAATACCATCTTCTGGGATTGGGACTGTGGTATCTTCGTCGTCTTCGCTGCTATTGAATACTAACAGTTTTGAAAAATGTTCTTTCCATATCCTGAGTACACTATCTGTATCAGTTACCAAATTACCTTGCTGGTCTCTACAGGAGGATGTGCCTGTACCAAAGCCATCAGTTTGATGCTTGACTCTTTGGTAGAATTTTCGGACTTCATTCTATCTCCTGTACATCTCGATTTTTCACACTCCCGCTTTTCCATCATCCTGCGGAAAAGACGTTTCTCCTCTCTCCTTTTCTCCCTGTATCTCTCTCGTGCGCTACGCGTTGCTACGGATTGTAAAGTAGCCCTATATGCCGCATTTTTCTCTTCGGTGGCAGCACGACACTCCTGATCATACCATGGATTCCTTGGTGGAGGTCCTGGTATCCAAGTATGGATTTTGCGGCTGTTTGCATGGAGTGGGCAATGCTTTGCCATTGCGCTGATATGTTACCGGGATGAGAAGTGCTTTGATTAAGCAATTGAGCTAGTTGAGTGGAATATGCTGTGGATATCTGTTGTGATTGCAGCTAACCGATGTCTAACTTTCGTGTTGTGTCTGTTCGTACTTTATTTGCTACGTTTAAGCGGGTGCGTACCTTTGCTGCAACAAGGTTGTGGTCCGAATCAATGTTTGCGCCTCGGAACGATCGTACATCCAACACGCTCGATGAATTTCTTCCATCTATCACAACATGATCAATTTGATTCTTGTTTTCTGATCTGGAGACAGCCAGGTGCCCTTATGAATATCGAGATGATTAAATCTGATACTGCTAACTACCATGTTTTTTGCAGCTGCAAAGTCTATCAGCCTCATACCATTGTCAGATGTTTCACTGTGGAGACTGAATTTTCCGACTGTTGGGCCAAAGATATTTTCCTTTCCAATTTTGGCATTAAAAACGCCTAGAATAATTTTAATGTCATGGGCAGGACAACGGTCTTCTAAGCGCTCATAAAATATATATTTGGTCATCCTTGTCTTCAGTGGGAGGATGAGCGCAAATGAATCTCATGTTGAAGAATTTGGCTTTAATTCGAATTGTAGCAAGTCTTTCATTCACTGGTGTGAAGCTGGAGACCAGGTGTTTTAATCTCCGACCAACTTCAACCAAACTCATGCTTTATGTTATTACAGCAATCATACAGTGTGTCACCTTTAGGTGTTGTTGTGACACCTTTTCCATTCCATCGTATTTCCTGTATGGCAGTACTGTCGGCCTTGTACTTTTCAAGTACATCTTCCAATGCGTAAACTGCACCTTCTCTGTAAAGAGTGCGAACATTCCAGGTGCAGATTCTCAGATCATGTTCCTTAAAACGTTTGCGGGGGTCGTCAACTTTTGAGGGATTTGTTTTTCTTTTCTTTTGTTTTTTCATAGTAGGCTGCTTTTTCTAGGGGAGGGTTACTAACCCTGCGCCCAAACCCAAGAGTTTAACGTTCTTATGGTTAAACGCGCGGCACATTTTAGCTCACTACCTTTAACGGGTATTAATGGCAGCTACCCCAGGTGACACCACGGGGAGGTCAGTGCCCACTTGAGATGAAAGAGGGACCATTATAAATCCTGGGCTTTGCCATGTTTAAGCCGGTCAGAACCGTTCCTTGGTATCTTTCATCCCCTACGTCACCCTCTTTCTTTCACTATAAGTAATGTTTAATTTAATATTCTTTTCTTTTTATACCCTCAGCCTTTAGGCTAAAGAGGGTATTTACACTTTGATACGACCAAAAATGTGCCTCATCGAAATAATGGTTTTAGACCCCAAGTATGTTTGTACGATATCCGTTTCAGACAATTTTGAGTAGATTGAGCAATGTTCGTCCGTCTGGCTGGCTGGTGCGCACGATAACTCTCGAACGGATCAATCGATTCTGTTCAAATTTTGGGTATCGAAATATTTTGTCCAGATTCGATTTAAGCTCGAAGATGGGCCATATAGGTCCACTATTTCAGGTACCTCCCCCACAAATGTTCAAAAACTGTCGCAAAACTTATGCGCACGATGACTCTTGTAGGAAATAACCGATTTGGTCCATACTTTGCACATCGTGTAATTTCTACCAAACTTAGATGAAGTTCCAATATAGACTCAATCGGTCCACTCCTTTTGGTACCTCACACACAACATTTCGGAAAAGTTCAGATTAGGCCCTGGTCTCGAATCGTTTTGATTTTTGCTTACGCAAGTTGTATTCGCTGTCCTCTATACGACGCTGTAAGTTTCATTAGGGGCAAGTCCATACTTCCTGAGAAAATAGTCTGAAAGTTACAAAAAACCCTAGGACACCGTGTGTAGTGGTTGGAGCGCAAGATAACTCTCGAACGGATCTGCCGATTCGGTCCAAAATTTGGCTTTCGTAATATTTTGTCCAAACTTAATTCAAGTTCAAAGATGGATTATTTCGGTCCACTCCTTCCGGTACCTCCCCCACAAAAGTTCGAAAATGTTCCGAAAATTTGTGCGTACGATAACTCTTGAAGGGAGTAACCGATTTGGTCCATACTTTGCACATTATGAAATTTCTACCAGATTTAGATAAGGTTTCAATATGGACTCAATCGGTAAACTCCTTCGAGTACCTCCCACACAAAATTTCGAAAAAGTTCAGTTTAGGACCTGCTCTCGAATCGCCTTGGTTTTTGTTGTAACATCTTGTATTCACAGTCCCCTATACGAAGGTATAAGCTTCCTCAGGGGCAAGTCCATACTTCCTGAAAAAATAGCCTGAAAGTTGAAAAACAAACCCTATGACACCATGTTTATGGGTGGAAGCGCATGATAATTCTCGAACGGAAATGTCGATTCCGCCCAAAATTTGGCCTTCGTAATATTGTTTCCAAACTTACTTTAAGTTCGAAGATAAGACATATCGGTCCACCCCTTCAGGTACCTACCCCACAAAAGTTCAAAAATATTCGCAAAAATTGTGCGCACGATAACTCTTGATGGGAGTGACCGATTTGGTGCATACTTTACACATCCTCATAATATCTACCAGATATAGATCAGGTTCGAATATAGACTATATTTGCCCACTCCATCCCGTACCTCCCACATAAAATTTTGGATAAGTTCACTTTAAGACCTGCTATTGAATCACTTTGATTTTTTATATTTTATTTTTTTTTTTTTAGGGTATATACACTTTCATACGGGCAAAATGTGCCTCATCGAAATAATGGTTTTAGACCCCAAGTATGTTTGGACGAAATGTGTTTCAGACAATTTGGAGTCGATTGAGCAATGTCCGTCCGTCTGTCTGTCTGGCTGGCTGGAGCGCACGATAACTCTCGAAGGGATGAACCGATTCGGTTCAAATTTTGGCTTTCGTAATATTTTGTCCAAACTTAGTTTAAGTTCGAAGATGAGCTATATCGGTCCACTCCTTCCGGTACCTTCCCCACAAAAGTTCGAAAATGTTCGGAAAATTTGTACGCACGATAACTCTTGAAGGGTGTAACCGATTTGGTCCATACTTTGCCCATCGTGGAGCGTGTACCAGACTTAGATCAGTTTTTAATATGGACTCAATCGGTCCACTCCGTCGGGTACCTCCCACACAAAATTTTGGAAAAGTTCAGTTTAGGAACATCTCTCGAATCGCTTTGATTTTTGCTTTAGCAACTTGTATTCACTGCCCTCCATACGACGGTATAAGTTTCATCAGGGGCAAGTCCATACTTCCTGAGAAAATAGCCTGAAAGTTGCAAAAACCCCTATGACACCGTGTGAGGAGGTTGGTGGGCAAAATATGGCCGAATTGGTCCATACTTTAGACATCCTAATATATCTACCAGATATAGACCAGGTTCAAATATGGACTATATTTGTCCACTCCATCCGGTACCTCCCACTCAAAATTTCGGATACATGTTCACTTTAAGACCTGCTTTCGAATCACTTTGATTTTTGTTGAAGCAACTTGCATTGCTGCCTCAATTGCGATGGTAAAAGTTGTTTCAGGGGCAAGTTCATACTTCTTGAGCAAACATCCCTGAAGTTCTAAAAAACCCCTATGGTACCATATGTAGTGGCTGGAGATCCATTCTTTTTAGTATCTCCTCCGCAAAACTTTTGGTATTAAATCTTAATCAACATTTTTGTCAGTTCAAACGCCCAAAATTTTTAAAACTCCCTAAATACATGCGGAAAAAAATTGTTTCAATATACACAGGCTGAGGGTATATCTCTGTCGGCAAAGCCGACTGATACTTTTTTACTTGTTTTGAAGCAACTTACATTCGCTGCCTCAATAACGATGGTAAAAGTTGTTTCAGGGGCAAGTCCATACTTCTTGAGAAAACAGCCCGAATGGTGTAAAAACCCCCTATGGCACCCCCATGGTCTATGTCGGACCATTCCTTTAAGTACCTTTTCCGCAAAATTTTTGAACTGTAATCCTAATCAACATTTTTGTCGGTTCATACGAACAAAATTTTGAAGCCCTCTAAATACATAAGTTTTTTGTGAAAAAAGTGTTTCAATTTGCACAGGCTGAGGGTATATCTCTGTCGGCAAAGCCGACTGATACTTTTTTACTTGTTATTATTAAATTTATTTACTAAACTATATTAAAATAATCTAAATCTATCTATAATGGAGTCATTAGAGCATATACATGTTGATGACAATTATACGCTCTCAACGCATTTATACAAAATTATTAAAACCGTGATCAAAACCAACATCTCTATCCTTTAAATAAAAGTTGTTCCCATATTGATTTATTTTATCAGTTGATAAAGTAAATTTCAATATGCCAAAAGCTTAATTAAAAAATTATAATAACACTCCTTCTTCTTTGCATTTTGAAAACTATGATTTATTTCCCTCATTCCATCACTCGCTTTAACTCAAACATCATAATCCATCATAATTCTTAGCATTCTTCGGTTTACTATAATTCATCATTAGTTTTCTTGATACTAACTCAAGCCTGACCGTGATTAATAACTTTGAGCAACGACAGAAAAAAAAAACAAAAAGATTAAAACAGAAAAATATTATCTTCGTTAAAAACGTGTCAGGTAAAATCCCTTGTAATTACAAAATGTTCATTAGTGAAATATGACACGGCAAAATCGCCATAAAAAACTCGCTCAAAAATAATAAAGCAAAGGTAAAAGCCCCAACTCACTCGCACACACTCTCTCTCTCCTACACTTAAATAAGCCTATTTAATTTAATGCTAAGGACATTGAAATATAAGGCTTGGTTAACTTATAAATCTAAACTGGCAACACAGTCCAGGACAAAAAGAAACATTCACACACACAAATCAGCTTTTAAATACTGTAAACATTACAGGGAGTGGTCAGTCAAAAGGCATTTGTTTCCCTAGCCTTTCATTTGTCAGTTAGCAGAGGCGCAAACGAACGAGAGGGGGTAATAAATGCTTGGTGTGACTTTGCCTTGACAATTTAGACATGTTGAAAACAGATTTCGTGTTAAACTACCAACATGCAATACTACACACACAAGGGGACATTTAGCCAACACACACACACACATACATACAGCCAAACAGATTTCCCTTTAAACCAAACAAAACTGTCAGATTTTTATATTGTGTGCCATAGAAATTCCAACCTCTAAATAGCTAATTTAGAGGTTATTTTACAAATGCCATGGATGATGCCCATCAAATAAAATACAGAAGGAAAGAAAGGATTTGCAACCAGAAAAAAATAAAATAATGAGGCAAAAGGGATTCATAAAATACATACCATCAAGCAGTACATTGTTCCAACAATTAGAATGTCAGACTAATTGCACAAATTTGGCGAGTAGCGTTTTAGAGTAGATTCTGAAACCGAAGTGTAAGTTCACAGTTGATAACGTTGTTATATATTATATATGAAATCAGAACATGCCAATTCATTAAAACAAAAAATCTCCACAAACTCCAAGCAATGCTCCATACGTGTTGATGACAATTATACGCCCCTTATATAATTAATAAAAAAAGAGTGATTAAGACTTTGATCAAAAAACAACTTTTCTAAATGAAAAAGATATTTGGTAACTTCGTCGATGTCGGTGTATTCATAAAACGTTCATATTCACATATACGCTAAAGCTAAAATACATACATATATTTCCCAAGAACATCCCCAGTAATCGAATTCTGTAAATCATTTAAAAAAAGGAAAATTAAATCGCAAAATTATGAATGAAAAATATAAGTAAACGTTGAAAACACTGTCTCTGTCGGTAGGTATTAACGACAAATTTATTTTGGTTGTTAACTTACCGAAAAATTTCGCTAATTATCGAAATTATACAGACTTTCATTTTACCAATTTTTGTCGGTAACTCTAAAATGAGTTACAGAATTCCACTACAAAGGGACTAGGGAGACTTCTATCATATCAATGAGTGCACAGCCGAATGCAAGCAGCTTGTCCAACGACACAACTTATGGAGAAGTTTTACACGACAGAAAATGACGCCTATATTAACCTGAAGTGAATTTTGTCATCTCTAAAAACTGCAACGTTGTCTGGCCTGGAAATTAAACATATACATTCAGTATTTTGCCTTGCTCTAAACATAATGGAGCCAGTGGAGCGTATACGTGTTGATGGTAATTATACGCCCTTGATGTATTTTCCTCAACTATTTAAACAAGTAAAAAAGTGTCAGTCGGCTTTGCCGACAGATATGTATATATACTCAGCCAATGTGAAGCGAAATGTATTTAAGGACTCTTCATAATTTGTGGCCCTTTTTGGACCATTGAACTTGCCGGCAAAAATGTGGATTAGGAATTAACTGCACTAAGACACAAATGTTGAACTTTTGTGGGGCAGGTACCCTTAGGGAGGACCGATATGGGCCATTTTAGAAGTTAAACTAAATTTTAATAAAATATTAGGAGATCCAAAGTGTGGACCAAATTGGTTGCCCCATTCAAGTGATATCGTCCTAGCATTTTAGTGTCATTTTTTAAGGAGTGGACCGATATAGCCCACCTTCGAATTTTAACTATGTTTTGATAAAATATTACGAAGACTAAACTTTGGACCGAATCGACAGATCCGTTAAAGAGTTATCTTGCGCTCCAACCACTACACAAGGTGTCATAGGGGCTTTTTGCAACTTTCCGGCCATTTTCTCAGGAAGTATGGACTTGCCCCTGAAGAAACTTGTACCGTCGTATGGGGGGAAGTGAATACAAGTTGTTGCGATTCGAGAACAGGTCCTAAACTGAACTTATCCGAAATTTTGTGTCCATATTGGAACCTTATCTAAGTCTGGTAGAAATTTCACGATGTGCAAAGTATGGACCAAATCGGTTACTCCCTTCAAGAGTTATCATGCCCACAAACTTTCCGAACATTTTGGGCCTTTTGTGAGGGAGGTACCGTATGCAGTGGATCGATGTAGCTCATCTTCGAACTTAAACTAAGTTTGGACAAAATATTACGAAAACAAAAATTTGAAACGAATTGGTTCATCCGTTCGAGAGTTATCGTGCGCACCAGCCAGCCAGACAGACGGGCGGACATTGCTAAATCAACTCCAAATTGTCTGAAACACATTTCGTCCAAACATACTTGAGGTCTAAAACCATATCGATGAGGCACATTTTGCCTAAAGGCTGAGGGTATAAAAATATCTGTCCTAGCCAATGTAAGCCTTCAATATTCACCATCAATTCAGATAGTTCATTATATGACTGTGCTATTACATATGTTTCCCACAAACATTCCTGGAAGAACAAGGAAGTCTTATGTTGTATCAATGAGTGACGCCGATACTATGATGTACGACGTCCTTTTTATAATATAGTCCACACGGCATATCTGAAGACACCACTTGTATGAAAGTTTTACATGTCAGAAACACTTAGGCCTGTAAATTAAACCCAAGCATTCAGCGTGCAAAACGAACGTCCATACCATTGGCCACGCGTTTATGATGACCATTCTGGCCTCTACGGCAGAGTAGGTAACCATTGTGGACATCGATGGTAGACATCGACATCTACGGTAGAGTATAAGACCAATGAGACTTTCTACAGTTCACAATGACCATCTATAGTAGAGTAGATAACCATGGTGACTATTTATGGTAGAGTAGATGACCATCGTGGCCTTCTACAGTAGAGTACATGACCACTGTGTCCATCTACAGTAAAGTAGAGAACAATTCTGTCCCACTACGGTTAAGTAGATTAACATTCTGGCAATATACAGTGGAGTAAATGACTATTTTGGTCATTTATGGTAGAGTAGATGACTAATGTGACCATTAGATGTCCACAGTGACTCTACGGTAGAGTAGATGACCAATGTGGCCTTCCATAGAAGATTGGATGTCCACAGCGAACATCTACAGTGGTATATGACCATTGTGATCATCTATGGTAGAATAGAGGACCACCCTGCCCATCTACAGCAGAGTAAATGACCATTGTGACCATCTATCGTAGAGTAGTTGAACGCTGTGGCCTATACAGTAGATCAGATGACCAATGTGACCTTCTACAATAGAGTGCATGTCCACAGCGACCATTGTGTTCATCTATGGTAGAGTAGAGGACCTTTCTGTCCATCTACTGTAGAGTAGAGGACCATCCTGGCCATCTACTATAGATTTGATGACAATTGTTACCATCTATGGTAGATTAGATGACCATTATGTCTACCTACAGTAGAGTAGATGCCAATTCTGCTCATATATAGTATAGTAGATGTCCATTGTGACCATCTGCAGTAGAGTGAAGGACCATATTGGTCATCTACAGTAGAGTAGATGACAATTCTGGTCAATTATGGTCAATTGGATTACCTTTCTACATCAGAGAAGCTGCTCCTTTCTACTACAGATAGAGTAGATAACCACTATGTCCACTTCGAGAGGAGGAAATGACCATTGTGACCATATACAGTGGTGTAGGTTACCATAGTTACCATTTACAGTGGTATAGTTCACCAAAGTAGCGATCTGCAATATATGAGATTTGAGAAGTGGCCATTAAGAGTTGATGACATATATTATAGCGTTGTTTTACACGACTTTAACCATTTCAAGCCACTGTGCATTTTTGTAAATTTGGAATTTTTAATACATCCATTTTGTGTTAAAGCAGATTCCCTTTCTCTAGGAATTTTTAGTTAAAAATTAGCTTATACATATGGTTTTCTAGATCGTATATGTGTTGTTAACACGTATACGCCAACAATGAATTTAAATTATAAAAACCAATCTTTTCGTTATCACCTATAAAAATTAATAGAACTAATGAGTCTGTAAAGATTTTTTAATATAAAGGTATTTTACACTCACGAAAAAATCAAGTTTGGTTCTTTTGAACTTACATCAAATCGATCTATTGATTTTGTAAAGTAGAAACCTCTTTATTTTTAGAACTTTGACTGGTAGATTATAGATAGGAAAACTCTATAATTTTCCATATAGGAAATATGTCAGGAGCATTCTCTCTCTTGTAGACTTGAACACATTTCTGTTCAAGGGATTTTTATTTAAAATTGAGTTTATACATATGGTGTCCTGGAGCGTATACGTGTTGTCAACATGTATACGTCGCCATTGGTTTTAAAAACCTTAAATTTCTTTATGGCCGATAATCATTGATGAAGATTGAATGTGAATGTTTAGAATTTTTTACAGAAGAATATGATATTTTAAACTCATGAAATTAATGATATTTCTGCAGTTACAACAACTCGATCTGTTAGTTTTTCCCAATTGAGACCTCTTTCATTCTAGAAATGTAACGAAATAATCCTACTATGACCCACCTCTAATATAGCAACTATATCCGTTATGATGCCTTAAAAATAAACTGCTCATTAAATATTCTCAACACTAGGCAATGACAGCTATTTCCATATCTATTTCTGGACGGAATTAATTGAATATCTCCCTCCACTAGAATAGCCAATGAAATGTAGGCACTTCTCGCAGCTATAAGGCTCGTGTTTACTTTATCACTGTTAGCAGAATGCAAAAACAGCACAAAGAATTGCTTCATTAGTTATTCATATTTTAGCTTTTTCCTGCAATTATGCGACAAAAACTCTATGTCAGAACTACAATGTGTGTTTTTTTTTTGTTGTATGAGGAGAGGCAATATGAAAATTCAATGATGGTTCGTTAGATGTTTAGATGGCACAGTGGTTTGCAAAAGTAGAAAATTAAATAACGAAAAGGTTTACAAGAACAGCCATCTTCCGTTCCATCACTGCAGCGCCAATCCATTTAACGTCCACAAATACCACTTACAACAATCGGATAATTTAGCGAAATCTTAACAAATATGCATACAACTACTGTATATATTCTACGGCTAGTTATCCATTTTTTCTCTTTTTTTTCTGTTTTGTCCTTTCATTCTCCCTCTTTGTATGTCACATCTGGCATTTTTGCTTAGTTCTAAATTTGTGCAATCATTTGCATTTATTGAATGTGCAAATGTTGTTAATAAAGGAACATGGGTTTACCCTTGTTTAGGCTTCATGTCGCCATTTAATAGTTACCAATGTGTTTTTTTTTTAGAAAATTTCGGTTATTAAATCTAACGAACTGTAAAGCAAGGCAATTTGCGAAAGAAAAAACAGAAAACTGGCCATAATAACAGGGTTTGGCGCACAAAGTTGTCATGCCGATTTTTGGTTTTTAATACAAACTGCAGTACAATTTAAGTAATAAAAATATGGGGAGATTGTTGACGCATTTCAAATTACTAGCTTGAAGTAAGGTGGGAAAGTTTTTGTCATTTTGCTTAATATTAAATAATAATGATGAAGGATATAGAAGAGTCAATTCTCTTTCATAGGTTCTCTATATGTTGATTGGTTATTTTCTTCAGGGTATCTTAAGATTTAGGGGTTTCTACAGCACTTTTTTAACATGTTTTTGTAGTAAATAATTAGTTTCCTCTATATGAATGACAAAGGCGTTCCAAGCAGTATCTTATTTGGTACACTTTGAAAATTGTTGCGACCAGACAGAATAATTCTAATTGGCTATTTTAATAGAAACAACTTTTTTAATCCTTTAAATTCTTAACAAGGCCCTAGGAAAACACTACTATAAGAGTCACGATATATCTGTATATATTGTCGTGCTATTGTCTGAATGAAAAAATTAAAGAGTATTGGATTATCCTCGTTATTTAATAAAAATAAAAATCATTTTCTATTTATGAATGTTTCAAAATATGTTATATATATTAGACTTGTGACTCCTTAATGACCTTTAAATATTACTTTGGCATCTTTATGATAATATTGTCAAATACATTGGCATCAAAAACACCAAATGGAAATGGAGCACCATATATTATAACGATAACTTAATATCATTTAGCGTAAATCTTTCTCCTTACACATGTTTGTGCTGGATCACATCTGTTGTTGGATGTAGAAGTAAAAAAAACTCTGGTTATGTGAACCCAGAAACTGGATACATTAAACCCCATTCAAATGCATGCAAGACATAAATCAATCAATCATTTTCACTTTATCCCATGTCAAAAAAACACACACTCACACACACAATCTCTATATATTTGTTTTTTTTTCTCCTCCCCTATTTCTTCATTTATTTCGTCTCGATTTCACAAACGGTAGTTAGAAAAACCATGCTGTTATTCATATTTATACGATTTGTCAAACACACATAGACACAAACCTCGTTATGAACATAACTATAAATACAAACAGAAGACGAATCATACGTGCATATAAGAGACATGTTCTTACTATTTACACACTTAAGTGTCATATCATTTACAATGGTTGACTTTTCAAATGTCAGACTATAACGTCGTGGACTCACACATCACACAATAACATAGGCATTTTAAATGACATTACCTCACACACACGCACACAATAAAACACTCTGTTATACGTATGTATATCCCTGCTCCTTGTTGCCTGGTTTTTGTTGTTGTTACCTTTTCATATTCCTTTGACATGCATTGCTAATTTTTTTAACAAGTATTGACAGGCAAAATATTCCGGATCATATTCCCCACTTTTTATTGTTTGTGTGTGTGGGCACACATTGTACACAACGCAAGCCGTGTGAATGTGTGAGACCATCAGAGAGTAA